>NC_081369.1:10521867-11885200 GCF_030684315.1 Stegostoma tigrinum | reverse complement strand
TTCTGTTGTTAATCTGGCTGCCATCCCAATTATCGGAAACTCACGTATTGTCTACTGGTGTGACAGTTGCATGTTCATACCATCTAATGTAAGAATATTCAAAGCTCAACAATTGAGCTAACAATGCACAGCGCAGTTTAACAGTTGCAGATTCAGTATCAAAACCCAGAACGGGTGGTGCCAGAACAACCAACTAGCAACTGCACTCGGGAGGTGGGATACAATAGAAAGGAATTCCACAGCACAGTACGCTTGACAACTACCACAAAACAGTGCAAGTGTAAAGTTGAACTCCAGACTGGAATTGTGCCAAAAAATAAGAAATTTTTGTTTTCAATTGGGCGGAACTGGCTGGCCAGCATTTATTGCCCATCCCTAACAGCAACTGTGAAGGTGGTGGTAAGCCGCCTTCTTAAACTGCTGCAATCCACATGCTGTAGGTTAACCCACAATGCACTTAGTGAGGGAATGCCAGGATTTTGAACCAGTGACAGTGAAGGAACAGTCATATTTCGAAGTCATAATGGATAGTGGCTTGGAGGGGAACTTGCAGGTGGTGGCATTCCCACATACCTGCTGCCCTTGTCATTCTGGATAGAAGTGGTCGTGGATTAGGAAGGTGCTGTCGAAGGAGCCTTCTGTTAATTTCTGCAGGGCATATTGTGGATGGTACTGTGCTAAAATTTATGAGCACTTGACTCCCTGCTAGTACTTGTGAGCAGAATGTCAAAGATCAATAAAAAAGCAAAAACAAAATATCACAGATGCTGGCAATCTGAATATAGAACAAAAAATGCTGCAAAAGGTTCAGACGAGGGGACAGTGTGAAACATACACTCTGTCTCTCTCCAACGATGCTGTCTGACCTCATCAAAAAAGACTCTTGCTGTCACGGTTCCAGCTTTCATACCAAGGCCCTAAGCAAAGTACAGTGAGAAAAATAAATATAGATGCATTGTCAGGATCAGGAGCACTGTACTCATGCCAGCGTAACTAAGCATAAAGATACGCCTGTTGTGGTTTTCTGACTGATTCAGTCTGTTATTAGCACTTCAACAGAACAGTGAAGGCCTAAAGTGCTAAGATCAATTTTAAAATGTACACAATAGTCAGCACGGAGCAACCAAGTCGCTGAGTTACACAAGTGTGTAAAACGTATAAGAATACTGCAAGATTTAGGGCAAATACAGGAGTTACTACCAAGTACAGCTCATTAGAAGAGACCAACTAAGAGGCAGCATATTGCCAATGCAGATTTTGCCCAAACACAGCTCACTATATGGACATGTTCCCCATAAACAGCTTAGAATGAGAAGCTTTGTATAGACTTGCCTGCAGTTCAGAGTGTTTAAAAATCATCACTCAGAAATTCCAACTAAAGCCTTTCTTTTTGCCTCAGTGAAAAGAGTTTTATCCAGCCTAATTTAACCTTTTCTTTCCTGGCAGACCTTTCATTGCAATATATCAGGTTGTTAGATTTCACAGCCTGGAGACAACAAATTATTAATTAAGAGGTAACAGAGTATGGAGCTGGTGGAAAACAGCAGGCCAGGCAGCATCAAAGGAGCAGGAAAGTTGAGGTTTCAGGTCAGGACCCTTCTTCAGAAAATGGGGCCCTTTTTCTGAAGAGTCCCCACCAAAATGTCAATTTTTCTGCTCCTCTGATGTTGCGTGGCCCTGTGTTCCTTCCAGCTCCATACTGTGTTCCTCTGACTCCAGCATCTGTTGCTCTTGCTATCTCTGAAATTATTGATGAAGCCATCTTCCAGATAGATTCAGTTGGACTGGGCCAAAACCACTTCTCTACCTCAACTACAACAGCAAGTATCACCTATGTGCACCATCATTACACTTTTCATCTTAATAAGGCTTCTGTCAGCTGCTGTTTAACCTTCTCTGAAACAAGGTATCATAACCCATTCAGCTATCACCAATGTTTTGACAAATACAGCACAAACATTCCAATTCTCAACACTGAGAGGTACTTTAATCTCCTCCATCCTAATACCACCACAGATAGATCATTTTGAAAAATTAGTGAATTGTAATAACATGAAAAGGGATTCTGACAGATCAGAATTAAACTAACAGTCGTAAAATCAACTGTGCCCATGTGCTATAGCCAAAGAACAAATACACTTACACAGGCACACCCCAGGTCTTTACCAATCCCTCTGGTACTCAGTGGCATATGGAGTCATCCTAGAAATTTATTTCAATTAACTGGAGGAATGTCAAGCTTTAAACATCTGCACTTGAAATTACTTTAAAATAAATTTATTTCTAAAGACTCTAACCTCCATAGGAGGCCAACAGCCCCATTATACTGTTAAGATACTAACTACGCGAAGGATTGGGCTGCAGATGAATTCAGTTTGGCTGGTGACTCCTCCCAGGAGTCCAATATTAGTCCGCAAAAAATCAGAAGCTAACCAACAAGTTTAGACGTGATCATTTGATTGTCCGCAAATGGTACTCTCCACATAAAACTGCACAATATAAAGTAAAATTGCCCAGCAAATTAAAAATGCTGGTTTCGGAATCAGAACTTGTCCGTAGGGCACCTACACACTTTGGAGATAATCTGCCGACAAACTATTCCCTCACCTTATTCAGAGCAACCTGCCAGCGATCAAAACCAATTTGATTTTCAGTGGCCGGTCAGAAACAGCTCCTGTCAACCAGGCCGTTTCCTGTCTGTTTGCTGGGGAGCGAGGATCAACAGTCAATGTGCCCCTCCTCCACCACCACCACCATCGTACCCAAAGCCAAGTGCGATACCCCAGAAAAGCCCAGTGACCAACCCCTAAGCTGCTGGACACCGCCGCTTACCTCCCGCACGTCCTGCAGACACTCGAGCACCGCGAAGTTATTCTGCCAGGTGTGTTTGGGGCAGAGACGGACCACGTCTTCGTGACACATCGGGTCCTCCGAAAGCCGCCAGATGTTCTTCCGCGGGGCCTGGAATTGGGCCTGGCCCTGTGGACGGGCCTGGAACTGAGCCTGGGGCAGACCCTGGACTTCGACCTGTCCCACGGGGCCGCCATCCTGCGGCTGGTTGTGCGCGCCCAACGCGTCCCGAACGCGGTCCGATCCTCCCTGGGCCCCACAGTGCCACGCGAGCAGGAGAGTGAGAGCCACCGCCGGCAGACAATGCGAGGCCCGCAGCCATCTCCCGTTCAAAGGTGCCCCCACCAACACCAGACTCCCACGTCCACACGCCGCCATCTTGTAACGGCAGCCGCAGCCTCTCCGCCTTTTTATAAACAGCGGCGCGGTGACGTAATGACGCACATGACGTCTTCCACGCCACACGTCTACGTCATACGTTACAGGCTTTTCCCCGCCCCCATTGGTATTGATACAGCCAACAGCAACATTGTATCTGTGGCAGCAAGTTCCACACTTTCTTCATGATGGGACAGTGACGTCGATTTTTACAGTACAGAAGGAGGTCATCCGATCCATCCTAATTCTAGACTCTCCCAACCTCGCTAAACATCCAAAGAGAATGCTGGAGGAACTCAGCAGGCCTGGCAACATCTGTGGAGAGAGAAATAAGAGTTCAAATTGCAAGTGCAGTATGACTTACCTCAGACTCCTCCCTGCATCTCATCTGTCCGGCCTTTTGAGAATTATATACGTTTCAATCAGGTCCCATCTCACCCTTCTTTCCTCCAGGGAAGACAGGCCCAGTTAAACCAATGTCTCCTCATAGAACAGACCTACTGTGCTCAATACCAGCCAAATGAATTTCCACTGTGCTCCCTCTAAGGTTAAAGTATGTCCTTCCTTAGGCAGGGAAACCAGAACTGTACATACAACTATTGGTGTGGAGTCACTAAGGACCTGCTAAAGGCTGATTATGGATAGCCAACATAGTTTTGTGCATGGGAAATCATGTCCTGCTAATTGATTGAGTTTTTTGAAGCAACAAAGAAGATTGATCAAAGCACAGCAGTGGTTGTTGTCTATAGTGATAATAAAATGTGAGGCTGGATGAACACAGCAGGCCAAGCAGCATCTCAGGAGCACAAAAGCTGACGTTTCGGGCCTAGGCCCGAAACGTCAGCTTTTGTGCTCCTGAGATGCTGCTTGGCCTGCTGTGTTCATCCAGCCTCACATTTTATTATCTTGGAATTCTCCAGCATCTGCAGTTCCCATTATCTCCGTTGTCTATAGTGACTTCAGCAAGGCGTTCACATGGTAGACTGGTTAGAAAGGTTAAATCACTTGGGATTTAGGAAGACCTCACTATTTGGATTCAAAATTGGCTTGAAGATAGGAGACAGGGTGGTGGTGGAGGGTTGTTTTTCAGACTGAAGGTCTGTCACCAGCGATATGCAGCTAGAATTGGTGCTGGGTCCACTGCTTTTTATGACTAGATAAATTATTTGGATGTAAATATTGGAGGAATGTTTGCAGTACGTTTTGCAGATGACACCAAAATTGGTGGTGTAGTGGACAATGAATAATGTTATGAAGAATTAATGATAGAGCAAAGATGTTGTTAGTTTTGAAAGGGTGTAGAAAATATTTACGAGGATGTTGCCTGGTTTGGAGAGTTTGAGCACGAGGGAGAGGCTCGGGCTGTTTTCCCTGGAGAGTCAGAAGTGAGGAGTGACCTTATAGATGTTCATAAAATCATGAAGGGCATGGACAGGGTGAACAGCCAAAGTCTCTTTCCCAGGGTAGTGAGTCTGAAAATAGAGGGCAAAGGTTTTGGTGAGAGGTGAAAGATTCAAAACCTAAGGGGCAATTTTTTTCCTTGCAGAGGGTGGTGCGTATATGGGATGGGCTGCCCAATGAAATGGTGGAGACTAGTACAGTTACAACATTTAAAAGGCATCTAGATGGGTACATGAATAGGAAAGGTTTAAAGGGATATGGGCCAAATGCTGGCAAATGGGACTAAGCAGTTGAGGATATCTGGTCAGCATGGAGAAGTTGGACCAAATGTTCTGTTTCTCTGCTGTACACTCATGACTCTAGTGAATGCAAATTCTCTTGCGGTGAAGACCAATGAAGACCACTGTCCAATTTCATTTTGATTGATGTTCAAGACGTAAAATTCTTTGTACATGCATACTTCCCAATATATCACTATTGAAATAATATTCTTCCTCCCTTGTTTTTCACTCTAAAGTGTATAATTTCACATTTACTCATGTTCTACTGCATCTGCCATGTGTTAGGCAACTCAACTTGTCTAAATCACCTTGGATCCTCCTTGCATCTTCCTCACAACTTACAATTCTGCCTAGATTTGTGACATCAACAAAGTTGGAAATGTTGCATGGGAGAATCTAGGACTAGAAGGCATAGTCTCAGATTAATGAGGTACCAATTTAAGACTGAGATGAAGATAGTTTCTTCCCTCAGAGAGTCTTTGGAATTCCTTGCCACAGAGATCACAAAGATCAAGAGTCCTTGGGTGTATTTAAGCCTGAGATAGATAGATGCTCGATCAGGAGGGGAAATAAGGGTTTATAAAGTAAGGACAGAAAAGTAGACATGAGAAATGTTGGATTAGCCATGATCTGGTCGAATAATGGAGGAAGCTAAAGGGCTCAAATAGCCCATTTCTGTTCACATTTCTTATGGTCTGATTGTTTGCTCACCCAGGTCATTTTTATATATCATGAATAGCTAGGGCCCAAGCACCATTCCTTGCAGTATTCATTCTGTTTCTGTCTCAATCAATTCTTGATCCATGCCAATACATTAACTCCATTCCATGTATTTTAACATTGCCTGCTGACCTCTTTTGAGAAAACTTATCAAAAGCCTTCTCAAAATTCAAATATACCATATTCACTGATTCTCCCTTATGTATTCTCTGAGATATGTCCTCAAAAAAACTCCAGTAGAGTTATTAAGTATGATTTACCTTTCATAAACTTAGGGGCTCAGTGGTTAGCACCGCTGCCTCACAGTGCCAGGGACCCGGTTTCAATTCCAGCTTTGTTTGACTGCTTCTGAGAAGATTGCACATTCTCCACGAGTCTGCTTGGGTTTCCACTGCATGCTCCAGTTTTCTCTCTCAGTCTAAAGATGTGCAGGTTAAGTGGATAGGCAATGCTAAATTGCCCTGTAATGTTCAGGGATGTGCAGATTTGTTGGATTAGCAATGGTTAATGTGGGATTACAGGAATAGGGTGATGGGGCAGGGGCTGGGGCTGGGTGGGATGCTGTTCAGAGCATTGGTGCAGACTTGATTGGCCAAATGGCCGATTTCCACTCTGTAGGGAAGAGCCAACATCAGAGGAGCAGGAAAGCTGAGTTTCAGCTCTGGACCCTTCTTCAGAAAGCATCCAGCATTGTCAATTCTTACAATCACTACTTTCCAAATGTTTTGTTATCATGTCTTTTATTATGGACTCTAGCATTTCCCCATGTCTGATGTTAGGCAAACTGGTCTATAATTCTGGATGAACACAGCAGGCCAAGCAGCATCCCAGGAGCACAAAAGCTGATGTTTCGGGCCTAGACCCTTCATCAGAGAGCTCTCTGATGAAGGGTCTAGGCCCGAAACGTCAGCTTTTGTGCGCCTGGGATGCTGCTTGCTTGCTCTCTGATGAAGGGTCTAGGCCCGAAACGTCAGCTTTTGTGCGCCTGGGATGCTGCTTGGCCTGCTGTGTTCATCCAGCCTCACATTTTATTATCTTGGAATTCTCCAGCATCTGCAGTTCCCATTATCTCTGGTCTATAATTCTGTTCTTTTTTTTCTCTTCCTCCCTTTCCAAATAGTGAGGTTACATTTACCATCTTCGATCTGTAGGATCTGCTCCAAAGTCGACAGAATTTTTGAAGGTGACCACTGATGCATGCAGTATTTTCAGGGCCTCTCCCCTTTAGTGTTCTGGAATGTAGATTTTCAAGTCCTGGTGATTTATCAGCCTTCAAACCCAATAATTTCCCCAGCACCATTTTCTTACTAATACTGAATAATTCCTCCCTCTCAATCGATGTTTGGTTCCATAACATTTCTGGAAGATTATTTATGCCTTCTGTTCTGAAGACAGAACCAAAGTCTGTGTTCAATTCTGGCATTTGTTACCCATTATAATTTCACCAATCTCTGTCTTTAACTTCAGAAGCTTTTGTGCTCAGTTTTTATGTTCCCTGCAATTTTACTGTCACATTCTATTTATCCATTCATGATCAAACTTCTTATCCCTTCTTCTGAATTTTATTCCAATCCTCAGGCTTGCTGCTTTGTTTTTGGCAAATTTATACATCTTCTCTTTGAATCTAATATTATCTCTGTTTTTTTCCCTGCCATCATTCAAGATTTAATGCCAGCTAGTTTAATTTTGATAAAACTTGGCAAGTTTTGCAGCCAGAGCTACATAGGGCTCTTTATTTCAGATAACTTCATGCATCATATCACAATTATATTTATGGCAAAATTGGCTCAAATCTGTAAGATGACCTTTATCAAGTGCAAAAACTATTGAGAGTTTGCCTAAATTAGAATGTAGACTGGAAAGGAATATTTCTATCGTGAAAGTGAACACGTCGTCTCCCTTTAGTCCATCACTGGCAGCCCTGCTATCAGTAATTTTGAATCCTAAGAATTTTGTCTGCAAATGTCTTCTTTTCCTTATTGTCCTTTCAAATATCCTAAAAGCCAATTTTTTTCTGCCCTCTCTCCTTCCTTTGATAATACTTCACTGAAACATTTAATGACATTTACTGCATACTGTACAAAGTTGTTGAGGTTGTTACTTATAAACATATTTTTAATATATTATTATAAATCACTTTATTAAAATGCTTCAGCTTTGCCCAGGCATTGAAATTATGCAGCTGACCTCATTCCCAAATCTCATTTTAAGTCTGTCAGGTCAATTCAATGTTCCTCAGTATTGTTCAACTGATGCCTACAAATTAGATTGATCAGTACAAATTGCATTTTGGTGTTGGTTTGCCAAATGAGGTAGTCTATTTAAATTTTTCTTGAAGTTTTTAATTAATGAAATCTTTAGCTGTACTTGGACTCTGCTGCTTTTCCTGTTTTAGTGTCATCAGTAAATTGATACTTGGTTTCTTTATCAAGGTCATTAAATGCTGCTTAGTAACAACAGGATTCCAAGTGATACTCCAATCAGACAATATTGTATATATTTTACAAACACTCATTGTTCCCTTCGTTTAATTCAAAAATCCCTCATTCATTTAGGCAGAAGCAGAAACAAATGTGTCATATTATCAAGGGAAACCGAGTAAAAAATTCTTCTTGATTGGCACTGCACATACAGGCAGTGAGATACAAGTTACAAATTCTCAAACAACTAAACATGGAAAACTATATTTTCAAACCAAAATACAGTAGTTGCACTCTGCAAGACTTACTTTGGCTTCGTGTAAATTAGACATTCATGTTTCATTCAATTTATATGATCAACTGTGATGATATAATCTGAGCCATGGGACGCATTGACATATAACTCTGAGATACAATGGAGAAAGTCTTTCTTCTCATGGTTGAAAATTGTGTGAACATGTTTCTTCAGGGGACCCAATAACTTTAACAGTGTTTTTTAGGCCAGACAAAGTAGCCAGGAGTTCACCATCAAGGTCAAGACTCCACTCCAGCGGCAGGAGGAAAAAGTGCAGGCTGGTCTGGATATTTTGCCAAATGGCACAGTGGCAGAGCACTCGGAATGGTAAGTCTCACATTGTAGCGACAACCTCTATTCAGCTGGTCTCATTCAAGCGTCGGTGCACAGCAAATTGGACAATTGGCCTCAGCACCACCAAGATAATAAAGAGGGAAAGCCACCTGGCCCTGCCTCTCCTGATCACTATTTGCTGACTCCTGCTGGGAAAGACTTGTGTGAACATCAGGTGAGAACAGAATCAGACATGGCTATAATGACCCAATAGGGAATGATCTGCACCTGTATCTCAGCTCACACTAGTCTGGAATTGAGTCATATCAAGCAAGGATCAGCACTTGGAGGGTAGACAAGGTAAAAGGTAGTGAAGCATGTTTGACTCAATGTGCTCAAAACCTTAATGTAATGACAGATATGTAGAAGCTGTAATGTGACTACTGGAGTGCGATAGTTAGGAACTGAATTGTAATCTTTCAAAAACAGTAATCAGACACAATATTCGGTGGAAGGTGGAAGATGAGAAGCAATTCAAACTTAATTGCAAAATTTTTAAAGATAATCAGGAACAGAGATACCTGGAAATTGACTTACTCAAATTTTGTACTGGGTATCGTCAGAGATACTCTCACTCAGATTAAACATTAAACCGAGAATCCTTAAACATTTAAAAAATGCATAGAAATGTTATAAAGAAAGCAAGGAAGGTCTTCTTGGTGTTTTGTCTGATATTTATCATTGAATCAACATCGCAAAAATATTATTTGTCATTTATATCATTGATATCAATGGAACTTTGTTACAGGCATATTGTCTGCCTTATTTCGCACATTATAACAATGAATACTTATCAAAGCAGTTCACTTGTGTCATCCTGAGGTAATAAAGATACAATGTAAATGTACATTTTTCTTTACTTGTAGGTAGTAGGATAAGTTGATAGAAAATACCTGTATTTACATATGTAAAACCACATGTGTGCTAAATCTTTATAAATTGCTGGCGAGGCCTCAGTTGGAGTGCTGAATCTAATTCTGGCCATAATTAAAAAAGGACTTGAAGGCCCTGGAGTGACTGCTTAAGAGATTTGTGGCATGGTATTAGGGAAGAACAAATACAGTAATGTGTCAAGACTGGTCAGAGGTGTTATTAAGGGGAGGTTTTATAGAAGTGTTTAAAATCATGAATGGTTTTGACAGTTAAAAGAATGAGAAACTTTCCATTGGCAATAGGATTAGTAACCAGAAGGCACTGATGTGAGATATTTGCAAAAAGAAATGGAAACATGATGGGTAGGTGAAAATACAATATTTTTTACACACAGTTATGATTTGGAATATATTGTCTTGAAACAGGGGAAGCAGTTTCAATATTAATTGTTCAAAGGAAATTGGATATCTATTTAAAATGGTATATTGCAGGGATAATTTCTAAAAGCCAGCAATGGCATCCTGTGTCAAATAGCTTCATTCTGTATAATCGCCTGGTCTGGCGCAACATTTTGAAGCATCTCTTATGGTGTGAGTGCTGGATGGCGTGTCAGCCCAGAATTCATTTGTTGTTTTTAAAAAAATAACAACCAGACTCTGGATGCGAGATCAAGTGGTTTCCAGACATTTTTTTTTAACAGCGCTTTTTACTGGTATGATTAGAGCACAGAGTGTGAAGAAGAAAGATATTGTTAATTTTTTTTGGAACCCGATGCAGGAAAAAATGTATATTCCAAACTCTGATTGTACCTTAACATTGTCAAACAATAGGAAATGGGCCAGATTCCTGGTTTAGTGACAATACATGATATTTATTCAGTGAGGCTTTCACCCACATACTTCTGTGACTTTCCCTTCGTTTGGCACCTGAAGCTGTGAAACAGTGTCTGCATTCACTTGTGACCTTCCTTGCAGTTGATAGCAAGGGGCACTGCAAGGACACAGGTAGCATCCACAAAAAGAAGAGAGAAATAACAAGAGTTGTCAAGTGGGAATGAGGCTGCTTGCTTCTAAATGGGAGAGTATTCAATTCGTAAAAGTTGTAGAAGTGCCGGAAAGAGTTGCACAGTTTGAAAGCAAAATTAAATTGAGGCATTCAAAACAATCCTAATGTTATTTGCCACACTTTCTCATGTAGTATTGTCTATACTGTAGTCTTTTCTGTAGTCAATTTATGTATATTGAGAGCTAGCTGCTTAATGTGTTTCACTCAAGTCAACATTCTATCCTAGTTCATAGCACAAAGAATTATGTATAAAACAAAACCAACTCCTTTGCTGTGACTCTCATTTGATTGGATAAAGGATCATGGGTGTTCCACAAGATGATAGCAGTGGTTACACTGTGCATGATATAAATATATCACCTTGGTAAAGATAGTACACTCTTTAATTTCATCAAAATGTCTTGCTGATTGTGCACGACGTCTTGAAATCTTATTTTTGTGCCTTAACTCTCCATCCATTTGTTTCCATCTTTGCTAAGCTGTAATTCCTATTCTAGGTCCTGAGTACCTACAATAGGTTTTAATGTTCGAAGAACAAGGTCCATCTGTTCATTTGGATGCATAGGATCACACAGCACTAGCCAGAGAAGATCAAGGAGTTTCCATGCCAACATTCCTTAACGCTTATCACTAAAAAGATTAATCTCTTTACACAAAGGGTGGTTCACATAAGGAATCAACTCCTTGGGGAAATGGTGGATCCAGGCACAGTAACAACATTTAAAAGACACTTCGATAAGTGTGTGAACAGAAGAGGTTTGGAGTGATATGGACCACGTGGGACTAATTTAGTTTGGGATTATGATCAGCATGGACTGGTTGGAGCAAAGGGCCTGTTTCTATGCTGTGTGACTCTATGATTATGACTCCCTAACTTTTTGTGAGGCCTTGCAATGCAGAAATACTGTCATCAAGCAACTATGTTTCAAAATTATTCGTTTTTTATAAATTACCTGAGTTACTTCAGAGTGAAGACCATAAAATGCAAGAGCAGAAGTGGTCTATTTGGCCCATCGAGTCTTCTCTGCCACTAAATAAGAGTATAAAGTTGAAGGATAAAGCATTAGAGGCAAACGTCAGTGATAGTCCTGAAGATTCAGATAAATTCAGAAACCAAAGGATTTCTAATAAGATAGCGAGAGAAAATAAATTACAAGGCAAACTAGCGAAGAATATAAAAACTGACAATCAGATCTTCTTTAAATATATAAAAAGGAAGAGGCGGAGGTGAAAATGAACGCAAGTCCCTTAATGAAAATGAGTCTGGGGAGATAATTACATGGAACAAGGAAATAGCAGAAGATTTAAACAGATATTTTGCATCAGTGTTTATGGTGGAATATACATCAAACATCCCATGAATACTGAAGAATACAGGGGAGGAATTAAATACTATCACTGTCACTGGAGAAGTAGTCTTAATCAAACTAATGGGGCTAAAGGCAGATAAGTCCCCTGGCCCTGATGGCTTACATCCTAGGATTGTAAAGGGAGGAGTTACAGAGATAGTGGATGCATCAGTTGTAATTTTTGAAAAATCCTTGGAATTTGGAGAGGTATCAGAGGTTTGGGAAACTGCCACTGTGACACTCCTATTCAAAAAGGAAAAGAGGCAAAATGCGAGTAACTTTAGGCCAATTAGACAAGCATCTATTGTTGGTAAAGTACTGGAATCAATTTTTAAGGAACTTAAAACATTTGGAAAATCGTAATCTCATCGAGGAGAGTCAGCGTGTCTTCATAAAAGAGAAATCATGTCTGACTAATTTATTATAGTTTTTCAAAGAAGTCACAGCCTGAGTGTTTGGAAGAGAACCAATAGATGTGTTGTATTTGGACTTCCAGAAGATATTCAACAGGGTACCTCACAAAAGTTTTAGTCATAAGATAACAGCCCACGCTGTTGGAGGTGCTATATTGGAATAGATAGAGACTTGGTTAATGGGCAGAAAACAGCAATTGGGCATAAAGGGTTCTTTCACAGGTTGGTGACCCCTGACTGGTGGCGTTCCATTGGGATCATTGCTAGGACTACAACTGTTTACAATTTTTACTAATGACTTGGGGGAACAAAGTGAATGTACTGTAGCCAAATTTACAATGTAAGCAAAAATAGGTGGAAAGGCAAATTGCGAGCGGGATTCAAACCGTTTACAGAGAGATAGCAACAGGTTAAGTAACTGGGTAAAAGCTTGGCAAATGAAGTACACTGTGGGAAAATATGATGTTGTTCAGCTTGAAAGGGAGAACAACAGAACGGAACATTATTTAACTGGACAGAAAACTGTAGAAAGTTGCAAAACAAAGGGACTTGGGGGTACTTGTGCACAAACACATAAGGCTAACACCCACAGGTGCAGCAGATTCTCAGGCAGGCTAATGGAATATTATCCCGTGCCACTGTACAATGTGGTGGTGAGATGACACCTGGAGTACCGTGAGCAGTTTCAGTTTTCTTAACGAAGAAAATACATAATTTCATTAAAGACATTTCAGAAAAGGTTCACTAGGATGACACCTGGTCTGGAGGGATTGTCTTATGAGTGAAGACTAAACATGTTGAGACTACTCACTGGAGCTCGGAAGAATGAGAGGTCATCTCATTGAAATATATAGGATTTTTAAGGGGCTTGACAGGTAAATATTAAGATGAGTTTCCCCTCATGGGAGAATCTAGGACCACAGGACAGAGTATCTGAATAATGAGGTGCCAATTTAAGACTTGAGATGAAGAGCAATTTCTTCTCTCAGAGCGTTATCTTTGGAACTTCTTGCCACAGAAAGCTGCCAGAGCAGAATCCTGAATATATTTAAGACTAAGATTTATAGATTCTTGATCGGGAAAGGAATGAATGGTTACAGGAAAAATACGGGGAAGCAGACATGAAGAATGTTGGATCAGCCATGATTCTACTGAATGGCGGAGCAAGCTCGAGGATCCAGATGGCGAACTCCTGTTCCTATTTCTTATGGCTGGTCTGGGAATCCTCAACTCCTCTTCCCGCCTTATCCTCACAACCCTATGACAGAAGAAATTTCTCCTCATCTCTGGGTTAAATGTGTGACTCCTTATTCTGAGATTACACCCTCTGGTCCTAGACTCTCCCACAACGGGAAACACCCTCTCCATATCTAACGTCAAGTCCCCTAAGAATCTTGGATGCTCCATTAAGGTCATTTTGCAAAGTCCAATGAGTAAAGGCCCAACCTACTCAGCCTCTCCTCATAAGAAAATCCCTGCGACCCCAGGATAAACGAAATAAACCTTTTCTGGACTTCTTCCAATATCAGCATATCTTTTGTTAGCGAAGGGGACCAAAACTGTTCACAGTATCACAGCTTCGGGCTGACCCTTGCCTTGTACAGTTTTTAACTGAAGCAGGCCCGACCAGTCCCCCTCCACTGACACCCTCATCCGCCTAGCCGAACTCGTCATCACCCTCAACAACTTCTCTTTTGACTCCTCCCACTTTCTACAGACTAAGGGGGTGGCCATGGGCATCCGCATGGGCCCCAGCTATGCCTGCCTCTTTGTAGGTTACGTGGAACAGTCCCTCTTCCGCACCTACACAGGCCCCAAACCCCACCTCTTCCTCCGGTACATTGATGACTGTATCGGCGCCGCCTCTTGCTCCCCAGAGGAGCTCGAACAGTTCATCCACTTCACCAACACCTTCCACCCCAACCTTCTGTTCACCTGGGCCATCTCCAGCACATCCCTCACCTTCCTGGATCTCTCAGTCTCCATGTCAGGCAACCAGCTTGTAACTGATGTCCATTTCAAGCCCACCGACTCCCACAGCTACCTAGAATACACCTCCTCCCACCCACCCTCCTGCAAAAATTCCATCCCCTATTCCCAATTCCTCCACCTCTGCCGCATCTGCTCCCACGATAAGACATTCCACTCCCGCACATCCCAGATGTCCAAGTTCTTCAAGGACCGCAACTTTCCCCCGACAGTGATCGAGAACGCCCTTGACCGCATCTCCCGCATTTCCCCGCAACACATCCCTCACACCCCGCCCCCGCCACAACCGCCAAAAGAGGATCACCCTCGTTCTCACACACCACCCCACCAACCTCCAGATACAACGCATCATCCTCCGACACTTCCGCCATCTACAATCCGACCCCACCACCCAAGACATTTTTCCATCCCCACCCCTGTCTGCTTTCTGGAGAGACCACTCTCTCCGTGACTCCCTTGTTCGCTCCACACTGCCCTCCAATCCCACCACACCCGGCACCTTCCCCTGCAACCGCAGGAAATGCTACACTTGCCCCCACACCACCTCCCTCACCCCCATCCCACGCCCCAAGATGACATTCCACATTAAGCAGAGGTTCACCTGCACATCTGCCAATGTGGTATACTGCATCCACTTACCCGGTGTGGCTACCTCTACATTGGGGAAACCAAGCGGAGGATTGGGGACCACTTTGCAGAACACCTCCGCCCGGTTCGCAACAAACAACTGCACCTCCCAGTCGCAAACCATTTCCACTCCCCCTCCCATTCTTTCAATGACATGTCCATCATGGGCCTCCTGCAGTGCCACAATGATGCCACCCGAAGGTTGCAGGAACAGCAACTCATATTCTGCTTGGGAACCCTGAAGCCTAATGGTATCAATGTGGACTTCACCAGCTTCAAAATCTCCCCTTCCCCCACCGCATCCCTAAACCAGCCCAGTTCGTCCCCTCCCCCCACTGCACCACACAACCAGCCCAGCTCTTCCCCTCCACCCACTGCATCCCAAAACCAGTCCAACCTGTCTCTGCCTCCCTAACCTGTTCTTCCTCTCACCCATCCCTTCCTCCCACCCCTAGCTGCACCCCCATCTCCTACCTACTAACGTCATCCCACCTCCTTGACCTGTCCGTCTTCCCTGGACTGACCTATCCACTCCCTACCTCCCCACCTATACTCTCTCCACCTATCTTCTTTTCTCTCCATCTTCGGTCCGCCTCCCCCCTCTCCCTATTTATTCCAGAACCCTCACCCCATCCCCCTCTCTGATGAAGGGTCTAGGCCCGAAACGTCAGCTTTTGTGCTCCTGAGATGCTGCTTGGCCTGCTGTGTTCATCCAGCCTCACATTTTATTATCTCGGATTCTCCAGCATCTGCAGTTCCCATTATCACTGTATTTACATGTAAATTGTCTCCTTGCCATCGCTCATTATCTCTTGTATTGCTTTGCAACTTCTTTTTTTTTCTTTCTCAATTCTTTAATTTGCCATCATGTTCTTCTCTGATTTTTCCCTGTTTCTTGTTTTCTACTCTCAATTTCTGAATTTGGCATACTCCTTGACATTGTGCTATTTCATATTACAAGTATCTGGACTTCTTTCTGCTTTGTCTTGGATCTTCATGGTTTATCCCTCAATCAATAATTTACTCGGCTTTCCAGGGCGTTTTTTCAGCCAGTGCTTTACCTGATGTGCTAACAGTCCATCCAACACCATTCTCCTCACAATGTTATTAGGCTGAATATTGACTGAGAAGTGGTAAACGATAATCTGGATTATGGTCAGCAAACCAAAAAGATTGCATTTCTCCTGGACCCTAGTGAACTTAACAGCAGGATATGATGACTTGCCAATTTTGCCTCTCTTTCTGGGCTATCGCCAGCAAGGTTGAGGAGCTGTCTGACAGTACACCAGTTGGCATGTGGTTTTGAGAACAGCCAGGGACTTCAGAAAGGCTGAAGAAGATTGAGGATGCTGGGAATATTAGTGGTGGGAAGGAAGACCAACGTTTTGCACTGGGGAACATTAAGGAGGCAGGCGCAGTGATTGAAAAGGGTAAAAGGTCAGGCAACATTGTATAGTCCAGAGTCAGGTAGATTAGAACGGTCAAGGATGCTCAGAGACCAGAGGTGATTTGGAGCACTCATAGCACGGGGAAGGTGGGCAGAGGCAGTTCAGGAGCCTTATGGGTATTTGAAGAGTCAAGTGCAGTGTCATATCATGGGATAGTGGGGAAGCTGGTACACTGACCCTAGCAACTAAATGGAAAAGCTCAAAAATGGTCTGA
Organism: Stegostoma tigrinum; assembly: GCF_030684315.1. Lineage (NCBI taxonomy): Eukaryota > Metazoa > Chordata > Chondrichthyes > Orectolobiformes > Stegostomatidae > Stegostoma > Stegostoma tigrinum. The sequence continues at coordinate 11,868,544 of NC_081369.1, read as the reverse complement.
GGAGAGCCAGGAGGGGGCATGAGAAAGGCTTGGCAGAACGGATTAGGGAGAACACAAAGGCATTTACACTTATGTGAGGAATAAGAGAATGGTCAAAGAAAGACTAGGGCTGATCAGGGATAGCATAGGGAACTTGTGTGTGGAGTCTGAGGAGGTAGGGGAAGCCCTAAATGAGTTTTTTGCTTCTGTCTTTATGAAAGAAACAAACTTTGTAGTGACTGAAACCTTTGAAGAGCAGGTGTGCATGCTGGAATGGATAGAGATAGAGGAAGCTGATGTGCTGAAAATTTTGTCAAACATTACGATTGACAAGTCGCCAGGCCCGGACCAGATTTGTCCTTGGCTGCTTTGGGAAACGAGAAATGCAATTGCTTTGCCACTTGCGAAGATCTTTGCATCCTTGCTCTCCACTGGAGTTGTACCTGAGGACTGGAGAGAGGCAAATGTAATTCCTCTCTTCAAGAAAGGAAATAGGGAAATCCCCGGCAATTACAGACCAGTAAGTCTCACGTCTGTCATCTGCAAGGTGTTAGAAAGGATTCTGAGGGATAGGATTTATGACCATCTGGAAGAGCATGGCTTGATTAAATGCAGTCAACACGGCTTTGTGACGGGCAGGTCATGCCTCACAAACCTTATCGAGTTCTTTGAGGATGTGACGAGAAAAGTTGATGAGGGTCGAGCTGTGGATGTGGTGTATACGGACTTCAGCAAGGCATTTGATAAGGTTCCCCATGGTAGGCTCATTCATAAGGTCAGGAGGAATGGGATACAGGGGAACTTAGCTGTCTGGATACAGAATTGGCTGGCCAACAGAAGACAGCGAGTGGTAGTACAAGGAAAATATTCTGCCTGGAAGTCAGTGGTGAGTGGTGTTCCACAGGGCTCTGTCCTTGGGCCTCTACTGTTTGTAATTTTTATTAATGACTTGGATGAGGGGATTGAAGGATGGGTCAGCAAGTTTGCAGACGACACAAAGGTTGGAGGTATCATTGACAGTATAGAGGGTTGTTGTAGGCTGCAGCAGGACATTGACAGGATGCAGAGATGGGCTGAGAGGTGGCAGATGCAGTTCAACCTGGATAAATGCAAGGTGATGCATTTTGGAAGGTCGAATTTGAAAGCTGAGTACAGGATTAAGGATAGGATTCTCGGCAGTGTGGAGGAACAGAGGGATCTTGGTGTTAGATACATAGATCCCTTAAAACGGCCACCCAAGTGGACAGGGTTGTTAAGAAAGCATATGGTGGTTTGGCTTTCATTAACAGGGGGATTGAGTTTAAGAGTCGTGAGATCTTGTTGCAGCTCTATAAAACTTTGGTTAGATCGCTCTTGGAATACTGCATCCAGTTTTGGTCACCCTATTATAGGAAAGATGTGGATGCTTTGGAGAGGGTTCAGAGGAGGTTTACCAGGATGCTGCCTGGACTGGAGGGCTTATCTTATGAAGAGAGGTTGACTGAGCTCGGACTCTTTTCATTGGAGAAAAGGAGGAGGAGAGGGGACCTAATTGAGGTATACAAGATAATGAGAGGCATAGATAGAGTTGAAAGCCAGAGACTATTTCCCAGGGTAGAAAAGGCTAACACAAGGGGTCATAGTTTTAAGCTGGTTGGAGGAAAGTATAGAGGGATGTCAGAGGCGGGTTCTTTACACAGAGAGTTGAGAGAGCATGGAATGCGTTGCCAGCAGCAGTTGTGGAAGCAAGGTCATTGGGGACATTTAAGAGACTGCTGGACATGCATATGGTCACAGAAATTTGAGGGTACATACATGAGGATCAATGGTCGGCACAACATCGTGGGCTGAAGGGCCTGTTCTGTGCTGTACTGTTCTATGTTCTATTAAATTGCAGAAGTACACACCTTCCTTCAACCACTGAGGCTCAAGGAAATCTCAGCCAACCAAAGATTTGAATTTAAAATAGTGTATGAAAACAAGTCATTGAACCTAATTACAACTTTTGCATTGCTGATCTTGCTCTAGAAAGGGTGTTGGTCGGCTGTCGATTGTCCAACCCTCACTAAACCAGAGTAGGTGAGTTTGATATGGATTGGCATCATGAAACAGATATTTAACATTCTAACATAACACACGCCCTCTTGATGTGTATTTTGCAATACTATTCACATTCCTCTTCCTTTGCTTCATGCAACATTTTATTTTTAATTATCAAGAACAGATTTTCATTTATCCTGTCTCTTTCACGACCACAGGATGTCCAAAGTGTTTTACACCAATTAAATACTATATTTTGAGTATCATCCTTGGTGTAATATAGGAAACATAACAACGAACTATACTCAATCTGAAAATGACTATACAATCTGTTCTCCCGGTCTTGATTTGGAGTTAAACTTTGTATACGTCACAGGGAGAACTTCTCTACCTATCTTCAAAATAGTGCCTTATCTTCAGTTAAATGCTTAGTTGTCTGCAGTGAGGTTTAAACTCACGAACTTTTTGACTTTCGCTGTTAGTGTTATCAATGAGCTGTTTCTGAATCGCTTTTCTATTATTGGCATGGGATTCAAATCAGATTGTTATCTCTTTCAGAGACGAGCTGACCTGTGGTGCAAATGCTGTATTTTCTGGTTTTATTTCAGAGTCTCAGCGTTTGTAATATTTCACACTAATAAATGCTGTTGTAGCACATTGATGTACTGGCACACTATGAGGTACTCAGAGTTCTCACAAAGGCTCTCATCTGGAACACTGACCCTTCTTTCTTCCAGGTCCTGAGTGACCTGCTGTTCGTTTCCAGTTTCATTTCATTAAAACATCATTTGTGTGACATTATATCAAAGAAAACTCAGAAACAATCTCTAGGCCTGGGTTAAAATTTAATTAGCTCACAGTTGGCATTATCTTTTAAGTACACCTTAGTTTCTTCCCCCCAAGAATACATGGTCAATTTTGGGCCCTTCGTGCATAAACTACCAAAGCACAATTTGTAAATGTAGATCATCTTTTAATACCTAAGACAAGTGAAATCTGACAATGGGGCTAATTAGCTGGGGAAGGTGGAAGAAACCTTGCAGCTGAGCCTCATCTTCACTTGGCTTTCACACATGCAATTTCAGTCACGGTCACTGACTGGCAATCAAAGCCAATTTGCAGCCACTGCAGCACAACTAATCCATAGATATGGAGGCCACTGGGGCATCTTTACCACCCTCTCACTTAAGTGAACCCTGCCTGGAGACGACTGATCATTAAGGTTTAAAGAATTACTGGATCAGAACAGAAAATTCAATCACCACAGTCAGCACCCATAGACACAAAGACAACTTAGATATTTGGACATCTGACATCACCTTTGTTCTTTATAGATGCTCACTACGTTGATATACATGTGATGGAGCACTATGGAAATTAACACCATAGTGAGAAAAGATATTTGCTCTGACAATGTGGAATCTATATGGGTAGATTTGAGAAATACCAAGAGGCAAGAAACATTCACAGATGTCGTATGTAGACCCCCCCAAACTCCAGTGGTGATGTTGAGAATGGCATTAAACAGGAAATTAGAGATGCATATGAATTTCGGTGGCCATGGATGATATTAATCCGCACATAGATTGGGCAAATCAAATTAGCCACAATGCCAATGAGGAGGAATTCCTGGAGTCTGTACAGATGGCTTTCTTGAACAATATGTGGGGGAACTAACCAGACAGCAGGCCATCTTAGACTGGGTGCTGTGTAGTGAGAAGGGAATCATTACCAATCTAGCTGTGTGAGACTCTTTGGGGAAGAGCAACCAGAACATGATAGAATTTTTTAAAATCAAGATGGAGAGTGAAGTTGTGGATTTGGATTCTAGGGGGCTGAGCCTTAATAAAGGAAAGTGTTAGGACATGAAATGTGAGTTGGCCTTGATAGATTGGGGAGAGTTACTTAAATGGATGACAATGGATAGGCAATGGCAAACATTCAAGGAATGCATGGGGGAACTGCAACAATTGTTTATTCCTGTCTGTCGCAAAAGCAAAATGGGTAAGATGGCCAATCCATGGCTTACAAAAAAAAATAGTATCCGATCAAAGGAAGAAGCAGAGAGGCCAAGAAAAATAATAAATCTGAGTGGGAGCAATTTAGAATTCAGCAAAGAAGGACCAAGGGATTGATTAAGAAGGGGAAAATAGAGTACGAAAGTAAGCTCGCAGGAAACATGAAGACTGACACTAAGACTTTCTCTAGGTACATGAAGAGAAAGAGATTGGTGAAGACAAATGTAGGTCCCCTACAGATAGAAATGGGGGAAGGTGTAATAGAGGACAAAGAAGTGGCTGAGTAACTGAATACATACTTTAGTTCTGTCTTCATAAAAGGAGGACACAAATCAGTTACCAGAATTGTTGAAGGATGCAAGATTTAGTGAGAGGGAACCATTGAGGGAGATCAATATTAGTAGAGAAATGGTACTGGGAAAATTGTTGGGATTGAAGGCCACTAAATCCTCAGGGCTAGATAATCTGCATCCCGGTGTACTTATGGAAGTAGCTCTAGAAATAGTGGAAGCAGTTGTCATCATCATGCAGGATTTTATAGACTCTGGAACAGTCCCTGCAGATTGGAGGGTGGCTAATTTCACTCCAATATTCAACAAGGGGAGGTAAAGAGAAAGCAGGGAATTATAGACTGCTGAGCCTAAAATCAGTAGTGGAGAAAGTTCTTGAATCCATTGTCAAGGATTTTATAGTGGAGCATTTAGAAAGCAGTGGCAGGATCAGACAGAGTCAACATGGATTTACGAAGGGGAAATCATGCTTGACAAATCTGTTGGAATTCTATGACGATGCAACTAGTAAAACTGACCAGGGAGAGCCAGTGAACATAGTATTATATTCGGATTTTCAGAAAGTGTTTGACAAAGTCCCACATAAGAGTTTAATGTGCAAGATTAAAGTGCATGGGATTGAGGCAAATATACTGAGATGGATCGGAAACCGATCGGCAGAAGGGAAACAAAGAGTAGGAATTAATGAGAGATAGTAGGAACTGCAGATGCTGGAGAATCCGAGATAACAAGGTGTAGAGCTGGATGAACACAGCAGGCCAAGCAGCATCTTTTCTGATGTAGGAATTAATGAGTTCCTTTCAAATTGGCAGGCAGTAACTATTGGGGGGCCAGAGGGATTGGTTCTGGGACCCCAGCTATTCACAATATATATGAATGATTTGGATGAGGGAACAAAACGTAACGTCTCAAACTTTGCAGATGAAACCAATTTGTGTGGGAGGGTGAACTGTGACAAGGATCTTTCAGCATTCACTTCGGCTGTTCACTTTGGAAGCAAAAACAAGACAGATTACTTCCTGAATGGCTCTAATTTGGGAGAGGGGATGTGCAGTGGGATCTAGGCATCCTTGTGCACCATGTCGCTGAAGGTAAGCATGCAGGTACAGCAGGTGGTAAAGAAGGCAAATGGTATGTTGGCCTTCATAACAGGAGATTGAGTGCAGGTGCAGGGCTGTGTTGCTGCAATTACACAGAGCCTTGGTGAGACCACACCTGGAATATTGTGTGCAATTTTCATCTCCTTTTCTCAGGAAGGATGCTCTGGCTCTCGCAGGGTGCAGCGAAGGTTTACCAGGCTGATTCCGGGGAATGGTGAGTTTGACGTATGAGGAGAGATTGACTAGGTTGGGATTGTTTTTGCTCAAATTCAGACAAATGGGGCTGGGGGCGAGGGATCTCAGAGACTTATAAAAGTCTAACAGGACGAGACAGGATAGATGCAGGGAGGATATTCCCAATGATGGGTGTGTCAAGTACTAGAGGGTCACAGTATTAGGATTCAAGGTAGATGATTTAGGATGGAGATGAGACATTTCTTCACCCAAAGAGTGGTGAGCCTGTGGAATTCATTCCCACAGGAAGTAGTTGATGCCAAAACACTGAATGTATTCAAGAGGCGAGTTGATATAACACTTGGGGCGAATGGGTTCAAAGGTTATGGGGAGAAAGCAGGATTAGGTTATTGAGTTGGACAATCAGCCATGATTGTGAATAATGGCGGAGTGGATCCGAAGGACTAGCTTCTTTAATGTTTCTATGTAATTCTAGAAAGTGGATTTTAGGAAGTCAGAGAAAGTGAACAGGAGGAGTTTCTTCACCTACCCTAACCAGCTTACCATAATAATATCACGACTGATCTGTATTTAAACTCCATTGAGCATCTTATCTTCCTAACTCACCCAACAAAAATCTCAATTCTACCAGGATCCAGAGACTTTGGTGTGGCAAGTTCTAGATTTCTTGGCCAGAAAACATTTCTCCACATAATTTTCAGATTTTCTCCATTTATTCTTGATTCTCCAGTGATGATAACCATTCCCATTTCTATCAAATCCTATTTTAAACACTTAATTGGATCACCCCTGAAATCTTGGGTACTCAAGGCAGTACAGGACAAGTTTATACAACCTAACCTCATAATATAATTATCTAACCTTCTGAAATTATGCTAACCTGTGGTGCATTGAACAAAAATGAACATAATTCTCTCGATACATAGTTGAGATTCTAAATCTTTTTCTCTTCCCCAGTTCCTCATCTCTCAGTATTTAGAAAGGAAAAATAAATTGGAATCCTAAGTTCAATGTATATGGTTTCATACTTGGTACCCACACTGAATTTCATCTTCCATCGCAAAGTGACAGAATGATTTCCAAACAGTCTAATTACCATTGAAGTCGTCATTCTTTGTTGCCTTTAATTTTCTCACACAAAACATCCTTACCTAGGTGCAGGTATGATAAGCCAAATGGCCTCCATCTGCAACATGACACTCTGTGATTCTGTGAAATCCTTAAGACTGACATTCTACTGTAATACAGTTATCTTCTTGGTGCCTTACATTTCTAACATGCATTTCCAGCCTGTTATTGATATGTCTCAGGTTTTACAACTATAAGGAATGTAGCTTTCATCTAAAGAAAAATCATAATTCAATCAGAATCAGCCAGGTCTTATGTAAATGTTGTCAGAATAATACATCAAAATTCTTTGAGGATGTAACGAGCAGAGCAGATAAAGTAGAAGCAATTGACAGTGTATTTGGATTTCCATTGGCATTCATTAAGGTGATATATAAAAGATTACTTCAGAAGAACCCATGATGTTGGGGGTAAATATATTCACATAGATATACGATTAGAACCAAACTGGAAACAGAGGATAAGGATAAATTGATCATTTTCAATTCATTAGACAGTATCTAGTCAAATACCAGCAAACAAAATAGGACCAGGAGTAGACCATTTGGCGCCTCAAGCCAGATCCACCATTCAAGAAGATTATGACTCATTTCGTGTTTCGATTCTACATTTCCACGTGCCCTCGTTAATCTTTGATTCCCTTGCCTAACAAGGAACTACCTCCCTTTGCCTTAAAAATATTAAATCATGCTACAAGAATTAATTTTGGACCTCAACCATTTATTATCAATGACTTGGGTGAAAGGGCAGACTGTACTGCAGAAAGATTTGAAGCTACAAAGATAAGTGGGAAAGCAAGTTGTGAGGAAGATATCTAGTTTGCAAGTGACAAAGACAGCTTGTGAGGGGTCAAAAATTGGTCAATTGAACATAATGTGGGAAATGTGAGTTGTACACTTCATCAGAAATATTAAAAAGCAGGGTATTCCAAGAAAGAAAGAGAGCCAGACACACACTGCAAAATGCTGCAGTTACAGAGGGATTTGAATCACCAAGTCAGCTTGTGGGTACAGTTAGTCATCAGGAAGGCAAATGGTATATTGGTCTGAATTGGTGACATTTCACCAGGCGTATGTGTCATTATATTGAAAGTTAAAATGACAATATTAATTTAAGACTTCAATCAACAAGACCAGAGGAAACAGTCTGGTAAGGTCACCCAGGTATTTTTTTCTTAAATTATAAAGGAATATTTTTTAAAGCAGGTGAGCAACTTGCTGGCCATCCTACAGCTCTTGCTTTCTGATTCAACTTAAGGTGAGGGGTCGATACTCAGCCTCTGGTCTTCTCCAAAACATCTGGAGTATTTGTTTTCAACTGGAGAATAGGTAAATTTCCATTTCAAACTTGGTCACTAAAAGCTGCTATTTTATTAACTCTTAGCAAGTCATAACTCAATCAGTTACATTGTTACATTCTAATTGACCTGGGTTCACTTTGGATTGGTTTAAAACGTGCATAATGAAATGTCTAGTAGCTGTTCAGGGTGATGAATATTGACTGATGTCACTTCCCACTATCTCTTCCCATTTATCCATGGGCCAATCCTCTTCATGATTACGATTTGGTATTATTATTTTCATGACTCTTTGCTAAGAGGATTGTTCCTTTATTTCCACTCATTTGTTTAGCATAGGGAGATGTGTGCTGATGATTAGTCATCTTGAGATCGTTATCTTAATTTTCATTTGCAAAAGTTCATCATTAAATCAAATACTTACCAATGATGATTTGTTCTTCTTGAGAGGCAATTTATCAATTGATACAAGTTATTCACTAGATCAAGTGCTTGACCATTTGCTTTTAGTGACTTTTTGTGAGGTGATGCTTTTTGTCTCTGTGGTTGTGGGAATGAGTTTCTTATTTTTGTTTAGAAAACAAAAGGTTATTTGGAATTTAAAAACTGTGTAAAACAAATGCAAGTCACAAAGAACTAATCTAAATAAAATTGTTAAAAATATTGTGTAGAAAGGGTGAAGTGATGAGATATCTTCATACAGTCAACACATAATCCTTAATAAGTAAAAGCCAAAAAAAAACCTGATGCTGTAAATCAGAAACAAAAGCAGAAATTGTTGGAAAAGCTCAGAACTTGCTGGATCCCGTTTTGAGGAAGGATCACTAAACCTGAAACATGAACTCTGATTTCTCTCAAAAGATGCTACCAGACCTGCTGAGCTTTTCCAGAAATTTCTGTTTTTGTTCCAGAATAATAGAATTCTCAAGATTGTACACATCAAACTTGGTTTTTAACGAGCACCTGATAAACTGGCACACTTGATAAACCAGCAAAACTATATCTCAAATACCAAAGGTTTACTGTATTAAACTGTACAATTAGCATAGTTTTCTTATTTACCTCACTGTCAATATACTTGTTGTTCAATTTAACAGCCATATGAAATAACAATTAATTCCATTTTGAGTCAATTTCTCCTCAAATACAGTGATCTACCACTATGTTTGAGTAGTCAGTTGAGGGTATGCGTGAGAAGGGTTTCTGCCAGTAAGTTTTGTTTAAGGCAAAGTTGCATTATTCAAGAGATTTATGCAGTGTATACCTCCTGCATCATGTTTCCATCAGTTAGTCTGTATTTTTAACATTGATTATGTGGAACTCTTAATTATCTGGAATATTTGATCAACTGGCACACTCCTGATCCCACAGGTGCCAGATAATAAAAACTTTACTGTAGTTACAAACTTAAACAAACGTTGGAATAAAGTTAACTCAAAGAAACTAAATTTAGTCAAATCTAATGGCTTCTCATTGAAGACATAAATGAAAAAGCCAGGTACGGCACAGCTGTTGCTGGCATTTTCTCTTCCTCTCTGGCTTTTCTATTGCCTGATTAGAATTTTATGAACTGAGAAGATGTTGACTCACCTTGAAAGATGTGTATTCTCAACCTGGCTTTCTAAAGTGGAAATTAACTAAACAAGGGCCCTCCAGCATTTATGCATTAATTTTGGAAAATAAAACTAGTGTTACCCATCCCTTTGTTAACGGTACGAAGCAGTCATATCAAAGTAGTAAAAGCCACCTCAGTTAGTTAAGCAAAATAATATAATCTTAAATCAGTGAATATGTTTTGTGTGCGTATTTGAAACCAAATTAATCATGAAATGTGAAATCCCTACTAGTCTTACATTGTGTACAGATTTGGTTTCCTACTTGTGTAACATACTGACACGGTAAACAGTTTAGTGAAGTTGGTCTCATTCCCAACAAGAAAGGGTTGTCCTTTCAGCAAAGGTTGGGCCTACACTGATTGCTTTAGTAATAGTAAAGTTGCCATGGTCCCAGAAAACCACCGGGCTACTCTCTGATTATAGAGAGATAACTGGAAGTGGTTTAACCAAAGATTCACCATGCTTTTAACAAGGGGCAAGGATGAGAAGGTGGGGCGTTTGTGGTAACCTTAGTTGGTGGAGGAAATGACACATGTTGTTGGCACCAATCTGCATCATAAACCAGCTATCCAGCCAAGTGAGCAAACTGACCTTTTTGCTGATTGAAAAGTATCATTTCTTGTTCTTCTAAACCAAACATTAAGTTTCCAAGGGGTCTTGACAGGATTAATATTCAAATACTAGAAATACTAACAGCAGAATTTTCCCAGCCTCTGCATCATGTCAGCAATGTCAGGACAGTTTGGAAAATGCAGTGAGAACATCAAGTAACAAAACTTGATTCTTGAATTCGAGACAAAAAAGCTGATATTCTGCTAAAAGTTTCAACTGCTACAATCTCGCGAGTGAGGAGCCCATTTAAATTTACTTTATGAACTTCTTTATATGCAAGTTCCTATTTCCTAGATACTGAAGAGAAACTTAGCAGTGTCAATTACTGACTTGAAAGTCAGAACGGTACTTGGCATCCAGCAGCTCACAGGGGTCTTCTCCATGCATCCATCTTAGACTGCATTAGCCAATATTTCAAGGCAAGTCATACGAGCAGTGACCACCTGCACCCTCCATCCACAGGAGACATCATCAAAGCACCAGCCTTACCACATCACCATGGCAAATCTCTGACAAATTTAATACTTTTCAGCAGTTAAATATTGCATTTGGAGCACACCAACACCTTACAATGCAATGTTGCTGTCAGGTTGCTTTACACATAGGACTAGAACCCATCTCATACGTAGGAGCAGGGAGCCCTGAGTTTTCTGAGCACTCATTCGTTGTGCATTTACCTGGATGCTCAATGCCATACAGTGCAAACAGGAAGTTAGGCAACTTATTATGTTTGCCAGCAATGAACAGACAAGCAGGTGGACATGTGGCCTATGGGTCTGTGCTCCATCAATGTCACACTGACAGCATTAGCAGCAGGTAATGCAGCAGAGTGTGCGCCCTTCAATGAAATGGTCATATTTGAAACTCTCAGGCAAGCAATCGTTAGTCCAGTCAAGAAGGACTGTGGTTAGTCAGGGGGCTTGTCCAGCCAAGTTGATAAGGTATTTCAAGTGAGTGAATAGGGAGTACATTAAGCAGGAAGGGTTAGTAGTTTTGTGGAATAGGTATGCAAGAGCTGTTCACGGAAAACTACATATAGTATTGAGTGGTAAACCTTGGTGGCAGGTGGGTACAATGGCAAAATATGATGGAGTGAAATGTAGCAGAGAGTAGATGTAGGCCTTTAACCTACTACTGCACTGCTGCATCTTCCCCTACAGGTGGTGGGGGGGGCTACACCATGCTGACATGTGATAACAGTATATGAAATGGTACACAGCTAGGGTTTCAACATGGTGCCTACATGAACACTTGAATGCAAGATTGAGAGAGATTGTACCACACCTCCAAATACCATTGTTCATAATGTGGGTTGCATAAAATTGCATGAGCTAAGTCACTCAGGCCTCACACAGTTAAATCTTCCTTGAGACTCCCCTTAAACTACAACTTAGCCAAATTTTGGGTAAATTCAGCCCTTAGTCTCTTTCCAAAGATGCTGCCCAACCCATTCAATTAATATTTCAAGCTGATAAAGTTATGAACTCAAAGTATTAAGTTACACAACTTGCTTGGCTGAGTGGTAGTCATGCATTTTAGCAATGAAGACATGATCCACATTCCCTCTTCATTGACTTCTCCTGAGTGAGAACATCAATTTTTTCTCATTTACCACATTTTGACTTTCAAAAATACCCACTTTGCTCCTGTAAATCTAAATGGTCAATGTGACATGTTCTGCTTAAATGGACATCTGATTACGTGTCAACAGTTGATGTAAATCGGGCACATGACTAGTTATTGATATTCCCTTTAATTCTCTAACCTTCTAAGACAGAGGAGGCAAGTTCATAAGAAACAGGAATAGGAGTAGGCCATTTGGCAAATATGCAACTAGCATACATCCATTTTCTTATTTGTCAAAGACCATTCAGAAGCAAGTAGAAATTGCTTTTATGATCCAAATCTCTTCTTTTAAAAACAGTGGATACCTAGATTTTCTGATCCAACTCAATATATTTCATGAGAGCTCCCAAAGTCACTGATTCTCGAGTGCAGTTGACCTCACTTTGAATGAACCTGCACTTATGGAGCTCATTTTGCGGCGACATTGTGCATTACATTGCTTCAATTCTGCTGTGTGTAACTTCCAAATGTGGAATAAATGCGCCTTGAATTTGGTAAAACGTCAAATTCTGCACAAGTGGTGACAGTTTACAATCTCTTTGCAGGTATTCATTAATGATCCACTGTTCCAGTGTGAACACAAAAAGTGGCTGCTGTATTTTTCAGCTGTTTAATAAAGCATTACATGCATTGACACTTTTGCTAGCTTTGACTCAAAAGAAGTCATTCTTTTTCATCTCACTCACACCACTACTTTGCGCTGTCTTCTTTGTCTGTTGTCCCAATCTCTCTCCCACCCCCACAAAAGTCAGATGTTTATTTAATTCCAAATTACTGGTAGACATCTGGTCCACTACTAGAATACTGTCTAAGTCACTCTCATTCTCTTCCTCATCACCGATACAAGAATTGTTAATCCACACATTCATTATCTCCCGGAGCAACAACAACTCAGCACTTTTTACCAGGGTCCTAACTTTCCAAAGTCAGGAAACTTTGGTACTTTCACCCCAACCAAAAGTTCGAATCACTCCACATTCGTTTTCCTGTCGAACTACAATACTTATTGAAGCGCAGGAGCCAATCACCAAAATTCAACTCATTTATTCAAAACAGTTAAAAGCACTGCCTTATCCAAAGTTTCTTAGAAGCCCCAGCCTTTGTTTACCCTACTTAATAGTAATGCAAAGAGACTTGGGAGTTTAATCATTTCTCCATATCTGCCAGGGTTCCGCTTCTGTAAACTCCTCCAAATGATGAATTTGAGTGCAGAGCTTAACAGGTTAAGGTTAAAAAAGTTAGTTTCCCTGGCCCCAAGATGTTGACTTTTTGCCTATTATTTTTAAATTAATAAACATGAAAACATCCACAATGAAAGTTAATATTAATACAATAAAACATTTTTATAAAGTGTATTATAACTTACCAATAAAGGAAACAAGTTTTGCATACCAGGGTGTTACTCAGTGTGGGAGGAGTTAGCATGTTGAAGACATGCCTCACTCCCAGCTAGTTTTCCCTAATGATGCACCCTCCTCTTCTACCTCCATCCAGCGGATGCCCTCAACCTGTTCATCCTCCCTAGCACTAATGCCCTTGCTTGTGCAGTGTCAAGGGAAAGAACTACACATCTGAACAGGTCAGCAAGAGTGGGATTGCTGCATAAGTGAAGGTGGTTGTCCATGGATTGGGCATGATTGGTTACTTATTTTTTGATATGAATAGGCAAATTCATGATTTGTGAGTTTGCAGATATAGAGGAATGACTGTACAATGTATACTTGTGGCAATTAAAGGACAGAATAACTTCCTATGATTATATTATACCTGAACCGATTATTAGCAAGCTTAAACAGATGAACAATCTTTGCTCAAGGGGGTAGAAAAAAGGTGATGGGGTGGAAGGGTTTGACATAATAGAGCACTTTCAAGTTACGTTTGACAGGATTTCCATTGTTGCGAGTCTAAATCCACAGCTACAAAAACAACCACTTCCTTAATTAATTTGAGTAACTTTGTGAAGAGAAGGGCTAGAATGTGGAGCTTGTTTTTGTTTGGATACTGACAAGGGTATGCTCAGCAAGGACATGAGGTAGTAATCACAAGTATATTTGCTAGGAGAAGGTGAAGTAAATAAAATTGGATGGGACTCCTGAAGCTTAATATTGATCATAGTTGGTTGTGCCCTTAGCCTTTTCGTGCATTTTTTTTTCCTTCGCTATTCTCTCATGAGTCATGAGCATTGCTGGCCGGTCAGTATTTATTGCTTGTCCTAGTTTCCCTGGACAAGGTGGTGCTGAGCTTTCTCCTTCAACCACGGGGGTGTGTATGCTGTAGCTGACCCAAAGTACAAAGTACAATTTAGGGGGAGAATTCCAGGATTTTGACCCAGGACAGTGAAGTTACAGCAAAAACAGTGAGTTACTTGGAGAGGAATTTGCAGGTGCTGGTGTTCCCATGTACCTGCTGCCTGTGACCTGCTAGATGGAAGTGGTTGTGGGCTTGGAAGGTGCTATCTAAGGATCCTGGGTGAGTTTCTGCCATGCAGCTTGTAGATCATACACACGATTGCTTGGGTGTCAGTGGTGGAGGGAGCAGGTGCTTGTGGATGTAGTGTTAATTAAGCAGACTGCATTGTCCTTGGTAATGTCAAGCTGCCTGAGTGTTGTTGGAGAAGGGAGTATTCCATCACGCTCCTGACTTGTGCCTTGGAGATGGTGATCAGGTTGAGTCGTCAAATGAGTTACTTCCTACACTATTCCTAGCTTCTGACCTGCTCTTGTAGCCACTGTATTAAAATGATTAATCAATTTGAGTTTCTGGTCAATGGTAATCCCCAGCCTGTTGATGTTGGGGGATTCAGTGATGGTAGCACCACGGAATGTCAAGGGCCAGTGGCTGGATTATTTCTTAATGGAAATGGTAGTTTCTTGGCATTTGTGTGGCTTGAATGTTACTTGCCCAAGCTTCGACATTGTCCAAATCTTGTTGCCTTTGAACATGTATGGCATGGTGGCCTAGTGGTTAGCACTGCTGCTTCACATGGCTAGGGATCCTGATTCAATTCAGCCTGAGGCAACAGTCTGAGGAGTTTACACATTCTTCACGTATCTGTGCGGCTTTCCTCCAGGTGCTCCAGTTCCCTCCAGTCATGGGTTAAGTCAAACAGCCATGTCAAAAACCCCGTGCAGCATTACAAGGATCCGAGTGGGATGCTCTTCAATGGGTCAGTGCAGGCTTGAAGGGCTGAATAGCCTCTTTCTGCACCATGGGTATGTTATGATGCTTTGGGCCGTTTCAGTATCTGAAGAGTCGTAAATGGTATTGATCATTGTGCCATTATCAGTGATGAAAAGGAAGGTTGTTGATGAAACAGCTGAAGACAGTTGGGTCTAAGGTTCTACTCTGAGAAACCCCTACAACTGACTGACCTCCAACAGCCACAACTATTATGACGTGCCAGCTATGACTCCAACCTGCAGAGAGTTTGCCCCTTGAAATGGAGTCCAGATTTTCTAGGTCTCCTTGATGCCACACAGTTGAATCGGGTCTTGACATCAAGGGCTGTAACTCTCACCTCTGGAATTCAGCTCTTTTGTCCTTGTTTGAACCAAGGATGAGTAGCCCTGGCAGAACCCACTGAGTGTTACTGAATAAGTTATTGCTGAGAAGGTGCTGCTTGATAGCACTGTCAACAATACATTTCATCACTTGACTGATGATTAAGCGTAGACTGACTGGGTGACAACTGGCAAGGTTGGATTTGTCCTGTCTCGTGTGTCTGGGACATGTTTGGACAATTGTCCACATTGTTGGGTAGATGCCGGTGTTGTAACTGTACTGGAACAGCTTGGCTAAGGGTGCAGCAAGTTCTGGGGCACAAGCCTTCAGCACTCTTTCCAGAATGTTATCAGAGCCTGTAGCTTTTGCAGTAACCAGTAAAACCATTTCATGGTATCATGTGAAGACTGAACATGTGTGATGCTAGGGACCACAGAGAAAGCTGAGATGGATCATCCACTTAGCATATCTGGCTGAAAATTGTTGCAAGTGTCATTGCCTGATCTTTTCCACTAATGTGTTGGGCTCCTCCACCATTGAGGATGAAGATATTTGTACAGCCTCCTCCTCCAATGATTTGTTAACTGTCCACCACCATTCATGTGGCAGGATTGCAGAGCTCAGATCTGATCCATTGGTTGTGGGATCACTTAGCTTTGACTATCACTTGCTGTTTAGCGTGCAAGTAATCCTGTTTGATAGTTTCACCAGGTTGACACTTCATTTTTAGCTCTGCCCGGCGCTGCTCCTGGCCTGTTCTCCTGCACTCTCCATTGAACCAGGGTTGATTTCCTAGTTTGACAGCAATGATTGATTGCAGGATATGCTGGGCAATGGAGTTGCAGATTGTGCTGGAGTACAATTCTGCTGCTGTTGATGGCCCATAGCACCTGATAGATGGCCAGTCTGGAGGTGCTAGATCTGTTTGAAATCTGTTCCATTTTACACAGCGACAGTGAAAATATCCTACATTGTGTTATGTGGCAATGTGAACGTGGGACTTCATCTCCAAAGAATTGTGTGGTAATGACACTTACTGATACTGCCAGGGACTATAGGAGGGAGATTGGTGAGGAAGAGGTCAAGTATGTGTTTCCTTCTGGCCAGCTCCATCACCAGCTGCTGCAGACCCAGTTTAGCACCTAAGTCCATAAAGGCCTGACCAGCTCGATCAGTAATGTTGCTGCCAAGCCACTGTTGGTGGTGGACACTGAAGTCACCCAAGGAGTACATTTTGCTCCCTTGTCACTTTCAGTGCTTCCTTCAAGTGTTGCTCAACCATGATGGAAGACTGATTTATCAAGGTTGACACAGCTGGGTTTGCTGTTGCTGTTTTTGGTGCTTTGGTGCCTGAGTCAATGCCAGATCACTGGTTTCATTTCTTCGTTGAAACTTGGTAGCGATTATTAGCGAGCCATATGAGTTTTCCTGACGATCAACAATGGTTCTATGGTCATCATTAATTCAAGATTTATTTTAGTGAATCCGATTCCATCATGTATGATAGCACTGGAACCCAGGTTCCCAGAACATTAGATGAGTTTCTGGATTAGTAGTCTAGCAATAACAACACTCACTGGCCATCACCTCAAAAGAAAACCAGCGTCATCCGAAAATAAGACTACTTGGCTAAACTAAGTGGGGATGTTCCAGGTGTCACTTCCTTTGCAATCCTCAAAAGCTTATTTATATTCCCAAATATTCTCTTCACTTGTTACCAAAATATCCGAACTCTTAAGTGCCCTGTCAAAGTGACTATTATTCACATCAGCCTCAGTAGGATTAATGGCCTAGTCAATCATGAAATAAATATTAAACTAACTTTACTGTAATGAACACAAAAATATTCACGCAAAAAAAGTTTCCACTATGGTAAATGTAACAGATTTTTGGCTGCAATAGACGCTCGCAAAACTGTAACTCCAGCAAACACTGCACAAAGTGGAAAATGATAAAAGCCCAGTTGAAAACATGGGTGTGTGCCATGGATATTGCTGATATTATAGGCTACAATACAGAAGTGCTGTTAATATTCAGTTGTCAAATAAGTACCAGCTGGCGTGCAAAAGGAGAATAAGAAGACTTCATTTTTTTATTTCAAAGTGATAGTAATAAAATTATACTTATGTACATTATGAAAGTTTTAATTGCACACAAGTAGCACATGCACACTTTCCATTCAGGTTCACAGTCACAATTGTAGGCAATTACCTTTCAAAAACTCTCACCAGCAATCCACTGGGCAATGTTTTCTGCAATAAATTAGACCAGCAGGTCTGAGCCCTCAGGTCTCAATCTTTTTTGGACATACAAACTCAATCATAGTTGAGAGAGGGGTCTAAGAATTATTCAATGTCATATTTGTTTCTATATTACAAGGCAAGAATTTTTTATGTGAATCTCTGATTCCCAATGAAACTGAAGGAAAAACCAAACACTCCAATAAAATAAAGAGAGGTTAAGGCAATACACAGTCTGTGACCTCACGACTCCTCTGCAAATTTGCTGTGGTTTACTGGCTGGAACTCTCTCTCTGTTACATTACCAGAGATTTATAGGGTGATTGAAAACAAAAAGGTGGCTCCAAGTGGCAGTGCAATGGACCAGCTCACAGCAGTAATAACACATTGGCCCAATGAATCACTGTTGGTATTTGAGCTTCGTTAACTTATCACCAAATCAATAAGAGAAAAGATTAGAAGATCAGCTCTCCCTACTCCCAGACAATGGGAGGAGGAAAATAATCTACCCAAGGGTGGAGGGGTTACTATAGATCACTTAGTGGTTACTAGTTTTGATAGCCTGTTAACAATTACCAAATGAAAAGCAGCATATGCCAGATGTGAATCTACGAAAGAGGAAAAATAGCTGAACAAAATACCTCAGCATGGATTTTTATTCAAAGATAGTCTCCCTGGAAGTATCACAAATAATGACAAGGGTAAGCATTCAACAAAAGTGAGCAAACCTCTGGAAACATGAGACGACCAGTAATTACATTTAAATAAAAGGCCAGAGTTTACAATAAAAGGGGCAGCTGGTAGATTATCAGGAGACAACTTGAGTAGGACAGCCACATAAGTCAAACCCAAACTGAGAATAGGTGGGCTTGTTTGAACAAAAAGATGCTTCACAGCCAGATCCTGTACAGCAATTCACTTACAATAACAGCACCAGAATTGGGCCACAGATTTCCAGTCTTAGTGAGTCGATGATAGCAAGCACGAGTCCCATCAGGCCCACTTGTAGATCTTAACCATTTTTTCTGTCAGAGTCCCCAAGAAATTAATGTGATTCACCTCAAAGGGGCAGATATCCAGTACAGGCTGGTCGGCTTGAAGCTTCTGGATGAGTGATCCGTTCCCTGCATTCCACACCTGCCACAGCAAGAAAGTACACAATGTTACTTGTCAGGTGCTTTCCAGATGGAAACGAAACAGAACCGCCAGCAGAATTTTAATAGGCGAACGATCAGTGTCTCTGTCACTTTATCCACTGCAACATCCCACCCAGTCCCAACAGTCCTGCCCTGATACATCCATGTGTGAAGTTACAAGGAATTGATTGTGACAAAAATACATAGACCAAGAACTATTGTCAAATTAAATTCTACAAACAGCAGGTTCACCATATTAGGAGTTCAATCAATTTACCAAAAAAAAAACAGCTTTGACTAATTTTTATTTCAAGTTGAGCTCATCTGTATGGGTCTTAAACCTCAATGTTCATTCAAGGACAAGGGTGCATTATGAAGCTGTTCACTTCACAGACCACCGCATGAATTGAACACCACAGAAACCTCAATTACAGCTGAGAATGCATGCTGCCACCATGTGAATTAGCTCAGTATTGCAACCATTGAACCAGAAAACAAAATAGGTGTCAAAGGCACAAACATAAAATATGTGAAGAGCCACCTAGCATTCAGAGAGTGCATACACTCCACTTGCAGCTTCACTGCAGACCCTGTGATCAAAAACACATATTCACACAAGACCCCGTTAGCTGCCACTATCTATAATGCAACTGAAGACATCATACTGAGTCTTACCAAGAGCTGAACCATGCCACTGAAAGAACAGCTGCTCACAATCACTGTGCAAAGGAGAGGTAGCCTGTAGTCTATTATAGCAGGAAAGAGGATAATTGTATAGTCAATTACTGTCAAATAGTTGGGAGTCCACTCCAGTGTAACCCAATGCTTGGTTATAGAATTTGCCCACACTCCAAGATGAAGCATGACTGTAGATAACAGACAGCACGGCATGTTGGCTCAGTGGTTAGCACTGCAGCCACACAGCACCAGGGACCCAGGTAACTAGAACATAGAATGATACAGCGCAGAACAGGCCCTTTGGCCCTCGATGTTGCACCGATCTGGAACTAATCTAAGCCCATCCCCCTACACTATCCCATCATCATCCATATGCTTATCCAAGGACTGTTTAAATGCCCCTGATGTGACTGAGTTAACTACATTGGCAGGCAGGGCGTTCCATGCCCTTACCACTCTCAGTCTTCTCCTCTACAATATTCTCCTTTTCCTGAGTGAAAACAGATGGGAAATATTTGTTTAGCACCTCTCTGATCTCCACAGGGCCCACACACAAATTCCCACTTCTGTCTTTGACTGGCCCTATTCCTCCCCTAGTCATCCTCTTGTTCCTCACATACCAATAGAAAGCTTTAGGGTTCTCCTTTATTCTATCTGCCAATGTCTGCTCATGTACCCCCCTTGCTCTTAACTCTCTCTAAATCCTTTCTTGCTAATCTGTAATTCTCCATCGCCTCATCTGAGCCATCTCGTCTCATCGTCACATAAGCCTCCCTCTTCCACTTAACAAGGGATACAATTTCTTTAGTAAACCACGGTTCCCTTCCCTTATCACTTCCTCCCTGCCTGACAGGGACATACCTGTCAAGGATATGCAATATCTGTTCCTTAAACCAGCTCCACATTTCGATTGTCCCCATCCCCTGCATTTTGCTACCCCATTCTATGACTCTTAAGTCTTGCCTAATCGCATTATAAGTACTCTTCCCCCATCTATAACTCTTGCCCTGTGGCATGTTCCTATCCCTTTCTGTTACTAAACTAAACGTAACCAAATTATGGTCACTCTCTCCAAAATGCTCACCTACCAGTAAATCAAACACCTGGCCTGGTTCATTACCAAGTACTAGATCCAGTGTGGCCTCCCCTCTTGTCGGCCCTTTGACATACTGTGTCAGGAAACCCTCCTGCACACATATGGACAAAAACCATTCCATCCGACGGACTGAAATTGTAGCATTTCCAGTCAACATTAAGGAAGTTAAAGTCTCCCATCATGGCCACCCTGTTCCTTTCACTCCTGCCCAGAATCGTTTTGCCAATCCTCTCCTCCACATCCCTGGAACTTTGCGGAGGCCTATAATAAACTCCCAGCAGTGTGACTCTCCTCTCCCCTTTCTGACCTTCGCCCATCCATGCTGCAAGCTCACCTACCTTATTCCGAAGTTTGTGCAAACTCCACACATTCTCCCCATGTCTGCATGGGTTTCCTCCGGGTGCTCAAGTTTCTTCTCACAGTCCAAAGATGTGCAGGCTAGGTGGATCGGCCATGCTAAATTGCCCATGGTGTTCAGGGGTGTGGGGGTTATAGGGGGATGTGTCTGGATGGGATGCTCCAAGGGGCAGTGTAGACTTGTTGGGCCGAAGGGCCTGTTTTCACACTGTCGGGAATCTAATCACAGGAGCCACTGGATCGGTTTTGCCACACTGCAGCAATGAATGGTGCATCCAAATGGCCTTTAGCTTCAGATAATTGTTAGCAGCGAGTTCAAGTGGGCTCTGACTGTTTTCATCCTGATTTTGCAGAGCTAGAGGCCTGCAAATGTAACTCAGTGCAGGAAAATCCTGTGGCTGATCCTATGGCTCAATGTGAAAGTTGAGTTGGAAGGGCTTTAAACTTTATGTTTCTGCTCCTATCTGCCTGTTGTTTGGCCTTCTGCAAGAAAGCAACCCTACTTCACAGATACAGGTGAGAGGAGGGTGGCTGATGAGTTCATGGAGATTTTGGCAAAAGGAATTGATGTCCGTGTTTTGAGGTGGGATATTGGAAAGATGTGCCGAATCAAACACCTGCACGTTGGTAAGAGTGGTGGAAAAACAGTGACTGAGGGAGTTCACAGAATGAAAGGGTGATAAAGTGTTTCAAAAACAATTTTCAGAGCCGTAGGCATATATGTTGATCTTTATTACATAAACTTTAATGACTATACACTGCATGTCACAATGTTGCTTTATTGCTGTTTTGATTTTTCCTGGTGTCTGGGTTCCACTAATTTACAGGTGTTAAAATGAGGCCCCATTGAAAAAGTGTCAGAAACAAAATCTCAGCAGATCTGGGAGAATGTGTGGAGAAAGTTAAAGTACATATTTCACGTCAATGGCCTGTTAGCAACAATGTACTGTGGTGTGTTCTCTACACAAAGCAGTTCTTTGGAACCAATGTACTTGAATCACCATTTCGCCATGATTTTATGTTGAATGTAACAGAACATATTACCACATTTGTCTCCATTAACCTACTCAGTAGTTATGCTACAATCTTGAGGACAGAACATCAAGGAACAAAGTTTGAAACTCGATATCCAAGAAGCAGCTGATAACAGTAGCGGGCAAAAAAAGGATGCCATCACTTACCATAGCACTGTTGGTTGCCTCGTCCCCAGCACACACTAAGACGCTGCCATCCTTCTCAGGGCTTGCGAAAATGGCATTTTTAGTAAGCAGTTTACAAGTAGGGCCCGCATTGAATGTCTGGACTGGGTAACATGTACAAATCAGGTTCTCCAATGAGTCTGGGGAAGGACTGGTTGACAGTTCCATCATAACACACCGTAAAGAACTATGGGTTTTATCTGTTTTAAAAAAAGAGAAGAAAAAAATCAACCATACATTTTTCTTTCCAATTCATTCAGGGAATGTGGGCATTTCTAGTTGGGCCGGCATTTGCTGCCTGTTTCTAATCATACAGAGATCAGTTAAGAATCAACAATATTACTGTGTGGAGCCACATGCAACTCCAACCAGGTAGTATGGCAGATTTCCTTGCTTGAAAGGCAACAGTGAACCAGCAGGTTTGTACAACAATGT
This sequence comes from Stegostoma tigrinum, assembly GCF_030684315.1. Taxonomy (NCBI): domain Eukaryota; kingdom Metazoa; phylum Chordata; class Chondrichthyes; order Orectolobiformes; family Stegostomatidae; genus Stegostoma; species Stegostoma tigrinum. Next base: position 11,846,022 of record NC_081369.1, on the reverse strand, counting down.
TTACGTGGTTGCAATTATGCTAGCTTTTTATTACATACAAATATACTACGACAATGAGATTTGAACCAATGTTCCCAAAACACTAGTTTAGATTTTTGATCCAGTGATATTACCACCATACTATCATCTCCCCTTCAAGACTAGCAAGAATTCACAAGTTTGTTTGCACAAAATCCTCTTCTGCCTAAAGGGGAGGATGTTTACTGATACCTTGTTCCACAGGTGCCAGGTGCTGAGAGACTAACAGTGACTAATATTCTAAGATTGAACTGCAGCATACAAAACCATGACATCATGGATCTTTCACAACTGGAGCTTGATGCTGCTTTCAGCTAGATGCAATACTGAACAGTTATGAGCAGTACACAGCTCTGGTTGGTTCAATCCTCATTTAAAAGGGCACTGAAGCTAATAATTTCCCGACCAAACCAAAATGTCAAGAAGATTTAATATCCATGCTGCAATGGCAGACCCCTTTCCTCCTAAATATTGTTTCACATACTTGGCCTGTAAGTAACAAGACAATGCCGCATCGTGGGTTCAATCTGTATATCTGTGCAGCTTCCAACTTCCAGGGGCAGCAAGTGCGCCTTGTACGTGTTGGTAGATTTCTGCTCCCAGAAGCAGCCCCCTTCCAGAGTGCCAGCCAACAGACCACCGCATGGAAATGCTGCAGAAGCCATACGTGGGAGGTAGGACAGTGAAGTCACAGGACATCTACACAGTGAAACATACAAGGGGGGAACAATGTTATTACCTGCAATTACCTAGGGTTGGTTGGGAGAGAAGAGAGACCAGACAGAGACAGAGAGACCACAGCACGAGAAAGAGCCACAAACACGGTGGAGGCGATGGTGGTGGGGGAGGGGGGTGGGCGGGTTTGGAGAAGAGAGAAAATTAATAGCAGTTTATATTTCAAAGAGCATCATGAGAAGCCAGCAGCACATTGGAGAATTACAACCTGGAGCTTGAAGTTCTACACCTGGTGATGCTTCCTGCATGAGGACTTGTCTACATCATGAGGAGAGTCTTGGTTCAGCCCAAGTGCCACAGGATTGGCATTCCATTTGCTAACATGCCCTGTTGTACCTTAGCTTATAATTTACGTTATTTTACTTTCTGTAACATCAATTGCTTTAATTTACTTTTAATTTAAACCTTACAACTGTAAAATTAGCTAAAAACAAAAAACTGGACATAAATGCAAAGTACAAATTCATTGCCCCGACTCTCAAATCAGCTCTCTCTTCAATGCCTAGAAATTCTTTATTTCCCTGTGCTAGTTTGGGGATTCATGTTTTTCAAAATGATGAAACACAGTCCCTAACAACAACTTCTCATACAACTCGTTAACTCATGACTTTCCTGTAATATTACTCAGACAATTTCCTGTTCTCCTTCTGTTAGTTCAGTGTTTCCCATGTTTCTGATGCTGATGACTGTCTCTGGGTCCATCTCCTTCTCTCATATGCTAATACATCAGATGCTTTTCAGGTTGAGGTGACAAAGTTCTCCAGTTTGGCATTTTGCAAGAAAGCTGAACACATTTTATTTTATCTGGCCAAACAGAAGCAGGCAGACTGAGCACACAACTTTAGCAGAAATGCCATCTTCCAAATCATGAATGGCATCCTGCACTGTGAACATGGTATTTTGCAGGCTGCAAGTATGTCTGAAAGGTAGCACATTCAGGAGAGTTTAGACTTGCTCAAACACTTCACTGGTGTGACCAGACACAACATATCATCCAGGACAATGTCTCGAATGCTCAGGGCAGTCATCCTAATTCCATTCTGCAGTAGGCTGTTATACCATCTGCATTTGGGACACTAAAACAAATTAGAGCCTGGTAATTCAATGACAAGGGTTATCCATCGACAGCACGATTCATGACATTTTTTCACCCAGGAGAGTGATGGTGGGAATGTACTTTGTGGGACAGGTAAAGAGGCAGGAAACATCGCATCACATTCAAAGTATGTGAAAGAGCACTTAATGGTCTACAGCCTTGAATATTATGACAAATTTTAAAAAGTGGGATCAGTGTAGACAGGTTGGCACAGGATCGATGTGTCAGAGGTCCTCTTCCGTGCAGTGTATCATGACAACTACAGGGATGGGTGAGAAGACAAATAAAAGGTAAGTAGACAAATTGAATTGTTGACAGTAGGTCAGGGAAGAAAAGTAGGTGATCATGGAGAATATGAGTCATTGAAAGTGGGTTAGCTGTGTTGAAAGCACAGGGGCAGTAGGAATAGGTAACAGAATGTGGAAGAGGGCAATCACGCTAAAATCAATGTTGAGTCCCGAATACTGTAAGGTGCTGCCAGACCCGAGTTTCTCCAATTTGTTTTTACTTGTTTCCAATCTCCTTCAGCCACAGTTCTGTTTTATTTCAGTCAGGTGACATCAGCCTGAAAAAAAAATCACTCAGTGGAAAAGGTGGCCTCCTTTTTCTTCCACCTTTCATTCTCCGTTTCAGTCACTGCACTTCTGCAAAAAACCTTAAATCTTCTTAATGAAGGCTTTAGTCACAATAGATAAGGCAGAATTATCATTTGAGAATTACGAATTCTGAATGCGTAACTATCTAGCGTTTTCTGACCTGGCCCGTTATGACAAGTGCCACAACACAGTTCGTAGGAGATCCAGACCACTGTGCACCTGCTGCTGCTCCCAACATCAAGCCACAAAAGAAAGGACAGACAGTGACGAAGCACACCAGCAAAAGTAAATTTCAGTGTACTTAAAAGACATACCGAGAACCCTGTGATGGAAGCTCCTGGACGTGGGTTGTCGTATCCCTCATGTCATATATCAAAATGGAACCATTTATCAGCCCAGCATAGATGTAGTTTGTGTCATCTGAGCACCAGCAGCAGCTCCAGACAGGGCGACCAGTGTTGTAAGTCTGAACCACCGTATTGGCCATCAGGCTAGAGAGACGGCAATTAACAGGGTCATTGCAAGCACAGGATGATGCACAGTCAATATCTTAGGGCACTTTGCCATAGGGAAGAAAATAATTTGGACAAAACATGGCTGTAACTCTGGACAGCTCCTTGTGAGTGGCAGGATAATGCTCTTTAGGAGGGTCATGTCTATAAAACCTGCCTAATTTCAATGTAGATATTATTAAGATATGAAGGGTCAATCTGAGCTCCCCTCAGCTGCTGTACCTTTTTGGGATGGAAGATCTACAAATCAGACCATGCCTCGTTAAAGGTCATGGTGTTGTGTCTTCTTTCAATTATTTATTTTTCTTCACAATTTCTTGCTCGACCACTTCAGCGGATATTTTGGGTGGGGAGGAATCCAAAAGTAGAAAGTTTAAGGTGATAGGGGCAAGACTCGATGAGTACCTGAGAGGTAATTTTTAATTCCAGAGGATGGCACATGTATGCAACAAGTTGTTACAGGAAATAGTAGAGACGGGTATGATTACAGTATTAAAAATGATATATTAATAGTAAAAGGTTTAGAGGCATATAAATCAAATGCTGGCAAGAGTGGCTAGGTCAGATTGAGATGTCTGACTGATGCAGCTGAGTTGGACCGAAGGGTCTGTTTCTGTGCTGAATGACTTTATGACTATGTTGAATGGAATAAGAGTTATCACATGCAGGCCAATGCAGGGTGGTACAGACCATTAAGTGAATCACGATAAGGAACGAGTTAGATTTACAACCTGGCAGCTTTGGAGATCATTTTTCTGGTGGCCACATGTTATTGGATATACTGAATGTTTCACACCTTGTCATAGATTGATTCAAGCTCATGACAGTTGGAAATGTAAGTCCATTATCATAATCACTTATCTGCCCTGGTCAGCTGAGAGTTCATGTATGAACCAAGAATTCCTCCTCCTAGCAAATAAGTGGTTGATGATCAGTTTAGTTCTCTGGCTCTGCAAGTCACACAGCAAGCCAATGGTCTAGGATCAGAATTGCATGATCATGTGATTAAAGAATGATGGCTGCCTTTCAAACCACACAACAGCAAATAGCCATCACCTTCAAGAGAAGAGGAAGGGGAAAAAAAGCCAAGGAGTAGGTCATCTGCAATTACTTCTGCCTTAATAGCTGTGGTGGAATGCTCCTAGAAGGTAAAAGCACAATTTTGTTTTTGATGGAAACATTAAGTCCAAACCAATTGACTTAGCCAAATCACAAAAAAAGTACTGAAAAATCACAAGCATCACCACCCCTAAAAGAGACAGGGAAGCACGGAGGAGGAAAAAAAGACAAGGAATACAGGGCAGCATATAGGAGATCCAAGAAACTTGCACCTTTTCCCTCAATGCCTAAAAACATCAGTTATCAGCACAGTTCATGAAAAAAATCTTATTCACTTCTCTAGATGACATGAAAGAAAACTATCACTGGTTTTGATCCGTTCCCTTCCAGCTTGAACTCATTTACCTGGTCAATTTGACAGTATTGTCCAGAGATGCAGAAAGGAGGATACTGTCGGAGTGGTCACTGAAAGCCAGTCCTCTGATTTGTTTGGAATGGATAGGTACGTATTGAGTGCTGCGGAAGTTCACCCCACTTATCTTCTTCACACCACATCCTGCATAGCAGACAAATGAGGAAGCCACAGTGGCAAAAACTGAACTATCAGGAATTATCTTAACTGTAATGCAACAGCAAATTAACAGGTAAATTGGTCAGTCAGCATGATTTCACCTCTCTGCCAGCACCCCTCTCAAAACAGCTGATAGCCTGATATAGAAATTGCTGTATGTGGAAAGTAGTCAAATGGTTGCTGTTCTTACTAAATGCTGTTGAATTATAACACACATCTTCAGTGCACACAATCTTTACAAACTCAGTGGACAGGTCAAATTACAATCTTTAGCATTAAGGTTTGTTAAATGCATCAGTATCAATAACTTTTCATGTAACAATATACCTCAGCAAACTCAGTAAAGTTCTATAAAGTAGTCTGGAATTACAGAACTCAGGAAACAAAAGGATGAAGAGGAACGAGTTCACAGCAAGCAAGAGATTAATGCAGAACAAAGGGACTGCTGCAAGAACTGATTTTTAAGTTAGGGGAAAATGAATCACTAAAACTTAAAGCAAAACATTTTAAAAGTTAGTCGAAAACATACAGGCAACATATTTTGGGGAACGTGATGTAGATAATGGTTAACAATTAGAAAGGAGTCAAAGGTGAGAGAAACACTTGAGGTTTACCAGGTAGGAGAGTTGTCTGAGGAGAAGGTTGGGACACAACAAGACAGCTCATCAAGGAGGAGTATGCCATGACTCGACAGTTCCCACTCTGCGAAACAATGATGCCTTTCTCAAACTGGTACTTCGACTGACTCTGACTGGAAGTGATATGGCCAGTTAGGGAATTACTGGAACTGGTAGGACCTTGAGAAGCACTTGGACCATGCTTAGCAATCAGGCATCTCAACTCCTGTAACAGCAGAGGGGAAAAAAAAAGAAATCAATGCCACGCTCACAAAACAATTAAACTTGGTAACATAGACATGTGCACAACCCAACATAGCAACACAGGGGGAACACAGTCTACCGTGTATTCGAAGGACATTCAGCCTGTGGCAGTAAACGTACATAGGACTTAATAGACAGCTACAAATACATCCAATAGGGAACTCATTACACACAGCTATTTTCTGCTCTGTTCAAAGCAAAATACTGCAAATGCTGGAAAAAAGAAATGAAAACCGAAAATACTGGAGAAACCCAGCAGATCTGGCAATGAAGAGTAATTGAAACATTAACTCTTTCTCTTTACAGATGCTGAGTTGCTCTTTTAATTTGTTATTATTTCCTATTTCATACTCAGACTAGTGCGGAATGTTGTGTCTCTGCTCTAAATCCCACTAACCATTTAACAAATTCTCAATAGTGGCTTCAATGTTACTTTCACATTTTGTCACTGCTTATCTTTCCTTCATAAACACTGCATGCAAGATATAGCTACGTGCACTAGACATCAATACGTGGAGCTGTACACAAACAGAGGTAATTCGATATAGAACTACGGACATCAGGTATTAAACACTAAGCTGACCACATTGGATTTAATCCATCTCCCTATCCTCTTTTTGTTTTTAATTTAGTTGTTTGACCCAGTGCAGAGGTCTAGAGCTCAGGATTTGAACTATGACTGTAATAAGTTTCAATAAACATTTGATTGAGTGCAACATCAAAATCACTCATCAATTCAGCAATTACAGAACATCACAGCTTTAACAAAGTGGATCAAAATCTACAGATTTGAAATCACTTTAAAAGTCAGCAGACTGATCAACAACCCAAATGATACCCAGCCTAATATTAGTGTTCTAGTGTTCAAATACTTGCCTTGGATAATGGAATTCTGTTTTAAATAAATGTATTGGACTGGTTTGAGGTTGATAGAGATGACAAATCTACAGAACAGCACTCAGCATTTCTGCAGAGTGAGATTCAAATGTTGGAAAGTTTTTCTGCCTACAGAGACATCACACTGTTAAACAGCCCAACAAAATTGGATTTAGTTCCTCTTGTCATAGGCTCAAGAACCTCCAAGAGAGGATAATATTTCCAATAAGAGAGTAAACTGCTATTTCACGACAAACGTAGTCTGAAAGTTCTGGCCATTATAATGAAGAAGCTTGCAACAGTCACTGAAAGAAAGAGACAGGAACTTCTTGCATTTGTGCACATGCAGTTAAAACATAGAAATTTAAGGCAATGCTGTCCTGCTTGTCCATCAGATACACCAGTGCAATATTCACAAACATGTTGAATAGGGGGATAGTCTGTCCAAATGCAAAAATAACAACCATGATGCATCTGTGCACCTGTGATGTCACACTAGAATAATATTAAAATTTTAAACAAAAACAGGGGAACCTCTGTTTTCTCTGCTGGTAGACCTGCTGAGCCAATGTTTCAGGTCCAGAGAATTTCTGTTTCTGTTTCAGATTTCCAGCATCTACAACTCTTTGTTAATTTAAATTTTAATCTCATTGAAAGAGCAAAGGAACCGCAAAAGATAATAATCAATCTGTAAATTTCATTGCAAACTGGAGCCTGATGTCTACGGAATAGACTGCACTGCTGTTGTAGGGTAACCAACGTTAACACTCAGACTACAATAGTTGCCAGGGGCACAAATTTGCAAAGAAATTTACAGACTTCTTCAAATTGTCTCTGTGTTCCTAATTTTGCAAATAGTTTCACATTTAATGCAAAAACTGTGGTGGTCGGTTTAATTATCTCCTGTTTTGAGCAGCAGACGCAGTCATTTTTGCCATATTCAGATTCAACTCTCATCTTGTGTGATCACCAGCTGCAACGTTTCACCTAATGGTGGTACAGATAGTTCTGCTATAATGCATGTTTCGTGAACGTGAATTGCTAGTTATGTGACTGATGAATAGTGGATGCTGTTTGGATAACGGGAACTTTCTGCTGTACAGGTATAGTGATTTCCCTATAATGCAGTTTTCCAAAGCGTGAGATCAGAATGCAACTATCGCATTACAGGAGAACTGTGTGGCCAGTAACCACAGCTTTGTTTGAACTTGCATTATTTACAGAGTCTTGTTACTGTTTAAAAAATAAATTAAACTGTTAAGCTTGATTTAATTCCTCTTCATCTCCGTTCTAAAGGGTCTTCCCTTCACTCAGAGACTGTGACCTCAGGTCCTCGTCTCTCCAACTCGTGGAAACATCATCTTCATGTTCAGTCTATATTGTATTCTGAAAGTTTCAATGAGATCTCTCCTCAACCTTCTAAACTCCATGGAATATAGACCTGGAGTCCTTGGTTGCTCCTCATGACAAGCCTTTCATCCCTGGGATCATTTTTGTAACCTTTTTTGGATCATCTCCAACACCAACACATCCTTTCTCTAATAGGAGGCTCAAAACTACTCACAATATTCCAAATGCAGTCTGCCCCAAGCCTTATACAGCCTCAACAATAAATCTCTTTTCTTATGTACCATTCCTCTTAAAGTGAATGCAAAACTGCCAACTGAACCTGCACGTTCGCCATACAAGAGTCCTGAATTCCAAATTTGTTTGTGCTTCAGACTTCCAAAGCCTTTTCCCATTTGTAAAATACTCTGTCTATATTCTTCCTACTAAGAACATAACCTCGCACCTTCCCACATTATATTCCATCTTCCATTTCTTTGCCCACTTTCCTAGATTGTCCAAGTCGTTCTGCAGCCTCACCACTTCCTCAACACTATCTGCCCTTCCACCTACCTTGGTGTAATCTGCAAACTTAGCAACAATACCCTGGTTCCTTCATCAAAATCGTTACTATTTAACACAAACTGTTGTGGTCCCAACACGGAGCCCTGCAGAACTCTAGTCATCAGCTGCCATCCTGAAAAAAGACCTCTACCTCTGGCTGACTGGCAGAAAACAGAGAGTAATCTTCCAACCATGCCTCTAACACCATTACCTCTTGTTTTGTTTAGCAACCTCTTGTGTGGCACCATGTCAAAGGCCTTCTGGAAATCTACATAGATCACATTCATTGGCTGTCTTTTGTCTAACTTACTGGTTACCTCCTTGAAGAATTCTAACAGATTTATTAGGCCTGACCTTGCCTTGATGAAGCAGTGTTGACTGCACTATATTTTACCACGCACTTCCAAGTATTCTGCAATCTCATCTTTAATAATGGACTCAAAATTTTACTAACGACCAAGGTCAAGCTAATCAGCCTATAATTTCCTGTTTTCTGCCTCCCACCCTTCCTAAACAAGAGAGTTTTACATTAGCTATTTTCCAGTTGTCTGGGTACTTTCCTGACTCCAGTGATTCCAGAAAGATGACCCCAGGCCGCCACAACCTCCTCCGCTATCTCCTTCAGAAACCTGAGATGTAGTCCATCTGGTGATTTATCCACCTTCAGCTTCTCCTTAGTGTTGGCCATTACACTCACCTATGCAGCCTGAATTGTTCACTTGTGGGATGTAAGCATCACTGGCCGGCTGTCCCTGTTCCACCATTGTATCGGGAAGGAATAAACACCGGATGTCAGCACTAAATCTGAACCAGATGGCTATGAGGCTTTAACCCACCTTCTTTTTTACATGCGCATGTGTGTTCAGGCAGTTCATGCTTCAGACAGAAACCTAGAGTGCCAGGGTCAGCACAATACCAGATCACTAGCAAACAGGGTCAAGCCTAAGTCTGTGTGCCAGTGCCAATTCAATATAAAGTTAGACACATGCATGAGGTGGCCACCAGCAGCATTGTGCTGACGAGCAATCCAGAATCTCAAATTAATGTTTTGGGTACGTGGGTTTCAATTCCATAATGGCAGATGGCAAAATGTGAATTTAAGATAAAAATCTGCCATTAAAAGGCAATCTAATAGCACTGTCAATTGTTGTAAAAGCCCCCACCTATCTTCTTTTCTCTCCATCTTCGGTCTGCCTCCCCCTCTCTCCCTATTTATTCCAGAACCCTCTCCCCATCCACCTCTCTGATGAAGGGTCTAAGCCCGAAACATCGGCTTTTGTGCACCTGAGATGCTGCTTGGCCTGCTGTGTTCATCCAGCTTCACACTTTGTTATCTTGGATTTTCCAGCATCTGCAGTTCCCAATATCACAAGAATTGAATGCAACTAGCTTTCGTGGGGGAAATCACAAAAGGCATTCAGCGAAATAGGGAAGAAAGTATACGGAGCATGGGGGATTTGCCAGCAAAAAAAAAAGGTAAGCGTTTCAAAGGCAATTTCACAACTGGGCTTTGCCCTTCATCTCTCAGCAGAATTATCAAGAGATCATCACTCAACGGAAGTACACCTGAAGATCAGACAACACCGAGCAAGGAGAATTACCTTGAGGCCAACCGTGGCTTAGAATATGCTCACAAATTTAAAGCAAATTTTCTCAACTCACAGTTCACTGTCAAGCACAAACTGTGCAGACATGATGGGTAAGTACTTTGCCTCAGTATTTGGAATAGAAAAGGATAGCTTGCCACAAGTCAGGAGACAATACTGGATAAACAACAGGGACTAAATTAAAATGCAAGTAAAACATTGATAATTAGGAAATTAAATGTAACTAAAGAGTGACCGAACCCCAGGACCTGATGTTTTCTATATGAGGGCATTGAAGGAAGTAATGGGAGCATATTGTAGATTTTTTAAAAACTGTAATCCTCCAGGGCTCCCTAGATACAGGAGTTGTCCCTCTAGATTGGACAATTGCATGTGTCACTCCACTTTTTAAAAAGGGCGAGAGGAAAACCAAAGAATCACAGAGCCATTAGCTCAAAAACTGCAGCGGGGAACTTGTTGAGGTCTGTAACCAAGGATAAGGTAACCGAACACCTTGAAAATTTTCAGTTAATCAGGGAGAACCATGACAGGTAGGACATGCCTGACACTTTTTTGAGGAGGTGACTAAGTTTATGGATAGGGAAATGTCTGTGGACTTCCAGAAATATTTGGTGAAGTCCCTCATATGAGACCATTAACTAAGGCAGAAGTCAGAGTCACAGCACGAGAACAGACCAGTCCATGCCGAACATAATTCCAAACTAAATTTGACCCACTTGCCTGCTCCTGACCATATGCTTCCAAACCTTGCCTTATTCATATACTAATCCAAATGTCTTTTAAAATGTTATAATTGTACCCACATCAACCACTTGTTCAGGAAGTTCATTTCACTCTGTGTAAAAGATTTGCCTCATGCCTTTAAAATCTCTCTCCTCTGACCTTAAAAAAAAAATCCCCCGGTCTTGAAATCACCCATCCTCAGGGAAAAAACAACTACCATTATTAACTCTATCTCTACCCCTCATTATTTCGTAACTTCTGTGAGGTTGCCTGTTGACCTCCTATGCTCCAGTGAAGGAAGTCCCAGTCTATCCAGGCTTTCTTCATTCAAACCTTCCATACCTGACAACATCCTGGTAAATCGCTACTGGACCCTCTCCAGCTTGGTAATATCCTTTCTATAACTGGATGACCAGAACTGGACACAACATTCCAGAAGAGGCCTCACCAGTGCGCTATGCAACCTCAACAATAACTTCCCAACTCCTATACTGAAAATAACTGAGCAAAGGCAAGTGTGCCAAAAGCCTTTTTAACCACTCTGTCCATATGTGACGCAAACCTCAAAAGAATCATGTACCTGCACCCCTAGGTCGCTCTGTTCAATAACGCTACACAAGGCCCTTCCATTAATTGTATAAGCCCTATCCTTGTTTGTTGTACCAAAATGCAGTATCTCACATTTATCCATATTGAACTCCATCTGACATTTTTTAGCCCAACTGACCCATTTGATCAAGATCCCGGTGTAATCTGAGAAAACCTTCTTCAATGTCTACTATGCCACCAATTTTGCTGTTGTCCACAAATTACTAACCACACCTTCTGTATTCTCATCCAAATCATTTATATAAATAATAAACAAAAAGAGGACCCAGAACTGATCCCTGTGAAATACTGCTGGTCACAGGCCTCCAGTCCTAAAAGCGACCCTCTGCCGTTACTTTCTGTCTCCTGCTGTTAAGCCAATTATGTATTCGATTAGCAAGCTCACCCTGAATCCCATTTGATCTAGCTTTACTAATTAGTCTACCATGCGGCACCTTGTCAAAAGGCTTTTCTAAATTCCAAATAAACAATGTCTACGGCTCTACCATCAACTAATGTCTTTTTGGTAACTTGCTCAAAAAACTCAATCAAGTTTTTGAAAGATGATTTTCCTGGCACACAACAGAGCTTATTATCTCTAATCATTTTTTGCCTCTCTAAATATCCATAAATCCAATATTTTATAATTACCTTCAACAATTTACCTATAACCGAAGTCTGGCTCACAGGTCTATAGTCCCTGGTTTCTCCATTCAATCTTTCTTAAACAAAAGGTACAACATTAGTCACCCCATCTGTAATTATAGATGACACAAATATTTCTGCAAGGGGTCTCGTAATTTCCTCCCTTACTTCCCACAACATTCCAGGATATATTAGATCAGGACCCAGAGATTTATCCACCTTTATATTCTCGAAGGCCTCTCGAACCTCCTTCTCTGTAATGTGAACCGTTTTTAAAACATCACAGTTTATTTCTGAACATTCCATTTCTCCATAGTAAAAAGCTCACAGACCTCAGGGCAAATTAGTGACATGGCTGGGAAGCTGGTTGAACAGCAGATGACAGAAAATAGTGATGATTGGCAGGTATTCAAATTGGCAAGATTGTCTCCCAGAAGCATCTTAGAGTGCCTCAGTTATTCACGTTATTTATTAACAACCTGGATAATGGCACAGAAAGTTATATATTCCAATTTGCTGAAGACACAAAGTTAGGCTGCATTATAGGCTGTTTAGATAATATCATAATATTATAAAGGTATATTGATAGACTTGGTGAATGGATTTCAATATAAGCATGGGAGATTATTAATTATGGACTGAAAAAGGATAGATGAGGATACCTTGTATAAATACGTCAGAATTATAAAATGTCCTGAACAAGTGTAGAAAATAATTAAGGCGGCTAATAGAATGCTGGCCTTAATGTCAAGACAACTGGAGAACAGAAATGCAGAAATCATGCTGCACCTGTACAAACACTGGTTAGACCCATTGGAATACCGTGAGCAAGCCTGGGCACACCTTAGGAAGGAATTATTGGCCTTGGAGGGAATAAGTCATTGATTTACAAGAATAACATCTGGACTTCAGGGCTTAATTTCTAAAGGAGAGGTTATACAAACTAGCTTTCTTTTCTCTAGAATTTAAAAGTTTAAGGGGTGATCTGATCCAAGTCTTCACATTATTAACAAGAAAAGATAGACTGTTTCCACTCATTGGAGACTCGAGAACTTGGGGGTATACTCCGAGAATTAGGGCTAAATCATTCATGAGAGATGTTTGGAAGACTTCCACACACAAAGGGTAGTAGATGTTTGGAACTCTATTCCACAAACGGCAACAGATGTTGCATCAGTTGTTAGTTTCAAATTTGGGATGGATAAATTTTTGTTCAGCAAAGGTATTAAGGGATACGGGCCAAAGGTAGGCGTACGGAGTTAGGACACAGATCAGCCACAATCTCACTGAATAGCAGGACATACTTGAGGTGCCAAATGATCAACTCTTGCACCTATGTTCCAAACGGTGAACTGTATGTAAAACTTCCTTAATCAACTACAGGAAGCTTAGAAGAATTGTACTGAAGCTTAGCGATGAGAAATAACTGTTCAGATACATAGAATTATCTTTGCAGACAAGTGAGTGCTTTATAACCAAAGATGTACAAATGGAGGAAAATCAAACAATACACACGCACACACAGAATCCAAATGTACAGTAATCAGCGTGTAGGTACAAACACAAACACAATGTAGATAATTCACACTGTGAAACATAAAATGTTAAATCAGTTACTCCAACCTCAAAAGTCAAAAGAAAACAAACCACAAGAGCTTTAGGCTTACTAACAGAATTCAAGGCCCATGTACGTGCTGTAACAGCAATAATATTCAATTGCACAAATTCTGTTCAGAGTTGAAGCCAATTGGAAGGTTTGCATTTTCTCTACTTATTCATGAGGACTCACAGCAGATTGACACCTACCTGCAGCTGTTTACGTAATTTGCTGCACTCTTCTGTCAGGAACTGTAGCTGGAGGCGACACTGAGCAGATTCCAGCTCTGCTTTCCGACGCATCACCTGCTCCTTCTCTAGATCACTGCCCAGGAGAAAAGACATTGTAAAGGTAAAAAGGGACAAAATTCAAGCAATTTCCTATTTTTTGGGATGCAGTCACAAACGTGGCATAAATTTCAACATCTCACAAACAGCCAAGCGAAAGTGACCGGATCATGTGTATTAATAGCAGTAGTTACGGGATAAATATTCACCAGCATATGAACGAGAGAGAGTGAGCCGAATGCACCTCTTTGAATTAATGTGGTCTTCTAAACACGAGGGTAGATGGAGCCTTCATTTAATTTTTATCAAAAGGGAGCAACTTTGGAGCTCTCTCTCAATACTTCACTGGAATGTCAGACTTTGATTACCTCCTGCAGTGGGACATGAATCTGCAACTTTCTGATCTCGGTGAGCTTTGGAACCTGTTGTAGCCACGCTGCTTTGGGGCAAGTGGCGAATGGCAGGCAGACTCTTTCCCTGAGGAGAGGGAACATAGGGAAAAGCGGGAGTTTGTCTCTCATATCCACAGGGGTCAGTTCACAGTGAACCTTTTCAAACGATTGAGATCAGGTGTTCTAGCCACATTTTCAGGCTAGTATTTTGAAGAGTTTGGGATAATTTGAGAACAGTGAAATAACACTGAACAGAATTCCTAAGTATTAAATGAGAATTAACAAATATTAATTAACATTTCCTAGTTACCAATATTGTACCTACCTTTCTTTGCAATGCGTTGAGTACCCAATATAGCACAAACTTTAGAAATATCTGCAAAGTTGTTGCAAGACAAAGGAAAACCAAGCAATAATATTGTTCTGAATGTTGCCTTCTGTTTTCTTTCCATTGAACACTTACAGAAGAGCACTTAGGAAGTGATTTTTCAGCATTTTCTCCTCACTCCCTGGGGAAACAAACTTGCTTTCCGCTGTAGTATCTTGACAATATACCCAAGATTGAAGTGCAACTAGATTTTCTGGAGCTGGTGTTATCAGTTCCTTCCTCTGGTAAGCAGAATCACTATGTTGCTATTATGTTGACAGCTGATATGCACTTGCACAGACTGGGAATGCCGGTCTTCCTAAGGGGGTGCACCTAACCTATCCTCCAAGCAATCAAGAGGACTTTGCCTCAAGAGGAGAGGCTAGGAAGTTGGCAACACAGCCTCAAGCATGTGAGGTGGCACAACAGCTTCTGCTCTCTGCCTAACACAGAACATAGAACATTACAGCACAGTACAGGCCCTTCGGCCCTCGATGTTGTGCCGACCTGACATACCGATCTTAAGCCAATCTAACCTACACTATACCACGTACGTCCATATGCTTGTCCAATGACGACTTAAGTGTACCTAAAGTTGGCGAATCTACTACCGTTGCAGGCAAAGCGTTCCATTCCCTTACTACTCTGAGTAAAGAAACCACCTCTGACATCTGTCCTATATCTTTCACCCCTCAATTTAAAGCTATGCCCCCTCAGGCTCGCCGTCACCATCCTAGGAAAAAGGCTCTCCCTATCCACCCCATCTAACCCTCTGATTATTTTATATGTTTCAATTAAGTCACCTCTCAACCTTCTTCTCTCTAATGAAAACAGCCTCAAGTCCCTCAGCCTTTCCTCGTAAGACTTTCCCCCCCATACCAGGTAACATCCTAGTAAATCTCCTCTGCACCCTTTCCAAAGCTTCCACATCCTTCTTATAATGCGGTGACCAGAACTGTACACAATACTCCAAGTGCGGCCGCACCAGAGTATTGTACAGCTTCACCATAACCTCTTGGTTCCAGAACTCGATCCCTCTATTAATAAAAGCTAAGACACTGTATGCCTTCTTAACAGCCCTGTCAACCTGGGTGGCAACTTTCAAGGATCTGTGTACATGGACACCGAGATCTCTCTGCTCATCTACACCGCTAAGAATCTTACCATTAGCCTTGTACTTTGCCTTCCGGTTACTCCGACCAAAGTGCATCACCTCACACTCGTCTGCATTAAACTCCAATTGCCACCTCTCAGCCCAGCTCTGCAACTTATCTATGTCTCTCTGCAACCTACAGCATCCTTCGTCACTATCCACAACTCCACTGACCTTAGTGTCGTCTGCAAATTTACTAACCCATCCTTCTACGCCCTCATCCAGGTCATTTATAAAAATGACAAACAGCAGTGGACCCAACACCGACCCTTGCGGTACACCACTAGTAACTGGTCTCCAGGATATTAAGGGATTCACTTTATTTGACCAACTTTGTATTTTGCCTTTTAGAAGAAGCTCCTTAAACCATTCTCCTCAGCTTTATTTTAATTCACTGTCAGGAGTGAAGTAATTTTGGCAAGCTGAGTTGACTGGTCTTCCCTCTAAACTACATTCGCACAAAGTATATACATAGCACTTAATATGCAACATGTGGCATACTCAAATCCTGAAAAAAGTGGTGGTAGCAGAGTAGTGGAATACAAAGCCACTTAAGAGAGCAGTTAATCTCGGACAACCCAATTGGGGTGGGTGTGGCATCTCATGAAGACAAGACTGCAAACTTCCTTCTCTGACAGGTTGCATTTTTAATGACAATCCGAAGACTTCAAAAATCACTTAAATCAATGTCAGATGGTTTACACCGAAAACTAGTCCAGTTTCAGAACCACTGCATTACAGCGTCCACATCTAGGCTGTAGATTCTGAACTTGGGTAACCTACCCCATGCACCTCCTTTGTGTCATACACATAACACCTCCCTGTGCTCTCTCAAACATATGCACATCACTTTTTCAGCTTTGTGACTTGACCAATACACAAAGGATTCCAAGTACATCAGATCTTCCTCATGGTTCCTCTAAAGGAGTTAGATGTACTTTCACAATTGCAAAAGACTGAGAGTCAACGAAGTGAGAGTCAAATATTTATGCATCGTCAGCGAATACCTTTTCAATCGTTCTTGCTCACTGGTGTCCACAGCTTTCAAGGTTGGGGCATACAGCACCACCACATCCGACCGCTTAGCCTTCTTATTACACTGTAGAAGTCAAAAACAAAATCAATAATATTGCAGTTATAAAACAGCCCTAATGGATTAGACAGTATCACCTTTCTAAGAAAAAGGCAGAGGATGACCCCATTAAAGATTTTGGAAATTATGAAAGGTTTTGAAAACACTAGGCAGAGAAAGGATGTTTTCACTTGTAGAGAAAGAGCAAAGCAGGAGGCCATCATTGCAAAGTAGGCAACAAAAGTTAAAATAGCTAATTCAAAAAAAGACTTATGTATCAGAAGAGGATGGAAAATGTGGAACTCTGTACAATAGTGATTTAAGTGAGTAATGTACTCAAGGCTACACATATACATGAAGGAGGAGGAAAAAAACGCTTACGTTGATGTATTTCGTTCAGTAACAAGTGGAGGAGGCTCAAGTGCAACCTAAATACTGACACAGTGGTACTATTGCTGACAATTAATCCAGAAATCCACATAAATAATCTGGGGGTCCAGGTTCAAATCTCACCACAGCCGATGGTAGAATTTGAATATAATAAAAAAGAAGTCTGAAATTAAGGTTCTACTAATGACCATGCAAATATTGTCGATTGTCAGAAAGTGCCATCCGGCTACACTAATGGGAAGGAAAAGAAAGGAAATCTGCCATCCTCATCTGGCTCCAGGTCAACAAGAAATTAAACCAGTACTGACTGAGGCACCAGAAAGAGCCCTATTGTTCTTTCTTAACGACATTTGGTGACTAATGCCAAAATTGGGACAGCTATCTCAAAGACTAGTCGAAGGCATACTCATGGAATCGAATGTGTCAAAGAATGTCCCAGACAACACCATCATCATCACTGGATATGTGCTGTTGCATCAGTAGGACAGCCCCAGAAGTGGTGGTACAGTGGTATACAGTTGGGAGGAAGCTGCCCTGAGAATCCTCAATATTGACTATGGGCCCATGAAGTCTCATTGCTTCAGGTTAAACATGAGCAAGGAAACCTACTGCTGGTTCCATGCACTATTCTCCCTCCACAGCTAAATCAGTACTCTGCCATGTTGAACAACACTAGGAGGATGCACTTGAGGGTGGCAAGGGTTCAAAATTTATTATGGTTGAGGAATTTTATTGTCTGCCACCAACAGTGGCTTGGTAGCAGCACTACTGATTGAACTGGTTGGGAGCTCAAGGTCAGAGCTACTGAACTGGGTCTGTAGCAGGTGGTGAAGGAACTAATGAGGAAAAAATACTTGGCCTCATCCTTACCAATCTGCCAGCTGCAGATGCATGACAGTATCACTAAGAGCAACCACCATACTGTCCTTGTGGAGATAAAGTCCTGTGTTTAAATTGAGAATACACTCCATAATATTGTGTGGCACCTTCACTATGCTAAACTGACAGACTTTGAATAAAGCTCGCAACTTAAGACTGGGCATCAATGAAGTGCTGTGGGCCACCAACAGTAGTGGAATTGTACTCCAGCACGACCTGCAGCCCCATGGCCTAGTGTATCCCCAACTCAACTATTACCATCAACCCTGAGAGCAAAGCTGGTTCAAGAGAGATTGTAGGAGGACATGCCAAGAGCAGCACCAGGCATACTGAAAAATGGAGGTGCCAACCTGGTGATGCCGCCAAACAGGACTGTTTGTGTGCAAACCAGCGTTAGCATCAAGTGATAGGCAGAGCAAGGGCTCCTCAAAAGCAAACAGCACACTTACTGCAAAGCACAATCAGAACTGTAAAATCTCAATGAAAAACAAAATAAAATTCTAGAACATTCTCAAACTGCTCGCTTTGAACACAGTCAAGTTTACTTCGCGCTGTATGTGAGTACAACATAAAACTACAAGTAAGCTTCAGGCTTCATTTCAAATGTCATTTATTGCTCTCCTCCCTCCTGTTGAAAGGCAGCAAAAACCGTTATAATCAGAACAAGGAAGGTTGTAGCCAACATCGACTCCAGCTCAGTGGTTCAATTTATTTGGGCAGTTTTCGCTACAGGGAATGTCTAACATAAATAGAAGTTTTTTTATTCCCTCTCTCTCTCTCTCCCCCCCGCCGCCCCGCGCAAAAGCATGCTGAAGACCTACCTGTGGACATTTTCCTCCTTGTTTCCTCAGCCACCGATCAATGCAGGTATAGCCAAAGAGGTGACCACACCGCAGAGTAACAAGACGGTGCTCTCCTGCATTCGTCCATGGCTCAAAGCAGATTGAGCACGTATTCCCTTCATCATCAAAGGCAGGCTTGGTGTCTTTGGCACATGCTGCTTCTTTCACATTCAAATTGTCTTCTGAATGCAAGATTGTACTGTCCTAAAGACAAAACATTCAGTTAGAGGCAGAAGGATTCTGCAAAACCTCTTTGGATCTACTTCACATGTATCACACAACCTATTAGAACAAGAACACTTTCTAAATCTCCTTAAACTTTAACATTTTTCAACATTCTAAATCATCACTCCTGTTCTTGTGAACTGTTCAAGATGGTTTTGGATTTACAACAGCGTAATGCTTTCATTTGAATGCAGAAGGACCAACAACAAAAGTGGATTGAAGAATTTGTTCAATGTAGTACCCCACAGGGAGGAGTTTTCACTTAAGTTGCAACAAGCAAGGCCTTAAAAAACCACTTCTCAACAGATCTCACAGCTTCTTTTCTGCTCTTTCATTTATTTTTTCCAATAACTGTACTGGATCAGCGTCTTAACTAGTGCATGCACAGGGAACCGTATCTTGATATCCAGTCCTCAGTAGCGTTCATGACAGCTACAAATCCACGTCAGTAGTTAATTGACCACACATTCATAAAAATAAGCCATGCATTTTGCTTCACTTTCTTCTAATCAATGTGTCCGATATTAAATACTAATCTTTTTATTTCAAGATTTAAACAATTTTACCATTTATTCGTGTGTAACGCAACGAAACCAAACTGAATATGGTGTGAAACCCAAATGCCTGGAAACAGACCGCGTCCACTTATCCTTGAAAACAAATTGTATGCTTCATTCTCTGGAGTGGAACATGAGCCACAACCTTGTGCATCAGAGCCAAGAATGACCATATCTGACATGCTAAACTTACAAGTTACAAATTCCATCAGTTATTTTGCATTAAAATACACTCCCATAACCTAAATCACCTCTCTCCATATTTGTTCAATTCATCCACACAGTCTCAAAAGTATAAGCAGAACTTGCAAGCCACTCCATAAAGAGTCACTTTAATGGCTTACCATTTATTTTTCTCAGTCTGCTGAATATTGGTAGGGCAATTGGGAACACAAGGCCATGTCCCAGCACCTCATGACCAATGTTACTTCTAATTTCTTCTGAGTACAAGTTGATTTTTTTTTTTTTAAAATGGGTGCAACAATGTTCAGACTGCTACATAATTGCATGGCTTGGACAAAACATTGCTTGGTTGTACAAAATACTGGAATGTCAATCTGTGATATCTAAACCACGATACATTGCACACATCATCAAAGCAAACCTACTGAATAAAACATGAGCAAGTCATCTTATCATCAATCTAAATCCTAACTTCATTTGCCCATTTTGATTCCATTTTTCTCACTCCTTCATACCGTTAGCAAACAAAAACACGTAATCACTCACTCCCTTTCTACATATAAAAAGGATTTGGAGCAGGAGTTTTGCTGCTCAGCCTGTCAAGCCTGCTCCACCAATCAAAACTATCAAGGCCAATCTACTAAATTCACATTCCTACCCTGATAATGAGAATTGCAGGGATAACGTCAGGGTGGCGGTGGGGCAGTGATGGGGATGCTTTTAGGAGAGTTGGTGTGGACTCAATGAGCCGAATGGACTGCGTCCACGCTGAAGGCTTTCTGTGATTCTAGATCACAATGAATGAATGTGGAGATTTGAGATAGTTCACCGGACAAGACATATACAGATTTTGAAACAGCTTACCTGCTCTTGATGCACGGGTTGTGAATCTCCAGCCTCGACAACCTGAGGTGGTGAGGGATTAACTAGGGTTGGAGCACTAGCAGGAGCTGCAAAAGTAACAAACAGACAGGATACTTATGATATGTGTCATGTCATTAGTTCAGACCATGAATGGGCACAAATTATTTTTTTAAGAATGCCAGTACCTGCTGTTCCCTCACCATTAAAACACACTGCAGAAACTCTACACTATTTTCCACATAGGGATGTGTTTTGGCTACCTCAGAGGGCTACGAAGAGTCAACCAGTGGGTGCAGGACTAGAGTTAAATGCATCCCAGATCTGGTAAGCATTCCAAATATTTTCACAAAAGGCCATTTGTGAATTGGTCATGTCTTTAAGATAATCTGACATCAGCAAAGACACAAAACTATTCATCAATTCAGTTCAAACGCAATCCTATGACTAAACACAGAAAGCTTAACAACATTAGGAAAAAGGTTCCAGTTAAATTTAACTTAAGATATTAAAAAAAAATTTGAGAAATTTCCTCATCATGAAAAGGTATTGTGTCTTATTTCACTTCTACGTGAAAATGGATCTGGTGCAAACAACAGGTCACAATGTCACCAGCATTCTAAGGACATGTTACTGCAACAAAATTGTAAAACATGATTTCCCTTTCATGAAATCATACTGAATCTTACTGATTACCTTGAGTACGAAGGTAGTTTTCAGTATTCTTCTGACCTTTTTAAATTTCCCAAGCTAAAGGGCCACATTTACCTTCCTGAAGAAAAAAAATTAAAAACCGACCTGCACTGCAGAATTTGTCAGAGATGTGCATAAGAAACATAACCAAAAAAAAAAATTGGCATCACCCAATGGTACGAACTTCAAAACATGCTTTTCATATTTTCTGATTTTTTGTTCAAATTCAGCATTACCTTTCACCTACAATATTTCATCCCTTGTACTCACAAAAGGTGAGTTTGGAACTTTCTTCCACAAATGAAAATGGACCTGAAGAGTGAACCTCCTAAAGCTTATGTTTTCAAATGAACCTGTTGGGCTATAACTTGGTGTTGTGCGATTTCTGACCTTGTCCACCCCAGTCCAACGCTGGCAACTCCACATCATACTTTTCAGCTAGACACAGCTAATTTTAACAAGATCAACCTTGCTTAGAAACTGGAGAGCAATTTAGGCCATGTTCTCCTTTATTTAAAATCCACAATGTCCTTACCGCATTAGGTGCTTTTAAGTCGGCAAGGAAGCAACTGAGCTAATCTCCCGTAATTTGCACAAATAAAATTGATCGAAAAGATGATTTTCTGTATGCTGGAGGTGTGATTAGGTTTTGACAAAT
This sequence comes from Stegostoma tigrinum, assembly GCF_030684315.1. NCBI lineage: Eukaryota > Metazoa > Chordata > Chondrichthyes > Orectolobiformes > Stegostomatidae > Stegostoma > Stegostoma tigrinum. The sequence continues at coordinate 11,824,069 of NC_081369.1, read as the reverse complement.
GCAGTAGTGAAGACAGTTCTTCAGAAGAGTACCAATTGGAAGTCAGCAGATTGCAGAAGAATTGATCTTGAAAGTTTAGTCTCCTAGCATTTTAATTATTAGACTATGTCAAAGTATCTTTAATGGATAAACTTGTTGTTTAGAAGGGAATTAAATTTGCATATAAACATTACGAGCACAAATGCTAAAAGCACAAACATTTCCTTGGAAAACATCACTTCCCAGAAGTATTCACAGTGTAAATGAGGCAGTCAGCCATAAGAAAAAATGAAGTACAAATGTTTACAGGCCAGCAAGACCAACTAGATAAAAGTCAGTCAACAGTTCACAATAATCTTTAACAAAAGAAAAAAATTGCTTTTGGTAATCTTGCGATGAGAAATGAATGTAGGATTTAGAATAAAAGAATGAACCGCAAAAATGCCCAGGATATAATCAATGTTTCAGATGTGGTTCAAAGTACACTGCATTATCTCCAACTGTCCTAGATGTATTCAAATCTGAAGATGAAACAGAAGATTCAGAAGATGAAGGGGGGGGGGGGGGTATGGGTCAAAGCAAAAGCGTTGTCTTGATCACCAAAGTTTCAACACAATAATAAAAGTGTGCTCCTGGCAGAATCATTTGAGCTGCACAATGTTAGATAGCAGGTCCATGTCTACAATGTATGGCTAAATTGAGGAATACAGTTTGAAATAAAGTTAAAAATTTGAGCGTTCCACCGCTTTCAGATCTCGGGGCTTCAGGAACAAATCAAGTCTTTCAAAAGAAAATGGTCATTCCTTCTAAAATAGTTGGAATCAATCATTTTATTAGAAGATATAATATAAATATTTCAAGCCAGAGATGACAAAAGCACATCTGAAACAGCATATGGAAAGCAACAAACCTAGTGTGTTGAGAAAATATGTGAATGTGCAATAGATGTCCAGAATCCTGGCACTGTGTAGGCAGTTAGCCACCTGGACTCTCGCTCTTTGTTTCAGAGAACAGTTTCAATCACCCACTGGATACCTACAGTTACTACATTCCTTGCTGCTTCAGCCTCCAATCCCACTTAATTGTCTCTTGTATCGTGATCCTGTATTCAGTTTGCTCATTCATCCTGCTGTCCCTGCTCTCATCCAGGGATGGACAGTTCTGCTCTCTGGGTTCTCTTTTCTGCCTCACTTGCAGTTACACCTTCATGTCTCTGACCAAATCAGAAGACCATATCCAGAGTGGTATGGCAACCGCTTGGTACAAAGCATCCAGATAACCCGTCCCTTCCTTGTTGCATTACAGAAACTGCAGTTCAGCCTCCAGTTCAATTATTCTGTGCTGAAGATCTTTCAGCCACAAGTACTTATTATAGACATGTTTTTCTTGGATTGCAATGGGTATATCAGGGAGATGGAAGTTGCTGCAGCCTTGACACAGCACTTGTTATGCTGTTTTAATGAATGTTAATGAAATAATTGTGTTATTCACTTATGTTGAATTTTATATATTTCATTAACTTCACCAATCTGTATACCATTTTTGGTCCTAATGACAGATCATAATCACTTAGGAAATACTCACAAAACAGCTGATAGTGGGAACTGCAGATGCTGGAGAATCCAAGATAATAAAATGTGAGGCTGGATGAACACAGCAGGCCAAGCAGCATCTCAGGAGCACAAAAGCTGACGTTTCAGGCCTAGACCCTTCATCAGAGATGGGGAATGGGGTGACGGTTCTGGAATAAATAGGGAGAGAGGGGGAGGCAGACCGAAGATGGAGAGAAAACAAGATAGATGGAGAGCAGAGTATAGGTGGGGAGGTAGGGAGGGGATAGGTCAGTCCAGGGAAGACGGACAGGTTGAGGTGGGATGAGGTTAGTAGGTAGGAGATGGAGGTGTGGCTTGGGGTGGGAGGAAGGGATGGGTGAGGAGGAAGAACAGGTTAGGGAGGGCAGAGACAGGCTGGACTGGTTTTGGGATGCAGTGGGTGGAGGGGAAGAGCTGGGCTGGTTGTGTGGTGCAGTGGGGGGGGGGGACGAACTGGGCTGGTTTTGGGACGCGGTGGGGGAAGGGGAGATTTTGAAGCTGGTGAGGTCCACATGGATACCATTGGGCTGCAGGGTTCCCAAGCGGAATATGAGTTGCTGCCAATGGTATACTGTATCCATTGTACCCGGTGTGGCTTTCTCTACATTGGGGAAACCAAGCGGAGGCTTGGAGACCGCTTTGCAGAACACCTCCGCTCGGTTCGCAACAAACAACTGCACCTCCCAGTCGTGAACCATTTCCACTCCCCCTCCTATTCTTTAGATGACATGTCCATCATGGGCCTCCTGCAGTGCCACAATGATGCCACCCGAAGGTTGCAGGAACAGCAACTCATATTCCGCTTGGGAACCCTGCAGCCCAATGGTATCAATGTGGACTTGACCAGCTTCAAAATCTACCCTTCCCCCACCGCATCCCAAAACCAGCCCAGTTCGTCCCCTCCCCCCACTGCACCACACAGCCAGCCCAGCTCTTCCCCTCCACCCACTGCATCCCAAAACCAGTCCAGCCTGTCTCTGCCCTCCCTAACCTGTTCTTACTCTCACCCATCCCTTCCTCCCACCCCAAGCCGCACCTCCATCTCCTACCTACTAACCTCATCCCACCTCAACCTGTCCGTCTTCCCTGGACTGACCTATCCTCCCCTACCTCCCCACCTATACTCTGCTCTCCACCTATCTTGTTTTCTCTCCATCTTCGGTCCGCCTCCCCCTCTCTCCCTATTTATTCCAGAACCGTCACCCCATTCCCCCTCTCTGATGAAGGGTCTGGGCCCGAAACGTCAGCTTTTGTGCTCCTGAGATGCTGCTAGGCCTGCTGTGTTCATCCAGCCTCACATTTTATTATCACAAAACAGCTTCTTGTTTTCCCTATAGTAGTGCAAGAACTAATTCCAAACTGTCAGGGTTCTCCCTCAGCTGCACTTTTCTTTTCCTCCTCCCCTCATTGCACTAAAAAAAAAACGCCTTGTAGCCGAGTCAGTTGGGGTTAGGCGACTTATCATCATCATAATATACTGGACAAGGCAGCAATCAAGTGCTTCAACTAAATTGCAGCAGATGACATGTCAAAAAGTCAACTTAATCCCTGTTCATTCTTCAATGGGATATTAATAAATACATTTGTTACTCTCTCCCAATTTGGGAAGAAATACCACCAAATATTGCAATCATGACTGCACACACGTTGCTATTTTCAAATAATGACACATTATGTGACACTCTGGCCAGTTGCAGCAATTAACCCTAACCTCTCTGATAACAGTATTCCTTAAGTGCTGAGTGGTAAGTAAATGCTAGATATCAGAAGCAAAGTTCTACCCAGTCAACTTTTCCAATTGCTGATCTTGGGCTCAAAACAGGAACAAGAATTTCGAAGTATAATGGGAACATGGGAGCAAGTTACAGAGATTTGAAATCCTAATAAAGATACAAAAGGAATTCATTCTTTTGTGCTTTATCCTACAAATATAAAGAGGTGAATTTAAGTTTATCAAGTGTCAGTAAAACTTACTCACCTGACGAAGCTGCTGCAGACTCATCGCCCTCATATTCATCCTCTATTTCCGTGGTGCTGCCGCTCTCCTCTGACTCACTGAGATCAGTGCTCAAATCGGTACTCGAATCTTCGCTGCTCATCTCATCTCCATATTCAGTTGCTGACCTAACCAATTCTGTGTGCTGCTGCCTGTTAACACGGAAGTAGTTGTCTAGAGCTCCAGATCTGGAAATAGGAGGGTTGCACACAAGTCACATTCCATACAGCAGAAGATAAAAAGTGTTAGCAGCATCTTCAGTCAAAGCATATCTGTCCGACCTGCAGCTTCTACTCCAAAGAGCTTTCTTAATTCACTTGGGACCTTTGTAAGTATTGATTCTGGGACAGAAACTGAGTGAAGTGCAGCAGTGCCTTTGGGAGAGAGAATCAAGGACCAGTGCATCAGTACCTAGCTGATAAAGTCCTGGCTGTGACAGATTTAGGGTCTAAATCCAGTTTTTAATCAAACTGGGGCACCTCCATTTTCTGATCCTTCCCACAAACCTAGATGGCAGTTGGAAGTTTTTAAAGATGCAAAGCCACTTGTTCTGAATGTTTAAAAGGACAATGCATCGATAGCTACATTCTCTCTCTCTTTCAACATTAATGTTCTGGTATCATACATCAGCTGTTCTAGTCTTTGAAAGCAAAAGGTTCCTTAACACCATACCCATCAAATAATCCCAGGATAGGCACAGCATGGGATCAAACACAGAGAAAAGCCCCTTCCTTGCCACTCCCACTTAACACCGAGGACAGGCAAAGCATGAGGCCAAATTCGGAATCAGCTGTTTCTAACCTGCCCATCCAGCAACATCCCAATGCTGCTGCTGTTCTGAAAGTTAATTCTTGGGAATAATAGAATAATGTTACTGAACTAGTAATCCCATGGCTTGAATGAATGGTCTGGAGATAAATTCAAATTCCACCTCGAAGGGTTGGATATTTTCAGTTTATGTTTTTAGAAACTGGAGACCGAAATGAGAAAACGTCATCTGTATAATGAGCATTTGAAAGGATGACTATAGTTTTGAAAGCAAGTAACCTGACACTCATGGCAGACATCATGTAAACAACAGTTTGAAAAACCAGTAATTATGGGATCGTGTCTTACTGCTTTTGCTGACAACAAGAACTTGATCAGTCTGTGGACAAGTAAGCAGTTCTGAGAGACAAAGACAAACAGACAGATTTCAGTTCTTCCCCAGCTCAAAATCAAACTCTCTGTTCTCCACATTCAAAACTGACTTTAAACCTGAAGAAAACCAGTTGATCTTTCCTGGAAGAGTGGTTGTAAACTGTGACTTTTAGCTGGTAAATCACTAACTTTTTAAAAAAGGTGTACCAGACAACCTTTTGTCTCCTCCCAACCAGTAGAAGAAAGCAGAGAAAGTCACATGAAGCAATGTGCTGGCCAGTAGATTGTCATAGGATCAACTCAAGAATACCCAGGAAAAAGACTACTGAACTATTGTGATCAGAGATAATGGGAACTGCAGATGCTGGATAATCTGAGATAACAAAAAGTGTGGAGCTGGATGAACACAGCTGGCCAAGCAACATCTTAGGAGCACAAAAGCTGACGGTTCGGGCCTAGACCACTATTGTTCCTGTTTTTTTTCTCCTGTCCATATTCTATTTATCCTGTTTGCCTGCATTTGTGTGTGTCAAGAGGAGTTTATAAGGGGATTGGAGTCTTAATTAGTAGTACTATATGCTAAGGAGTTTATAACTGTTTACTCTATGTCGGTGTCTATTTATTTGTAATAAATAGAAATTTTCATTCAGTAAAGAAACCTGGTCTATGCTTTCTATCAACCTGGGTCTGAAGGTCAGGTCAATTGAGGAACTTTGATTGCTTTGTAAAATGTTTAACTTTTCTGATGGTTCCAGGAATAATGGGTCTCAACTCGCAGTGCATCGCCCCAGTGAGTCATAACAGGACAGTGCAGCTGAGAAAATGGAAATTCACTTAACCAACAGATTTGAAATAAAATGATAGATCATAAAACACCGAACTGTTGTAAAAAAGACTGTTGCTTACTCACGTTCAGGCTGAGAAATCTATCATACTACAACACACCACTGACTTGTTCCCTGTAGTTGGTGGATAAGTTTTGGAGAGCTTTGTGTGGAGTTTCTAGCCAGAGTATTTTCCAACCTCATCTGATCTTTGCAGTTAAAATATTCATGTGGCTGGACCAATTAAATATCTGGTCAATGGTAACCCCCAGGGTGCTGATGGGAGATTCAGCAATGGTCATGTGGTACAACATCAAGGGCAGGTGGTTGAACTCTCCCTAGTTTGTGATGGTTACTGCCCAGTTCTCACATGATATGAATGTTACTTTCTCTTTTAAAACTCAGGTCTTGGAGCAGGCAGAGCCGAACTCAATACCCAAGATGTTGTGAATGATGTTTAACTCTGCGCAATCATCAGCAAATATCCACACCTCTGTTGCAAGGAGCTGAAAATAATTTGGCCTGGGCGATTACTCAGGAACTCCTGCAGTAATCTCTTCTAATTAAGATGATGAGTTATTTTCCTTCCTTGGCGGGATTGCGGCATCACTGGCAAAGCAAGCATTTGTTGCCCATCTCCAGTTACCATTGATACGAGTGGCTTACTACTTCATTCAGAAGGCAGTTAAGAGACAGACAATCACATTACTGTCAATCTGGATTGACACGTAGGCCAAGCTAGGTAAAGACAGCTGATTTCCAAAAGGACAGAATGCAGAGCTGAGCTAAGAAATGGCAGATGGAGTTCAACCTGGATAAATGCGAAGTGATGCATTTTGGAAGGTCGAACTTAAATGCTGAATACAGGATTAAAGGCAGGATTCTCGGCAGTGTGGAGGAACAGCGGGATCTTGGTGTTCAAGTGCATAGCTCCCTCAAAGTTGCCACCCAGGTGGATAAGGTTGTTAAGAAAGCGTATGGTGTTTTGGCTTTCATTAATAGGGGGATTGAGTTTAAGAGCCGCAAGGTTATGCTGCAGCTCTACAAAACCCTGGTGAGACCACACTTGGAATACTGTGTCCAGTTCTGGTCGCCCTATTATAGGAAAGATGTGGAGGCTTTGGAGAGGGTGCAAAGGAGGTTTACCAGGATGCTGCCTGGACTGGAGGGCTTGTCTTACGAGGAGAGGTTGACTGAGCTCGGACTTTTCTCTCTGGAGGGAAGGAGGAAGAGAGGTGACCTGATCGAGGTGTACAAGGTAATGAGAGGCATGGATAGAGTCGATAGAGACTTTTCCCCAGGTCTGGACTGACTGCCACGAGGGGTCATAGTTTTAAAGGTGTTAGGCGGAAGGTATAGAGGAGACGTCAGAGGGAGGTTCTTCACCCAGAGAGTTGTGAGCGCATGGAATAGTTTACCAGTGGTAGTCGTGGAAGCGGAGTCATTTAAGTGACTGCTGGACATGCACATGGTCAGCAGTGAATTGAGGGGAATGTAGGTTAGGTTATTTTATTTTTGGATTAGGATTATTCCACGGCACAACATCATGGGCCAAAGGGCCTGTACTGTGCTGTACTTTTCTATGTTCTATGTTCTAAACTGGATAGCCCTTTCTGCTAACCTGGAAGATTCATGATAATCATTCACAAGGCAGCTTGATATTCCTGATTTGTTCATTGAATTTAAATTCATCTATTTGCCATGACGGGACTGAACTAACGTACCCACAACATTTGTGTGAACAGTTAAATTACTAGTCCAGTAACATTCGCACTGTGCTATCATCCTTGTCATCTAATGTTCAATTTATTGGAATGAGCCATAATTTCCCCTCACAAACTGTCCTGAAAATTATAATTTCTAGTCTCTTCTCTAAATTTATTTTGCTTGTCATCTGGGTCAGTCCAAGCACAATCTTGATTTTCTCATCAGCTTATTTGGGTATTCAATTCCACAATATTTATATCTCCAAAATACCCACCTCCAGAAAAGTCACCAGTCTCAGCCTTGCTACCCAGAAACCCATAGTTCATTCTAGTATCATCTTGAAGTGCAATTTCTCCCAAGTCCTGCATGCTAGCCTCTCAATTTCCAGAGTCTCCAGCTTGTTCAAATGGCGGCTCAGTGGCCAGTGGTTAGACCTGCTGCCTCACAGCACCAGGGACCTGAGTTCAGTTCCACCTTCTGGTGACTATTTGTGTGGAGTTTGCGTGTTCTCCCCATGTCTGAGTGGATTTCCTCTGGGTGCTCCAGTTTCTTCCCACAGTCCAAAAAAAAAGTGTGCAGGCAAGGTGGATTGGCCATGCTAAATTTCCTTTACTATCCAGAGGTGTGCAGGCTAGGTGGATTAGCCAGTGGAAACGCAGGGTTATACGGCAGGGAGGTGGGATGCTCTTCGGAGGATCAGCATGGACTGAATGGGCAAAATGGTTGCTCCCACACTGTAGGGGTTTTATGATTTAACCATCAGCAAGCACACAGAAAATCAGCCACAGTGCAACATTAACCTGTGCTGAAGCAAGTGACCACCAAACCGTTTCAGAGGTTACCTGGATGAAGATGATCTCTGGGAAACACTTGCTCCTGGCTGACGGCGACCATTCCTCCTCAACTGCCTGCGCTGGTGTCCAGATCTCTGCCCAAGGGAAAAGTGCTGTGCTACAGTTCTCAGCGCCCCTTGCAATCTTTGAAGTTCCTCAGTGAGTAACGCTGCTTCCAGCCCGCCACTGTGAGCGGTTGAAGCGGCCTCATTTCCAGGCAGCGCTCTTAACTCTTCACCAAGGGGCGCAGTACTCGGGCCTTCCCCTGTTGGCATTGAAGCCAAGTCATGGAGATTCAGTTGGGTTGGAACAGTTTCCTCCTCTGGCTGCATATCTACATCCACCACTTGCTGAGCCATTCCCGAAGCAGAGAGGAACACAAGCCAGCCAATGGGAGGAAAGATTCTGCAAGAGGAATAAGTAGAAACATTTTAACTCGGAAGTGGTAGAGGCACTTACATTTAATTACAACATTTAAGAGACATTCAGTCAGGTACAGGGATTGGAAAGATTTCGAGGGATGTGGGCCAAACTCAGGTAAATGGGACTAAGTTCAGTTTAGGAAACCTGGCGTGCGTTGATGACTTGGGCCAGGGGGATCCGTTTCTATTCTGTCTGACTCTATATAAATGTGATAGCCAATGATGTAGAGGTGCCAGTTTCGGACTGAGGTCACAAAGTCAGAAGTCATTCCACGCCGCGAAAGCCCGTGATTTCAAACAAACCTGTTGGACTATAACCTAAATGTGCGACTTCTGTCCATATAAATAGGTAAGGACCCCCTAACGAAGGACTTCAGGAAGACGAAGATAATCGCTAAATGAAATGAACAAGATTGAGAAAGCGGCTCTGAGCAGAAAACAGAACGGGGGAAAAGAGGATAGACTAGGATTCAGGTGATGTAGGCTCAGAGGACAGTGGGTTGGGGTTTGGGATGATCTGGGAGAGGGGTTTGGAAGCGGACGATGGCGTTAAGGGCGGTTTGGAGAACGAGTTTAAGAGTCTGGGAATTGGAGCATAGTTGTGGCGGGGGTGGGGAAACAGAAATTTTGCAGAATGCCCGGGCGGCGAATGTTACGGACACCGGGAAGATGTTGGCTTTACCCTCGGCTGAGCAGCCTCAGCCCTGGGGCCGGGGCCTGGGCCTGCTGCCTACTCCAAATCAGCGGCGGGCGGCGTTTTTACACCGAGATGGGGAGATCAGCGGCGCCGGGAGCGGGCTCCAACTCCAGCCTCGGGGATCCGCAAGCCGCATTTAGTGACGAGACAGCGCGGAGGCCAGTGAAGTTACAGCTGGGCCGAAGGGTGGGTGAGAACAAGGCGACCCCGGGGGGCCCGAGCCCTAGGCCTCACCGCTCAGCGCCAACCGAAAATCCGCGCCACCTCCAAGGCCGCGGGCTACCGGCCGCCCCTCTCCGGCGGAGCCAATGGCAATGCGAGCTCACCCGCCACTCAACTGCCGTGGGCCAATCCGCTCTGAGATAGGCCTGTCAATCACCGCTCCGCCGCTGTTTCTTCTGATGTTCCTGAATAGGCTCAATTAACGTCAGAGAAAGTGCTCCCGCTTGGACTTTGCTCAGAGTCTGGCCAGGTTCCCATTGAAAAATTTAACCACAACAAAATCTTTATTTACATCGCGCCTTTCCCATCCCAAAGTGTTTGATGGGGGGCGGGGGAGGGTAGAGGGTTGAACGAGTTGCTCGTTGTGGGCGGCTCTGAAGCTTCCTTCGGACTTGCGCCGTGCACCAAAAAAGTGCCCCTTTCCATTTCCGTCACCATTACTGTAGGATCAGTTTGGTAGGATGACAAAATAAACATTGAATGCTACCAAAACAAAAGGACTCCTTTACAACAAAATCAGGATTTCTTTTTTTGTGTGTTAATACTAATCCTACTGTCCCATAAATCAGGAGACAGACGCCAAGAAGTATCAAATAAATCTGGTCGTGAGTTGTCATTTCTTTCAAACATAAACCAATTGTGGCGATTAACAAAGGAAAAGAACTGAATTTATCAAACAACGTGATCAATTAAAAACAAAACTACTGGACAAATTTCCACTTTGCGTAGCTTACAAAAACAAAACCGAAGTGAACATAAACATGAATAACAGCCAAACCACAACCAGCAATCAACATGGAGTGCTGAACATTGGCAGAGCGTGATATTGGACATCCCTAGCAAAATTGGAGCCAATAGGAATCAGGGATAATTCTTCAACAAGTCCATCATCTCAGTTGCAGGAGTTCCTCAGGGTGGTGCCCTAGACCTAACAGCTAGCTGCTTTGTCAATGACCTTCCCTCCACCATAATGACAAAAGTGGGGATATTTGCTGATGACTGCACAATGTTCAACACTATTCGTGACTCCTTTGAAACTGAAGCAGTCAATGTCAATGTGCGACAAGGCCTGAACAATATTCAGATTTGTACTGACAAGTGGCAAGTGACATTTGCACCATACAAATGCCAGGCAATGACTATCTCTGACAAGACAGAATCTAACCATTACCCCTTGACATTCAGTTGTATCAACATAATTGAATCTCCCACGATCAACATCCAGGGGATTACCATTGACCAGAAACTGAACTGGACTTGTCATATATGTATTTGGCGACAAGAGCATGGCGAGGAATTTTTCAGAGATTAACTCAGGTCCTGATTTCCTAAGACTGTTCACCATCTATAAGGCAAAAATGAGGAATTTAGTGGAATATTCCTAACTTCTTGGATGAGTCTTGTTCCAACAACAGTCAAGAAGCTTGACACCACTCAGGACAAAGCACCCCACTTGATGAGCACCACATCTAAAAATGTTCAGTACTTCCACCACTGATCCCCAGTAGCAGCAGTGTGTACCGTCTACAAGATGCTCTGAAGAAACTCACCAAGGCTCTTTAGAGAGAACCTTCCAAGCATATGATAACAACTATCTAGGGTAAAATGGCATCAGATATGTGGGTACACCGCCTATAAGTTCCCATCCAAGCCATTCACCATCCATACTTAGAAATATATTAAAAACACAGAACTCACTATAATAGCATTATGGGTGTACCTACACTGACTGAACTGCAAGGATTCAAGAAGGTTTTTCTTTATTAATCATGGGAGATGGGCATTGCTGCAGCATTTATTGCCCATCCATAGCTGCCTTTGTGAAGGTGGTGGTGAGTTGCCTAGTTGAACTACTGAAGTCTATGTAGCTCAGCACCACCCTCTCAAAGGCGACTAGGAGTAAGCACTAAATGCATTTCCACAGCAACATCCATACCCTGTAAATGAATTAAAAGCAGAGGTCCTACATTTTAAAAAAACCCCACATTCAACAAATATCGATCTCAGGGATCTATTTGGCTGTGAACGCAGCATATCTTGCCATAAGGTACATCAATAGTCTTAACTTCCCAAGGTACAATTCCAGCTCAGTTTCTTCAATGGTTTAGCAGAAATCCAGCAGAACCTATTCCCACCGCCACCACCACCCCCATCAAATTTTCACAGGCATAGTCTTCACCGAAATGTTGCAATCACTCAAACCACATCAGACTGACTCACAACAATCTTGATAGTATGGATCCATCTGTATTTCTTTATCCAAACCCCTAGTGCCAACCCTGTTCAAAGTATGGCCAGTTCTGGTTAGTCAGTTACTTTAAGTAACAGCCCTTTGTATTTGCTTATTGTCCACTACTCGATCTACTCTTCAAATTCTTTTCCAACTGTGCCACACTCGCCTTTTACTTCTCTCCAAATCCTTGGTTTGCTGAACCCTGTTTCCACCACAACCTTGGGTCATGTGGATGTCTATTACCCTTTTAACGCCCTACCCTATATTCTTGGCAATGTCACTCTCCACTGCTCCAACATTTCAAAGCAGTAGAATCCCTAGCTTTCTGTCCAGACCTGTGACCCACACACAACCCTGCGCTGTCAAACAGACAGCATTGACAATGAAAACCCCATCATAGGCTCTCAGCTTAGTCATATTCAAGCTTTCACGTACATTTGTTGTATTTCACTCGTTATACTGAGTCTGTATGGATTACAGTTCCTTGAAATATTGAATAAATTGCAGCAGGTTTTGTGTCTTGATTGAATAATAGACTATCACTGCCACAGTGCTAAATATTATAATAACTCTTAGGCCAGAATTTGAGCTACACACTTTTTAAAGAAGAAAATTAAAATCTATGTCAAAAAGCATGTCAATTAACAAACAGAGTCAACCGTGTTCATCAAAATTAGCCAAATGTTTTGATGGTATATTTAAGCTAGTATGTTGTGAGGAAGAAACAATGTCTGCAAAGGGATGTGTTTATAGGATTAAAAATAACACATGAATCACAATTTGGGAAAATTGGAGGAAATACATTTTGGCAGAGTGTTATTTAAATAGAGCATGTCTGCTGAATGCTGAGGAATTGCCTTTACTAATTTCTCAACCAGACATCTACATTTTTTACAGGGAAAACATCACTGAATTTCAGTATCTTATGCATTAAACAGGAGAAGTGAAAGGTTTCTGTTCACCTGCACAGCTTGGCCCCTGAATTTCCAGTCATTACCTTATGCCTCAGCACTTGACTGATAAAAATATCTTCAGATTAAATATTCCACAGCTGTACATGTTGCCAATGGTTTACAGGGAATCAATATCCATTACTTGTCAACTGATAATATTACTTAAACTCATTGTCACTTTGGAGATGGTATCAGCTATACTCACTAACAATGGATGATTGTACCACCGAGACTCGCTAGTAATTGGTTATTTTCAGTGATCTCAGATGCTGCCCATTAGCTAACTGTACTGCAAATTTTATTGCTGATTGGCTGATTGTGCAGCCAGCTTGAAGTGGCCATTAGGTACTTCCACAATTATATTTAATACGTAAGTGTAGGTAACATCCATTACAATCCATACGAGTTTTCTATTTGCAGACTCACTGATGAAGCGTCTAATGGCAACAGGCTGTTGGAAGAACACTCCCTCATAATATAATGAGTATTATTTGTAAGGAAAGGGTTACTGTCCTTCTGCAACTCATTCATGTTAATCTCCTGGAGATTATCTGATGGTAGATCGGAGATGTAAGAGAGCAAAAACAATGAGAAGACAACAGGAAAATCAAATCACTGTCCTGATTATGTCATCATTGTTGCACATCTAAAACCTCTTCAAGACTGCAGCACTCAGAATGTGCAAGGTTAGTTTATGACTGCACATGTAGGTTCTAAGTTGAGAGACTCTGTCAATAATTATTAGATAATAGGGGCCATGTCCTGTGAGAGCAGAGATTGGGTCCATATTAACCAACGAGAGATGATGAACTCGAAGTAAGCATCATGAGACAGGTTGCTTGATGAGGAGAATGAAGGGGACAGAGTCATTCATATATTGTGAGCCCTAAACTGTTACTGATTTAGGCAAGAGTTCACATTGTTAATTACAATGATTAGAATATTGGGAATGATCATCATTTAGGCAGCTAAGTGAGCAAATAAATAATGTATTTGTAATACTTCTGGTGATTTTTGATATCTGAGTGAGAAAGAGCAAAACAGTGTATATCTGATGTAAATAAAGGAGAGAATATATGTCTGTCACTGGCTATAGATGTGTGAGTGAGGGTATTTGTACCTGTAAAAGGTATTAGCAGATAGTTACACAAATACCCATGTGGGGTTTGTGTTTGTATGTGTGTGTGAGAGAGACACAGAGAGAGAGAGACACACACACAGGTGTGTGGCAGAGCAGATGGATGTGACAGCAGCTGTGTGAGAGAACAGGTGTGAAAGAGCAGGTGACTGAGACTGCAAGAGTGTGTGAAGTGTGTGTGTGAGAGAGAGAGTGACAACGCAGAACATAGGTGCATGTGAGCAGGTATGTGAAAGGCATGTGCATGTGAGAAACTCGGTGTATATTAGACAGTTGCTAAGTGTGAAAGCAGGTCTATATGAGAGTAGCTGTGGGAGAAAGCAGGTCTGCATAAGAGAGAACAGAGATAATGGGAACTGCAGATGCTGGAGAATCCAAGATAACAAAGTGTGGAGCTGGATGAACACAGCAGGTCAAGCAGCATCTTAGGAGCACAAAAGCTGACGTTTCGGGCCTAGACCGTTCATCAGATGATGGGTCTAGGCCTGAAACGTCAGCTTTTGTGCTCCTAAGATGCTGCTTGGCCTGCTGTGTTCATCTAGCTCCATACTTTGTTATAAGGGAGAACAAGTGTGTGAGCCGGTGTGTGTGAGAACAGATGCATGAGAGAGCCGGTATGTGAGACTATGTTGCGTGAGAGAGCCACAAGAACTCAGACATGTGCTTTGGCACACAAGGACGGCTATGCTTGACAGCAAGAATGTGACAGCAGATGTCTTAGAGCCCGAGTGTGTGAGAGAGCAGGTTTGAGTGAGAGCAAATATGTGTGTGACAACAGAATATGAGAGCGGGTGTATGAGAGAGGAGCTTTGTGAGACAGTAGATGTGTAAGAGAACAGTTGTGCGTGAGTGCAGCTGTGTGTGAAAGGGTGTGTGAGATAGCAGCTGCATTGGAGAACAGATATGTGAGACACTAGGTATGTGACAGACCAGCTGTGCATCAGAGAGCAGTTGTGTGAAAGTGCAGATGTGTGAGAGAATATGTACATGAGAGTATTTGGATTTGGAGCACGCCAGGCAGCATCCAAGGAGCAGGAAGAAGCAGAGGGCTTTTAGGCCCTCCATGTGGGGGATGCAGGTGTAAAGAGACTGTGTGTCCATGGTGAAGATGAGGTGTTGGGGGGTCTTTGAGATCAGGTGTGCAAGAGGGCAGGTGTGTGCTATAGTTGTACTGGAGCAGCTTGACTTGAGGCATGGCAAGTTCCGGAGCACATGTCTTCAGTGCTATTGCCAGAATATTGTCAAGGCCCGTGTTCTTTTCACAATGTAGTGTTTTCAGTTATTTCTTGATCTCAAGGGGAGTGTATCAACTGGCTGAAGAGAGGCTGGGGACTTCTGGCAGAGGCCGAGGTGGGGCATCTATTTGGCACTTCTTAGTGAAGATTGTTGCAGCTTTATCTTTTGCACTGCTGTGATGGCTCCCCATCATTGAGGGTGGGGATATGCACAGAGTCACGCATTTGTGACTGGATGTGATAGGAGTGCAGAGTTTAGTTCTGATCTATTAGTTGTTAATCAATTAGCACTGTCTATCACTTGATGCTTGTGGTCTTTGGCAGTCAAGTAGTCCTGTTTTATACCTTTACCCAGGGTGATAGTTCATGCTTAGGTATGCCCGGTGTTGCTCTGGACGTGCCCTCCTGCACTCTTCTTTGAGCCATTATTGATACCTTGGCTCGATGGCTCCATGTTCTCCAGAGGTGGAGCCGATTGAGGAGTTGAACTGATAAACCCAAAGTTGAACTGGAACCCAAAGTGTTGTGAATTTGTAGAATTCCCTGCCCAGTGAAGTAGTTGAGGCTTCCTCATTGAATGTTTTTAAAGTTAAGATAGATAATTTTTTGAACATTAAAGGAATTAAGGGTTAGAGTGAGAGACTGTGTAAGTGGAGCTAAGGCCATAAAAAGATCAGCCATGATCTTATTGATCAGCGGAGTGGGGTCAAAGGGTGAGATGGCCTTCTCCTGCTCCTGGTTCTTACAGTTTTATTATGTAATAATGTGCTCTGTATTGCTCAATCATCCAGACCCAAAGGATCATAGTAGTACTTGTGCCATCAGTGCTCTGTGAACTGGAAAGAAATTAAGTCTCAGACAGTTAATTAAGAAACACTTTATTGCAGTTAGGTTAGTACTGTTGCAGATTTAATGTGTGAGAGAGTTGGAAGTCACAAACAATATATTGACATGACACAAAGTTAGATACTGAGGGAGTTGAGGGGAGTGCCTCTGCAAGCTTGTAATAATGTGGAATTGGCATCAGTGATGACAGAGCTGGATAATAAGTGGGATGGTTGAGTTCAATCATATGATGCGTTACTTGCTCCAGAAATTCTCTTTAGAATACCCTTCAGCCTGTCGACAATAGCTGAAAGAGAGAGGCAAAAGGATGTCTTACATGTTTGGCAATGATCACATTAGTTTTTCTTGGTTGTCAGCAGCCTGTTTATTTCAATGCATGGTATCATTAACTTTTCGTTTTTGCTCTCATGCACACATGCAATATCTTAATGCAAACAATTTGTAGGCAACCTGTGCAGCATCCTCATGATTTTCGTATGCAATCCACAGACACAACTTATCAGGAATATTGGTGATGTGTAGCAGTAAAAAGACATGGGAAATTATCAGGCTTACGTTTGCTTTCTGTCTCATGTCCTTGACCCAAACATTTTAGCTGCTCTCACTTCCCACCTTCATAAGCTTTGTCAATGTTTGTATAATGTTCAGTATCATTCATGACTCCTCAGATAATGAAGAAGTCCACGCTGGCATGCAGTTGCACATGGATAACATTCAGACTTGGCTGATAAGTATCAAATGACAGTTACAACACACAAGTGCCACACAAGGCAATAGCTAGCACCTCCAACAGAATTAAACATCTCCCCTTGACATTCAATGGCAGTGCAGTGAATTAACCACCAATGACATCCTTGGGGTTACCATGGAATAGAAACTGAAGTGGGACATCTATATACACAAGTAAAAGTTATGAGTACAGCTCCAACAACACTTAAGAAGCTTGAAACCATCCAAGACAGAGCAGCCTGTTTGATTTTTTTTTCCCTATTCATTTGTGGGATGTGGGCGTCACTGGCTGGCCAGCATTTCTTGCCCATCTCTCGTTGCCCTTGAGAAGGTGGTGATGAGGTGTCTTCTTGAGCCACTGCGGTCCACCTGTTGTGGGTTGACCCACAATGCTATTAGAGAGGGAATTCCAGCATTTTGACTCAGTGACAGTGAAGGAACGGCAATATATTTCCAAGTCAGGATGGTGAGTTGCTTGGACGGGAACTTGAAGGTGGTAGTGTTCCATATGTCTGCTGCCCTTTTCCTTCAAGATGGAAATGGTCATGGGTTTGGAAAGTGCTGTCTGAGGATCTTGTGAATTTCTGCACTGCATCTTGTAGATAGTACACACTGCTGCTACTAAGTGTTGGTAGTGGAGGGAGTGAATCCTTGTGGATGTAGTGCCAATCAAACAGTCTGCTTTGTCCTGGATGCTGTCTGGCTTCCTGAGGGTTGTTGGGGCTGCACTCATCCAGGCAAGTGGGGAGTATTCCATCACACTCCTGACTTGTACCTTGTAGATGGTAGGCTGGCTTTGAGGAGTCAGGAGGTGAGTTACTTGCCGCAGTATTCCCAGCTTCTGGCCTGCTCTTGTAACCACTGTGTTAATGTGGTGAGTCCAGTTGAGTTTCTGGTCATTGGTAACCACCAGGATGTTGATAGTGGGATCTTCAGTGATGGTAACACCGTTGAATGTCAAGGGATGGTGATTAGATTGTCTCTTATTGGTGATGGTCATAGCCTTGCATTTGTGTAGCGTGAATGTTATTTGCCACTTGTCAGCCCAAGCCTGGATATTGTCCAGATCTTGTTGCATGTGAACATGGACTGCTTCAGTATCTGAAAGTCACAAATGGTGCTGAACATTGTACAATCATCGGCAAACATCCCCACTTCTGACCTTATGATGGTGGGAAGGTCATTGATGAAGCGCTGAAGATGGTTGGGCCTAGGACACTACTCTGAGGAACTCCTGCAGAGATGTCCTGGAGCTGAGAGGATGGGCCTCCCAAAACCACAACATCTTCCTCTGTGTCAGGTACGACTCCAACCACTGGAATGTTTGTCCTTTGATACCCATTGATTCCAGTTTTGCTCGGGCTCCTTGATGCCACACTCGCTCGAATGGAGGCTTGATGTCAATGGCTGTCACTCTCACCTGGAATTCAGCTCTTTTGTCCATGTTTGAACTAAGGCTGTAATGAAATCAGGAGCTGAGTGGCCCTGGCAGAGCCCAAACTGGGTGTCACTGAGCAGGTTATTTCTGAGCAGGCGCTGCTTGATAGCACTGTTAATGACACCTTCCATCACGTTATTGATGATCGAGAGAAGACTGATGGGCGGTAACTGGCCGGGTTGAACTTGTCCTGCTTTTTCTGTACAGGACATGCTTGGGCAATTTTCCACATTGTTGTAACTGTACTAAACAACTTGGCTCGGGGAGCGGCAAGTTCTGGAGCACAAGCCTTCAGTATTACTGCTGGAATGTTGTCAGAGCCGGTAGCCTTTGCTTCAGCGTCTCTGACTGTTTCTTGAAAGCACGTGGAGTGAATCGAATTGGCTGGAGACTGGTATCTGTAATGGTGGGTAATAAAATGTGAGGCTGGATGAACACAGCAGGCCCAGCAGCATCTCAGGAGCACAAAAGCTGACGTTTTGGGCCTAGACCCTTCATCCGAGAGGGGGATGGGGTGAGGGTTCTGGAATAAATAGGGAGAGAGGGGGAGGCGGACCGAAGATGGAGAAAAGAAGATAGGTGGAGAGAGTATAGGTGGGGAGTTAGGGAGGGGATAGGTCAGTTCAGGGAACACGGACAGGTCAAGGAGGTGGGATGAGGTTAGTAGGTAGGAGATGGAGGTGCGGCTTGGGGTGGGAGGAAGGGATGGGTGAGAGGAAGAACAGGTTAGGGAGGCAGAGACAGGCTGGACTGGTTTTGGGATGCAGTGGGTGGAGGGGAATAGCTGGGCTGGTTGTGTGGTGCAGTGGGGGGAGGGGACGAACTGGGCTGGTTTTGGGACGTGGTGGGGGAAGGGGAGATTTTGAAGCTGGTGAAGTCCACATTGATACCATTAGGCTGCAGGGTTCCCAAGCAGAATATGAGTTGCTGTTCCTGCAACCTTCGGGTGGCATCATTGTGGCACTGCAGGAGGCCCATGATGGACATGTCATCTAAAGAATGGGAGGGGGAGTGGAAATGGTTTGCGACTGGGAGGTGCAGTTGTTTGTTGCGAACCGAGCGGAGGTGTTCTGCAAAGCGGTCCCCAAGTCTCCGCTTGGTTTCCCCAATGTAGAGGATGCCATACCAGGTACAGTGGATGCAGTATACCACATTGGCAGATGTGCAGGTGAACCTCTGCTTAATGTGGAATGTCATCTTGGGGCCTGGGATAGGGGTGAGGGAGGAGGTGTGGGGGCAAGTGTAGCATTTCCTGCGGTTGCAGGGGAAGGTGCCGGGTGTGGTGGGGTTGGAGGGCAGTGTGGAGCGAACAAGGGAGTCACGGAGAGAGTGGTCTCTCCGGAAAGCAGACAGGGGTGGGGATGGAAAAATGTCTTGGGTGGTGGGGTCAGACTGTAGATGGCGGAAGTGTCGGAGGATGATGCGTTGTATCCGGAGGTTGGTGGGGTGGTGTGTGAGAACGAGGGGGATCCTCTTTGGGCGGTTGTGGCGGGGGTGGGGTGTGAGGGATGTGTGGCGGGAGACGCGGTCAAGGGCGTTCTCGATCACTGTGGGGGGAAAGTTGCGGTCCTTGAAGAACTTGGACATCTGGGATGTGCGGGAGTGGAATGCCTTATCGTGGGAGCAGATGCGGCGGAGGCGGAGGAATTGTGAATAGGGGATGGAATTTTTGCAGGAGGGTGGGTGGGAGGAGGTGTATTCTAGGTAGCTGTGGGAGTCGGTTGGCTTGAAATGGACATCAGTTACAAGCTGGTTGCCTGAGATGGAGACTGAGAGATCCAGGAAGGTGAGGGATGTGCTGGAGATGGCCCAGGTGAACAGAAGGTTGGGGTGGAAGGTGTTGGTGAAGTGGATGAACTGTTCGAGCTCCTCTGGGGAGCAAGAGGCAGCGCCGATACAGTCATCAATGTAACGGAGGAAGAGGTAGGGTTTGGGGCCTGTGTAGGTGCGTAAGAGGGACTGTTCCACGTAACCTACAAAGAGGCAGGCATAGCTGGGGCCTATGCGGGTGCCCATGGCCACCCCCTTAGTCTGTAGGAAGTGGGAGGAGTCGAAAGAGAAGTTGCTGAGGGTGAGGACGAGTTCGGCTAGGCGGATGAGGGTGTCGGTGGATCCAGCCTCACATTTTATTATCTTGGATTCTCCAGCATCTGCAGTTCCCGTTATCTCTGTAATGGTGGGGACCACTGGAGGAGGCCAAGATGGATCATCCACTCGATACTTCTGGCTGAAGATTGCTGTGAGCACTTCAGCCTTATCTTTTGCACTGATGTGCTGGGGTCTTCCATTACTGAGGATGGGGATATTTGTGGAGCCTCCTCCTCCAGTGAGTTGTTTAATTATCCACCACCAATCACAACTGGATGTGGCAGGACTGCAGAACTTAGATCTGATCCATTGGTTGTGGGATCGCTTAGCTCTGTCTTTCGCTGTTTGGCATGCAAGTAGTCCTGTTTGGTGGCTTCACCAGGTTGATACGTCATCTTCAGGTATGCCTGCAGCTGCTCCTGGCATGTCCTCCTGCACTCTTCATTGAGCTACAGTTTATTCCCTGGCTTGATGGTAATGGGTTGAGTGGGGGAATATGCTGGGCTATGAGGTTACAGACTGTGCTGGAGTACAGTACGTGTGGAAGAGGACAGTTGTATCTCGAGTTGCTAGATCTGTGCAAAGTCTGTCCCATTTAGCACAGTGATAGGGCCACACAACATGATGGAGGTTGTTCTCAATGTGAAGGCGGGACTTCGTCTCCACAAGGACTGTACGATGGTCACTCTTACCTACACTGTCGTGGACAGATGCAACTGCAGCTGGCAGATTAGTAAGGATGAGGTCAGGTATGTTTTTCCTCCAGTTGGTTGCCTCACCACCTGCCGCAGACCCAGTCTGGCAGCTATATCATTTAGGACCCGACCAGCTCGCTCAGCAGTCCTGCTGCCGAGCCACTTGGTGGAGAACATTAAAATCCCCCACTCAAGAGTACGTTTTGTGCCCCTGCCATCCTTAATGCTTCCTCTAAGTGTTGTTCAACATTGAGGAGTACTGGTTTATCAGCTGCGGGAGGACGGTATGTGGTAATCAGCAGGAGGTTTCCTTGCCCATGTTTAACTTGAAGCCGTGAGACTTAATGGGGTCTGGAGTCAATGCTGAGGATTCCCAGAGCAACACCCTCCCAACTCTATATCACTGTGCCCTCCCTTTGCTGGGTCTGTCCTGCCAGTGTTTGTAAGGTATGATTCTATGAGTATGACTATGTCAGGCTGTTGCTTGACTAGACTGTAAGACAGCGCTCCCAATTTTGGCCCTAACCCCCAGATGTTAGTGAGGAGGACTTTGTATGGCCGACAGGGCCATTTCTGCCATTGTCTTTTCCGGAGGCTTCTCAGTGGAGTTATTCAGAGGATGGGTTGTTGATTTCTGCTGAAGCCACCTGCAGTTTTTGCCTGCTATAAGGATTGCAATTATACATGCGCCCCTACATATTGTGAGTAAGACAATATGACTGCAGATGAGCTGAGCTGCTCATTAAGGATCCCCAGCTGTAAAAACACGACCTACCTCCAGCTTTCGGACGTTCAAACGGGTCATCGGCACGGCATTCATCAATCAGTTCACATAAGTCCTTGGGACAGTCATGAGGCAGAGGTTCTCGGAACTTTTCATCACAGACCTTTCGGCAGATAACATTGGCATCGCAGTCTGTTCAAAAACAATGATGGACTCGTGATGGAGAAGCTGTTGATTAACCAGACTCTATGTTTGTACCTCTATACTTCCAGCATGAATCCATCCTACTTTAAGCTCTATGGAGTAACTCAAATAATTGGCCCACTTCATTTTCCCCGTCAGCCTCAATTTTACTTCCATTTGGGGCATTCAAAATTCAAGGCCCAGCTTTACAACATCCTGGCCTGCGGTGGAGTTGAAGCATGACAGAACCTGATAAACGGAGAAGGAGGTTTGAGTGTCACAGGAAGGAAGCTGAATGTTGGAGGATACTGCACATGGAGATAAATGGAGAAAATGTTGGGAAGAACTGGTCTCAGAGATGACAAGAAGGAACGTAAGTAAAGCAAACTGGACAAGCAAGAGCTTGGAGAAAGGGAAAATAAGCTGCAAGGACATATATTACACGTGATTTATGGGGCACAACACTTTGACATTCATCATTATATAATCAGCCCCCTATGTGAAATTGCAACCACCAATCAAGGCAGTTTGTAAATCTAACTTTGTAATTTTCCCTCAGGAATCTTATCCAGAACTTAATTCAAAAGCTCTTTTTTTTGGTGTCTGGTAAAGTCAGATGGTTGCTGGGCAATATCAAGAAGGGCACGTGATGACCAAGTGGTATTATCGCTGGACTGTTAATCCAGAGACCCAGATAATGTTCTGGGGACCCGGGTTCCAATCCCGTTGTGGCTGGTGGTGGGATCTGGATTCAATAAATATCTGGAATTAAGAGTCTAATGATGATCGTGAATCCATTGTCAATTGTTGGAAAAACCCATCTGGTTCACTAATATACATTTCAGGAAAGGAACTGCCATCCTTAGCTGGGGTGGCCTACATGTGACTCCAGATGGTTATGTAAGAGTACAACGGGATCCTGATCAAATGGGATAAGGAATGACAGATGGAGTTTCATGCAGATGAACATGAGGTGTTGCATTTGGGTAAGACAAACCAGGGCAGGACTTACACTGTTGCACCCTGAGGAGTGTTGTCGAACAGAGAGACCTAGGGGTGTGGGTACATAGTTCCTTGAAAGTGGCATCACAGGTAGACAGGATGATGAGGAAGGCGTTTGGCACTCTGCCTTCATTGGTCAGAGCATTGAGTATGGGAGTTGGGGCATTATGTTATGGCTGAACAAGACATTGATAAGGTCACATTTGGAGTACTGTGTTCAATTCTGGTCACCCTGCTATAGGGTGCGAAAACAGATTTACAAGGATGTTGCCAAGACTGGAAGGTTTGAGTTATAGGGACAAGTTGAATAGGCTGGGACTCTTTTTCCCTTGACCATAGGAGGCTGAAGGGTGATTGTATGGAGGTTTATAAAATCATGAGAGGTAGAGATAAGGTGAATAACAAAGGTATTTTCCATAGGGTAGGAGGACCAAAACTAGAGGGCACAGGTTTAAGATGAGAGGGGAAAGATTTAAAGAGACCTAAGTGGGATCATTTTCACACAGAACGTGATGCATATATGGAATGAACTGCCTGAAGGAGTAGCAGAGCAGAGTACAAATATGAAAGGCATTTAGATAAGTACATGGAAAGAAAAAGTTGAGAGGGATATGGGCCAAATGCAGGCAAATGGGACGAGTTCAATTTTGGAAACCCGATCCGCAAGAACAAGTTGGGCTGAAGGGCCTGTTTCCATGCTGTATGACACGATGGTAACAAAATATCATCACTCAACAATGATTCGATACCAGCAAAAGAAAAGAATCTGAGTCAAAACAAAGCAAAGCACCCACATGTAGACAGCACCCAGAACCATCAGCTCCGAAAGATGGATGGCACCCAGAACTCTGCAGCACCCAAAGCCAGGGAAAACTCCAGGATAAAACAGCACACAAAGCCATCTTTTGTGAGGTAGGTTCATTCCCCGAGAACCAGACACCATTCAGCCAACTTTTGGTGGCACTTGGCACCAAAGAACACTCAATCAGTTTGTAATAGTAACCACCATCAGTTACTACCATCATTCTCAGCTAGCATTCAGCATCACTACATCAGATCCATACAGGACACAATGTTAACACAGGACCCAATACCATTCAGCCAGCATCAGACAATATTTGGCTGGATTCAGCACTAGACAACATCCATCCAGTATCTCACACAGTCTCAAGCGCACGTGCCCAAAGTACCTATCTATTAATTAATGAAAATAACTAGTAATACGGTGCAGAAGATTTGGGTCTTTAACCTTCAAATGGTAGCTTGCGGCTGGCTATCTCCCATAAGACAATCCCAAAACTGAAAGAAAATAAAATAAAATCAGAGATCAAACACGAACCAATCACCTGTCAGTTATCATCCATGAAGTTACAGTTCAATGAAAAATTGTCTCTCACACTCCTTATGACTTGATCCACCATTGCCCCCTGATTTTTATTGTATATTCACACCATGCAACTTGCTCCATAGTTTTCTTTATCCACTTGTGTGACATGTGTGTCGCTGGCTGGCCAACATTTATTGCCCACTAGTTGCCCTCGAGGAGTGTGTGGGTGAGCTGCCTTCTTGAACTGCTGCAGTCCATGTGCTGTAGGTAGACTCACGATGCCATTAGAGAAGGAATTCTAGAATCGTGACCCAGTGACAGTGAAGGAATGGTGAAATATCTCCAAGTCAAGATGGCGAGTGGCTTGAAGGGAAACTTGCAGGTGGTAGTGTATTTGCTGCCCTTGTCCTTCTGGATGGAAATGGTCATGGGTTTCGAAGCTGCTAATCAAGGATCTTTGACGAATTTCTATGTTGCTTCTTGTATATAGTAACACTGCTGCTACTGAGTGTCAGTGGTGGAGATTTTTGGATGTGGTGCCAATCAAGCGGGCGACTTTGTCCTGAATGGTGTCAACATTCTTGAAGTTGGAGCTGCACTCATCTAGGCAAGTGGGAAATGACTTATGACTTGTCGCGGGCGGTCAGGCTTTGGGGAGTCAGGAGGAGAGTTACTCACTGCTGTACACCGAGCCTCGACCCGCTCTTATAGCCATTGTATTTATATGCCGAGTCCAGTTAAGTTTCTGGTCGATGATAACCCCCAGATATTAATGATGGAGTGTTCAGTAATGGTAACACCATTGAATGTCAAAGGGGTGGTGTTAGATTGTTCCCTCAGAGAGATGGTCATTGCCTAGCATTTGTGTTGTGAGTTATTGAAGCCCCTAAGCATTTATTGAACTTCTTTCAAGGGGTTTGGGTGTTGATTGATAGCATTTAATGTCCATCCCTGTCTGCCTTTGGAAAAGATGGGGTGAGCTCACTTCTTCAATCACTGTAATTCATGTAGTGCAGGCTTTGTTTGGAAGGCAGTTTCAGAATGACCCAGCAACAGTGAATGAACAGCGATATTGTACCAACTCTACATAGTGTCATGGTTTGGAGGGGAATTTTAATCTTGCTGCCCTTCTCATTCTGACTGGTAAAGGTTGCTGGTTTCGAAGGTGCCACAAAGGAGCTTTGGGAAATTACAGTTGCAGTCTGTTACTGTTTGTTCATCTCTCTAGAATGAATCAGTTATACTTTTATATTGCTTATCTGTTACAGTCTTAGTTGCTAATGTGCATCCATTCTCTATTACACATGGGTAAAATCTGTTAGAGTTTGATTGCCATTACACATTGAAAAACCATGATGCACTAATAGAGGTGCCCTATTTTACATTCAGATAAAAACTGCTGCAAGTTTTGGTGCAATCTGGCCAATACTTTTTTTCCTCCTCCAGCTATACTTAAATTTTTACCTGTACACCTCACAAGGCTTGTCATATTTGTAGTTGATGTTGTTCAATTGTTGTGGTGAAATGTAAGCAATCTGTTGGGATTTCTGGTTGTCAGTACTGATGCGTTGGATTGAGGTCTCTGTCTTTGATAGGTGCAAGCCTCCCAACTAAACACAGGAAGAGAACAAGAATGAGGCAAATGCTGGGATGAATATCACACCTTCAATACTGCATTCTCAATTCACCCATAGGAACATTGGAATTTGAGAAGCCATTTTTTTCCCTGAGCCTATTCTACCATTCAATGAGATTGACCTGATTCAATGTGCCCTTACTCTAAATCCCTTATTATTGTTGGATAGAAAACATCTTACCAATCATAGATTCAAAATTAACAAGTGATTAAGCATAATGCTACTTGTGAAGAAAACTATGTTCTTTCAGAATAGGGTCTTTTTCTAGTTGGCACGATGTAACAAGGGATCAGTGCTAAATTCTCAACTTTTTAGAATTTTCATAAAACACTTGGAAGAAGGTATCAAAGGTACAGTTGCTAATGTTCTAAAGACAATTCACCACCTGACTATGAGATGGATCTGTATTTCCCAAGCCAGATGTCTCTCTCAGCAACTATACATCCATATCAGAAGGGCTCCACTCTGCTTGCACCATACTCACTAAACCTGTTAAGGTCACCCAGATAATCAGCACAGCCTGTCTGATTCAAAAGAATACATGCATCTGTTTGTGCAGTTGCTCCCTGGAACAGTACCTGGGATTTTGACTTTGCTGGAAATTTTGGAAGGAAACTTAGAGAATGACCCTCATGCTTCCCATTTGCAGCAGAATGACTGACTCCTCCAAGTTACCTCATTACCTCATCCAACATAAGGGTAAAAAAAATTCACACAAACCAAGCAATCCATAATATACAAGGGCACAATTTTAAATAGATTCTGCTTTGATTCATATTGGAGTCATGTGTAGATTCTCGTCTTGCATGTTGTACTGTCCTGCTTAAGTTTTTGTCCTGCACATACTTTGCTCCTATAACAACCCAAAGCTCTTTTGGAAACAGATGCTGAGGACATGCCTAACTACCTACCTTAGCAAAAAGAAAAACACCTGACAGTGGACATTTGAAAAGCAAATAACAGCAAAAATGTCATAAATGTAAGGCAGACCAGCCAGCAGATGTGGAAAAAAAAACAGATGACTAAATCTTTCTAGTAAAACAGTTTGACCAGGCTGTGCAGCATTCCAATTATTTATTTGTCTGCTCCACTTCTCTGACTCATAAGTTTCTAAGGATAAGTCCCATTAAAGAGCTTGAACACAAATATCTATACTGATGTTCCAGTGTCGAGCTAATGGAGTGCTGCAATGTCCAGCTCTGATGTTCCACACATGGTGATTGGTTCTGGATGTGAGTTCGCTCGCTGAGCTGGAAGGTTAATTTTCAGACGTTTCGTCACCATTCTAGATAACATCATCAGTGAGCCTCTGACGAAGAGCTGGTGTTATGTCCCGCTTTCTATTTATCTGGTTAGGTTTCCTTGGGTTGGTGATGTCATTTCCTGCATTGGTGATGTCATTTCCTGTTCTTTTTCTCAGGGGATGGTAGATTGGCTCCAAATCAATGTGTTTGTTGATGAAGTTCTGGTTGGAATGCCATGCCTGTAGGAATTCTCGTGCGTGTCTCTGTTTGGCTTGCCCTAGGATGGGTGTGTTGTCCCAATCAAAGTGGTGCCCTTCCTCATCTGGATGTAAGGATACTAGTGATAGTGGGTCATGTCGTTTTGTGGCTAGTTGATGTTCATGTATCCTGGTGGCTAGCTTTCTGCCAGTTTGTCCAATGTAGTGTTTGTCACAGTTCTTGCAAGGTATTTTGTAGATGACGAACAAACAAAACGAACGTCATCTACAAAATACCTTGCAAGAACTGTGACAAACACTACATTGGACAAACTGGTAGAAAGCTAGCCACCAGGATACATGAACATCAACTAGCCACAAAACGACATGACCCACTATTACTCGTATCCTTACATACAGATGAGGAAGGGCACCAGTTTGATTGGGACTACACATCCATCCTCGGACAAGCCAAACAGAGACATGCACGAGAATTCCTAGAAGCATGGCATTCCAACCGGAACTCCATCAACAAACACATTGATTTGGAACCCATCTACCATCCCCTGAGAAAAAGAACAGAGAAATGACATCACCAACCCAAGGAAACCTAACCAGATAAATAGAAAGCGGGACATAACACCAGCGCTTTGTCGGAGGCTCACTGATGGTGTTATCTAGAATGGTGACGAAACGTCTGAAAACTAACCTTCCAGCTCAGCGAGCAAACTCACATCCAGAACCTCAACCTGAGCTACAAATCTTCTCAAAACTCGCTATGGTGATTGGTGTCAGTGTAGCAATCCAGTTCTATAAGGCACTGCTGTGCATGACCCTTGGACACTCATGCAGCCAGAAAGTTAATTAGGGGGAACACTGCTGACCTAGCGTACTGCTTTTTAGATGAGATGTTGAACTGATACCTCATCTCTCTTCTCAGGTGAATGCAAAAGAATCTGAATCTAAGCCTCTGCTCATGCCACATGTGCCTTACATGGTACTATTTTGAACAAAAGGGGAGTTATTTCTGGTGAAATGACCCATGTTAATTCCTCAGTCAACATTACAAAATTTGATTATCTGGTTCTCAACTCGTTGCTGTTTACGAAAGTTTGCCATCTACAAACTTGCTGCCAAGTTTCCTATATTACAACAGTCAAAGCACAAAGAACTGGAGAGAATTAACTTCCAACACTGCACTCTGCCTAGTGTTCTTGAATAGGCCAATCTCATCTGTATGAGATGTTCATCAAATACATCAACCAACCTTCACTCTGAGGCTGTGGTCTACCAGGAATGTAGTGCTGTCAATGGAACAGTGAAGCTTGAACTTTTCAAATGACTGGTGCATCCTGCAACAAAGCAAAACACAAGGACCTTATTAAACACCACACACACCATAATGATCTTCCTTTCAAAACACTAGCAAGAGGAATAGCCAATTCTGTAGCAATTGAAGTGTTTCTATGACCTTTTTATTAAACTGCAAAGACCTTAGAAGAAGCTGGGAGGTGGGTAGAAATACTAAATATTTAAAAGGAACATATACACGGACTTTAACACTAAGGTACAGGAATAAAGAGGCACTGGCAACACTGAAAGCCCACAACTATATTTAAGGACGAATACACCGATGCATACTGACGTGGAGAACTTTCTTCTGCTTGATGTGTCCTGTTCCTGCAGACTACTGCTCACTTAATCATGCCGAGCAATTAATCCCCAAAACTTTGCCTAATCAGCCATAACCATGCAGGGCACTGGCCTCCTGTGTTACATAGAAAGAATCCCAAACCCTATTGACAAATCTTCACCCCTTGCAATTCCATTAGTGACTAAAATTGATCAATGGAGAATCAGTCTAAATTCAAATTTAACACTACAGACCCATGCATATCCCATGTACTTGCAGCCTGGTATCAATACTAATTTTGGTTTTTAATAAATGGAAACACGTACTAAGAGATTCTGATGAACTGCATTTTGGTATCACAGGATGCTTGATTATAATGATACCACCTTACTCACCAAAACACTGAACCCACATGAATGTTGGTTTCAATCAACTGATGGCGTGGAATCAGTTGCTTTCCTTTCTATAGCCCAGTCACCATAGTGCAGATATTCTGAATCTAAGCCTCTGCTGATGCCACATGTGCCTTACAATATTATGGAATCAAGTAACAAGAAAAGAATCTAATTGCACATCAACCCTATTCTCTCCAATTAAGTATGCACAATCTGTAATATTAGTGGTGGCTGAAAGAAAATTGTAAATTTAACGTGGGCTAGGAGTCATAAACGAAGATCTCAAACAGATGTTAACCACCAACCCCTGACTTTTTGCATTTGCAAAGGACCTAATGACTATTACAGTGATAGGTCTCAGATGCTGATGTAGGAACTTCTTTTACTATGAGGGGAAACACACCACAGGCAGAGATTATGAGTGCATACTCTACCTGACAATGTTGGATTCTTAAATCGTGTTTCAAGTTATTATCCTTTCAAGTGATGTTAGCATCAAAGACAAGGCTGCACATTGATCTTGCTGTCCTTCATATAATTGCAAATAGGTCTGGGATGAGCAGGAGGATGGTGGAAGTGCTACTTTGAAAATTTTCCCAGGCATCCCTGCTTGCCTGCAAACCCACTGCTCAAGGAATATAAAATTTGCCCCACATCCTTACCTAATTAAAATTTGTCAATCCCAGTCCTGAAGTTATATTTATTCTAGAATCTACAGCTTTTGGAGGGAGACAGTTCCAGATTTCAACAAACCCTATGTGTTTTCCTTTTATTTTAAGATTTGCCTCCTTGATCTGCATTTTTCACAGAAAAGGAAGTAGTTTACCCCTTCGCTACTTATTGCAACTCTTTATCATTTGAAGTATCTCTGTTCAATCACCCTTTATCCTTTTATTACACCCTTGATCTCTTGATGTTGCCGTCTGTTTATTTGCTGTGAACCCTGCATTTAAGCACTTCATGGTTGTGAATTTCTCTTGTCGATTCAGATTTAGGCAACAGGAAAATGTTAAAGCAGGGACTCAGTTGAACACACCATCGCTTTAATCTCAATAACTTTATCTTTGTACTGAATTTGTGCAAAGAAGACCGCTGGAATAAATGAGTCCCTTGAGAAAAAGCTGGACCTCATCCCTCCATTGTCGCAATTTCTTAATCGTCATAAAGCCAGCCTACCTGTACAAGCCACTGGCAGCGTCTAGTGCCATGCGAACGCGTGTCTGCCAGCTGAGCTGCTGCTCTCCAATCAGAACATCGTGCAAGGTCCCGAGCTCACAGTGCTCCATCACAATCAAGAACTCATTAGCTATGAGAAACAGCAGCAGGTAGATCAATTGCAAGGTTATCAATCCAGAATTTGCTGATGTTCTAGTGCTGACCTGACTGTGGGCAAGGCTCTCCTTCTGACACTCTTGCCTTCGTCAACGGGCCGTTAATGTAAAGTAGTTCTGTCAGATCTGTAAAGTCTCTACAGCAGACACCTCCAGCACTGGAGCAAAACCACCAATTCTGCCTGTGACGATTCTGCAAGTCTGCTGGGAAGACAGAAGCACCAACACCAGCATCCTTGACCAGGCCAACATCCCCAGCAACAAGGCACTGACCACTCTTGATCACCTGTGGTGGGCTGGGCATGTCATCTCCATGACCGACACAAGACTCCCCAAGCAGATGCTCTACTCCCAGCTTTGAAACAGCAGGCGAGTCCTAGACGGACAGAAGAAGCACTTCAAGGAAACACACTAAAAGCCTCACAGGTGAAGTGCAGCATTCCCACAGACAGCTGGGAGTAACTGGCCCAAGACCATCCACAGTGGAGGAGAAATATCGGGGAAAGTATTGAGCACCTCAAGACTTGCCATAGGGAAAACGTGGAAGCCGGGTGAAAGCATCGAAAGGAGCATGCTGCCGCATTAACGTTCCACCCACCCCTTCCCCTCTCCATCACCTGCCCCAAGAGTAACTGAGCCTGTGGCTGCCGCATTGATCTGTACAGCTCACACTGAGATTGGAAGAGGATCATCCTCATCTGTGAGGGACCACCAATGATAACAATGGAATCATGTGAAGCAACAGCAATATCAGCATGGAATTTAATCTAAGTTAAGTGTATTTTTGTTGGTGAGGACATTCGTCTCCGAAGGAGACCAAATAATGCACCGGTTTTAACCTTATGATGATAGGTCATCATTTTAAACATTAACTCTGTTTGCTGAGCAATTCCAGCCTTTTATTTTTGTTTTAGATTTCGCAATGTGTGTATTACACATATGTATTGCTCTTCTAGTTTGGTATTTAGATCCAGTGAGTAGAGAGCAACATCTGCACATAGCTCCCTTGATCACCTACTCCAACCTATCCAAAATAATTGTTATTGCTCCATTGTTATAGCTCCCTTAAGGAGGACTGGCATGCTAATCAGTGTAGAATAAAGGGTTAATTATATAATTGCTCCAAGTATAGTTATTGATCATGTGTGAAAGGAGTTATGTCATACAGTGATATCACAACCACATGGTGGCAGGTGGCAACAGGACCCACAGAACCAGAAGCAAATGGCAATAAAGCCCTGAAGAAACCAAGTGACAGTGTAGGGTGAAAGGTAAACTTTGAGGTGAGATCAGTGAACTGATCACAGAAGTGGGGATAATAATGTGAAGAGCAGCTCAGTGGCAGCAGGGATCAGTAAGCGAGAGACTTCAAAGCCGACACAGATTATGGAGAGGTAAACACCACACAAAGCTGAAAATCACAAGCAACAAGTAACAAGAAGTTAAATAAATCAGCCATGGTGAGCAGTATAACATGTAAATACAAGAAGGATTTGCATTACCAAATCAGAGGAGAGCTGCACTGAGG
Organism: Stegostoma tigrinum; assembly: GCF_030684315.1. Lineage (NCBI taxonomy): Eukaryota > Metazoa > Chordata > Chondrichthyes > Orectolobiformes > Stegostomatidae > Stegostoma > Stegostoma tigrinum. The sequence goes on along the minus strand of NC_081369.1, from coordinate 11,792,101 downwards.
ACAGTGGAAAGGGAAAGCCCATGCAAAAGCTGAGAAATCACATCAAACGGAGCATTTTGGTTGTCATAGTCTGTATAGTAAATATTTCAAAGATGGATGAAGTCTTACTTGTTATTAAATGCTCCCAAAATGCAGACAGCCCTGACTAAGTTATGTACTGGCTAAAATGATATTGACAGTACAGCAGATAGTTATATTCTGCTCTTGTCTGAACAATAACTGTTCGTAATTCTCTTTTTTTTCTCTTCAACTACTTCCAATCTATATTGTCACTGCCCTTTTATTTACATGGGCTTATGTTTCACTAAAATGTTTAGTAAGTGGTACTTTAACAAATGATTTTGGACAGTCTCGATACAAAACACTTATATCTAGCCTGTCGATTATTTCATTTAATAATTCAATCAAGTTAGCCAAACACAACTTGCCTTGAACAAATCCATTCATTTATTAGTCCATATTTTCCAAGTGCCAGTTAATTTTGTTTCCAAAATGGGAGTTACCAATCTGTGGGGAGTGACACCAGAAAGATTACAGGACATGCGAATGGGTGTGTAAACTCCCTCTCTGTGCGAATGGTGACCTTAGAGGTGATACTCAGATGGGACATATTTGGGAACAGTTCTGAATTTCCTTGGCAAGTTCATGCACAAGTTATTTATTGACATGATCTTTTGGAATCAATTAACCCTGAGGTCCAGTCACTACTTCCAATGAAGTCTGCAAAGTGGTTAGTGAAAGGAATTGTTGCTGCCTGTTCTCCAACCAAACCCTGCTTTTACAGAACTCTCCAGCTCGCCTTCAAAAATTTGCTCTCTTCCTCTCATAATTCCCTGTTTTCACACACCTCTCTTCCCCATTTCACAAATCTCCAATTTCACCATGGCTTTCACAACTCGACTACACACTGATAACCACTCTATTATCACTACCACGATGCTAATGCCCCTGCTTGCTCGGGGTTCTATTCTCTTGCTCTTATTATGCCTCTCAACTCCTGCAACCCAATCCCTATTCTCCATTGTCCCTATATTTACCACTATGGAATTCCGAGAAACCTTCTAAAGTTTTATTTGTTGGGGAATAACAGGCATGTGTTTGAAGGATTGGCAGATTGATTATCATCTTGAATTGTACTTTGAACATACCTTTCATGACCAAGTCCTGGAGTAGAAATTGGAACCAACGGATTCTGACTCAGATTGACAGACACTATCAACTAAGCCATATAAGTTCACTGACATATTAAGTCTACAGCTTCTGAACCGTATTTCCTCAAATAAAAGAGAAATATGCTCCAAATACAATCAAAGGTACCACAGTGAATTGCTGCAGGGCATCCTGTAGATTATACACTCTGCTGCCATTGTCTGTCAATGGTGAAGGGGGTAAATGTTGAAGGTAGTGGATGGGGTGCCAACGGGTAGGCTACTTTATCCTAGCATTGACATTCTTGGGAGTTATTGGAGCTGTACACATCCAGACCAGTCTCAAGGAGTCAATCACACTCCTGACTTGTGCCTTGTAGATTGTGGATAGGGTTTGGAGAGACAAATACTTAGTCTCTGACATGTCCTTGTATCCATCATATTTACATGACCAGTCCAATTCATTTTCTGGTCGATGAACCTCCACCTCCTGTTAGCAGGTTAATTGTCACGACCACTGACGTAGACTAATCCTGCCAAATTAACTTTATCCCATCATAACTGGTCCTATTGTGACTTCAAAGTGCATGATCTTCATATTGCACTGTGGAACATTGTCAAGGCTTGTGTCATAGTACTTTCCAAAATTGTTAGTGAGGTAAAGTGGATAAAACAGTTAGGGTCAACGAGCAGAATCTTCTGATCTTGCTGATAGCAAGCATAGACTTGAGAATAGCAGGTAACTAGGGAGGATGGTGGCATACCTGAACCCCACTGCCTTCCCACAGTTACCAGAATTAAGTTCTTGTTAAGGAGGCCCATGGTCAACCTTCCATCTCTCCACCAATTGGGGTGCTTTACTGACCAATTAACAATCTCTTAAATAGGGGTCTTGTGGTGTGGTGGTATTGTCCATACCTCTAAGCTAAGAGGCCTGGGTTCAAATCCTACCTGCTCCAGGAGTGTATTATAACATCACTGAACAGGTTGATGAGAAAAATATCTTATCCCTGAAGGGCCTCATCCCAGCACTGCTGGTGCCCCCATGTGTTTGCATAATACACTATCCTGTGGGCAACATTGTCACCTCAGTGATGGGATTAGACTGATCTGAGGAAGCTTGGAGACCCTCAATCAAAAGCACCGCAAACTGTGCACCTGATAAGAGTCACTCCCTGTCCTTGCCTCTGATATCTCCCGCTTTACACTTTCCATGATCCCTGTGCAAAAACTTCTCCTCCACCTTCGTGGCCCCATTAATTGTCTGGCGCCTGAGTCGTCCTTGATCTGAATATTCCAGTAGGTGGTATTACTGCAGCAGTCACTGTCTACTCTGTGCACTGTTGAGTTCGAGAGCTATTTGTCTCTCAGTCGGACTGCTTTCATTATGTGAGACATTACCCTCTTCACCCACCCCACCAACGGTTTTAAGAAGGGTCATTGGACTTGAAATTAGATTAGATTTCCTACAGTGTGGGAACAGGCCCTTCGGCCCAACAAGCCCACACCGCCCCTTAGAGCATCCCACCCAGACCCATCCCCCTATAACTCACACACCCCTGAACACTACGGGCAATTTAACATGGCCAATCCACCTAGCCTGCACATTTTTGGACTGTGGGAGGAAACTGGAGCACCCGGAGGAAACCCATGCAGACACAGGGAGAATGTGCAAATGCCGAACAGAGAGTTACCCAAGGCTGGAATTGATCCCGAGTCCCTGGCGCTGTGAGGCTGCAGTGCTAACCACTGAGCCACCGTGCCGCCCTCTGTTGCTAACTCTGTTTTCTCTTCACAGTTGCTGCCGGACCTGCTGAGTTTCTCCAATAATTTCTGGTCTTGTGTGCTTCAGATCTCCAACATTCACAGTTCTTTGTTTTATTTTATGTTTTATTCTCACAATCTTTAATCTTCCCTGACAAGTATTTTGCACAATGCTGCACATCTGGTGATATAATAAATAATTAAGGTTAGAAGATGAATAGGGGAAGACTATTTATTGATATCTACATAAGTAAGAGGAACACCTGAGACTGGGGAAGAGAACCTTTGGACTTGCATTGTTAATAAACTCTGTGCACAAAAAATGCTGATTTCTCATAGTTTGAATCTATTCACAATGGTAGTAGAGGATGGCAGCCTAAAAGTGGAAATTGAATTTAGCAACTAGATTGAGTATGTCTCCAATAACACACTGTAAAGAAAAGAAAGATTGCATGCAAAATATTAGAGAAATGGAAAAGGACTGGATTGGGAGCATGGCTCAATACCTCACTGACAATGGTGGTGGTGGGGGCAGGTTGGTCCTTTCCCAATGATAAGTTTAAGGATATGAGTGAAATTATGCACATGGTAGGAAAGTGTACATCACCAAAAAGTCATTCAGCCATGGAGTTTGTGAAAGGAATGATGCAGTAATGGACTGAATTCTTTACAAACTCTTAGTGGATCTACCATGATGTAAACTGCCCTTTCACAGACAGTCATGCAAAGAGCTCACTGCAAATGGTTAGGGCTGCAGTAGATATCAATTGTTCCTTGGGAAAACTCCGAAGTTTTCTTCAGTAATGAGTGATCATTCCCCAGTTTGGGAAGGCCTGCAACTCACTCTACTATTTCTGAGTGCTCGAATGTCCTGCGTATAGGGAGAGGGCATTCATTAAGACTGACGCTTCAGAGAAAATTCTGCAAGGCAAGGTAATCAGAAATAAATTTCAATCCAGGGATAAGGTATGTTCCAGAAAAGAATGGCAGCAAGAGTAGAATGGTCGGGATAATATTTTAGATGGTGATGGAAAAATGGTCATTTTACATCATGGTGCTCAGACTGTTAGATTGGATATTTAGAGATTAACTGGCACTGATTATACATTTATAGAATTATAGCAAGTTGTAGAAGGTGATGAAGCTTCATGAACTTCACATATCAAACAATTATGAGGAGTACATTGTAGCAGAAGATGGGGTGATTGAGTGAGAACAAAGTCATACTGATGCATTGGAGAGAAAAAATTATCTCATGGACAACTAACGAAAGTTGGCACTGAAGTTATGTTACTGCCAGAAAAAATACCATTGAATGTAGGGATGCTATTATGGAGAGAGTAGGAAAAGCCACTAGCTGAACTTAACTGATATGTGCACATTGAAGGACAGAAAATAAGATCCGTGGATTGGCAAAGGGAGTTAAAGATGTTGAATTTAAAAAATGCAGTGTAAGTTTTAAAAGTGGATCTGGATGTGAACACTGTCTTCGGAAAAAATCTGGACTTTTGGAGGGAATTCTGATCATAGGAGAGGGAGATCTTGTAGTGATATGGTAGTGATAGGACGACAAATAGAAGATGTATTTTGATAATAGAATAGGCGAGAAATCTTATGAGAAGTAAAAGTCCTCATGATCAAGAAGTTTTATAGCTATTAATAAATTAGAAGATATCTTCATAAAATATGCCAAACAAAATAAGTTGGAGAACTGGAAAGAATATAATGAATACACTGAGATACTCGAGAGGAGTCTGGCAGCCTGATCACACAGATGAATATATACTGAAGAAGTGCTTCTTGACAGCACAATTAAGGCTCAATGCTGATTAGTGACGAGAGTTTCAAAGAGAGATCAAAAATTAGTCGACTTCTGCACAGCAGGAAAAGGGAACCTAAAAAATTTCTTAGCTCTCTTACTAATATAGTTTCAGGAATGTAAATTGATAAATATAAAAGCTGCATTTTTGCAAAGGGAAATGCTTTTGAAGCTTTCCAAGAAAGCTGGTAATATAGAAGTAAGGTTGTGAAAATTAAGGCATGGTTATGGTTAGAATAAGGCATTGAGGGTAAGGTACTCCTCAGTCAGGCCAATTCTGCTGAAAGTGGATTTTATTCAATTAAAAGTAGACCTAATACCTTAAGGAGAAACTATCAGGCATCTTTATGATGCACATTGATGATGTTCTACGGAGATGTTCTGCAGAATTCAGTCAATGTATGATGAATGAGATGAAAGGAGTTCTCAGATTGGTAGTTAGTCTTCTGAGACTTGGAAAATGTAGGATTGGATATCAAACAAAATAATTTGCAAGTGATTCTGTATCAACTAATTTATATCAAGGATCCCAATCATATCCTGCTAAATTGAACCAAGTCTCACAGAAAGAAGATCTTGCAACCAAATTATAAATATACACTTAAGAAGTTTGATTAGTCAGTTGAAATGGTTGTGTACTTGAGATTAGACTCAATTCTGGTTATGACTGACATTAAGTACCATGATAAAACATGTTACAGTCCAGGAAATTCTGACAATGAGTAAAATATTGAAGAAAATAAATTTAGATAAATGTGCATTCAAGTTTCCAACCCTAGATGATCCAAAATATATGAAGTTGGTAATGTTTAACAATGTTTCAAATGCCAGTCTTCCAGATGGACATCCAAATATGGCAGGTTTTATCATATTTTTGGTCAGAAAGAGTAATAAAAATTTGCCATGAGGCCTATCACGTTTACTTAATTTATTCTACTGAACTCACCTCATCAGCTACCTACCCCACCCCATGATATCCCTCTTGTCTGATTCTAGACATATCTTACAGTGCTGCATTTCTGGAACAACTTGCCACTGCCAAGATATCCTGGAAATGGCCAGCAGCCCTGGTGCTTACACTATTCTTAAAAAGCCATTGTGTACCCAGACAAGCACTTTTAGTCCAGAGATGCCCTAAACTGTTCCTGCCACTTGCTCTAGACATGGCAGTCAATGGGGAATTTAATGCTCTGCTTTGCAAGTCAGGACCTGGAGATCCTGCTAAATGAAGTGGTACTAATGTGGGGTGTCTTCTTCCTCCAGGACCAGCAGTGAAGGCCACACCAGAACATGCCAGAATGGTCTGAGCTTTCCACCTGGATTGGTGCAGTTTCAACTGTCTGGAGCAATGAGCAATCAATAATTTTCTCCATTCCACTAGTATGAGAACTATTATCTTTTGATACTTATCTCTGCTTCTCCAACCACTTCACACAGAGGCACTTGATTGACCATTCTTACTATTGCCTGCAACATTTTCCCCACTTGCTCCATCCTCTGAAACCACTAACCCTGCACACCCTCTGTGCTGCCTACTCACCCACTTAGAACATCTTCCCTCTTGTGTGAGAAAAGATAACTGTGCCACCCACTTTTATCTCCTTCAATACTCGTCTTGGTCTGATTGGAGAAGGAGTACAGCTTACCATATGGCAGAAAGAGTCAAGACGAATGGTGGGCTGCCTGACATTTGGCACCTCTTGTGTAGAGACTATCCTGATCATCTCAAGCTGCTGACTGTGTCAAAACCCCTGGACTGACATTGTAGACTATCCTTGACTTATTGTGCCAGGAACCCCTGACTGAAGGCTATCTATCTGGACTTGACTGAGGCCTGCTGGTAACAATGCTACAGTTTCTTCCTTTCTGTCTATGCTACATGGGCAAGGTAAAAATAGAAATAATATAAACTTGGAAACGCTGTTTGAGAACGGAAAAGTGCACAAAGGCAAGGCAAGGCAATGCAAGACAGGATGATATGGGCATTCAGATGGGCTCAAACTGAGTGAGCGCTGTGACAGCAAGCAAAGAACCCAGATATGCAACCTGGTCCACTCCATGAGCTGCATGCTTGCCCGAGGGCACACAGTATTCTTGCAGCAGAATTACAATGTTGTCAGGTTCCAATGTCCAAGGATGTGGGTTGTCCATGTCTGGTACTCATGGACTATGTCCTGAGATGTTGGTGCCCCGAGGTCAAGCAAGCTTAAAACATCAGTTATCCACTCCAACTACCGTGTTGAGAATTTTCAAAGTATAACTTGATCAGTGCACTTCGTAAGATAGGAGGATGAATATTAATTAGGCAAGTTGGACTGTTAATAAGATAGGAAGATGAATATTAATTAGGCAAGTTGGACTGTTAATAAGGCATTTAACGAGCAATAATCCCATCTAATTAGCAAACCACTGCTGCATTGTGAGAAAATTGCCTCACCGCTTGTCAAATTACATCAAAAAATGCAGTGAGATGCTCCCAATGTCAAGATAGGCCTCAGCCAGCTTCTTACTTGATTCTGCACAAATTTCATCCTGACCCACATCGCTCAAACCACAAGATTGCGCTATAGCAATCCTGAAATTGTGCAGGGTGCTACAAAAATGCAAATCTTTATAGCATGTTGTTCTACTAAATTCACGACCGGAATTAGCTTACCCTTCTGATTAATGCAGATTCCATAAATACGCACAATGTTTGGTGATTCATAGTGCTTCATTGTCTGAGCCTCATTGTGAAAGGTTTTCTGAATTTCCCTACACAAGAAGGAAGAAAGGGTAAAATTTCAATCCTTGTTGAAATGTTGCGGAGAGGGAATACACTGAATTCAGAATGTTTGTAATTCATGCTCACTTCAGATTGGAAAACCCAACATTAAGGAAACGTTTAATGATCACTGGGAATTTATACAACATTCCGTTGTAATATTTGAATTTGTCAGCCTCCATGAAAGGTTTGTTTTCCATTTCAATGTCCTCTATTTTTAATTCTGAAATATCATTCACTGGATAGGCCGAAGGTTTCTCATTGTCTGAAAGGGATGGAGAGAAACATTTCATCAAAGGCTGGGTACACACATAAAGATAACAGTTATGTCGTGTCTTTGCAAATCTCCGTCAGCATTCCTGGGTAAGGATCAGTCAGCGACAGAGGACTGCCTTGCGTACTCCACCCCATTTCCTAAATTAGCCATCCTTTGAACTTTCAGAATGAATTGACAGTTTATTACCTATGATTATTGTGACTGCCCAATCTCACTAATTACTGCTGCCATTGCGGATATTAAAAAAAATTCCTGTCAGTAGTTTAGGCTGAAAGTGAACCCAGATCATATCAATGCAAAGTCAGTATATAGCCCTAAACATCATGCTGTTTGCCCTGGGGCAGTTACTTAGGTAGGTGTTAGGAATTCTGTGAGAAGCAGTGTTTGGGAAGGGAGCTCACAGAAAAGTGCTGTCAATTATAATTTTCCCGTTATTCAGCCATTAGAGCGATCTATTGCTTTTGATAGATGTTTCAGCTGCTCTGTGCTGTCAGGGTCAAGTTTTACTAATGTTACAGGCTTCTAGTATGAATAAATGAGGGCTGTCTGACCACCATGTCTCCAAAGATCGTTAAAGTTGTCAACCAGCAGCTGCCATATTTCTGAATGTTCATGCTTTGGCTCGGTTATGATTGCAGTTTGAGTCAATTATGCTGGATTTGGGATTGGAATTTTAGGATTTGGGAAGAGAATGTGAATCAATTCTGGGTTGAAGTGTGATTGTTGTGTGATTCGGTATGGATTGGGGTGTTGGTATAGATGACCTGGATCAGCTCAAGAAGAAGCCAATTTAAGTTACTTATTGAATTGGTTGCAGAGCCTTTCTCTCTGGTGCACTCACATGACCCAATCATACGTTTGATGTCCTTCAAGTCCACTTTTATTTCCTGCATACCATCATTCATAGCCTGTTGCATCCTCTCCTCCATTGAATGCAATGCTGCAAAATAAGAGGAAGTCGAGAACTCTTAAGAAACTCAAATCTCTCTTGCTGGGCACAAAGATAGGAGAGAAATAATCATACCTTGTTTCCCTCTGCTTTAAGGTGACACATTTGCATGGAAATATGTTTGGTTTTTATACTGAAGGTAAGAAGAAGTGCCAGAAGCTTCCATCATTGCATCATTTTTGTGAACGGATGAGGAAGGAATTTTCATGCACATTTTACACCATCAAAAAATAACACCACTGCACAACGAAATATCTCTGTGCATAAATACAACAACATGCTGAGGTTCTTTCTGTCTTGGTTTATGAAGGATGGACCAAACCTTGTTGCCACAGAACATTCCATTCATTTGAACCATACAATACCCCTTGCTCCTTGTAGGAATATTTGAGCAGAAAAATGCCTTTGACCACAAGTACATCATTCAACAGTATTAAAATAATGATGCAAAAGGAAATGGTGGATCCCATTTGATGGTTCTCTCAGCAGACTGTCAGGTCCTTTGAAAGAATGTCTCATTAGTATCACTTCCAAATCAACTCTAACATGTAGCTTGGTTGGTGTTGAGAAGGGCCCACTGCATTGTAAGCTTGGCACACTTGGACATTCATCATGTTAATATGCTGAGGCAGCTACATGGGGAAAGAAGCCATCTCCCAGCTTCTCCTGAAATGTACCTTTGCAAAGAAGATCTGCAAAGAGAAGCAGTTTTTATCAGGTTTCAACCCAAACATTTATGAAACGGAATACTCTGTGCTCTGTGGCCTGATCCCAGAGAAGGGCACTAAAATAAACAGGAACTGCTGCTGAAGGATTAGCAACACAGTTGAAGGTGCTCTTTGGTGTGTCCAAAACCTGCTGGTCTGAGGCTGAGCAACTGTTAATTCATTCATTTAATTACGCAATTTGGAAGAAATCTCAATCTCAGTGCTAGAAAACCATTTGGTTTTTCGTGTTCAATACAGAAATCTTTCACTGTCAGACATGAAGGCTTGGATTTTCATCATTACAGAGTTGCTTTCTTGTTTTAAAATTGGTGGACCCCAGCCGGGAAATTAGAAGCCCTATGCCTGAACAGGACACGTAGCATTTTCGTGGGGGTATGAATGAGGTCAGGCTATGTTAGATGCAACTGCAATTTACCAAGTCAGATGTCCATAGCAATCAACAGCTGCATGCAGTCATGTAAGTTTTGGAGTCATGGCTGTCTGTAATATGAAGTGTGCAAATTATACCTGGTAGGAGTAAGTGCAAACATGGATTCATTAGCCAGCATACCATTTTGGAGCATATGTTTGAATATGATCCCAGAGTGCATTTGGAGAAGGCCAGATGCCCTTTGGGTTGCTAACGTAGGCACAAACATGCATAAAAACTGCATAAATTTATTTAGGCTGAAGTTCATTTAAACTGTCAAAACAACTGTCAAATGTGTCAAGATGAACTGTCAAGGAGAAGTGTCAAAAACTGTCAAAATTGTTCAAATGAATTGTCAAAAGAAAGCGTCAAAAACAACTGTCAGTGAGTAGAGTCCCAACCTGTTTGGCCTTGGCTCATAAGAGAATCTTTCCATACCAGGGATCTACCAGATCTTGATAGATTATGGAAAAACATGTTCATTCCATACAAGACCATATATTCAGAAAAGATTTAAGTATTTAAACTTTCGGATCCCTAGATCAGGAACATTATTTAAATTACTGGCCTGTTTGTTAATGTATGCTGAATTTATTTCTCCAACTTGACACTGTATTTTTTTCCTCCCTTTGTCCGGTCTCTTCCCTCTTACATTCCTGATTTTTTTAGATGCTTTATGTTGGTTCCACAAATTCGAGTTTCCTTGCCCCAGATGGCACATCTCCACTGTAGATTTGCAATACCCCTATGTTATTAAACTGGAGAGGTTTCAGAATGTTGGTGATAATGGGAACTGCAGATGCTGGAGAATCCAAGATAACAAAGTGTGGAGCTGGGTGAACACAGCAGGCCAAGCAGCATCTCAGGAGCACAAAAGCTGACGTTTCGGGCCTAGACCCTTCATCAGAGAGGTGGATGCATAGAGGGAACTGGAATAAATAGGGACAGAGGGGGAGGCAGACCGAAGATGGAGAGAAAACAAGATAGGTGGAGAGGAGAGTATAGGTGAGGAGGTAGGGAGGGGATAGGTCAGTCCAGGGAAGACAGACAGGTCAAGGAGGCGGGATGAGGTGGTAGGTAGGAAATGGATGTGCGGGTTGAGGTGGGAGGAAGGGATAGGTGAGAGGAAGAACAGGTTAGGGAAGCAGAGACAGGCTGGGCTGGTTTTGGGATGCGGTGGGGGAAGGGGAGATTTTGAAGCTGGTTAAGTCCACATTGATACTATTGGGCAGTGGGGTTCCCGAGCGGAATACGAGTTGCTGTTCCTGCAACCTTCAGGTGGCATCATTGTGGCACTGCAGGAGGCCCATGATGGACATGTCATCTGAGGAATGGGAGGGGGAGTTGAAGTGGTTCGCGACTGGGAGGTGCAATTGTTTATTGCGAACCGAGCGGAGGTGTTCTGCAAAGCGGTCCCCAAGCCTCCGCTTGGTTTCCCCAATGTACAGGAAGCCACACCGGGTACAATGGATACAATATACCACATTGGCAGATGTGCAGGTGAACATCTGCTTGATATGGAAAATCATCTTGGGGCCTGGGATGGGGGTGAGGGAGGAGGTGTGAGGGCAAGTGTAGCACTTCCTACCGTTGGAGGGGAAGGTGCCGGGTGTGGTGGGGTTGGAGGGGAGTGTGGAGTGAACAAGGGAGTCGCGGAGAGAGTGGTCTCTCTGGAAGGCAGACAAGGGTGGGGATGGAAAAATGGCTTGGGTGGTGGGGTGGGATTGTAGATGGCGGAAGTGTTGGAGGATGATGCGTTGTATCCGCAGGTTGGTGGGGTGGTATGTGAGAACGAGGGGGATCCTCTGGGGGCGGTTGTGGCGGGGGCGGGGTGTGAGAGATGTGTTGCGGGAAATGCGGGAGCAGATGCGGTGGAGGCGGAGGAATTGGGAATAGGAGATGGAATTTTTGCAGGAAGGTGGGTGGGAGGAGGTGTATTCTAGGTAGCTGTGGGAGTCAGTGGGCTTGAAAAGGACATCAGTTTCTAGCTGGTTGCCTGAGATGGAGACTGAGAGGTCCAGGAAGGTGAGGGATGTGTTGGAGATGGCCCAGGTGAACTTGAGGTTGGGGTGAAAGGTGTTGGTGAAGTGGATGAACTGTTCGAGCTCTTCTGGGGAGCAAGAGGCAGCGCTGATAAAGTCATCAATGTAACGGAGGAAGAAGTGGGCTTTGGGGCCTGTGTAGAGGGACTGTTCCACGTAACCTACAAAGAGGCAGGCATAGCTTGGGCCCATGCGGGTACCCATGGCCACCCCCTTTGTCTGTAGGAAATGGGAGGAATCGAAAGAGAAGTTGTTGAGGGTGAGGACGAGTTCGGCTAGGCAGATGAGGGTGTCGGTGGAGGGGGATTTGTCGGGCCTGTGGGACAGGAAGAAGCGGAGGGCCTTGGGGCCATCTGCATGAGGAATACAGGTGTGTAGGGACTGGACGTCCATGGTGAAAATGAGGTGTTGGGGGCCAGGGAATTGGAAGTCCTGGAGGAGGTGGAGGGCGTGGGTGGTGTCACAGACATAGGTAGGGAGTTCCTGCACCAAGAGGGAGAAAATGGAGTCCAGAAAGGTGGAGATGAGTTCGGTGGGGCAGGAGTTCTTCCCCTCCGATTTGCAGCATTCGCAGTTCTTATGGTTAATGTTTTACCAGAATTGGCTTAGTTGGTAAGTACTAATTAATGATTCAATTCTTCCCATAAGATAATAAAATGCAAAATGTAGGAGAATTAGGGCATTCAGCCCATCTAGTTTGCTCCACCATTCAAACATGGCTGTTATGATTCTCAACGCCAGTCTCGTGTGTTCACTTTGTAATCCTTGATCCTCTTACTAAGCAAGAACCTCTGTCTTAAATATATTGAATGACTTGACCTCCTCAGCCTTCTGCAGTACTAAATTCCACAGATTAACCATCCTCTGGCTGAAGAAATTCCTCCTCATCTCTATTCTAAAGGGTCATCCCTTCACTTTGAGGTTTGCCTCACATCCTTGACTTTCCTACTTGTGCTAACATCTTCTCCATGTCCTCTCTATTCAGGTCTCTCAGTATTCTGAAAGTTTCAAGAGGATTCCACCCTCATTCTTCTAAATACACACCCAAAGTCTTCAACTTCTTCTCATAGAACAAGTCCTTCATTCCTTGGATCTTGTGAACCTTTTCTGGACCCCGCTAAGGCCAGCACATCCTTCCTTAATTACTGGGCCCCAAACTGCTCACAATATTCAAATGTGGTCTAACCAGAGCCTTATACAGCTTCAGCTCTGCATCACTGCTGTTGTATCCTAGCCCCCTTGAAATGAATGCAATTGCCTTCTTAACTACCAACTGAAACTTACACACTGACCTCCTACTCACTGACCCCCTACTCACAGACCCCTACTCACAGACCCCTACACACTGACCCCTACTCACTGACCCCCTACTCACCGAACCCCTACTCAGTGACCCCTACACACAGAACCCCCTACACACAGAACCCCCTACACACAGAACCCCTACTCACTGACCGCTACACACTGACCCCCTACTCACTGACCCCCTACACACAGAACCCCTACTCACTGACCCCCTACACACTGACCCCTACACACAGAACCCCCTACACACAGAACCCCCTACACACTGAACCCCTACTCACTGACCCCCTACACACTGAACCCCTACTCACTGACCTCTACACACTGACCCCCTACTCACTGACCCCCTACTCACTGACCCCCTACTCACTGACCCCCTACACACTGACCCCCTACACACTGACCCCTAATCACTGACCGCTACACACTGACCCCCTACACACTGACCCCTACACACTGACCCCTACACACTGACCCCCTACACACTGAACCCCTACTCACTGACCCCTACACACTGACCCCCTACTCACTGACCCCCTACACACTGACCCCCTACACACTGACCCCTAATCACTGACCGCTACACACTGACCCCCTACACACTGACCCCTACACACTGACCCCCTACACACTGACCCCCTACACACAGAACCCCTACTCACTGACCCCCTACACACTGACCCCTACACACAGAACCCCCTACACACAGAACCCCCTACACACAGAACCCCTACTCACTGACCCCCTACACACTGAACCCCTACTCACTGACCCCTACACACTGACCCCCTACTCACTGACCCCCTACTCACTGACCCCCTACACACTGACCCCCTACACACTGACCCCTAATCACTGACCGCTACACACTGACCCCCTACACACTGACCCCTACACACTGACCCCCTACACACTGAACCCCTACTCACTGACCCCTACACACTGACCCCCTACTCACTGACCCCCTACACACTGACCCCCTACACACTGACCCCTAATCACTGACCGCTACACACTGAACCCCTACTCACTGACCCCTACACACTGACTCCTACACACTGACCCCTACACACTGATCCCTACTCACTGACCCCCTACTCACTGACCCCTACACACTGACCCCCTACACACTGACCCCCTACACACTGACCCCCTACTCACTGACCCCTACACACTGACCCCCTACACACTCACCCCCTACACACTGAACCCCTACTCACTGACCCCTACACACTGACCCCCTACACACTGACCCCCTACACACTGAACCCCTACTCAGTGACCCCTACTCACTGACCCCCTACTCACTGACCCCCTACTCACTGACCCCTACACACTGACCCCTACTCACTGACCCCCTACTCACTGACCCCCTACTCACTGACCCCTACTCACTGACCCCTACACACTGACCCCTACACACTGAACCCCTACACACTGAACCCCTACACACTGACCCCTACTCACTGACCCCTACGCACTGACCCCCTACACACTGACCGCTACACACTGACTCCTACACACTGACCCCCTACACACTGACCCCCTACACACTGACCCCCTAATCACTGACCCCCTACACACTGACCGCTACACACTGTCCGCTACACACTGACCCCCTACTCACTGACCACTACACGCTGACCCCCTACACACTGACCGCTACACACTGACCCCTACACACTGACCCCCTACTCACTGACCACTACACACTGACCCCCTACACACTGACCGCTACGCACTGACCCCTACGCACTGACCCCTACTCACTGACCCCTACACACTGTCCGCCTACTCACTGACCCCCTACACACTGACCCCTACACACTGACCCCTACACACTGACCCCATACACACTGACCCCCTACTCACTGACCGTTACACTCTGAACCTTACTCACTGACCCCTACACACTGACCCCCTACACACTGACCGCTACACACTGACCCTTACGCACTGACCGCTACACACTGACCCCCTACTCACTGACCTCCTACACACTGACCGCTACACACTGACCCCCTACATACTGACGCCTACACACTGACCCCTACACTCTGAACCACTACACACTGATCCCTACTCACTGACCCCTACACTCTGAACCACTACACACTGACCGCTACATGGTCATAGCTGGGAGAAAGGCAATTACGATGAGATTAGGCAAGATTTAGGGAGCATAGAATGGGGAACTGCAGGGGGTGGGCCCATTAGAAATGTGGAGCTTATTCAAGGAAAAGCTCCTGTGTGTCCTAGATAAGTATGTACCTGTCAGGCAGGGAGGAAGCTGTAGAGTGCGGGAGCCGTGGTTTACGAAGGAGGTAGAATCTCTGGTCAAGAGGAAGAAGAAGGCTTATGTTAGGATGAGATGTGAAGGCTCAGTTAGGGCACTTGAGGACTACGAGGTAGCCAGGAAAGACCTAAAGAGAGAGCTCAGAAGAACCAGGAGGTGACATGAGAAGTTGTTGGCGGATAGGATCAGGGTAAACCCCAAGCCTTTCTATAGGTATTTAAGGAATAAAAGAATGACGAAAGTCAGATTAGGGCCAATCAAGGATAGTAGTGGTAAGTTCTGTGTGGAGTCAGAGGAGATAGGGGAAGCACTCAATAAATACTTTTCAACAGTATTCACTCTAGAAAACGACTGTTGTCGAGGAGAATACTGAGATACAGGCTACTAGACGAGGTGGGATTGAGGTTCACAAGGAAAAGGTATTAGAAATCCTACAGAGTGTGAAGATAGATAAGTCCCCTGGGCCGGATGGTGTTTTATCCTAGGATCCTCTGGGAAGCCAGGGAGCAAATTGCCGAGTCTTTGGCATTGATCTTTAACTCATCATTGTCTACACGAATAGTGCCAGACGACTGGCGGATAGCAAATGTGGTTCCCCTGTTCAAGAAGGGAAGTAGAGACAACCCTGGTAATTATAGACCAGTGAGCCTTACCTCAGTTGTTGATAAAGTGTTGGAAAAGGTTATAAGGGATAGGATTTATAATCATCTAGAAAAGAATAAATTGCTTATGGATAGTCAGCACGGTTTTGTAAAGGGAAGGCCGTGCCTCACAAACCTTATTGAGTTCTTTGAGAAGGTGACCAAACAGGTAGATGAGAGTAAACTGGTTGATGTGGTGTATATGGATTTCAGCAAGGCATTCGATAAGGTTCCCCACAGTAGGCTATTGTACAAAATGTGGAGGAATGGAATTGTGGGAGAAATCGCAGTTTGGATCGGAAATTGGCCTGCTAAAAGAAGACAGAGGGTGGTAGTTGATGGGAAATGTTCATCCTGGAGACCAGTTACTAGTGGTGTACCGCAAGGGTCGGTGTTGGGTCCACTGCTGTTTGTCATTTTTATAAATGACCTGGATGAGGGCGTAGAAGGATGGTTTAATAAATTTGCAGACGACACTAAGATCGATGGAGTTGTGGATAGTGAGAAAGGATGCTGTAGGTTGCAGAGAGACATAGATAAGCTGCAGAGCTGGGCTAAGAAGTGGCAAATGGAGTTTAATGCAGACAAGTGTGAGGTGATGCACTTTGGTAGGAGTAACCGGAAGGCAAAATACTGGGCTAATGGTAAGATTCTTAGTAGTGTAGATGAGCAGAGATATCTCGGTGTCCATGTACACAGATCCTTGAAAGTTGCCACCCAGGTTGACAGGGCTGTTAAGAAGGCATCCAGTGTTTTAGCTTTTATTAATAGAGGGATCGAGTTCCAGAACCAAGAGGTTATGCTGCAGCTGTACAAAACTCTGGTGCAGCCGCACTTGGAGTATTGCATACAGTTCTGGTCACCGCATTATAAGAATGTTGTGGAAGCTTTGGAAAGGGTGCAGAGGAGATTTACTAGGATGTTGCCTGGTATGGAGAGAAGGTCTTACGAGGAAAGGCTGAGGGACTTGAGGCTGTGTTCATTAGAGAGAAGAAGGTTGAGAGGTGACTTAATTGAGACATATAAAATAATTAGAGGGTTAGATGGGGTGGATAGGGAGAGCCTTTTTCCTAGGATGGTGACGGGAGCACGAGGGGGCATAGCTTTAAATTGAGGGGTGAAAGATATAGGACAGATGTCAGAGGTGGTTTCTTTACTCAGAGAGTAGTAAGGGAATGGAATGCTTTGCCTGCAACGGTAGTAGATTCGCCAACTTTAGGTACATTTAAGTCGTCATTGGATAAGCATATGGACGTACATGGAATAGCGTAGGTTAGATGGGCTTGAGATCGGTATGACAGGTCGGCACAACATCGAGGGCTGAAGGGCTTGTACTGTGCTGCAATGTTCTATGTTCTATGAAACTGCATGTTAATCTCAAAACCTGAACTAGGTCTTCTAAGTCCCTTTGTGCTTCAGATTTCTGAAGCCTTTCCCTGTTTCGAAAATATGCCTCCGCTCTTCTGATCAAAGTGCATTACCTCATATTTTCCCACATTGTATTCCATCTGCCACTTCTTTGCCCACTCTCCTAGCCTGTCCAAGTCCTTCTGCAGCCTCTTTGCTTCCTCAACACTCCCTCCACCTGTGTTTGTGTCATCTGTAAACTTAGCAACAATGCCCTTAATTCCTTCAATTAGATCATTAATGCATAACATGATAGTTGTCATCCCAACAGTGACCCTTGTGGAATTCCACTTGTCACTGGGTACCATCCTGAAAAAGATCCCTTTATCCCCATTCTCTGCCTTATGTCAATCAGCAATCCTCTACCCATGCCAGCAGCTTACTCCTAACACCATGGGTTATCTTTTCTTAATTAGCAGGCACCTTATTAAACGCCTTCTGGGAATCCAAATAAATCATGCCCATTGGCCCTCCATTGTCTAGCTTACTCTTTAACACCTCAAAGAATTCTAAAGATTTGTCAGGCATGACCTCCCTTTGACAAAGTCATGCTGACAGAGCCCTACTTTACCATGCACTTCCAATAGCTCTGCAATCTCATCCTTAATAATGGACTCTAAAATCCTACCAACAACAAATATCAGACTAACCCGCCCATAATTTCTTGCCTTCTGCTTCCCTGTCTTCTTAAACAAGGTGTTATATTAGCATGCCTTACGCACATATCTTTTTTGTCTCTTTAAGCCCCAGCAACCTAATGTTTCATCCAAGCTAACAGTGACCCTCCAATTTCATGAGCAGAAAATTCGTTGATCAGCCTTTTATATTGTACTTTCTTTAGTGCTCATTTAAAATCGTAGAGACAATATTCACTGCATTTACATAATTTGAAATTTCTGCTGCCTTATCAAAAAAAAATTGCTTTTTACAAAGTTATGCTGATACTCCTGAATTTGGTCAAATTAAGCACCTTCCAGTGTTGACACACTGATGGATCTGTATTGAGAAAGACCTTGTAAAAGGCTAAAATTAAAATAGTTGTTCTAGATTTAGGACAACAAATGGGTGATGTATTTGTTAGAACAGCTTCTCCCAATGTTGGAAAAGTAATTTTGAAAATCCTTTTTGTTCCTTTAGTCATACATCCTTGAGTGTAGAGCAATCCACATAAAATAAATGTTTCTGCAGAGCAACAGTGTTCAAAAAGTGTTTTTGAGACCACCCAAACAGGAGGAGGGGCAAAAGGCAAAAATTACAGAAACTAAACACTTGTTATCTGAATGATGCTTCCAGGGTATGATATTTTTCAGTTCAATCAATTTTCCTGAAAATTAAATGTGATCAACTAAATGCAGGTTTCTCAATGTTTTGTTAGTATCAAAAGAAAAACTTTCAAGAACCTACATGATACATAAGGATGATATCTTATGGCTTGGGAAGACACAGTTTAAGAAATGTGTATTGATAAGATCAAAGTAAAATTTATTTTTGGGTGTCAGATCTATTAATTTTCAATTATCTTTGTTTGTGTATTAAGGTGAGTGAGCCCGAAATAAAGTTTAAAGTAACAATCCTGTCTATTCCAGTTCACCATATTTGCATCTTCACAGGATTATGATGCCACATCTAAAGAATGGATAGCAGTTCCAAAGTTAGCTACAGAGATTGTAGATGCACTGGTTATAATTTTCCAAATACTTTTGGATTCTGGGGAAATACTTGCCAATGTGACACCCTTATTCAAAAGGGAAGGAAGCAAAAAGCAGGTACAATTGGCCAATTAGCACAACATTTACAGTTGAGAAAGTTCTGAATCAATTATTAAGCAAGTATTAGTAGACCATTTAGAAAATTATAATCTAACCAAGCAATGCCAACGTGGCTTTGCAAAATGGAAATCATGTCTGGCAACGTATTAGAGTTTTTTTGAGGAAGTCTCAACCGGAATGGATAGAAGGGAATCAATAAATGTGTCGAATTTGGACTTCCAGAAAGCTTTCTGCAAGGTATCTCACAAAATATTAGAACCCCATAGCGCTGGAGGTAGTCTATTGATGTGGATAGAGAAGTGGCTAATGGGCAGGACACAGCAAGTGGGGATGAGGTTAGTGACCTGTGACCAGTGGGTACCACAGGGATCAGGGCTGGAACCATTACTGTTTACGATATATATCAATGGCAGAAGAATTAAGCAAATGTTCTGTGGCCATATTTACAGACAACACAAAAAGAGCTGGAAAGGCAGATTGTCAGAGGGATATGAATAGTTTATAATGACATACTGAGTTAAGTAAGTGGGCCAAAAGTTGGCAAATGGAGTATAAAGGGGAAAATGTGAAGATGTTCATGTTGGAAGAGAACAAAAGAACAGAGTATTATTTGAATGGAGTCAAACTACAGAAAGCTGCAACACAAAGGAGTCTGAGGGTACGAGTGCAAAAAAAAATCACAGAAAGCTAGCACAGGGTTGCAGCAGGTAATCAGAAAGTCTAATGGAATGATGGTCCTTATTTGATTAGATTCCCTACAGCGTGGGAACAGGCCCTTCAGCCCAACAAGTCTACGCCGCCCCTTGGAGCATCCCACCCAGACCCATCGCCCTATAACCCACACACCCCTGAACACTACGGGCAGTTTAGCATGGCCAATCCACCTAGCCTGCACATCTTTGGACTGTGAGAGGAAACCGGAGCACCCAGAGCAAACCCACACAAGTCACGGAGAGAATGTGAAAACTCCACACAGACAGTTGCCCGAGGCTGGAATCGAACCTGGTTCCCTGGCGCTGTGAGGCTGCAGTGCTAACCACTGAGCCAGGGGGTTGATGTATGAGTAGGGAACTCTTATTGCAACTGCACAAAATATTGATGATACCACATCTGGAGCACTGTGAGTAGTTTTGGTCCCCTTATTTAAGAAAATATATTATTTCATTGGAGGCAGTTCAGAGAAAGTTCAGTAGGAAGATCCCCAGTATAGAGCGATTGTCTTATGAGCAAAGATTAAACATATTAAGACTCTTTATTCATTGGAGTTTAGAAAAATAGGAGTTTGAGATATATAAGGTTCTTAAGGGGCTTGACAGTGTAAATACTCAGAGGATGTTTCCCCTCATGGGAGAATCTACCACCAGAGACCATAGTCTCAGAATTAAAAGGATTGCCAATTTAAGATATGGTGAGGAGGAATTTCTTCTCTCAGAGCGTTGAGAGTCTTTGAAATTCCTTACCACAGAGACCTGTGGGAGCAGAGTCCTTGTGTGTATTTAAAGCTGAAATAGATAGATTCTTGATCAGTGGGGGAATCAAGGGTTATGGCAAAAAGGCAGCAAAGTGGACATAAGGGGTATCAAATCAGCCACGATTATATTGAATGGTAGCACAGGCTCTATTGGCTGAATGGATGACTCCTGTTCCTCTTACCTGTGGTTTTATGGTCAAAAAACTTTATTATTCAGTGTAACTGCTTCACACACTGACTAACCAGCTAGAAGTTTTGATGGATTGGAGCTCATCACTGGGATGAAACATCCTAAAATACATTTTTAAGGATGAATAAAATATTAAATAAAGGAGAAATGTCTTCTTAATTTTTCATTCTAATTTGATCCAATGAACATGAAACTCGTGACTGTCAGCAAAATTTACATTTAATCTTTGTAGTACTTGGTCCAGTGCAGCTAGCTTCATAATTTTTCTGACATTGGGAAATGTTGATCTTCAGTTTAGGAATCTAAGAAAATAAAGTTAGGTTTTTGTAAAAATCTACTTTGGCTAATGCAAGACTGGCTTTTGTAAACGTAATGGAAATGGGATTCTCTATGCCAATTATATTAAATGACGTGTTTAATTTTGAATGAGATATGATGCTGGGAAATTAATCAGAAAAGCACACGCTGAATAAGTTAGGATAGAGGGTTTCCTTCATGTTTGTAGATACAGAGGTGAGACGTCATTGCTTCTCACGCCAATAAATACAAAATCTTTTCCTTTGCTGTGCATCTAGGGACACAGTCTGAATGTTACTCACAGCATGTTACTCTTTCTCCAATGCCTCCTGACAATCATGCTGTGAAATCAAAACCAAAATAAGCAAATTAAAAGTGACCATCCACATACCTTCTTGCACCTTCTTTGCAATCTTCTCCAGATATTGTTCATCATCCTTTGCGTCTTGTTCATCTTCTTCTCCCCTTTGTTTGTCTTTAAACGTATTCACCAGCAACTTGGTTTGTTCACTTATCAAATCCACGTCGAAGGCAATGGCAGCATCATTTAGTCGCTGATTGAGATGCTTGAACTCTTCTTTGATCTCATAAGCCTGGAAGAGCTTAGAAAATCTATGTTTGTTGGTGAAAGATTCTATAAAATCCCTTGCTCTCTCCAAAATCCCCACCATCTCCTTCAGAGACTTTGGCTTAATCAGGTCTGCATGAGTCTGCAGGATACTGGACATAATTTCCATGAGGCATTCGATTCGGGCTTTCAGGCGCTGGCATCGTTTGTTATTCATTTTAACCTCACCACAGAGTGAATAAATAGTTTTAGCCAGTTTAAAAACTGTTTCAACGTGATCCATTCTGAAATCTGCAATTACAGAAGATTATCAATGCTATCTTACCTCTTAAAATGAGCTGTCTGTAAAATGTATGCCATCCTGAATTATAAATGACAGGCTAGATGTGATGGTGGTCCTTCACTGAACCATGCCACTGCAGTCTTGACAACAGCGTTGAGAGCACAGTTTAACACAATACCGCTCAATGGAATTAGCCCATTCCTTAGGTTACACATCTAAGTAAAATTGGGTTTGGGGAGTTGTCAGTGAGGGATGAATATATCCCAAGTATAAGACTATTCATACTTTTAACATGCACACTAATGGAACAGAAACATACTGCTCACAGACTTTTCATTCAACACTACCTTTCATGATTGTAGAATTATAAAATCTGATAGCTCAGAAGGAGGCCATCATATTTCATGTCAGCAGGAAATCTGTAAAAGCGTAAGTCAACATGTATAACTGCTGTTTGAAATATGATCACGCATGAGGCAATTTCCTCAGTGGTATATCCATTAATTACACAATATTGTGTAGTATTAAACCAGAAAGCAAGGAGTGTAATCATCCCTAATGGATGCTGACTGTCAGACTCTTGAAGGTTGTCTTTGGACTCTGGAAGAGTCTGGGACTAAAAATTTGGGTAGTGAACTGACAATGACTGCCTTTTCCCTCTAACGACAGAGGGTGGATATGAACATACATATGTACATATGAACATATTAAATAAGAACAGAAATGGACCATTCTGGCCCTCAGGCCTATTTCATAAGTTGACAGCTGATCTTTTGTTGCTTCAAACTCCACATTCCCATTACTGCTCAAAACCCTTGATTCTCCTGCCTGATAGATAACAAGAATCTATCTACCTCTGCTTTGAAATTATTCAATGACTCAGCCTCCATTTACACTCTCAGATACAGAGTTCCAAAGTGGCACAAACCTCTGAAAGAAAGGGTCCTGAAAGAGTGACCCCTAATTTTAAAATAGTGCACCCTAGTTCTGGACTGACCCACAAGAAAAACATCCTTTCTGCATTCACCTTGACAAGTCCTGCCATCCCAAGAATCAGTCTGGCAAACTCTTACTGCACTCCCTCTATCACAAGAACATGTTTCCTCAGACAAGGAGACCAAAACTGCACTCAATATTCCAGGTATGGTCTCAACAAGGCCCCATATAATTGCAGCATGATATCCTTGTTTCTGGACTTGGATTCTCTCACTATGAAGACAAACATACCTTGTGCTTTCTTTACTGCCAATTGCACCTGAATGCTTACTTTAAGTGACTGGTATTCCAGTCTCAATGTACATTTCTCTTGCTCAATTTATAGCCATTTAAATAATAATCTTCCTTCTTGTTTTTGCTACCACAGTGGATAATCTCACATTAATCCACATAACACAGTATCTGCATGCATTTGCCCACTCATGTAGCTCATCCAAATCACAGTGAAGCATGGAACAAAAACACAGTTGCTGGAAAAACTCAGCAGATCTGGCAGCATCTGTGAAGGAAAAAAATAGACTTAACGTTTCGGGTCCGGTGACCCTTCCTCAGAGCTCCTGGTGTCTGAGGAAGGGTCACCGGACCCGAAACATGAACACTGTTTTCTCCTTCACAGATGCTGCCAGACCTGCTTGGCTTTTCCAGCAACTTTGTTTTTGTTCCTGATTTACAGCATCTGCCATTCTTTTGGTTTTTATCAACATATTTCTTCTCTTTTTGCCTTTAGGTGAGGACATTCTTGGTTTAAGTGCCATTTCAGGAGCTCAAACCTATAGGGCTGAATCTTACATTTTTCTGGTTGAGTGTCAGTTTTATTGCATTTAATAAAGTGTTTTCCACTGCAAGGCTGAGCCACCAAACTTGCCTTATAATTACCTATATCCCACTGGCATCCCTCTCACCCAACTGTACCCCATTCATCCGTGCTCCATACTTGAACAACTTCTCAGTGCTGAGATATCCCAGAATGGATCAGCACCTGGGTGCTGGCAGCATTATAACAGCTTGTTGTGCACCCGAACAAGCACAGTTAATGTGGAGCTGACCCATATGTTTCCAAATGTTTGCCCTGGACATGGCAGCGAAGGAAATTGGTTGCCTTCCCATTTGCAGCAGGCACCTGGAGGTCCTGGTGGATGGGGTAGTAAGTAGCTCGGCATGCACCATCGCCAGGACTGGCAGTGGAGGCCATGCGCCAGACTATACCAGCCTGGTCCCAAATTTCTGAGGGGATGGTGCAAAAAGGAAAGACAGCGATGCTGTAAGCATCTGGGTTGACTAAAGTGGATTATCACTCAGAGAGCGTGAATTGCCCTATGACGCAGGCTGGTCCAGTCCACAAGCTGGGTGCATGTTTCTGAGCACAAAATATCTTTGCTGCAGTGTTGCAATAATAATTGTCATTGCACCCCGAGGTGCAGCATTCAATGCAGTTAACATCATATAAATGCATTGGAGATGGAGGGTCTTACAGGCTGGCACATGACATATGGTAATATCTGTGGATGTGGCGTGCGTGTGACCAATGTACATGGAGTGCCCTCCGAAATGTTTGTACCTGATGACCAACATGGAGGTCCCTTGGAGAAAGTGATGAGATAAAGTCACCAGGTACTTACTTCGACTTTCATCTCAACAGCTTTTGGAGGCCTTTTTTGTGCATGATGGTTATCAGGTTATGAAGCTACATGTTCATGAGGTGATATGTGCAGTTATTAAGCTAACAAGCAACAACATCTGGAATGTAGTTTAAAAACGCAGCAAATTCACTCCTGAGGCAACGCTGAACTTCTCATGCAATTCGGCCATTTTTTCATCATAGCTCATGTTGTTTAAGTTCCTACAACATTCCACCCAATATCTACGCTGATACTGTCATCTTGTTTGCGCTACCTTTGCATTGTATGAAATGTTAAGTCGAGGTCATATCTTTCCATATCATTTATTCATATCAATCGTGAATTTCCCAAGGGCACCATTCCAAGAAAACAGTGATGCTCTTATCATACCATTCCTCTGAGAACTAAAAAACTCAAAAAACAGACTCCTTGTTCATTCATTTCTTTGCTGTTTGTGGGATATTGCAGCGTACAACTGACATATTGCCTGTTCAAAACATTTCAAAATAATTCAGTCAATGAAATAATTTTGAAAGATGCAGTATTATCCCAATATAAGTCTTTTTTATTTTTCATACACTATGTTAAGAAGATCAAATTCTGATTACATGGAAGATAAGAGTCCCACCTTAGATTTTTTTCCCCCTTTATTCTTGCAAGGGGTAAGGGAAGACCAGCATTTGTTTCCCTATCATCCCTAACACAATGAGTCAGACAGCAGTAAAGGCCACAAGTGGAGAAATTACAAGATAAGGATTGGCTAGGAATGTGGTGAGACTGCGTAACTGAGGATCAGCAATAAGAGGGTGGGATAGGTCTGCTGATAGGCCACTGCTGATCAGGTCATACAGCAACACATCAGGTCAGTTCAAAACTATTTCAAAACAACTTGCAATTGTAAAAGAGAATACAGGCTCCACTTACTGATCGATGTTAAAGCAAAATAACGTTAATCAGGGCAACGGCAAATGGGGATTTACCACAGTGTGCTGTCGTCAGAACTGTCTACAAAACTGGCCATATCCTCGATCAAAATTAGCCACTGTTGTGAGTTCAAACTAATTCCATCCATTTGCAGGAGTTTGAAGTAACTCTTAAATTAAGCTTCTGGTCCAAAAACATTCACAGGCATGTTTTCAAAGTTTTGAACTTTTTTCAAATTAAAGAATTAGCCTGCTACATAACAATCTGACTAATAAGGGGTTTTATTTAGCTTTTTGAAAAATAGTTATTTTGAAATTGTGCTATTCGCAGGCAGTGGACTACACACAATGCAGGATTTTTGGTTTTGGACAGGGACCATAAAGGAGCCTTTATAGCTCTTTAAACAATCCACTGAATTAACTTTGCAAAGGCTGGTGTCCTGTCACCAGCCACCTTTTACTTCCAAGTTGCACAGTCTTTGACAAGAGTTCTGTCTCTTAAAGAGTCAGACACCACAGTGTTTGCATCAAGGATACTCACCCTTTCATCTCTGCCAGGGCTCCCTGATTGGACTAGATTAACAGCCCCAATCAGGGCATTCATATTCCATTAGGGCCACCTAGCTGACCTTGTTCCAATCACAACACTCACCATTTGCAGATATTCTGCCTCAAAGGAATAAAACAAAAAACTTCAAATGCTGGAAATCTGAAACAAAAACAAGAAGTGCTGGAGAAATTCTCTGTGGAAAGACACATAAAGTTCATAGGCTTGCCAGAGTGGCTGAGTTTCTCCAGCACTTTCTCTTTTTGTCTCAGCGAAAATGACCAAAGCACATAATGCTGCCAGCAAACTTGCACAGTGGCTAGCAGTTGTGAACTTTTTCATCAACTCACTGCAGGGTGAAAATCATGCTACTGATAATAATTGCTTATTTTTTTGTGATAAATCCATTTATAGCCTGACTATTAAAATGCATGAGGTTATCATCCATTCTGAAAAGATATCTGACTATGCTGGTCTTTGTAAGAGTTTGCAATCAGTGCAACCGAAATAAGCTTCGAGTGGAAACTTCTGTGCAAAATTCATTCAGCAAAAATAAGCTCAGAGCATAATTTAAAATCCTGTCCTGAAAACTTCCCAAACATTTACTATATTTAACACTTGAGTTGCTCTGCTTCTACAGTTTGTGAAAATTTTATATCTTCCATTTCAATCACATTGTTCTGTTGTAATTAACCATATTTCCACCATTTAAAAATCCCATCACTATACATCTATCGTCAGAAGTTTTGTTGACAAGTTCCAACAGAATCTTGCATCCTTAATTCTAACCATAGTATTTTCACTGCTTGATCGTCTCAATTGAAATTCTCTCTCTTACCCTAATTGAACCTTTTATCACTATTGTTGTTCTGTTCCCAATTTCCTGACCTTTTTGAAGATTCTATTACTTAGAATAGCTAGCAATAGCTGTTTACAAATTCAAATGGAGCTTGAATAATGTCTCTGTTATACAGTCCTGGCTACATCTGGGCCATTGTAGCCAAGCGTATAATCGGTACATTATTTAAGCTGCATTTGAGCTTCTGAATAAATATGAAATTTTACAGAATGGAGAAAAGTAATTTTGTCATGGTTTGAGCCACTCATTAATAATTTCAAATTTCCACTGAGGCAATCAGAGATGTGTTTGGAGAAATTATTTCGGCAGAAAGTTGTTGGGCCTCAACTGGTCTGTGTAGTTAATCTAAGACCATTGCTTCTATGCAGCTGTCAAGCAAGTACAATAATTAATTTTTGTTTGTTCACATGAAAAGCCAGCACAGACGCGATGAGCCAACTGGCCTTTATCTGTGCGATTGCACTTCAATTCAAACAAAATTTCATTACATAATTTGGGGTGAATGTGAATATCTCAACACAATTTGCTCCTTGCACTAACTGGAACTGGGAAACCCATTCCTCACAATTTCTCACAATATTGAAGGCAGGAGAGATATTCCCACAAAAATTATTCTACTCAAGCTGCCTGAATTATATATAGCTGCCTTAGGGAGTGGAAAGAGGTTGTCCAGTGGATTACACACTGCTCGACATGTGCATTCAAATCCACCCCAAATTATGTAATGAAACTTTGTTTGAATTGAGGTTTAGTAGCACAAGTAAAGGCCAATTCGCTCATCATGTCCACCCTGGCTTTTCACGGCAGTAATCCATAACTAATTATTTTTTTGACAGCCCCAAAGAAGCAATGGTCTCTGGTCTCAGGTAACAACTAATGCCAAAATAACTTATCCCAGCTCATCTCTGACTTCCTCAATGGAAATCTGAAATTATTAATCAGTGACTCAACAAAATGATAAAATTCGTATGTCAGGCTTCAGCAGATTCCTGCACACTACCTAAAAACATTAATCTGGATTTTGACTGTCAATTCTGTTTCTAGAACTCTCATTTTAAACCACTCATAGCCATACCCGGCTATAATCAAACAGCCCAACTACAGCCACTGGATCGAATCATCGCCGAAAGAGAACCAAAGTACTTGGTGAACGATACAGAGGAACATGGACCCTTTAATTTTAGGGCAGCTCCTTTTAGACAAAAAGCTCGGACATCCAGGTCATTACGCGTGCAGGTTCACTTTCAAAGAATGTCATCACACCTTCAGAAGTGTAAGCAATTTTAGGCATTTAGTCTTGGGCCATGTTTGACTCTTCAGGATCCCCCAGCCCCCCACCCCCGGCTCCCCCTGCAACTAACTGAACTGATTAGGCCACAATACAGTAACTGGACTTTTAAACAACAGGCAAGGAGCAAATCCTTCAGAACAAGTTCGTCACACATCAATATACTCAGGAATTTTAGAGAATGACTGAAGAAGTCGCCCTTAGTGGTATTGCAGCTGTTATTTTTGGTTTCCATTTCGAAACAAAAGCTGACCAGTCCAAATTCTTCTGATATATCAACCGCCCCCACCTTCGCTTTTCTAGTCCATAACCATGGGGTTTTCATGACCTCCTGCCCCCAGCTGCCTCGCCATTGGAAAAGCCTTTCCTTTCTCAGCAATCGTTTCAAGCCTCCGAAACTTTTCTACATTATCCCCATCTTCCATGCTTTTCTGTGTAATAAGGAAGTGTTCAACGAAAATGAAACAATGACAGGCTCATTCTGAGCACATTTGAGTGGGGTTTGTTTTTCCCATTCCCGAGCAGCTCGCAGAAATGTTGAGGGGATTGTCATTCAAATCCTGGAGGTTTTTCGTGTAATCCCCGGGCGTGGTGTTTCCAACCCGGTTCCAGGTCATTGAGACACGGTGAGAACGGTCGATGCTGGAGTCAGAGATAACACGGTGTGGAGCTGGAGGAACACAGCAGGCCAGGCAGCATCACGGGAGGAGGAAAGTTGACGTTTCAAGCCAGCTTTCCTGCTCCTCTGATGCCACTTGGCACGCTTTGCGCCTCCAGCTGCACACTGTGTTATTCCCAGACATTGACCTGATTTGAGAGAGAGATCAGGCGAGTCCCAGCCCCACTGCTGGGCCACTCGACACCATTCCCCTTCCCATCCCATAAACGAAGTTTGAAAATGTTTGCAGTTGTAGCCAAGCAGGAGACAAAAGATCAGGATCGTGTCCCAGCCTGGGCTGATCTTTGTACAACTAGGGGAAGCCACCGGGGAGCAGGATTCCGGTCAAGATGCGGCTAGTTACCTGTTGGGAGGCTGGTCCGTCTCCTGCCTGGGCTGTTCGTTGCGATTCACTCCGTTCGCCTTGTACAATTTGGCGAACTTGTCTATTAATTCTGTTCCAGCCTCCAAGCGCTCTGCGGTGCCCTGCTTTCCGGTACTCCTTTCTCTGAGCGACAGTCAGTCACTCTGCGAAACTTTGGCTCTTCGCACAGACGGCTTTGTTTCTCAAGAGAACTTTTCCTTCCTCGTCGAGCCACTCCCCCAATTTCTTCCGATTTGACCGGTGAATGAAAGCCACCGGCCCCGCGGGTCGCAGCTGGCAATGGAGCCGGAAGTGTTTCATACTTGGCCGTTGACTGGCTTCGGGAATTTGAGGCGCAAAGTGAAAAGGAAAAAGCTTGCACACACTTAATCTCACAGAGAACTAAATAAAGACGGTACGCACAGTCAGACAACACAACGAATCGTACAGGCGAACTACATCCAAACTGAAAGATCGGTATAGATTCACATACGGTACAGACAAGCATCGAAACTCAAAAGACACAGGCAACGAGAAATGCCGAAACTGCTCTGACAGCACTGCACCACAGGATGAAAACTAAGTTAACTTCTTCATCCAAGCTGAAACCACGTTCTGCTTCAATTTCAGATTCCAGCTGCTGCAGCATTTTGCTTTTGTATTTGCATTTAACCATTTACAACTTATATTTTTACCTTGGACGAAGGCACCGAATTTATTGATCGAAGGTAGACAGGAAAGCAACTTATGAGGATGGTAGAGTCTGGCAAAGGGACATGGATGACTTAAATGGGGCGGGGGGGGGGCAACTGTTTTGCTTGCAGAGAAAATTGTAGAAAAACAGGTTTTTTCCAAGTTGGCAAGAACAAATAGAAAACAGAATACTATTTAAGTAGAACGAGACAATGGAATATATAAAGATATGAGTACATTTGATTTGATTTGATTTACTGTTGACACATTTACCTACGTACAGTGAAAAGTGTTGTTTTGCATGCAACACAGGCAGATCAAACATACAAAGTGCTTTAGGGTAATAGAACAGAGTGAGGAATACGATGTAAGGGCTGCACAGAATGTAAACAAACAGCAAGGTCAACATTAAATTTAAAATTTGAGAGGTCCATGCAGAAGTCTGATAAAGAAAAGGTGGGTAAGAAGGGAGAAGTTACGGTGATCATGGTGGACTTGGAAAATCAGATTGGTAGCGGATTGCAAGAAAAGCAATTTGTGGAATGTCAATGCGATGGCCTTGTGGAGTAGCTTGTGGTGGAGCCCACTGGAGAACAGGCAGTACTGGATTTAGTGCTGTGCACTGAGGCAGGCTTGATAAGGAAGCTTAGGGTGAAGGAATTCTGAGGAGGCAGTGATCATAATATGATTGAATTTACTTTGCAATTTGAGAGGGACAAGATAGAATTAGACGCAATGGTTTTACAGCTGAATAAAGGCAACTACAGAGGCATGAGAGAGGAGCTGGGCAGAATTGACTGGGAGAGAAGCCTGATAGGAAAGACAGTAGAATAGCGATGGCAGGCGTTTCTGGAAGTAATTCGGCAGACACAGCAAAAATTCATCCCGAGGAAAAAGCAGCATGGCACAGGGATGATGAAGCAACCATGGCTGGCTAGGGAATTCAGGGATAGCGTAAAAGCAAAAGAGAAGGCATACAATGTGGTGAACGGCAGTGGGAAACCAGAGGATTGGGAAGCTTACAAAGATCAACAGAGGGCAACAAAAACCAAATAAGGAAGGAGAAAATTAAATATGAGGATAAGCTTTCCAATAATATAAAGGAGAATTGTAAGAGTTTCTTTAGATATATAAACAGCAAAAGAGAGGCAAAAGTGGACATTGGATGCTGGAGAGATAGTAGCTGGGAACAAGGAAATAGCTGAGGAACTGAATAATTACTTTGCATCAGTCTTGAAGACACAAGTAACATCCCAAAAATTTGAGAGAACCAGGAGACAGAGCTGAGTATGGTTGCAATCATCACGTGAAGGTACTAGAAAAACTGAATGGCCTGACAGTGGATACATCACCAGGACCAGATGGACTACACTCCAGAGTTCTTTCAGGAATCCCTAGAGTCAGGGAGGATCCCAGACAACTGGAAAATCACTAACGTGACACCCCTGTTTAAAATGGAAATAAGGCAAAAGATGGAAAATTACAGGCTGATTCGCCTAACCTTGGTCGTTGGTAAGATTTTAAGTCCATTGTGAAGGATAAGATTTCTAAATACTTGGAAGTATATAGCAAAATAGGGCAAAATCAGCATGGCTTCATCAATGGGAAGTCATGTCTGACAAATTTGTTAGAATTCTTTGAGGAAATAACAAGCAGCGTAGACCAAGGAGAGCCAATGGATGTTATCTACCTGGACTTTAAGAAGGCCTTTCACAAGGTGCCACACGGGAGGCTGCTGAATAGGTGTGAGAGGCAAGGTGCCAGCATGAATAGAAGATTGGCTGTCTGGCAGAAAACAGTGAGTGGGGTTAAAAGGGTCTTGCTCAGGATGGCAGCCAGTGATAAGTGGTGTTCCATAAGGGCCAGTGCTGGGACCACAACTTTTCACTATGTACATTAATGATCTAGATGAAGGAACTTCGGGCATTCAGGCTAAGTTTGCAGATAATACAAATTTAGGTAGAGGGACAGGTAGTATTGAGGATGCAGGGAGGCTGCACAAGGACTTGGCAGGTTAACAGAGTGGGAAAGGAGGTGGCAGATGGAGTGCAATGTGGGAAACAGTGAGGTAATGCACTTTGGTAACAACAATAGAGGTATGGACTATTTTCTAAAAGGGGAGAAAATTCAGAAGTTTGATGTACAAAGACACTTGGGAGTTCCAGTGCAGGATTCTCTTAAGGTAAACTTGCAGATTGAGTCAGTAATTAGGAAGGCAAATGCAACTTTGGCATTTATTTTGAGAGGACTTGAATATAAAAGCAAGGATATACTTCTGAGGCTTTATAAGTCTCTGGTCAGACCACATTTGGAGTATTGTGCACAGTTTTGGATCCCGCATTTCAGGAAAGATGTACTGGCCCTGGTGCGGGTTCAGTGGAGGTTCACAAGAATGGTCCCAGGAATGAAAAGCTTAACATCTGAGGAACGTTTGAGGACTCTGGGTCTATACTTGATGGTGATTAGAAGGGATTTAATTGAAACTTACGGAATACTGAATGGCCTGGACAGAGTGGATGTTGGGAAGATGTTTTCATTGGTAGGAAAGACTAGGACTCAAGGGTACAGCCTTAGGGTAAAAGGAAGGCCTTTCAGAACCAAGATAAGGAGAAACTTTTTTAGCTAGAGAGTTGTGAGTCTATGGAATTCACTGCCACAGAAGGTCGTTGAAGCCGGGTCATTGAATATATTTAAGACAGAGATAGATAGGTTCTTGCTTGTCAAGGGGATTAAGGGTTATGGGGAGAAATCGGGAGAATGGCATTGAGAAACCTATCAGCCGTGATTGAATGGTGGATCAGACTCAATGAACTGAATGGCTTAACATCTGCTCCTATGTCTCCTGGTTTTATGATCTAATAGCGGGGAAGAAGCTGTTCTTGAATCTGTTGGTATGTGTGTTTAAGCTTTTGTATCTTTGGCCCGATGGTAGAGGTTGGAAGACATTATAGTTGCAGTGGAAGCGTTCTTTGATTTCGTTGGCTGCCTTCCCGAAGCAGTGACAAATATTGATGGAATCAATGGACGGAAAGTTGGCTTGCGTGATGGACTGGGCTTTGTTCACATTTTCTGTAGTTTTTTACTGTCCTGGGCAGAGCAGTTGTCACACCAATCGTGATGCATCTAGACAGAATGCTTTCTGTGGTACATCTATAAAAATTGGTAAGAGTCTTTAAAGACATGCTGAATTTCCTCAGCATCCTGAAGAAGTGTCGGAGTTGTTATGCTATCTTGACCGTTGCATCAATGTGAGTGGACCAGGATAGATTGTGAGAGTCGATAGGTGTAATGCTGGAAAAGCACAGCAGGTCAGACAGCATCCACGGAGCAGGAAAGTCAACATTTCGGGCCGAAACCCTCTCTCCTGACACCTACAGACTCTGGCTTTCAGTATCTGCAGTCCTTATTGTCTCCACAGATTGATGGTGATCATCTCCGAGGAACATGATGCTCTCAACCATCTCCACATCATCACCATTGATGTAGACAGGGACATGCCCCTCACCTTGCTTGCTGAAGTCAATGATTAGCTCTTTTGTTTTGCTGACGTTGCAGAATGATTGTTTTCCTTACACCACATCAACAAGCACTCAATCGCTTTCCTGTATTCTGGCTCATCGTTGTTTGAGATCTGGCCTACAATGGCAATGTTGTCAGTGAATTTGTTGATACAGTTAGAATGAAATTTGACCACACAGTCTTAAATATATAGGGAGTTAGTAAGGGGCTGAGTACACAGCCTTGCTGGATGGCAGTGGACTAACACAGAGGAAGTGGTGTAATCTGTTCTCACTGATTGCGGTCTGTGGGTCAGGAAGTCAAGGATCCAGTTGCAGAGGGAGGAGCAGAGACCTATGTCTTGAAGTGTGGACATTAGTTTCGTTGGAATTATAGTGTTGAAGGTAGAGCTGTAGTCAATAAGTAGGAACCTGATATAAGTATCCAGATGTTCCACGAATGAGTGTAGGGCCAGGGAGATGGCGTCTAGCCTGGACCTGTTGCAATGGTAGGCGAATTGCAAGGAATCAATGCAGGCTGGGCGGCTAGAGTTGATATGATCCATGATTAACCTCCAGAAGCACTTCATAATTATGGAGGCCAGAGATACCATGTGGTAACCATTGAGGCATTCTGCATGATATTTCTTTGGTACCAGGATGATGGAGGTCTTTTTGAAGCAGGTGGGGACTTTAGATCATAGTAAGGAGAGGTTAAGATATCAGCAGATACTCTTGACAGTTGGAACTGAGCACATGGCCAAGGATTCCATTTGGGCTAGTCGCTTTCCATGGGTAAAAACAAGTTAACGGAAAAGGTATACCAAGTCATTAGGAAGACAAATGGAAGCCTTGCTATGACTTTGGCATAGTACATTGGTGAGACTGCACCAAGTGGACTGTGTACATTTTTGAGCTCCTAATTTAAGGAAGGAGAAACTCGCATTGGAAGTAGATCGAAGAAGATTCTTTCCTGGTGATTCCTGTATTTAAAATGTTGTCTTGTGAGAAAAGGTTTAACCTATACTCTTTAGACCTGAGAAAAATAGTTGGTGATTTTATCTAAGCGTGTAAGATTTTGAAGAGGCTTAAAAGAATACATGCTGAAAGCTGGTTTCTCCCCTTGGTGGAACCTAAAACTTGAAGGCACAGTTTTGAAATAAGAGGTCTCCCATTTATGACAGAGATAAGGAGGAACTTCTTCTGGGAGGAGTTCAACGAATCTTTGAAATTTACTATTCCAGGGAGCAATGGAGGCTGATATTTGAATATATCCATGTTCGACAGATTTTTGAGCTACAAAGGAGTCAAGGATGATGAATGAGGTGAGGGTGGGCAGGGAAAATGGTCACAATCAGATTAGTCATGTTCTTATTGAGTGGCACAGCTGGTTTAAGGAGTTCCTGTTTCCTATATTGTGTGTTTCATCAAAATATCTGCTGTTCAAACACAACCACAAACTCAGAGACAGTATATACTCAGACACAC
Organism: Stegostoma tigrinum; assembly: GCF_030684315.1. NCBI lineage: Eukaryota > Metazoa > Chordata > Chondrichthyes > Orectolobiformes > Stegostomatidae > Stegostoma > Stegostoma tigrinum. The sequence continues at coordinate 11,757,042 of NC_081369.1, read as the reverse complement.
ATCAGGATAAATAGATGCAAAAGTATATACTGTAAACACATAGACTGGGATTTTCCTTGGATAGCCTTTGGGGCTTGTGTAGGGGAGGGGGATGTGCCTGGAGTCACATGTGGTGGTGTTAGCAAGCTTTAAATCACTCATAAAGAAGGGCATCCAGTTCCTTTGGACATCAACATTTCCTAACTTCTCACCATTTTGGAAATTCTCTGCTTTTCTGTTTTTTTCAGCGGAAGTGGAACCTTGCATTTATTCACATCATTTATAATTTGCTGTTGTCCTTCCCATTCACTTAGCCTGTTCAAATCCCTTGAAGTCTCCTGTCATCCTCCTCACAATTCACACTTCACACAGAAGTTTTGTGTCTTCAGCAAATTCAGAAATTTTACATTTGATCCATACATCCAAATGATTGATATAGATTGTAACGGCCCTAGTTACAGTAATAATCCTTGCGCTACTCCATGAGTTGCAGCTTGCCAAATGTCTGCTAAACAATTCTCAATCCATAGCATTATATTACACCCAATCCCATGTGCTTTAATTTTGTTTAATAACCTCCTGTGCAACATCTCATTGAAGATGTCCTGAAATTATTGGGACCATACACAAGCCCCAGGATAGAGAAGAAGGCACAGTAAGGAAGTACAGACAGAAGATGAACTACCTTCCAGTGCCAGAGTAGCAGTGTCAACAAAGCCTGCAAGAGACTGCCACCAGTCAACAGGCCATGATACAGATCATCAGGCCATGATAAGGGAGAAGCAAAGACCCACTGATATGATGTCAGTGCAGGTGAAAGTCGCCATAGCCCTTAATACACCTCCAGTTCATTCCATGGACCCACTGAAGACAAGTGTGGTATCTCATAACCAGGGACACATCCTTGTACCAAAGTGCTGACTGGTACCCTCTTCAGAGGGGCCAACTAAGACATTCATTATTGCATGGATCCAAATAGTCATTGATAGAGCCTTTGGTTTTGCGGTCATAGTTAGATTCCCCAGGTGAGATATAGAGTCATAGAGTCACACAGTCTTACAGTAATAGAGTAATACAGCACAGAAGCAGAACCTTCAATCCAATTTGTCCATGCTTACCAAATAACCTAAACTGGTCCAGTACCATTTTCCAACATTTGGCCAATATCCCTCTAAACTCTTCTTATTCATGTACCTATCCATCAACCTCTGCATGAAACAGTTGCTTCTCAGATGCCTTTTAAATCTTTACCCTCTCACTGTAAACCTATGGTCTCTAGTTTTGGACTCCCCTACCCTGGGGAAAGAAATCTCAGCTATTCTCCCAACCAACGCTCCTCATGATTTTATAAGATTCTATAACGTCACCGCTCACCCTCTGATGCTCCAGGAAAAACAGCCCCAGCCTGTTCACTCCCTTCCTATAGCTCAAACTACCCAATCACAGCAATGTCCTTATAAATCTTTTTCAGGACCCTTTCAAGTTTAACAGCAGCTTTCCTACAGCGGGGAAACCAGAATTGAATGCAGTATTCCAGAAGTGGTCACACCAATGTCATGTACATCTGCAACATGATCTCCCAACTCCTGTACTCAATGCACCAGCCAATGAAAGCAAGTATGCCAAACACCTTCTTCACCACCCTGTCTACTTGCGACTCCACTTTCAGGAAACTGTGCACCCCACACAGCTAGGTACCTTTGCTCAGCAACACTGACCAGGGCGCTACTGTGTCCTGCCTGACTTGCTTTACCAAAATGCAACACCTCACATTTATCTAAATTAAACTCCTTCTGCAACTCCTCAGTCCATTGAGCCATCTGGTTAAGGTCCGTTGTGCTTTGAAGTAACCTACTTCACTGTCCCCTACACTATCAATTTTGGTGTCATCTGCAAACTTACTAACCACACCTCCTATATTCAATTCCCAACTCTATCCGTGCCAACAAAATAAATAATGCATGTATTGCAATCCTGAGGATAAACAATCAGTAATTCCTTAATAATCTGATCATATGTGAAGCCCAGGAGCAGCTAAGATTCTTATAAGTTCTTAGAATCCCTACAGTGTGGCAGTGACCCTCCAAAGCGCATCCCACCCAGACTCACCCCCTACCCTATCCCCAAAACCCTACATTTCCCATGGCTAATCCACCAGCCTGCACATCCCTGGATACTATGGGCAATTTAGCATGGCCAATCCACCCAGCCTGCACATCTTTGGACTGTGGGAGAAAATTGGAGTCCCCAGAGGAAACCCATACAGACACGGAGAGGACATACAAACTCCACACCATCAGCTGCCTGATAGTGGAATCAAACCAGGGCTCCTGGTGTTTTCTTAATTCTCTGATGATTGCTCCTCTCTGGTGCTCTCCATTTGTTGCCAACTGCAGTGGAGGCAGATTCTTGACCAAGCAACTCTGATGCCCGCAATGACCTTGGTGTTGCCTGAGGCCTGGAAAATCTGACATGCTGAGGGGTTGCTGCATGGATGATCCTCAGCCCTTAAAAGGTGAATCTGGACTTCCTGGCTGGCCAGAGAATAGGAAGGACCAGTGGAGACTGAAGGTGCTAGTCCTCTTCTCGCACTGCTGCAGCTCCTTAGACGTCAGAGACAATGGCATGCAAGCATTTCCAGCAACCACAGACTGGTCTGCTGCTTTTGCTTCTTGGAGACAAAGCAATTTTTTTGCTGGAGGTGACCTTGCATTGCAGGCAGGAGGGAGATTAATGTTTCAACAAAGTTCTGTAGCTTGGGTTGTGGTTGGAGTTGTTGGTTGGTTCGCGAGTTGGCTGGTTTTCATGAAAATGTTTTGTCCCCCTTCTAGGTGGCATCATCAGTGCTGTGTAGCCTCCGCTGAAGTGCTGTTGTCTGTCCCGCTCTGGATTTATACAGTCCGGTCTGTCATGGTGGGCAGCCTTGTTTCTGGTTTTGTACTATCGTGATATGTAGATGGGGTCCATTTCAACATGTTTCTTAACTGCAGCTCTCTGTTCTTCCTGGATTACCTGCAGGAGAAAACAGGAAGATCTCAGGACTTGGCCCTCCCAGCCTAACCCTCCAGAATCAGCTACTGTTAATTATTAATGATGCACAGCAGAGGACAAAGGAACACCATTCTTCAATCTCACCAAATCTCCCCTGTGCCCAGACATAAGGCTTTCTTTTTTATTGTTTATTCATTTTGTGGGATATGGGTATCACTGCATGTCCAGCATTTATTACTGCCCCATGTTGCCCTTGAGAAGGTGGTGTTGAGCTGCCTTCTTGAACTGCTGCAGTCCACCTGCTGTGAACTGACCCACAATGCCATTAGGGAGGGATTTCTAGGATTTTGAACCAGTGACAGTGAAGGAACAGCAATATATATCCAAGTCTAGATGGTGAGTAGCTTGGCGGGGAACTTAAATTGGTGGTGTTCCCACATACTTGCTGCCCTTGTCCTTCTAGATGGAAGTGGTTGTGGATTTGGAAGGAGCTGCCTGAAGATCTTTTGTGAATTTCTGCAGGGCATCTTGTAGATAGTACACACTGCTGCCACTAAGCATCGGTGGTGGAGGGAGTGGATTCTTGTGGATGAAGTACTAATCAAGTGGGCTGCTTTGTCCTGCATAGTGTCAAACAACTTGAGTGTTGTTCGTGCTGTACCCATTCAGACAAGTGGGGAGTATTCCATCACACTCCTGACTTGTGCCTTTTAGATGGTGGACTGGCTCTGGGGAGTCAGGGGGTGACTTCTGACCTGATATTATAGCCACTGCATTTCTGTGGTGAGTCCAGTGTCCTAGTCACAAACCACCTTGCAATTGCAGAAGGTGCTACATTTATGAGTTTGCCTCCTCCCTTCTCACTATCCAAGGCCAGATCTAACTTCTAGGTGAAACAGTGATGAACCTGGATTTCATTCAATCCAGTTGACTGCATTTGCTGCTCGCAATATGGTCTCCTCTGCACTGGGGAGACGAGTCCAGAGTGGGTGTTGCTTTGCCAAACACCTACACTCTGACAGTGCATGCTCATTGGTCTCGAGGTATGATTGTTCTTTCAGTTGGATGGAGTAGGTGCAACAGATCTCGGTTCAAATCCTGGTTGAGCCCTGACATTTTCTATTTATCTCCATTATGGGAGGCCCAGATGCTCAGTGGTTAGCACTGCTGCCTCTCAGTGCCAGGGACTCAGGTTCAATTCCTGCTTCGGGCGACTGCGCGTGGAGTTTGCCCATTCTGCATGGCTTTCTTCTGGGCATGCAGGTTTCCTCCCACAGTCCAAAGATGTGCAGGCTTAGTTGACGCGCCAAAGGAAATGCAGGGTTGCAGGGATAGAATAGGCGGGTGGGTCTGGGTGGGATGCTCTTCAGAGGGTTGGTATGGAATCGATGGGCTGAATGGCTCACTTCCACACTGTTGGGACTCTATGTTTCCATGACTGTAAAAATTACCCGACCTTCCATTTGCAGGCCGCTTAGACACCAACTGTGTTCCCATGCAAACATTTCTGTTTCAGGTCTGCTGCAGTGCTCCAGCAAAGCTCAATGCAAGCTGAAGAAACAACACCTCATCTTCCCCTCGGCACCTCACTGCCTTCAGGACTTAATATTGAGTTTAAGAATTTCAGAGCACGAACACTTCCCTTCATGTCTCAGATCCAGTCCTGTTTGGCTCGCAAAAATGTCTCAGCACAGCCAACCCATTTTCAAGTATCCCTAGTCCCCATTATCACCCTCTTCTTCCGTGGGTAATTGTCAACAATCCCTTTGAGTGCTTCTCCTTTTTCCTCTCTATTTCTGGACATTGTCTCCCTCCATCTGTCTTACTCCTGTGATGCGGAATGGAGGAACAAAGTATCAGTAATTTCAGCAAACTCACAATCACTACTGTGTGTGCAGTGGAAGACACAGGGAAACCATTCTTCGTGCTCATCCAAAGCTGCCACATGACCAGTAATTTGGTTACTCATCTACTTGTGCCTGCATTCCTGTCTCACCATCCATGATGGAATGGTTGGCATCGTGCCCCGCAGTTCCAGAACCTGCTCTTTCATGGGCTGTAGGACAGTGACAGATGAGAGCCAGCTGCTGGCCCGGGCCGTTTTACATCATGGTCTCTCATCTTCAACAAAAGCAGGTAAGAAAAAGGATATAGTTATTTGATAATAAGAAGCATAAAGCTTGAGTGAATTCCAGCCTCGCTGTTAGTTGTGGGCCTCCCCCCAGCACAAACCCACATTGGACAGGCTGTTGCTTGTGGTCACATTCTGGCTATCCAGCAAACGCATTGTTCTGGTAATGCTTTACTTCTACAGGAGGTGTGACCAAGCACTCTGTTTAGAAACTCCTTCTATCCAGCTAGTCAGAGTATCTCTAACATGAGCTTCAGCTTAATTACTCTGAGACAGAGTGAGTTGAGGTGGAGATGTCTTCTGCAGATATATCAAGTCAGGTCAGTCCTGCTGTCAAAAACCTCACATTCTGCAGTGCAGTCACAGAGTATGCTACGTTTTTTTTCATAATCTTCTCATGTGTGAATCACAAAAATCACATTTACGTTCTGCAGGTAATAGGGAAGACAAACAGAATTTATTTCGTGGGGAATAGAGCATAACAGTGGGGATGTTTTGCTAAAACTAGACAAAACACAAGTCACACCACAGTTGGAATTCTGTGAACAGTCTTGGGCCTTTTATCTGAAAAGAAATTCACTGGTATTTGAGGCAGTCCAGAGAAAGTTCACCAGACCGACACTGGGTATCAAGGGGTCAACTGACAAGGACAGGTTAAGTAGGTCAGGCCTGTATTCATTGAAATTTAGAAGAATGGAAGGTGACCATATTGAAACATATAAGATTCTAAGGGGACCTGATGGGGTAGTTATGGGGAAGTTGTTTACCCTTTGGGAGAATCTGGGACCAGAGAGCATAATCTCATAAGAAGATCACACATTCAGTACAGAGATGAGGAGGAATTTCTTCTCTCAGAGGGTAGTGATCTGTGGAATCCTTTATCGCCTAGGGCTGTCGAGGCTGGATCATGGCCGAGTTGGACAGATTTTTTATAATCAAGTGAAAGAAGGATTTTGGGGGAAAGGGCAGGAAAACGGAGTTAGGGACTATCAGAATAGCCATAATCTCATTGAATGGCAGCGTGGACTTGATGGGCTAAATTGAATACTTCTGCTCCTACATCTTACGCTCTGACTGTTTTACAACTTAGTCTGGATTACTTACAGTGATAATGGGAACTGCAGATGCTGGAGAATCCAAGATAATAAAATGTGAGGCTGGATGAACACAGCAGGCCCAGCAGCATCTCAGGAGCACAAAAGCTGACGTTTCGGGCCTGGACCCTTCATCAGAGAGTGGGATGGGGTGAGGGTTCTGGAATAAATAGGGAGAGAGGGGGAGGTGGACTGAAGATGGAGAGAAAAGAAGATAGGTGGAGAGCAGAGTATAGGTCGGGAGGTAGGGAGGGGATAGGTCAGTCCAGGGAAGACGGACAGGTCAAGGAGGTGGGATGAGGTTAGTAGGTAGGAGATGGAGGTGCGGCTTGGGGTGGGAGGAAGGGATGGGTGAGAGGAAGAACAGGTTAGGGAGGCAGAGACAGGCTGGACTGGTTTTGGGATGCAGTGGGTGGAGGGGAAGAGCTGGGCTGGTTGTGTGGTGCAGTGGGGGGAGGGGACAAACTGGGCTGGTTTTGGGATGCGGTGGGGGAAGGGGAGATTTTGAAGCTGGTGAAGTCCACATTGATACTATTGGGCTGCAGGGTTCCCAAGCGGAATATGAGTTGCTGTTCCTGCAACCTTCGGGTGGCATCATTGTGGCACTGCAGGAGGCCCATGATGAACATGTCATCTAAAGAATGGGAGGGGGAGTGGAAATGGTTTGCGACTGGAAGGTGTAGTTGTTTATTGCAAACCGAGCGGAGGTGTTCTGCAAAGCGGTCCCCAAGCCTCCGCTTGGTTTCCCCAATGTAGAGGAAGCCACACCGGGTACAATGGATGCAGTATACCACATTGGTAGAAGTGCAGGTGAACCTCTGCTTAATATGGAAAGTCATCTTGGGGCCTGGGATAGGGCTGAGGGAGGAGGTGTGGGGGCAAGTGTAGCATTTCCTGCGGTTGCAGGGGAAGGTGCCGGGGTTGGAGGGCAGTGTGGAGCGAACAAGGGAGTCACGGAGAGAGTGGTCTCTCCGGAAAGCAGACAAGGGTGGGGATGGAAAAATGTCTTGAGTGGTGGGGTCGGATTGTAGATGGCGGAAGTGTTGGAGGATGATGCGTTGTATCCGGAGGTTGGTGGGGTGGTGTGTGAGAACGAGGGGGGTCCTCTTTGGGCGGTTGTGGAGGGGGCGGGGTGTGAGGGATGTGTTGCGGGAAATGCGGGAGACACGGTCTCGACCACTGTGGGGGAAAGTTACAGTCTTTGAAGAACTTGGACATCTGGGATGTGCGGGAGTGGAATGCCTCATCCTGGGAGCAGATGCGGCGGAGGCGGAGGAATTGGGAATAGGGAATGGAATTTTTGCAGGAGGGTGGGTGGGAGGAGGTGTATTCTAGGTAGCTGTGGGAGTCAGTGGGCTTGAAATGGACATCAGTTACAAGCTGGTTGCCTGAGATGGAGACTGAGAGGTCCAGGAAGGTGAGGGATGTGCTGGAGATGGCCCAGGTGAACTGAAGGTTGGGGTGGAAGGTGTTGGTGAAGTGGATGAACTGTTCGAGCTCCTCTGGGGAGCAAGAGGCGGCGCCGATACAGTCATCAATGTAACGGCGGAAGAGGTGGGGTTTGGGGCCTGTGTAGGTGCGTAAGAGGGACTATTCCACGTAACCTACAAAGAGGCAGGTATAGCTGGTGCCCATGCGGGTGCCCATGGCCACCCACTTTGTCTGTAGGAAGTGGGAGGAATCGAAAGAGAAGTTGTTGAGGGTGAGGACGAGTTCAGCTAGGTGGATGAGGGTGTTGGTGGAGGGGGACTGGTCGGGCCTGCGGGACAAGAAGAAGCGGAGGGCCTTGGGGCCATCTGCATGCTGAATACAGGTGTATAGGGACTGGACGTCCATGGTGAAAATGAGGTGTTGGGGGCCAGGGAATTGGAAGTCCTGGAGGAGGTGGAGGGCATGAGTGGTGTCACGGACGTAGGTAGGGAGTTCCTGGACCAAAGGGGAGAAAATGGAGTCCAGATAGGTGGAGATGAATTCGGTGGGGCAGGAACAGGCTGAGACAATGGGTCGACCAGGGCCGGCAGGTTTGTGGATTTTGGGAAGGAGATAGAAACGGGCCGTGTGGGTTTGGGGAACAATGAGGTTGGAGGCTGTGGGTGGGAGGTCCCCTGGATTACTTACACCTCATTTTTATTTAAAGTTTTCCTTTCCCTTGTTTCAAAGACTCACTTGCATTAGACCTCAAAAATTTGTATGAAAATGTTAAGTACTAATTATGGTTTATATAAACCACAAAGGTAGTGGAGGCAAAGAGCAGCATTGCATTCCCCCTCTGCATGGTATTCTCACTCTCAATTTCCCAAGGTGTACACTCTATTCTGACCATTCTCTGCATTGACATATTTTTAAACAGCCACGCCCAAGTTAGAAATGGTAATTTAGCTTCCTGTCTACAGTAATTAGCCCCTATCCAGGCAATCACGTGTGACTGCTTGACTGTGACGTCTTATTAATTTAGTGAGTGTTTTTAATGTTTTAAGTTAAACTCAAAATGTTAAACTAAATTTCAACTTGGGGACTGTAAACACTCTGCTATAAACCACCTACCATGTTCTCGGAATTTAAACTCAACATAACTGTTAGAATAAAAACAGAAAGCGCAGCATCTGCAGTGACAGAAACAGAATTAACATTTTCAGTCCAGTTGATTCTTCTTCCAAAGACCTGTTGTGTTTCTCCAGTATTTTCTGTTCTTATTTCCAAACTCCAACATCGACATTACTTTGCTTTTACTTGTCATTTTGATGAATCTGGGCTGCACCCTTTCCAAGATCATTTTATCCTCCCTAAAGTGCAGAGCCGAGAACTGAACAGAATACTCTAGGTGTGGTCCAACCAAGGTTTCGACAAATATTTGGGTTAATTCGATCACTTTGTATTTAAAAGGCAGCATGGAACATTGTTATAATACTAGTTGATCGTGTACTGGAAATGTCAGATCCCAGAATGAGTCAGCTCCCAGAATGATACTTGATTTGAAAGACCATAAATTTTACTTCTCCTTTTATTTGCCGTGGAGATTAGTCATCGAGGCATACAGCATGGAAACTTACACGTCAGTCCAACTTGTCAACGCTAACCATGTCCCCAATCTAAAATAGTCCCACTTGCCTATGTTTGGCTGATAATCCCTTGAAACTTGCCTGTTCACGTACTTATCTAAATGTCTTTTAAATATTATAACTCTACCTGCATCCACTATTTCCTCTGGCCATTCCACACACAAACCACTCTCCATGTAAAAATGCTGCTCCTCATGTCTTTTTTTAAACTTTCTCCTCTCACCTTAAAAATATGCCTCTGAGTTTTGAATTACTCCACCCTCAGGAAATGACCCTTGCTATTCACCTTACCTATGCCTCTCACGATTTTATAAACCTCTATAACATCACCCATCAACCTCCTGCACTCACATGGAAAAAGTCCCAACCTAGCCAGCCCTTTATTTTTTATCAGTGAAACCCTTCATTTCTGGCAACATCCTGGTAAATCTTTCCTAAACACCCTCTGATTGCCTAATATCTTTCCTATAGGAGGATGACCAGGACTGTAAATTGTACACCAGAAGAGGCCTTACCCACATCCTGTACAACCTCAACATGATGTCCCAACTCCTATACTCAAAGGTCTGAGCAGTGAAGGCAAGCATGCTAAATGCTTTCTTAGCTACCCTGTCTACCCGTGATGCAAATTTCAAAGAATGATATACCTGCACTCCTAGGTCTCTCTGTTCTGCAACACTACTCCGGGCCCTACCATTAATTGTATAAGTCCTTTCCTTGTTGTTTTACCAAAATGTAACACCTCACGTTTATCCAAATTAAACTCCATCTTCCACTCCTCATCCCAAGACTCAATTGATCAAGATCTCTTTGTAATCTTTAATAACTTTCTTCACTGTCCACAATACCATCAATTTTGGTGCCATTCGCAAACTTACTAACTATGCTTCCCGTATTCTTATCCAAATTGCTTATATAAATGATGAACAAACCAGCTATTAGGGGTAGCACAGTGGTTCAGTGGTTAGCACTGCTGCCTCACAGCATCAGGGTCCCAGGTTCAATTCTAACCTCAGGCAACTGTCTGTGTGACGTTTGCACATTCTCCCCATATTAGTCTGGGTTTCCTCCCACAGTCCAAAGATGTGCAGGCTAGATGGACTGGCCATGCTAAATTGCCCATAGTGTTCAGGGGTGTTTATTTAGGAGGGTGGGTTGAATGGGATGCTCTGAGAGTCAGTGTGGGCTTGTTGGGCTGAAGGGACTGAATTATAAGTGTTAACTCACAGGGACTTGGGAAAAAAAACCTGACAGTGTTTCCTTATTCCAACCATCGGCCACATCCAGCTTTCCTGCTCCTCTGATGCTGCTTGGCCTGCTGTGTTCATCCAGCTCTGCACCTCGTTATCTCAGATTCTCCAGCATTTGCAGTTCCTACTATCTAGGAATAGGGTACTGAGTTGGATGATCAGCATAATCATAGTGATTGGTGGAGCAGGCTCAAAGGATCAAATGGCCCACTCCTATTCCTGTATTCTATGTTTCCATGCAAACGTTTCATTATTCACCGGGTATCTGATGAAGGCGTTTAACTCAAACCACATGATTTGCTTGAACTGATGTGTTTCGTTCACTGGTCCAAATGACTTAGTGACTTCTTTTAAAATAAGTAACTTAACAGAACTGAAAACACAAATCTATTTTATCATAAGTGACCATACAAAAATGGTCAGTTTCAGAGTAAAGTGATAAGATATACTATCACACACTGCTTTCGAAAGTTTCAGAAAGCTTTTATCTTTAGACAGTGAGTATTTGAGCCAGAATTTGTCTGTCAATGGAAAACATGTAACTGGAAATATTAATCTGAAGATGTCAGATGAATCCTTACTGCCTTCCTTCAACTCACATGAGAAGGTTCAAAGTTAATCAGATTCTCAAAATGTTGCTTATTTTCATCTTAAGTTTACTTGATGAAATTACGTCCACATGGCAGCATTTATACCTTTGCGGTACACCACTGAATAACTTTGTCAAAACCTCGTCTCAGTCAGCAAAGCCAGACACAATTAATTGTCATAAAATTAAACAATAAAAAAGATAAAGTTGCCATAGTCACAGCAGATCATACGGTTACTTTCTCACAAGAGAGAGATGATTGGTGATGGTTTAACCTGATTCTCACCATGCCTAAATATTGTCTAAACCTTGTCTGTTTTAAGCAGAACAATCGCATCCCCACCCTTGTCTGCCTTCCGGAGGGACCAATCTCTCCGTGACTCCCTTGTCCGCTCCACACTGCCCTCCAACCCCACCACACCCGGCACTTTCCGTGCAACCGCAGGAAATGCTACACTTGCCGCCACACCTCCTCCCTCACCCCCATCCCAGGCACCAAGAAGACATTCCACATCAAGCAGATGTTCACCTGCACATCCGCCAATGTGGTGTATTGTATCCCCTGTACCCGGTGTGGCTTCCACTACATTGGAGAAACCAAGCAGAGGGTTGGGGACCGCTTTGCAGAACACCTCCGCTCGGTTCGCATTAAACAACTGCACCTCCCAGTGGCGAACCACTTTAACTCTACCTCCCATTCCTTAGTTGACATGTTCATCCTGGGCCTCCTGCAGTTCCATAATGATGCCACCCGTAGGTTGCAGGAACAGCAACTCATATTCCGCTTGGGAACCCTGCAGCCCAATGGTATCAATGTGGATTTCACAAGCTTCAAAATCTCCCCTCCTTGCACTGCATCCCAAAACCAGCCCAGCTCGTCCCCGCCTCCCTAACCTGTCCTTTCTCTCATCTATCCCTTCCTCTCACCTCAAGCCACACCTCCATTTCCTACCTACTAGCCTCATTCCGCCCCTTTGACCTGTCTGTCCTCCCCGGACTGACCTATCTCCTCCCTACCTCCCCACCTATACTCTCCTCTCCACCTATCTTATCCTCTATCCATCTTCGGTCCGCCTCCCCCCTCCCTATTTTTTTCGGAATCCTCTCCCCATCCCCTTTTTCTAATGAAGGGTCTAGGCCCGAAACATCAGCTTTTGTGCTCCTAAGATGCTGCTTGGCCTGCTGTGTTCATCCAGCTCCACACCTTATTATCTCAGATTCTCCAGCATCTGCAGTTCCCATTATCTCTGAGAACAATCATCTCGCTGGTTTACCACAAAACTGAGGTTGATCATCCCTGCACTTACACTGTTCCTTCCTGATTTTGTCAGGTGTCCATTAAGCTAATTGAGATTTTTGACCTGGATACAATGCACCATTCCAATAATGATAAAACATTTCTCGTCATTTAATTTAAACTTATTACTTGTTAGGTGCTGTAATGGCAATCCTCTTCGAGCTTTGTCTTTGGACATTCTTTCCTCTCTTTATAATTGTCACTGCTCCACTCACTCCTGCTTCTATTCACCTGAGCCTCATTCTCGTCTGTCCTTTTTTGATGCTTGCGACATTGTGCTGAGCAGCCAAAGCAGCCCTGTTTCTTGCAGAGTATTTCTGGTCTCTTTCTTTGTTTGGTGATTAGGATTGTATTTGTTTGGGTCCAAAAGATTACAGAATTGAAAGAGGTCTTTCAGCCCATCATGTCCATGGTGGCTTTTGAAGCCAAAATTCATCTGCCAATCCTCTGTCTTGCATGTTATTTTTCAGACATAATCAAATTCCATCTTGAGTAACTTAATTGAATCTTTCTCCACCACAATCTAAGGTAATGCTTTCCAAATCGTAATCACGCGAAAAACTTTCCTCATGTTGCCATTTCTTCTTTTGTCAAATACCTAAAATCTCTTTCGTTGTTGAATATCTAAATAATACATTCCCTCTCGATTTTCTCTTCAAGGAGTCCCAACTTCCCCAATCTGACACCAGAACAAGAACTCTTACAAACAAGATCTGAAGTAGAAGCCTGATGTGCAGAGATTTGTCCATTGTTTGCCCTGCCCTCACCTACGAATTGATAAATTCTGCTGACGTTGGAACAGTCTACTATTACAGCAATGTGATTTTTTGGAAATAAACTGGTAGATACTGGCAGAAACAAAATAACTCGGTTAACAGGTCACAATTGTTCATCCAGCTCCACACTTTTGTAATCTACAATTGTTTTTGAGTCTTGTCGAATCTTGTTGAACAGTAGGAATGGAGAACAGGTAACAGTCAAGCAAAACACCCAAACACATACCACCACTGCGAACATCTCAGCACAGTGGCGCTCAAGGCGAGCATTCTCAATTTACCACGTCTGTTGCGGATGTTGTCAGCCGATACTGTCATATCGGTGCACAACAGGGATAATGATTATTATGTAAATAGCTGGGCATGCTTAAAGTTTGCAATGCTAATAATATAGCTTTGTTTCCTTTGTCTGTATTGCATTTAACACCTCAGAGGAAAAAATGGAGGTGAAAATATTCAGACTGGGTAGAGGATAAATGTTTAATTGAAGAGTAAGATCTTCAGACACTGTCAACGATTCATCATTGCCACCAGTACGAGATGAATCCACAGAACACACAGCACTGACACACCGCTCTCTGCTTCCGGGAAGGACCAGGCCCGGGCGGCGGGGCACGCAGGTCTGCGTCGGACGTCCTGTGCAACGTGATGACGTAGTTTGTTGTTGTTGGTGCCCTGCTCCGTTCCTGACATGGCGGCTCGCTGGAGCAGTGAGAATGTGGTGGTGGAGGTCAGGGACTCGCAGGTAACAACTTTGACCGGCAGCCGCGCCGCTGCCCGGGGCTCGGGGACCGATTTTGGCTCGCGCTGTCGTCGACTGGTTGCCGGAGTCTGAGGATTTGTCTTTGGCGGGGGCCTAAGCAACGTGAGCGCGCCTGCGCAGGACCAACGCGCATCCTCCCCTGACTATAATCCTCTTACCTTAAAATAGAAACAGAAGGTGTTGGAGAAACTTCGCAGGCTTGGCACCATGTGTGGAGAGAGAGAGAGAGAGAGAAACAATTCATGTTTCGTGTCAAAATGACTCTCTGGCCTTCTCTCATCGCCACTTAATTTCAAACTGTTCAAATAGTGCCTAGTGCACTTCTACTTTAGTTAAGATCTGAAACCTGGCTATTGAAGCTATTCTTGTTCGCGGTCCATTGATTAAAAATATCTGTAAATGTATTCAGACAGGTTTTGACACGAGGCTGGTTTCGTTAGAGAGAAGAAGGTTGAGAGGTGACTTAATTGAAACATATAAAATAATCAGAGGGTTAGCTAGGGTGGATAGGGAGAGCCTTCTTCCTAGGATGGTGACGGCGAGCACGAGGGGGCATAGCTTTAAATTGAGGGGTGAAAGATATAGGACAGATGTCAGAGCTAGTTTCTTTACTCAGAGAGTAATAAGGGAATGGAACGCTTTGCCTGCAACGGTAGTAGATTTGTCAACTTTAGGTACATTTAAGTCATCATTGGACAAGCATATGGACGTACATGGAATAGTATAGGTTAGATGGGCTTGAGATCGGTATGACAGGTCGGCACAACGTCGAAGGCCGAAGGGCCTGTACTGTGCTGTAATGCTCTATGTTCTATCTCTGGAGCCTGTGGGAATTAACTCAGGTCTTTTGGCCCATAGTTACGACACTACTACTCCGCCACAGGAGCTCTTACTAACCCCATTAAGTACTGAAGGACTTGTTCCGTTGCTGACTTGTTCCAGTAGGCAACCTCTTGTGCTCATGTTTCCAACATTGTTTGGAAGATAAGGAGGATTGATCTGTGACTTCGTTGTGCATACTGTTTGAGAAAATGTTATGGAGTGTGCAAGCTGTTTCAGTAAGGGGCCAGATAAGGGAGGACGCAGAAAATTTAAAAAAAAGGTTAATAGGCTGAGAGCACAGAATGGTTATAGCACCAAAAGAGACCACTTTTGTGCCCATGCCAGCTGCAAGAGCAACTGATCCAGTCCCACTCCCTTGCCTTTTCACTGTAGCCCTGTATTTTTTTTCTTGGGGGAAATGTACAGTTCCCTTTGAAAGCCATGATGGAATCTGCTTCCAGTGCATTCCAGATCCTAACCACTCGCTGCATAAAGTGGTTTTCTTTCAATGCACTTTGGTTTTTCAGAAATTAAAAGTGATGATGAGTCAGAGAGCAATGAGAAAAAAGGAATGTAATGACACTATATGATTTTAAAATTCTCCATCAACTCCTGTCTCAAACTTCTCTTCCTAAAGGTGAAAGAACACAACTTCTCCATCTATCCACAAATCTGAACTTGAACCCTGGAAATATATTTGTACACCATCTGGAATACCATAATGTCCTTTCTAAAGGGTTACAGTTAAGAAACAATGGAGATGTCCTTACCAGACTAGACATATTCTGTAGGCCACCAACTTGTGGAAAAGATAGAAAGGAGCAGATTTACAAGGGAGTCAGAGAGATATAAGAATTAGACAGTTGTTATGATGAGGGGCTTGAATTATCTAAATACAAGTTAGCATAAGAGTGTAAAAGGAAGTGAGGGGCAAGAGTCTTAAATGTTCAGGAATGTTTTGATGAGACTTATGGCTCTGGTCCGTGGAGGAAAGAAGCACTGTTCGGCCTCGTAGTTCTTGGAAATAAAGTAAGCCAAATGGATCAAGTTGGGGAATATTTTGAGGGCAGTGATCATTGTATCATAAGATTTAGGGTGGCTATGGAGAAGAACAAGGAAGAAACCAGAGTAAGAATCGATAACCAGAGGAAAAACAATTTTCATGGATTTAGAATGGAGCAAAGGTATGCGGACAATCCTGTTACTGAATCAGGGGCTCCCTTTAAAGAAAAGCGAACACCAACAAGGTAGATTCTTATGAAGGGGAAAAGTTAAAACAAACAAATCTAAAGCGCCCAGATGAAGGATTAAGAGGAAAAAGAAGTGTGGTCTTGATAAGTGTCAGGTGGTTAAAGAATTAACAATTAGGCTGAAATTAGAAAGTTTAGAGGAGAAATCCAGAAGCAAATCAAAAGTAATCTAAAAGACACAAAGATAGAAGTTGCTGGAAAAGCTCAGCAGGTCTGGCAGCATCTGTGAAGAATGCTGCCAGACTTTTGCTAAACTTTTCCAGCAATTTCTGTTTTTGTTCCTGATTTACAGCATCCACAGTTCTTTCGGTAATCCAAAAGACCTCTAGGCCTATTTATAGATAGAAGTTTGGTGAAATGAGTGATTAGTTGATTAGGATTTAGAGGGCACTGATTTAATGTAATTAGCAAAAGCAGCAATGGCAAAACAAGGAAAATCTTTTTAATGTGGTTAGGATCTGGAATTCTTCCCAGAAAGTGTAATGGGGTCAGGTTTGATCAAGGCATTCAAGAGGAAAACAGAATACTATCAGCAAAGGAGGTACATGCAGCACTATGGAAAGATGGCTGGGAAGTGGGACAATCTGTATTCTCCCATCAAACAGCCAGCGCAGAGGGCCAAATGGTCTTATTCAATCACCATTTTGATTATGGTCATTGGAGAAACAGGTATTCTCCTTTTGAGAAGATAAGGTTGGAGAGTTTCGGCTATGAAGAGAGGTTAGATAAACTGGATAAATTGTTTTCTGCTGGATTTATGGGGAAATACCTCATTGGGGTCAAAAAATTATTAGGGGCATAGATAAGAAGAAACCTTTCCCACGGGAGGGAACAATAACTAGGGGTCATAGCTCTAAGGTAAAGGGCAGAACTTCTAGAAAGGATTTAAGAAAGCATTTTTTTCACCCAATGGATGTGGGCGTCTGAAACACTGTAATATTACATTACATTGCTGATTTGTGCCTTGTAAATGGTGGAAAGGACATCATATCTTGGATATTGACTATATGGGATTCAGGGGTGGTAGCTGTTAAATGTCAAGCCAGTGGTTTGTTTCTGCCTTGTTGTAAATAACCATTTTATGGTACCATGACCACTTTGCACTTTTCAGTACAAACCTGAATATTATGCGTATCTTGTTGCATTTGGATAGGGATAGCTTCAGCATCTAAAAGGTTGCAAATGAATGGAAGGTTATTTGAAGCAACTGAAGCTGGTTTGGCCTCGGTCACTATCCAGAGAGACTACTCCAGCGGCTTACTTGATCTGAAGTGGTTGGGCTTCTATTAATTGTGGTTCTCGTACTTTATGCCTGGTATGACTTTGACCAGTGGAAATGTTTATCCCGATTCGCATTTACGTAAGTTTTGCTGTTACTTTGATCCTACGCCAAGTTCCTGCTGCTTTGATGTTAGGTGCAGACCCATTCCCTTCATGTCTGGAATTCAGGTCTTTTCTCCATGTTGGGACAAAGGTGTTAATGAGCACTGCAGTTATTGGTCTTAGCAGAACTCAAACAAACATTGGTGAGAAGGTTATTGCTGAGTAAATACCACGTAATTACAACTTCCATCATTTTGTAGTCTGATGAAAGGCATTTGGCCAGATTTGTTCTTTTCTTTGAGAATAGGTCATGGCAAACTTCCCAATGTTGTCGAGATGCCTTTGACTGACATTGATTTATATATTAATGAGAACTTGGGTGGAGGTGGAGTTGGATCACCAACATCATATTTTCAGCTAAAATTGCTTGGAAAAGTTTCTGCCTCAACTTTTTGCAATAATGTATTTGCCGCTGTCTTTGAAGATGGGGATGTTTTTGGAGCTGTTTTGACTTGTTGTGGTTGGTTGGCTCGCTGAACTGGTTCATTGTTGTTCCACAGACGTTTCATTACCCTGCTGGGTAACATCATCAGTGTAGCCGCTGATGAAGCACCGTTGTGTTTTCCTGCCTGGTTTTTAAACACTGGAGCCCTTTGAGCTGGATTACCTCCTTTCCAATTTTCCTTTGCAATAGGGTATATAGGGTCGCGTTCTATGTGTTTGTTGATTGCTTTCTTCATGGAATACTACGCTTCTAGGAATTCCTGTGCCCGTCTCTGCTTTGCTTGCCCCAGGATCTTTGGTGTTTTGTCTGTTTAGTTACCGAATTACCCACCACTGTCTATTTGTGAGACTGGTGAGACAAAGATCTTTGGTCTGATTGTTAATTTGCTCTATCTCCTATAGTTTTACAACAATTTAGTTTGGTGTTGTAGCTTTGCAAAGTTGGCATCAAAGTTTTAATTATACCTGGTGCTGATGCTGGTATTCTCTTGCATCTCTCATTGAGCCATTGTTGATCCCTTTACCTGATGGAAATGAAAAGGTCAGGGAGATACCGAGCCAAGAGGTTGCAGATTATGGTTATATTTGATTCTGCTGCTGCTGGTTGTTCACAGTGCCTTATGGATACCTTATATTTGAACTGCTAGATCTGTTCTGAATCTAACCCATTTAAAATACTGGTAACACCACGTAATATGATCAAGGGTGTCCTTAGTGTAACGATGGGTCTTGCATCTCCACAAGCATTGTGCAATGGTCTTTCCTCCCAAAACTTGCATATACGAGTATACTGGTGTCTTAGTGAGACAGGGTCAAGGATACTGTTTTCTACTTAGCTGCTGCAGGTACTGTTGGAATGTATGTCCTCCAGGATAATGCCCATGTTCATGTTATTAATAAAGGTCAAATATATATATTAAGAGCTGTTGCAAGGGAACAATTTTTGAATATAATGTCAGCTAGAGTGTGGAAACTACTGCACTGCACAAACGTTATTGCTGGAACCATGTTTTCCTGAAACCCTTCAAATCGGTGTTCTAATGTTGTTATGATATGCCATTTAATGTTAATCGCTAATATTTCATTACAATCACAAAGTCCAAACAAACAGTTAGTCTCTAATAGCTCTGTGCATACTGTTGGAAACTACAGCTCCCTCTCCATAGCCACCTCGCTGAGAGATATTTGAAAAGTTTTTTTTAATCAGCCCATCCTAGGGGCTGTTATGGCACAATGATAGTGTCCCTGCCCTGGACTGAGAGAACCAGGTTCAAGCCCCACCTGCTCCAGAGGTGCGCAATAACATATCTGAATAAGTTTAATTAGAAAAATAGGTTAAATTTTTTTAAAAAATCACTCTGTCGAGGGCTCTTGTAATACATTGGTAGTGGCCCTACCAGTGAGCCAGAATGCCCAGGTTCAAGTCCCATCTACTCCAGAGATCAGGGAAAGGGAGACTATGACTGCGCCACAAGAGCCCTTGAGATAAATTTAAATATTTTCTAATTAACCTGTTCATTGATGTTATTATACGCCTTGAGAGCAGATGGGATTTGCCAATAGAACACTTGTTTGCCTGCTTAGCTTTAATGCCTAGGTATTTAACACCAATAATACAATTGGATACTAACAATTAATTGTAACAATTTCACAAGCCTTTCACATGTTCAGGATGACAGCAGTCAACTTGATACAAAAGCACACATCCATAATTTTAAATCTGTTATCTGTGGTGCTCTTCCGTGTCCCCTTGCGGTCGGCTATCCGAAATGTATTCATTTGCTTGATCAACTGTTCATGTACTGTTGGAATTGTACAATGTAGAAATTTGCAAAGATGAAACAATTTTAACAGTAAGTAGGTAAATTGTTTCCATATTCGCTGAGTTACCCGGATGTGCATCTGTTTAAAATGTTAATTTTTGACTTATTTTTCATATTAGGCAACTGCGATGTCTGTGAATTGTCATGGCCAGCTTGCGGTACTTTCTGGGTAAGCAGTTGTTCAGAGATGTATGGTAACTTGAGTGTAAAGCATTTGTTAGTTTCTGTTTATGAATGTCCTCGGCCTGGTTACGTATCATCCTGCTTGTTGTAACAGGGAACGCACAGAAACGCAAGCCAATACTTCATTCTACATGGGACAGCTCAGTGATTAGAACTGCTGTCTTGCAACGCCAGGGATCTGGTTTGATTCCAGCCTTGAGCGACTGTCTATGCGGAGTTTGCATACACTCCCTGTGTCTATGTAGGCTTCCTGTGGGTGCTCTGGTTTCCTCCTGCAGTCCAAAGATATGCGGGTTGGGTGGATTGGCTCTGCTGAATTGCCTATAGTGTCCAGGGATACGCAGACTAGGTGGACTATGGGAAATGGAGGGTTGGTGGGATAGGGTAGGAGGGTGGGTCTGGGTGAGATGCTTTCCAGAGTGTCGGTGTGGACCCGATGGTCCGAATGGTCTGCTTCCACAATGTAAGGATTTTGTAGATTGCAGGCCTATAACACTCCTGTCATTGGGTCAAGTTCAATGTACAGTTTCAAGTTTGCACATATGAGGAACTGTCTACGGAATCTGTAGTTGGACTGTCCACATCCTTTGCACAGCAGAAGGAAAGTGCTCATTTCATTCACTTGCTGATTTTTGAGTAATGTACACTCTCTGATTCAATGGCCATTTGAAACTCTGAAGCCACTTTTTACTGAGAGATTGCTAACTACTGACTGAAGTGTAAATCAGTAGTGGGAGAAAAGGATATTGATAACTTGCGTCTCGTTTTAGGGGACAGTATTGTCATTGCTGTTTTGCAGCCGTTTGGCTGTTTCGGACAGCTGACAATGGGAAAGCAATTTCCCAGCTTTAGTCACTCCATGTGAGGGCACAGAGAATGCGTACACTTGGAAGGATTTGTTTTTAGTGTTGTGTGGTTGGAAGTGGCCTCTTAGCACAGAAATTACCTTACACCCATCCACATTCATTTAAAAAAACTCCTCATGCCAGTTATTATATCAGTGTTGAATTCTCTACTTGGTGCCTTGTGCTTTGGTTGTGATTAAAAAAAATGAGAGCTAAATTGTACTGAGCTCTGACGTGGATGTGTGCTCTGAAACTGTTGGTAAGAATTCCCCATAATCCTTTCATCCTGTTATGATCAGCTCAGGAATCTGCCACTGTCCTTGACTGCCTTTGCCACGCTGAAGCAACTACTTGTGGCCAAGTGACACTCTTCATTCATTTTGTATCTTTACCTTATGGGAGTTGTTTGAAACTGCTGCTCATTTTTGCAATAACCAATCAGAACAATATGTGCAGAATTTAGGAGCATCAGGCTGTGTTCCACTACTTCACAGCAATGACAGGAGATGGCAATTTGAGCTGGAAGTAATTTATGTTGGCTGTCTAAATTTTCAACAAGAGTGGGAAGATGCTTTGAGTTTTCAGGCTGTCCACCTACAGCAGCTGTGCTCATTAGAAATCTTTAGGAACAGCCTTTTGTGATGAGAACGGGAGCTGGGAGTGCATATGGTGGAAAAAGAACAGATTGACCTTTTCTGAATGTGGCAGTATTAGTTTGTCACTGCAAATGTTTATTTCTTCACAGGCGCCGCTTCTTATATGTTATAAATTTAGATGCTCCCTCAGAAGTACCAAGAAAGGTTGCAAGACAAAGCAAATGGGACATTGGTGTGGTGCAGTGGAACCCCCATGAGACTTCTTCCCACTATTTTGCAGCTTCGGTAAGTATTAAATTGGGTTTTGCTTAATTAAAGTCCTTGTCTGAGGGGGTAGACATAAAGTTTATCATAAAGTGCCTTTATTATGGTTGGTTGGCTCGCTGGGCTGGGTTTGTTGTTCCGCAGATGTTTCATTACCCTGATGGGTAACATCATCAGTGCAGCCTCCAATGATGCCTTTATCTTTGTTTTTGAGATAAAAGAAGGGCTGCAAATATTGGAAATCTCAAAATTGAAAATTAAAAACATTGAAAATAAGAATTTGTTTCGTCGATTGTAAGAAAGCTTGAATAGTGTTTTTGCTATGTTAGATAATGTTGGGAATAAACTTCAGGATGGTAAAATTTGCAGAAGCCTGGTGGATGGAATTCAGTGTGGATTAGTGTGGTGCATTTCATATTAGAATGGAGAAACAATACCTGTGGAGCTGCCTATCTGAGATCATTCTTAATTGAACAACTTTTCATTCAACTTGTCTCACTTTCTCCATGTCGTGTGGATCTATGCATTGGTCCCAGTTGTATGTGTCTCTTGGTATGGAATGTGGAGTATTCCTGATAGTGGCGGAACCAATGAGTGTGATACCATCAAATGTCAAGGAGCAGTGATTAGATCGGCTCTTAGTGGTGATGATCATAGTCTGGCGTTTGTGTGGCATGAATGTTACTTGCCACCTGTCAGCCCAAGCCTGCATGTTGTCCAAATCCGATTGCATTTGGACATGAACTGCTTCTGGATCTGAGGAATCACAAATGGTGCTGCGTGCTGTTCAAACATTGGCGAACATCCCCATTTCTGACCTCATGACAGAGGAAGGGTCACTGATGAAGCAGCGGAAGATGTTTGGGCCTGGGAACTATCTTGAGGAACATCTCTGCAGAGATGTTCTGGAACTGAGATGACTAACCTCCAACAACCACGACCATCTTCCTATGTGTCAGGTATGACTTGAACCAGCGGAGAGTTGGCCCTCGATGCCCATTGATTCTAGTTCTACTAGGGTTCCTTGATGCCACATCTGGTTGAATGCAGCCTTGATGTCAATGTCTGTCACTCTCACTTCACCTCTGGAAGTCAGTTCTTTTGATCATGTTTGAACCAAAGCTGTAATGCTGCTACATTGTGGTCTCCTTTACTTTGGTGAGATCAAATGCAGACTGAGTAATCATTTTCAATGGGAATGACCCTAACCAACCATGGTAACATTTCTGTACTGGACATGCTACCGTATTCCAACAAAGCTGAATGAAGGCCGGAGGGAGACACCTCATTTTCTTCTTAGGCACTTTATGGTCTCTCGAACTCAATATTGAGTTCTACAACTTCAGAGAATGACCCATGTTCTCCACTTATGATCCTTGGCCATGTTTTGCTAGGTTCTTGTTGGATTTGCTCTCAACAGAGTGGATCCATGTTTTCCTTTCCCTAGCTAACATACACTTTTTGTTCATAGCTGTTGCCCTTTGATCGCCATTACCACGGCTTTTGTCTCTTGCTCTCAGCACACTTGCTGTCTGTTTCACATGCTCCTCATTCTCCTCTGTCACTAGCATAAAAAAAACAGATTTTTTTAGCTTCTTTGTGTGCCAATAAGATGCATGTTGGACTTGAAATGTGAACTCTGCTTCTCTCTCTGTATATTTGCTCTCAAACCTGCTGAGTTTCATAGAGCCATTGAATCCCTACAGTGTGAAAACAGGCCCTTCGGCCCAACCAGTCCGCACAGACCCTTGGAACGTCCCACCCAGGCCCATACCCCTATAACTCACCTAATCTACACACCCCTGAACACTACAGGCAATTTAGCATGGCCAGTCCACTAAGCCTGCACATCTTTGGATTTTGGGAGGAAACTGGAGCACCTGGAGGAAACTCAGGCAGACACAAGGAAAATGTACAAACTCCACACAGACAGTCACCTGAGGGTGGAATCGAACCTGGGTCCCTGGTGCTGTGAGGCAGCTAACCACTGAACCACCGTGCTGCCTCTTCAGCACTTTTTAGAATCATAGAATCCTGATGGTGTGGAAGCAGGCCATTTGGTCCTTTAAGCCCACACCAACCCTCTGGGTGGATACTCTTCAGACCCACTTCCCTGCCCTATCTATGTAACCCTGCATTTCCCATGGCGAATCCCCTTAGCCTGCACATCCCTGAACATTGTGTCCAGAGCTGCAGATATTTGGACTGTGTGACGAAACTGGAGCACCCAGAGGAAATCCTCGCAGACGCTGGGAGAGCATGCAAACTCCACACAATTGCCTAAGGATGGAATTGAACCTGGCCCCTGGAGCTCTGAGGCAGCAGTGCTAACCACTGAGCTGCGATATTGCCCTAGTTTTTGGTTCGAATTCAGTAGATTGCATGACTTCGAAGTGTAGATGAGCAGAAGTGACCTGGGTGTTCACATAGGCAAATTCTTAAAGATAGCAGGACAATGGATAAAGTGACAAAAAAAAGTAAGATTTACCTGTGTTTGTAAAAAGAGGACTATAATTCAAAATCATCGCCAAAATGTTGAGCATCACACTTGTGGAATTTTGTAGAAGTGTTAGAAACAGTGCAGAGGATGTTTGTCAGGGATGAGGGAGTTCAGTTATCAGGAAGGGTTAGAAAAGTTAGAATTGACAAACTTGGAACAGACAAAGCTAAGAGGTGATATTTGAGAGATTGAAGGAGGAGGAGAGATTTAAAGAAAAATTATCCCTTTTGAGTGGATGGAGGATGGTGTGTGGGTGGTTGACATTTGGAGTTCATGAGGGAAAAGATCAAAGTGGAGATGAAAATTTTCTTTTACGGTCCTTGGTATCTGGAATGCTCTGCCTGGAAAGATCACACAAGATGATTTCATACTTTTCAATTCATGAATTACACACGTTCTAAAAGATGGGTTGTGGTGGGCGGGTTAAGTGTTAGTGAAACTTTGCATTGTAGCTTTATCAAAGAGCTCAATAGCTACCTTCTGAACTAAATATTTTTGAATCTTTGTTGGGTTGTGACCCTTGATCAGTTCTGGTATTTAAATGAATTTCAGTAGTTAGGCTGCAGGTGTTGTAAAGTAGGAAAAAAGTTGCTAAATTTTTATTGGCCATGTTGAAAAGAATGTGTTATTTTCTCTTTCTAAATTTTAGTAGCGGAAAGATAAAACGTACTTAGAAAGAAAATACAATTGGCGGTCCATTGTTGGGTTCACAAATAGTGGTCATGTGTAGATTTTGGAAATCCAGGTAAAGACAAATGTTTTTTGCTGATAATGTCATATGCTAGACAGACCTATGTGTTTACTTCTGGACTTACTTAATGTACTATTTCATTTAACATGGGGATTGTGGTACTTTTGCTATAGAATGAAGTGTAGCAGTTGCTCGGGTGTCTGAGCTGTGACCTTGTATTCACTTGCCTTTTTGGTTGAAGCATTTGAGAGTGATGCTATAACTATAATTCCATTATTTCAGTCCGTCTGTCAGATTCACTGCCCCAATTTAGCTTCACATTTGCTACTTTTGGTGTTGGCATACCCTCTAATGTTTTTAGGTAGAACACACATGCAAATGGATAATTTAAATTTACCTGGTGTTTTCAAATTAAACATCAATATCAATCAGCAAGGCATGGACACTTATTGGGGGCAGAGTGACAATACAATGATTCAGCTGACTGAGATGGTATGGTGATGCAGGTCCTGTTTCGCAACTATTGAGATCATATTTGGATGTGTATTTCAGTGTAACCAGCGAGTGGACCTGTACAAATGGCATGATGGAAATGGGGAGATCCACACTTCACTACAGGGTCATACTCGTGTTATAAGGTATTTTGTATAGAATTGTATCTCAGCATAAGTAATATGAATACGTTATGATGTCTTTCTTCTCAGTATTACAAATAATATTGGATAAATAACTCAATTTGAAACGAATCAATTGCTCAAACCCAGCACCAGGTTGCACTGAGACTCTGGAAAGAGAGCAGAGCTCAGAACTCTCTTACTTACCTTCTGTTCTTTTATTCCATTCAGTCAGACTACTTCTTGGCCATCATCTTGAATGTTTGACCAATATTTAAACTTGAAAGTGTTTTTTTCTCTCATTCCTGCAACAGTCATGTCTCTTGGTTCTCTGGAGCTCCCATTTTAGGTGCTTAGTCTTCAGATTTGATGACACTTTGTATGCATCATGGTCACTTTAGCCTACAAGTGCTCAGCTCTTATCTATTTCATTTTTTTTTTGGAAAGTTGTCATAAAACACATTTGAGAGGTACTTGAATCTGTCAGCTGCTCAGTTTCTGAGAGTCACATGAGAATGAACCTTAATTTATATGATTGTGAAATTGGAGGACATTGTCATATTAAAGTGCCCTGTTATTTTACGATGACTAATTACCAGGACCACTTCTTTCCATCACTCTAAGTAAGTTAGGGCTCCTCCGATTGACCAACTGATAGGGATCTTATGCTTCCAATCATCTGAAACAAATTCCTGACTTGTGTACATCTTCCTTTGATGTCTGTCCACCTGATTGGACTGTAGGCACTTGGTTCCATTCTTAATGGTCTAAATCAGAGCTAAGGAATTGTCATCAGTGGCTTATTTTCTGGTGTCTCCAAGAATTTTTCTTTAGACCCCTTCTACATTCTGCTCTTTGGTGCTATCAACCAAGAACGTGCCAGTCTCTACATGTGTAAAGATGAGATCTGTGTCACCACAACCCCTTGAATAGAAATGAGCAGATATTTCCTCTAATTACATTTTTGGGAAGACTGAGCCCATAATCTTGGGTCCCTGCCAGAGGGTCTGGTCCCTTACCCCAGTTTCTTCTACTTGCCAACTGTCTGAGACTGAACCAGATTTTTGGTTTGTAGATGAGTTTTTAAACACATAGTCCATGCTCAGACTTTCAGACTTTGATGTCATCCATCTGCTGCCTTGCCTTCGCTCTTCTGTTGCTAAAATACTCATCATATCTTTTCTTTATTTCCCACAATTTGGGCGTTGCTGGTCAGGCCAGCTTTTGTTGCCCATCTCTGTTACCTTTGAGTTGGCCTGTCTGCCATTTCAGTGGGCATTTAATATTGCAGTGGGCCTTGAGTCACATATCAATGAGCTGAGTGTGTTTTTACAATAATCAGTGGTTGTCACATTCACCAGTGCTGACACATAGTTTACATTTCAAATTTCTTAACTGAATTAAGATTCCATCAGTAACCAAAGTGGTATCTGCACTTATGCATTATCCTGGGTCTTTGGATTCTTTGTCCAGTAATGATATCAGTATGCCACGATCTTCCCTTGACTTTTAAGGTGCGTGAATTTATTTGAATAACATTCAACTGTGTAAATTTGAGGTCAATCAAACTTGACCTCAAACTCCATTTAGCTCTGCGCTGACTGCTGTATCCTAGCTCCTGATTAAACAGTACTTCAGTTTTAAAATTCTCATCTTTGATTGCAGTTTTGTCCACATCTTGATCTTTCGAATTCCAATCACCCCTAGCCCTACAACTCCTGATATGTCTGAGCTGTGTTCGCAGCCTCTTGAGCATCCTATCTGTTAATCACTTCACTGAGGGTTTCGTCTCTGCCTAAACCCTAATCTCTAGAATTCCCTGCTCAAACCTCTCCACCTCTTCAGTTTGTATTGTTCTTCCCAGGCACTCATTGAAACGTCTGGGCTTTTTGCCTCAATGTTGAGTTGTGACACTGTTATATTTTCTCTGACATGGTCTCTGTGGAACATTTTGGGATGTTTTATTATGTTCAAGGTACTCCATCAATATAGGTTACTTTGCAACCTGGGTGTTCAGGTAGTGATGAGAAAGGGCTATTCTCTTAGCATGGAATGAACATTATGTGTGAAGCAGAGTCATGAATTGAGTGATTTGCCTGCTTCCAGAAGTAGTCTGCAACTGTGCTGAATGCAATTTTGATTGAATTCTGTATATCGGTTTGAAGTTACCCGCTTGGATGCATGTAGGATTATTCTGTTTTCCACTGCTAGAGTTTTCTATTTGGTCAGTGAACATGCACATGATCTGTTAAATTTTTCTCTTCTTGCCCTTGATTTAGTGATTTGGAGTGGTCGTTCTTTGAACCGGAGCTGCTTGGGACGAGCTCTGTTGACACATACATCTATATTTGGGATATAAAGTAAGTCCAGGGGTTTGGGCTGGGAGTGTTTGATGTGTGATAAGTGTGAATGAAAATTTACAAAAGGGTGTCAGAAAAAAGATAAGTATTTTTCTATACCTTGTAAATCACGAGCCTATAAACTAAGGAAAAACGTTTTGCTGAATTTGGTGCAAGAGGTATTAGTGCATTCACACAACTGTACTTAGAATTCCAGTTAATTCATTGTGGCAAAAACATTTCAGGGTGTTTCTGAGGGAAACATGAACTGTTGCGTTGTAAATATTATAATATGTAATTGGCCTGCCCACTGGAAGCGACTAGAGGTTGCATACCTTCTTATTGGCAGGTTAAGGATCAAATTCTTATTCTGTAATCAACCAACACAGAAGGAAGGCATTTGATCTAAATTTTTTGAAGCAGTTTTCCAATTAAACCAACGCCTCTGCTCTTTCCCAAAAACCTACAGCTTTTCATGTTTTAGTCGTAGGTATTGTTCATCTTTTTTGCCAGCTTGGAAATTGATTCAAGGTTCATCTCAGTAAATTAATTCATTACATGCGAGTATTATAAATATTCAACATGGTACTTAGTTACGAGTACCACAAGGATCTGTTCTGGGTCCTCTTCTATTTGTGATTATTGTAAATGATTTGGATGAAGGAGTGGAAGGGTGGATTAGCAAGTTCGCAGACGATAGGAAGGTGGGTCATGTTGTGGACAGTGCAGAGGGCTGTTCCAGGTTACAAAGGGACAATTGATAGGATGCAAAGCTGGGCTGAGAAGTGGCAGATGGAGTTTAACCCTGAAAAGTGTGAGGTGATTCATTTTGGAAGGACAAACTTGAAAGCAGAATACAGGGTTAACAGAAAGATTCTTGGTAGTGTGGAGGAGCAGAGGGATGTTAGGGTTCATATTTACAGCTCCCTGAAAGCTGCCACCCAGGTGGATAGAATTGTCAAGGCGTATAATGTGTTAGCTTTCATTAATAGAGGGATTGAGTTCAAAAGCTGTGAAGTTATGTTCCAGCTATGCAAAAGCCTGGTTTGGCCACATCTGGAGCAGTGCATCCAGCTCTGGCTGTCTTATTACAGGAAAGATGTGGAAGCATTGGAAAAGGTGCAGAGGAGATTTACCAGGATGTTGCCTGGAATGAAGGGAAGGCCTTACGAGGAAAAGTTGAGAGAGTTAGGGCTTCTGTTTTTAGAACCACGAAGGATGACAGGTGACTTGATAGAGGTGTACAAAATAATCAGAGGTATAGAGTAGACAGTCAGAGACTTTTTCCTGGGGGGAGGTAGCTATTATGCGGGGCCGTAGTTTTAAAGTGAGTGGAGGTAGATACTCAGAGAGTGGTAGAGGTGTGGAATGCATTGCTGGAGCAGATAGTGGGGTCGACCTCATTAGGGCCGTTTAAGCAGCTATTAGATAGGTGTGTGGATGATAGTATAACGTTGGGGTGGAGCTTAGATAGACCTTAGAATTAGGGCAAAAGTTCAGCACAACATCGTGGGCCCAAGGGCCTGTACTATGCTGTACTGCTCAGTGTTATGCATTCTAGTACTGTTTTACAAGTTAAATTCCATGAGAGTTGAGATCATTCTCGGTTTCTGGGATAGCATCGATACATAGATGTTTGAACTGCTGTCTTAATCTGCAAGTGCGAGTTCTTTCTATGAATGGAAAAATCCTTGAAGAGTTACCCATGCTTGAGAAGCTGGCTGATGTAATCACGTTTGAACCCTATTGTAAATGGGCTTGGCTTACTTAACTTAGTGCCATGACCACTAGCATGCATGGAAGCCCGAAATCAACAAGGCGCCAAGTAGGTATTAACCCATTCACAACTTGTGTTCTTCGATCCGGTCCTCTTGACATATCTACATTTGTTGTGCTGATCATCCAGAAGAAACATTTTGTGAAAGTCATTGGGCAAATGCATTTCTTAGACTCATTGTCAGATGAGTGAGATTTGGAGTTTTTTAATTATAATGATGAATTTTTGTGTACAACAAAAGTGAGATAACTGTTGGCATAAAATGGGAACTTGAGTTTCTTATTTGCTTTTTTCTTGGAGGCTTGCACGTACGTACCATCAATTTAAAACTGACTTCATATTAAGTGTTACTGAGGTTAAGTTCCCCTTACCCAGTTTATTTCCCTTTTTTAGGGACACACGGAAGCCATCAGTGTCTCTATCTGCTGTAGGTGAGTAGTGTCTGTAATTGAAATAACCAAAGTGGCAGTGAAATTTGTTAAAGTTTTCAGGTGCTGCTACAACTGGAGCTCACTCTTGTTCTCTTCAAGGTTAATTTAGGTCAAGTTCACTGGATTGATATTCCATGTGAGGTGAAACTGAGATTTCACTAAATCGTTTAGCATTCATGAAACTGGTGAAGGACATTGTTTACCTTGGAGCTCTTTTTGCCCCCCCCCCCCCCCCCCCCCACGCGCTCTCTCACGCGCTCTCTCACGCGCTCTCTCACGCGCTCTCTCACGCGCTCTCTCACGCGCTCTCTCACGCGCTCTCTCACGCGCTCTTTCACTCTCTCTGTGTGTCTCTCTCTCCCCCTCTCTGTGTGTCTCTCTCTCCCCCTCTCTGTGTGTCTCTCTCTCCCTCTCTCTGTGTCTCTCTCTCCCTCTCTCTGTGTCTCTCTCTCCCTCTCTCTGTGTGTCTCTCTCTCCCTCTCTCTCTCTCTCTCTCTCTCTGTGTCTCTCTCTCTCTGTGTCTCTCTCTCTCTGTGTCTCTCTGTCTCTGTGTCTCTCTGTCTCTGTCTCTGTCTCTCTCTCTCTGTGTCTGTCTCTCTCTCTCTCTCTCTCTCTCTTTCCCTCTCTCTCTCTGTGTCTGTCTCTCTCTCTCTGTGTCTCTCTCTCTGTGTCTCTCTCTCTGTGTCTCTCTCTCTGTGTCTCTCTCTCTGTGTCTCTCTCTGTGTCTCTCTCTCTCTGTGTCTCTCTCTCTCTCTCTCTCTCTCTCTCTCCCCCCCTCTCTCCCTCTCTATGTCTCTCTCCGTCTCTCTCTGTGTGTCTCTCTCTCTCCCTCTGTGTGTGTGTCTCTCTCTCTCTCTCTCTCTCTCTCTCTCTCTCTCTGTGTCTCTCTCTCTCTCTGTGTCTCTCTGTCTCTCTCTCTCTCTCTCTCTCTCTGTGTCTGTCTCTCTCTCTCTCTCTCTGTCTCTCTCTCTCTCCCTCTCTATGTCTCTCTCCGTCTCTCTGTGTCTCTCTCTCTCCTTCTCTGTTTGTGTGTCTCTCTCTCTCTCTCCCTCTCTGTTTGTGTGTGTCTCTCTCTCTCTCTCCCCCTCTCTCTCTCTCTCCGTCGCTCTGTGTGTCTCTCTGTCTTTCTCTCTCTCTCTGTCTCTCTGTCTCTCTCTCTCTCTCTCTCTCTCTCTCTCTCTCTCTCTCTCTCTCTCTCCCCCCCGTATGTTTCTCTCTCTCTTTCTTTCTCTCTCTCTCTCTGTCTCTCTCTGTCTCTCTCTCTCTCTCTCTCCCCCCCCTGTATGTTTCTCTCTTTCTCTCTCTCTCTCTGTGTCTGTGTCTCTCTCTCTCTCTCTCTCTCTCTCTCTCTCTCTCTCTCTCTCTCTCTCTCTCTCTGTGTCTGTGTCCGTCTCTCTCTCTCTCCCTCTCTGTTTGTGTCTCTCCCCCTCTCTCTCCCTCTCTGTTTGTGTCTCTCCCCCTCTCTCCCCCTCTCTCCCCCTCTCTCCCCCTCCCCCCCCTCCCCCCCTCCCCCTCTCTCCCCCTCTCTCCCCCTCTCTCCCCCTCTCTCCCCCTCTCTCCCCCTCTCTCCCCCTCTCTCCCCCTCTCTCCCCCTCTCTCCCCCTCTCTCCCCCTCTCTCCCCCTCTCTCCCCCTCTCTCCCCCTCTCTCCCCCTCTCTCCCCCTCTCTCCCCCTCTCTCCCCCTCTCTCCCCCTCTCTCCCCCTCTCTCCCCCTCTCTCCCCCTCTCTCCCCCTCTCTCCCCGTCTCTCCCCGTCTCTCCCCGTCTCTCCCCGTCTCTCCCCGTCTCTCCCCGTCTCTCCCCGTCTCTCCCCGTCTCTCCCCGTCTCTCCCCGTCTCTCCCCGTCTCTCCCCGTCTCTCCCCGTCTCTCCCCGTCTCTCTCTCTCTCTCTCCCCCCCCCCTCGTATGTTTCTCTCTTTCTTTCTCTCTCTCTTCCCCCACCCCATTCTATCTCTTTCCCCCACTGCCTGTATCTCTCACTTGACCCTCTCCCTGTCTCCCCTGTGCACTCTCAGTCGCTGGCCCTGCAACTAATGTACCTATTTGTAACAAATCAATACAATGAATAGCCTTGCTTTTATTGTATTTCTGTGTTTAAAGAGCACACTACCCGTGAAATTAACTATTAAGTTACAAAGACCAAGACCTTCCAGTCACCAAACATGTAGGTGAATTACACAAATAAACTAAACAGTGGTAAACCTGTAGGTCCCGATTGCACAATGTGATGTGTGTTGTGTACAAAAGTTGAATGATACAGCAAAGAGGTTTACAAAGTTCCTTGTGTTTCCTTATGAGACTCCGGTAGCACACCTTTCCACTGAATAATTGATAGCACCAGTGAAAAGATCCTTAAGATCAGTTGTTTTAACATAATATAGCTGTTGCGCCGTGTGAGCCTGGTCCAAATGGAAACATTTTCCATGACTTTACAAGATTAATGCGTTCATTTCTGCATTATCCCAAGGGAATTAAGCAAGATTGCTATAGGGAACCTGTTGTAATTTGTGTTACACAATTGTCCTCTTTACACTTCATCTCTTTTCCATATTGTGCAGCGGGAGCCTCTCAGGTGAAATGGAACAAAAAGAACCCTTGCTGCTTAGCAACAAGCCATGATGGAGATGTGAGAATCTGGGACAAACGGGTGAGTTTTTAAAAATTGTTATTCCTCATGGGATTTGGGAATGGCTGACATGGTTCACATTAGTGAACCAAGCAGGTTTTTACAATGATCAGTGATGGTTTCATGTTCCTATAGCTTTCAAGCACTGACAGATTTATTAAAAGAAAACACTTAAGATTCCGGAAGTTATTTTTTACTTAATCTTTTCAAAGCCAATTGAGCTTGGTCCCTTTCCTAATGAGTTGGAAGAGAACCATGCAATCATGGAAAACAAGGATCTCGGCTTAGTAAGGACAGAGGGTTTTTGGATGTAATTTCAACTATGAAATTTGTAACTGCTTTACCTTGAAATATCTGGGAACTCAAGTAAAAATTGTTATGCTTTTCTTTGTATGTCTCGTGTTTAGTTGGTAAATTGTTGGCTTCGCTATTTCTTGTAAGAAAAGAAAACATAGCAGGGCATAAATCATTCCCCCGCCTCCCCTCATTACATTGTAGAGTTCAGATCAAGGTGGTTTCTCCAACCTTTTGGGGAATAAATAATTGCAGGCAAAGAGAACCAAGGAAGTACACCTTCTAAGAGTGACAACTATGAATACCAAGTTAAAAGATGTAATACTTAATCTGAACAGTTCAGTGGCCTAAGATGGCTGAATTAATCTAAAATGTAATGTATTTTAATGATTTGAATACTGTACAAATATTAACCAGATGTTGTGTGCTGACTTTCTTGTTCCTCAGCTTGTGCCAAGCGATATTTTAAATGTACTTGAGGGCAAACAAAGTTAGTGTTTAATGCCTCATCTGATACAGTTCCTCCAGTTGTGTTTAGTCTCTTGATATAGGATCGGAGTGTCAGCCTGGATTTTGTGTTCAGGTTTCTGTTAAGAACATTACCAGTTAAGCAGTGGCTGACTTAAATAAGGAAGATGTTATTCTGTTAGACTAGAAGCCGTTGAGGTTGAATTGATAATAGATTAAAATCTGAAAATAACATCAGGACTGAATGTGCTTCTGTAATAGACAGGTTTAACCTCAATGGGTGGGTCTCATCTACCTTCCTATAAATGGAAAGTAAGGCATGCACGTTAGCTTCTTCAAAGCACAAAAGTAACTGGGAGATGCTGTTGCTGTGAAGAGAGATGGTAAGACTTAGCGAAGGTTTTTGCCTTAAGGTAGAGGTAATTGTCAAAGATAATTTAAATATTTTAACATAAGACCTCTGCAAAATCTTTCCTTTTTTCCCAGAAACCTAATACAGCAGTGGAATATATTGCTGCTCACTTGTCAAAGATCCATGGACTGGACTGGCACCCGGAGAATGAACACATCTTTGCTACATCAAGCCAGGACAACTCCGTCAGAGTAAGTAATAGACCCTAAACACAATTGGTTTATATCTGATCTGTCTTCAGAGGAATCTATTCAAGAGGAATTCATATTTCTTCTTCTGGTTTCTAGTTCTGGGATTACAGACAACCAAGGAAATATCTAAATATTCTGTCATGTCAAGTTCCAGTGTGGAAGGCCCGGTACACAGTAAGCAGCTTTTCTGTTTGATGTTGATGGGTTGCTGTCCATGGAAAACTGGTTTTCTTCTCTGATCTCCTATTTCAAATTCATATTAACTGTATCTAGTTTTCAATATTAAACACATTGATGAACTTAATCAAAATTTTGAACAATAGGGAGCGAGAGAGGACTGCCTGTTCGTATGGATTGTAACACAGGAGAAATTAACTGGAATGTTTAATAGAATTTTATGATCTGCATCTGTTTTTCTTCCTGCATTTCTTCCTGATTGCACAAGAATTGAATACTTGTCTGTTGCATCCCATTGGGAAGATGCTCTGATTCTCAATCCTATAGTTCAGTTACGACAAAAGTTAGTGATTTCATAAAAGCAGACACAGTCCCCAGTCTAGACCAGTCCAGACAGTTTCATAGAGCGTCTGTGCTCTGTACGTGACAAACAACAACACCTTCGGTTACTAACCATTTTAATCCCCCTCCCACTCCCCAGGTGACATGTCTGTCCTAGGTCTCCTCCAATGTCATAATGACACCGCCCGCAAACTGGAGGAGCAACACTTCATATTCCGCCTTGGGAGCCTACAGCCCAATGGCCTAAACGTGGAATTCACCAGTTTTAAAATGTCCCCACCCCCAGCCTCATTCCACGCCCTAGCCTCCCTCTTGTCGCCACCTTGACCTGACACAACCTGCCCATCTTCTCTCCCACCTGACTACCCCATCACTCCCTACCTGCACTCACCTATCACCATCCGACCTGCCTTCCCCAGCCCCACCCCTCCCCTCTCTATTTCCCAGCTCTCTTCCCCCTCCCTGTTTCTGCAGAAGGGTCTGGACCTGAAATGTCAACTTTCCTGCTCCTCTGATGCTGCCTAACCTCCTGTGTTCCTCCAGCTCCATTTGGTGTTGCTCCAGTCCACCTGTTTTTGTTTGGAATCAAGTTAACAGAAGGCAATGACCAGATTCCTGTACTTAAAGAAGAATGACTTTGTTTGTTTGTTTCTTACAAAGAAGTTATCTACCTTCTCAAATAAACAGCTGTGTCTTCATTGTTAAGGTCTAACCAACCCCTTTCATTTGGGCATCATGTCATCTACAAACAACTTAGCTCAGAGCTTGAAAGTTCAGGAGGATGAACACTACACAGAATTTTAAGTATCTTGTTTATAAAACTGAAGCAATTCCTTCCATAAACCTAGGTTTTAAAACAGTCCAATGTCCATTTGAGTTCATACACAAAAATACAGAAATAAAATGGTATAGTCTTTAGAAATGCCAGTGTTTGGGTACTTGATGCTATATCAGCTGTGACTAACTTTATTGTCTTTCTGATCTTTCCTGGTAAGCACTTAGCTTCTACTTAACTACTTCCATTCAGAGCACAGTATGAAATCCAAATACATGTCTTAGCAAAATTGGCACAGTAGTTTGTTCTACCACGTAATAGGTTACTTGGGAATGTTCTACCTAAATCTGGAAAGTATGCACTGATAGAAGTAAGATTGATTAGTTGAAGTACTTCTTTGACTACTTGATATTGAACAATGTTTTTGGTTTCTCTTATTACTCTGAAATAGATGCTTCCATCATTTGTCAATATAAACACTCGGCCTGATATTTTCCTTCAGGAATAAACTTTAATTTGCCAGGTTATTATAACTTTCTGTATAATTTTTTCCTGTCTTTGACAGCCGTTTAGCAATGGCTTAGTGACGGTGATGGTTCCCCAGTTACGTCGTGGTGAAAATAGTCTCCTTCTGTGGAATGTTTTAGACTTAAATGTCCCAGTTCATACTTTCGTTGGACATGATGACGTAGTGCTAGAATTTCATTGGCGAAAACAGAGGGAAGGTAAGATGCCCGAAATGGGAACAAGTGGGCAACAGTCTTAATCCTAAAGTGAGATCCAGTTAGATGTGTGACCTGTAAGATGTCTTTGAATTCTGAGAAGAAAGGGCTATGTGAATAACAGCCACAGTTGCTCCTGGTTTTTAACACCTGAGCAAGATTATCAAACCCATTGATTAACAGGATGAAAAGCGCCAAGAGGTACACAGGCCAGAAGTGAATCAAGCTGGACAGGACAGAAGAGGTTTTGACGAGGCTAGTGTGGCTAACCATAATCAAAGACTACAAAGAGGAGGGACTTGATCTAGTAGTCACAGTCATAGTTGTTCATAATTTTACCTCTGTCAGAAACCTGACAGAGTAATTCAAAGAGGTGTCTGCAGGAGGATAAGCATGAATCTGGGAGACAACATATTTGAGGGTCTGAGAGGAAAGTGCTGATAGCGTGCAAGAACAGAAATTAAATCTAATCTCAAAACCTATTGGATAAACTTTAATGGAGATTGTTCCACTGCTACTGGGTTGTTCTTTGACAATGATTGGACACCAATCAGATAACTTGTCAGACTTAATTGCCTTTGGCCTCCACAGCTTAAAACAAAATCAGCAACCTGTTGATGGTCAAATTTCGGGCTCCTAAAGTCAGCCAATTCACAAATATTTTCACACGCAGCTTGAACAAAGTACCAGGGTTAACACCACACAGAATGAGTTTCAGTAACTTTTTTGAAGTGTAATCATTCCTTCCATAGTCCTTTGCTGTAAACCAGTCCTTTCCCCAGTTCAGTCATTAATCAAAAATAAAATAACTTAAACTGATAATGATCTTTACACTATCTGTTGATTCTCCTGAAAGTCGATCTGCTCTAGAGGCATAATCTCGTTTCTTGAAGTGAAATATCGTTCAAAGCTATTATGGGTAGTCAAACCTAATTTATTTCTTATCAATCATTTGGCAATGTTCATATGGGATAGAGAAGTGTTTGAACCTCTTCTGCATGGTAGCTGAGTGGTTAGTACTGCTGCCTCACAGCCCAGGGACCTGGGTTTGACTCTGCCCTGCAGCAATTGTCTGTGTGGAGTTTGTGCATTGCTCCCATGTCTGAGTGGGTTTCCTCTGGGTCCTCATGTTTCTTCCCATGGTCCAGAGATGTGCAAGTTAGATGAATTGGCCAAGCTAAATTACCTGTAGTGGCCATGGATGTGCAGGCCAGGTGGATTAGCCATGGGAAATGTGGAGTTACAGGGCTACGGTGGGGAGGGCTGCTGTTTGGCAGGTCGCTGTGGACTGAATGGTCTGAATGCCCTTCTTTCACACTAGGGTTTCTCTGACTTCATTTAGTGGCTAGTGCTGAAGTTCTTCAGAATCTCAGAAATTGCGTTTTCTGTAATTATCAATTTGCTGCTCTATCATCTGTGTACAAAAGCTTAAATTTCTTCGATGGAAGTCTGGTACTGATGATTTTTGTTGCATTAGTTGATAGGCATTTAAAGTTGTTGATCATTTTCTTGAATTAAATAATGATTGTTTTGATTTTGATCTTGTATACACCCTTCTTGTTGACTTTCTGTTGTGAAGTTGTTTCAATGCCAAAACTGAAAGCTATTGGAAACTTGTGCTGTTTTAAATGCCAAGTTTGGCTTTGCTTTACCAAAGGTGTGGCTTTAGGGATTTGAAGAAAGATGTTCCTTTTCCAAGTAGGCTGAATGATTTCCACAAGATCCGTAGGTTCAAATGTTCTCAAAATGGTTTCAATCAGTGATATTCATTTTTTTTGAGGGTGTGAAAGGAGGCTGTTTTAAAAACAGAAATTTATGGAAAAACTGAGCAGGTCTGGCTGCATGTGTGGAGAGAAATTAGAGTCCATGTTTCAGGATTAGTGTTGTTGTTCCTTGTGCCGATATTTTCTGCGTCTGAGATATTTTCATAGTAAATTTAACACCATGTGATCAGAGTCATGTCCTATTTCTTTGTCTCTAATACTGCAATTTAACAATTGAACTTGAAAAACTTCTTAATTACTGAAGAAAATTTGCATTTCTCACCCAAATTATTGACATAATAAATTAGTGTCATTAGGTTGATTTTGAGTCACTGACTGAATTCATTGGTCTTTTCAGAATCTTCAGTCTATTGACATTGAATTTCCTGTGCAGTATTGTGTTGCTGCTGTTGCTTTTGGGCTAGGTTGGTGGAGATAATCACATAGATAGGAGGAGCTCATGACTGATACATCAGCCACTTTCATGATATGGGTGATGTAAATATTC
Organism: Stegostoma tigrinum; assembly: GCF_030684315.1. Taxonomy (NCBI): domain Eukaryota; kingdom Metazoa; phylum Chordata; class Chondrichthyes; order Orectolobiformes; family Stegostomatidae; genus Stegostoma; species Stegostoma tigrinum. Next base: position 11,718,874 of record NC_081369.1, on the reverse strand, counting down.
CTGTCGCTCCTTAACTGAGACAGTGACATAGACGAGCAGTTGCAAATATCTGGAGTGTATGTGTGTTGTCTTGTAATTGGAGTCTGGTAGCATTCTAAATCTGGCTTCTTTTTTGCAGAACTGAAGGACTATCAGTTGGTTACCTGGTCACGTGACCAGACATTACGAATGTGGCGGATTGATATGCAACTACAGCGGGTAAGTGTTTTTTGTTTGCTGAATGATTTGTTAACTGCTACAAGCTGTTCCAGTTATGACATCACCATTTGTGCATTAGGTCATTACCTTGAACTTTATGGGAAGATATCAGCTGGCTGCTGTCTCAGCGTGGTAACCTGTACATATGTAGTTTTTTAGAGAGCCAGGGTTATGCTAGGTTTTCATCAATGGTGACAAATTTTCTTCCTTCCTTATTCATTTTGCTTCTTTTATGCTTGACTGTGGGAGGAGAAAAACAAAAGGATAAATCCATATTGATGTTTAATTTTTTGTATGCAACTTTAAGGTGAGATTGACATGTTTGTAGGTAAACATAACTTTGGCACATCCCTTCAACTAAACATCTGAAGCCTGGGACTGGAATTGATACTGGTTATAATGCTAAAGTAAATTTTTATTTAGAAGCCTATTCTCTGATGCATTAGGCTACATTGCACAAAACTATTGCCCAAATTTGAATGTATCGGTTGAAGTAAGAAATTTGGAAGACGATGTTGATACCAGTTTGAAGAGAGCCTGAGCAAATAGGAAGAAGTGAATACCAGTCAAAGATCCTTTCTTCCGTTGTGGAAAAAGTGGATATTTATTGTCTGTTTTCTGATAAGCTGAGCAGAGATTGAACATGTTGAGGGAAAGGTGTGGCTAAGTTGTATTCCATTAGGGGAAGGTGGCATTGTGCAGGTAAGGCTGCTGTAGGTATCCTTTTATGGTCATTGCACTTTGAAGGATACATGTGTACTGTGTTTGAAATGGAGGAACAGAATGGTTTAGGAGGCAACAAGAGTGCAATACCTGTTACGTGGACATGTGATAATTTGGCTCTGGAATGGTTAACTTTTCCGTGCAACTGCAACACAAAGTTTTGATCGTCTGTTTTGTTTCAGCTTTGTGCAAATGACATGCTGGATGGCGATGAGTTAACTGATGGTGTTTCCCTGCTCCCAGAGGCAGATAAAGCTCTTCACTCACAGGACACTGAACCTCCCCCAACACTAAGTCATGTAAACGAAGAGGATGAAGGTAAAATTGTTATGAAGCTCAAAATGGAATTCTTTATAGTTTGACTGTGAGCCACTGCTTAAATAGTTGCAAAGTGGAGACTGCAAGACTAAATGTTAGTTTTGAAGCTTGTTTAAGGATGTTTGAGTGTGCGACAGGTGGCTGAAGTAGCAGAATTTGGGGGCTCAACTCTCCCCATCCAATCTCAGCTTGTATAGAATTTGTTAATTTGCCAAAATCTTACTCCAATGTGTTCTGACACAGCACGTTGTGGGAGTGATAATGCATGGCATTGGAAGTTGGGAAGGATATTTGCCTTTCTCTACATAAATCTAACCTGTAAGCAACCATTGGCAATCTCAAGGTCTGTGTCTACCAAGGGACTGCGAAAATTAGGGCAGAAATGCCAACTGTTTTCTTAGTTAATACTTGATTCAAATAGTTTGTGTCTGTTTTGTACAATGCACTTGTCTGCACAATCATACTATGGTGTGAGCATTTCACCGCATAGATGCCCAGAGTTCTGGCTACGTACCACCATAGCAGCATTATTACAATTGATAAAAATCACTTACCTTCACCCTCTACTTCAGTCACCATGAAGGCTCGGGCAGTGATTTATCTGATAGCACTGAGCACTGGAGCTGATGAGCTGCCCCTGGAAGGTTGAATTATAGTTAGTCTGGAGTCCTTTGGAATTTTATCTTATGACTGTGGAATTAAAATAGTGGGTGAAAACTATTTACCTCAGCACACACGGCGTAATTTTGACATTGTCCTGGTTTAACAGTGTTGATTCAGTGAATTTTGGCAGTTTTGAAATCGTGAAAGATGAATTAAAACAGTACTTTGACAAATACTGTATCTGGTACAGGTAATGATAAGCTGCAGTTTCTTTTTCCATACTTTGTGCTTTGATCATAATTCCAAAGTAACATATTTCAACTATGCAATTATTGTGAAAATATGTATATATTGGGCGATTGTTTTAGTTTACTGTAGTTGTGCTGTTTGTTTTAAGCTGAATAGTTCAGAATTGTCTACGATTTTGAGGAACTATTATGACCCATCTGTGATCTTGAGGTGGGGTGATTCCATATTGAGGCCTAGGTGCTGAATACTGATGTAAAGCATGCAGGCCATTCATGTAAAGGAATGCTTAAGTAGGTGTTATTCATTGCTCAGACTAAACCCTGTTTTACTAAGCAATCTAAGTACTGATTTGTCATACAGTCAATCCATCCTGCAGTGTACTTGATGAAATTTGTCTCCTATGCTTGTTGACAAGCAGTCTTCTTGATTTGATCAGGTATATTTCCTTTTCATGGTAAGTGCAGTTACCCTCTGCATGTTCTTTTTCTTCCAGTTTTAAGAGAGGATTTTCATAATCACGTCACAATCAGCTCCAAACCTGATTATCTTGGACTACCACAGACATTGCAACAAGAATTCTCGTTGGTTAATCTACAAATCCGCAATGTGATGGTTGATGAGGTTTGTGTGAATGCAGTGGATTATCATTGCAGTGGGTGGGCTCTTTTTTTTTTATCCATGCATGGAATGAGAGCGTCAGCAGCTAGGCCGGCATTTATTGCCCATTCCTAATTGCCCAGAGGGCAGTTAATAGTCAACCACATTGCTCTGGGTTGGGAGTTACATGTAGGCCAGACCAGGTAAGAATGGCAGTTTCCTTCCCTAAAGAGCGCTAGTGAATTTGCTGCCTTCCTTTCCTTCTCTCCGCCCTTGCCCGTTCTGGAGCAATCTTCTTGTCACCTAAGGTTCTAAGACATTCAACTATCATTGAATTCAACTATCTGGAAGAGATCATCAGTTACATTTGCTTCTTTTCCCTACTGTTCTGGTTAACAGTATACATTAATGGTACCAAAGGAATAAACCTGTAATGAAAACCGTTTGATAACTGTGGCTTTAAAGTCTTTTTCTCACAACAATACAACCTTGGCACACTATTTGCTGTTAAACCATATCCTACCATATAAGATGCCTGAAGTTACAGAAAAAGAAACTGGAGCCCGTTTGGTGGTTACAAATTAGAGGTTAGGTTTACAAGATCAGATAATGGGAATGTCAGTCTGAATTTAGAGAAATATTTTTCTTTCACAGGGCTCTATTTCCTCCCTTTGATGTGCATTGCTTCACAGTGATTCCTAATTAGGGTGATCGTTGTATTTTTGGCTAAACTTGATAGAAACAGTTTGCAATGAGAATTGATGCAATATAGCCTCAATGTACCTGTATTAAGGCTTAATTTAAGTTAATTTTGGACATCTTAAGAGCTGCAAAAAAATGTAAAGGATATTTTAACTGCAAACCTGGCACAAGATGAGTTTCATTTTTTACTGAGGGTAATGAAAATTCAATTCTCCAGAACATCTTCAGGATCATTGTGATTTTGATTATTGTTTCAACTGTACGACTGGTGCCAACAGTACTACATTCTGAATTGTATAGATGGATGCTGTAAATCGCAACTGCACAGTCTCGGTGCATTGTGGAAATCTCCGGGTGAAGATGGTTGTGATGTTTCCAGTACAGTATCCAAACAACGCTGCTCCCTCCTTCCAGTTCATTAACCCCACTACCATCAGCTCAAGCATGAGATCAAAACTTCTTAAGGTAAACTGACCATGTGTAAAAAAGAATTAATCATATGAGAACTGACTGTTGGATTCACATAGAATCTTTGATTGTCGTGTTTTGTCATGATACTGAAAATGAAGTATTTTCTTCTGTATAGTAACGAAGAACAAGAGTAGATCATTTGGCCCTTCAAGAAACTCCACATTAAGTATGATCATGACTGACCCCCTATATCAGTGCTACATTCCCGCTTTCTCCCATAGCACTTGATGTCTTTAAGATCTAAAATTTATCAACCTCCTTCTTGAATATATTGAGTGAAGAATTCAACAGGTTCACTACCTTTTGAATGAAGAATTTTTTTTTCTCAGCACATTCCTAAGTTGCCTGCCCCATACCCTAAGACTGCAACCTTTGATTCTTGACTTCCCCACCTGGGAAAACACCTCCCTGCATCTCGTCTGTCCAGCCTTGTTAGAATTCTTCATTTCAGTCCAATTCTTCATACTTCTAAACTTCAGTGCTTGCAGGACCTGTCAAATTAACCTCTCCTCATAGGACAGTCCAGGCATACCGGTGATGCCAGAACAAAATACTGTCAGCCTAGTAAACTTTGTTGCACTCCTTGAATGGTAAATATATCATTCTTTGCTAGGGAGGCCAGAACTACATGCAGTGCATTAGCTGTGGGTTCACTAAGGCTCTGTATAACTGCAGTAAGACATCTCCTCATCTGAATTCAAATTCCTCTCGTAATTGCCAGTATACCATCTACTTTGTGTATGGTTTAAATGAAATGTTATATTGTAGTTCCACCTGCTTGTTCTGCTGGATCAGATGAATAGACAAGAGCATGAGTTCTCCTGGTGACCAGGCCAACAAACCTCCTTCAGCCACTAATATGAGACAGATCAGTCAAATTTGTATCTCTGCTTTAGGTGGGATTATATGCAGAAAATAGTAACTGTTTACAGAGCAGTCATTGTACTTGAAAGTAATTCATCAGTGAAATGCTTTGTGATGTTTCTAGACAGATGGTAAGGTGTCATGTACATTTGTTTGATTTTTTTTGTGTGCGTGCCTAGTTTGAATTTTGATGATTGGTAATTATCGATTTACGTGTCATATGTTTGAGTAATTTGTGTGTTCTGTATCATGTATATTGTGTTTACCGTTTTGGTTGGGTTTGTTTGTACATTTATTTTTACCTATTTTTGCCTGTAATCAGTATGATGTGTTCATTGTGTGTGCTTGTGAATCTGCTTAATGGATTGAATTTCACAGATTTGTTGTCTATGATGTTTTTAGTGTGGTAGGACTTTTATTAAACCCTTTCACATTTGCTTCAGATTCTGAAGGACACATCCCTCCAGAAAGTGAAACGAAACCAGAGTTGCTTGGAACCTTGTTTGCGCCAGTTGGTGTCCAGCCTGGAGGCTGTTGTGGTAAGTGATTATTAACCCTCATTACTAGGCTGATATAATTCCAAGATGCTGTCATATTTAAAGGGAGCCATATGTGCGTGTTTAATAGCCATGTGATTGAGAAAACCTGCAGTCACATTTGATGTGTAAGTAACTTTCAAAATGATGCTATAATCTGTTTATACAATCTAGAGTGAATTTTGTTTTGAATTGACAATTAGGATCATAGAGTTGTTAAAAGAAGGAAGGCAGCTATTTGGCTCTTGTGTTCATGCTGACCCTCCTAAGGAACAGTCCATGTACCTGCCTTTAACCCATCCTCTTCCCATGTTGCTGCACATTCCACCTCATCAAACATTTGGATTAGAAGTTGGAAGGATTGCAATTGAAAATCCTGTCTTACAACTTATCATAAAGCATTGTCGTACAAAATTCTGAAGACTTTTGAAATAATATCAGGAAATGTATAGAGGATCAAGTATATCAGTAGAGAGAAAAATGGGTTAACTTTTCATGTCACTTGCCGTTCATCAGAACATTGTGTGATAGCCTTGTAATAGGTTTTCAGCACGTTCGAAGCAGAGATAGTGTGAGCATTGGGGTACAAAGAGAATATGGAGTGAAAGATTACAGAGATTCATTGACAGAAGGGATGGTAATGAAAGGAGGTGGAATTGAGACTGGAAACGAAAGAATAGTAAAATCATCAATAGATGAATAATGCTGTTTTGCTTATGAACAATGATCAGTGCTACTCTGTGCAATGTCTTTGGAGATTCATTCTCTGGAATTGTATGTAGTTAACACTTGTCATTTTAATTTGCAGGTTGTTTAGGTGAGTTTCTGTTTCTCTTTAGAGTATTGACGCTTCACTCACAGGAACTAAAAGTTAAATCCTCACCTAAATGGTGAGGTTCTTTTGTGGTTGAGTGTTGTCAGAAGGGAAAGTAACTTGATGATACTCAGCTGAATTTTAACACTTGTCTTTGGAGCCTTGGGAACCCCAAATCAGACCAAATATTAAAAATTGATTCCTTTTGTGGGGTTTCCTGTATCTGAACCATTGTATGCTTGCATTGTACTAAACTCAATGGTGCAACCCTGTAAATGAAAATCATTTAATAAGAGTAATCAAGTACCTTTTCAAAATTGAACATGATGGGACAGTGCCTGTTAGTGAACCTGCTTGCAGTTGTTTTCTGTTTGAAATTTATAATGTACATATATTTAGATCAGTTTATGCTTCACATCGTCAATCAAAGAGATCTGCTTGGAACAGACATTTCATTTTGGTAAGATGATATTCTGTTGCCATTCTTAATATTTTCCTATTAGTTAATGGAGAGATAGAAAACCAATTCGAGAACAATCAAATTCACTTAATTGCTGCCATAGTCTTAACCCACCTCCTTGCATCACCTGCACAGCAAACTGAACCAAGGACACATTAGGGAATTCATGTTAATAAAAATACTTGCTTGGTAAAATACATGTATTTAGTGTTCTTGTATGGTAGGTACTGCTTCTTTACAGATCTTAGTGGTATTTGATGAGTTAAGTTCTATTGATTAATATAATGGTTGACTTGAGAATTGATTATTACTTGAAAATAAATTGTCATGTGTAGGTCTTAGAGCATGACTCAAAATGAAACTGTGTTCTTGTCTCACCTGTGACTCAGTGGTAGTGCACTTCTGAAACAGGACCCACTCCAAAGATGACATAACATGATTGAGATTGTCTCCTGCAGTACTTGGAGATTGTTGCACACTTGAAGATGCTGTTTGGATGAGACTTTCGATCTTCGTGCCCTTTTAACATTCTTCTCTCAAATCAATCACCTCAATGTTAATATTTTGTCATTTTATTTATGGAGCCTTACAGATTAATTGCCATTTAGTTAGTGATATAGTAACATTTCTGAGAAACTTGGCAAGATGTGTGTAATTACAAGTTGTTTTCTTATTTTCAAATTGGATCTTTGCATAATTCAAATCTTCATTGACATCTGGTAAAAGTAAACTCATGCAGGTGGGTGTAATTCCATGTCAGACATCTGGGATATTACCTGTTAAAATGAAAGCTGTCACTTGTTATAGTTCATAACTTTTCATTTGACTTTGTTTGCTTTTCCAGAATCAAGATAACAGCGGCTCTGCTAACTCCCAGAATCCATTTGTCCTTGGAAATTCTGTCACACCTCCACTGCCAACTTTTCCACGAGTCACTAACACCTATGGTTCCTACCAGGATGCCAACATTCCCTTTCCTCGAACCTCTGGGGCTCGTTTCTGTGGAGCTGGTTAGTAAAACTTTAAGGCAAACATATCTCAGAAGTCACTGCCAATTCTGATAGTATTTCAGCGTTGGGTTAATTTTGTGCTGTCTAGTATTGATTGCCTGGACTTGTGAAGAATAGCTCCTAACTGTCACATAAGCAACACCTCGAGTGGACCAGGTAATTGCAAGAAAAGAATTCTCCTTATAAGATACAGGGTATAGATACAATGACCTGTGGTGCATTTACACTGAATGTAGTCAATATGCATCTATAAATAACTCTGCAGTTATGCATGAATTTTGTTTAGCTTGAAATCTAATTTGTGATGATCTGACACAATGGACTTACCAAGGTTTTGATAGCCAATTTAGTTCATAGGTACTGTAGATACAACATAAGCTTTTTTATTTTTCCTGGCAAAATGGACAGTTTCACATTTCCCGTATCATAGTCCATTTGGCCACATCTTTGTCCACTTACACAACTGCTCTGAATCCCTTTGTAACCTCTTTGTATCCTCTTTACAACATAATTTCACACTTGTCTTTGAGTCATCAGCAAATTTGCCAACCATGATATGTAACCAAGCTCAGTTGTGTAAGTCATTTAAGTCTAGCACTGATCTAAGTCTAGCTTGTGACAAACCACTTGATACATCTTGCCAGCCTGAAAATGATGCATTTGTGCCTGTTAACCAGTCAATCTTCTGTCCAAACTATTGTGCTTTCTCTTACACCATGAGCTTTTGTTTTCTACAATAACTGTTTGATGTGGCTCTTTATCAAATACCTTCTGGAAATCGAATTTGAGTGTGTGTACTTCTGGGTCCCCTTTTGTCCATAGCACACGCTACTTCCTCAAAGTACACCAAGCATTTTACTTTCACAAAGCCATGTTGACTTTATCTTTTTCTGCCTTGAATTTGCCTAAGTTGCCTTCTAGAATTTCTATAATAACTTCTAATTATAATAACTTTTTCCTGTGATGAAATGTCAAGTGCAGTAGCAGGTTTTGAACTAGAAACAGGTTCAGCTTCGCCTCAGATCTGGTTTTCTGTGGAGAGAATCTTGCAGGCAGTGACGTTAACAGTACACCAGCTCTTCCCAGACCAGACCTTCCCTCAACCTTTTCTTAGGACCAAGGGTTTTGGCCATTTCATGGGGTCCCTGGATAAGCCACTTTATCAAGGAATCTTTTATGTTTCTGACACTAACCATTGTGTGTTGCTTTGGGTTAAATGATGCCAATAGTATCGATTTAGGCATAATCAGTTTCAACAGGGCCTCTTTGTTCAGGACGAATTGGGGAGCCATCTTATCTGCAGGTCTTCATATTTCTGGACTGCAATGATTTATACGATGAAGGGCTATAGTAATCTAGGAGAATAATATAAACTCTGATCTGGTTACTGTTGCTCAGAACTTCCCAGAATTCATAAGTTGATATCATGTAATCAGCTGTAGCCATGTTTTTGTCTAGCAACATTCATTTTACAATTTGAACAAATTAATATAGCTTGTGAAAACAATTTATGCCCTCTGAGTGTGTTAACTGTGTCCACATTTGAATTGGAATTGTGCAGTTTGCATCATATCAAGTGATGACTAATTTGTGTTTATGTTGCATAGGTTATCTTGTATATTTCATGAGACCAATGACTCTTCACAGGACAGTGTCTCCAACAGAACCCACACCCAGGTAAAGAAAGCCACATGCACCATGATGCGTACACTGGGAATTTTTTTCCCCCTCTCAGGCGCTTTGCAATTTGCCTGTCCTTGTCAGTTTTATGTGGAACTGGAATTTGGAATTTGACTCTCTGGATTGAGGTGGAAGCAAGATTGATCAAGGCATTTAAAACCGATTTGGAACGTTACTAGGAAGAATGTGGAGCAATATGGAACCTGGACAGTGGCACTCAATCAATTGCTCCTTTTGGAGAGCCACACAGACATGATTGGCCTCATGGACTCCTTCTGTACTCTCACCATTGTATGTTTCATGAGATGAGAATTGCATAGTATTTCAAGAGCGGTTCTCGCTGTAGTCAGCTAACACTGCTGCTTAATTTTCTGCCCCTGCCAACAGTGATTGTTTTATCAATTGTATTACTACTTCTGACTATGAAGGGTAGTGAGTTGCATACTTTATTCATTTTGATGCCGTCTATGACTGATTACAATCTTGTACTGTCTGTTTAGATCATTGTCGGCTCTCTCTGCCTATCACAGTGGAGGAATCACCCCGATGAAGATCCGTACGGAATCTCAGAGTAATTTGAGGCTGTACAGTGGGAGCCCAACTCGCAGTGAAAAGGAGCCAGTCTCCATTAGCTCCTTCTATTACAAGGAGCGAGTGAGTATAGTGCACTGGACTTGTGACCAGCCACACAATCCATTGCCTCCAGCCCTTTTTGTTTTATTCGCTCTTGGGATGTGGACGTCACTGGCTAGGCTGGCGTTTATCACCCATCCCTAATTGCCCAGAGGGCAGTTAAGAGTCAACCACATTGTCCTGGGTCTGGAGTCACATCTACGTTACCAGACCAGGTAAGGATGTCTGACTTCCTTCCCTAAAGGACCTAGATGAGATTTTACAGCAATCATCAGTGATTTATATGGTCGACTTTTGGTTTGCTTTTATTCCAGATTTTTGTTGAATTGAAATTTCAGCATCTGTGATGGTGCATTTGAACCCATGTTCCCACAATAAATAATAGCCTGAGGCTTTGGTATACCAGTCTTAATTACATTACCACAATGCCACTGCATCTCCTTATCTCAAACATCAGATTTCCACTTATACAACAAATGGTTAGTTGCATTTTCACCACAGTTTTACACAATTCTCCAAGAAGTGGAACTTACCAGGCCAGTAAGATGAGCCTTTCAATGCCATATGGCTGAATTCTTTGTAGTAGTGCCTTAAGTTAGTGAGTGATTTAGTTTTGGTTTCCATAGAATTGATGCACCAGTTGTCTGTTGTCTATTTCTAAAGTTACAGATAGACATACAGGTGCATGTTTGTGGTTGATGACCAGACTGGAAAATAAAAGGAAGATGTGATGGGATTTGCAAAAGTGCAAACAATTGATTTTTGAAAAAATATGTCATGGAGAGAATTACTTTAAAAATTCTGATCTTATTTGATGACGAAGCATTGATCAGTTGCCTCTATACATGAGTTTTGTTTCTTTTTAGCTGGCTAACTGATGAACAGCTACTTCAGCCAGGGAGACGTCAGCTGAAACCAACAAGCATGCTCTTGCATATGGGAGCTCTTTTACTTACGTGGCTTGTTGTTTTTAGACTTGAATCTGAGGCACACCTGGCAACGCTTTTCCTGTAAACTGAACTCTTTTACATTTAAAATTTCAGTGGGATCAACTTTAGATCCCTTCACCTGTCCTGCAGAATTTTAAGTGTTTTTTTTCGCTTGTCTCTTGTCATTAATGCTTGCATTTGCTTAGCTGATGTGTATGAGAGATCCTGACTCAATACTGTAACTTTGCTGTGGCAATAGATTAAAAACCTGTTTGGGTGGATGGATGCTGGTTATTACCGTTGCTATCTTTTTTCCCCTTACAGAGCATCATCATTGCAACCTATAGTCTTGCTATGATAATTTTGTGCTGTTCTCTTTGGTTGCTCATGGGAACTCTACATTTTCAATTTCAGTCAGCAGTTACTCCAAAGAAAACTTGAAGAATCCTCCACCATTGTCCCTCAAGGTTCTAAATGTTCTGTCACCAAAACTTGACTGGTTTTTGCCATTGCCCATGGCTGAAACCCTGAGAGTGGGATTCCACATGCATGTTGTTTTCAGAGTAATTGTTTGGATTCTGGTGAGCTACACATTTAGAAATCTGACTTTGCAGGCAACTCCACTGCAGCAGAACAGATTGAGCAATTACAGAATACTGATACTTCCCATGACTGAGGAAGTGCTGAGTTTAAAATAAATGAAGTTATTGAGTTAGTTTTTCTCACTGAGTTGTGAGCTACTGTCTTGTTTTTTAAATCAGATTTAGAAATGTGATGATGATCACTCAAGTTTTAATTGTCCAAAAATGCTTTGATTCTTTAAGGTGTTGCAGTAAGGTTAAAAAATAATTGGAGAGATAATCAGGAAGTGGCTGTGCCTTAGAGGGTTTGTAATGAGCTTTCATATGGTATCAGACAGCAGTGATTAAAGTCTGAGGCCCATTAATGTGAAAGCATTGGGTGAAAAATGAGTAGGTCAGGTGCAGTATCTGGGGGTCACTGATGGAGTACAGTGTGTGGGGCTCACACAAGAATAGGTCCTTTGATCCTGCCTTGCCAGTCATAGCTGCTCAGATTACAGATCCATGTTACAATTTATTGCCATGGAAATTGAACGTAAGAGAAGGGAAGTTATGCTTAATTTAAACAGGGCATTAGTAAATCTGCATATGGTTATTTGTACTGGTCATGTATTTACAAGAGGGTTTTAATGTATTGGAAGCACTTAAGAGAAGGTTTACTAGACTAATGAGTGGATTGCCCTATGAAGGAAAGGGAGACAGGCTACGTCTGCATTCTGTGGAGTTTAGAAGAGTTAGGAGTGACTTGATTGAAATGTATAAGATCCTGATGGGATTTGGCTGAGTGGATGTTGAAAGGATGATTTGATTGATTTTATGGAAGGATCTATAATTAGGGATCATGATTTAAAATAAGGGAGCTTCCATTTGAAACAGATGAGGAAACTTTTTTTTCTCTGCAGGTTGTGAGTCTTTCCTATTTCCCACCTCCAATGGGGGTACAGAACCTTTAAATATTTTTAAGGCAAAATTAGATAGTTTATTGTTTCCAAGGAAATATGCAGGAATATCGAGTTGCAGCTAAAATCAGATTAGCCACAAACTTATTGAATGGTGGAGCAGGTTCAAATGGTGGAGTGACTATCTTGTTCCTTGTTCATACATACATCACGTTCTTGCCTACCCTCAATAACCCTTACTTAGCAAGAACCTGTCCACCTCTGTGCCAATTGAAAAAAAATAGAAAATTTTACTTTTACCTCCTTTTGAGCAGGAAAGTTTTAAAAACTTGTGTCCCTCTGTTGTGGGGAGAATCCTTTATTTTTAAACACTGACCCCTCTATTGTTGCTATTTGGTATACTTTGCACAACATTGCAGAAATCTCTTACTATATTCAGGTGTCTCTTGAAATATTATCATGATCGTTATAACTGCATGTGATAGGAGAGGGACTTCAAATTGAAATTAATAATTCACTGACAAAATGTCTCTTTGTTTGCCTCAGATTTTTGTCTGTAGTCACATATAACTTGGGTCTTGAGTTTGTACATTGAGTAAATGCTTAAACATACAGCCTTTTTCATCTAGCTTCTCACTGTTTTTCTGTGAATTAAGTTTATCTTTTCTGTGAATGCTGTTTTATTTTGAATCTATCTTTCCGTGTGCATTTTATTTTATGTTGTGATTTGATTTTTTTTGTATTCTTGGTGTTTCTTTTTTTTTTTGGTGGTGTTCATTCTTGCAGATGTCTCCTCTCTCCGCCTGGCGACGCTGGTCCATTCAAGCAGTTAATGAGTTCCCGGTACTGTGCACATTACCATCCTGCATTGGTGCCCCTTGTGATTCTGGGATGGCCAGGTGTCCTGTATCCGGGACAAAAGCATCGCCAGTCAGCTCCATTAACAAATGATGGATGTTCATTGACTTTCTTTAGCAAACTTTCTAAAGTCACCGACCCATGCTGGATGTGCAAGTTTTATGAATGTGAACTCTTCAGGAACTGTTAGTGATACCTGTGCTATGAACCCAGGCAGTGATTGTCAATGGAAGCCTTTCATTGATGGGATATTCATAATGTGACATCCATACTTGTCAATCACTTGCCATTGGAATTACTCACAGTACTTGGGCAAGAACCCTAGCTGAGATGTTATTTCTTGTTCCCTAGCCCAAGAGGACAGTTGTAATGGTTCAACTTTTACCCAAGTTAGAAACACTTGGTTCAGTACAGCAGTAAGCCCTGGTTTATGTAAATCACTATTTGATTTCCTTATCAGTCTAAGATATGGTGCAGCTGGCCAACTCAAACTTCTTGGGCAGTTCAAAGCAGTCCCTGCTGTGCATTAAAACTTACTGTGTAATTTTAATTTCTGTAGATTGTTACCAATGGCTAAGTAATTTTTCGCAACGTGCATGCTACTGACTGGGAGCTGGGCTTTTAGGATATGTGCAGCTTTCTATCAATGTGCTTTTAATTGACAAATTATGGAGCATTTCTGTGCTGTGTTCATCAGATGACCGAGTGATTACCTTATACCTTAGTATACCAGTTGCTTTTGCCTTGAGAGGAATCCCTTTATTCTATGTGCTGCTGCGTGGAAGTTCTTCTCAGCTTGTACATATTCCCAAATGAAATTTTAAATGGTGACTGAAATACCAATCATTAGTTTACATGCAGAAGCTGGCGAGACCAGAATTTCACTCAGTGCACTGTGAAAAATGGTTGCCTTAATGCTTCTCAGATCAATGTCAAAAGTGGACATGTGGATGATTCATTACGGTATTATAATGTTGCTAAAAACTTTGCTTTACGGGAGAATACAAAGCCCTGCTACATGACACTTGGAAGGATTTGATGCACTTTCTCTTCCAGGGCTGCCTGTTTGTTTGTGTGCTTGATCGAGAATATCGTTGGACAAACTTTCTGATGACCTCAAAACCAGATTGCTGAAAAAGCTCAGCATGCCTGGCAGCATCTGTAGATAGAAATTAAAGTTAACATTTCCAGTGAAGCCACTGAACTTGAAATGTTAATTCTGATTTCTCTCCACAGATGCCAGATGTTTTGAGCTTTTCCAGCAATCTGTCTTTTTTGTTCCTGATTTACAGCATCCACATTTCTTTCAGTTTTTAAACTGTGGTGATTGTATGGATATTTTTGTTGAGGTAGTTGTAATGCTGGTTTATGTTCCTTGTGCACGTCATCAGGCTGATTTCAAATGTAGGCATAATAATTTATTTGCTGGCGTGGTGATTTATTTTACTACATATGGCATCATTATGGTAGGATGGGAACCTCTGGCAGATCCCTGCAAGTTTCTGGTGTTTCAGACCTGAAGAAGAGCTCTCGAGCCTGTTTGTTAGCTTTATCAAATCCATACGAACACTTTGCAGGAATCTTGATCATCTTCACATTTTCTATTTTCTACTTCAGCCAGTGTCCAGAATTCACAAATGAGCTTGTAAAGATTCTTGTTTGCTTTTGCAAGCAATTTCCTTTGACCAAGTCACATGAAGTAACGTTGCCATTATTTGACTTAACCCAAGGAGCGATTGCATAAAGGTTTCATATATTGTATCCCTGAAAATAATTTTTTGATGTCTTCCATGCTCACAATCTATACCATACAAGTGAGAGAACCTCTCCTAAAAAGAGCATCTACAGTCACTTCTACTGCCAGCAAGTGGATGCTGAAATAGTGGTGATTTCCTCATTAACTGCATTTCAGAGCATCACCAAAACAAGGCAAACTTGATAGTTGTAAAAATTAGTGCAAAACAAGTTGCATTTATATACAGAGATAATGGGAACTGCAGATGCTGGACAATTCCAAGATAATAAAATGTGAGGCTGGATGAACACAGCAGGCCAAGCAGCTTTTGTGCTCCTGAGATGCTGCTTGGCCTGCTGTGTTCATCCAGCCTCACATTTTATTATCTCTGCATTTATGTACAGCTGCCTATTGCTTCAAGTATCTCAAAATGTCAAAGAAGCATTTTTGGAGTGTGATCACTTATGGGCAACAGGAGAATCAGTTTGCTGTGTGCAGTGTGATAATGACCATTTAATCTATCTTTGTGGTGTTGATTTGAGGGGTAAATATTGACAGTGGAATATCTCCTCTCCATCAAAACAGTTTTGGATCTTTTACACTTGCCAGGGTCTTAGTTTAATGTCTAATCCCGAAGATGGCACTTCGAAAAAGAGCACTGTTTTGGTGTTTTACTGATTGAATTTTGTTCTCAGGATTGGTACTTGACTGCAGAAGCTTGTCACTCGAGATGAGAATGTTGCGAGCTGAGCCACAGTGTCCAGAAATGGGAGCCATAAGTGTAGTGACAGCATTTAAATTTATGTTGGAAGTCTTGGAAAGATTTAGAAGTAGTAGGCAGGTACATACAAACATACATATTAGTTGCAGCTGACGCCCACCTGTCTCCTGAAGCCTGTTCTGCCATTTAGTAAGATTTTGGCTGATTTGCTTGTGTTTGGATTTGTAAATAAAATTAATAAGAAATGTTTGGAGGGATGTAGGCTAAGGACTCGTTTAGTTTGGGATTATGGTCAACCCATGGATTGGTTAGACCGAGGGGTCCGTTTCCAAGCTGTACGACTGAATAACCATTTGACTGACTTGCCTAACAGGAAGACGTCAGGGCAATTGATGACACTAGAAGGTAATGAATATCATTTGTGATTGTGGAGACTTTGTTGTATGCTGACCAAGAGTGGGAACAGAATAATGAAGGATATTCAAATTTTCAAGAGATAAGCAAAAAAAAAGGACATTGGCTAGTGTTGATATTAAGTGATGGGATCAGTGTATTAGACAGAGAGGACCTCTGGGGATTAAAAAAACATGTAGAATCTGTTTGGTTGGAGGTCAGAGTCAGCAAGGAGCAGCAAACTTTAACAGGAGTGGTTTGGAAGTCACTGAACAGTAGTGGTAATGTAGGGAATGGTATAAATTATGAAATTGGACATGCATGTAATCTGTATGTGGAGTAGGTAAATCTAATGGGCACCAGTGCTGCAGAGGAAGAATTCTTTGTATGTGTTTAAGATAGTTTTCTGCAGTGATCAGGAGGAATCCACTTGGCCACAAGCTATTTTGGATCTCATATTTTGCAAAGAGAAAGACTCTATTCATAATCCTGCGTTGTACAAAATAAAACTTTACAGAATAGTGATCATAATATGCTAGTATTTTCTTGTAGATTTGAAAAAGGGTAGTTAAATCTCAATCCATGGTCTTAAATCTAAATAAGGGCAGTTAGGGAAATTTGAGGAAACAGTTGGCTGTGGTGGCTTGGACAAATATCCAACAGCAAAATCAGAGTCATGGCTAACAACAGAAGTTAAAGTTAGTATTTTTTTCAGAGGAGGAAGCTTATTAAGTTGCCAAAATATAGATGTAATTCTGAGGATTGAGAGAATTTTAGAATTCAGCAAAGGAATTCAAGGAGTACTTAAAAAATCAAGAAAGTGAGACTAGAATATGAATGTAAAATAACAAAACAAAAGCTTCTATCAGTATGTAAAAAGGAAAGATTAGATAAGACTAATGTGGGCCCGTTACAGATAAATGGGAGAACTTTGAACAGGAAATGGCAGAAATTAAGTACTTTGCCTTTGTCTTCACTTAGGAATTCACACATCTCCTTTAAAATAATTTTAACTCCGTTGGTCTGGTAAGAGTGTGGAATTGAAATAAATTTGTACTTGTGAAAAGGTGATCTTGGATAAATTAATCGGACTGAAAGTTAATGACACCGGATGATCTTGACTGTAGAGTGTTGAAGGAGATGGCTACAGTGTTTGCGGATGCATCCGTCGTCATCCTTGAATAGTCTATAATTCTGCAGCAGTGCCTGCTGTTTTATAGGTTGCAAATGTAGCCTCACTGTTTCAGAAAGGTGGGAGAGAGAAATCTGGAACCCACAAGTCTGTCAGTAGTAGGGGACCTACTTGTATCAATTAGAAAAGATCTGATTACTTGATAATAACAAAGTAATTGCCTGATTGAACAGAATCATCATGGATTTATAAAAGAGAAATCATGTTTGACAAATCTGATCAACTTTTGTGAGGATCATACAGGCAGAATAGATAATGGGGAACCAGTGGTTGTGTTGTATTGGATTTTCAGGTGACTTTTGATGAAGTCCCACGTAACACGAGGAATAAAGTGCATGGGGTTGGGGTAACGTACTGGTATGGATTGAAGGCTGGTTAACAGGCAGAAAGTAGGAATAAACAGATCATTCTCAGGTTGGCAGGCTATGACCAATTGGGAATCACAAGGATCAGTGCTCAGACTCCTGGTTTTTACAATCCCTTTAGCAATGATTTGGATATGAAGAGTCAGTTGTAATATTTCCATGTTTGCCGATGATCCAGTGCAAGTTGTGCAGAAGAAATTTCGTGAGGATTCAGAAAATCTGAGTGTTGGGCGTAAGAATGGCTGATGGAGTATAATGTTAATAAGTGAGAGTTAACCACTTAGGGAGGGACAAAGATGCAGAATGTTTGTTAAATGATGTAAGCTTAGAAAGTAGCTATGTCGAAACTTATCCAGGTGCCCTGTTAATAACTCTAAAAAAAAATTGTATATGGATTCAGCAAACTATTCAGAAGGAGAACAGTATGTTAGTCATTACTGAAATATTGCTTCAATTGTGCAGAACACTCTGGAACCACACTTGGCGTCTTGTTTGTAGTTCTGGTCCCCTTGCTGCAGGAAGGATATGCTTGCCAGAGTATGTGGATTGGATATTCACCAGACTGATTCCCAAGAGATTGGGAGAGATATTAGGAACTGCCAGACCCGAAACATCAGCTTTCCTGCTCCTCTGCTGCTTGGCCTGCCATGTTCAACCAGCTCTACACCTTGTTATCCCAACAGATTGGGACTGTTTTTTAAGGAGCGATTGATAAGACTCCATGTTTTCGTGACTGTGGGGATAGAACGAGCGACTACAATCTAAGAATAAAAGGCAATCCATCAGGCCTTGTGAGCTGCTTCACTCAGAGTGAATTTTCAGGGTCCCCTTTATCCATTATGCATGTTATTCCTTCAAAGAATGCAAATAAATTGGTTAAACACAATTTCGCTTTAACAAACTTTCTTGATGCTTCCTGATTATCTTGAGCGTTTTGCAAGCACATCCTTAATTATTTGATTTCCCCATTACAGATATCAAGTGAACTGACCTATAATTTTCTGATTTCTGCACCTCTCCCTTCTTGAATACAGGAACTTTATTTGCTACCTTTCAATCTGCTAGGACCATTCCGGAATTAAGTGAATTTTGGGAAACTGGCGCCAACACGCATACCTCCATTGGCCACCTATTTTAAGACCATATAATGAAGTCTTTCAGAACCTGGGGACCTGTCACTGTGAAGCACCATCACTTTGCTCAGTTTTGTTTCCCGACTGGTTGTAATTTGACCGAGTTCCTTTGTCTCCCTTCTACCTCCTGATTTACGCCTGTTAATGGAATTTTTCGTATCCTGTATTTTGAAAAACTGATGTAAAGTATTTGTTCAATTCATCCAATATTTTCTTATTTTCTGCTATTAATTCCCTATTCCGTCACTTGACAGAACCAACATTCACTTGTTTCTGCATGTACTTAAAAAGAACTCCAGTTACCTATTTTTACATTTGCAACTAGTTTCCTCTAACACTCTTTCTTTCTTCTGATTAATTTTTTAAATCAGCCTCTGCCATTCTTTACAATATGTTCAATCATCTGACCTGCCACTTAGCTTGCTCATTTATGTGCTTTTTCTTAAGTTTGAATATGGGTCTTCCTAAAATTTTTCAGTTCGAAGGAATGTTCTTCTGAGTATTCTGAAATGTCACCTTACATGTTTGTCATGTATAGCTGTTGATCCGTCTCTGCGTCTAGTATTCCAGTTCACTTCAAATTTTTGTGCCCACAAAGTTGCTTTTGTTTAGGTTGCAAAGTCAAGACTTGCACTTACCTTTCCTCTGTACAACTGAATGTAACACTCAATTTACATTGCAGTTGTCACAACCTGCTTTTACTTGGAGGTCATTATTCCTATCACATTACCAAAACCATGTCTCGTAGAACCTCTTCACCACTATTATTGCCCCCATTCTGGTTTTCTGCAGAATAAAAGCCATCACTTTTCCAACCTATTTCAGTCCTGAAGAGCAATCAAAGTGGACACAGTCTTTACTGTTTCTCTTTAGAGATGCTACTTGACCCGCTGAGTTTTTCCAGTGCATTGTTTATGAACCCTGCTTCAGGTTGGTTTCAGAACATGCTGCTGTAAGATCAAACTTGAAAGCATTCTGTGGTCTCCTTCAGACCACCATTGCCAAATCTGATGTATACATTTAAATCACCTATGTTTATTGCTGTTTCTTCATCACAGTACCCAATATTTCTTTTTGTATACTTAGTCCTAGTTGTAGTTACTGCTGGAGTCATGTAGACCACCTCTACTGCTGATTTCTTTCCTGTACCATTCTTCTTTGCCATTCAAAGCTATTCTACATTCTTATTTCTTGAATCAAGGTAATTTCTAGCTTTTACACTTGAGGCATCTTTTCTTTTCCTGCCATTTTCTCACCTTCATTTCCTGTATTACTACATAACAAGGTCTGGGGCTGGATGAACACAGCAGGCCAAGCAGCATCTTAGGACCAGGAAAGCTGACGTTTCGGGCTGAGACCCTTAATCAGACTCCTCATTTCTGACAAAGGGTCTCGGCCCGAAACGTCAACTTTCCTGCTCCTAAGATGCTGCTTGGCCTGCTGTGTTCATCCAGCTCCACACCTTGTTATCTTGGATTCTCCAGCATCTGCAGTTCCTATTATCTCCTGTATTACTATTTTATTTTACTGCCTTGACTCTGTCCCTTGATCTGCTAGGTCTACACAAGCTTCATTCCCTCACCCCCCATTATTTAGTCAAAACCTGCTCTACTTCTGTAGTTACATGGTTTGCTAGAACATGTCACAAACTGTATGCAAATAATCAGGAATAATTAACAGATTGCAGGGACCCATAATTTGAGTAAAGTGTTGTGTCTGCAGAAGGCATGCTTTACGTTTCAGTTTTAAATATATACCTTTGGCCATTATGTGCATGTTGTGCCACCTTAATCATGAAAGCAATACGAGTTGGAAAGGTTACAGCGAAGTGATCTGTAGCATAATTGAGTGAAATATTAAGCAAGAGTAGACATTAAGCTTTACAGTTTAGAAATTATCTTGTTAAGAATGGAATTCACTGAATTGTTGAACTGTCTTAAATGCAGCTGTACTGTATGCCTCGAGCAGAAATATCATTGCAATATATTAGTGAAAATTAGTCACTTTTAAAATAGATTCTTGGAAGAATGTCTTGATTGAAAGATTGCCGCATAATTTGAGCTAATCTTTTGGAAACAATATGTGCAGAATGATAGATGTTGTTTAAAATCAAGATATGAAATAGGAGTTAGGATGTGAGGCAAATGTATGTCACTGGATCTGAATGGGACTTTTTGTCAGCTTCCATTGGTGCTAATGGATTGGTTGTATGTTCAAGTCTCACTCCATTGACCCAAACGGATAATCTATTCTAAACCTTGATTTAGTCCTGAGAAGTTGCTGACTGTTGGATGAAGTGTTGAACTAAGATCTTGTCAGCTCCTGATGGACATACGGGAACCTATGGCATTATTTAATAAAGAGCAAAGAAGTTCTTCTCAGTGTGCCGCTCAATTTTTATCTCTCAACCAATGTCACTTTGAACAAGCAGTGAACCCAGCCATTATAGTATCATTGACAAAAGAAGCACGAGTAGGCAGTTCGGCCCTTTGAGTATGCTTCACAGTTCAATACCGTCTGGCTGATTGTCCAACTTAGTACACTGTTCCTGCTTTCTCCCCGACCTTTGATCCCGTTAGCCCAAAGAACTATATCTAACATCTGTCCTCAGTTAAGGAGATTAAAACAGTACCAAAGAGACCAACACTGTCTCGACATTACAACGTTTCAGAGTACTTGATGGACTCTGTTTTTGGTCATCCTGAAGTTTTGAATTGTAGTATGTGAATCCAAGTTTTCTTTGTTGTATATACATATTTCTTGAGCTCTAAATATGATATACTAAGTCGCATCGTATTTTCCAAAGTTCTTTCTATTGGAAAGCATTTATCAGCCACATCTGTGCCTTCCTTTTTTTAAATTGTTCAGCACACACTCCATCATCTTTTGGACACGCACTCTCCTGGCACACCTTACCAAAACAAATGCACATGCTTATCCCTTTTATCGTTTTTCTAATAACCAGTACGTACATTCAAATTCTTTAATTTCCTTTTAATCATAATGACGTTCCATTCCTCCATCCTCTTCATGATGATTATTCTACACAGTATCCTGACATGCAGTTTAGTAGAGTGCTCTTGTCCAGAGGCAACAGAACCGTATCTTTGGAATTCAATGGCAAGACAGTTGAGATGAGTGAGGATGAAAGCCATATACCAAGATGAATGTCTGGATTCAAGCTCCACCTGCTCCAGTAGTGTAATAACATCACTGAGCAGGTTGGTTAGAAAGTATCGTATGATCAAGGTGCAATAGTCTTTGCAATAATCAGCGATGTGCCCTTAAAATCAAGTCCAGGATTTTGAGGGGACCAAGATTGCAACCTGTTAGGCTGAGTCTAACGCAGCAACTGGGAGGGGAAGGGAGTGGAATTTACTTTTGCGGGCATTAAAGGGAATGACTGCCTTCTGATTTTGAACTGAAAACAATTGTGATTTATTGAAGTTTGGAAGTCAAAAGCAGTTGAGAAAAAACATTGAAAGATAGACATCATCTGACATTGTTTGCAAGCTAATCTCATTTTCGGATATTATCTCACCCTCTGATAGCATGCAGTTGAGACAGGAGAGTTGTTGTAAAGAGGTTGATGTAGTCAACTTGAGTGAACAAGGAGGAGAGAGAAAATACCATCTTCATTCATGAATAATGTCTTTTAGTACACAGAGTCACATTTCACACCACTCCCTCATTCTAATAACAGAAACCACACTCCATCACTTCAGACTCCTCTTTGGATGCAGTATACATGGCATTTATGTTGAAAGTAGTCATCAACGAGTGGTTGATGATACAAGAATCATTGTGATTAACCATGTGTACTGCTATACATTGTCACCAATACAGTGGAACAAAATTCCGCATGTGACCTGCAAGTTCTTGTTTTCCACTGATTACATTTTCTAAATCATACATGCCTGTTCCAGATGTAGAACTCAGGATTTAATTTGTGCATTAGACTTCATGATTGATTCGTTTCCTATGCAGTTTCCTCCACTACTTGTCTATTATTTTTGTTTGAAGGCTTTTGGTTTGGATCACCGAGAAGTTAATTGTTTTGTATTCGATTAAAATAATTGCACGTGCTATCCCAGTATTAAATTTAAGCTAGATTTTGTGCTTGAGCAATGATTTTAGTTTCTGAACACAAAGAAGGTTTTGTTTGCTCCTGACCAGTTTGGCCTGTTGTTGACATTCGGTTTACACTATCAACTACAAAATCATTCAACTTGGTATGCAGTTCAAGAGTTTCTGGGTATGTCTGACATATTTGTTTTAACAATTTTGAGGGAGCATGATAAAATGGATCGTTTCATTCACAGGCCTTTCACAGTTCAATCTTCAGCTTTGAGCCCTTGAATGAACATCGTAAATTCCTGGAGAGACTTTTGAAATCACAGGATTGATTGGAATCTGGTTGGATGTGGGATCATTCTGCTAAGTGTAAACCTATTTAAAGATGACATTGCAGTTACCTGAAGGACCTGCAATATAAATTCAATGCTATGCCTGAGTTTAAGTAATTTAGAACATAATAGCTTTGTCTTCCCCCTCACAATGCTCCAAGTGTTCTTTAATTTATTATAATTCTGCTTTAATTTTTGATAATTATGCAATAACTAGATCCATTAGGTTAAAAACTCAATCCCTCCCAACAGAACTGACAGAGCAACTGAAACTAAAAAGTTTTTCCTGTTCACAGAAATCACGTCGATGGAAAGGAAAGCGAGAAGGAACTGACACAAACAATCGACCAATCAAAGCTGCAGGAAAAGTCATTATTCAAGACATCTCCTGTCTTCTTCCTGTGCACAAGTCACTCGGTGAATTGTATATGTAAGTGTCTGAGATACATTGCCATTACATTGGATGGAAAATGGTGATATGCAACTCAGTTTTTTTTCCCCTCATCCTCCCTCCCTGAAGTATAGATTACATCCTGAGAGGATTATGCTTTTACTTTATAAAATATGAGTTCAACACAACAAAAGTACGATATACGCTTCTGATTTTTGAATTACAGGAACAGTCTAATCTCACAATTAAAGGTACTGAGCAATTTGTTAGGAATAGAGAATTTTAGCACTGAACAGAGTTTGGACAGACTTGATATAACAAGGTGTTGAGCTGGATGACCACAGCAGGCCAAGCAGCATTAGAGGAGCAGTAAAGCTGATGTTTTGGGTCAAGACCCTCCTTCAGAAATGGGGGAACGGAAGGGGCCTCTGAAATAAATAAAGAGAGACGGGAGGCGGATAGAAGATGGATAAGAGAGGAGAGGAGAGGAGACAGACAGGCCAATCTTCTCCTTTATCCATCCTCCATCTGCCTCCCCCTCTGTCCCTATTTAATTCAGAGTCCCCTTCCCCTCCCCCATTTCTGAAGCAGGGTCTAGACCCGAAACATCGGCTTTCCTGCTCCTCTGGTGCTGCTTGGTCTGCTGTGTTCATTCAGCTCTACACCTTGTAATATCAGATTCTCCAGCATAGGCAGTTCCTACTATATCTTGGATAGACTTGAGTTACTTTCCTTTTGACCTGAACAGTCTGAAAGAAGATTTAATTGATATGCATAGAATTATGAGGAACTTAAACAGAATAAATTAGAAGGACCTGTTTCCTTTAGCATTCTAGTCAATAAGGGAGGCATCATATGTGAGATGCGTTGAGGAGAATGGCTTTTTTTTTTGTCCAGAGAGTGGTGAGGATTGAGTCGGTGGTGAAGGAATAAGCAGCAGATGACTGGATCACAGACTCCTATCATTGTTTCTGTTGCTTTGGTTACAAACATTTCTGTTTGGAGGTCCCGAGACCATGAACACCACAGCACCTGCATTTCCTTCATTAACCCTCTCTGTTACCTCTTCACAAAATTTCACAAGTTAATTAAACATTATTTTCTCTTCAGACATCTCTACTGGTTTTCTTCAAATAACCTACATTTAACCATGACACTGGCCTAACTTGTTGTTTGTGGAAATTTCAACAATGCCTGTACTGTAGTTGCTGGGCTTAATTTGATATCCTGTTTTGATCAAGGATGCTGTGTTTGGAATTCTCCAGTCCTGTAGAAAGTGCCCCACAGTGTGAGGAAAAATGAAAAATATGGCCAGTTGCTCCGCAATTTACACTTTTACTTGCGTCATTATCCTTGGATGCCTGTCATTCAGTTCTGTTGCATTATCCACTTCAAGTACAGATAGCCTACCCAGTACCATCATCTCATCTCATTAATTCTAAACCCTTCTATTGTCTGAATTAGCCATCATGATCCGGGAACGTGATCCCCAGTTGATTCAATTCCCCTTTCACCATTTTAATATTTATTGGTTTGCTTCTCTTATTTTCTGCTTCATCTCCCCACTGAATCCTATTTTCTGTCAGACAAGTTGACATCCAGGGAACTGGCTTTGTTTGTCTTGTCTTTCCTTTTTGAGGGTATATATATCTTTAATGTGCCTGAAATACATCTACTTTTGAAGGTAGCCCACTATTGAGCTATCATTTTCCCTGCTAGGTTCTGCATTCAATGTATTGACCTGGTATTTGTTTGTTCCCCATTGATGTCCATACACACACATGCTCATTCATTCACAACTAGGGTCAACAAGATAGAAGAAATGGATTATTTTGCTGGAAAGTTGTGGGCAAAAACAAAATTAAAAGGAGGCTCGGACACAGTTTTGTAGAACATTTGTGCTTGGTTCAGGATAAATAACACCTTCTGCTTGTGAACTCTCCCTCCCACTCCCTGGGTGATATGCCCATTCTAGGCCTTCTCTAGCATCACAGTGACATCACCCCCAAACTGGAGGAGCAGCACCTCGTGAGCCGACAGCCCAGTGGCCTAAACATGGATTTTACCAGTTTCAAAATCTCCCCACCCCAAGGTCTTTTCCCATGACCACCCCTCCCTTTCATCCCCACCTCCTTGACCTGACACAACCTGCCCATCTTCTCTCCAGCCTATTTACCCCCCCACCTCACTGACCAATCCCCACCATTATCACCATCCCACTTAACTTCCCCAGCCCCATCCCTCCTCTTTGTTTATTTCTGAGCTCCCTTCCCCCTCCCATTTCTGAAGAGTGGTGCCGACCCAAAACGTCAACTTGCCTTCTGCTCTGGTACTGCCTGGCTTGCTGTGTTCCTCCAGCTCCACGCTGTGTTATCTCTGAAAAGGAACAAAGTCTGGATTAAGAGTCAAAACCAATGGGGAAATTACCTGACTTTTGCACTTTGTTGCTTTTTGGCCGTTTTCTCACATTGTTGACTCTGGTCATTCTCAAATTGGTAGCCTCCTGTTTGATCTAGGTCTTGACTTAACTAAATTTTTTTTCTTTTTAGGCTCTTGAACTGTTATTTCTTTTTCACTCAGAAGTAGAGAGAGAGAGATATCTGACTTGATTGCAGGCTTTCGGAAGTCTGTGGTAACCTGAATCTCTTCTGTCAATCTGTGACAAAATTGCTTCAAAAAGCCAATCTGAAAACTGTGCTGGGCAGTTTCTCTACTTTTAACCCAAAAGCACCTGGTAACAGCTTAGTCTCTCCAAAGTGTCCAGTCTAGTTCCCATAAAACTATAGCTCTTTGGTAACTAAGGAATGTAACCAGAAGATGCTGGAAAAACGCAACCCCATCTGGGCGTATCGGTAGAGAGAGAAACAAAGTTAACGTTTAGGGACTGGTGTGATCTTCTTCAGAAGTTGTTCAGAACTGCTGAGTTCTATCGATGTAGGGGATGCCACCACCTTTTTGAGCAACTCGAGCTGGAAAATAAATGTTGACTCAGCTAGTGAAGCCCATATCCCATGAATGAATAAAATAAATAGTCTGAAAATCATAGTCTCTCTTTTTTAAAGTGGAGAAGGGGAAAATGTTTTCTCCAAGGTCATTTAATGTAGAATTAGCAAGTTTTGAGAAGATTTGTAGCTCAGGTTGAGGTTCTGGATGTGACTGTGCTCGCTGAGCTGGAAGGTTAGTTTTCAGACGTTTCGTCACCATTCTAGGTAACATCTTCAGTGAGCCTCCGACAAAGCGCTGGTGTTATGTCCCGCTTTCTATTTATCTGTTTAGGTTTCCTTGGGTTGGTGATGTCATTTCCTGCATTGGTGATGTCATTTCCTGTTCTTTTTCTCAGAGGATGGTGGATTACTCCAAATCAATGTGTTTCTTGATGGAGTTCCGGTTGGAGTGCCATGCTTCTAGGAATTCTCGTGCATGTCTCTGTTTGGCTTATCCCAAGATGGATGTGTTGTCCCAATCAAAGTGGTGTCCTTCCTCATCTGTATGTTAGGATACTAGTGATATCTATCAACATCAACTAGCCACAAAACGACATGACCCTCTATCGCTAGTATCCGAACATACAGATGAGGAAGGATACCACTTTGATTGGGACAACACATCCATCTTGGGACAAGCCAAACAGAGACATGCACAAGAATTCCTAGAGGCATGGCATTGCAACCGGAACTCCATCAACAAACACATTGATTTGGAGCCAATCTACCATCCTCTGAGAAAAATAACAGGAAATGACATCACCGATGCAGGAAATGACATCACCAACCCAAGGAAACCTAAACAGATAAATAGAAAGCGGGACATAACACCAGCGCTTCGTTGGAGGCTCACTGATGATGTTATCTAGAATGGTGACAAAACGTCTGAAAACTAACCTTCCAGCTCAGTGAGCAAACTCACGTCCAAATGTAGAATTCTCTTCCTCAAAAAACAGTTGTCATTAAATTTATTAAAATTTTTGATAGACAAAGGAGCCATTGGTTAAGGGGGCTGTCAGGTGAGTGGAGTTGAGACCACAAGTGGAACAACGTTGATTTAACTGGTCAGTTCAATAGTGGAGCAGCCTCAAAGGTCCACATATCTTAACTGCTGTTCCTAAGTTCTGTGTTGTTTTAAAATCCGAAAGAACTGCAGATGCTGTAAATCGGGAACAAAAACAGAAGTTGCTGAAAAAGCTCGGCAGGTCTGGCAGCACCTATGAAGAAAAATCAAAGTTAACATTTTGGTTTGGTCTTCTGAGGAAGGGTCACTGGACCCGAAACTTTTAACTATGATTTTTCTTCACGCTTGTTGCCAACCTGCTGAGCTCTTCCAGCAACTTATGTTTTTGTTCTATTTCCTTCTGTCTTAATCCACATGTGTCCAGGAAAACTTGAATTATTTTTTAATTAGCCTGTTTGAGCATGTTATGATACATTCCAGGAGAGGTAAAACTTAATTCTCAAACTTCTGGCCCAGAGTTGGAGACACTGCTGCAATACCACAAAATCCCCTCAAGGATCATTAAAAGTTCAAGATTTTCTGAGCAATTTAAAAATATTTTGTTTTATTTCCAAGGTACTTTTCACTTTTTCGTTCTTTTACGTGGTATGCAGATCACTTGTTGAACCAGCATTTATTCTTTATCCCTAGTTGCCCTTGAAAAGGTGATGGTGAGCTGCTTTCTTAAACTTCTGTTCCATGTGGTGTTGGTATATGCGCAGTGCTGGTAGGAAGGCATTTTCAGAATTTTGACCCAGCAACAATGAAAGAAGCATGATATTAGTACCAAATCAATAGCTTGGAGGAGAACTGGTGGATGGTGGTGTTATCTGCATTTACTACCCTTGTTATTCAAGGTAGTGGATGCCATGGGTTTGGAAACTACTATTGAAAAAATGTTGATGACGAGCTCATGCAGTTCATCTTGTACTGTTTCTGCTGTATGTTGTTGGTGAATAATGTGTTGAAGGTGGTGGATGGGGTACCAATCAAATGTAATTCTCTGTCCTGGACAGCATTAGGCTTCTTGCATTCACCCAGGCAAGTGGGGAGCATTGCATCATGCCCCCAAGTTGTGCCTTGTAGAGAGTGAACTGGCTTCAAGGACTCTGTGGTATTCGCTGACCTGACTGTTACAGCCACAGTATTTATATGCTTGGCCCATTTCAGTTTCTGGTCAACGGTCAGTCTTGGAGCTTTGTCTCAAGATGATCACGGTAAATAGTTAGATTCTGTCTTATTGAAGATGGTCATTGCCTCGCAATTTGGTTGCACAAATGTAACTTATTACTTATCAGCCCATGCTTGAATATTTTAGTTTCAAAAACTCAGAATATCAGAAGGGAATAATTATACTATGAAAACCTAAGCAACAATGAAGGTAATTATTATTTATTAGGTCAGTTAAGAAAGCTAGTGAGGAGGTAAAAGAAAAAGGCTCAACTGCAGTAAATAAGAATCTAAGTTTTGTGCATTCCACAGTTGGTTACATACTGTGCACACAACACTGCCGCAGGCACCATGGTTCAGGAAACGAGGAGTTAAACAAAGTAAGAGAACAAGTGCTGGTGCACTGCTAGTGGAGTCATTCTTCTTTCTTGTCAGAAGCTGAAGATATGCCCTTTGAGGCTTGTGTTCAGTTCAGTGACACAGAAATTTACTTTCCATGATTTTCAATTTCTTATTTGGTGAACTTCCAACCCCCACCACTGCAATCTATTCAGCATATCGCAGCTTCCAAGTCTGAAAATCAGTGGACTCCCCTGACGTTGTGGTGCTGTTACAGTCCTCCATAATGGTGAACTTCTCTCATTTGCAACTGCGCAATCTAGCCCATTGTGTTTGGATTTTCAGAAAGAATTCGATAAAATATCACACAGAAGGTTATTATGCAAGGCAAGGGTTCATGGGACGAAGAGGATATATTTTAACAATAATTCAAGATTAATGAACAGACGGAAAGCAGAATAAATAGGTAATTTTCAGAATGACGGAGTGTAAATATTGGATTCTCAAAAGATTAGACCTTGACTGAAAATAGATGGACTAAGGGCAGTCTCTCAGAATTTCTTATAGTGATGTTCGCAGTGATGAATGGCCTCTAATATCCACCTTACTTGGGTCAGGTATAATAGCATCCACTGCAAAGTATTATTTTTGGCTCCGGTGACAATAATAACTGATTCTAACCATTTGGGCTGGCAGTAGATATGTAGAAATGCTGAGGCCCGGTCATCTTGTTTCTCTGACTTCAGTTTTTTTTTCTTGCTTTTCAGACTGAATGTGAACGACATCCAGGATACATGTCAGAAGAATGCTGCTGCAGCTTTATCAGTTGGACGAAGAGACCTCGTACAAGTACTGATCCTGCTGGTTTCCTAACTATAGTTATGTTAAGGAAATTGAAGGAGAGAGCAGTCTTATGATTGTAGGTCGAGCCCAGTCACTTGAGTCTCCAATTGTGTGGAAGTCTCACAATGTGTTTGCCTTTTGAGTAGGTTGCACTTGTCTTGCAGAATTACATCGAATATTCAGCACTGAAACAGACCATTTTGCCTAGCCTTTCTGTGCTGACATTTACCCTCAACTTGTTTGTTCATGGGATTGAGGTGTGGCTGGCGAGACCATTTATTGTTCATCCCTAATTTCCCTTAAGCTGATGATGAGTTACATTTTTGACTTCTACATTCTTTGGGTTGTAGATCCACCCACTGTGCTGTGGGGAAGGGAGGTCCAGGAATTTGAAGGAACAGCAACATAGCTCCAAGTCATTATGGTACATGACTTGGAGGGGAACATGATGGTGGTGTTCCCATGCATCTGCTGCCCTTGCCCTTTGAGTTATAAGAGCCCTTGGTGGTGATGCAGTGTAATTCTTTTAGGGTTCTTTGTATGGATGTTGAGCTTATTGAGCACTGTTGTAATTGCATTCAGCTAAGCAAGCAGCGTGTGTCTCATCACAGCCCTGATTTGTGCCTCGTAGGTGGTGAGTTATTTAATTAGGAATTCCCAGTCTCTGACCTGCTGTTGTAGTCATTGTATTTCTGTGGCTGGCCCAGTCTCGTCCTGGTCAGTGGCAAGCCCCAAGATGTTGTTAGTGAGGATTCAATGATGTTGATGTCATTTAATGTGAAGAGGAGATGATTGGATTGCTTGTAATTTGTGTGATAATATTATTTGCCACTCATGTGCCTAAGCCTGGATGTTTAATAGGCCCTGCTGCATGTGGACATTAGATGCTTCATTATCTGAAGATGGGTGGAATGTCTTTGATGAAGCATCTAAAAGGGTTTGGCCCTGTGACATGACCTTGATGAACTGCTGCAGTAGTATCCTGCAACTCAGATGGTGACATCCCCCATCACATTGTGGGCCTGTCTACAACACACAGACCGCCATGGCTCAAAAAGGCCGCTCACTACCATTTTCTGAAGGGCACCCTGGAACAGGCAATAAAAGCAAGCAGTGACACTCATGTCCTGTGAATGAACTAAAAAAAAATCACAGGCATCTTCCTGTGTATTAAGTGTGATTCCAACCAACGAATACCTTTCTCCCTAATTCTGATCGCTTCTAGTTTCACTTGGGCTCCTTGATGGCATACCATGTCAAATACCACCTTGATGTTAAGGGCAGTCGCATTAAACTCATCTGTAGCGTTCTCCTCACATTCAACTCATCTGTAGCGTTCTCCTCTTTTGTCTGTGTTTGGGCCAATGTAACAATGAACTTTGGAGCAGAGTGGCCCTGAAAGATTCCAAACTGAGAGGCAGGAAACCGATTATTCCTTTGCAAATGCTGCTGGATGGCATTGTAAAAGATCTATTCAATCACTTTGATGATCAGTGATAGACTGGGGCAGAATTTGTCCTATTTTTCTGCACGGTATATAACCTGGGCAATTTTCCACATTGCTATCTAAGAAAATCTTGGGTGCAGCAAATTCTGGAGCCCAAGTCTTCAGTACTACTGCAAGAATGGTATCGGGGCTCATAGCCTTTACAGTGTTTTGTGTATTCAGCCATTTCTCTGTATCACTTGAAGTGAATGGAATTGGCTGGAAGCTGGTACCTGTGATGTTGATATCCTCAGGAGGCCAAGAAGAAGCATCCTGTACTTCTGGTTGAAGGTGGATGCAAACGCTTCAGCCTTGTATTTTTATTATTGGTCTTCTGGCCCCTTCATTGTTGAGGATCAGGATGTTTATTGCGCTTTCTCCTGTTTTTGTTTAATTTCCATCCACATGCATGCCTGCATGTGACTACTGTAGAAATTAGATCTGATTTGTTGATTGTGGAATTCCTGTCCTTGTTCCTGTCTGTCACATGCACTTAACCTGTTTGGCATGCAATTAGTCCTGTCTTGTAGCTCCACCAGGTTGATGCCGTGTTTTTAGGTAGGCCTAATGCTGCTCCGGGCATTTCAACCTGAGGTCTTCATTGAGGCAGACTTCAGAAATGGGCCTGATTAATGATAGAGTGGGAACTATACCTGGTTGTGAATTTCCAGACTGTGGATGATTCCTGTTCTGCAGATGGCCCACAGCTCCTCTTGGTTAGTTTTGACCTGTTTTGAATAGTTAGATCTGTTCAAAGTCCATTTAACAAGGTGGTGGTGCTACAAAGCACAATAAAGAATATACCCAATAAGGAGACTGAACTTTGTTTCCGTAACAATGTGTGGTGGTCATACCCACATATGTTGCCATGGACAGATGCGTCCGTGACAGTTAGATTGGGGAAGATGAGGTCAAGTAAGGTTTTTTTTCCTCCTATTGGTTTCTTTGATCCTTTGGTCCTTTAGTACTTGGCCAGTGCTGTTGCTGGTGGAATCTCTGTTCGACTGCATTCTGTCCTTTCGTCACATTTGGTACTTCCTCCAACTGGTGTACAACATGGAGTAATGGGGAGAGTGTGTGAAAGGAAGCTGATAATCAGGATAATTCCTTGCTCATCTTTGACCTGAATCCAAAAAAATTCATTGATTTAGTTAATGATAAGGACTCTCAAGTGAACATGCTGTTGATTTATACATTACTGTTCAATCGGTAGGAAAGAATACGTCTAGTTGTCCCAGGTAGTTTCTTGGACATTGTGGGAAATTATTCTGTATGTGTGACTGTGTTGGATTGTTGTTTGACCAGATTAGGGGACAACTCTCCCAGTTTTGGTGCAATATCTCAGAAAGTTAGTTTGGAATAAAACCAGATGGGTTTTATTGTTGCCATTAGACTACTTTTTTGATTCTAGATTTTGTTTTTAGCCAAATTCAAATGCCATCATTTGCCATGGTGGAATTCAAAGCCATGACGCTAGAGCATTTGAGTTTGACCGTCTGAATTACTCATCTAGTGACATTACTAGTATGCCACTTCCTTCCTCTAAATGTAACCTACACTGCTATTTTTCCTCTTAAATGTATTTATACTTTTGGCTTAACTACTCCGTTTGATAGCAAGTTTCACGTTCCCATCACTGTCCTGAATTCCTTATTTCATTTTTGTGACATATGACTTTAATTTTACTCCTGCTAAAGCAGAAATTGCTATGTGTCTACTCTATCTAAATCTTTCTAATTGAAATGATATCCAATAGACCACCCCTCTGGATTCTCTTGAGAGAAAAGACATCCAATCTTTGGGTCTTCTCTGAGGGCTTTAACCGCTGACTTTTGATGTCATCTCTTATAAAACTTTTTTGGCAATCTCTCTACTGTTTCTATGGCCTTTATATTATATGGCAAATGGGGTCTAATCGAAGTTCAGTACAAGCTGCATATAACATCTAATCGTATTCCTCTCCAAATAAACCTTAGCTGTCAATTTAGCTGAAGGTTAACTTGCGTTGATACTTTTTGTCATTTGTGTATTTGTTATTGCGATCCCTCTGTGCTTCTGCACTTTAGAATTACTATTTTTCAAGTGATACAAAACTACTGTATTTTTCTCTCTCTCTCTCTCTCTCTCTCTCTCTCTCTCTCTCTCTTCCTTCCTTGCTGTCTATCTCGCATGCCCACTATCTCATGAGAGACAGGGGAGGGCATGCTGTCACAGACCTCAGTTACTTTCATGTCAGTAGTAGGAAAAATAGTAGGATCTTTACTACAGGAGAGATTAGAAATTCATAACAGGAGAAGGTGGAAAGTGATGTTCCACAAGGATCATTACTAGCGCCACTGTTGTTCAAAGTATACATTAAGGATTTGGACCTTGGAATTAAATATGCAGCTCGGAAATTCGGAGACTGGGATATTCAGTACTGAGGCTGCAGCAAATTACAGAACAATAAAAATTATTAAAAAAATTATAGAATGGGCAATAAGAGATAATGAAGTTTAAACAGAAAAATGTGATGTAGCTGAAGTAGGGAAGTTACTTTATTTCATGGAAGGTGCAAATCTCGGTGGGGTAGAGGACCAAAGGAAGCTCTGGGTGCAAATCATTGCTCCTGGAAGATGTGCCATGTATTATCAAGCCCTAAAAAGAACAAACCAAGTAATAGGCATTATTTCCAGAGGGATAGAATTAAACAATACAAAAGTTTTAAATTAAACCTGTATTGAACCTTGCTTTAATGCAGTTCTGGTTGCCATATTGTAACAAGCATATAGAGGAAACTGGAGCGGGTAGAGAAAATATTTACAAGGATTATACCAGAATTGGTGAAGAATAAAATCAGGACAGGATTAACATTGTTGTCTCTTTAGTCTTGAAAAACTGGATTGCCAAATGGAATAATTGAAGGGACATCGAGGGATCATTTGGCCATTGAATCTCCCTCTTAAAACGTCCTAAATTTTAAAGGGAGTGAATGGATGAAGAATGAATTCTCTGGAAGGGAAGAGCATAATCAGGGGCCATCAATATCGGGAACTGACCAGAAAATCCAATAAACTGTTGAAAAACAAAACTTATTTAGTTGAGTGAAAGAATGGAAAGAATTTGGAACATTGCACCAGAAGGAATGGTTGTAATAAACAGCACAGAGATATTTATGGGGCAACTGACAAGTATTTGACTGAGAAGGAAATTGACCGCGACAACAGTTTAGAAGAAGAAAGATGAGAAAAGGCCCACTAGAGTATAAACACCAGCACCAGTCAGCCCAATCAATCTCCCTGGCATTTTTTAATATAAAAGATAAAACTGTGATATTGGCAAGTGACTTGTTTGTGGGACACCAGAGGAACTCTCTTGCACCACCTCTTGGGATTGTTTACATCCACATATAAGAGCAGATGGCTCTGTAGTTCAACATCTCCTGAAAAAAGCGACACCTCCAAAGTGAAGCACTCTTCAGCTCTGCAGTGAAGTTTGAGCATATTTTGTGATCCATTGTTGACCTTTTAACTGAAGCAAGAGTGTTCCAACTGAGCTAAAATGGGCATTATGTGCTTTTCCTTCTTTGTTGTGTCTTCACTGTGGTGAAGTTGAGAATGGCTACTCAATCTTTTATTTCCATTATTTCTTGCATCCACAATTATTTCCTGTATCCTGGATTTAAAAATACACCTTTGGGACCATCAAATGCTCTCAATCTTGTGATCCCCAGTTTGCACTTTGGCATTTCACACAAGTTCCTTGATTTTTTTTAAAACTTGAGAAACAACAATGATGCTGTCAATTATCTGAAAACAGTTGACTTAGAATTCTTGATTTTATTGAATACATTAGGAGAATGTTTTGACTTTTTAAAAATTTGCTTCAACTAGTTAACTGGCAGACAAATTAATGGACCAACCCTGGTGTTACTGTATGGGCCAGTCTATATTTTACCATTCTGTGGTACGTACTAATGATTTCCATTGGGTTTTAGGTGTGGTCTCTGGCTGCTGTTGCTACAGACTCCTTCCTCAGCCCTCATTCAGACCCTGATGTCGAGACACCATGGGCCCGCCATCCATTTGGGCGACAACTCCTGGAGTCACTGTAAGATTGATTTGTCTAACAGCAGTAATTATAATTGTGACAAACTGATCTAGAGTTCAGGGCCTAGGTTGTCTGAAATTACCTAAAACCTGTGTGTGTGAATATCTCAAATTCTTTTTTAAATGAATTAAATGCAGGAAAATCTAAAACCGTACTTCTTGAGGAACCTTATTGACACATTGTTTTGTCATCCTGTAATTTCTTATTGTATTAAACAGTCAGTATTGAAGGCTTCTGTAGGACTATTTGCTATCTTAGCTTCAGAGGAAGGTTAGCATTCATCTAGCACCTTCACAGTCTTTAGACATGGCCTTCAGCTAGAGGACATTGATTTAAGATAAAATTGACAAAAAAAGTGTTGGTAAAGGGAGGTGCGAATGGGGGCAAATGTGGAAAAACCCAGGAAGTAGGAGTATACTACCTGAGAATATCATGAAGGCAGATTGAATCATGGTTTTTCAGAAATAATTCAGCAATTTTATGAAGAGAAAATAACTTCAGGACTGTGGAAAAATACAGGAGTATTGGACTAGATGTATGTTCTTGCAAGAGCCAGGATGACACACTGGACTGAGTCGTCTTTGTGAGCAGAAACCATATACTTTTAGTGGTATCGGCTGTTGAATAAATATTTGCCAGGACAGCCAAGGCGTAGATTTTCTCCACTTGAGAGACCTTAGTTAAATTTTAATCTGAAATATGGCACCTTTTGAAGAATGCAGGAGTTTCTTGAATTTTGCAATGAGAGTCTCAGGAATACAGCTTGAAACTGTGGTTACATTCTATTAAACCTCCTCTACCCTCCGGAGTGCAATTATATCCTTCCTGTAATGCACCAATCAGAATGATAGCAATAATGTAATTGCTGTCTAACCACTGGCTTATGTAGTTGCAGCATTAACTCCCTATACCTCAACTACTAAAGAGTGGCTTTTCTGCCATTTTAACCATTATCTCCATATTTTGATGCCTTCAAGGATTTGTGCATGTAAACTCCAAGGCCTCTCTCTTCCTTTCTAATTTCTGAATGCCCTCCCGTTATTCTGCATCTTCACGTATTTACTCTGCCAAGGCAAGCAGTGTGGAGAATATTCATGATTGTGAGTGATCCCTGCACTTTACACTTAGTTTTATTCTGATGCTACTGCTGTTGGAGAGGGTTTAAACTAACTTGGAGGTGTGGGAGGGAGCTGATTCTGAGAGAAGCTTCAGCAGGTGGAGATGCACAGCCAGAACTAGATGAGACGGCAAATGAGTCAGAAAGATATGGTAAGTATAAGCCAGTTGGGGCGTAAAGGAGTTGGCAAGGTTGGTTGGTGTTTGTTTTAATACAAGGAGTCTAATAAGTGAGGCAGAAGAGTTAATGGCATGAATTAACATATGCGAGACAGCTCCATATTCTAAGGTATAGGAGGTAAAAGGGAAAGGGGGTAACACAATATTAATCAGTGATTCAGCACTAAGGAGAGATGGCATCTCTGAAAGCTCTTCGAATGAAGCCATTATGGGTAGACCTTAAACCAAAATGGTGCAGCCGTGTTACTGGGAGTTAGAGTGAGCCCTTAAACCTTGAGAGAGAACTAGCAGGGCAAATAGCTAAGCAAGTTTCAGACAAGTGTAAAAGTAATACAGTAATGATAGCGGAGGATGGTCATAGAATGAAAGAGAGCACAGAATTCTTAAAATGCACGAGGAGAGCTTTTTAAATTGTTATTCGGAGCATCCTATGAGCGAGAAGACTCTTGGATGTAATTTTAGTAATGAAACCGTGGAAATGATTAAAGGGTCAGTGGGGGAGCATTCTGCAGGCAGCAGTGATAACTTCATTACATTCAAGATTGTTGTAGAAAAGGACAATAATGGGCCTGAAATCCAAGTTCCAAACTGTGTGGAAAGACGACTTTGACTAAATCTTATCTGAAAGCTTATTAGAGTGGATTAGAAGAAGATTGTTTGTGGTAAATCTCTGTCAGAACATGGAATGCATTCAAGAAGAAAATAGGGAGGGTACAGGGCCATATGTTCCAATAAAGATAAAGAATGGGATGAATAAATCCAGTGAATCCTGGATGTCAAGAAATATGCTGGATTGGATAAAGAGAAAAATAGAGGCTTGTGGCTGATTGTGAGGGCTAAAAACAGCAGAAACCTAGAGGAGGATAGGATGTGCAAGAAGGAACTTAATAAGTACATTTGGAGAAAGAAAAGATGGTATGAAAAGATAATGGCAGATAAGAAAATTCCCAATTTATTTCTTTAACATGTTAAGAGTAAAAAGATAACTCGGGAAAGAGTAGATCCATTAAGGGTCATGTGCAGCATTCGAGCCTTATCAGGAAATCCAGATAAGACTTCTGCAAAGCCATCAGAGATGCCAAGAGGCAGTACCAGACCAAGTTAGAGGCCCAGACCTACCAAACAGACTCCTGGCACCTATGGCAAGGCCTAAAAGACATTATAGGATACAAATTGAAGCAGCACAAGTTAGTTTGCAAAAAGACATCCCTCCCTGACATGCTTGATGCTTTCTATGCTCAGTTTGAGCAGAATGCCAGTGGCTTGGTCATGTTTGCTCCGACAGCCCTGGACACACCTGTTCCCTCCATCACTGCTTCAGACATCAACTCGGTCTTCCTGGGAGTCAGCCCAAGAAAAGTAATGGGCCTGGGCGGTGCACCCTGCCAAGCACTCCGATCCTGTGCAGACCAACTGATAGAGATATTCCATCGACATTTCAATCTCTTCCTCTATGAACTGAAGTCCCCACCTGTTACTAGAAGACCACCATCATCATAAGAAAATGCATTCAAGATGTCTTGATAACTACTGCCGCATGGCTCTGACCTCAATAATCATGGTCGTGGCCCATATCAACTCCGAGCCCATCTCAATCCCCTGCAATTTGCCTACTGATATAACAAGTCGCCAGAGGATGCCATATCCCTGCACTAATCCCTGGTATATCTGGACATTAAAGATGCCTACATCAGACTACGGCTTTGCCTTCAACATCTTTACCCCTCCAGACTGATCTCAAAACTCCCTGACCTTGGTCTTGGCTCCGCCCTCTGCAACTGGATCCTTAGCTTTCTGACCCACAGGCCACATTCAGTGAATAAAGGTAACTGCACCTCCTCCACACTAGCACTCCACGTTGCAGCCCCCAAGGATGCGTCCTCAGCCCCCTACTGTAATTCCTTTACACCTATGGCTGGGTGGCCAAATTCAGAGAGACCACCATCTATAAGTTCGCTGACAACACCACCGTAGTGAGATGGATATCTAGCAATGAAGAGTCAGACTACAGAAAGGAGATAGAGGGCTTGGTGATGTGATACAATGAAAACAATCTGTCTCTCAACTTTGGCAAAACTAGTAAACTGATCATTGACTTCAGAAAGAAAGGAGGATAACACGTCCCTATCAACATCAAAAGAACTGAGGTTGGAGGGTGAAGAGCAGCAAGTTTCTCAGAGTGACGAAAACCGACAACCTGTCCTGGACTTCCCATGTAGAGTCAAGAAAGCACAACAATGTCTCCTCTTCCTCAGGCAACTCAGGAAATTTGGTGTGTCTTAAGGCCCCTCACCATTGAAAGCACAATGTCTAGGTGTATAATGGCCTGGTATGGCAGCAGCTCTGCCTGGGAACTATAAGAAACTACAGAAGGTTGTATGGACAGTCCAGACCATCATGGAAGCCAACCTTCCATCCATGGACTCCATTTACATGACTTCCTGCTGCGAAAGGCTATCAACAACATCAAAGACTCATCCCACCCTGGTAATCTTCTATGACTTGTTCCGTCAAGCAGAAGATGCAGAAGCCTGAACACTTGCACGAGCAGGTTCAGGAACAGCTTCTTCCCAACTGACAAATGGACACTCTAGCCTCAAATAATGCTAATTTTGCTAATGTTGATCATGCCTAACGCACACCCTGTGCAATGTAACATGTATGCATCGTCGTTTTTTTTTTTGATCTGTACATCCTTTGCTTACAATGATCTGCCTGTACCATTTGTAAACAAACAAGTTTTTCATTGTATTTCAGTGACAAAAAAAACTGATAATTTGTCATAGGTAGGGTTCTAAATGAAAATTTGTATTGGTGTTCACTAGTGAGAGAGATGATGTGGGTTTAGAAGTCAGGGAGTCG
Organism: Stegostoma tigrinum; assembly: GCF_030684315.1. Classification (NCBI taxonomy): domain Eukaryota; kingdom Metazoa; phylum Chordata; class Chondrichthyes; order Orectolobiformes; family Stegostomatidae; genus Stegostoma; species Stegostoma tigrinum. The sequence goes on along the minus strand of NC_081369.1, from coordinate 11,679,341 downwards.
GACTATGATATAATTAAAGAAATGAGCATAGAGAGGAGGCTCTGAGTGGGCTGGTTAAAAGTAAATAAATCACTAGTCCCAGGAGAAATGTGTCCCAGATTTTTGAGTTGTGCACAGAGCCAGAGCAGGAATATAGTATAATGTAGAGGCTTGGTCATAACCTTTTAGAATGGCAGATGAGGCTACTGATGTTCTTTATTTCCTACATTCTTGTACTACAAACTCTGTCAAGCCATCATGCTTCAACATTGTAAGGTGTTGCTATATATTTTATAGATTTCAGTGGCGGGGCAAGTTAGATGGGCAACTGCTCATGTTCAATGCATTTACATCTTTGTGATTTTCTCCTGCTAATCTGGAAAGTGTGCGGCCTGGATTGTTTCTTGTAGTTATATTTAACATTATTCAAAACTGTTAATGAATGGGCAAGGCTCAGTTCCATCTCCTGCACTGCTTAATTGATCCATTTTTAATTATATGTGTGATTTTTGTTTTCTACAGCCTGACTCATTACAGCACAATACATGATGTTCAGACTCTTGCCATGCTATGCAGCGTGTTTGAGGCCCAGTCCAGGCCTCAGGACTATGGCAGCATTGGACAGCAGGTCCACCAACGCACATCTCCTTTTCTGCACTCTGTAAGTGTGTGTTTCCTGTCAGTTTGTCTGGATTATGTGCCACATCCTGCTCCTACCTTTAATTCAGTTGTCATTTGGTACTTCTGAAGCCAGTGCTTGCTGATAGTCATGGTAGCTTGAGTTAGCATAGCCCCAATAAAAGTCTCATGCCAATTGAATGGACTATGAAGAGAATAAGAAGCCGGTGCGTAATTGCCTTAAAGTGTTGATGATGCTGTGCTTGTGTTGTGCCTTTCCTGGGTCAGACCTTTAATCCCAGAGCTTGCTTAAAAAATGAGGTAATGGAAATGAATACATTAGACAACACAAATGCTTCCAGTCCATCAAACACGTCAGGACTCGACAGTTGCCCTAGATCCAGGATCCCCAAAAGTATCCTTAAAGAGAGGTGCTTAAACTTTCCCATTGAACAATTGAGTGTTCACCACTCATCATTTCTTGGACGCATTGGTTCACATGATCACATGTGAATAAGTTTTTGTTTATTTTGAGGCAGGGATGAAATTAATTCTGTCCACGATAGAGTAAATATTAAATCCATCCTAAGGCAATAAAACGTCAAATTTTCATTTGAGTAGAAGCAGGGTTGAATTGTCAAATTTTTTGTGGCAGGGAAGGAGGTAATTTTCTGTTTGAGAGGCAGATGTACTTTGTTAAATATTATTTGGACATTGTCTTTGGCCTGAGTTAAAATTCTGATCAGATATCTAAATGTGTGCTCCATTAGCAGCAGTGTTTTTATATCCCTCTGCTGAACAGTATTTAACATTTTTCTGTTCCCTCAGTCAGGCTATGCCTCTTCAGGATCCTACTCAAGCACATCTGAAACTACCGTCTGGTCTGCTGGATGGAACATAGGTAAAGCAATTGTGGAAAAATGGGGTAGTATGAGCAGATGGTTTGCAGTAAAAGTATTCTGACTTCTGGCAGTAGTTAGAATGGGTGGAACAGGTTACGCCAGGAGACTATCAAGACCACTGTCAGCATCAGGTTTCTGCAAATGGAGAACAGAAAAATAAATTAAGATATACCTCTCCTATAGTACCTCAGCGTAATTTCCAGAAGACCGTGTTTTATCATACAGTTTATCAAATTGTAATCTCCATCCACAACTTTCTGCTGTAGACGACAGTACATTGGAATGATTTCTGCCATGTCCAGTCGATTCAGCAGTACATAGCATAATAAGTGTAACACTCTACTGTATCCTACAGCACAGCACAATGTAAAACCCATACCATCCTTTGTGTGGATGCCACCTTTATTTAAAAATATTACCTGGTTATTGGGAAGTGTGGGCTATTGTGACCAGCTAGTGGGATGGCACAAGTGACTTATTTTCACATCACTGGAGCGATATTACTGTTACTGTGGTATTTTAGAAATCTTCACCATATGAAAATTAGATGATAAAAAGTCTTTAAATTTTAGCCTATTATGGTACCTTGTTCCTGACTTGCAGGTATTGCCATTCGTGATGACTAAAAACGAGTTAGCATCTCATTACTGGCACAATTGGTTGGTCAAAGAAATCTTCTGAAGTTAGCAAAGAGGTTGGAGTTGATGGGGACTGAATTCTGGAGTGTTAGAACGTTGTATTCAGTTGATGTTAATTGCATGATTTGCTTTCATCTGAATGTATAGGTCTTGTTTTAAAGCCTGCAACCATGACCAGCCCAGTTTTAATCATGACTACTGAGCCTAGCATCCTTAGGAATGATCACATTCTTAAGCTTGATCTTACACTGTTGGTTCTATTTCTTTACCAACTAATTCATTGTGTTCTATTGGAATCAAGCATCACCATGAAAGTTTACCGCAGAATTCTGTTTGTCTGTATACCATTGCAGAACTAGTAATCATGTTGTGGGATTTCAAGTCTCACTCAGTGAGTTATTGCTGTACTGGTCTCAGATAATGTATAATTAATATACTAACACTTTTTCAGCGGGCAGGGAACCAGAACATCTTAATTCTTGGTGTTACGAATCACCAGATGACTATCGGTATGGAAATCACCTTTATGCTGATCCTAAAGAACGTGAGAAGGAGCAACATGAAAAGAATAAAAAGTGAGTGAGCATTCTTTACTTGTTTCCATACAATATTTAAAAATACTTGGGAAATTTCTGGCAATGGAAAATGATTAGCACAATGTGTGTCACCTTTCCAGTTCAATAACCTTGGTGATGAAGAGGGACAGTGATTCTGATGGAGGTCAAGGATTAGGTTGTGGGTAGCAATAATGTGCACTAACATGGAATAATGAGGAATGAAGGTTTGTGTTGTGATCCCCACATCTTGAAATACTTATCTGAACATCATCACTATGTACAAGAGTTGAGACCAGAAGTATCTACACAGAGAGAACACTTGTTCCTTGGCTGTAGTATGTTTGTGCAGCCGTTGTTATTTTCAGCAACCCTGGGCCAAGACTGTAGATCTTCTCAAATAACATGACAGGTACATAATATAGAAAGATTCAATCAGAATAAAACAGAGAAACTGAGAAACTGTAACCAAAGTACTTCACAGGATAGAAGGTTGGCCTCTCTTATTTCTCTATTGTATGCATATATTTTGAATTTGTGATTTAACTTCAGATTCCTCAACCACCAGGCTACTTGATCCAGCCAATGTGCAGCAATATGATGACTTTAAGAAGTGTTATGGGGAGATCCTTTATCGCTGGGGCCTGCGAGAGAAGCGAGCAGAGGTGTTGAAGTTTGTTTCCTGCCCTCCAGACCCTCACAAGGGGATTGGTAAGTTTAGAAACCTTCCTTTTATGCTACGTATGACTCCAACCACCAGAGTCTTCCCATTGCCTCTAATTTTGCGTGGTGATGCCACAATTGATTAAATGTAGCATTGATGTCAAAGTTGTTCACTTGCATCTCCCATTTCCTTAGTTGCTTGGCAGTTGGTGTAATTCTCGATTTAAGTCCATTTACGTTTGTCTGCTTTCTCCTTCAGAATTTGGTGTGTACTGCTGTCACTGCCGTAGTGAAGTACGAGGAACGCAGTGTGCTATTTGCAAAGGATTCACCTTCCAGTGTGCTATCTGCCATGTTGCTGTTCGCGGATCTGCCAACTTCTGTCTTACCTGTGGGCATGGTGGCCACACGAGTCACATGATGGAGTGGTTTAGGACTCAGGAAGTGTGTCCCACAGGCTGTGGCTGCCATTGCCTGCTAGAGAGCACATTTTAAAAGCAGACTGCTCCTGCTTGTGATAAGATGCCTTGAATAGTGTTCCAGGATATTCTGTCTGTCTGCTCTTAACTGAAATTGTGACTGCCTGTTGATCAGAGATGTGAAAACTTTAATCAAAGAATGAACCTTAAGACTGGAATTATATTATTTTGAGGCACCAAGATAAATCTTCAGACTTTCACAATATCTGGACTCTGCTTCAAGGAGTGGAGGGAGCATGATTTGCACATATTCTCTAATACAGCAGCAATGGATTTTCAAGTTGAAATGCAAGACTTATTCTAAGAGCATATTTTAAAATAGACTGACGTGGGAATTTGTTTACTTGTTAACAGTTATCACTGTCCAGCTGATGATGGCCATCGCTGTCCAGCTGTTGATGGTGAACCTACATACTTGTCCTGTATGAGCGAATATACTTCAGAGTTGAAGTGACGACAATCCATAAAGCCGTGATTGGTAAGTCAGGCCTTTTTTAGTGGAAGTATTATGCTCCCTCAGTGGTTTGTGCAGGTATTTTTCATTTCACAGTTTGCTGCTAATTTGTTTCCACACTGCAAGTGCAGTATTTGCCTTGACTTGCTCAAATTGAAGAGTCAGTAATTTAATTCTAAAAGGTACGGGTGCATTCTTGATTTACTGCCACCTTCACTCTTGGAAGTGGAATTAAATGTCACCTTAGCCTAACTGCTCTATATACTTGATCAAAGTACCAGACTCAAAATGTATGTGACCGTTCTAGAATGCTAGTACAATAGTAGGTTGTCTCTGAAACCTGCAGCTGAGGCTCATTACTGGATAAATACATAAAGGTTAATTGTGTTTCTGACTGTAGTACTTAACCTGGGACTGCTTGGCAATGATGCTTTGCTTGAAATGGAAAATACTCTATTTCTTATTCCTAAAGTCCTACATCTTGAGCACAAAATAACAAAGTTGATTGGGCAGTTCTTTAATGGATTGACCACATCAAATGCTATGCCATCTTTCATCATCTTTAAATTATTTAAATGGTTCCTTCAGCTAAATTGGCCGGTTCTGTCGGAGACTAAGGAATTGCCCAGCAACTGATTGGATGATGGGATTGAAAAGTGTGAGCATGAGTACTAATCATAGTATTGACACATAATTTGCCCTTTGCTACCCTGGGACAGGGCTTTCTTGATTTTGGAGGACATGAAGTACTCTGTAAATTCTACTGCTTTAAACAGTGGCTTAAAATGTGTTAGCCACTGTTAAGGATACAGGACTCTAATTCAAGCATTTCATCTGCATTAACAGCCATTTCTTGAGGCTCTTTCTGGGAGAAACCATTTTATGTTTATTTTCAAATCCATTTAGTGAAAGTCACTGCACATTTCATCTGAAAAATTTGATCCTCTCAGAAGCATTTGAGCCTATTTTCAGGAAGATGGAGCGGCAGGTTTCCAGTTATTTTTTACTTTGCTGCAGCTAAACTCCAATGATTGATATTGGCTGTAAATGACTGGCAAATTCTTTAATATCTTTATTTGAGGAACTACCTCACTGGCTGGCTGCACAGTGGCCAATTTTAAAAGATAATAAACTCATGGATCATACAATCCCACAACGCCTTGAAACATCACCTCAAACTGGAACTATTATTTGTGCCACTTTAATATTTCAGCCATTTGCACACATTGATTTTTTTTTGTTTTATATAGATCAGTTTTCCTAACACTTCCCACGTTCCTACTAGTTCGGTACTTTATAGTTAGGTCACGTAAGGTCCAATATGATTTATATTGTATGATTAATACCTGATTTTGTATCTATTGAAATTAGCAGATTGCTGTAATGCTTGATGTAATCACTTTGTTTCTACAGTATGGGAAATTAAATGGAGAAATAGATAAGCACCGAAATTGTGTGTTTCCAGAGGTGGCACATGTGGAGGCAGGAAGGCAACTTGATGAGATGAGATGGTGTTGTATCTGAAACCTGCTGCTTTCTCATTTCCATTGGGATGGGAAGGTCTATCATCATCTTAAAGCCCTTAAATGCCTGATTGAGGGACTGGATGTAAAACAGAGAATTTTCCAAACAGATCCAACCCTTTCCCATGTTACTGAAGCTCTTGACCACTCTCACTGTGACCCTCAATTCCGTAACAACCCCTACAAGTCACTTCTATTCTAGATCCTGAATGTCCAACCATCAACAGTTACACCACCCTCTGTGGTGGATGGTGTGGTGCTGCCAAATGTGACAGCTGCCTGCCTCTAACTGGTAAGCATCTCTCATCAGGTGGGACTTTGAAGCCGCGCTTTGATGCCAAGGGTAGCTTTGCCAATGGTCTCACTGTTGCTCCATTGACGTTAGGTAGCAGAGCAGATCTCAAGCTGGCTAATGGGAACCTTGCACCTCAACAAGGTTTGATCTAGGTCTCTGAAAATCTGCACCATCTCTGAAATTCCCACACATGCCTTTGATCTTCCATTGTCCATGACAACTCTACTCTCCCACAGTAAACTTTGTGGCACTGATGCTCTTACTGACCCTGCCTTCTCAACTGTGAAATCTGAGCATTTAATGTCCCTGAAATGCTCCTCCCAGTGTGGTTGAGCAGTGATCTCTGAATCTCCCAGTGCTCCATGCCTCTTGCATTGTTGCCTCCGAGTCTCATTTATTTTACCCAAGCCTCCACATCTGGTTTCCTTAGAGCCTGTTTTTCTCCTGGTACCTGCTGATCTGCAAATTATATGAAACTTTAATTCTTTTGTGTACATTATTTATGGAAGAAAGAGCTAAACTTTACCTGACTGTAAATACTTATAAGTCTGGTAAAATTCATGGCATAGAGAGAAAAGATCAGTCGAGGAAGTAATACTTGCATATTTGAGATGTTACTTTCCCATAGTTCATGAGTTGCCAATTTGTTAAATTTGAAACTAAAAGCTGAATTGAATTTGTGCTAAATCTATTCATTAATTAAGGAAGAATCCACTGTATAGGAAGAGAAAATAGCAATAAGGCCATTTCATTAATGTCAGGAATAACAGTATACTTTTCCAGGAAATCTGAAACTGAAGGAAATATTAGTTTGTAAGGTCTTAGGGAAAATTTGTAGCTCAGGATGTGGATGCAGTTGTTTGTTAGCTCACTGAGCCCGTTCTGTGATGTGTGGACATTTGGTTACCCTTCAAGTGCAACCTCTAATCAAAGTGTTGGTGTTCTGCTTCCTTCTGAATTTATATGATCCTCTGGTGGGATGGCCTTGTCGCTTCTGGCTCTGTTGTTTTACCAGCAGTCTGTATACAGGTTCTATTTGTATGTGTTTGTTAATGGAGTCCTGTGTTCAGAACCAGGCTTCCAGAAATTCTCTTGCATGTCTGGTGTTCACTTGTCCCAGTATGGTCACTTTGTCCCAGTCGAATCGATGGCCCTCATTTTCTGTGTGCATTGAGACAAGTGAATATTGGTCATGTCTTTTTTACTGCCAGCAAGTGTTCACATATCCTGGTCATCAGCTTCCCCCGCTGTTTGTCCAATGTAATGTTTATTACTCGCGCTGCATGGTATTCACTATATCGCGTTGGTCTTTGTTGGTATGGGGTCTTTAGTCTTTGATAACATTTGGCGTAGTGTTGCTGTAGGTTTGTGTGCACTCATGATCTTACGCAGTCTTAGGGATCTTGTAATCATTCCTGATACATTTTTGATGTGGGGTAGCGTTGCTTGTGTCTTCTGGTGTACCCTGTCCTCTGAATGTTGTTTGTTTTGTAGGCACCTGTGGACGAAACTTCTTGGGTATCTGTTGTCAGTGAAAACTTTGTACAGGTGTCCATCTTCCAGTCTCCAGAGTTCTGGAGTGTTGCACTGTGATGTCTTGATGCAGCCCTGTTTGTGTATAGTGGTGTGGTTGCTATTTAAGTTAAGGGTTTGGTCCATGTGTTTGGCCTTGCTGTATACTCGGGTCCGCAATTCACTGTTAGTCTCTCTCTAGTATTATGTCTAAGAATGGGAGCTGTTTGTTCTTTCTTCCTTTCGTGAAATTTATGTTTGCGAAGATGTGGTTGACAAATTGGTGGGTTTCTTCTACTTTTGTGCACTTAATTATTACAAATGTGTCGTCCACGTATCTTATCCACATTTTTGGTTGGAATAAAGGAAGGACTGCGTGTTCCAATCTCTGCATCACTGCTTTTGTAATGAGACCTGGGATGGGTGATCCCATCGGTGTGCTGTTGATCTGTTTGTATATCTTTCCATTGAATGTGAAGTGTGTTGTGAGGCATAAATCCAGCAGTTTCAGTAAGCTGTGTTTGCTAATGTTGGAGTTCAAGACTGGTGCTCTTGGTCCGTCCCGTAGTATGGCTAGTGTCTCTCTGGCTAACAGTATGTCAGTGGATGTAAATAGCGCTGTAACATCGAAGAGATCATGATTTTGTCCCCGTTAATTTTTGTGCCCTTGAGTTGTGTGAGAAACTCCTGGGCCGAATGGATTGAGTGTGGGGATCCGCCAGTCGGGTGCTGGCGTCTCTGTTGTAATTCCCTCACTAGCTTGTTTTTCTCAAATGCACAAAAGTAGAAGAAACCCAGCAACCTGTCAACAACATGTTTGCAAACATAAATTTCAGTAGAGAGGAAGGAAACAACAAACAGCTCCCATTCTTAGGTATCATGGCAAAGAGGCTGACTAACGGCAGAGTCTGGACCTGAGTATAGAGGAAGGCCACACACACAGACCAAATCCTTAACTTCAACAGCAGCCACCCCACTACACACAAACAGAGCTAAATCAAGACACTATTTAAATGAGCTGCATCACACTATAATACCTCAGAACCCCAGAGAATGGAAGAGGAACATGTCTACAAAGTTTTCAACAATGGATACCCAAGAAGTTTTGCCTGCAGATGCCAACAAAACAAACGACAGAGGATGGGTACAACCGAAGACACTTGCAATGCTACCCTATATCAAAAATGACTACCAGAATCCTAAGACCATGTAAGATCATGATGCACATAAACGTACAATAACACCACACCAAATGTTATCAAGGACGAAGGACCCCATACCAACAGTAAACAAGACCAACGTGATATACAGAATACCATGCAGTGAGCGCGATAAACATTACGTTGGTCAAATGGGGGGAAACTGACAACCAGGATACACAAACACCAGCTGGCAGTAAAAAGACATGACCAATATTCACTTGTTTCAATGCATACAGACAATGAGGGCCCTCAGTTTGACTTAGGACAAAGTGATCATGCTGGGACAAGCGAACACCAGACAGGCAAGGGAATTTCTGGAAGTCTGGTTCTCAACACTGGACTCTACTACCAAACAGATAGAAATAGATCCCATACACACATCGCTACTAAAACAACAGAACCCGAAGCAACAAGACATCCCACCAGAGGATCATATAAATCGGGAAGGAAGCAGAACCCCAATGCTTCGATTAGAGGTTGCACTGATGATGTTGCCTAGAAGGGTAACGAAACGTATGCATATTATAGAACAGCTGGCTCGGCGAGCTAATGAACAATTGCATATTAGTTTGTCCTCTCAAAGGTGACTTTTTATGTTGTCTATCGTTCTTCATTCTGTACCATTCCAAGGTATGTAGACTTTTTCTGTGCCTTGGATGGTTGAATAAGCAGCAGGCCTGCTCGTCATTGGTTAGGGAGTTAATTCCATTTTCTATTCCAAAGTTATTACAGTTGCCAGCTATGGTTATTCTTATTCCTGAAAATTTTATCACACAGCTGAGTGCCTCCAAATACTCTGGCTCCCACCTTCCTGCTCAGTAACCTGACATGCATTCTCTCACCGATTAGAACATTAGCAGATTCCTCCTTGTCTGATTTGAATGATTCTTGACTGTCAGACAGCCAGTTGTTCAACCGTCTTTATTATCATAAATTAATAAAGTGTTCCAGGTAATTTCAAAAAGTCATTTTTCTTACATGCCCCTATGACTTTTCTGGTTGGTGCTCACAGCAGTATCCTGGAAATTAATCTCGAATTTCTCTTGAGTCCAACATAATCCTGGAGGTTTGCCCACAAAAAAGCCATGCATTAAGATCATGTATCCTTTTGGTGTTTTTGTTTCGACTTGCATGTTCCTGAGGTGCCACTTCAGACTTGTGCTGTGTTGCATTCAGTATAATAGGATGCATATACAAGTTAATTAAGAATTTACATAATGAGTGGATCATTATCTTTTCATCACACACTTAAATGTTAACACAGCTCCATTTCAGCTGAAAATCTTGTATTTCCAAGCTGCCGAGTCCAAGAGCTTCAACGACATTTTTGTAACTAAGTTGTAAATTGTGTACAAAGAGGATGCTGTACATACTGTTCAAAGTAAATGTTTGTCTATGTAAAAGTCTGCAAAATTGTTTTGGTAACTGGCATTTGACAAACTGATAGTGTTGGTATTTTGAGTTCACTTCTCTCTCATCAATATCCATTGATACCCTTACCTGAAAATATCTAACAGTTGCAATCTTAAAAAATGCAGTTGATCCACAATCTACTCGGAACCAAAAAGATGCCTTTTGGAGGCAGTGTGTGTGGGCGAGGGGCCAAATGAGTAACTTGCATCTATCTTTACCAAAACAGAGGATGCCTTCAAAGTCATAGTAGGTAGTCAAAAAAAATCTGAAAAACATAGGAGCTGTCCGCTTCCAACTATCTACCACTTCGCCCTCCCATGTGAGGATTGAAGTTTTTTTTACGAACCCATGAAAACGAACAATTTGGCTTGGTCCAAATAAGCACTATAAATAAAAATATTAAGACTTTGCTGTCTGACAATAAAGAACTTGAACAATATGAACTAAAATATTGTAATAGAACTCTATTATGTCGAGTATTAATTAGTTGGGAGAAATCCTCATGCTTTAGATTATTGTTTTATGATTTCTTTTTCTCTATTGAGTTAAATTAAGAGGTAAGTTAAAGCATCGTAGCTCTGCTGTTTGTGTATTTTTTAAAGCTTTTTCATTAAATATTTACAAGCGTGTTGCTGTTTCTGGAGGGTTTGAGTTGTAGGGAGAGGCTGAATAGGCTGGGGCTTTTTTTTCCCTGGAGTGTCGGAGGTTGAGGGGTGACCTTATAGAGAGGATAGATAAGGTGAATAGCCATGATCTCTTTTTTCTAGGGTGGGGGAGTTCAGGACAAGGGAGTGAGTATAGGTTAAAGGTGAGAGCTGAAAGATTTAAAATGGACCTGAGGGATAATTTCTTCATGCAGTGTGTGTGCATATATGGAACAAATTGCTATAAGAAGTGGTGGAGGCAGTTACAACATTTAAAAAGCAGCTGGTGGATAAATCAGTAGCAAGGGTTTAGAGGATATGGGCCAAATGCTGACAAATGGGACAAATTGGGGATGTCTTTTCGGCAATGAGTTGGACCGAAGGGTCTGTTTCTGTGCAGCATGACTCTGTAATTCTTGTTTTCCTTTGTCGGTTTTCCCATTCCCAGCTCCATGTGTGGCTTGAACCAAAGTTCAATTCGCCTGTCTTTGTTCCATAAACTCTTGATACCCTTTCCTGACAAAACTGTCATTTTTAGGTGGTAAGGGTTGTGGTTGACTCCGTTGATTTGGAGGCCGTAGTTTGGAAATCACCCTCTTTTTCCTAAATTTGTTATATTTATCATGATACATCTTATTTTTTCCTAGTCTGTTACATTGTCAAAGAAATCTACCTAATGTATATCTAATTAATGTTAGATTTTTTTTCTAATAGGAAACCTGTTGCACAAATTGGACATTCACTTAAAAAAATTGTTTCCAATTTTTGTGATTTTCTCTACTTTGAAATACAGGCCAAACAGCCTGTGGTTATTCTGAAAATGACATCTTTGTCATAATCTACAGTATATAATCATTCAGAATTCTAAAAGGAGCAATTATATCCCTGTAAACCATTTTTCCAGTGAAAATGTACTGAATCCTAACTGAGTGTCATCTACAAACTTGGCTATATAACCTTATTCCTTCATGCATCGATTAAACATATGGAAAGCTGAGGCCTTGCCGCAGATCTCTTGTCACATCCTTCTGGAATAGCCTCTTTAATCCTTATTCTGCTACCCACAGGCTCTTTGTTAATGATTTGATGCCTATTATCCCATATGGCATTCCATCCTACTTGTTGAACATGCAATTTAAGGAAAAGATTATATACTTATAGAAACCTGTATCTGTTATGACTGTGCCTTTTTAAATTGCTTACAATTTTTGTCCCATTTCAATATGTGTTAGCTGATAATGTTTCCAATATGGTCATAAATGCCTCATTTTCGTAATTCAGACAGATATCAGTTGAACACTAGTATCGGGATAAATATACCTATCTCATTATTAATTAATAATAATATTATCCCCTTCTTGTTTCCTTTTTAAGAAGTATAAACAAGAATATCAATACTTTCCTGTCACACACAGCCAAGTTTTCTTTACATCCACAAGTCCCTTTATTCAGATTTGTATTTTTTCCCCCTTGCTTTGTTTTTGTGAAGATAGAAAACATGAAATCACTTTAACCCTGACCCTTCTGCATTTCCTGTTACATTTTGCCTTCAATTCTCCCCCTCCCTTTTCACTATCCATAACATTTTTTTCCTCTGCCCTTCAACTTTGACTTTTTGCTCCTTTACTCTAGTTAAGCTTATGCAGGGGGGGTGGTGAAGTGAGCATGACTGCCCTTGACAGAAAGGCAGCATTTGACTCAATGCAGTATCAAGGAACCAAAGTGAAATTGAAATCAGTAGGAGTTGGGTGGAAAACTCTTTTTCTTGGCATACTTTGCAAAGAGGAAGACAGTTGTGATTGTTGGAGGCCAATCACCTCAGCCCCAGGACATGATGGGTATTCTTTAGGCTAATGTCTTAGGCCCACTATCTTCGTTGCTTAATCAACGAATGACCTTCCTTTCAATATAAGGTTGGAAGTAGGGCTGTTTGCAGATTGAAAAATGCTTGATATCATTTCACAGCTTCTGAGAAACTGAAACGGTTTGTGCCCATATGCAGCGATATGTAGATGTTGCGGTCCTTGAAGAACGAGGACATCTGGATCGTATATCCCAGGCCCCAAAATGTTCATCTGCACATCTGACAATGTGGTATATTGTATCTGCTGTACCCGTTGCGGCCTCCTCTACATTAGGGAAACCAAGTGGAGGTTGGGGACCGCTTTGCAGACACCTACACTTGGTTCGCAATAAACAACTGCACCTCCCAGTCGCAAACCATTTTAACTCCCCCTCCCGTTCTTTAGACGACATGTCCATCCTGGGCCTCGTGCAGTGCCACAACAATGCCACCCAAAGGTTGCAGGAACAGCACCTCCTATTTTGCTTGGGACCCCTGCAGCCCAATGGTATCAATGTGTATTTCACCAGCTTCAAAATCTCCCCTCTCCTCACTGCATTGCAAAACCAGCCAAACTCATCCCTGCCTCCCTAACCTCTTCTTCCTCTCACGTATCCCCTCCTCCCACCTCAAGCTGCACCTCCATCTCCTACCTACTAACCTCATCCCGCCCGCTTGACCTGTCCGGACTGACCTATCCCCTCCCTATCTCCCCACCTATACTCTCCTCTCCACCTAGCTTCTCTTCTATCCATCTTCGGTCTGTCTCCCGATTTTTTTCGGAATCCTCTCCCCATCCTCCTCTCTGATGAAGGGTCTCGGCCGGAAATGTCAGCTTTTGTGCTCCTAAGATGCTGCTTGGCCTGCTGTGTTCATCCAGCTCCACACTTTGTTACCTATGAGAGGAAAACCATGATAGCTGAAAGGTAATGTGTAGTAAGTGGGTGGGGCCTGAGGGCTGGACGTCGGTGGAGGCGCTCAGTTAGTGGGCGGAGTCAGTGTTCGGGTTAAGGCCGGGTGAGGGTGGCAGTGAATGGGTTGGTGGGGGTCGGTGAAAAGGAGCGTCGTTAAATGGCTGTGTGAGGAGGTGGGCTAGTCACAAAGACAGAGTCTAGGGAGCGGGCGAGCTCATTGGGTGGCGCCAACGAGGAGGCGGGCCTTGGCACGAAGCAGAGATATCGCAGGGGCGGGGCCTGTGGGTGGGCGCGGGTAATCTGCTGGTCTGGGCAATGGGCGGGGTCATTGGGTGTAGGCGGGGAAGGGGAGGGGTCTGCAGCGCGCTGTCTTACGCATGGGCGTGACGGTCTAGTGGGTGGGGCTATTCAGTGGACAGTTTGGGGCCGGGGCTCGGCTGGGTGTGTCATGGCGGCCGCGGTGTTGAGGGTGAAACGGAAACGCGGTGCTGAGCCAGCCGAGGCCTTCCTTCTCGCCTGCAAACGTTTGCGGGCTGCCGATGAGGCCGGTGAACCTGGCTCTGGGCAGCATGTCGTGCGGACTCTGTTCAAGTTGGCCGCCACTGTCGGCACTCCGGTAAGGCCCGGTCGGGGGCCTCAGTTTGCTTCCGTTCTTTCTGGTCGCGCGTTCGAAATTGTTTCATTCTTAAGCATTTATTGACGAAAAGCTGCTGCTAACAAAAACAAAGTATTGCGCTTGTGGAATGAATTAGAGTTAACTTCTCGAGTCGTCATAGAGTTGTACAGCACAGAAAGACCCCTCAGTCCAACTCGTCTATGCTGACCAGATATCCCACATGAATCTAGTCCCTTTTGCCAGCTTTAGGCCCATATCCCTTTAAGCCCTTGTTATTCAAATACCTACTTAGATGCCTATTAAATGTTGTTATTGTACCCGCTCTCCTCTACTTCCTCTGGCAGCTCATTCCATGCATCTATGAGAAAGTTGACCCTCGAGCCCCTTTTAAATCTTTCCCCCCTCACATTAAAATTATACTCTCCAGCCAAAACTACTTTTATTTGAGTGATTTATTTGTAGTCATCTCTCTGTAGGATGACCCCGTTTCAAGGCATGTGAAAGAAGCACTATCAAAAGACAAAGCGTTACTGGCACTTAAACCTTCTGAGACCAGTGTTCGGCGTATCCAGCTCTGTGCACGAGCATCTTGCAAGGCAACTAGTGAGAAGAATCGGTACAAAGTTATTGCTAGCTACAGAAGAACATTTTCCACAGAGTTTTCTGAATCTCAATCAGATGATGTGAAGTGTATACACCAGCCTGAAACCGAAACTTCTGGAGATCGGTGTGGAGAAAACCAAGATAGCTGGAAGGTAATGTATAGTGGCTCTTATTAAAGACACCTTTAATAAGACTGCCTGCCTGATCAGTAATTGATATGAGACTGTTGTAAATGTAAATAACTGTTTACCAGTCAGTTGGCAATTACCTTCTCCTGATATCTTCAGTTTGTAATTTATAAGAAGCTGTGCTATGTTCATCGTTCTTATGTTCCCAGCTTACTGTCATCCTTTCTTTAGGATTTTCTGTCGTGCTGGAATACATTTAAATGGCTGGCAACAGCCTTTCAGCATCAGTTGCGAGTCGAAATTCTTCATGTGAGAGTTCAAGTAGAGAATATCGATAAGCTGAGAGACTATGGTGAAGATATGTGGTTTCCAGTTGAATTTGTCTGAATCTCATACCCATAAACTTGCATGCACCAGCTTGAAATAAATTAAAAAGAAATGAGTAGAAAGCTAGCCTCCCCTCAGGTTATTTGTATTTTAGTATTCAGTTTGACCTGTTGGAAAATCTTAGTTTAATTTGAACTAAAGTTGACAGTGAAGCATTCTTTCTTGTCATCGATCAAGTTTTAATGCTTCCTGGAATGAGTAACAGAGGGTAGTCTGACATAATGAAGGTACCGGAGAGATTCAAAAATCAGGCTGTTTCTTGGGGTTGAGTTGTGGGAAGACAAGTAAGATCATCAGCTCTGAAAAGACACTACTGAAAGGGAATTTTGTAGACATGTTAAATATATGATAGCACAGAAAAGATTAATATGAGGATGATGTTTTAAAATTATTCCAGGGTATCAGATTAACATTGAAATTGTTTGTAATGAAAATTTAGCATTAATCAACTTCATTATGTTGGAATGACCTTCTGGATAAGATGCAAAGAAAAACTTTTTACCATCGTTTAAATCAATTAATTAGTAATTGTACAGTTTTAATTCTGGAAGGATGAAATATTTGAAATTAGTAGCTTTCCTTATTTGTGAGAATTAGAGGAGGATGACAGGAATTGAGGGGGGATATGGTGCTTTGTGTGGTAAGGAAGGGAATGAAGGAAATTAGGGAGAAATGGCTGTAAACAGATTTTGTTCTACAGTTTTCCAGCAATACTGAGACCCAGAGGGATGCATTGAGTAATTTCTGATCTAGGTAAAGTTTTTTTGAATAAAAGTTCAAATACTTTTAGAAATATATATTGATGGTTCTTGTTTTTAAAGGAAACATCCTTTAGGTGTAACAAAGGCAATGTTGAAGCTGCAGCAGAAATCCAAGTGCTTGATGTTGTCCAGCAGAATGAGCATCTTGAAAAGGATGAACGAGACTCCGAGCATAAAGCCTTTAAGGTAGGGCTAGGTATTTGTGAAATTATCTGTTAAATTTTGCTATCAATAATAGTTGAATCAAACAGTAGAGAAAGACCTATTACCCTAATTTACCGAGACCATATTTTTGAAAGTACTCTGCAATTAATTCCACTCTCTCTCTCCTCTGCACAATCCTAAACATAAAAATTAGGAGCATGAGTAGGCAATCTAGCCCTGCTGAGCCATTTGATGTGATTATTGCTGACCTCATCTCTGCTTCAATCCCAATTTCCTGCCCTCCCTCCATAACAGTTTAACCTGTTACTAATTTAAAAATCTGACTGCCTTCTCCTTTAAACTTCTCAATGTCCCAGCATCCATTACACTTGGATAATGAATTCCACAAATTATTGACCTTTTGAAAGAAGTAACTTCTCCCCATCTGTTTTAAGTCTGTTACCCCATCCTAAAACAAAGGCCTCTTGTGCTAGATTGCCATGTGTGAAGATCTCTTTTTATGCCTATTTTGTCAATTCCCTTTAGCATCTTATAAACCTCAATTATATCTCCCCCTCTAAATCCCAAAAAAAATCTCTGTACTAGACAAATCTGTCATTTGTGGAATCAACCCTAGTGAACTTCCTCTGAACTGTCTCCAGTACAACTACATCCCCTCTCAAGTAAAGCACCAAAATTATACGCAGTGCTCCAGGTGTGGCGTCACTAATGTCTTGTACAGTTGCAGCAATACTTACCCACTTTTATACATCATTCCTTGAGCAATAAATGCAAAATTCCATTTGCCTTCCTTATACCTACTGTATCTGCGACTAGTTTTCTGCGATACATGCATGAGGGCATGCAGATACCTCTGCATCAAAGCACTCTGAAGTTTCTCTCCATTTAGATAATTTGCCTTTCCATTCCTCCAACCAAAGTGGATAACTTCATACTTATCCAGAGCTTTATCTGCCAGAGATAATGGGAACTGCAGATGCTGGAGAATCCAAGATAACAAAAGTGTGGAGCTGGATGAACACAGCAGGCCCAGCAGCATCTCAGGAGCACAAAAGCTGACGTTTCTGGCCTAGACCCTTCATCAGAGAGCCTGATGAAGGGTCTAGGCCTGAAACGTCAGCTTTTGTGCTCCTAAGATGCTACTTGGCCTGCTGTGTTTATCTGCCAGACATTGGCACATGCATCTAATCCATTCATATCCATTTGTAAACGTTTTCATTACAGCTCACTTTCTACCTATTTTAGTCCTATCTGCAAATTTGATTATAGTGCTTTTTATCCCACCCCCGTCCAAGTAATCAATCGAGATTGTAAATAGTTGGAGCTCAAGGACTGAACCTTGTGGTATCCCAACCAGTTATACCTTGCCAACCAGAAAAAAATCATTTTTCCTGACTCTGCTTTCTGATGGTTGGTTAGTCAGTCCTCTATCCAAAGCTAATAAATTATCCATAACCCCATTGATCTTGCCATGTGTGTTGTACCTTGCGACATACAGAAGGCGTTTGATATACTTTATCTACTAGAACCCCATTATCCATGTTGCTTGGTAGATTTTCAAAGAACACTCAAAATAGTTTAATTTATCCATCATAAAGTTATACTGATTGTGATGGATTGAGTTATAGCTTTCTAAATGTCTTGTTACTTCCTTTAATAAAGGATTCTTAACAATTTCTCAACAACACGTTAAATTAACTGCTTTTGTGTTAGCACTTTTCCAATCCACAGGGACCTATCCTGTACCCAGGGGGATTTGGAATATTGTAACTAATGGATCCACGTTCTCTGCTGCCACTTCCTTCAAAACCCTAGAAAGTAGGCCATAAACCCCTGAAAACTTGTGTACCTTCAGTTCTGATAGTTTACATAGTACCTCTTCCCTAGTTGTGATTGTTCTAAAGTCTTCCCTTTATATAATCTCTGCATTACATGTTACTATTGCAATGGTACTAGATTGCCTCAGTTTTCATAGTGAAACAAACTACTGATTTAGTGACCCCCCCCCCCTGCTGTTTGAGTTCGCCACTATTGGGAGTTTTACTCCATATGAAATACCTAGTTCCACTTTCAAATTTGTTTTGAATCTGTTTCTAACACTTCTTTGGTAGATCACAACTTTTGGGTAAAATTTCCATCTGTAGTCTGTTACATTTCCCTTTTGCCTTCTGTTCAAAGGAAATAATTCCAACTGAAGACTTTCAATCTGAAACTATTCTAATTAAATATCTTCTGCACTACCTTCATAACCTCGGTATCCTTCCTAATATGTGGTCACTGGACTGAGAGAATACTGAGGTCCAGCCAGTGATTATTAGAGGTTTGGCTTCACTTCCTTGCTTTTCTTTGGAGGAAATAGTCTGTGTTTGGTTGACACTTGCTCTTCTACTCTTTGCGACTGATTATAAAAAACACATCTTAGCATTGCTGGTAAATGCTATGTGAGCAGAAGTCCAAGATAATGAAAGGTTAAAAGCAGGATTCTGGTTGGTTTAATGTTTGAGCAATTGCTACCCTCTATAACTGCAGGTTTGTTCAGCTAATGATTGATCAGGTTAGAACGCAAGGTGGGGCGCAAGTGTTTTACCCTGAGGACTGGAAATTTTCAGGTTCCCTTCTGATTTCCAGGGATTAGTTTTTCATTCCCTTGAACTCACGTTGAGTAGTATAGTGATTGGTAACATTGCCATCTGAATTTGAGTTAATGTACAGATGTTTGGATTCACAGAAATAGAATAAAATAATTTATCAATATCCTCAATAATTTCAATCATCCATTAAATTTAAAGCCACAGCAATAGAAAGCACAATATTTAATTTGGCACAAGATCATAGGTGTAAGTTGGTAACAAAAGGACAATTTAAAATAACTAATGAAACTCAAACCACACCTGCCAGACTCTTGAGAACTAGCTCATGAGTTTCCATTGCAAGTTTACAAAGTTTGAACATTTTAACCAGATAGTAAAAAAAGATAGTAACTGTCTCAGATCTTGATCTCAGCTTTAAATTTTACAATTGACACTTTTTTGTTTAAAATGGTGTCAACAGCCGTTTTTTGTCATATGGTAGATGCAACCTTAGGCTAGAGATTCTACGTTCATTTACCTGTAATTCATTAGTGATTTTCAAGTTTTCCTGCCTCCCAGTTAAATGAGTGTCCCTTTGTTAGATGTTTTGATTCTTCTCCCTTTATTTGCAGCCTCCATTTCTTTTGTTCAACCCCTTGCAAACTTCCTTTTCCCACACCCTGCAGCCTACTCTCACCCCCACCCACAGCTGCCATCTCTCCCACCATGGCCCATGCCTGGCTCTCTCCCGTGCCCCCAGCAGCCTCCCTGTTTTCCATGCCCCAGACAAGTGCCCCACTGGCTCGTGTCCCTTGCCTGTTCCCATCACCCCAGTAGCTGCCCCTCTCTTTACCATCTCTGAAGCTTCCATCAAGCTTCCATCGCCTTATATCTTATGGAGCCACCCTGTCTTCCTTCAGTGTCTCTGTCTCGTCTTGTCTCATTGCCCCTCCAAACACTAGCAGGTTCCCTGTCACTCCACAACTCTCCTGAATTTTTTTACTTTCTTTCCCTAAACCCTGAATATGGTTCATTCTCCCACCCTCAACTAAAAGGTAAACCGGCTCTCAGCCCATCCCTCTTTTATTCATTCATGGGATGAGGGTGTCGTTGGCTGGTCAGCATTTATTGTCCATCCCTAATTGTCCAGTAAGCAGTTCAGAGTCAACCACACTGTTGTGAGTTTAGAGTCACATGTAGGTCAGACCAAGTAAGGATGGCAGCGTCCTTCCCTAAAGAACATTAGTGAAATGGATGGGTTTTTCCAACAACGGATTCACGGTCATCATTAGATTCTTAATTCCTGATATTTATCAAATTCAAATTCCACCATCTGCCATTCTGGGATTTAAACCTGGGTCCCCAGAACATTATCTGGGTCTCTGGATTAACAGTCCAGCGGTAATACGACTAGGCCATCACTTTACACCTTTCCTAGCTCTTTATTGGTGAAACTGTCGGCAGCAAGAATAGGATAGAACCACCTCCTCACTATTTCCTTCCAATCTGTTTATGAAGCTAATTTTTTTTCCCCTGATTGATCATCCCCAGATTTAATTTTCTCGGGTGTTGTGGGGAAAAATTTGTCCTTCGCTCAATATACTTTGTATGCTGTGAAAAGCAATGCTTTTCAGCTTAGCTGGTAGGTAAGGGATTGGAGCTGAATATTCAGTACGCTGAGGTGTATTGACTGACATGTGAGGAGATGTGGAATTGATTATGATTATGTTTGCTGGAGTTCAGAAGAATTGGTTGCAGAGTGCGGATGGTTAGTGGGGTGGGGTAGTCTGATAGAAACCTATAAAATTCTAACAGTGCTAAACAAGACAGATGCAGGAAGGATGCTTCTGATGGCAGAGGAGCCTAGAACTAGGAATCGTAGTTTTAGAATATTGGATAAACCATTTAGGACTGAGATGAGACAAAATTTCTTCTCTTAGGCAGTTGGACAATCAGCCATGATCATATTGAATAGTGGAGCTTGCTCGAAGGACCGAATGCCTTCCTCCTCCTCGTTTGTTTGTTTAGGGCATCAATCAAAAACAAACCAGCCTGGCAACAGATGCCTTTGGTCCATTTCTTCCTCCACCAACGTATAGTAACTGTATGCCATTTACAAGTGGCTCTGCAGAAATTCAACAATGTTCATTCGACACCACCTTCCAAATTGCCTGGAAGGTTAAGGGCATCTGGTATATGGAAAGACCTCCTCCAAAACTCACCATTCTGACTAGGAAAAATATTGCTGTTCCTTCAGTGTCACTGGGTTAAAATCCTGGTCCTCCTCCTATCACTGCATTATGAATCTATCTGCACTACAGTAGTTCAAGAAAGTAGCTCATCGTCCCCTTCTCGAGGGCAACTAGGGATGGGTAATAAATGCTGGTCCAACCAGCTATGTCTACATCCTATGAGTGAATTTAAAGGAGTGAAGATCTGATCTATCCCATCTATAGCATGTCCTAATTAGGGACTAATATGTGAGGAAAGGTATGATCATGCTTGCATTTTTATTTTTATTTGTATTTGTGGAATGGTGTGAAATCAGAGGAAACTTTTTTTAAAATAACCAGCACCTGTGGGACCGGGAGTGTGCTGGTTGATCAAGAGGTCCAAGTAATCAATGTAAAAGCCCTCTAAGTAATACAGATCACTGTAATGTATAGTCACTGTTATACATTATTTACGGTATGAATCACTTAAATAATAGTGCACCTTTGCCTTGTATGAAACTTACTGGCAGAGATCTTCCTCATATGAACGTTCACCTGACTACTCTGACATCGTGGAGTTTGCAGTAATACAGTCAACTTACAGTATTTGGTTTTTATAATTTTTTGCTGGTTTATTAAGTGTACTAGTTCATAAGGTGCTGGCTAAAGCAGTTTGCTGTAGTTTGGGAACTTAGCTTGATTCCCTCACACTCTTTAATGAAAAACAGCTGCTGATGCTTTAGACAATGGGGGCTTTTATTATATCGATGTTAACAATGGGGAGCTTTGCATAGCTTTGACAATAGTATTCCTCCCTATGTTTACCAGCTTTGGATGTGATCAGATTGTTTTCCATCCTTCATGCCCCCTGTGGGAGTTAAACTTTGCGATTTTGTTGAGCTGAAACATTAACAGGAAGGACAGTATTCACAGCCAGAAGAACAACATGCTCGATTGATTTTACCACTTTTAAACTCCAGTGTAACTGAATAGGCCAGTATTTAATGTACATTCCTAATTGCTTTGGAGAAGGTGGTGGTAAGGTGACCTGTTGAATTGTTGCAGCCCTCCAGTGCTATTTTGAATACAGTTCCAGGACTTTGATCTAGCAGCAGTGAATAAACAGTGTTATGGTTCAGTGTGGAATGTAACTCAGAGGTGATCTGCAGCTGGTTCTATACCAGTGCACCATAACTATCAGTTATGTGCCACTGTAACTGAAATCAATGGAGATTCATGTTTTCTTCAGCAATGAATAACCACTTCATGACAGCCATTATTTTACTTAATATTTGTTCTGTTTTAGGATCCTGACCTCGAGCAGGATGACACTGAGATAGTTCTGTGTAATTCTGTGAAAATGATCCGAGAGAAGCTTGCAGTGTCCGATTCTGGTCCAGGAACACGGCATCGGGAGAATATGGAGGAGTATGTTTATGACATATACTATACTGACAGCTGTATTACTGGAGATGAAATTCAGGATATTCTTTCGGTGATCCCATGTTATGAAGAGAATGAACTGGTGAGTTACGCAGTTCTGCTTTGTCAAATTCACTTTGAAAGAAGACAATAATTAGTCAAGTGTTTGCTGTTTGTTTCAAAACAAGTCGGTATTTCAAGAAATAGGTAACGGGAGACCGTTTGTACAGTGATTCTAGGCTTTCTGTTGTAATCAATAGTCTTTGGGCATTGAGTATCTGTATGCAGACTAATGGGTGTCTTTGTGGCCTGGAAAATGGTATGACAGTACAAACTGATGGGTATGTTCTTGGTCTGTTGTATGACATCACCTGTATTACAGGTGGTCGATGAACTGATTGCAGATGAAGCATATGAGGATGAGGATGATGAAAATGAAGAAAATAATTGGCGGAACGATTACCCAGATGAGGATTCATCTGAAAGTTACTGGAATAGTGAAGAAGATTCAGAGGAGGAAGATGAAAGCTATAGGCAATGTTTCAAAGATAATGACTGATTAATTTTCACAGCAGTGACATTATATTTATCTCCATCTTAATTTATGAATGGTTAAAAACCTACATTGTTTATTGGAAGTATTACTGATCTATTGCAAATGAAAATGACACTCGTGTCAATTACATATGCTTATGAAAGTTTCTTGGCTAAAATGGAAATATGGTTATCAATAATTGTAATAATGGAAGTAGAGAAGTTACAAGACCATGTTTGGAGGGTGTTTCTTCTTGCTGTCCTGTTGGAAGTTAAGGAAGCCTAAAGAAATTACATTTATCTACCAACCTTAAGGTGAGATATTGACACCCAGGTGTTTGAAGTTCTCAACTGGGATACAATTCAGGTGGTGGTCCCGTGAGGAGTGGTAGTGGTAGTGTGTCCATCTGCAGCTCGTGTAAGCATGGACATTGAATCTGAAAATGAACCCTTTAATCAGATTCAGTTTCCTTTTATTTAGCCAATTCTCTCTTCATGCTAATAAAGTAGCCCTAAAACATGAGTTCTTATATAGTAACCTTCTTTGTGGCACCTTTATCAAATGACTTCTGGAAATTCAAATTTACAACATCATCTCATACCTCCATTCACCCTACCTTTTTTTATCCTTTAAAGAACACTAATAAATTTGTTAAAGCGTAACTTCCTTTTCACAAAACCACGTTGACTTTGCTTGATTGTATTATTTTCTAAATGTCCTACTCCTAGTTAGTAATGGAACATGGAACAAAAAATAACATGTAGGAAAATGCTATCAAAATAGTAAGAGATATCTTTATATTTATTCCTTCATTGAGGTTTGATGGCTTAGGTGTAAGATGCTTTTGATTTTAGGTGAACTGAGAATGTTTTTTAAAACAACATTATGTATTAAAACAGACCGTGTTTTTTTTAAACATTTATAGCATACTTTCAGGTGAATGATGAAGTAGTAAGTCCAGAATTGCCATTTTTATTTAACAGCCATCAGCCCTGTTATAGCAAAATTAAATAAATTTTTTTTGAAAGGAATGCAATACAGAATCCCATGCACAGAACAGTATGCTATGTAAACCTTAGGCAATGCTAATATCTCACTATAGTCAAAATGATTCAGTTTGGCAGATTGAGAGTACGTTCTGTCCTTTCATGAAAACATTTGAAAACCAATTGTTTTGTCTCATAATTTGGAAAGGTTTTCAATGTGACTTTCGTGAATGCTCACAACAGTAGTTGTGTAGAAAAGCTAAACTGGGTTTTCATCAGAGTAGTAGTCCAAAATATTTTGCTCATTGCAACCCTTTTCTTGAGTAATTGTGGCTGATGGAAACAAGTACGTCAGGCTTAGATTGAAACTGAAGTGGTTCAGGGCAGTTCATGTTTGTGAAGTTCTGCCATCTTGCCAACCAAAACTGAAAACTTAACATTTTATCTTCTATATTAAAAAAACCACTTCATTGGAGAAGTTTTCTGTGGGATTCTGTCAAATTAAAATTTGAAATATATTTCAAAATAGTAATAATTACAAAGAAAATCTGTTGTCTGAAAGAATGAAGTTACAGCTTTATTTTCTGAAAGCTGCATTTTCTGCAATGAAAAGGAAAAGACCACACAACAGCATGAGTGATCAAATCAGTGCATTGTAAGGATGACCAAAAAACTGACACAATTGTTGGGAACAACTGTTACTTTGTCTCTGTGGCCCTACTACCTATGCTTTTGCAAGAGAAAGTGTCTTCTCATTTGTAGTGCTGTTGGTGAATCTGCCAGTGTCACCAGTGGCAGTGCAAGAAGGGAAATATGGTGTAAATCGAGTAATCACAAAGAAGGAAACTTTGGAAATATTCCTGTATCACTGTGAAAGTGGAAAAAAATTTGGGCAAAACAAATATCCTAGCATATTGTTTGGCCATAAAATATTCCAATCCAAGCTACAGAGCAAAGGGCTGAACTTTTGAATAACGTTCTGCGGTGGCTGCAACTTATACAGTACCTTAACAGGGACAGGGTGAGTCACTGATACTTCAGAAATAAAAGGACATGTAAAATCTTGATTGTATTAGCCTATAATTTACGAACTATTACTTTGCACCAGGTAAACCTAGTAGGTTGACATTTGGGTTTAAAAAATACCAATTGAATAAATGTTTTTGACATGTTAAAGTGAAATGAGCTGTTCTTTCTGTAATATACATCTTGGGTAGGGTATATATTTCATGGTGTAAAGCATAGCAAAACACAGGCACAGATTTAATGCTGATCAGTTTATTCAGTCTAACATCAAATTCGAGTATTGCAGGTGTGAGGGATGTAGTTAATTTTCTTGTCAACTCTGTTCATCTGTTGTCAGAACTCGACTGTTCTGTACTGTCATCCTTGTCGATCATGACACAGTAGAATAACAGCTGCAAGCTTTTGCCAGTTTTACCTGTGCAGGAAAAGGGTAGGTAGAAAACTTATCTGTTCAAATTAAAAATTTACAACTTCCTCTGAAGCCCTGTAAAAAATCTTTTCTTCTCACTAGTTTCTTGGACAGTCCCTACTGTAGTTGGCTACACCTTCTATGCAACATTTTTAGGACAT
Source organism: Stegostoma tigrinum (assembly GCF_030684315.1). Classification (NCBI taxonomy): domain Eukaryota; kingdom Metazoa; phylum Chordata; class Chondrichthyes; order Orectolobiformes; family Stegostomatidae; genus Stegostoma; species Stegostoma tigrinum. The sequence continues at coordinate 11,653,726 of NC_081369.1, read as the reverse complement.
TTTAGTAACATTTTTGCTGCGACAACAGGCTGAAATTCTGTTTATTCACACCGTTGTTTATGTGAGTGACAAATGGCTGTTTAGTCAACTAATCAGCATAAGGATTATATCCTATGAAATTCTATTCAAATAAATAGGAAATGACCCTTACATCAATGCGAAAAGGAGAAAAAAATTGCTGGAAGAGAAAGAAGATTTTTAAAAATTATCTTGTGGTTACAGCCTTAATTCAAAACTACAGTATATCCACTGTCACCTTGGGAGGTTTTCTTAATTTTGCATAAATGGAAACAACTTCTAATTTTTTTTTTACTCAATGCACCCAATTCCACGTAGAAATAAAAAGGAATGAGACTAATGAAGCTGTTACTATTAAATTCTTTCAGGTTTTTTGGATTTGAATCAATCAATGGCTTACATCTGTATACAAGGTATTGTTTTGAAATGAGAGATTTAATCATATAATCCTTGCAGTACATTCAGCCCATTGCGTCTGCACTGACTGTTCAAAGAGCACCTCCCACCAGCTTCAAGAGATGGTCAGCGGGCAATAACTTGATCTAGGTAGCAATGCGCATGTCATATAAAAAAAATCATTGTGTGTAGGAGTTGGGACATCATGTTGCAGCTGTACAGGAATCTGGTGAGGCCACTTTCAGAAAACTGCATACAATTCTGGTCACATTTTTACAGGAAGAATGTTATTAAATTTGATATGGTGCAGAAAAGAAGTACGAGGTTGTTGCTGGAATTGGAAGATTTGAGTTAGAGAGGGGCTGAATAGGCTGGAGCTTTTTCCCTGGAGTATCAAGAGGTTGTGCAGTGACCTTATAGAAGTTTATAAAATCATGAGGGGCATGGCCAGGGTAAGTAGACAAGGCCTTTTTCCTAGGGTGAGGAAAATCCAAGACTAGAAGGTTTAGGTTTAAGATGAGAGGGGCAAGATTTAAAAAGGACACGAGGGATAACTTGTCATGCAGAGGGGGTGGTGAATGTATGGAACAAACTGCCAGAGGAAGTAGTGGAGGTGGGTACAATTACAATATTTAAAAAGCATTCGGGTGTCTGTGTGAGTAGGAAGGGTTTAGAGGGATATGCTGGCATATCTCAGTCAGATTGGGCTCTCTGGTCGGCATGGACAAGTTGGACTGAGGAGTCTGTTTCCGTGCTGGATGACTCTGACTCTGATTATTAAAAGTTTGCCTTTGAGTCATAAACTTTCCAGTCGCACTCCAGTCCTTGTCCATTAAAATAAGGTTGATCCTTTAATGCATTACTGACGGGGTGCTGTTTCGCGGATGAGATATTAAACCACAGCCATATCAGCCACTCAGGTGGATTTAAAAAAAAAAATCCAAGGCATGACTTTGAAGAAAAGTAGGGGAATTATCCCTGGTGGTGTGGCTAATATTTTTTTTCTGCAGTCAGCATCAGAGAAACAGATTGTCAACACCACAAGCAGGCTCAGGGCTTCACATGCTTTCCGTCTCACTGATGAGGAGGTATTAGATGACTTGTCATTATTTTTCAAAAAGGACAATATGCCAATAGAACAATTTTGGCATGAACATCCAGCAGAATCTAAGAGATGCAAACAATATGTTATTTAAAAGTTTATTATTTACAAATACATTGTTTAAATCTGCTACCTACTTGTAATTCTTTTGAAACAAGGAGGCCATTTTGCCTTTGCTAGCAAGTGACCAATGACAAAGACTGGTAGTCCAGACAATGGAACTGCGATCCCGATCAGGGAACGAACACCATCGGTGTATGCGGGTATTGCTATCAAGCATGCTGTACATAGACAGAATAAAATTGGGCAAAGCAGGTTGAGCTGATTGGTGAGAAAGAAAAGGAGGTTAGACTTGTAAGAACTGTAAGTAATAAAATCAAAGTTATAAACTTTGTATTAAACTGTAAATTAGCCACCAGCAATCAGACTACTAGAATACATTGAGTTCGTTATACTACACCTCCGAAAAGATGAACAGGCCATGGAGTAACTGCAGTGCAGATTCACACTATGCCAGGTTAAGAGAATTAATTGACAAGGGCAAGTTGCTTGGACTCAGTTCATATTCCCTTGAATACAGATTGTTAAAGAGAGACCCAATGGGCGACACGGTGGCTCAGTGGTTAGCACTGCAGCCTCACAGCACCAGGGACCCAGGTTCAGTTCCAGCCTCGGGTGACTGTCTGTGTGGAGTCTGCACATTCTCCCTGTGTCTGCGTGGGTTTCCTCCCACAGTCCGAAGATGTGCAGATTAAGTGGTTTGGCTGTGCTAAATTGCCCATAGTGTTCAGGGGTGTGTGGGTCTAGGGGGATGGGTCTGGGTGGGATGCTTCAAGGGGCAGTGTGGACTTGTTGGGCCAAAGGGCCTGTTTCCACACTGTGGAGAATCTACTTTAATCTTTATTCAAGATGATTAAAGGATTTGGTAAAATCAATAATTTCCTCAGGTGAACAGTCCAGAAGGGCACAAAACCTTAAACAATTTAGCTCTGCTTTCAAGCTTAATGATGGAAAGCACTAAATATACTAATAGTCTGGTGTACTTATTGCTCCAAAACTATTTTGATGTCAGCCTCGCTTTAGTCTGTTAGAAATCTTTAATTTTGGATTTAATGAAGTAGTGAATCTAATTATATAATTTGGAATTACACCCTCCCCCACTGTGAAGGCAGCATCTGCTAATGTTAAGGCACCTCACAACTGGTGATTCTGAGAGAGCTTGAGAAACATCGCAACCAAAGGTGCTTCTATTAGCAATTTAAATGTATATGTATTTTTTTAAAGCATAAGTCACTGGGCAGTAATTAAGAATGAGATTCCAGATTCCAATTATTTTTCCTCCATTCTCACCAAGCAGTGAAGGCAGTTCAAGTACCATCTGCTGTAGAGGCGTGCACATAACATCTCTGAAAAGGTTCATTAGAAAATACCTATCCATTCAGTGAACACCATGGGTCAAACAGCTAATAGATCTAGTGTTATGTGGTGGCTTGTGTTTTCAAAACAAAAATCATTCATAAGACGAGGGACACTGGCAAGGCTGATATTTGCTATCAATCTCCATCTGCTCTTTGAAAGGGGATGGCAGGCTACCTCTTGGAATACTACATGCACCCACAGCACTGATTCATCTTTTCTGCTGTGGTTTAGTACAATCAAGTGGGCTGATAGGCTATTTTAGTGGACAGTTGAAAGTCAACCACCTTGCTGTCACTGAGGTCACTTGTAAACTCGACAAGAAGGCCTATTTAATTCCCCAAAATATATCAATGAAAAAGATGGGTTATTCATGATACTTAATAATGGTTTCATAGTCTCCATAGCTAGCTATGGAACTATAGCTAGCTATAACTAGCTTTCAAATCCAGATTTTATTTGGTAATTAATTGAACTTACCCTACCATGGCAGCTAGAGAAGTTTATGAACCTGTGGCCTCAGAGCATTAACTTAGGTTTCTCTATTACTTATACAGTAATGTTACCACTATGCCTTTATTACCTCCGTTCCCCTGAAAATATACACTAAGTAGCTTATTCTTAAAGTGCTTCTCAACAATATTCTCCCTATCCTTGTCTAGGTATTTACTCCTTACATTGGGTGTAGTTTACAAGATGCCTGAGATGTCAGGCTTTGCAGCAGGGGCATCACAATTGAACCTAACACTGTTGTCATCTGATACTTTCCAGTAGAGCTTAGTGGATAATTAGTATAACTAAATTGATTTTTCTCTTGGCTAACTCAGAGAAACAAAGGGCAATTGTACTTATTCCCATTCTAAGATTAGTAAACTCTTCATAATAGAAGAATAGGAACATCTTGATCTTAGTCAATTTATTTATTGGATAAACTTTCTGATCTCCTGGATTTTATTTCTGCATATGTAGGGCTTACCTTTAGAGGCCTGCGTCTGTTTGGCTGTTTAAAACGTAGGTAGACGTTTCCAATGACAGTCAGTCCCTTAAAGAACCAATAACTGAAGCTATAGTAGTAAATGAGTTCAAATACATCCTCCACAATCAGGAAGAACATTGTTAATACACCCTGCCAAGAGTGAACATTATCATTAGGCATAAATTAGAATTGTAGCAAGCCTCGAGGAATCCTTTATTATATGCTTAAAAGGGAAAGCCTGGGGCTCTTTTTATTCAAAGGTCTCTACTTTGAAAATAAAAGTTAAAACATGCAGTGAAACTGCTGCTAAATCTTTTGCATGCCTTTATTAGGGCACCTTGCCACTACTGCACTCAGATATCACAAAGGCAGATGTAATTCATGAGTGGTACCATAAGAAGAAACACAGGTTGTGACTTGATCCAGACGTAATCTAGATCAGCCCAATCAGAGCAAATCATACTATTTGTGAATAAGGCATTTAAACAGTTGATAACCAAGGTCAGGTAACTTAGATGTCAGCTGCCAGGAAGTTCTAAAACTAGCTTCTATTATTTTCAATGGAGGGTTCTCACTATCCCAATTAGACAAAATTCATTAATGTCACTAGAAAATCCTGTTATCAAGGAATCTAAACATAGTTAGAACTAATGATTAACATGTTACAAAAGAAACACTCTGGCACTGGAATTCTATTTAGTAACAAATTAGAGTCTCTACAGATCACTGGAAAATGGATCTGACCTTGGTTTTGCTGAGGGCTGTCCCATATTAAATCCTGCCATTTTCCATAGGACACTGACAAATTTACTTCCTCCCTTAACAAGAGCTAAAGAGATTTTTTTTGGAAAGTTGCTAAAAGAAAACCTGAAAAAGTCACAAGGGGAAAGTTAATTGATCCAGCAGAGGATTAATTACCTTACTGAAGTAAGGTTCATACCCGTTCCTTCAGGATCATATAAACAGAAATAGAGATTTCTTCAGGTCAGCTTCTGCATTAGTGAAACAGCATACTCACAATGCTTCAAAGGTAAAAGTTTTGGGTTAGTAAAGTGGCCAATCAAGTAATTTTGTTCCTGAAATTTGCAACTTTCTTTCGAACAATCAAAAGACTTGAGTTTCATTTAATGTGTTTCACAACTTCAGAACATTACAAACAGCTGAAGCACTTGTGGTATATAAACACTGTAAAGTTGGAATGACTGTCTTAAGACTAGGCCGTTCTACAGGATGGCTACTTTTTTTTTGAAAGATGTGGGGCCAGGTATCTGCAGTTGAGATGATTTTGGAAGACCTAAAAAACAATTGCATGGCATAAGTGCCCCCATTTCTGATAGATCTTATTTCCACTAGCTCTCACCTGGGGAATGAGACAATTTTTTTTCCTCAAGGCCTCATCATCTGCTTTTTGGGGGCATTTTTCAAATAATTAACTCAATTATTGGGTGATGCTGTTGTATAATAATAATACCTTGTCTATATGTGTTTTAACTTTTGGATCATGTGGATTCAACGTTCCATTATAGTAATCACATAGAAGTAAAACATTAATTTCCTAGTTACTACAATATTCAAGTTAGTACAAAAAAACAGCATAAGTTATTGGGATAGATTTTTCATTTTGTAAGCATAGGTAGGAGTTGTGCATGGGATCTTGTGGAATCCCCATCATTAGCACACTCAAAAGAAATTGATCAGAAAATCAAATTTTCCACTGCACAGTTCCACTCCTCTGGGAACACTCCCTAAAAATCAAAGACTTCAGATGGTCCTGATGAAGTTAAGCAGAACTGTTACTCTGAAAAAGTTAGATTTTTAAATAGATAGTCTAACTTATAATTATTTTCCACCCTACTCACCTGGCACTGTATCCCCTACACATTTCATCAGCTTACCATCTGGCAGGCTACCCCATTTCCTAGTTTCTCAACCTACCTACCTAGCCCTCTAACCCATATTAATCTGGGACCCAATCCTCACAGCATCCTGAAGTCACATCTAAGGAAATAACCTTTAACAACAGCTGTCAAAGCAGCTGTCTGGATGTTTAAATGTTTGATATGACAGCTGACTGGTGTGACAAGGGGTGTGGTTTGTCATTCTTTGAAAGGTTTACTCTACGTAAGTGGAATCTCCTCTCAGAAAAATGTGGAGCTCGCTTCTTTCATGAAAAACAAGGGTTGGATTGGCAATCTGCCTGGGATTGCCATTCACCAGAAAATCTGGCCCATTGTTTCTATTCACAATAACTGACACACACATCTACACATGACCCTCTACTCCTGCAGTAGGGTCTATACCACTTCTTGCCTTTCTTGCAAAAAGCCACTCATACTGTCCAAAACTGGCTTTCTGTACTGGCTGCAATGCCAACTCCTGGCTCTCTGCAAAAGGCAGCCTTGGAAACTCCCTCATTGCCAGCACTTGTTTTCCTAACTGCTTGCTGTTGTAAAATCATAGTCACACAGCACAGAAACCGGCCCTTTGGTCCAACCAGCCGACCATAATCCCTAACTAAAGTTCCTCACCTGCCCGTGCTTGGCCCATATCCCTCCAAACATTTCTTATTCACATACTTATCTAGATGTCTTCTAAATGTTGTAACTGTACCCGCATCCACCACTTCCTCTAAAAGTTCATCATACACGTGAATTGATTCAGTGTAAAAAATTTGCCCTTTACATCTTTTTAAAATCTTTCTCTTCACCTTAAAAATACGTCCAACAGTCTTGAAATTACCCACTCCACAGAAAAGACACCTGCCATTCAACTTATCTGTACCCTCATTATTTTATAAACCTCTATAAGATTACCTCTCAACTTCCTATCCTCTCGTGAAAGAAGATCAGCCTCTGCTTATAACATCAAACCCTCATTTCTTGGCAGTATCCTGGTAAATCTCTTCTTAACCCTGTCCTGTTTAATAATATCCTTCTTATAAGAGGGAAACCAGAACTGGACACTAAAATTTTATGGAAAGCCTATCCTACAAAATTGTAAATACTTAACAATAAATATGTAATTCCTTCAAGAATAGTGATTGCATTTCTGAAGTTCTTCATTGACTGTAAAGTTCTTCGGATAATTCTGTTGTTGTGAAAGAACTAGTTCTTCCATTGAGAAGAGCATCTAAATTCATGTAAGTTAGTTGTCAGTCAGGTGAAACTCAAACCTTTACGGGTTAACAACTATTTTCAAAGTAAAAACCAAAAGAACAGTGGTCGCTGCAAATCAGAAACAAAAACAAATTGCTGGAAAAGCTCAGCAGATCAGGCAGCATCTGTGGAGAGGAATCAAAGTTAAGGTTTCGGGTTGAGTGACTCTTCCTCAATTCATGGTCTTTCTATTCTGTTTGCTTTTCATAGCCATGCTAGTTTCAATGCTTTGTTTCAGACGTCTGAAAATGGCATTATTAAGTTGTGCCGGCATTATTAAGTTGTGGCATTATTAAGTGGTACTTGGGAATAGCTCTCGCGCTATTCCAAAGTCAGTATTTTAGACAAAGCATGTTGAACCCACCTAATTTACACATCCCTGAACACTACGGGCAATTTAGCATGTTCATATCCACTTAACCTGCACATCTTGGGTGGATGCTGGGAAGTTGTTTCCGTTAGGCGGGGAGACTAGGACCCGTGGGCACAGCCTTAGAATTAGAGGGGGTAAATTTAAAATGGAAATGAGGACCCATTTCTTCAGCCAGAGGGTGGTGGCCCTGTGGAATTCATTGCCACGGAGCACAGTGGAGGCCGGGACATTAAATGCCTTCAAGGCGGAGATTGATAAATTCTTGATCTCACAAGGAATTAAGGGCTACGGGGAGAGTGCAGGGAAGTGGATTTGAAATGTCCATCAGCTATGATTAAATGGAGGAGTGGACTCGATGGGCCAAATGGCCTTACTTCCACTCCTGTGTCTTATGGTCTTATGGACTTTTGTGTTATTTCTTGACAGAATTAACCTTGTCTTATTATAGAGCACATAATAGGACACTTGCTGTTGAAAAAGTGAAACACACGGCTCGTCAGGGTTTCCATTCTGTAACTACCTTACAAGTCAAAATTTTTCACTGTGACTGCAGTTGCAGGAAAAGAATATGGGATGACAGCATTGAGATCGAATTCTTACGTTTATGAGTAGTGCTGCGACTGGTGTGAATTGGGTCACATGGATCATGGATAGTATTTGAGGGAGGTGACCCTCACGAGCTGCAACAAAGTACAACCTAATAGGGGAGGAAAAAAACATTGTTAAAAATTTCTTGATTTTATTTAATTTTTCAAAGAATATTGTGATTTCTTCACACTTAATACACTATGCTGACAAATTATTCATCTGTTGACAATTTAAAATGGATTCTGTGCTTAAGAATTAAGTTAATTAAGCAATGTAAATAAGATAAGAGGGGAATTACATAATTTTGAGTTAAGGAACTTTGTATTATAAGTAGATTCCATGTTTTCATATAAAATATACAATAACAAAGTTCATAGACTTTTTAATATAGTAGTTTTTCTAAAGCATTTCTCAATAGGAAAATGAATCATTTTCAGTGATGTAGAAAAGAGCATCATTAAAAAAAAGGTTTGAAAAGGCTCTTAAAGGAGAGAACATTTTAGGCAGAGTAGTCTAGAGAGGAAATTCCACAGACTAAGCTGTTCTACCTGAAAACAGTCACCAAACACTGATGAGAAAGTGCAAGAAGAGGATGCGTACAGGAGGTCAGAAGTGGAAGACCAAATTTCTAGATTGGGAATCAAGCCAATTAATTCTTCACCTTGTTCTACCAGGCAGCATGTAAAAATGCTGCTGAAATGATGAAACATTCTGACTGTCTTTCCACACAAAGCAAATGCTAATAAAAGTTGCAGGTATCATGAGACTAGTGCAGAGGCCTGGGTTATAGCTCTGGAAATTTGAGTTCAAATCAAACCATGGTAATGTGGGAAATTTAAATTCAAATACTAAATCTGGTTTAAAATACTGGTCTCAATAATAATGATCATGAAATTGCTGAATTGTCATAATACATATCCAATGTCCTTGAGAGAAACCTGTTGTTCTTAGCTGGTTGGGCCTAAAACTAACTTCAGACCTACAGTAATATGGCTGACTTCTAACTTTTCTTTGACATGCCTAGCGAGCAACTAAACTGTATTCAAACCAGTACAAGAGAAGGATAATGTGAACTATACTAGACAGACCACCTAATACCAACTTAGGCACTGGAAACAAAAAAAGCACTGTCTGCTCAGTTGAACGTGCAAAGCCATCCTAATACCAGGGGTCACATGCAAGAACTAGAATTGCCCCACAGATTAGTTAAGTAACAAACTAACAGTCATAGTCAACAAATTATACTTCACGGCTAATCTCACAGACTTCTTAATAATTAGAGAAGAAAGAGTGCTGGCATAGAATGGGAGGGAATGGCCCTGGAAATCCTCAAGATTCTAAGGTTTTGGAGAGGATTTGTGGCTCGAGTTGTGGGTGTTGAGGTTGTTGAAGTTGGTTGACTCGCCGAGCTGGTTTCTTGTTTTGCAGATGTTTCGTTACCATGCTGGGTAACACCCTCAGTGCAGCCTCCAATGAAGTGTCGGTGTGTTTTGCCACCTGGTTTTTAAACTGAGTAGTCTGTTGAGATGGATTGCCTCACTTCCAGTTTTCCTTCGTAATGGGATGTACACAGGGTCAAATTCAATGTGTTTATTAATAGGATGCTTCGTGGAGTGCCAGGCTTCTAGGAATTCTCGTGCCCGTCTTTGCCTAGCTTGTCGCAGGATTTTGGAGTTGTCCCAGTCAGAATGGTGGTTCTCTTTGTCCATGTGGATTGAAATGAGTGAGTATTGGTCGTGTCTTTTTGTAGCCAGTTGGTGTTCATGTCCTCTTGTTGTTAGTTTCCTTCCTGTTTGTCCGATGTAGTGTTTCTCACAGTGTCTACAGCCACTCTGATGCCTAGCAGTCGTAGGAGTCTTGTGCTGAGTTCCGATGTGTCTCTGATGTCGGGTAGCAGGATGAATGTGTGAAGCTGGATGAACAAAGCAGGCCAAGCAACATCTTAGGAGCACAAAAGCTGATGTTTCGGGGCTAGACCCTTCATCAGAGGGGGGAATGGGGAGAGGGTTCTGAAATAAATAGCTATTTATTTATTTCTGCTATTTATGCTATTTATTTCAGAACCCTCTCCCCATTCCCCCCTCTGATGAAGGGTCTAGCCCCGAAACATCAGCTTTTGTGCTCCTAAGATGTTGCTTGGCCTGGTGCGTTCATCCAGCTTCACACATTCATCCTGCTACCCGACATCAGAGACACATCGGAACTCAGCACAAGACTCCTACGACTGCTAGGCATCAGAGTGGCTGTAGACACTGTGAGAAACACTACATCGGACAAACAGGAAGGAAACTAACAACAAGAGGACATGAACACCAACTGGCTACAAAAAGACACGACCAATACTCACTCATTTCAATCCACATGGACAAGGAGAACCACCATTCTGACTGGGACAACTCCAAAATCCTGCGACAAGCTAGGCAGAGACAGGCACAAGACTTCCTAGAAGCCTGGCACTCCACGAAGCATGCTATTAATAAACACATTGAATTTGACCCTATATACATCCCACTATGAAGGAAAACCAGAAGTGAGGCAATCCATCTCAACGGACTCCAGAGTTTGAAAGCCAGGCGGGAAAACAAACCGACGCTTCATCGGAGGCTGCACTGAGAATGTTACCCAGCATGGTAACAAAACATCTGCAAAACAAGAAACCAGCTCGGCCAACGAACCAACCTCAACAGTGCTCAAGATTAGTTTAGGAATTCAGGACTTCATGAAGTCTGAAGGCATCAGGACAAATGTGGACAAGGAAAACTTGTAGTTATCATCACCCATTACCCTATCTGATGAAGTGAGACAGTCTGCCCATGACTTAAAGGCTGCAATTGACTGAATGTATCATCATGGAGCCCTCGCAATATTAGAGTCAACAGGAGTCAGAGGTGTCTGCTGGTCGGAGTCATAACTGACACAAAGGAAGATGGTTGTGACTGTTGCAAGTCAGTCATCTCAGCTTCAAGAAATCTCTGCAGGAGTTCCTTAGAATAGTGCCCTAGGCCCGACAATCTTCAGCTGCTTCTTTAATAAACTTTACTCCACTGTAAAGTCAGGAGTGGGCATGTTCACAGATGATTCCACCATGTTCAGCACTATTTACAACTCCACAGATGCTGAAGTAGTTCATTTCCAAATTCAGCAATATCCAGTTTTGTGCTGACAAGTGGCAAGTAAAACTTACACTACACAAACCAGGTAATGATTATGTCCAACAAGAGATAATTTAATCACTGCCCCTTTTCACCACCATTACTGTCAATGTCTGGGGTTTGACATTGTTCAGAAACTAATCTGGACTAGCTATGTAACTACAGTGGCAACAAGAGCAGGTCAGAGGCTGGGAATCCTGTGGTAAGTCACTTCCTGACTCCCCAAAGCCTGTCCATTATCAAAGTGTGATGGAATATTCCCCTACTTGGCCTGGACGTGTGCAGTTCCAACACTCAAGAAGCTTGAAACCACGCAGAACAAAGCAGCCTGCTTGATTAGCCCCTTCGACAGTACCTTCCAACCCATGATCACTTCCATCTCGAAGGACAACGGCAGCAGATACGTGGGAACACGACCACCTGCCAGTTCCCTCCAAGCCACTCACCATCTTGACTTGGAAATATATCACCAATCCTTCAGTGCTGTTGAGTCAAAATCCCGGAATTCCCTCTCTAATGGCACTTTGGGTCTATATATTGACTGCAGCGGTTAAAGACGGCAGGTCACCACCACCTTCCTAAGGGTAAGTAGGGATGGGCAATAATGAAACAATATGCACACAAACTTGGTTAAATAGTAGTAAAAGAGACTGTGTTGCCACTTTATTGCACTGGATTGTCAACTGAGGTTTATTTTAATTGTGAACAAGATGAAGTTTTTAACTTCCTTAAATCTCTAAATTCCATAACAATAAAACCCTGCGTGCCATAGATGATTTGTAAAAGAAAATGCTTTCTTTAATGTTGCAGCTCTGTGAAGAGGGACACCTTGAGAAAAATTACTATGTTGTGGAAAATAAACCAAAGTCTACACACAATTCAATTTTAACAATTATTAATTGAGTAACTTTATAGATACAGCGAAATACATTTTTGGAAAATTGAGCACTATTTTACTGAAACATATTAAAAACAGATTACCAATGAGAGATGACATTATACAAACAATGTAATTAGATTTACCCTAGCATTTACTGGGAATTGGAAGGGAAACCTACCTTGAAGTTACCATAATTGATGCATTAAGAGAACCATAACACGACAGAGCGACTGCTATTGGGATGATCCACTTCATTACTCCAAGGGTCTCTTTTGCAAATGTCTAAAGGCAAAAAAGTTCTTTACAGCACCTAATCATTTATGATTTGGAAGTTTTATTTTTATTAAAATAAATAAAATAATCATGATAGTACATGAGAAAAAAAATCCATACAGCTGACCTATCTACTGCCAGTTACAGCTTGAGTCTTTTATTTTTCTCAAAATACATGAGATAAAATATGTTTTCTAACCCAATCTCTTTCTCCAAAAGATAATGGTTTTCTCTGACAAGGTTAACTGAAAGTGGGGTCTTGAAATTCTTATGCCAAGAAACAAAAAGCTCTGGATAAATAATCTACAGACAATAAGACAAGGACCTGCTTTAGGGCAGAGCACCCATAGAATGTTATAGGGTTATAGAAAATCATAATTTGTTGAGTAGGTTTGATACAAGTCTGTCTATTTTTGTCCCCTCCATTTAATTTAGTATATGTACATCCATGGTAGACTTATTTTAAAGAGATCAAATTAGCTTTGTTTTCCTAGAGTGCTGAAGGGTGCTTTTAAACTGTTGTGTATGTCCTGAATAAAAGGCCAAAGACTCACTTATACTGGCTGTGACTGCAGCAGCACTGGGGCCTCAGAGAACAGACATCAACCGAAAAAAATGAACACTTATAGGGGGCCTTGCAAATGTCAAGTCTCAGTTTGAGTACCGTGGTCGTCAGGAAGGATGTTATGAAACTTGAAAGAGTTCAGAAAAGATTTACAAGGATGTTGCCAGGGTTGAAGGGTTTGAGCTATAGGGAGAGGCTGAACAGACGGGCTGTATTCCCTGGAGCATCAGAGGTTGAAGGGTGACCTTACAGAGGTTTATAAAATCATGAAGGGCATGGATAGGGTGAATAGTCAAAGTCTTTTCCCTGGGATGAGGGAATCCAAAATTAGACAGCATAGGTTTAAAGTGAGAGGGGAAAGATTTAAAAGGAACCTAAGGGGCAAGTTTCTCATGCAGAGGGTGGTGCGTGTATGGGATGCACTGCCAGAGGAACTGGTGCAAGCTGGTACAATTACAACATTTAAAAGGCATCTGGATAGGTATACGAATAGGAAGGGTTTAAAGGGATATGGGCCAAATGCTCGTAAATGGGACTGCATTAATTTAGGACATCTGGACGGCATGGACAATTTGGACCGAAGGGTCTGTTTCCATGCTGTACATCTCTGAATCTACTGGTGCTTTGAAACTGATGTTCCATTATGAGTTGGGGACCACAGTATGGAGGCTTTTCAGTGTCAGTAAGGCTATATTTACTTGATTTTTATTTTGGCAAAACTGCTGACTATTGAAAGTAGGAATAGACAAGTTACAGTACACTATTGGTATTTTTATCTTTTCAAAGAGATCCTTACATCAAATAGCATGCATCAGCCAAATCATGAACAGGCAAACAATTCCAATCCTCTGCCAATGGTTTTCCTAAACAAACCACTGGAAAATATGTTTTAACAAGCCTGTGTGCCATTTATTGAATTTGTCTCCACTTTCATGTCTGTAGGAACATTCTAAATTTATCACTACTTATTCACTAAACCATAAGATGTAGGAGCATAATTAGGTCAGTTGGCCCATTGAGTCTGCCTGCCATTCAATTTTATTTTTATGGTTACAAATTGATTTTCATGCTTTCTCATGTGTTCTTCAATCATGGATGATAAGTTTCTTTACCCCATTGTCCTGACTTCTCTTCATAACCCCTCACTAATCAAAAATCCATCTATCTGTCATAAATACATACAATGTCATATAATGCCTCCACAGCCTTCAGCGGCAATGAATTCCACAGACTCAACACCCTTTGGCTGAAGAAGTTCTTCCTCATCTCAGTTCTAAAGTGTCATTTCTTCCCACTGAGTCTCTCGTACTAGTGAAAACATCTTCTCCACATCTGTTCATCCTTCTAAATTCTGAGTACAGACCCAGAGTATCAACCGTTCTTCATATGACAAGCCCTTCGTCATCTGGATCATTACTGTAAACGTCCTCTGGACCCCTCCAAGGCCAGCACATCCTTTCTTAGATATGGGCCCAAAATTGCCCATAATATTCCAAATGTGGTCTGACCAAACCTTATAGAGCTTCAGCAGTACACCTCTACTCTTCTAACTCTTTCAAAATGAATGCCAACATTGCATTTGCCTTCCCAACTGCCAACTGAACATGCATGTTAACCTTAACAGAATCCTGAATGAGGACTCCCAAGTTCTTTTGTGTTTCACATTTCCAAAGCCTTTCCCCATTTAGAAAATAGTCTGTGCTTCTATTCTTCCTACCAAAGTGCATAACATCACACCTAACCATGTTGTATTCCATCTGCCATTTTCTTGTCAACTCTCCTAGTCCATCCAAGTCCTTCTGCAGCCTCCTCACTTCCTCAAGTGTTAATTGTCTCTCCACCTATCTTTGAGAGAGCTGCACTGTTTTTTTTTATTTAACTTACTTGTTATCTCCTCAAAGAATTCCAACAGATTTATCAGGTATGATCTCCCCTTGATGAAGCTGTGCTGACTCAGCCCTATTTTACCATGCACTTCCAAGTATTCTGCAATCATATTCTTGATAATGGATTTGAAACTCTTACCAATGACCAACGTCAGGCTGAGGGGGCTGTAACTTTCCGTGTTCTGCTTCCCTCCTTTCTTAAGCAGGGGTGTTACATTAGCCATTTTTCACTTCTCAGGGACCCTTCTTGACTCTAGTGATTCCTGAAAGATTACTACAAATGCCTCTACAATCTCCTCAGCTATCTTATTCAGAACTGTGTGGTGTAGTTCATCTGATCCAGGTGATTGATCCACCTTCAGACCTTTCAGCTTCCCCAGCACCTTCTCCTTACTGATGGCCACAGTATTCACCTCTGTTCCCCTGACTCTCTTGAAGAACTGGTATGCTACTGGCGTCTTACACTGTGAAAAACTGATGCAAAGTTCCTATTTCAGTTTCTCTGCTATTTCTTCATTCTCATTTTCCAGCAGTCCATTGTTCATTCTGATTTCTCTCTTACCTTTTAGGTGTCTAAGCAAAAATCTCTTGCAACCTTTTATATTACTAGCAAGTTTCCTCTTACTTTTCATCTTCAACACCACACCCCCCCCCCCCCCCCCACCCAAAACCCCACCACCATTGCTTTTTCAGTTCACCTCTGCTGGTTTTTAAAAGCTTTCCAATCCTCTGGCCTTCCACTAATCTTCACCATAATTTATGCTTTTTCTTTTGCTTTTATGCTGTCCCTGACTTCATTGTGACATTGTAAAGTCAATAATGTGAGTCATACTTGAGCAGTTTTTGTGGAATAATGGTCTCTCAGGAAAGCAGTAATCTTAATAACTAAGGCTGCACTGTACTAATACGACATATAATACACTGACCTAGGTCTTATCTATTTCTCTTGGTTCCCAACCTGTTCTAGAATTAAATCCATTACTGCCAAATGACCTGTATTTTGCAGTATTTTGCTTAATCCCCATTCCAACTGACTCTACTCGATTCTATAATGGCAACATTTCGTAGATCTGCGATGCACCTTAAATCATCATTTCCACTGGACTCTGGATTTAACCTCTGCTGGCTTGTGATTGACACTCCATCACACCTTGGATCTCCAATTTCCAAAAATATTTCTGCAGAGATGCCCTGTTGTTATTTTGATCTTCATTAGCTTCTGGACTCACATGCATTCAATAATTTGAATCTGGTCATTTTCCATCATTGTTGAAAACTCTCTCCATGATCTATTAACAAGTCAATTTAATCACATCAAGCGCCCCACATTAATTTTAGGCTGTCATTTGTTGTCCCTTATCCACTTTTACCAGCAGGACATATCCTTATCTATGCCAGACCTACATACCCCAATTTTCTTGAGTTAAATAGAAGAACACTTGACTTCCTATCAAGACCTAAGTATATCCTATTTGTTCTTTGTAACCTCACAGGACCTACTGCTTTGTATTCTGTTCTCCAGACATGCCGTGTTCCATTTCTCCTCTCCTAGGCAATTGTGCATTCTGTTGTATTAGCTTGGCGCATTTACGTGAAGTATTATTTGTCTGGTTAGCACACAAAACAATACTTTTCATTGTATCTTGGCATATGTGGCAATCACAAATCAAATTAAATTCACTTTTCTCACGTTTACTACCTCCCTGACTATGCATATGCTATTAGATAACTTGCTTATCTTTATATATCATCTTCACTCCAGCCAATAACTTGTTTGTCCAAGTTTCAACTTCAACTCCAAGATGAGGCAATGAATTTATATGCTTTTATTACATTCATATTAAACTATTATTCCCAAAGCAAATTTAATTAGCCTTGATCCTTAGGTAATAATCCTTGTAAACTCTTATTTTTGGCACTTGTTTCAGTCTGAAATCTTTAATTAGGAATGCTTAAAAATATCAACATTGTAAACACTTACCACTGCTAAAGCATCACTTTTGAGAATGCTATTTGGTTCTAACACAATGTAATAAGCCAGAATTGTCAGAATGTACAAAACAATTATCAAAGGCATCGAAATCATAATGGCAAGGGGGAGATTCCTAAAGAACAAGAAAGGGTAACAATGAGATGTGACCACTGAACTGAAAGATAGTTTTAGAATGGAATAGAATTATAGAATCCCTACAGTGTGGAAACAGGCCCTTTGGCCCAACTAGTCCACACCGACCCTTGGAGCATCCCAACCAGACCCACCCCCTATAACCCACATACCCCTGAACACTATGGGCAAAACACTACGGGCAATTTAGCATGGCCAATCCACCTAGCCTGCACATCTTTAGACTGTGGGAGGAAACCAGAGCACCTGGAGGAAACCCACACAGACACAGGGAGAATGTGCAAACTCCACACAGACAGTCACCCGAAGGTGGCATTGAACTTGGGTCCCTGGTGCTGTGAGGCAGCAGTGCTAACCACTGAGCCACCATGCCACCCCAATGCCAATTTAATATATCACTACATATTTGTGGCTTGAAAAATAAGTTTTGCAAGTTCAAAACAACCCAAAATGTACATTTAAACACTTTACTGCACTCAATTATTTGTTCCGCTAATTACGGTGAATTTGTACATGTATCAAATTATTGATCACTTGTAAATTGTAGTTAATACCAACTATGACTATTGCTGTGTAAAGAAGGATATTTATACACTTCACTAACCTGTGAAATGTTTACAGCATGGATAAAGGTATTAAACCCATCATGTCCATGGTGGATCTCCTGAATTTCTGCCTCTCCACTGCTGAAGGAAATAGTTCTTCTCTTCCATTCTGTCCAGGCTCCTCTCAACCTTGAACATCTTAATCAGACTTTGAAAGAAAACAACCCTAGCCTATCCAATCTTCCCTAATACTGTAATGTTCCTGACCTAACATGTTCTTGTAAATCTCTTCTGGACTTTCTGTAGTGAAATATTATGTTTAACTATGCAGTGGTCCGTTAATTGATGGTTTTGCTCAGTAAGACTGCCACATAACATTGTGTTTTTTTTATTTGGACAATCATCATCGCTGATCAACACTTATTGCCCACACCTAACTGAGCTTGAAAAGAGTGCGGAGTGAATCACTTCTTGAACTGCTGAGGTCTATGTGGTGAAAGTGCTCCTGTCATCCTGTTAAGGAGGCAATTTTAAGAGTTTATAGAGTGATGGTGAAGGCCTGGGTATAATTTACAAGGCAGGGTGGTGTGAAATTTAGAGGGGAACTTAAAATATTTTTGATCCATTCGCCTCCTAGGTGCTAGAGATCACAGGTTTGAAAGGTGGCATTGAATCTTGGCAAGTTGCTCCTTACATCTTGTACATTGTGTTTACTGTTGCAACTGGGTATCAGTGGTATAGGGAGTGAGTAGTTAAGGTGACCTGAATTCTCCTTTAGTTCCTCACAGACATCTTTTGATGTGGTTTGATTTATTATTGTCACATGCACCTAGGTACAGTGAAAAGTTGTGTTTTAAGTGCAGTACAGCAGATCATACAAAGTGCATAACGGAACAGAACAGAGTGAGGAATATAATGTGACGGTTGCAGAGAAGGTGCACAATGAGTGAAATTAACACTAAAACTTATATATTTAACATTTAAAATTTGAGGGGTCCATTCATAAGTCTAATAACAGCAAGGAAAAAGCTGTTCTTGAATCTGTTGGTATGTGTGTTCCAGCTTTTCTATCTTCTGCTCAATGGAAGAAGTTAGAAGAGATATAACCGGGGTGGGAGGGGTCTTTGATTATACTGGCTGCCTTCCTGAGGCAGCGGGAACAATTTTAGAAGTCATAATGGTTATGACTCCTAAAAATGTACACTTCTGTATGAACTCTCTCAATTCCTATCACTCCCGTGCTGACAATCTGGCTTAACTAGGTTTGAATATCCTTCCACCAAACATTGGGATGAATATTTATATTCTCACCACCAACATGGTATAGGAGGACTGTCTCAGAGCAAAGAGTAAACAGGTTGGAATTCTACTCAATGAAGTGTAGAAGAATGAGTGATGATCCTATTGTAAGTTATAGGAGTCTTATGGTGATGGATGGGGAAAATACTCAGATGCTTCCCCTCATGGGTGAGTCTAAGATCAGAGGGCATAGTCTCAGAATAAAGGGGTACCAATTTAAGACTGAGAACGAGGAGGAATGTTTTTCTCTTAGTAGATTGATAGTTCTGTGGAACAACAAACCAGCTTGGCAAGCCAACCATCCTCAACACCCACAACCCGAGCTACAGATCTACTCCAAAACCTTAGAGAGGCTTTGGAATTTCTTGCCTCAGAGAGCGGTGAGGACAGAATTCTTGTGTGTATTTAAGATGGAGATAGCTGGATTTTTGATCAGTAGTGGAATCAAGGGGTAGGGGAAAGGGAGGAAAAGTAGACATGAGGAATGTTGGATCAGCCGTGTCTTTTTGAATGGTAGAGCAAACTTGAGGAGCCAAATGACCTAATCCTGTTCCTGTTTCTTATGGTCAAATCAAACAACCATATCAGGCCATTCACAAGATTTTTTTTTAATTGAATTTAGTTTCTTCCTATTTCTGGTACAGTAAGTAATTTATGTCTATTACCATGACACAGGCACAAGATACTTATTCAATATCTTTGCCATTTTCTCATTCTTCCTAATAATTTCTTCTATCTCTGCCTCTAACTGACCAACAATTATCTTAACTAATTGTCTTTTCATAGACTTGTATACACACTTACAATTTCTTTTTATTGCTTTGGCTATTTTATTCTCATTTTTTTTGTATGCTTCATCAACATTTTAGTCATGTTTTGTTGATTTGTGGAACATTTCCAATCCTTGCTCTATAACACTGTAAGTCTCTTTTAGTTAAATGCTACCTGTAACTTATGAAGTAAATCACGATTGAACTTTCTCATTGAATTTTTTAAAAATTGAATTCACTTTTGTTGAACATTCTGAATTGTTTATGAAGTGTTTTCCATGTTACTCAGCATACCTTTTAGCCTATTTACTCAATCTGCTTTCCCCTTACACCTACTGAATTGGCTTCACTTAAATTCAGACCTCATAGCTGGGTGTGCAGTACTTTGCTTTCAAACTTAATATGTAATGAAATAGCCTTCTGGACAGTTATTTCCTTGTATAAGCCAGTCAGCCTGAAAGGTTGAAGCCAGAAGCTTGGAAATAGTTTTGTCCACTGATAGACAAATGAATGTCACTGGATGGAGCTCGTCAGTTCTGACCTACTCAATTCTACACCCATGTAACTTTGATACAGTTTCTATCTTTCAGAACATAACAATGTTTCTTTTCTAATGTAAATGTAATGAAATAATTTTCAGCTCATATAATCTGCTACCTTATAATGACATTACTGATCAACTTATTACTCAAATACATTGCTCTTGAAGTCTTATTATTAGTGGTTAATCCTGTACCATGTAATACTAGTAAGCTTCCTGGACCACTACTTCAAGTAGGGCTGCCAGCAGCATATCCATCCAAACAGTCTATCACAAATAGGCGGTAGCTGTAGGCATCTCTTCCTACATTTTTTAGAGGACCTTTCACTGTGAGTGAAATCTTGTCTCATTGTACAATATTAGATCTAAAATAACTTTTCCTTATTTGGTTCCACAATATATTGTGCCAGAAAACACTCAACAGAGCATTCTACTAATTAATCTTCTAGATTACCTTTGCTAAATTGATTTGTTGAGTTCATACGAAGATTAAAAATCCCACCATGACAGCTATATTATCCTTGTTACAAGCCCCAATTTTTTGTTCCATAAAGGTTATAAAACGATTGTTGGTAGACCAATATACAACACAAGGATTATATTCTCTTTTTATTCCTAATGTCTACCTATATCAGTTCTATTTACTTTTCTTTTCAACCCCTTCTTTTAAACCAAGATCCTAGCTTACACTTTGTATGTCAGTTTTCATTTTCAGAGATCCTCCTTCACAATTTTCATTTTGCCTATCTGTTTGAAATGTTATGTACTTTGTAAATTTTTCCCCAACTGTGGTCACCTTGTAACCAAACGCGGAATCTTATAGGGATGTCAGCGATATGCACTATGGCAAAGTGTATGGCAGAACCAGGTGATAAGGGCAGCAAGGCCAATCTCAACTTTGAGATCATCCCACTCCATCTTTTACAGACTGCACAGTGAGATTCTCACTAGGCAGTGGTGAGATGCTAAGTAAGTTATTAGTGCTTGTAAATGCCTGGTTAATGCCATAATTATTCATGGCACAGCTCATTTATAATCAGACTGCCAGCTTTCTAAACTTGCAAAACAAGCTAGACATCAGGAAAACCTGACAAGAAAACCAGAATGAGCACTTGGTATAAGACCAAAAGACACAGAAATGAAAGTAGGACATTTAGTCCATCAAGTATACTCTGCCATTCAATGAGATCATGGCTGATCTGATAATCCCCAACTCCACTTTCACACCTTCTGTGGTAGTGAATTCCACAAATCCACTACATTCTGAAAAAATAAATTCCTCCTCATCTCTGTCTTAAATGGCTGATTCCTTACTATGATACGAGGTTCTCTTGTCCTAAATTCTCTCACAACGAGAAATATCCATTGTGCATCTACCCTGTCAAGTTTCCTAGAATCGTGCATGTTTCAAAAAGTTAACTTTTGTTCTTTTAAACTATATCGAGTACAGGCCTAACCTACCCAAACTGTCACAAGACAGTGCCTCCATAGCCGGGACCAACATCGTGAATCTTTTCTGGGCTGCCTTTAATGCCTTGATAAAGGGGATCAAAACTGTTCAGAGTATTTCAGCTGTAGTCTGACTACTGCCTTGTAATGTTATAGCAAAATTTTCTCACTTTATTGAATCATACTCTGCAGAGAAAGCCTTTCATGCCATCAAATCTGCACTGCCAAAAATATACTACTACTTACACTGCTTCCGTACCCGTGCTAGGTCCACTGCTTTAATATGAGTTCTGAGAAAGGATCACCGGACCCAAAATGTTAACTCTGTTTTCTCCTTTACAGATGCTGCCAGACCTGCAGAGCTTTTCTAGCAACTTTGTTTTTGTTCCTGATTTACAGCATCTGCAGTTCTTTTGGTTTTTATTTTGCCTTGAATATTATGATACTTTTAAGTGTTCATCCAAGTAGTTTTAAAAGGTTGTGAGGTTTCCTGACTTAGCTACCCTCCCAGACAGTGCATTCCAGGCCTCCATCACCCTGTGGATGGGAAGTCTTTCTTAAAATCTCCTTTAAACCTCACTCATCTAATAAAAATCCTCAATGTTGGACTCCACTTGGAAGAGGCGAACAGTGCTTTTTATTCACCTTGTCTATGCTCCTCATAATCTCATACACCTTTATCAAGTCTCCCTCTCAACCTTCCTTGCTCCAAAGCAGTTAACCTGAGCGTACTCAGCCTCTTTTCAGAGATGAAATTCTCCATTCCAGGCAACATCCTAACTACCATCAGTTGTGAAGAACAGTCACTGGACCTGAAATGGTTAACTCTGCTTTCTATTCACAGATGCTTTTAGACGTGCTGAGTTGCTTTAGCAAATTCTGCTTTTGTTCCAAATCCTGGTGAATCTCCTTTGTATCCCCTCCAGTGCAATCAAACCTTTCCTGTAGTGTGGTGACCAGAGCTGCAGACAGAACTCCAACAATGCTTAACCAAAGTACTGTACAGCTCAAACATGACTGCTCTGGTCTTTTAATCTATGTCATGACTGATAAAGGTAGGCATCCCATATATCTTCTTAACTACCCTATTAACCTGTCCTGCCACCTTCAGGTATTTGTGGTCAAACACCCTAAGATCCCTCTGCTCCTCTGAATTTCCTAATATCTTGCCATTCATCGAGTACTCCTTTGTCTTGTTCCTTTTTCCAAAATGCATCACCTCTCATATTTCACAGTTAAACTCCATCTGCCACTGACTTGCCCAACTGACAAATCCATTTATATCCTCCTCACTGCCAATCACGTGGCCAATCTTTGTGTCATTCACAAACTTACTTATCTCTCCCCCCTTCTCATACACATCATTTATGAAAATCACAGACAGTAAGGGACCCAATACTGATCATGTGGTATGTCACTGTACACCAACCTCCCCCCAGCTACAGAGCCTTCTACCATCATCCTGTATCCTGCCACTAAGCCAATTTTGGATCCAAGTTGCCAATTTACCCTGGGTCGCCTGAGCTTTTATCTTCTTTATTAGTTTCCTACATGGGACCTTGCTAGAAGTTTTGCTGAAATCCACGTCAACATTTCATTTGCCTTCCCTATTACCTGCTGAACTTACAGGTTAGCTTTTATGCCTTTTACCATTTCACACCCTTTCATAGTATTGCTGTTTTTATTTTCTGTTTGTACAGTCTATCCTTTCCTTTCTCACTTTGGGTATTGTTATCCAAACATCTGAGTGTTGTAGCTTTCTACTGTCTGTCTCCAATTAAAGAGGATTCAGCTCCTTTATTCTCCCTGCCAAAGTGCAAAACCTTGTCTTTTCCCAGGTCATATTTCATGTACCAAGTGTTTGTCCACTCACTTAACTGGTCTGCATTCCTCTGCAGATTCATTGTGCCATCCTCAGCACTTGTCTTCCCACCTTTATTGTGTCACCTCCAATCTTGACTATAGTACATGGGCTTTCCTCATCCAGTCATATTGCAATAATAGTTGGTTCCAGCACTGATTCCTGTGGTACTCCATTAATCACAGGCTGTCATCTGAAAATTCCCCCACACCCTTGTACCAACTCTCTCTCCTCTATCTATGCTCGTATACTACCATTAATACCACAGGCTTTCATTAAGCAGCCTAATATGTGATATGTTATTAAACGTCTTCTGAAAATCCATATGTTGCTTTCCCTTTATTTATCTCGCTTACCACCTCCTCAAAGAATTCTCATAAATTTTTCAAACCTGATTTCCACTGACTCTGCTTGATCATATTTGGTATTTGTAAATGCTCCATTACATCCTTTATAAAATGTTCCCAATAACAGATATTAAGCCAACTGGCCTACAGTTATCTGAATTTTAAAAAAAAACTCCTTCCCTTTTTCAAATAATGGTGTTACTTTGGCAGTTTTCCAATCCACTGGGACATTCCAGAAACTAAGGATTCTTGCTAGATGACAAAAGTGCATCAATAATATCTGTAGCTACTTTTTTAACATCCTAGGATGCATCCCTTTCATTTCAAGGAGACTTACTGGTCTTCAATTTCAACAGTTGCCATAGTACTCTTTCTCTAGCGATAGCATTGAATTTATTTCCTTTCCCCCTTGACTACCTAGCATTTTGGAATGCCATTACTGTTTCTACCATGAAGCCTGACGCAAAGCACTTAGAGCTTTCAAGTCATGCAGCACGAAAACAGACCCTTTGGTCCAAATTCAACTCCTCTATCACTTCCTGCTTCCCCATTATTATTTCAGCAGCCTTGTTCTCTCAGGGACTACATTAACTTTGGCCACTCTTTTTTTTATATATTTAAATAAACCCTTGAAGTTTATCTTCTCCCTCTTTTTTGGGTTTTTTTGTTGGTTTTTGATACTTGCCCAAGCCTCTCCACTGATTTTTGTCACTTTGTATGTTTTTTCTTTCAATTTTACGCTATCCTTAACTTCTGTGGTTAACCATGGTTGGCTTATTTCCTTCCTTGTTTTCTCATGGGAATATATCTTTGCTGTGAGCCATGAACTATTTCTTAAATGTCTGACATTTTACTTCAACTGCATTTGCTGCTAAACCCCTTTCCGAGTCCACCCCAAACTAGCTCTGTTTTCAATCCTTTCTAATTATCCTTATTTAGGTTTAGCACAGTGGTTCCTGATACAAATGTCTCCCCTGCAAATTGACTGCTAAATTCTATTCTGTCAGAGTCACTGTTTTGTAGGGGATCTTTTACTGTGAAATCAAATATAAAACCTATCTCATTACGCATCACCAGATCCAAAACAGCTTGATCCCTGTTTGGATCCTCAACATATTGTTACAGGAAACTATCCCTAATACACATTATAAATTCTTCATTGTACGTACAACTGCCAATCAGACTTCCCAATTTGAATGAAAATTAATGTCACTCATGATTGACATACTGGTTCTTCACATGCCCTCATTATCTCATGATATACTCCATTTCCTCTTGGACAGCTACTCTTGGGAGGGCTGAGAGATTACTTCTATCAGTGTCCTCTCCCACTTTTTAATTCTTATCTCCATCCCAAGGGATACTAGATCTTCCAATCCAACATCATTTCTTGTTATCACACTTATTTCATCCTGTACTAACAATGTCACCTTACCACCTTTCCTTCCTGCCTTTCGAAAAGCCATATACCTTTGAATATTTAAGATAACCAAGTATGAAGCTGGATGAACACAGCAGGCCAAGCAGCATCTAAGGAGCACAAAAGCTGATGTTTCGGGCCTAGACCCTTCATCAGAGAGGGTCTAGGCCTGAAACGTCAGCTTTTGTGCTCCTGAGATGCTGCTTGGCCTGCTGTATTCATCCAGCTTCATACTTGGTTATCTTGGATTCTCCAGCATCTGCAGTTCCCATTACCTTTGAATATTTAGTTTCCAACTTTGATCTCCTTGTAACCATGACTCTGTAATGGCTATAAGATCATACTCATTAAACTGTATTAGTTTAGTATTTTGTTCCAAGGATTATGCACATCCATTTTCTCTCCTTCCATTGTAACTGTGGGTGCTTTTCTGTTTGTATACTTGTCCTTTGTCCCACTGACTATTGTGACCCAAAGAGGTGCTCAATAATGCTGCCAATAGCTTCTTGTTTTGTAGGCCTACTTTTCCCCTTCCTCACCCCACTGGTTAGTTTAAAGCACTCTAAGAACCCTCCTGGCATATCTCCAATCCACTTACAGGTGGCTTCAGCACTTTAGTGCTGCATTATGGACTACACCTGCAACAATTATTGTAATGCTGCAACAAGAACAGTGTACTCAGGGACATGCATCCAACTCATTGTCCGGACCAGACTGAAATTCCAGGCTTTCCACTTGCTGTCATAGTTCTCACCGACTGAGTCTCTCTGGATGCTCACTGTAGTCTGATGTGCATTATCATGTCTTGTCTTTTCACATTTTCCTCCCAGTAACTGAAAATACCAAACTCCTGTTATTGCTGTCTTGCCAATCTATTTTTGTGCAGAAACAAAGCCAAGAAATTTGTCATGATTGTCAGCAGCTCAAGTCAAGGGAAACAATCTTTTCTCAGGAGATCTCAGCAGGGTAATTCAAGGGTACCAGTCCATGTTCTGCCTGCGATGGTCAGTCAGGATCCTCATCAGGGGAAGGAACCAAATGTTGCATAGTATACCAGCAATCTTGATTCTTTTTGCACTATTTTTGCACCCTTTGAGCTGCCTACTCACTTGCTTGGGACAGCTGCTCACCTGCACCAACAGGAATAGCTGTGCCACCCATTTTCATCTCCCATAATTCATGCCTTTCTGTCATTCCAGGAGGAAAACAATGCATAATTGTGCAAAAAGAGTCAAGATGGCTGGTATGCTAAGCAACATTAGATTCCTTGCCCCTAATGAGGATCTTGACTGACCATCGCGAGCAGAACATGGACTGGTAGCCTTGAATTACCTTGCTGGGATATCCCTTAGTCTTGTTGCCCTTGACTTGAGCTGCTGACAATCTGCTGGCACAGTCTGGTGTTACGGTCTCCATTGTTGGTCCTGGGGCAGGAAGTATTGCATCAGCACCACCTCATCCAGCAGGACCTCCGTGTCCCTCCCTGCAAAGTGTTTTGCTGATTACCCCCTGTGTGCCAAGTCCAAGGCAAAATCAGCAGCCATGTAGGACAGCTCTGGACTGACAGTGCTTGTCTGCTGGGCAACTGACTTTCAGAGATGGCATGGGTGCAAAGGATGATGGTGAATTCCAAGTTGTCCAACGAGTGTCACATTATTTTGGGAGCAGAAACGGGATTTGAAACATGCCATAGAGGTGTGGTAGGAAATTAACAGGATGCATGGTAAGATCGGTCTGATAACTCGCTTGTGGCAAAATAACAACTAGAAACTTGACGTCAGGCAACAAAACACCTACTATTACTGGCACCGCTACTTCCTCTGCCTTTTGCAAATGCTTCATGTCTTCAGACGAGAAGGTTTAACTACTTTTACGCGGTGACTAAATGAGTGGCATTTTCCAAAACATGAAGACATACAACAATGTGTTCTGCCCATTATGATGAGCAACACTGTTGTAAATTTCTTTATCTGTGCAATTCCAGGTACATAGCTCTAAGTTCCATCATTGGCTGCTTTGACTTAATGACACATTCTTTAGTTGTTCATAGTAGGTGAAGTACAGAATACTCAACCAGGCCATGTTCACGTAACTCCAAAATGTCGAGGTTTAGTCATGATTTTGTGACTGGCTAGCATTTGTTGAACAATACTGTGTGTGTTAATAGCTAGGCTAAATTAAGTCATGGTTCTTTGAAATTGAGTTGCTGATAGATAGGATAGTGAAGAATGGGTTTGGTATGATTGCCCTTATTGGTCAGTGCATTGAGGACCAGAGTTGGGACGTCATATTGCAGCAGTACAGGACATTGGTTGGCCACATTCAGATTATGACATGCAGTTCTGGTCTCCCTGCTATAGGAAGGTAACTTTATAGAGGTTTATAAAATCATGAGCGGCATGGATAGAACTACTGGCAAAGTCTTTTCCCGAGGGTGGGGAGTCCAAAATTAGAGGCGATAGCTTTAAGGTGAGAGGGAGAAAATTTAAATGGATGTAAGGGGCAACGTTTTCATGCAGAGGTGGTGCGTGCATGGAATAAGTTGCCAGACGAACTAGTGGAACAATTACAAGATTTAAAAGGCATCTGGATAGGTATATGAATAGGAAGGTTTAGAGGGGTATGGGGCAAATACTGGCAAATGGGACTGGAGTTAATTAGGATATCTGGTCAGCATGGATAAGTTGGGCTGAAGGGTCTGTTCCCGTGTTGTACATCTTTATGACTCTAAATCAAGCTCAAAATGTGGCTCATTAACACTTGCTAGAAGAGATATACATTCATACACAAGGACACATTTCCTCCAAATAAGTGAAAATGTTCAAAGCTTGTACCTTTTTAAAATTCCAGTATTATGGAATGGGGAGGCCCAGAGTCCCCATTGGTTTTTCTACGGCAATGACTTAGCCAACAAATCAGCCAACAAATGACTTGACAACAAATCAGCACCCATTTCTCCTGTAAATTCTTCTGAAATTTAGCATTCTTGCTTTTGTCCTGAAGAGTAAAGTTGAAAAGCTTCTGACATGTTTCTCTTTTTAGCCAGACATTTTTTTAAAATGAGTCTTCTTTCTATGGATTCATTATTGGCTGATTAACTATTACCAATAAACTTCTATCATAATCTTCTAGTCTTTACCAAAACCACCACACTGTTCTAATGCTTTCAGTTTTCAGATTTATTTAACAGCTTCAGAAGAAAATTGTAAGCTGACTGGCTGCTGAGTAACTATTCTCTGGGAGCATGTGTAACTAGTTGGAAAGTGGAAAAACACAAGTTTTAAATATCTTATTTTACAACTTTACCAGGTTTCGCCTTACTGAAGTCCACGTATATGACATCTACAGCCTTTCCCTCATCAATCAACTTTGTCACGTCCTCAAGTTGGTAAAACATGACGTTCCCTGCACATTACTGTGTACAGTTCTGTTCGCCACATTACCAAAAGGATGTGGACGCTTTGGAGAGGGTGCAGTGGAGGTTCACCAGGATGCTGCCTGGTATGGAGCGTGCTAGCTATGAAGAGAGGTTGAGTAGATTAGGATTATTTTCATTAGAAAGACGGAGATTGAGGGGGGACCTGATTGAGGTCTACAAAATCATGAGGGGTATAGACAGGGTGGATAGCAAGAAGCTTTTTCCCAGAGTGGGGGAATCAATCACTAGGGGTCATCAGTTCAAAGTGAGAGGAAGAAAGTTTAAGGAAGATATGCGTGGAAAGTTCTTTACGCAGAGGGTGGTGGTGCCTGGAACGCATTGCCAGCGGAGGCGGTAGACACAGACACGTTAGCGTCTTTTAAGATATATCTGGACAGGTACATGGATGGGCAGGGAGCAAATGGACACAGGCCCTTAGAAAATAGATGACAGGTTAGACAGAGGATCTCGATTGGTGCAGGCTTGGAGGGCCGAAGGGCCTGTTCCTGCGCAGTAATTTTCTTTGTTCTTTGTTTTGTCTGACATCTCATTTTTAGGTATATTTGGTGCTACTCCTTGCATGCCATTCTGTGCTTTTCCATGAACCAGGCTTGACGCTAGTAAGAGAGTGGATGATATGTCAGTGAAGTGCCTCCAGATTATGACGAATACTGTTCTGCTGCTGATGATCCTTATGAATATCTAGTGTTGAATAGCTAGATGTGTGCAAATTCTATCCTATTTAGTACAGAAATAGTGCCAGACAACACAATAGAGGGTATTCTGAATGTGAGGATGGGACTTTGTTTCCATAAAATGTTCAGTGGTCATTCCTATGAATGGGTTATTGATAGATGCAACTGTGAACAAATGGTGAGGATGAGGTCAAGTGAGTTTTTCTCCCCTGTTGGTTCCTTCGCCATCCATGGCAAACTCAATTTTGCAGTTGTGTGTACTTAGGACTTGGCCAATTTTTATGATGAACATTGAAATCCCTGATACAGTACGTTCTGTGCCCTGTCCACCCTCAGCACTTCCTCCACTATGAAGATAGGATCTTGCCTCCATAATGACTTTGTGGTTTTCACACTCCCATTGCTACTGTCATGGACTGATGCGTCTGTATCAGGTTGGATTGGTGAGAATGAATTCAAGTAGTTTTTTTTTCTTTCTTCTTGGTTCCCTCGCCATCTCTAGAGATCAGTCATCACTATCTCCTTTAGGACCTGGCCAGCTTGAGTCAGCCGTGGTGCGTCATTACAGATGATGGAATTTGAAGTTCACTACCTTGCCAACCAAGTGACTTCTCCAAGTGGTGTTCAAACTGATTTACAGATATATCAGATCAGGGAGAGTTGTGGTTGGAAATCAGTAGGAAGTTCCTTTACCCATGTTTGATCTGTTGCCATGAGGATACATGCAGTTGGAGTCAATTCTCAGCACACCTAAGGCAACTCACTCCCAACTGTTTATCACTGGACTGCCACCTCTAGTGGACCTTTCCTACCAGTGGGACAGAGAATACCATGTCTGGGACAAGATTTGATGTGACTATGCTAGGCTGTTTGATTAGTCTTTAGGATAGCTCTCCCAGTATTTGAACAAACCCCAGATGTTGGTACAAGTCAACAGTGTTGTTTACAGTGCTTTGGTTGATGACAGCTATTTCATTCAATTTCACTGTTTCTTTAGACTGTGCAGTAGTTTGTATTGGTTGTTAGACCATTCCATAGAGTAGCCAGACCAGGCAGGTGAACAGATTTTCTCCCTTAAAAGATTTTCATGAACTAGTTTGATTTTTACAACAATTGCCAATTGTCACATGGGCACCATTAAACTAGCCTTTTGATTCCAGATGTTACTGAATTCTAATTTTGTGATCTGTCATGGTGGCATTCAAACCACATCTGAAGTCTAGGACTCCATATCACTAGTTGAGTTACAGAATCATTACACCAGCACAATCTCAATTCTGCACTATTATTCTCGTGTCCTTGCTTTGATGTGCCCAGACGACTGATGCCCATTTAAAAGGTGTAGTCTAAGGCTAGGCACCCCCGCCAGGGTGATTAGTTTAATTTTGTATGCAACATGTGGTTTAATTCATAAATTGGTTTTAGAATGTATTTTGGCTTTTTCTTGCATTGTGGTCAAATGCCAATATGGTAGTCAGTGATAGAGGAGTTTTAAGGCATAATGAACTGGTCAATAGGAAATTGTGGTTGAGGTCACTGTTATGCACACAAATTAATTTTTCATGTCTTCTTATATCTTCTGCCAGGAGTAAGGAGGTTGCCTAAGTTATATGCTGCCTTTCTCTTCCTTCTTTTCAGCCAGCTCATCCTCCTGGTTTTAACAACAAGTCCTGTTCTACACGACCTCTGCTAAGTTTACAACTAGTATTCAATCCGAGAGGAGATATTTGTGCTCACATCCAGCAGACCCTATTTGTACAAAGCCTAGAAAATCAGCAAAAAGTACTCCTGTACTTGTCATTTCATTCCCTGCAGACTTCTGAAATTTGAAATAACTATGAAAAATACTAAGAATATATAAAATTGTAGCACCGCCAGGATAATTCTATCAGCAACTAACCTGTCAGTGGTGAAAGTCATGGAGGGAGGTTAGTCATGGCTAGCCTATCAGACTGGCTTGATCCTTTGCAATTTGCCTACCGGCACAACAGGTCGACACCAGACACCACCATCTCCCTGGCTCTGCATTCATCTCTGCAACTTCTGGATAACAAGGATACCTATGTCAGGCCCCTACTTATCGACTACAGCTCTACCTTCAACACCATAATTCCAAACAAACTGATCCTCGAACTCGGAGACCTAGGTCCTGTTTTGCCCTCTGCAACTGGATCCTCGACTTCCTGACCCATAAATCACAATCAGTAAGAACAGGTGACAACACCACCTCTATGCTAAACTTTCAATACCAGTGCCCTGCAAGGCTGTGTACTCAGCCACCTTCTGTACTCCTTATACACTTACAGCTGTGTGGTCAAATTCTACTCAAACTCCATTTATAAGTTTTCTGACAATACCTCTGTTTTAGGAGCATGGAGGCTGAAGAGTACATGAAATCCACAGCTGCAGGGTTACTTAAGATTTGTCACTGTTATCGAAAGGCAGCACGTTTCATCCTTGAAGCCACTTCCTCAGAATGAGTGAAGCACAGTGTTAACACAGGCTCCATGACACAGTGACTGAAATCTGTCAGCTGCTGGGTCAGGATATGCAACATGAAGGGATTGTGGTTGTGGGTGGGAGTTGGGGTGGGGGTGAAGATTGGGGGTGGCAATCTCTCCTGGTGACTGTGAAGGTGACAGCTGCATTGAATTCCATTGACTACATGCATGTTGCACTCACAGTGCCACATCACAATGCAACAAATTTCATAAGAATGGTTTCTATTTCATCAACGTGCAGATGGTCTGTGATTATCACTACCACTTTTTAATGTGTGTGTCAGGTACCCTGACAGCTGCCACGACCCCTACATACCGGTGACTCTCATGTTCCTGCTGCATTTGAGGGTCCAGATGCCTAACAATGCTGGTTATGGATTGGCAAAGCTACCACTGCAGCTATGGCCTTTGGGACATTTTGTACAATCTTGAGTGTCGCAGAAAGCAGATACAGTGCCACCCATGTTTCAATCATGGCCATGATAGAGCGGGCATTGGGCTTGCTGAAGAAGCTCCACTGTTTCGACCTATTTGAGCTCCCTTGCCATATACTCCACTGTGTGCCACATTATCCTTAAGTGCTGTGCTCTGCACAATTGGAGCAGACATTGAGGGAATGTGATGAATGCTGAAGAACTGGCAGAATGGAAGCAGTCTTCCAAGAGGAAACTCACTTTGAGCATGACAAAGCTAAACTGCATTGGCTGCTACAAGATAGTCAAGACTTAATTAACACACGATTCCAGTAGATGTGAGCTGCATGTAGCAGACAATTTTGGACTATAAAATAGTTGTTGGTTGCAATACAAAGTTTCATTTGTATTCTGGCAGCAAAACACAGCTTCTGTTCGTTTTGTTTCTGTTCATGTTTGCTGATTGTAAATAAAAGGTTTCTGACGTTGTTTGAAGGCTTGCCTGATACGATGGTTGTACATTGAATATTAGCAAGGTACTGGGCTACTGCAGTCATTGGGAACAAAACAGCAATGACTTAGAGAGGATAGTAAGGTGGGATGTGGCAAAGGACAGGTGAGCTACATGGCCTGATGGATAAACAGTGACTGGGAAAAGAAAATGGCATTGTATGTGAGGAAGTGTCAGCCAGGCCAGCTTTGTGACATGAGCAATATGTGTTTATGGTTGATATGTCTGTATATTGCTGACAACGGGCAACTCCGGTTTGCCAAATAAAAACGGAAAGAACTGCGGATGCTGTAAATCAAGAACAAAAACAAAGTTGCTGGAAAAGCTCAGTAGGTCTGGCAGCATCCATGAAGGAAAAACAGAGTTAATGTTTCAGGTCCAGTGACCATTCCTCAGAACTTCCTTTGGTGTGCCAATCTTGGCTGTGGTTCCAAAATGGTACCAGTTCCATGGATGCTGGGGTATCAGAGATGTCCATGCAGTGGTGAGCTCTTCCAGCTGCATGAATCGGGCTAGCATTGGATGAGGGAAGTGCTATGGTTGGGGTGTTAAGGATAGTTGATGAGGTGCGTTTAGGATAACAGCATGAAAATACTTTCTAGATCTGGCTGGGATAAATCCTTTACGAACCTTGATGAAATTGACAGTTTGCCAAAGAGAAAATACGGTTTAGCTCAAAGGATTATATTGAGTGTTTTCTAGATTTGATGATTAAGCATATGCATAAGAAGAAGAAAATTATATGAATAAAAGACCATGTCAAAAGATAAATGTTCCTTCAAAGTGAAGCTGAAAACCCCGGAATATAACTGTGCATTAATTCGCTCTTCTCCAATGACCAAGATTTTCAATTGGGAGGTGCTCAGTATGAGAATCTTATGGGCTAATTTTTCCTACAAGTCCTTTAATTTAGCAATGGACTGACCATTATGCTTTAAATGAAGTTTTGCAGCTTTAAGTTGTGATTATACAAATTCTGAAAGAAGCTTAGTGACTGCTTTATCCATTTTTCCTAACTTTGGATTCAGAAAATACAAGTAGACGTTCTCCTGTGCTGCCTTGTTTGCGCCAAATGCTGCTTTAGTTGAGCATCGTTTAAAGTGGGAAATTTGCAGACCACACAAAAAGTAGCCAGGTAGTTTGATAATGAAAAAATTGGCTCTGGTCTGCAGGGTGATATCAGTGGCTTGGTTGAATAGAGGAGTATTGTAGAATGAATTCAATCTGGAAAGGTATGTGGTAATGCCTTTATGGAAGACAAACAAAGCTACAGAATATACAATAAACCGGAGGAGCTTTTAGAGGAAGTTAGAGATGTTGGAGTGCATGTCTACAGGTTCCTGAAAGTGGCAAATAGAAAATATATTAAGGAAGAGCTATCGGATGCTTTCCTTCATTTGGGAAGGTATTGAATAAAAGCAGAGATGTAATTCTGGAACTATGAAATCACTGATCAGGCCACAGCTGGAGTTTTGAGTAGAGATCTCATCACCACATACAGGAAGGATACCAATGCTCTAAACATTGTATAGAAGAGATTTACAAGAGTGTTGTCAGGGCCTGAAAATTGTAACTGTGAGAAAAGATTGTATAGGCTGGAGTTCTTTCCCTGAAACAAAGGAGGAGGAGGAGGAGGAGGAGGAGGGCTGACTTAATTAAGGTGTGAAAAATAATGGTCTTTGATAGAGTGTGTGAGGAAGCCTGTTTCTCTAGCAGATAGGCCAATTACAAGAAAACAAGTTGTATATGAAAGTAGCAGGATCATAGGGGGTCATAGGAAAAAAAACGCTTACACCCAGAGTGTAGTTGTTGAAGTGGAAACCCTCAAGTCAATTAGAAGGAAACTTGTAGGTCCACCTCATGCATTGTAACCTGTACAGACTAGACGCTGGAAACCTAAGTTTAGAGTGGGTGACTGGTCTATTCAGTCCAGTCAGACATGATGGGCTGAATGATATCTTTCTGTGCTGAAACATTCTGTTGTTCTAATACTGCAGTACAACTGAAACTCCCAAGAACATTACATTTCATTTCAAGGAAGGAAAGAAAATGAAGGGCAAACTGCTATGGAAAATTTTGCATACTTTCTAAAAATGGACCCACATTAGCAGAAGTCCTGCCATATCACTAAGACACAAACTTAACACTGAATAAGTTAATATACATAAGAAAATATGCTATGTGTTTTTCTGTTGAAATACCAATGATCATAAAGGGTTAAGTATCACAGAGATTAGGGCCTAAAATATATAGGAGTGGCAGGCTTGCTCACTCTCAAAAGCCCAGGAGCATTAAATTACAGGGTTACTAATGAGACAAAGGACAAAATCTGT
Source organism: Stegostoma tigrinum (assembly GCF_030684315.1). NCBI lineage: Eukaryota > Metazoa > Chordata > Chondrichthyes > Orectolobiformes > Stegostomatidae > Stegostoma > Stegostoma tigrinum. The sequence goes on along the minus strand of NC_081369.1, from coordinate 11,618,718 downwards.
GAGAAACTGCTCCTCCAACTGAAGTCTCTATCTGACACTGCTTCAGCTCCTCTAATCACAAGTCTCTTCTCCCACTCGAGGCTGCTCTGGCAACAAGAATCTATGACTGCAGAACTAGCATGGTTGGGACAGAGATATTCTGCGGGGGTTCCACTGCAGCCATTGAGAGGAGGCAGTTCACAAAATGTTGTAAGGGACTGAAGATTCTTTGTTGGATACAAAATTGCTGGAGGACGCATCATTGGATGAGATTAGGATTTTTATCAGTATTGTCATATACATCAAGGAGAATGAAAATGTTGCTGTAACTGATTGCTTCAATCATCAAAGATGGGGATTCCTGTAATTCGGAAATGTAATAAGTGCCATTTTTTGTTAATTTATCCATAGGGATTAAGAATAATGCCAAGAATAATCATGGTACAATCCAATGAAACAAAACAGAAATTGCTGGAAAAGATCAGCAAGTTTGGCAGCATCTGCGAAGGTTAAAAACAGAGTTAAAGTTTTGAGCATAATGCTGTTTTAATTCCTGCTTTAAATCTGTTTTGTTTCCTGATTTTCAGCATCCGCATTTCTTTTGTTTTTATTCAATGGTAGTCCATGATTGCCAGCCCATTGTTAAGGTATGGCACATGTAGGAGAAAGAGGAATAGCTTCAGCTGGTTAAATGGTTAAGAGAAATTTATTAAAGAAATTTTTGAGTGCCAGTATATCTCTGTCTATTTCTATATTTGTGTACATACATTCAATGTCCATTAAAGAAACCATAGCATTGGGAGGTACAGTTAGTGAGTTAATCATCTTTATAAAGTACTACTGTACTATGGGGTTCAAATCTACATCTCACCAAAGCATAATGAAATATTAGTTTGGAAAAAAATTGAAATGTGAAATTATGTAAAACCATTAATTATCTGATGGCTAACTTGGTGCTGCAGAATTAATTTGTTCATCCCCTTTTTGCATTTTTGGACCTTTGAAAGTCAGCACTCACTTTCAACAGAAGTACTGACAGGATAGAACTTGAAAGTGGCAGAGCAAAATCAAAAAATATTGCAGAGTGCAAACTGCTTGTAGTTCATTTTTACAAGGGGCTGCAAACATGACACTCATTCCCAAAAGCTACCAGTGACAAGTAATGAAGATTTTTATTCTGGAAATGGGAGATATATTTATTGTGGCATAAATATTTTGATCTGAGTCAGAATCCCCATTTCCAACACAGATTAGCCAAAAACTAAAGCAAAATTCTGGAGTTGCTGGATATCTGAAGTAAAAACAGAGTGCTGGAAAAACTCAGCAATTTTGGTAGCATATACAGTGAGAAACTGAGTGTTAATTGTTAATGAATAATTGCTCTTTGGAGCTGGGTGATTTGGGATTTGGAGATCTGAAGTGGGGGAATAGGAGTCAACAGGAAGTTGGGAAGATAACAAAGTGTGAAGCTGGATGAACACAGCAGGCCAAGCAGGATCTCAGGAGCAGAAAAGCTGACGTTTCCGGCATAGGCCCTTCATCAGAGGAAGTTGGGAAGGTCTGGCTCCATTGTGGGGTGTGGTATCTGGTGTCTGTGGGAGTTACAGGGCAGGGAGGGGTGGCAATTTTAAAGTGAACCTGGAGTTACAGTAAATTTTAAGGACTTTAGCTTTTTCTGGCTAACTCTTCAGTTAAGTAAGTTAGAACAATAAAGGTGTAACCCAAAATCGGAGACCTGTTTAAATGGGCAATTGCCATTGGGAATTTAATCTTCATGAGTAATTCTTTTGGAGTCACTTGTATTGGGACTTTTGCATTGTCCTAACACACAACGTCATCCTGTGTTTGGCACTGACCATCTTCCAATCAGATCTGGGTCAATAAATTAACAAAAACATTTTATTTATAAATTCCAGTTTGAATATTACATATACATATAAATATCTAAATATGTGCAATATTTGTGTTACCTTATCTATTTAAAGACAGAAACCTTACAAACGATTAAGCCAATAAAGAAGATAAAGTTATCACATAATTGCAGGAGTTGATGATAATGAAAAAGGAGGCCCTGTTACGTTTAGATATGTAGTTATGCCTGCAAATTTATGGAAAACGGCACTGCGCTTTGACACAATTAAAAGTGAATAGCTGAGATCAAAACCACTTTTATATCTGTGACTACACAGATAGGAATCTTTGCACAGACAATGGAAGACTACTAATGGCATGTAACAGAGTCTAACAAATGTTAAGAAATGCCTTTTTAATTCTCAGATTGAATAGTTCAGGGATGTTAGTTTGGGTGATAGGGACCAGAAAGGTAAGAGAACCTACCCAGCAGAAAAAAGAACTCTGACTTTGATTATGCTCCAGGCAGAGAAAGTAGAACTATCCTTTTCTACTGAGTTATAGAACACAAGCCAAAAACATACTGTTGCCAGGACTAAGCCAGAAACTTCCAACCTCCATGGTTTTCAGTGAACCAAAACAGAATCCTCAGATGTGCAATGTTTCCAGCTACCATCTCAAAATTGAAGAATAAATTGATTTTTGGACTCTTTAAATGTGGAAGAAAGAGACATCACCCTATCGTTGTTCACTTGACTAACAACCATGAAAATCAAAAGGTGAACCCCAAAAATTATAAAGCAGCCCTAGGAAAATCTTAAGAAGAGCTCTCAAGAACACTATTTTGACCTCTAACAAGAAGTAATCATTGTTTATACTTGGGTAATGTGCAGACTACAAATACAGATATTATGACAATACTATAAATACAGATATTTACTACTGTGTGGGCCTACCTCTCACAATCAAGAACCTCCTCTGTTATGTAGTTAAGTGTGTCCCAACCTGAATAGGCAAACAGCACAAAATATATTGCGAGGGATAGCTTATCAGCATCAAGTATGGAGCCTTGAAATGCAGAATCAAGGTTAGAATATTCTTCTGTAAGAAAGGAACAAGCAATAAATTGTGGGAAAACTCACACTGCTCTTAATGCTGCAAGAGAAACAGCAGAAAATCTCCATACAGATGATCTAAAATTACATACATTATATATATATAAATGATTTTGCTGTGAGAATTAGTAGTGATATTTACAAATTAGCTGTTGACACCATACTGCATGGGAATGTAGGTTGTGACGAAGATACAATAAGAGATTTTTAAGAGAACTTGGACAGGCTGTGATTGAGCTAGAAAATGACAGATAAAAAAAATTAAATGTGAAGTGATTCACTTTGATGGAGAAAAACAAAGGCAGAATATTTCTTAAAGGCAAGAGATCAGGAAGTATACGTATCCAAAGAGAGCCAGGAGTCCTTATTCATGAGTCATTAAAAATTAACATGTAAATACAGTAAGCATTTATTTTCTTCATTCATGTAATGTGGATTTTGATTGCTTTTGATAGCATTTATGGCCCATTCCTAATTGCGCTGGAGAAGGTGGTGGTGAGTTGTCTTCTTGAATCACTGCAGGATGCTAACAATGCTCTCTCGAAATGAGCCTGGATTCTGACCCAGTGACAATGAAGGAATGATGATATTTTTGTTATTCATTTTGGGGGATATGGGCATCACTGGCTGGCCAGCATTTATTTGCCTGTCTCTTACTGTCCATGAGAAGGTGATGGTGAGCTGGTAGTGATATAATTCCAAGGCAGGATATGTAGATTGGAGGGGAAATTGTAGGTTATGGTGTTCCCATGCATCTGCTGCCTTGTTCTTCCAGAAGATAATGGTCATGGGTTTGGAAGGTGCTGTCAGTGGATTCTTGGTGAGTTACTGCAATTCATTGTAAAGATGGTACACAGTGCTGCCACTGTGCTTTTGTGATCAATACTGCAAATGTTGAAGTCTGGGTGCCAATCAAAAGGGCTGCTTTATCTTGGATGGTACCAAACCTCTCAAGTGTTGCTGCACTCACCAAGCAAGTGGATGGTATTCCATCACACTCCTCACTTGTCCCTTGTACATTTTGGTCAGGCATTGGGATAACAGGAGGCGAGTTACTCACTGCACAATTCCTAGACTCTGAGCTCCCATTATATATATTTATATGACTGATCAAATTCAGCGTTTGATGAATGGTAAGTCACAGGGATAATGGGGGATTCAATAATGGTATTACTACCAATTGTCAAACCAATTGATGGTTAAGGTTTCTCTTGTTGTAGATGATCATTTTCTTGTGGTGTCAAAGCTGTCTCTTAACAGCCTACATGTTGTCCAGGTCTTGCTGCGTATAGCCATAAACTGGTTCAGAATCTTAGAAGTCAAGAATGTTGCTGCATACTACATTATTATCAGAATCAACAGTGAGGCTCCCACTTTTGACCTTATGATGGAAGGATAAAGCAACTGAAAATCATTGGGCTGAGGTGACCATCTTCAGGAGCTCCTGTAGTGATGTCCTGGGGCCACAACTATTATCACCTTTCTTTGTGCTAGGAATGGAGTGTTTTGCACAGAACCCAATGATTCCAGTTTTGTTAGGACTTTGTGATGGCATTCTTTGCCAGATATTGCACTGATTTGATTCTCACTTTAGCAGGTTAATTATTTTACACTTTGCAGCATTGTAATGAGCTTGTTATGCCATTTTGGAGGGTATTTGTGGGTCTGGAGTTATATGTTGGGCAAACTAGGCAAGGAGGACAGATTCCTTCCTTAATGAACATAAATGAATCAAATAGATTTCAATGGCAGTCCTTCAATTTGAGGATGTTGTCCACTAAGGTACATCAAATAGGTCAATACACAAAGGCTGAAAGAGTGTTAAACTCTCAGTGGCAACTAATATTCCATCGATTATGGTGTTATGACATGATTAAACTTGATTTTAATTTCAGATTTATTAGGTGAATTCAGCAGCTGATTGAATTTGAACCCATATCCCCATAGCATTAGCTTGGAACTCTAGAAAACTACTCCATAACATTAACGTTATCATTACCCTCCCCTGAATTATAAATTAGTCAAACACAACTTCTGATTTAGGAAAACTATGTTGATTGCATGATGATTTTTTAAATGTCCTGCTAATACTCCTCAATAAGGGATTCACATTTTCTCTATGGTGCACATTAAATAACGCTCAGGCACACTTACTAACTTTAAAATGTTGGGTAATTAAAATAACCTATAAGATTTAGTCATACATGGCCTGATTAGAATACTCCTCTGACACAGAGTGTCTTTCTGGACATCACATCTTAAGAGAAAGAGATATACAGTATTACTCACAGAGGAAGTACAGCATACCTATATCAAGATGGGACTTCGATGTTGTGGCCATTTCAGAGACATGAATAGAGCAGGGTCAGGAATGGATGTTGCAGGTTCCAGGGTTTAGATCTTTCATTAAGGTCAGGGAAGGTGGTAAAAGAGGGGGAGATGTGGTTTTGTTGGTCAAGGACGGTATAACGGCAGCTGAAAGAACCTTTGATGAGGACTCGTTTACAGAGGTGGTATGAGCTGAGGTTGCCGAGGAAGGTTTGTCGACTGAGTCAGTATGGGTGAAAGGTAGGAACAGCAAGGGAGCAGTCACCACACTGGGGATTTTCTACAGACCCCCAAATAGCAGTAGGGAGATCGAAGAACTCATAGGCCGGCAGATTGTTGAAAAGTGCAAATGTAGCAGGGTTGTTGTTATGGGTGACTTCAACTTTCACAATATAGATTGGAACCTCCTTAGTGCAGATGGTTTGGATAGAGCCGTTTTTGTCAGGTGTGTTCAGGAGGGTTTCCTTACTCAGTATGTGGACAGGCCGACGAGGGGGGAGGCTATTTTGGATTTGGTGCTCGGCAATGAGCCAGGACAGGTGTCAGATCTCATGGTGGGAGAACACTTTGGTGACAGTGACCACAACAGCCTCACATTTACCAGAGCCATGGAAAGGGAAAGGAGCAGTTACCAGGGGAATATATTTAAGATGGGTAAAGGAAACTATGATGCTATCAGAAAGGAGTTGGGAAGTACAGATTAGGAGCAATTGGTCCACAGAAAGGGCAAAGCAGACATGTGGAGGCTGTTGAAGGAGCAGTTGTTGCAAGTTATGTATAAATTTGTTCCTTTGAGACAGGTAAGAAGGGATAAGATTAAGGAGTCTTGGAAAACGCGTACAGAGGAGCTTCTTGTCAAAAAGAAAAAGGCAGCCTACGTAAGGTGGAGGAAGTAAGGGTCTAGCACAGCTTTAGAGGATTACAGGCTTGCTCAGAAGGAGCTCAAAAGTGGACTGAGGGGGGCCAGGAGGGGGCACGAAAAAGGCTTGGCTGGAAGGATTAGGGAGAACCCGAAGGCATTTTACTCATACGTGAGGAATAAGAGAATGATCAGGGAGAAGGTAGGGCCGATCAGGGATAGCGTAGGGAACTTGGGTGTGGAGTCTGAGCAGATAGGGGAAGCTCTAAATGAGTTTTTTGCTTCGGTTTTCACTAAGGGAAGGGACCTTGTTGTGAATGAGAACTTTGAGGAGCAGGAAAACAGGCTTGAACAGATCAAGATTGAGGAAGATGATGTGCTGGAAATTTTGGCAAACATTAAGATTGATAAGTCCCCACGGCCAGACCAGATTTATCCTAGGTTGCTCCGGGAAGCGAGAAAGGAGGTTGCTAAGCTGCTGGCGAAGATCTTTGCTTCCTCACTCTCCACGGGAGTCGTACTGGAAGATTGGAGGGAGGCAAATGTTGTTCCTCTTTTCAAGAAAGGGAATAGGGAAATCCCTGGAAATTACAGACCAGTCAGTCTTACATCTGTGGTCAGCAAGGTTTTGGAAAGAATTCTGAGGGATAGGATTTATGACTATTTGGAAAAGCATAGCGTGATTAAAGGGAGTCAGCGTGGCTTTGTGAGGGCAGGTCATGTCTTACAAATCTTATTGAGTTCTTTGAGGAAGTCACTAGGCAGGTTGACGAGAGTCGAGCAGTGGATGTGGTGTACATGGACTTCAGCAAGGCATTTGATAAGGTTCCCCACAGCAGGCTCATTCATAAAGTCAGGAGGTTTGGGACACAGGGTGATTTGGCTGTCTGGATACAGAATTGGTTGTCTGACAGGAGGCAGAGAGTGGTTGGGGATGGTAAGTATTCTGCATGGAGGTCACTGCTGAGTGGTGTCCCACAGGGCTCTGTTCTTGGGCCTCTGCTCTTTGTAGTTTTTATAAATGACTTGGATGAGGAGGTTGAGGGGTGGGTTAGTAGGTTTGCTGATGACACAAAGGTTGGAGGTGCCATTGATAGTATCGAGGGCTATTGCAGGCTTCAGCGAGACATTGACAGAATGCAGAGCTGGGCTGAGAAATGGCAGATGGAGTTCAACCTGGATAAATGTGAAGTGATGCATTTTGGAAGGCTGAACTTAAATGTTGAACATAGGATTAAAGACAGGATTCTTGGCAGTGTGGAGGAACAGCGGGATCTTGGTGTTCATGTGCATAGCTCCCTCAAAGTTGCCACCCAGGTGGATAAGGATGTTAAGAACGCGTATGGTGTTTTGGCTTTCATTAACAGGGGGATTGGGTTTAAGAGTCGCAAGGTTATGCTGCAGCTGTACAAAACCCTGGTGAGACCACACTTGGAATATTGTGTTCAGTTCTGGTCGCCCTATTATAGGAAAGATGTGGAGGCTTTGGAGAGCGTGCAAAGGAGGTTTACCAGGATGCTGCCTGGACTGGAGGGCTTGTCTTACGAGGAGAGGTTGACTGAGCTCGGACTTGTCTCTCTGGAGAGAAGGACGAAGAGAGGTGACCTGATTGAGGTGTACAAGGTAATGAGAGGCATGGATAGAGTCGATAGTCAGAGACTTTTCCCCAGGGCAGGACTGACTGCCATGAGGGGTCATAGTTTTAAGATGTTAGGAGGAAGGTATAGAGGAGACGTCAGAGGGAGGTTCTTCACCCAGAGAGTTGCGAGCGCATGGAATAGTTTACCAGTGGTAGTCGTGGAAGCGGAGTCATTAGTGACATTTAAGTGACTGCTGGACATGCACATGGACAGCAGTGAATTGAGGGGAATGTAGGTTAGGTTATTTTATTTTTGGATTAGGAATATTCCACGGCACAACACTGTGGGCCAAAGGGCCTGTACTGTGCTGTACTTTTCTATGTTCTATGTTCTAAGATGATACCTTGGCCTCCACTCCACAAACTATTGTATTCTTTGGAATTCAGGAAGTTTAAAACTGATTTAAGTACTTTATTGAATACGGTAGATGTAATCATACCCACTGGTTGGGTGAGTCTATGGAACATAGTCTAAAAATTGGAGACAGATGTTTTAGGAGTAAAACTGATGTCAGCTGTCCTTTGATCCAAAGATGTTGACTAATCATGTAAATCAGAAAATACCGCATGACACAAAAACGGTCCTTTCTGCAAATGCCAATGGATATTCCTTTAATTGTTAATTTCAATCTAAGATTGTTGACTTTTGTGCACCAGATTATTGAGGAATATGGGACAAAGGCAGGTCTAGGGAATTAGGTCACAAATCAGTCATGATCTTAGTGAATGATGGAATGCTCTTATGGGGTTAAATGACCTTTTTATTTGAAAAAGCAGATAATGTCTCAAATTGACACCCTACCAAAAAGGCAGTGCGTCCAAATATACAGAATTCCTTCAATATGAACTGTCAGTGTGGATACAGTGTGGAGCTGGAGAAGCACAACAGGTCAGAGGAGTAGGAGAGTCAACATTTCGGGCCTAAACCCTTTGCCATGGCTGAGGAGGGGGAAGGGGGCTGGGAAATAAATAGAGGGAAGGTAGGACAGTTGGTGATAGGTGAATGTAGGTAGGGGTACTGGGGATTGGCCAGTTGAAAAAATAAGGCGGATAGGTGGGGAAGGAGATGGACAGGTAGTGTCAGGTCAGGGAGGCGGGGATGAGAAGGACGGTTGGACATCAGATAAGGCTGGGGGTGGGGAGATTTTGAAACTGGTGCATTCTAACGTTTAGGCCATCGGGCTGTAGGCTCCTGAGGCAGAATATGAGGTGTTACTCCTCCAGTTTTCATGTGGAATCATTGTGGCACTGGAGGAGCCCAGGATGGACATGTCACCCAAGAAGAGAGGGGGGAGTTAAAATGGTTAGCGACTAGATGGTGATTATAGTGTATGGAGCACAGGTGCTCTGCAAATCTGTGACTGAGTCTATGTCTAGTGTCACTGATAAAGAGGAGGTCACATCAGGAGTAACAGATATAGGAGACCGGGTTGAAGGATGTACAGGTGAACCCCTGTTGGATATGGAAACTTTGTCTTGGGCCTTGGATGGAGGTGAGAGGGGAGGTGTAGGAGCATGTGTAACACCTCCTGCGCTTGCAGGGAAAGGCACCCGGTTTGGTGGGATTGGTGGGAAGTGTGGAGTGGGCGAGTGAGTCGCAGAGTGAGCGGTACCTATGAAAGGCAGTTAGGGTTGGGGAGGAAAATATCTCTTTGGTGGTGGGGTCAGATTGTAGGTGGTGGTGATGGCAGAGGATGATGCGCTGCATGCAGATGTTGGTGGGCTGGTTTGCGAGGACCAGGGAGACTCTGACTTTATTTCCTTTGGGGAAAGGAAGTTTGAGGGCAGAAGTGTGGGAATTTCAAGAGATGCATTTTTGATCAATGGAGGGGAAGTCATGGTCCTTGAAGTAGGATCTGGGATGTCCGTGAGCGGAACACTCCAACTTGGGAGCAGATGCGGTGCAGCCAGAGCAATTGGTAGTAAGAAATTGCATTCTTTCAGCAGGGTGGGTGAGATGAGGTGTAATCAAGGTAGCTGTGGAGGCCGGTAGAATTAAAACAGATGTTGGTGTGAGAAGGTTACCGGATATAGAGACAGAGAGATCAATGAAGGGGAGGGAGGCATTGGAGATAGTCCAGGTGAATTCAAGACTGGGGTGAAAGGTTTGAGTAAAGTTGATGAACTGTTTAAGCTCTTCATGTGAGCATAGAGCAGCACTAGCACAGTCATCAATGCTGCAAAGGTAGAAGTGAGGGATACTGCTGGTGTAACAGCAGAAGAGGGACTGTTCCACGTACCCTAAGGAGGTGCAGGCATAGCTCGGACCCATATGGGTGCTCACAGCCACCCCTTTGGTTTTTAGGAAATGGGAGGATTTAAGGGACAAGTTGTTGAGGGTAAGGACAAGTTCTGTTAAGTGGATGAGGGTGTTGGTGGAGGAGGATTGGTTGGGCCTGCAGGAGAGGAGGAAGCAGAGAGCTTTTAGGCCATCTATGTGGGGGAAACAACTATATGGGGACTGGATGAAGATGAAGTTTTGGGGGCCAGGAACTTGAAAGTCCTGCAGGAGGTGGATGGCATGGGTAATGTCCTGAGTGTCGGTGGGGAGTTCCTGAATCAGGGGGAAAAGACAAAGTCAAAGTACGCAGAGATGAGTTCAGTGGGGCAGGAGTAGATATAGACAATGGGTCAACCCAAACAGTCAGGTTTGTGGATTTTGGGAAGGAGTTAGAACCGGGTGGTGTGGGGTTGGGGAACGATGAGCTTGGAGGCTATGGGTGGGAGATCTCCTGAGGTGAAAAAACGATGGATTGGTGATCGGGGTGGGATCACAATCGAGGGGGCAGTAGGAGGAGGAGTCAGAGTGTTAATGCACCATACCACTATTGCATGTCCCTCTTATCCATAGATTTGAAGGCGAGGCTGGGGTTGGAGCAGAAGGAGTGGAGAGCTGTGCATTCTGTTGGGGAAGAGGTTGGAGTGAGAGGGGTGGAGAGATTAGGGCGAGCGATGTTGCAAATGGCAGTTGGAGATGAAAAGGTCGAGGGAAGGTAGGAGGTCATGGTGTGGTGTCCAGGAGCATGAGGTTTATTGGAGGCTGAAGGAGGTACCGGCACAGGGTGCTTTAGACTCCCTGTGAAAGAAATAGGGGCGTAAGCTGAAAAAGAGTTCAACATCCAGGTGTGAACGCAATTCATTGATTTGTGGGGGCAGGGGAATGAAGGTAAATTCTTTGCTGAGGACTGATCATTCAACCTCGGTGAGGGGTAGGTCTTGTGGGGTTCGGTGGTGAATATCTGGCTTGAGGCTGGAGTTAGGTGTAGAGCTGAGCTGGGAGTGGGAGTGGAGACTGTCTGAGGAGTGTATGGGGATGGTCACGTAGGTGGAAGCGAAAATGACATCAGCAGTGCAAGTGATGCCACTGGCATCGGAGATACAGCGTTCCAGTCAGATGTCCCAGATGGCCTCCTACTTCAAGGACTGTAACATCTCCCCCGCAGTTGATCGAAAGTGCCATCAAATGCGCCTCTTGAATTTCCCACACTTCTGCCCTCAAAGCCCCTCGTCCAAATAAAAATAAAGACAGAGTCTCCCTGGTCCTCATAAACCACCCCACCAACCTCCGGATCCAGCGCTTCATCCTCTGCCACTTTCACCACCTACAATCCGACCCCACCACCAAAGACATATTTCCCTCCCCAGCCCTATCTGCCTTTCATAGGTACTGCAACTCTGCGACTCTCTCGTCCAGTCCACATCAATCCCACCACACTGGACACCATTCCCTGCAAGCGCAGGTGGTGTTACACATGCCCCCTACACCTCCCTTCTCACCTCCATCTGAGGCCCAAGACAAACTTTCCAAATCTGACAGAGGTTCACCTGTACATCCTCCAACCTGGTTTACTGTATCCATTGCTCCCGATGTGACCTCCTTTACATCAGTAAGACCAAACGTAGACTCTGTGACAGATTTGCAGAGCACCTGCGCTCCATATGCTATAATCAACAATGCCATCCAGTTGCTAACCATTTCAACTCCCCTCCCATTCCTACACCCTGGGTGACATGTCCATCCTGGGCCTCCTCAAGTGCCACAGTGATGTCACAAGCAAACTGGAGGAACAACACCTCATATTCCGTCTTGGGAGTCTACAAGCCTGATGGCCTAAACATGGAATTCACCAGTTTCACATTCTCTCCACCCCTGTCCTTATCCGATGTCCAACCCTCCCTCCCATCCCCACCTCCTTATCTAAACAGTACCTGTCCATCTCCTTCCCCACCTATCCAACTCACCCTTTCAACTGACCAATCCCCACTGCTCCTACCTCCATCCACCTATTGCCATCCTATCTACTTTTCCCCAGTCCCACCCTTCTTCCCTCTATTTATTTCCCAGCTCCCTTCACCCTCCCCAGTCCTAATGAAAGGTCTAGGCCCAAAACATTAACTCTCCAATCCTCTGATGTTGCCTGACCTCCAGCTCCAAACTGTATTGACTCTGACTTGAGGATCTGCAGTTTTTGCTATCTCTGAATGAACTGTCAGTGTCTCTTTGTCATGTTCAAATCTCTCAAGTGTGAACTGAATGCTCAATAGTATGACAAAGGCGAAAATACTACCAACTGATCCATGGCTCACAAAGTACAATTTCAAGATTTGTAAGTAGTTAAAACTGAAGACTATTACAATAAAATTGGGGAAGAGCAATTATAATGTGATTAGGCAAGACTTAGGAAGCATAGAATGGGGTAGCAAAATGCAGGGGATGGGGACAATCGAAATGTGGAGCTGGTTTAAGGAACAGATATTGCGTGTCCTTGACAGGTATGTCCCTGTCAGGCAGGGAGGAAGTGATAAGGGAAGGGAACCGTGGTTTACTAAAGAAATTGTATCTCTTGTTAAGTGGAAGAGGGAGGCTTATGTGACGATGAGATGGGATGGTTCAGATGAGGCGTTGGAGAATTACAGATTGGCTAGGGAGGATTTAAAGAGAGAGTTAAGAAGAGCAAGGAGGGAACATGAGCAGACGTTAGCAGGTAGAATAAAGGAGAACCCTAAAGCTTTCTATCGATATGTCAGGAATAAGAGGATGACTAGGGTAGGAATAGGGCCAATCAAAGATAGAAGTGGGAAGTTGTGTGTGGACCTGGTGGAGATCAGAGAGGTGCTAAACGAATATTTCTCATCTGTTTTCACTCAGGAAAAGGAGAATATTGTAGAGGAGAAGACTGAGTTACGGGCTACTAGAATTGAAAGGATTGAGGTTAGTAAGGAGGAGGTGTTATCAATTCTAGAAGGTGTGAAGGTAGATAAATCCCCTGGGCCGGATGGGATTTTTCCAAGGATTCTCTGGGACGCTAGGGAGGAGGTGGCGGAGCGTTTGGCCTTGATCTTTGAGTCCTCATTGTCTACAGGTTTAGTACTAGAGGACTGGAGGATTGCGAATGTTGTGCCCTTGATCAATAAGGGCAGTAGCGATGACCCAGGTAATTATAGATCTGTGAGCCTTACGTCTATAGTAGGAAAAGTTTTGGAAAGGATTATAAGAGATAGGATTTATAACATCTAGCAAGCAACAATTTGATTAGAGATAGTCAACATGGATTCGTCAAGGATAGGTCGTGTCTCACAAACCTCATTGGGTTTTTTGAGAAGGTGACCAAACATGTGGCTGAAGGTAGGGCAGTTGACGGGCGTACATGGACTTCAGTAAAGCCTTTGATAAGGTTCCACATGGTAGGTTATTGGAGAAAATACAGAGGCATGTGACTGAGGGAGATTTAGCAGTTTGGATTAGAAACTGGCTTTCTGTAAGGCGGCAACGAGCGGTGGTTGATGGAAAATATTCAGCCTGGAGTCCGGTTACTAGTGGTGTGCCTCAAGGATCTGTTTTGGGATCACTGCTGTTTGTCATTTTTATAAATGACTTGGATGCAGGCATAGATGGATGGGTTAGTAAGTTTGCAGATGACATTAAAGTCGGTGGAGTGGTGGACAGTGTGGAAGAATGTTGCAGGTAGCAGGGAGACTTGGATAAACTGCAGAATTGGGCTGAAAGATGGCAAATGGAGTTCAGTGCAGATAAATTTGAGGTGATTCACTTTGGGAAGAATAATAGGAAGGCAGAATACTGGGTCAATGGAAAGATTTTTGGCAGTGTGGATGTGCAGAGGGATCTTGGTGTCCATGTACATAGATCCCTGAAAGTTGCCACCCAGGTTGATAGTGCTGTTAAAAAGGCTTATGGTGTGTCAGGTTTTATTGGTAAAGGGATTGAGTTCTGGAGCCGTAATGTCATGCTGCAACTGTACAAAACGCTAGTGCGGCCTCACTTGGAATATTGAGTGCAGTTCTGGTCGCCCCATTACAGGAAGGATATGGAAGCATTGGAAAAGGTGCAAAGGAGATTTACCAGGATGTTGCCTGGTCTGGAGCAAAAGCCTTATGAAGAAAGGCTGAGGGACTTGGGTCTGTTCTCACTGGAGAGAAGAAGGCTAAGAGGGGATTTAATAGAGACATTCAAGATGACCAGAGGATTAGATAGAGTGTACAGTGACAGTCTTTTTCCAAGGATGATGATGTCAGCTTGTACAAGGGGGCATAGCTACAAATTGAGGGGTAATAGATTTAAGACAGATGTCAGAGGCAGGTTCTTCACTCAGAGTGGTAAGGGCATGAAACGCCCTGCCTGCCAATGTAGTGAACACAACCACATTAGGGGCATTTGAACAGTCCTTGGATAAGCATATGGATGATGATGGGATAGTGCAGGGGGATGGGCTTAGATTAGTTCATAGGCCGGCGCAACATTGAGGGCCGAAGGGCCTGTTCTGCGCTGTATTGTTCTATGTTCTATCTATAAAATATGAAACACATATAAGATGTGCATACTTAACAAAATAGTCCAAGTGAACCTTCTCTGAACTACTTCAAAACATCTTGTAAAGATGCAGTAAAACTTCTCTCCTCTTATATTCCAAATCCTTTGAAGTAAGGGCCAATATTTCATGATCCTTCCTGGTCGCCTGTGGCACCTTTGTGCTGGCTTTCTTTGTTTCATGCACAAGTACTCTGAATCCCTTCGTGTTGCAGTTTTCTGCAGTTTCTCTCTATTTAAATAACATTCTATACTTTTGTTCTCTCTTCCAAAATGAACAACTTCATGTTTTCCCGCATTATTCTCCCTTTGCCAAAATTTTCCTACTCACCTAACCCATCAATATATCTCTGTACACTGTTAGTATCCATCTCGCAATTGCCTTTCCACCAATTTTGTGTCAACTGCAAATTTCACTACAGTATATTCAACTTCTTCCTCCAAGTCAATAATATATATTGCGAACAGTTGTGAATCTTGCACTTATCTCTGTGGAACCCTAATGGTTACCAGATGCCTAAAAAAAAACCCATATCCCCACTCTCATTTCCTGCTCATTAGCTAATTCTCTATCAATATAGTCTCTCCAACACCATTGCCTCTTATCTTTTTATTTAACATTGTGTGATGTACCTCATCCCATACTTTCTGGAAGTCCAAATATAACATATTTGCTGGTTCCCCTCTCTCCACCACCAATGAAACTTCCTTGAAAAACTCTAATAAAGTTAGCCAGACATGATTTCCCTTTCATGAAGCCATGATGACTTTGTTTGATTAGATTATGACTTTCCAGATGGGCTGCTATTATTTCCTTAATAATTGATTGCAACATCTTTCTGACAATAGTTCTTAGATGAAGAAGGGTCTTAGGACCATTGTGCGCCACCGTACACATATGGAACTATGGACTAAATGGTTCAATTCTTTTAAAGCTCTTACCTTGATCGAGTTTAACCAATCCTGCAACAATAATGATGGAAAGGCCAAGCAATTTGGCAAATGTGAGTGCATCTTGTACTCTGGTTGCCCAATTCACATTGGCACAGTTTATAAAAGTAAGCAGACCTGCATATGAAAATTACAAAGATGTAACATTGAAGTAACTGCTGGGATTTCAAATGCACATATATTTAACTTGACTCATTGGTCTCATATATCCAGTTTGCTTACTTAGATCCAGTTTAAATTATACAGTCATAATTTCAACAGAATAGAATAATGAATTCTTCGTTGAGTTAACCATTTCATGCTGTAGCCAGAAGTTCTCATTATTATTTCTAATTTTGGGGGGGGGGGGTGGAGAGGAGTCTGTTACATAATGACTAACATGCCACCCCGTAGGATAAAATTTCTCAACCTACCACCTGCCAATCAGCTGATTAAGGTCTGAAAGATATGCAAGGCCTTTCAGTCCTTGACAACAAAAAAGCTGTCCAAAAATCCACTGGTCGAGAAGACTTTTTTCTTCTTTTCCTACCATGGAAATCATGGGAGAGGAGGATCATGGGGTTCAGAGACAAAAGGCAGAAGCCCAGCATTTATGCCTCTGCTTTACCCCAGGTTGGGGTAGTTGGAGTCCCTCACCCACGTGGGAAAGTTGCTAATATTTCCTGGTTCGGAAACTAGGCAACTTCTTGCTCGCTGGGAAGCTAAGTGGTCAGTTAGATGATAAGTTGAAGCTGTGAGTTGGCCATTAATTGACCACTTTAAGGGCCTTAAGTTGCTGGTGCTTCTCACTCAATATTTCTTCGTAGAGAAGAGTTGAGTTTCTGTTTGGGACCAACTCATTACTTTATCTCTGAATTTGAATTGGATTGCGTTTATTATCATGGGTATTCCAAGTACAGGAGTACAGTGACAGTGAAAAATTTACAAAGTTGTTCCGCATGGCACCACCTTAGGTACAAAGTACCTAGGTACAAATCTTGGATAGAAAACAGAGAGATTAAAACCAAACTTACAGTACCTTACAGTTATCATAGTATGTTAGAAAATAAGAACTAAAGTAAAACATAGAAACATAAAAGATAGGAGCAGGAAGAGGCCATTTGGCCCTACAAGCCTGCACTGCCATTATTCAAGATTATGGCTGATAGTCTAAATCAATAGTCTAATTCTGATTTCTCCCCATAACCTTTGATCCCATTCGCCCCAATGCTATATCTAGCCGCCTCCTGAATACGTCTAATGTTTTGGCATCAATTACTTCCTGTGGTAATGAATTCCGCTGGCTCATTGCTCTTTGGGTGAAGAAATATCTCCTTATTTCCACCCTAAATGGTCTACCCCAAATCCTCAGACTGTGAACCCTGGTTCTGGACACACCCATCATCGGGAACATCCTCCTTGCATCTACCCTGTCTAATCCTGTTAGCATTATATAAGTCTCTATGAGATCTCCCCCTCCCACCATTCATCCAGTGAAAACAATCCTAACCTCATAAATTTCTCCTCATATGCCAGTCACGCTATCCCTGGAATCAGTTTGGTAAACTTTTGCTGCACTTACTGAGAGCAAGAGCATCCTTCCTCAGAAAAGGAGACCAAAACTGCACATTATAGGTGTGGCCTCACCAAGGCCCTGTATAACTGCAACAAAACATCACTACTCCTATACTCAAAAGCTCTTGCAATGAAGGTCAACATACCATTTGCCTTCTTTACTACTTGCTACACCTACATGATTACCTTCAATAACTAGTGCAAAAAGGATACTCAGGTTCCGCTGTACATTCCCCTCCCCCATTTTACAGCCATTCAGGTAGTAATCTGTCTTCTCGTTTTTGCTTCCAATGTGAATAACCTCACATTTATCCAAATTATACTGCACCTGCCATTGATATGCCCACTCGCCCAACCTGACAGGATCATGCTGAAGGATTTCTGCATCCTTCTTCACCCTCTCAACCAACCTGGTATCACCTGCAAGCTTGGAGATTTTACATTTTGTTCCTTTATCTAAATCATTAACGTATATTGTGAATAGCTGGTGTCCCAGCACACATCCCTTTGGTACCCCACGAGTTACTGCCTGGCAATTTGTAAAGGACCCATTAATTCATAGTCTTTGTTTCCTATCTACCAACTAGTTTTCTGTCCATCTCAACACACTTCCCTCAATCCCATGAGCTTTAATCTTTCACAATAATCTCTGCTGCGGCACTTTCTTAAATACTTCTTGAAAGTCCAAATATACCACGTCGACTGGTACCGCACCTTGTCAACTCTACTCGTTACATTTTCTCAGAATTCCAGCAGATTTGTCAAGCATGATTTCCCCTTCATAAATTCATGCTGACTCTGTCCGATCCTGCCTCTGCTTTCTAAATGCACCGTTATAAAGTCCTCGATAGTGGTCTTGAGAAATTTCCCCACTATCAATGTTAGGTTTATTGGTGTATAATTCCTTTTTTCTCTCTACCTCTTTTTTGAAAACTGGAGTGACATTAGCTATGCTCCAATCTGCAGGGACTGTTTGAGTTTACAGAATTCTGGAAGATGACTGCCAATGCATCCACTATTTCTTGAGCTACTTCCTTAAGTACTCTGGGATGTAGATTATCAGGTCCTGGGGATTTGTCCACCTACAATCCCATCAATTTTCCCAGCACCATATCTCTACAAATATTCATCTCTCTCAATTTGTCCCTCTCATGAAGCTTTGCATTCTTCAAAATTTCATATAAATCATAGAATCCCTACAGTGTGGAAACAGGCACATCCGCCCAACAAGCCCACGTCAACCCTCTGAGCATCCCACTTAATCCATCCCCCTCTAACCCACCTGAACATCCAGAACACTATGGGCAATTTAACATGGCCAATCCAACTAGCCTGTAATTCTTTGGACTGTGGGAGGAAACCGGAGTACCTGGAGGAAACCCACGCAGACATGGGGAGAACGTGCAAACATCACACATACAATTACCCGAGGGTGGAAGTGAACCTGGGTCCCAGGTGCTGTGAGGCAGCAGGGCCAACCACTGAGTCACCGTGCCGCCTTATTTGTGTGGACTCCAGTACAACACCATCTCTTTTCTGGCGATAATGAGAACTGCAGATGCTGGAGAATCCAAGATAACAAAGTGTGGAGCTGGATGAACACAGCAGGCCAAGCAGCATCTCAGGAGCACAAAAGCTGACATTTCGGGCCTAGACCCTCCATCACCTGATGAAGGGTCTAGGCCCGAAGAGTCAGCTTTTGTGCTCCTGAGATGCTGTTTGGCCTGCAGTATTCATCCAGCTCCACACTTTGTTATCTCTTTTCTGGTGTCTGATTTGTGTCCTCTTTTGTGAAGACAGCACCAAAATATGTATTCAGTTCCTCAGCTATTTCTTTGTCCCCTATTATACGTTGCCGTATTTCCGTCTACAGGCGACCTACAGTAGTCTTCACCAATCTCGTTCTCTCCATGTAGCTATAGAAACTCTTAGTGTCCATCTTCATGTTCCTTGCAAGTTTACTTTCATATGATATTTTCCCCTTCTGAATAAATCCCTTGGTCATTCTTTGCTGAATTCTAAACTGCTCCCAATCCTCAGACATATTATTTTTCTTGGTCAATCTGTATGCTTCTTCCTTGGATTGGATACTATCTCTGATTTCCTTTGTAAAGCATGGGCTGGCCTTCTTACCCATTTTATTCCTGTCTGGCACAAAAGCAAACAGTTGTTGCACACCCCCCATGTGTTACTTGAATGTTTGCCATTACCTATCCACTGTCATTTCTTTAAGTAACTCTGCCCAATCTATTGAGGCCAATCACACCTCGTATCTTCATAAGTTTCCTTTATCAAGATTCACAACCCTAGTCTCTGAATCAACTACCTCACTCTCCAACTCAATAAAAAATTCTGCCATGTTACAGTTGCTCATCTCCAAGGGGTCTTGCATAGCTGCATTGGCAATGATTTCCTTCTCATTACACAGTACCCAGTCTAAGATGGCCTTCTCTCCAGTTGATTCCTCCGCATGTTGGTCAAGAAAACCATCCCGTATAAATTCCAAGAATTCCTCCTCTATAGCATTGTAGCTAATTTGATTTGCCCAATCTATGTGCACATTGCAATCACCCATGATCACTGATAGTCCCCTACTACATGCATCTCTAATTTTTTGTTTAATGCCATTCCCAACATCACCACTGCAGTTTAGGGATCTGTAGATGGGACCCACTAATGTTTTTTGCCCCTTGATATTTCTCAACTTACCCACTCAGACTTCACATTGTCAGAGCTAATATCCTTTCTCAAAATTGTGTTAATTTCTTCCTTAACTAGCAACGCCTCTTCCTTTTTGCCTGTCTTTTCTAAATACTGAATATCCTGGGACACCTGAGTTCCTATCCCTGGTCACCCTGCAGCATGTCTCTGTAATCCCAATTATATCGTATCGGTTTACATCTATTTACGTGATTTCTTCATCCACTTTATTGCAACTGTTCTGTGCATTAAGGCACAAAGCCTTTAAGTTTGGCTTTTTAACATTGTTTGTCTTGCTCTTATTTTTCTCAACAGCCCTGTTTGAATTTTGTCCTTAGTTTCTCTGCGTATTACTTTTCTTATTACCTTTTCTACCTTTTGTTTTTGTTTTTGTCTTTGCTCACCCCTTCTCTGACTCCTTACAAACATAAATATTACAGTCTTTCTGTAAAGGGCTTACAGTGTATCAATGCAGGGTGCTTCCACATGTGGTCTGATCAGGCTTGCGAGACACTGACAACCTGCAACAGTCCCCAGTCCAACAACTGGCCCCGCACTGGGCACGCTGGCCATCCTGTTGTGCTTGGGTCTCTAGACCCCTGGTCGTCCCCACATTGCCTGGGTCTCTGGCCTGCTGGACATCTCAGCTCTGTCCGCTGTCCTTGCTCTGCTCAGTCCTTGAGCCTACTCTGCTCCATACCTTCAGCCTGTTTTATTCGGCCCTCATCCGCTCCAATGATGTCACTGCCACACTAAGGTAAGTATATTTAAAATTGCAGGAACAGAAATTACTAACAGGAGTAGGCCATTCAACCCTTCAATTCTGCTCCTGCATTCAATGTAATCATTACTGATTATTCAACTCCCTTCATCCTGCATTCCCCCTATACCCTTTGATCCCTTTAGCCTTCAGACCTATATCTAATTTGTTCTTTGAAAACACCCAAAATTCTGACTTCAAACATCTTGTGCGGCAGGGAATTCCATAGCTACTGAGTAAAAAATTTCTTGCCACCACCATTGAGGGGAAACCATTCCACAACAGGAGGAGAGTGTTCACCATACACAGAGCTATCCAATTAATCCCTTTCCAGGTGCAATCTCCTCTCTTGTACTTATGCAAACGTTTTGTGAGGTTATTGACTTGTTTGTCGAACTGGGTTGTTTTTGTTCAGACATTTCGTCACCATGTCAGGTAACATCATCAGTGAGGCTTCCGATGAAGCAATGTTGTTCTACACAGCTTGAAATTTATACTGTCCGGTCTGCAATGGTAAGCGGTGTCATTTCTGGTTTTGTTCTCTTTGGGATTGTATATGGAGTCCAATCCTATGTTTGTTGATTGCATTATGGGTTGAGAACCATGACTCGAAGAACTCCTGTGCATGTTTACGTTTGGCTTGGGCTACTATAGTTATGTTGGCCCATTTAAACTGATGGCCTTCATTGTCAAAGTGTATTGATATCAGGAAAATTGTATCAGAGATAATGGGAACTGCAGATGCTGGAGAATCCAAGATAATAAAGTGTGAAGCTGGATGAACACAGCAGGCCAAGCAGCATCTCAGGAGCACAAAAGCTGACGTTTCGGGCCTAGACCCTGGTCTAGGCCCGAAAAGTCAGCTTTTGTGCTCCTGAGATGCTGCTTGGCCCACTGTGTTCATCCAGCTTCACACTATATTATCTTGATATCAAGAAAGTTTGCTGTGTCGTTTTGCTGAAAGGTGATGTTTGCGTATTCTGATGACTAGTTTCCGTCCTGTCTGTCCAATGTAATGTTTATGGCAGTCATTGCATGGTATTTTGTAAACTACATTGGTTCTGCATGAAGTGGAATGGAGTCCTTAATCCTTGTGAGTGTTTGTTGTCGTGTGGCTGTGGGTTTGTGTGCTATCATGACTCCTGGTGGTCATTGGAGTCTTGTTGTCAGTTCTGACATGTTCTTGATGTAAGGCAGTGTGGCCGGTGTGTTTGGGCGTAGCGTGTCCTATTGTTGCTGTCTATTTAGGAGGCACCTGTGGATGAAGTGGCAGGGATATCCGCTCAGAGCAAAGATTTTGTATAGGTGCTCTTCCTCTTCCCTGCAAAAACAAGCCAGCTTGGCAAGCAACTCAACAACCTCACCCACGACTTGAGCTACAAATCTTTGCAAAAACCTCAAATTTTAAAAGTGTTCTCTGATTACCACCCTTCTTGTTTGTGGAAAAAGTCTTTCTTATAATTTCTATCAAAATTATCTATTTAAATGCGTTAATGGAGTTAAGTAGTTTCAGTTAGTTTGAGGTTTAGTTTTTAGTTAGAAATGTCTTCAGTAAAAACAAATGGGACAAAGCTATAGAACCACAGATGTACAGAGATAGGATAAAGAATGGGGACACAACAGGGCAAGGCCTAGGATGCAAAGAATGACGGAGCAGGGGGCCCAATAGTCCACAAAATCGGAAAAGGAGGTAAAGCCTTGGGTAAAATTCAAACAAATGCCTGCTGTAGATTTTTTTTCAATCAGACTGTTTTGCCTGTTTTAAACTGTGAGAAAAAAACTAAACCACACTTGGACACCTGGTCAATACACGGTCAGAGATAGAAAGGACTGCCAACGCTCGAGTCTGAGATAACAGTGTGGAGCTGGAGGAACACAGCAGGCCAGGCAGCATCAGAGGAGCAGGAAAGCTGACGTTTCAGGTTGGGACCCTTCTTCAGAAAATGAAGAAGGGTTCCGACCCAAAAGGTCAGCTTTCCTGTTCCTCTGATGCAGCCTGGCCTGCTGTGTTCTTCCAGCTCCACACTGTGTTATCTCTGGTCAATATACAGTGAATCGTTCAGAAAATAATTCACTGTATGACTTGTGTACAAAAGCTGGAGATCTGAAACTTTGCAAAGTTAGTCTTATAACTGATAAGAATGATTCTCCCTAATATCCTTGAATAAACAAGCATTATCTTGACTGCGTCTCCTGGCAGCTTGTCAAGTTCAATGATTACAGAACCTAAGTAGTCGGCAGGATCTTTCGTCACCTTCCCAGGTCTAGCACAGCATTTGGTTCAGTACATTTTTTATTACGTATAGTTGTGGCAGAGAACTACACAGGCCTGACATGACTGAGATCCAAAGGATTTGGAACACTCAGAACAGATAGGTGAGGGAGTAAAACTGCATTAGCAGGACAGGAGATCCAAAGCTGCACAGACAGGTCAGACCCCTAAGGAGTTGCTAGTGCAACATGACCATGCAGTTGGGAGATTATGACCATGCAGGTTCGTGAATGTCTGAAGAAAAGATACAAAAGAAGCTTCTGGAAAAAAAGTCAGAGCCAAATTTAAAATAGAAGTTTTATAGAAAAGTCATGTAAAATCACATGGCCTTTGAAGTATATATGAGTCTTAAGGTACTTTTGAGTTTCTTTGTTCCTTTTCCTGAAATGTAGCAGAAAAGAAACATCAAGACCAAGGGATGCAAAAAGTAAATGAACACACAGCCATACATACAAGTAGTTACTATGGAAAAACAAACTTACAGGAAAAGATGAAATTTAAAATAAAAGGAAAACTCAACAACTGTATAGGATGGACCGAGGGGCTAGAAGTTAATGATATTTTCGACAGCTGCATGAGAAAATAGATTGTACAGGATGGGAAAATAAGGTGGGAAAGTTTAGAACTGTACTTAACAAGCCACATGACCTTGAATGAGTCCTGTGAATATTTCATTATGAGCCGAAGATGACACCTGCACTTGTTTTCCCATCCAGTATTTTCTGTACCAGGCAGGAATTTTTGTCTTGCTGTATCTGCTACTTTTCTGCTCGCTTTTTTGTCACACTGAATGAGAGAGAGAGAGAATTTCATTCCAGGCTGCTGCTCCTGTTGGATTTTGCTCTGGCTCCGAAACGTGGACAGTGCCAGGAATGAACCTGAGCCTCCAGTCAAGCCATTGAATGAGGGGTCCCCAATAGACAGAAGAATGTGAGACTTTTTGCTTTTTCTGGAAAGGCATAAGACATGTTGCTTTTTCCCCCTCTTTGCCATTAATAATTACTGCTATAATTACTTATTATTGCCATTATAATATTTTATTATTATTTAATAAATATTCATATTTAAGCAAATTTCTGTTGTTGAACCTTCCCTTAATTATATTCACCTGAAACTGAAAAGAACCACTTGGATACTTGCAGTGATCCAAGACACATTTTTGGCAATGAGGACTAGAATTTGGGAAAATATTTAAGAGAAGGGAAAGGCAATCTGATGCTCTAGAGACCTTCCCTATCACAGGATGGAATGCAGCAAACTCTGGATTTGGGCCCATTTATTAGCACAGTCAGGCTCACCCAAAGAATGGAGGATGGTTATAACCGGAAAAAGAAAGAAAGGAGGGTTATTCATATAACCTGCTGTACACAAGTGATTGTGGGAAGTTTCCCCAAAAGCGAGGACAGCATACCACAAATGGCCTCAATATCGTTAATGGCTTTGCATTCTACATGTAGGGAATTGGAAAAGTACCAGGCCAAAAACAGGCAGCTTGAGGCCGCGTTGACAACAATAGAACAGTGTAACCTATCCTTAACAGAAACAGTTAAGGCAGTGCAGGAGAAAGGCGAGAAGGCAGAGGAGAAACAGAACCAGATAATATGCCATCTGGTGACGGGACAACAGAAAAAGGGAGCAAAACGCGCAATTGGAAAGTGAACCCAGTCAAAGTGCACACATTGTTAACCTTGCAATCAGACCCCGACCATTGGGTCGGGGATGTTTGGTATTCATCTGATTCAGGGTCTGAATGGATGGATAGGGGAGATGTTTCACCTCTGGTGGCACCCTCAGGAAAGGGACTCATAGCACGATCCCAGTAACTAATAAGTCAAGACAGGTAGGAGGACAAAACACACGGAATTTGAGAATTGTGAGAGAGTACTCAATGTCCGAATTGCATGATTTGGGGTGGTGCTTTACGCAGAAGTCGGGCGAACCCTTGGCCTCTTGGCTGATGAGGTCATGGGACTGCTCAAATTATGCTCAGTGGTTCAGAGCAAGGGAATCTGAGAACACTAAGTGTTGATCCACAAGTGAATAGTGTCTTTAGAAACATTGGACAAGTGGATTGTTGTGGAATGCACTGACATGAGCAGTAGGAAACGAGTGCCCTTCCCCATTTGACAGGGAAGGTGATGTTGAAAGGTGGGAGAGCATACCAGAAAGTATAAAACGTTTAAGGGATTTGGCTATGCAAGCGGTGTTAATTCACCGCAGTTTCAGGGTCCAGGCCAGAAAGATTTCACAGCTGGAATGAGGAGCTGGCTAATGCAAAGTGGTCCAGACTGGATGAGAGGTGACTTGTTAGCCTTATTACGGCCTGCCCAGCAACAAGCAGTGGCATGGGTATGTTTGCTATTAGAACAGTTAGAAGATGTGGAGGCTCGTAAGCAAAGACTGAGGCCCACCCCAGCAAGCAACAAACAGGGACAAGTTGGAGATGGGGTAGGTTCGAAGGTGAAACAAAAGATAATGAGAAGGGAAATGTTCAGAGCATTATTAAAAGCAGGAATAGAGAAGAGCAAGATAGAGAGAATACCTACAGATGGAGTTGGTGGATAGTGTGGAGGGCTGCAACAGGACTTCGACACGATGCAGAGCTGGGCAAAGAAGTGGCAGATGGAATTCAACCCAGAGAAGTATGAAGTGATTCATTTTGGAAAATCAAATTTGAATGCATAATACAGGGTTAATGACGGGATTCTTGGCAGTGTGGAGGAACAGAGGGATCTTGGGGTCCAAGTCCATAGATCCCTCAAAGTTGTCACCCAAGATGATAGGGTTGTTAAGGTGGTGTATGGTGTGTTGGTTTTCATTGGCAGTGAAATTGAGTTTAGGAGCCGCGAGGTTATGCTGCAGCTCTATAAAACCCTGGTTAGACCACATTTGGAATACTGTGTTCAGTTCGGGTTACCTCATTGCAGGAGAAGCTCCAGAGATGGTGCAGAAGAGGTTTACCAGGATGTTGCCTGGACTGGAGGGCAGGTCTTATGAGGAAAGGTTGAGGGAGCTAGGAATTGGAGTGAAGGAAGATAAGAGGTGACTTAACAGAGGTGTACAAGATGATGAGAGGCATAGATAGAGGGGATAGCCAGAGACTTTTTCCCAAGGCAGAAATGACTATTAGGAGGGGGCATAATTTTAAAGTGTTTGGAGGAAGACATAGGGGAGATGTCAGAGGTGGTGGGTGCATGGAATGCATTGCTGGTGGCAGCGGTGGTGTCAGGTACATTACAGACATTCAAGCAACTCTTGGATAGGCACATGGATGATAGTAAATGTAGGGTATGCAGGGTAGTTTGATCTTAGAGTAGCATAATAGATCCACACAACATCATGGGGTGAAGGGCCTGTACTGTGTGTGCTGTATTGTTCTATACTCTATGCCACAGAATTGTTCCCCAAAGGGAAAATAAGTAAGGGAGACTAAATCAGTTGTGCAGAGGAGAAAGGAAATCACATCAACTATGTCTTCCACAACATCCCTATTCCCTAGCTTGGAGGAGGTCAGGCAGTTGTGGCGAGCAAGTCAGCCAATCAATTAGGGGTGGGGTCGGGTCTCCTTGTAAGGGCATTTGGTGGGACAACCGGAGACTTGAGGCCTCATGTCCCTATCACTGTTTGTTAGAGGAAAGGCAATGTACAGCGAGACATTGCATTATTAGACCCTGGGGCAGAAGTTAGTATTATACATGGCTATTCACAGAGTTATGTAGGGCAAAGAATGACTATTAATGGCTTTGGTGGGGCAATAACATCGGCAGTTAAAACAAATATTACAATAGCCTTGGGGAATGGACCGCCATGAATAGTCACGGTGTTGATATTCAATATATTAGAAAATATTATTGGTACGAACTTATTAAAAGGTACTACATTGCCGACCCCACTGGGCAAATTCTAGATGAACACTGCAGGCCAAGCAGCATCAGAGGAGCAGGAAGGCTGATGTTTCGGGCCTAGACCCTTCTTCAGATATTTCTGAAGAAGGGTCTAGGCTCGAAACGTCAGCCTTCCTGCTCTTCTGATGCTGCTTGACCTGCTGTGTTCATCCAGCTCTACACCTTGTTATCTCAGATTCTCCAGCGTCTGCAGTTCCAAATATCTCTGGGCAAATTCTCTTTTGTTACATGAGCTGTGAATGTTACTGTTGGCAAGACAAAATGGGAGCCCCTTGTTATTTCTCCGCCTTCACACGTGGTTTCGATGAAACAGTATCATATCCCAGTGGAGTACAAAGAAATTGGGAATACCATACAGGACCTGTTAGCTGCAGGGACTGTAGCACACGCAGTATTTGGGTACAATATCCCTGTATGGCCTGTAAAGAAGCCTGACGGAAATTAGGGAATAACAGGTGATTACTGTCAACTCAACAAATACGGTCATTCACTGTCGGTGGCCATGCCTGATGTGGTCATTGTTAGAGAAAATTTGTCACAGGGGCTGGATGCTTGGTACACAGTTATTGATCTAGCCTTTTTCTCGATACCGATAGTCCCAGAATCACAAGCTCAGTTTGCTTTCACATGAGAAGGTGGCCAATATACCTTCAGCCAGCTACCAGAAGGATACCTACACTGCCCAATCTTATGCCATGGTCTAGTAGCAAGTGACTTAGATATGTGCCTGTTGCCACCGGCCATTCAAGTAGCATATTATATTGATGACATCTTGATCTTTGGACCAACGGAAACCGTTGTGGCAGAAGCTCTAGCCGCAGTGTTACAATATATACGAGACAGAGGCTGGGAAGTGAACCCAAAAAAGATACAGGGACCAGCACAATCAGTGCAGTTTTTAGGCATTCAGTGGACGAAAGGGGATAGAGTCATCCCCGAAACAGTAAAGAATAAATTGCAGAAAATGGCTGCTCTAACAACACTGAGGCACAGAAATTTATAGGTCAGCTTGGATATTGGCACAGACATATACCTCACCTGATCACATTACTGAGACTTTTATATGCAGTTACTTGTAAGAAGGTTTTTGTGGCCGCCAAAGAGGCAATAGCACCAGCACTTCCCCTGGCCCCTCAGATAGCAGGCTTACCCTTTGAGTTACAAATATCAGTAGTACAAGATGTAGCCACTTGGAACTTAAGGTAGAGGCAAAAGGAGAAAACAATAACTTTGGGCTTCCAGTCCAGAAAACTGACTGAGGCAGCTACTTATTACAAATCATTTGAAAAGCAACTTCTGGCCTGCTACTGGACCCTAGTAGAAACTGAAGGATAGACAGGTGAGGACAAAGTTCTCCTCAGATAACAAAGTGTGGAGCTGGATGAACACAGCAGGCCAAGCAGCATCTCAGGAGCACAAAAGCTGACGTTTCCGGCCTAGACCCTTCATCAGAGAGGGGGATGGGGAGAGGGTTCTGGAATAAACAGGGAGAGAGGAGGCGGCGGACCGGAGATGGAGAGAAAAGAAGATAGGTGGAGAGGAGAGTATAGGTGGGGAGGTAGGGAGGGGATAGGTCAGTCCAGGGAAGACGGACAGGTCAAGGAGGTGGGATGAGGTTAGTAGGTAGGAAATGGAGGTGTGGCTTGAGGTGGGAGGAAGGGATGGGTGAGAGGAAGAACACGTTAGGGAGGCAGAGACAGGTTGGGCTGGTTTTGGGATGCAGTGGGGGGAGGGGATGAGCTGGGCTGGTTGTGTGATGCAGTGGGGGGAGAGGACGAACTGGGCTGGTTGTGGGATGCGGTGGGGAAAGGGGAGATTTTGAAGCTGGTGAAGTCCACATTGATACCATTGGGCTGCAGGGTTCCCAAGCGAAATATGAGTTGCTGTTACCGCAGCCTTCGGGTGGCATCCTTGTGGCACTGCAGGAGGCCAATGATGGACATGTCGTCTGAAGAATGCGAGGGGGAGTTAAAATGGTTCGTGACTGGGGGATGCAGTTGTTTATTGCGAACCGAGCTGAGGTGTTCTGCAAAGCGGTCCCCAAGCCTCTGCTTGGTTTCCCCAATGTACAGGAAGCCACACCAGGTACAATGGATACAGTATACCACATTGGCGGATGTGCAGGTGAACCTCTGCTTAATATGGAAAGTCATCTTGGTGCCTGGGATGGCGGTGAGGGAGGTGGTGTGGGGGCAAGTGTAGCACTTCCTGCAGTTGCAGGGGAAGGTGCCGGGTGTGGTGGGGTTGGAGAGCAGTGTGGAGCGAACAAGGGAGTCACGGAGAGAGTGGTCTCTCTGGAAGGCAGACAAGGGTGGGGATGGAAAAATGTCTTGGGTGGTGGGGTCGGATTGTAGATGGCGGAAGTGTCGGAGGAGGATGCGTTGTATCCGGAGGTTGGTGGGGTGGTGTGTGAGAACGAGGGGGATCCTCTGGGGCCGGTTGTGGCGGGGGCGGGGTGTGAGGGATGTATTGCGGGAAATGCGGGAGACGTGGTCAAGGGCGTTCTCGACCACTGTGGGTGGAAAGTTGCGGTCCTTGAAGAACTTGGACATCTGGGATGTGCGGGAGTGGAATGCCTCATCCTGGGAGCAGATGCGGCGGAGGTGGAGGAATTGAGAATAGGGGATGGAATTTTTGCAGGAGGGTGGGTGGGAGGAGGTGTATTCTAGGTAGCTGTGGGAGTTGGTGGGCTTGAAATGGGCATCAGTAACTAGCTGGTTCTCCTCAGGCCCGAATTACCAATTCGGATGTGGGTGTTATCTGATGTTACAACCCACTAGGCCAGGACAGCCTAATGAAGCTCCACTGTAAAATGAAAATGGTACATAGCTGAACGACCCAAGAAGGGAAAGGAAGGGATTGCAAAACCCCATGAACAAATAGCTGAATACCCACTATATGGACAAGCTCAGAGTTCTGACTGGACCATATCTTCATCTCCCATTCAATGGGAGTGGTTCAGTTTGAACAACTACCTGAAGATACTTGCCACTGTGCTTGATGCATTGATGGATCAGCCAACTGAAAGAATGGCCAACGGTGGTGGTCCACAGACGATTATCCATAGTGAAGGAGATGAGAAATCGAGCCAGTATGCCGAACTGGCAGCTGTGGTCCTAGCACTGGAAGAAGGGAGTCTGTGTCTGGACATTTATACTGACTCATGGGCAGTGACCAACAGAATAGCTGTATGGAAGGCCATCTGGCAGTCACACGACAAGATGATTGCTGGAAAACCCCTGTGGGGAACAGAACTATGGAAATAAACATGGCCAAAGGCACAGCATATGAAAATCAACTATGTTGATGCCCATGCGAACAATGGTTCAGAATCTGCTGATCACAACAATACCGTAGGTGGAATAGTAAAAGTGAGAATGGTTCAAGATGCATCTGAAGAGTACCATGCTGGAAAATGGGCGCATGAAAAATCAGGATCCTTGGGACATCACGGCACTGTGCAATCTACAAGAAACTGAGGCTTGCATGTACCCACCAATCAGGTGAAAGAAGTCATCAGTTAAGTATGAGATGTGTCAAAAGATAAAACATGTATCACATGAAAAAGTCAATGGTACAAATCAAGCAAGTAGATTGGCCTGCTCACATCTGGCAAATTGACTAAGTTAGCCCATTACTGATGATATCACTATCTGTTAACTGTGGTGGACATCTACTCTGGGCTAAAGTTAGCTTTCCTAACAACCAAAGTGAATCGGAGTAACACTGTTAAGGGCCTAGAAGGGTTGATATCCTAATATGGTAAGCCATCAGAAATACAGCCAGATAATGGCTCACACTCTGCAGGTCAACAGGTGTAGCAATGGACTGCAGACAATATTGATTACACTGGATGTTTCACTATTACCATCAAGCAGTGGGCCTTGTGGAACAAATGAATGGGTTATTAAAACAGAAAATTAAACTACTGATGCCTAGCCATTCATTACATGGGTGGCTCAAAGCTGCTGCAGGCATTATATAATTTGAACAATTGGTCTGTGAAAGGAGGGATACCCGTGAGTAGAATGTTCCAAGAGGGTGGCCAGTTAAATCCTCCGAATAAACCTACAATGTCCAACGACCTTCGTACAGGGGAAAACTATGGATACACCATCCACTGCACCTGCCTAAGCCTGGTGAGATACTTGCCCGTGGACAAGGTGATACCTATTGGATACTGTTGGCGGGGCAGGAGGTACCAGAATGTCCCAGACCAAGGGAAATTAACAAAAAGAGACTGAAGTTACGATAACTGTAAACTGATAAGATATGATTTCTTCACAGAACCAGGCAAATTTATTCTGGACGGATGCTTCTGTGGACAATTCGTCAGTTGGTAGCTGCTTAACCTAAGGCCACTGTGGTCATTAATTTGATGGTGCACCCTATTGTTATTTCATTCACACTGATGACAGTTATTTTCACTGTAGTTTTAATTTTTTGGTGTGGAATATATACTCTAATTATCGGTTCTTGTGCGGCTATTACTGATTTGCTTTGGCATTTGCAATTGTAACATGCGTTGTCAAAAATCAGCACGGGTGGAATGTATAGGATGGGCTGAAGGGCTAGTAGTTAATGATGATATTCGACAACTGCATGAGAAAATAGATTGTACAGGATGGGAAAGTAGGCTGGGACAGTTTAGAATAATTCTTAACAAGCTACATGACCTTGAATGAGTCCTGTGAACACTTCTTTACAAGCGAAAGATGACACCTGCACTTGTTTTCCCACCCTGTATTTTCTGTACCAGGCAGCAGTTTTGTCTTGCTGTATCTGCTTTTATTCTGCTCAGTTTGTCACACTGTAAAAGAGAGAGAGGCTTTTGTTCCAGGCTGCACTGCTGCTGCTGGATTTCGTTCCAGCTCGGAATCGTGAACAATGCCATGAACGAATCTAAGCCTCCAGACCAGCCACTGAGTGGCCCCGACAGGCAGAAAAACATGATACTTGTTGCTTTTTCTGGAAAGGCATGAGACTTGTTGGTTTTTTCCCCATCTTTTCTTTTCCATTTATTATTCCCATTACAATAATTTATTATTACTTAATAAACATTCACATTTAAGTAAATTGCCATTGTTGAGCCTTCTCTCAATCATACATACCCAAATTTGAAAAGAACCGCTTGGATACACGCTGTGATCCAAGACAACAACAGTTATCTGGATTTGAAATAATTTTGAGAAATGAAATTATTCAAGGTATTTAGCAATATAATTTTGGAAAACTGTGACACCTAAGTGTAAAACAATATGAAGAATGAACATGCAAGAGATGTTCATACCTGGAATCAAATAGAAGTGTTTGATTTTTATTTTAAAAATACAGTAGGAATATTTTGTTCGACAGTGAATGTTCTCTAAGACTCTTGAATGAGAATGGGAAAAGCTGTAGCAAAACCTTGCCAACGATGTTTGATATGACAGTCAAAGGCCACGAACAAAAGGGCCTTTAGAACAGTTGCAAATAAATTTCATGGGATCCTCCCACCAAATCAGGAAAAGATTTTTGTTTGGTCATTATTGACCAAATTGAGGTTCATGGGCCTTGACCCACACAAAACTGTTTAACCACTGTTGCTCGAATGATGGGAGAAGAGGCCATTACAAGACCCCTCAGTAGTCCATACTGGAAGAGGTCAACATGGAACCATGTGGTCAGCAATAGATTTCACAGATGCTCAAATGTCTGAAGAAAAGATAAAAAACGATTTTTTGGGAGAGATTTCAGAAAGCCAAGTTTACAACGCAATTTGTTTAAGAAGATTGATATTACAATTACAGATTGGGTTGGATGAGGGAATATACTTTAGAGGATCAAGTTTATAAGTTACTGAGCACAAAACAAAATTTTTCTTCACTTGCCACCTGTAGAGGTCAGGCATGGTAGAGCAAAGCAAGAGACATTAAACAGAAGGATAGCTAAAGCCATCTAGGACACGCATCTACTGCCTAACATCCTAATGGGTCTCAGGGCAACACCAAGTAATGCAACTGGATTAACTCCAAATGAGTTAATGACAGGTAGGGAAATGAGACTGCTCGGGAATATTATGACTGGTAGTGAAGAAGTATGACCCATGAGAGAGATAGTTATAATAAAATTGAGAGGTGAGCAAGCAGTGGAACAAACCAAGGTACGCATTGTATAGATAAGATCATGATACAGACTGAATGGGAGAAAATATGATATATTG
This sequence comes from Stegostoma tigrinum, assembly GCF_030684315.1. Lineage (NCBI taxonomy): Eukaryota > Metazoa > Chordata > Chondrichthyes > Orectolobiformes > Stegostomatidae > Stegostoma > Stegostoma tigrinum. The sequence continues at coordinate 11,585,777 of NC_081369.1, read as the reverse complement.
CAAAGTGGATAGATCTTTATGAAGGGGTCATAATTAGTGATATACGCACCTTTATAGACACTAAATAAAAAGATAATTGGAATCATTTGTCACAGATAAAACGTCATAAGCTGATTTTTTTCTATAATTAATCATGATCAACTGGTGATGACTGGGAGCTTATTTGCTTGAAACAGGAGCTCCCAGGAGAAATAAAAACTGAACTCTCATTCTAGCCATCAAATAGTGACAGGGGCGTATCCCTGTGTCCTAAACAAGGACCCTGGCAACCAAAATACAACACCACCTGCCATAGCAACTTTATCTAGGAGTAAGCGAAAGACCTTGAAATAACTAACTACCTCATCTAGCTCTAAGTCCAGCGCAAAAAAAAACTGCCCAGTGTTTGTAAGGGATGATAAAACTGATATGGTAATGTACAACAATGAACTGGCACATGGCATTTTAGAGATCCTCAATATTAGTTTGCCTGGATGCTGTTTCGTTTAGACCTAAGATTTGGAGTCAGATTTGTTAAAGAAAATTGATAACACAGACAACCAGTGGATGCATTCCCACTTCAGGGGAAGGGCCAACTGAAACACAGTCTGATCAACAATGTTGAGAAAGGACCTTCAGTAGTAAATTTGATTGGTTTGGCAACATGGACCAAAAGGTTCAAACTTCACATTTTTAAGTTCAGAAACTTCTAGAAAAGGGACAACGGAGCCAAGGAAGATAGCTCAGTATAGACCAAGAGCTGACACAGGTAATTAAAGTTTGGCTACTTTACCAGGAATTATGTATGGATCAATAAAAAATTGATGATGTACAGCAAAAATATAACATGATTGGGTCAGGAATGATGTTTGCAGCTCCTATAGATTATGGATGCTTGAGTAAACAAGAGAAAACCTGAGATAAAGGCATGAAGGTGAGACGCACCTATGGATGACCAATGGATGGCACCAGTTTAACCTGACATGGTACAGGAATACGGCCTGAAAGGCAATCATTCAAGGGATTAATAGGGGTTTTGGAAATCCCAGTTGTACCAGGATCAATACATGTTAAGACATTTAACAGGATACAGCATTTCAGTAAAATGAGGGGGGATAATTATGTAGCATATCCTACTATACTATCACTTGCTGTAGAGGTATGAGGTAACATGGTAAGCACCACTTTAGGTAGATGTAGTGTACAAGCCTCTCTGGTAGTGTGTTAACATCTACTATGAGTCAGAAGAATCAAACTATGGTTTAGTGGTAAAACCAATTATATAATGGAAGCTATGTGGGCTGAACTGGTACCAATTCAAATTACATTTGTGGGTACAGGGAGATGCATTCCCATGTTACAAAAGGGGAACTGTCATGACTGGCTGGGGTTGTGCATTGGAAATTAAGGCCACTATTCCCAGATTTGGCAAGATGTTAAAGATTTTCATAAGTATGTAGGATTTCCCTATTTACCTGTCTTTTAGACGCAGATTGACAAAAAGCATGAATCAAGTTTCTGTACTTAACAAAAATTACTATTATAAATAAAGGCTGTTAAGTGAGGCAACGAAAGAAATAGCAGGGTGCTGGCAATCATGTTCAATTCCTCTCTGGCCACAGGAATGATGCCTGAGGACTGGAGGGCAGCCAAAGTGGTACCGTTATTCACGAAGTGAGGTAGGGATGTGTTTCAGGGAAAGGGCCGACTGAAGTGGGAATGCAGCCACCGGCTGCCTGTGTTGTCACTTTTCTTTAACAACCAGGAAATTACTGGTAAGTCAGTCCACCTCAGTGGCGGAAAAACTACTGGAAGAAATTCAGAGGGACAGAATTAATCTGCACTTGGAGAGACAGGGATTAATCGAGAACAGTCAATATGGTTTTGCTGAGGGGAGGCCATTCCGATGACTGAATTTTTCAATGAAGTGAGCAGGTAGATGAGGGCAACATATTTAATGCTTGACTTGAGTGAGGCTTTTGATAAGGGCTCGCATAGGAGTCTGATAATGAATGTAAGGGCCCCTGGGATCCAAGGAAATTTGGCTAACTGGATTCAGAATTGCCAGAGTGGCTGGAAGCAGAAGCTGATGATTGAGAGGCATGTGTCCTGTGCCGATCCACAGGAATCAGTGTTGGGGCATTTGCTTTTTGTGGTATATTTAAATGATTTAGACTTGATATGCTGGCCCTTATTGGTCTGTGCACTGAGTATAGGATTTGGAATGTCATGTTGCAGTTATACAGAAACACTGGTTAGGCCACTTTTGGGATACTGTATTCAATTCTGGTCGCCCTGCTATAGAAAAGATGTTGTGAAGCTTGAAAGGGTGCAAAAAAGTTGGAGAACTTGAGTTACAGGGATAGACTGAGTCGGCTGGGGCTATTTTCCCTGGAGCATTGGAGGCTGAGGGTTGATCTTATAAATTATAAAATCTTTAAAATTCTAATGATTTATAAAATCACAAGGAGCATGGATAGGGTGAATAGCCAAGATCTTTTTCTCAGTTTAGGGGAGTCCAAAACTGGAGGGCATAGGTTTAAAATGAGAGAGGAAAGATATAAAAGGGACCTAACTGGCATCCTTTTTCATGCAGATGGCAGTGCATGTATACAATGAGCTGCCAGTGGGAGTGGGAGGCAGGTACAATTACAACATTTAAAAGGCATCTGCATGGGTATATGACGAGGAAGGGTGTAGAAGAATATGGGCCAAACGGGGCTAGATTAAGTTAGGATATCTGGTCAGCATGAACAACTTGGACTGAAGTTGTTTCTGTGTTGTACAACTCAATGACTATGACTTGAAAATGGAACAACTGCTCAGTAAATACATGGATGGTATGAAATTTGATGGGGTGGTACAACTTTGATGGAGGATACAGCCAGGAAGGTCAAATGGGTTGATTAGTGACAAATGGAATTCAATTCAGATAAGTTTAAGGGGATGTACTTGGGCAGGATAAATAAGGTAAGGGGTTACATGGTTACATTGAGCCTTGGGAAGCACCAAGAATCAGAGGAGGCTTGGTGTGCATGCCCACTGCTTCTTTAAGGTACAGGGATAGGTAGATAAAGTGGTTAAAATGGCAAATGGAATTCTTGCCTTTTTGAACTGAGGCAGAGAGTTCAAAAGCAGGAAGGCTATGTTGGAATTGAATAATGGTTAGACCACAGCTCGAACTTGTGTGCATTTCTGGAATTCACATTACGGGCGGGATGTGATTGCGCTGGAGAGGGTGTAGAGGAGATTTATCAGGATATTGCCTGGAACAGAGAGTTTTAGTTATGAAGAGAAATTGGACAGACAGGGATTATTTTACTTGGAACAGAGGAGACTGAGTGGGGCCATGACTGAGATGAACAAAATTATGAAGGGCACAGATAGGGCAGACAGGAAGGGACTTTTTCTCTTGGTGGAGCAATCAATCACCAAGTGGTACAAATTTAAGAGGCGGGTGGTTTAGAGCAGATGTGAGGAAGAATGTAAATAAACAATTATAAACTGTTAATATATAACTCTACTTGTTAAAACTCTTCCTTAATGCTACCGTAAACATATATACATACAGTGATCAGGACCAGGGGCGCAAGATGCACCGAGAAATAGATAGGGGATGTCAGAAAGGCAAGGTCACGGTGATCATGGGGGACTTCAGTATGCAGGTGGACTGGGTGAATAATGTTGCCGGTGGATCCAAAGAAAAGGAATTCATGGAATGTTTTCAGGATGGCTTTTTGGAATAGCTTGTGATGGAGCCCACAAGGGAGCAGGCTATTCTGGACTTAGTGCTATGTAATGAGCCTGACTTTATAAAAAACCTTAAAGTAAGGGAACACTTAGGAGGCAGCGATCATAATATGGTAGAGTTCAGTCTGCAGTTTGAAAGAGAGAAGGCAAAATTGGATGTAATGGTATTACAGTTAAATAAAGGTAATTACAGGGCCATAAGAGAGGAATTGACAAAAATCGACTGGAAGCAGAGCCTAGCGGGGAAGACAGTAGACCAACAATGGCAGGAGTTTCTGGGTGTAATTGAGGACACAGTACAGAGGCTCATCTCAAAGAAAAGAAAGATTATCTGGGGTGGGATCAGGCAGCCATGGCTGACAAAGCAAGTCAGGAAATATATCAAAGAAAAAGAGACAGCCTATAAAGTGGCCAAGAGCACTGGGAAATCAGAAGATTGGGAAGGCTACAAAAACAGAGGATAACAAAGACAGCAATAAGGAAGGAGAGGATCAAATATGAAGGTAGGCTAGTTAGTAATATTAGAAATAATAGTAAAAGCTTCTTTCAATACATAAGAAACAAACAAGAAGCAAAAGTAGATATTGGGCTGCTCCAAACTGATGCTGGAAGGCTAGTGATGGGAGATAAGGAAATAGCTGAAGAACTTAAGTACTTTGCGTCAATCTTCACAGTGGAAGACATGAGTAGTATGCCAACAATTGGGGAGAGCCAGGGGGCACAGTTGAGCATGGTAGGCATTACAAAAGAGAAAGTGCTAGAAAAACTAAAAGATCTAAAATTTGTTAAATCTCCTGGCCCCGATAGGCTATGTCCTAGAGTTCTGAGGGGGGTGGCTGAGGAGGAGGCTTTGGTCGTGGTCTTTCAAAAGTCACTGGAGTCAGGGAAAGTCCCAGATGATTGGAAAATTGCTGTTGTAACCCCCTTGTTTAAGAAAGGATCAAGGCAAAAGATGGAAAATTATAGGCCGATTAGCCTAACCTCGGTAGTTGGTAAAATTCTAGAATCCATTGTCAAGGATGAGATTTCTAAATTCTTGGAAGTGTAGGGTCAGATTAGAACAAGTCAGCGTGGATTTAGTAAGGGGAGGTCGTGCCTGAAAAACCTGTTAGAATTCTTTGAAGAAGTAACAAGTATGTTAGACCAGGGTAACCCAGTAGATGTTATCTATCTAGACTTCCAAAAGGCCCCTGATACGGTGCCTCACGGGAGGCTGCTGAGCAAGGTGAGAGCCCATGGTGTTCAAGGTGAGCTACTGGCTTGGATTGAGGATTGGCTGTCTGACAGAAGGCAGAGAGTTGGGTTTAAAGGCTCTTTTTCGGAATGGCAACCGGTGACGAGTGGTGTCCCGCAGGGTTCAGTGTTGGGGCCGCAGCTGTTCATCTTATACATCAACGATCTGGATGAAGGGACTGGGGGCATTCTGGCGAAGTTTGCCAATGATACAAAGATAGGTGGACAGGCAGGTAGTACTGAAGAGGTGGGGAAGCTGCAGAAAGATTTAGACAGTTTAGGAGAGTGGTCCAGGAAATGGCTGATGAAATTCAATGTGAGTAAATGTGAGGTTTTGCACTTTGGAAAAAAGAATACAGGCAAGGACTATTTTCTAAATGGTGAGAAAATTCGTAAAGCAGAAGTACAAAGGGATCTTGGAGTGTTGGTCCAGGATTCTCTAAAGATTAACTTACAGGTAGAGTCTGTAATTAAGAAAGTGAATGTAATATTGACGTTTACCTCAAGAGGGTTGGAATATAAAAGCAGCGATGTGCTTCTGAGGCTTTATAAAGCTCTAGTTAGGCCCCATTTAGAATACTGTGTCCAATTTTGGGCCCCACACCTCAGGAAGGACATACTAGCCCTGGAGCGTGTCCAGCGGAGATTCACACGGATGATCCCTGGAATGGTAGGTTTAACGTATGATGAACGGCTAAGGATCCTGGGATTGTACTCATTAGAGTTTAGAAGGTTGAGGGGAGATCTAATAGAAACTTACAAGACAATGTATGGTTTAGAAGGGGTGGACACTGTTTAGTTGTTTCCGTTAGGCGGGGACACTAGGACCCGTGGGCACAGCCTTAAAATTAGAGGGGGTAAATTTAAAACTGAAATGAGACAACATTTCTTCAGCCAGACAGTGGTGGGCTTGTGGTATTCATTGCCACGGAGTGCAGTGGAAGCCGGGACGTTGGATGCCTTCAAGGCAGAGATCGTCAAATTCTTGATCTCAGAAGGAATCAAGGGCTACGGGGAGAGTGCAGGCAAGTGGAGTTGAAATGCCCATCTGCCATGATTTGAATGGCGGAGTGGACTTGATGGGCCAATTGGCCTTACTTCCACTCCTATTTCTTATGGTTTTATACAAAAAGAAATGGGTGTTAAGGGTGAAGAGAAAGACTAGGAAGGCAGTTAAGTGGTTTCTGTTCACAGGATTTGGTGAGATGATTCTTTTACCAATTAGATGTGCATGCTGAGAGAATGTGGATAAGCAGTGAGATTGACTGCCAGAATGGATGGTAAGGTGGCTCAGTGGTTAGCATTGCTGCCTCACAGCACCAGGGACCCGAGTTTGATTCCACCCTCCGGTGACTGTCTGTGTGGAGTTCGCAGTCTCTCCATCTCTGTGTGGGTTTCCTCCCGGTGCTTCGGTTTCCTCTCACAGTCCAAAGATATGCAGGCAGGTAGATTGGCCATGCTAAATTGCCCATAGTGTTCAGGGATGTGCAGATTAGATGGATGGGATGCCTTCAGGGTCAGTGTGGACTTGTTGGGCCAAAGTGCCTGTTTCCACACTGTAGGGATTCTACGAGTTCTTCTATGAGAATGCTGCTTGCTGATCTTCCTTCTCTAGATGCTTTCACTTGTTTACAGGAGAGACAATGTGCTTGGTTCACACTTTCAAAAGGCATCCGACTTGTTAATGAAAGTCACAGTTTATAGCAACTGATGAGGGAAATTAAACTATCTTCAGGCTTGAGAAATTCTCCACTCCAGACCAAAATCAGATCCTTCCCTTCCAGAAGTCTGATGGCTTCTGCCTGGAACATTAGACTCCTAAAGTGTTTAGTTATTTGGGAGACAATCATATAGCTGTTGATTGATAACTGGCTAGCATTTCACAGTCAGATCAACCACTTGTTGCTAGTCAAACCTTCATTTGTGCACAGTTCTGTAAGCTCCACTTTGTCTGTGATTAGGCTTCCCCACTACTTGAAGCAACAACTATGTAAACAGCACTTAGAAATAGCTAACGGGAAACTTGCTTTTAAAAATACGCAACAGTCCTTCAACAATCCTTCACTTTTAAAATAGTTTTCTTCGCACTTCAGTCCACGATGTAAAGTACAGAGCAATAAAACTCAGTCTTTACAGCACCAATACGAGAACAATATTAATCAGTCATGTGGTGTGTTTCTACCTACAAGTATTGGCTTGAATCAGAAAATTGGTAGAAATCAATGGGCAAACAGTTAGCTACAGGTGAAGGAAGACATCAGGGAAAACCTTGCACTGTGTCTGAGCCCATTTTCCTAAGTAATCCCACTGTTGCTTGAAAACCCTACAGTAGAGATCTCTAATTTTTAAGCACAAGATCACTTTTTGAATTTAAATGCAACCCAAGATCGACACTAAAATAAATACAGAATAAACAGTTTATCTTACAGCTACATATATCTAAAACCAAATTTACATAAATGTTCATTTGTCATCTACTCACCAAATCTATGTGACACCTGTGATAGGACATTACCTGAAAGTGTCCTCAAGTCTGAGTTGTAGTTTGAGAATGATAGTTGTACACAGTCCATCGTTATACGGGTATCAGGTGAGGTAGGTGAGATACTTGGATTTATTTTCATTTGGGAGACTGCTGTCTCACAAGGTAAGTGGTTTCAAAGCAAGCTTTTACTTTAAAAACACAAGACGACAGGAATAGATATTTATCTATGTCCCCACAAATCGCTGTCTGATGAAATCTGACTTTCAGCTCATTATCATTTTGTACATTAATTATCTCCGTAGCAACTCCACTGCCATGTAAATGAAAGAATCTGGTAGACTGGCTAAAAATTCTACCTATGTCTACTTGAAAGAATGAATTTGAGACAAACGTGACAATTTGTTGTATCTCGTATCCTGTAATCCTATGTTGAATTCCCCTGCTAAATTCCTGAGGTGTGCATTTTTCTGATTGGAACTATTTTTCTTTGTTTTTTTCTAAATTGTATTTTCTCCATACACATGTGTGTTTTTGCATCTTTTTCTTAATTGGGAGGACCACAGAATCAGTTTGAACTTGAATGCATTCAAAGCACTGATCAGATATGCCAAGTCCCCTTCAGTTCACAGTCTGCTTCTTCAGTTTTGACATTATGACATTAAGGTATTTGAAATCAAACAACTAAACATTGTCTGACAGCTCACTGCACACATCATTCCTTGATTTAAGAAAAGTGGTGATTTTAGGCATTGAATCTAAAAGTTTTTGCAAGACCTTCCTTTAACTTAACCAACTTGCACCAGCATGGAAGATTAGTTCACTGTAGCAGCACTGAGTTCATCAAATAAGGATTTAAACAAGCAGTGTTGAAGAGATCTTGCTTGAATTGAGTTTGCAATCTTAAACGTTTCACAAAATTTTACTTGTTAATGATTGCTGGGGGATTGTACCATGGTAAAATAGTGACAATAACAGGGAAATCAGGATCATTTCTGCAAAATGCAATAAAGCCCAAAATTGTAATAAGTGTGGCTGGTACGCCACCAGTTGTAAAGTAAACCAGTTTCATGATTTCACTGTTTCTCTCAAGCACGTACCTTTTGCATTTGATGTCGATATCTTCACTCTCTGTTCTTTCCTTAAGAGTGGAAAAAGGAGGAGAAGATCCTCTTTAGTTGTCATGTCATTAAAAACCATGCATGCAAAAATAATCAGCTTGGCTGTGCCGGTCATGTCAATGGATTTATCAATCTGCAGTGAGAAGCGTTCACAATCCTTCAAGTCCCCCAGAATTGCTGAAAGATGTAGTCAGGCAAAGATTCTACATACCTTGCTGCTGTGGAGGCAAGAAGTGACATTCTTCGCCTTTGTTTGTCTTCTTTGTTGCTAAAATCTTTGAATGAAGAATCAGTGGTGGCAGTTATTGCTATGAGAGGGTCGGTTAGCTCAGTTGGCTGGTTTACCATGCAGTGATACCAACGGCATGGGTTCAATAGCTGATCCGGCTGAGATTACCATGAAGGATTCTTCTTCTCAACCTTTCCCTGTCTCCTGACGAATGGTGACCATTAGGTTAAACCTCCACGAGGTGTCTCTTTCTGTCTCTGATGATAAGGTAGACCTATGGTGTAGTGGCTTGATTGCCTTTTAAATGACTTAGCTATCTGCACATGATTTCTTGAGTTTTGTCAGACGGACTAAATATGAAATGTTATTTTGGTGCTGCTGGTTTAGAAATAATAATAATAATTACCACTGAGCTTTCAAAACAGCCCTCAGCTCATCATCTTCCTTTGTCTGATGCCAGTTTTTCCTTGAACAACAATCTTTGAATTCACTCAGCATTGTTATGAGGTTTCATTCAAAATATCCCTTTTTATATTACTGCTTCACCTTGTAATTTCTGACATCACTCTGTCAATGGTCATGCTGCACATAGGACTCTGGATACATGGCTCTTGACTAATTCAATTGTTGTTGGCTGTTTAAGGGTAGCGACACAGGAGATCACTTCTATTTGCAATATGTTTCCTGGGCTCCTGGTTGGCTTGCATTCCCCAGGTATTGAATGTGGACAGCACCAGCATTACTCCTAATCTTTCTTCATTCTGCATGGAGCTCTTAGGCAAACAGTGAAGAAAAAAATCTGCCAGTTTACAGAGACTCTAGAGGAGTAGGACTAGCTCAGTTATTCTTGCAGAAAGTCCACGTGGACATGATGGGCTGAATAGTATTTCTAGTTGTATAATATACTTGCTTCATGCATCAGTTCCTAGTATATTTCCTAATCATTTGTTTACATTGCTACCAGAAAACTTACTTTAAGTTACAATGATATTCCACCTGGACCAAAATGAAACCGATGCAACAAGCAGGAAAAGCCTGTTAAAAACATGCACTTTTCTCTAGCTACACAGTGTCCAGAAGTGGAACTCATGCAGTAGCGTTACAACTGATATGCACATTGTGAGAAAATGCAAGCGGTGGTGAGATCAACTGTTAGAGATGTGCATATTGAGGAAACATGGATAAGCAGTGAGATTGGCTGTTGGAATGGGCAGCATGATGGCTCAGTGTTTTCACTGCTTCGTCACAGGACTAGGGACCTGGGTTCGCTTCCACCCTTGGGCAAATGTCCGTATGGAGTTTGCACATTCTCCCTCTGTCTGCGTGGGTTTCCTCTGGGTGCTCCGGTTTCCTCCCACAGTCCAAAGATGTGCAAGCTAGGTGGACTGGCCATGCCAAATTGCCTGTAACGTTCAGGGACGTGTAGATTAGGTGGGTTATAGGGGATGGATCTAGGTGGGATGGTCAGAGGGCCGGTGTGGACTTGTTGGGTCGAAGTGCCTGTTTCCAAACCATAGGGATTCTGTGCAAAAAAAAAACCTACTCCAACCAACCAGTCAATTACACGTAATAATTTGGAGACCACAACTTCACAGATATTCAAGTTGAGGCCCTGTGAATGTATGGATCTCATTACACTCTACAGAAACAAGCTAGGTCACTGGCTGACAATGTCAGGCAGGTAGACTCTATGCACTCAATAGAATTTTTAAAATATGACAGGCAATCTTATTGAAACCACCACTTGATGGGAGGATCTGTGAAACTGGGGATCAATAATGCAGACACGGTTAGGACCATCTTTCATGTTTTGGTTATTGCTCAGTTGGTATTGGTTCTATATTTAATATACATGGTTCACTACTCCAGGACACACAAGAGATGGCAAAGAATAAGGATTCGAAGAATGTGTGGCCAAAAAGTATGAAGTAAGAGCACCGTAGTGCTGTGTCAACCTGTTCTGATGTTACAATTAAGTACCTTTATCACCTTAAGCTTGAAACCTGGCCTGTATGTATCGATGGCCGAGCATGAAAAGAAAAGCATTACCAGTAAGTTAACTACCTTGGGGCAGGCCAAGGGCGAAAGGATGTGATCTGAAGGGTTTGAATTATTTTCAGTTAGTTAAGGGTTAAACTTTCAGTCAAAAATGTTTCAGTAAAAACAAATGGGACAAAACTGAAGAATCAGAGGTACCGTACATTTATGCCTTTGTTCATAAATGCAAATAAGATACATCTTCCCATTTTCAAGGATTTGTGTACACTGCTAGTTCTTCCACCTAATTTAAATTGCATAATCTACTTAATGACGTTTCTCCACATCCTTCTATCGAATGCATCATTCATACTTCATAGCATTAAATTGCATTTTTACATTTAATAGCCTATGCCCTCCTGAAGACTATTACTATCATTATCTCTGAGGCCACAGCTGTGTTTGATGAATGTAAAAGATCTATTGCTCTATTTCAACAAAGAAATAGGGAACCTGTCTTGTGGCAAATATTCATCCCTCAATCAACATCACACAAAAAAGAATGGATTATCTGGACATTATCATATTGCCAAGTCATAATCCACTTGGGAAAGTGCACTGTTATCTGACTCCATCATTCTGTGGGGTCATCCCAAAAGTTAAAGATTTCATCCAATTATTCAGAAAGTATTCAAGTTAATAGAAAATATTGACCAGGTTCTTGCGCTCAACAAAAACAACTATTTATTACAAAGACACAAGGTCTAAGCACAGTCAAACAAAAATATGAATTATCAACATTTAATTTCACTTGCTGAAATTCTAACCCCCTCTTAAAATGCAACACCCATACGCATAGAGACGGAGACAAGGTTGTGGCACTGAACCCTGGTAGAGCTGAGGCTATCATTAGCATTCCCTCAGACAGCTGAGACCACACTGACCTGGATGTCAATTTTGGCCCAGGCTGGTAGGATCTAGTGTTGTGGCCTCCACTACCAGTGCTCAGGGAAGATCGTAGCTATCCTCTGCACAACATTATCCATAAACCCTCCATATTCTTGTCCACAAAGCAAGGTGATAATATCCTCTTCTCTGTGGCAGACACAAAGAAATAAGAAAACATGGAAGATTTGGTGTAAAAAATGTACAATTGAATAAGACCAGTCCTCAGAATTACATGAGACAAGACGACACAAAGGTCGGAGGTGTCATTGACAGTATAGAGGGCTGTTGTAGGCTGCAGCGGGACATTGACAGGATGCAGAGATGGGCTGAGAGGTGGCAGATGGAGTTCAACCTGGATAAATGCGAGGTGATGCATTTTGGAAGGTCGAATTTGAAAGCTGAGTACAGGATTAAGGATAGGATTCTTGGCAGTGTGGAGGAACAGAGGGATCTTGGTGGGCAGATACATAGATCCCTTAAAATGGCCACCCAAGTGGACAGGGGTGTTAAGAAAGCATATGGTGTTTTGGCTTTCATTAACAGGGGGATTGAGTTTAAGAGTCGTGAGATCTTGTTGCAGCTCTACAAAACTTTGGTTAGACCGCACTTGGAATACTGTGTCCAGTTCTGGTCGCCCTATTACAGGAAAGATGTGGATGCTTTGGAGAGGGTTCAGAGGAGGTTTACCAGGATGCTGCCTGGACTGGAGGGCTTATCTTATGAAGAGAGGTTGACTGAGCTCGGTCTCTTTTCATTGGAGAAAAGGAGGAGGAGAGGGGACCTAGATACAAGATAATGAGAGGCATAGATAGAGTTAATAGCCAGAGACTATTTCCCAGGGCAGAAATGGCTAGCACGAGGGGTCACAGTTTTAAGTTGGTTGGAGGAAAGTATAGAGGGGATGTCAGAGGCGGGTTCTTTACACAGAGTGTTGTGAGAGCATGGAATGCGTTGCCAGCAGCAGTTGTGGAAGCAAGGTCATTGGGGTCATTTAAGAGACTGCTGGACATGCATATGGTCACAGAAATGTGAGGGTGCATACATGAGGATCAATGGTCGGCACAACATTGTGGGCTGAAGGGCCTGTTCTGTGCTGTACTGTTCTATGTTCTATGTTCTATGTTCTATCTCTTCTGAGTCCTTCAGATCCGCAGTCTCTTCATTTCCAGATTCTTTCTGGAAGACACAGGTCAGTTTTGGTTAGAAACAAAAGCTTTCCTGGGTCCAAGTCCATCCTACTGCAGAGGTATGTAATAACATCTCTGAACATATTGATTTTTTTTTCTGAGATGGAATTGCTAGCTACCTTTCAGGTTTTCATTACTTCACAGAAGACAGAGAGACAGACACCTTGGATGGAATCTTATCATATTTTGGCTAAGTGTCAATTTTGTCAAGTTTCATGAAGTATTTATCTTTATGAAGCTTAGTTAGATTTCTCATCACATCATCCTAGACTTGCTCATTAACTACCTATTCCACCATGACATCAACGGTTTTGTTTGGTGCTAGCCTAATTCTACCCTATTTCATACAAAAAAGAAGTCACTACTGCCAGGTTATTCTGGAATGCACCAGCATCCCTGGCATCAGCATCACCTTAAAAGGCCATTGTGCACACAGAAAAGTACCGGTAGTTAGAGCTGCTTTGCATGCTTTGTAGCATTTGTCCAAACCATGACAGAAAAGAATAAATTGGCAATTTGTTTTACAGACAGGAAACTGGAGGATCTTCTTCCTTACTCATTCATGGTATGTGAGTGTCGTTGGCTGGCCAACATTAGTTGTCGTCCTTAAATGCCCTTGAGAAGTGGGTGGTGAGCTGCCTTCTTGAACTGTCGCAGTCTACCTGCTGCAAATTGACCCACAACACCAGTAGGGAGGGAATTCCAGGATTTTGACCCAGCGATAGAAATATGTTGTGGTTCCTTCCTTAAGTGAAAAGCTTGGAGGACAGCCTGCAGTTCCCACATACCTGTTGCCTTTGTCTTTCTAGATAAAAGTCTCCTTGGGTTAGGAAGGTGCTGTCTGAGGATCTTTGGAGGATTTCTGCAGTGCATCTTGTGGATAGTGCTCCTGAGCATCCATGATGGAGGGAGTGGATGTTTGTGGATGTGTGTGAATCAAGCAGGCTGCTTTGTTCAGTATGGTGTCAACCTTGCTCATTGTTGGAACTGCAACCATCTAGGCAAGTGGGAGGATTGAATCACATTCCTGACTAGTGCCTTGTACATGAATGACGGGCTTTGGGGAGATAGGAGGTGAGTTAATCGTTGTAGTATTCCTAGTCTCTGACCTGCATTTGGAGTCACTGTGTTTATATGGTGAATCCAGTCGAGTTCAGGGAAGGTCACAGACGAAGCAGAAGATAGTTCGGCTTAGGACACTACCCTGAGGAATACCTACGGAGATGCCCTGGAGCTGAGATGATTGACCTCCAACAACCATGACCATCTTCCTGCGTGCCAGTAATGACTCCAAACAGTGGAGAACTTTGCCCCTTGATACCCATTAATTCCAGTTTTGCTCGGGCTTCTTGATGCCACACTCAGTCGAATGCAGCCTTGATGTCAAGGGCTATCACTCCCACCTCACTTCTGGAATTCAGTTCTTTTACCATGTTTGAATCAAGCCTGTGATGAGGTCAGGAGCTTAGTGATGCTAGCGGAATCCAAACTGGGTGTCACTGAGCAAGTTATTGCTGAGCAGGTGCTGCTTGATAGTACCATTGATGACAGCTTCCATCACTTTACTGATGATTGAGAGTAGTCTGATGAGTCGGTAATTAGCCGGATTGGATTTGTCCTGTTTTTTATTCACATGTCACAACTGGGCAATTTTCCACCTTGATAGGTACATGCCAGAGTTGTTACTCTACTGGAACAGCTTGATCAGGGGAGTGGCACATTCTGGAGCACAAGTCTTCAGTACTATTGCTGGAATGTTGTCAGCGAATCAAATTGGCTGACAACTAGTATCTCATGCTGGGGACCACTGGAGGAGGCCAAGTTAGATGATCCACTCAGCACCTCCAGCTGAAGATTGCTAAGAATGCTTCAGCCTTATGTTTTCCACTGGTATGTTGGGCTCTTCCATGTTTGAGGATGGGGATATTTGTCGAGCCTCTTCCTCCAGTGAATTCTTAAATTATCCATCACCATTCATGACTAGATATATCAGGACTGCAGAGCTTAGATTTGATCTGTTGGTTGTGAGACCGCTTAGTTCAGTCTATCACTTGCTGCTTATGCTGTTTGGCATGCAACTAGTCCTGTGTTGTAGCTTCACTGGCTTGACATCTCATTTTCAGGTATGTTTGGTGCTGCTCCTCGCACACACTCCTGCATTCTCCATTGAATCACGGTTGATTCTCTGGCTTGATGGTAATGGTTGAGTGGGGGATATGCTGGGCCATGAGGTTACTTATTGTGCTGGAGTACAATTCTGTTGCTGTTGATAGAACATAGCACCTTATGGATGCCCAGTCATGAGCTGCTAGATCTGTTTAAAATCTATCCCATTTGGCACAGTGATAGTGCCAGATGGAGGTGAGGCTTCACCTCCACAAGGACTGTATGGTGGTTACTCTTACCGATACGGTCATGGGCAGATACATTTGCACTTTGGCAGATTGGTAAGGTTGAAGTCAAGTATGTTTTTTCCTCGTTGGTTCCCTCACCACCTGCCACTAACCCCAACAAGCAGCTATGTCATTTAGGACCCAACCAGCTTGATCAGTAGTACTGCTGCTGAGCCATTCTTGGTGGTGGACATTGAAATCTCCCACTCAGAGTATATTTTGTGTCCTTGCCGGCCTCAGTGCTTCCTCCAAGTGTCGTTCAACGTGGAGGAGTACTGATTCATCAGCCAAAGGTAGGTGATACGTGGTAATCAGCTGGAGATTTCCTTGCCTATGTTTAAACTGAAGCCATAAGACTTTATGGAGTCCAGCATCAAAGTTTAGGACTCCCTCCCGATTGAATACTATTGTGCTGCCATTTCCCTGGTTCTGTCCTCAAGTGGGACAAGACATATCTAGGCATGGTGATAGTAATACCTGCAACTTCCCTCTAAGGTATGATTTCTTGAGTATGATTATGTCAGGCTGTTTTTGACTTGTCAGTGAGACAGCTCTCCCAATTTTGAGACTAGCCCCTGGATGTTAGTAAGGAAGACTTTTCAAGTCGACAGGGCTTTTTTTGTCACTTTTTCCAGTGGCAAGGTCAATGCCAAGTGATCCATTTGGCTTCATTTCTTTGATGCCTCATTGTGATTGCTACAACTGAATGGCTTACTAAGCTACTTCAGAGGGTAACTGAGATTCAACTACATTGCCATGGGTCTGGAGTCACATGTAAGCCAGAACAGATGAGTATGGCACATTTCATTCCTTGAAGAATATCAGTGAACCAGATGGCTTTTTCCAACAATCAACAATGGTTTCATGGTCGTCAATAGATTCTTAATTCCAGGTTTCTTTTTAACGAATTGCACCATCTGGCGTAGTGGAATTCGAACTCAGGTCCCCAGAACATTAGCCAGGTCTCTCGGTTAAGTGTCTAGCAATAATACCACTAGGCCATTTCCTCCCTTATGTTGGACGATGTTATCATCCTCTCTTCCCAGGATTGACAGTTGAGGCCATAACAGCAAATTCAGCCAGGCTGGTCTGAGGTAGACATCCAGATCAGTGTGGTCTCAGCTGTCTAGAATGTCAAGGACCACTACCGCTCTGCCACCATCTTCTTCCTGCAATATCACACTCACTCTATCTCCGCTACTGCACCACCGTCCCACCAAGGCTTATGCTCCACCACTCTCAGCATTACATTCAGTAGTTTCACTTATTCTTATCTACTCCAATCCCCAACACAACAAATTTTACATGGTTTCTGCACTGCCTAATCACTCACTTGGGACTACTTGGCAGATCAACAGCTGTGTCACCATATTACATCGTATTCAATCCCTCCCTTTTCTCATGTCAGCAGAAACCAACCTACAGTAGGGTCAAGCTAGATAGTGAGCTGCCCAACATTCAAAACTCCTGAGCCCACACAAGGATAAGACACTGGCCGCCCTATATGGCAAAACAGTTGAGAAGGATGCTACCAGAATCCACATACCGGTGCTCACATGCACAATAATTTGCTGTGTCCTCATTTAACTCTTCTCAAACACCTTAGTTTTCTGCACTGTCACCTCACTATCATTATTTTTCAATTACAATAATCACCGATGTAAATAATAAAATGTCAGTGTCTCCCCCTTCAAACCTTTCCTGCTTCTGTCTCCCATTATATTTTTTGCTTGTGCTTGAGTCATTGTGTACAAGCTTGGACTAGTATCAGGAGCTACTCTTGACACACTGTGCGAGGACCCTCTGCCTAATGGCATGTTCCTTTGACTGAATACTACTGACAAATTAACAATTTTCTCAGCTTTGTGTCAGTGTTAAATGGAAAGGCAAGCCAAAAATACTGACAGTCTTGTCGCTCTGGCTGAGGGGGCAAATGTAAAAAGGCTAGGATAGGCAGGGATGCTTACTGCATTCACAAAGGCTCACAGTGAGTGAGCGCTAAAGAGCTAGTGAACAGCCCTGAGGTGTACTCTGGTATAATCTGTGAACTGAGTTCCCGTCACTGTGCGCTGAGTGCCCTTGCAGCAGCACTATAATGATACATGCCGATGTGAGTTGAAGATCAGAAACAAATTGCAAGTGGATTGGAGTTGTGCAACGACATGGAGCAACTGACATGCTTCTGAAGCCAAGATCTGCGGAATGGAGTGCTAGTGGCTGGTGCCCATTGAACATCCCCTGAGTTTTTGTGCAGCTTGTCCAATATAGAGGTCCTTTGGAACAAGCTGGAATCACCAGGTACTCACTCTGACTTTCATGTTGGAAATTCTTGACGTTAATGTTCCTTGTGACAGTGGTAGGTTAGAAGGACGCCTATTAGTTACCTGACAAGTGCAGGGAATGAGGCTGAGAACTAGCAATAATCCCATTTAATAGACATTTTGCCACTGTCTAGCAAGACTTTCACTTCAATGCCCAGAACTTGGCTGAAAGATGTAGCTAGTTCTCCTGAAAAGTTGAGAAGAGCCTCAGTGGACTTTTCATATACATTCTCCCAGAATTTTCACCATAGCTCATGTCATTCAGGATTCTGCCCCTTGCCTTTGGTGCAGACTGGAGGCTTCTGCCTCTGTATTGATCACACATATGCTGTTCACTTGCACAGGAGGCAATCAGGGAGTTGTTGTAATGCTGATGCTTCTAGCTTCCACAACTGATCTTAACTGCACAAACCAATCAACAATCTGTTTGGGTTAAGCCTGCTCGCTCACATGCTTCCACCATGCTGTAGCAAGTTGAACAAAGCAACTGTATAAACTCATGATGAGTTCCAATAATTTACTTTTATAAGTGTAACGAGTTATTCCCTCAGTCACTGTATTACAGAAGTATCATTTAACCATTTTAGTCAACAGTACAAAATAAAGAAAAATAAAATGACGTGGTATGTACACGCCCCCACTTTGCTAAGAGATTAAACACCATTTCATAACATGGTAAATAACACATAAACAATAAAAGACTTGCATCCATTCATTGCATCCTTCCCCCTGTTACATAATTACAGATTTTAGCATTTTTTAAACCTTTAATGCATTCCATCATTTTACATTTGGGACAATGCTTGAAAATATAATGTAATCAGAGAGGCAATGTGAATAATCATTGCATTGACTGGCTGAAACACTGGACTCCATTTAAATAGTATCACATTTCAAGTTTTAAACTTTTCAATGAATGGCACTGTATTTTGATCAGTATAGATTAAGGTATTTTTAATATCAACTTCAAAGTGTTGAAGAACCAGTAATGATCCCAACATCTTTTTTAAACCATACAGTACTTAGATATCTCTCCGTGACTCCCTCGTTCGCTCCACACTGCCCTCCAACCCCACCACACCCGGCACCTTCCCCTGCAACCGCAGGAAATGCTACACTTGTCCCCACACCTCCTCCCTCACCCCCATCCCAGGCCCCAAGATGACATTCCACATTAAGCAGAGGTTCACCTGCACATCTGCCAATGTGGTATACTGCATCCACTGTACCCGGTGCGGCTTTCTCTACATTGGGGAAACCAAGCGGAGGCTTGGGGACCGCTTTGCAGAACACCTCCGCTCAGTTCGCAACAAACAACTGCACCTCCCAGTCGCAAACCATTTCCACTCCCCCTCCCATTCTCTTGATGACATGTCCATCATGGGCCTCCTGCACTGCCACAATGATGCCACCCGAAGGTTGCAGGAACAGCAACTCATATTCCGCCTGGGAACCCTGCAGCCATATGGTATCAATGTGGACTTCACCAGTTTCAAAATCTCCCCTTGCCCCACTGCATCCCTAAACCAGCCCAGTTCATCCCCTCCCCCCACTGCACCACACAACCAGCCCAGCTCTTCCCCCCCACCCACTGCATCCCAAAACCAGTCCAACCTGTCTCTGCCTCCCTAACCGGTTCTTCCTCTCACCCATCCCTTCCTCCCACCCCAAGCCGCACCCCCAGCTACCTACTAACCTCATCCCACCTCCTTGACCTGTCCGTCTTCCCTGGACTGACCTATCCCCTCCCTACCTCCCCACCCACACCTTCTCCACCTATCTTCTTTACTCTCCATCTTCGGTCCGCCTCCCCCTCTCTCCCTATTTATTCCAGTTCCCTCCCCCCATCCCCCTCTCTGATGAAGGGTCTAGGCCCGAAACGTCAGCTTTTGTGCTCCTGAGATGCTGCTTGGCCTGCTGTGTTCATCCAGCCTCACATTTTATTATCTTGGAATCTCCAGCATCTGCAGTTCCCATTATCTCTAATACTTAGATATGGGTTTAGTTTCTTATAAAAATACTCAAATGTCATCTCTACTCCTATCATAATGTAACAAGGCCATGTCTAGAACATAAGAACTAGGAGGAGGAGTAGGCCGTTCGGCCCTTCGAGCCTGCTCCGCCACTCAATATGATCATGGCTGATCTTTTCATGGACTCAGATCCACGTCCACACCATATCCCTTAATTTCTTTATTGTTAAAAAAAATCTACCTTCGCTTTAAAAACATTTACTGAAGTAGCGTCAACTACTTCACCAGGCAAGGAATTCCACAGATTAACAACCCTCTGAGTGAGGAAGTTCCTTCTCAATTCAGTCCTAACTCTGCTCCCTCTAATCTTGAGGCTATGTCCTCTTGTCCTAGCTTCACCCGCAAGTGGGAACATCCTGTCTACTTCTATCTTATCTATCCCCTTCATAATTGTATATCTTTCTCTCAGATCCCCCCTCAATCTTCTGAATTCCAATGAATATAATCCCAATCTACTCAGTCTCTCCTCATAAGCCAACCCCCTCAACTCCAGGATCAACCTAGTGAACCTCCTCTGTAAATTACTTGCCTGACAAGTAATGTGCAGTGCCAGTACATCCTTCCTCAAGTAAGGAGACCAAAACTGCACACACTACTCCAGGTGTGACCTCACCAGCACCTTGTACAGCTGCAACATAACCTCTCTGCTTTTAAACTCAGTCCCTTTAGCAATGAAGAACAAAATTCCATTTGCCTTCCTAATTACTTATTGTACCTGCAGACCAACCTTCTGTGATTCATGGACAAGGACACCCAGGTCCCTCTGCATAGCAGCATCGACTCCCAAGATACCAGCACCAATTGCTATTTTAAAGTATTTTTAGGAGGTGGCCAGTACTAGTTCATTTATTAAAACCGTCTTCAGCTTTTCAAAGGCTGTTTCCAATTCTACTGACTGTACCACTTTTGCTTACTTCCTTAATAAATTTGTTAATGATATAGGTATCATGCTGAAATTTCCAGTAAAATGCACACATTCCTAAATATCCTACAATTTCCCATTTAGTTTTACTTTTCTTGCTTTTTAAATAACCACTGCTTTTGTGAATGTATTTTTGACTAAGTAGCTTAAACGGGGACTTCTAATTGCCTTAAATGCTCTTCCCATGCCTTATCAAACAATCTGACATTGACTAAATAAATTATGCAGTTAGGTATTTCAGACACAAACTGATTTGTAAGGCTTTATCATGTAGCCGGGATGTTTTTAATCCAACAGCATAACTCAACATTGGTATAAGCCATTTTGGATGCCAAAAGTGGACATCTCCACAGCCTTTGATGTTATTGCCATTTGCAAGTGCCCATTCAACAGATTGATCTAAGAAGGAAATGAGGTACTACCAATTCAATCGATACAATGAGGTACTGCCAACCCTTTTGATAGTCTTCCAACTGAGAAATTGGGTACAAATCTGTTTTCACGATTGTATTTACTTTTTTGCAGTCTACACAGAACTTAATTGATCCATTCGGTTGAGGAGCCAATACTCGTGAATTCCAGCTGCTTTGACTCGGTTCAATCAAGTGATTTTCTAGTAAGTATTGAATCTGTTTCCACCTGACCTTATTTCTCTGGATACAACCAATAAGAATGCCATCATATTGGGACTGAACCTCCAAATAACACCTACCTGATGAAGTCCATCTAGGTATATTGCTACACATTTCCTTATACTTATTAAGTACTCTTACAGATTCTCCCATTGTTCTTGCTCTGACACAATATTTCTGTACTAATTAGTTGAATTGTAGGAAATTCACTGTGAGAACGCTTTGCCTCTCCTTGTACATCACTCTTATTATCTCTATCATCCTTCATTACTCTTATCACTTCACATACTTGCTGCTCCCAAACCCCTTCCTTACAGTGATGAAGGATCTAGGCCCGAAACGTCAGCTTTTGAGCTCCTAAGATGCTGCTTGGCCTGCTGTGTTCATCCAGCCCCACACTTTGTTATCTTGGATTCTCTAGCATCTGCAGTTCCCATTATCTATGATATTGTTTTGACATGTTTGTGTGACATGACTGATTCTTCTTCAGTCAGGCAAGTAATTTTACAACGCTCCTCATCAGTATGGACAAATGCACTTTACTTTCAGAGGTTTACCTTGGAAAGAAAATATATCAATACGTTATCTTCTGCTTGAAACACTTGAGTTGTATCATGTTTGTTTGCCTATTTTTTCATTTTATGAAATCTTTAAGTATTATGATGCTACTTTACATGCTTCTGTAATTTTTCCTAGAAATGTGGACACATAATCCAACACTGAAGATTTCGTCTTTTTGTCTAAAGAGATTGCTCTTAATCAATTTTAATGGACCTGTAATCTCACAGCCATAGTTCAGTTCCAATAAATCCCTGGTAGTTAACCGCAAGACATGTAATCCTTGCTCTCAGTCCTGTGGATTTTCATGACAATGTGTCTCAATCATGGTTTTCAGAGTCTGAAGGTCTCTCTCCGAAACTCCTATGGCTGCATGCATGATTAGCATTTGACTTCAACTATTTGATATGCAAACTGCTGCTGATGTCCTGGAAAGCTTTAGACATGAGCTGAGAACCATGATCAGGTTGTATCTCAATCAGTAGGCCACAAACAAACAAAAAGCAGGAGCAGAATTAGGCCATTTGGCCAACTGAGTTCACTCCACCATTCCATCATGCCTGATACGTTTCACAACTCTATTCTCCTGAGTTCTTCCTGTAACCCTTAATCCCCTTAGTAATCACAAAACTATCAAGCTCTGTCTCAAACAGTCTCAATGACTTGCCCTCCACAACCTTCTTTCGCCGTGAGCGCCACAGATTCAACACCCTTTTGCTAAAGCAATTACTCCTCATCTCAGTTTTAGTGGGTCATCCCTCGCTCTGAACCTGGTCCTAGTCTCTCCGATGAGTGGAAACATCATCTCCATGTTCACTCTATCCAGGTCTCTGAGTATTCTGTAAGTTTCAACCAGATCGTCCTTCATCCTTCTAAACTCCATTGAGTTCAGACCCAGGGTCGTCAACTGTCCTTCATTTAACAACCCTTCGTCGCAAGGATCTTTCTTGTAAGCCCCCTCCAACATCAGCAAATTGTTCCTTCGACACAGGGCCCAAAACTGTTCACAATATTCTAAATGTGGTCTGGCCAGAGCCTTACACAGCCTTGGCGGTACACCTCTGCTGCAGTATTTTAGCCGTGTTGAAATGAATGCTAAAACTGCAGTTGCCTTCTTAACTGTTGACTGAAGACGCATGCTAACCTTAACTGAATCCTGAACCACTTCTCATAAGACCCCTTATGCTTCACATTTCCAAAGCCTTTCCTTATTTAGAAAATAGTCCACCTCTATTATTCCCATTATTGTATATAATGAGTAAAAATCTTGTAACTTTTCTACAACTACCATAGCTATTATTGCTCTTAGAGGAATAGCTTCTGGAATGCAGGTTAGCATGTCCATAAATGTAAAAATATGTAGGACTGGCGTCCTCCTACTCTTTTTTTGTGACTATCCTATGCAACCTACTTGCACTCGGCTTAATGGTTTTTCAAAACTGAAGCTGGTTTAACTACACGTTGAGCTTTTTCTACTAGCTAACATGCATGACACATTTACAGAAGTGCCTACGGCCTTGTGAAGTCTTGGCCAGCTAAAATAAGTGTTAATCGTCCCATTTTTGTCTGTGGCATTTTCTTTTTAACTTCTTACAACCAAAACATCCCATGGGATTTCCTTACAACTTCCAGCATTCTGCATGTGTCCCACCTTGTTACAATGGAAACACTTTAACCTTTACCCTCAATACTTTCCTTTCTGATTTGTGGGGTAGATCTAGGGGCATTTTGAGCTATCCATTCTTTTTTACCCTAGCTAAGCAGCTTCCTGTCACTCTCCCACTTCCTTTTGTTGTGGAGCATTGAGAAAATGTTTAGTTTTATGGAAAAACTCAAAATTATCAGCATTATTGCTGCCTGTCTAGCAGTTGCAATTCTTTGGACTTCAACATAGGCTACTATTATGGAAGGTATGAAGTTTTTAAATCCTTCTAAGAGAATGTTCAATTCGTGGATTTCACGGTTTTAAGTTGTAATGCTCATAGTCACCTGTCAAAATTGCTTTGCTTGACTTTCAAATTTTACATAAGTTTACCGAAGTTGTTTCAAGAAATTCAAAAAACTTGCCTACATGCCTCAGGGACTAACTATATGCACCCAGTTATAAGACTTTTTAAGAGCATCATTATCCCCAGAAACAACCTCTGAAAATCAAGCATACATTTCTTGAGCTTTCCCTGTCAAAAAATCCTGAATGGACAATTATCCAGTGTTCTTTTAATACATTATTTTTTCAAAGACAAAGAATTCCTCCACATTCTTGTTCTCAAATTCTGATAGGCCTGTACAATCTAAATGTTTCATTACTAAGTTAAATTCTGACCAGGACTTTCCCCCTATGCATTTAACAGCTCTCTTTTAAAAAAAGTTGTTAAAACGTCAAAATGATTCCAAAGGAGCATTCAATCTCTCTTCATGACCACTTGAGAATATGTGCTGATACTCGAGACCCAATCTCTGCAACCATCACAAAAATTAAGAATGTAATCAAATTAATGAAATTCCCAATTTAGCTTTCTGATAAACTTGGGTTAACAGAAAACACTGACTAGGTTTCTGTACTTAACAGGAACTACTATTTATTGCAAGGTTCTGACACATACAAACAAAAATATGAATTATCAACACATAACTCTACTACTGAAACTGTAACTCTACTTTTAAACCCCAATAAACATTTACAGACAGGCTGAAAAAAACATGGATGTTATCGGTACAGGAAAAATAAGTAGGCAAACATAATTCAATGGTACCACTTCACTGGCTTTGATGAGGTGTCCCTTCTATTTCTTCTGCGGTCTTCTGACTTTTGGTCTCCTTATTTCCATCTCCTTTCAGTTCTAGATGCAGGGCAGTTGACAATCTATATTGTGCAATTTTTCAGTTAGTGGTCTAAGGTAACAGCTTACAACAACTGGTGGGAGAGCATGGCTATCTATCTTCTCCACTTTCATTAATTCACCGAAGAGACCAAGAAAGATCTTGTTTTATTTGCAAACGGAAGATTTCTGTTTATATTATTCACACTCAAATTGCTCACCTCCTAGCAGCCAGAAGGTTGTTGCCATGTCAATGGTTTCTGGGGTCCACATCTGGTCCTTATTGCACCAACAAATCTGCAATCTGTGAAGCTCGCTTTGCATACTTAGCCCAGTGCCATGGCATCTCAGATAGCTTCTCACAATACTTGAACAAAGCAACAGTGTAAACACAACTCATAGATATCCAGTAACTCATTCTTAAAAGTGTAGCAACTCCTTCATAGTCCCTGGTTTATAACAGAACCTTTTCTCATTTTGGTCTATAAACCAAAATAAAAAGTTGAGGTCTTTAAAGCTGTTTAAGGGAGTTTGCTGAGTGGACATTAGTGGCTGAGCTTCCTAAATTTCAACGGTGTCCACGATTCAAGAAGTATTCATTTAATTGCAAAGTATTTTGAGACATCACAATCCAGCACGATTTGATATCTCCTTTACAGTCATTACAGCAGTATGTTCTTTAATGAACATAAATGAGAAGTACACATTTTGGAGTTCAGTCAACTAAGTATTGCCTCTGTAAGTTTTGTTTTGTCTCTACCCTTCCTTCAACTACTCTTGTACCATTTGTGTATTAACACCTTTTTGTCCTCCTTACCTGGTTTAACCTACATATAACCTCATATCCACAACAATATAGTTGACTCTTAACTGTCCCCTGAAATGGCTGAGCAAGCTATTCCGTTGTTTCAACCAGGAGAAAGGGAAAAAAAGAATGGAACCAGAAAGACCATCTGATATCAACTAAGGCACTGGTGGCTTTGCAAAGTCCTCCTTACTAACATCTAGGGGTTTAGTGCCAAAACTGGGAGAGCTGTTTCAGACTAGTCAACAGATTGACAATCATATTTGCAAAATCATTCCTAACACACAATGTCCCAGAAAGCATCAGCCCCATCCCTAAGTTTGTCCTGACTCACTTGCAGGACAGACCAGGAAAGGATGGAAATGTGGTATACTGTGGAGAAATTTGCCTTAGGAGTCTCAACATTCACTCCAAAAACTGTGAAGTCTCATGGCATCAGTCAACATGTGCAAGCTCTCTGATGAAGGGTCTAGGCCTGAAACGTCAGCTTTTGTGCTCCTGAGATGCTGCTGGGCCTGCTGTGTTCATCCAGCCTCACATTTTATTATCTATGTGCAAGGAAACCTTCTGATTACCACATATGCCCAACCTCCGGTCCAGTGAATGAATCAGTGCTCCCCTATGTTGAGCTGCAACTTGGCAGAAGCACAGAAGGGGAAAGCCACAGAATGTACTCTGGGTAGGGGACATCAATATCCACTACCAAAACTGGCTCGACAGCACCACCCCACTGTCAGAGCTGTTAAGAATCCTAAAGGACACAGCTGTTAGACTGGGTCTGCTGCGAATGATAACAGGGAACCAATAAAAGAGAAAAACATCTTGACTGTATCTGCACCAACTTCCCAGTTGCAGATAAACCTGTCCATGACAGTGACAGTAAAAGTGATCACTGTACAGTCCTTGTGGAGAAGAACCCTGTCTTCACATTAAGTATCACCTCATTGTACAGTATAGCACAATCAATATGCTAAATGGGACTTCGGACAGACTGAGCAACTCAAGACTAGGCAACCAGGAGGCACAGTGGGTCAGCAGAGAATTGTACTCCAATAGAATTTCCGCTTCATAGTCTGGCACATCCCTTCAATCTACCATCGTCATTAAGCCAGGGGACTGAATGAAGAATACATGAAGACATGTCAGGAGCAGCACTAGGCATATCTAAAAATGAAGTGTCAACCTCTGAAGCTACAATACAGGAATACTTGCATCCAAACAACCTAAAGGAACAATAACTTACAGATCAGATGTAAGCACCGCAGTCCACCGCAGTCACATCTAGTTGTGAATGACAGCGGACAAGAAAAGACTATGGAACCTGACAACATTCTTGCAATAGTACTGAAGTGCTATGTTCCAGAACCTGTGCATCCCTAGCTAAAGTTGTTCTAGTATTGATACAACACTGGCAGAAAACTGCAAGGTACGTTCTATACTCACAATAAAGTATCCAACCCTACTAATTACTGACACATCAGTCTCCTTTCGATCACAAGTAAAGAAATAGATGGTGTCATCAACAGAGCTGTAAGCAGCACTTGCTTTACAATAACCTGTGATACTGACGTTCAGTTAAGTTTCTGCCTATGGCTACTTAGCTCTTGACCTCATTATAACCCATAGAATCATAGAGTTATACAGCATAGAAATTGACCCTTTGATTGAACTCATTTTTGCTGACCAGACACTTCAATCTGACCTAGTCCTGTCTGCCAGGATTTGATCGACATCCCTCCAAATCTTTGCTATTCATTTATCCATCCAGGTCCAAATATGGACAGAAGAGTTGAATTCAGAAGTGAGGTAAGACATCAAGGCCCCATTTGACCAAGTGTGGTATCAAGGAACTCTAGCAAAACTGAAGTTAATGAGATTTGAGGCAAACTCTCTGCTGACTGAAATCACACCTGCCAGAAAGGAAGGTGGTTGTGGTTGTTGGAGGTCAATCATCTCAGCTCCAGGACATCTCTGAAGGAATTCTTCAAGTTCCTAAAGTCCTTGACTCAATCATCTTCAGTTGCTTCTTCAATGATCTTCCCTCTTTCATAAGGTCAGAAGTGGGAATGTTCACTCTTGCCTGTACACTGTTCAACTTCATTTGTGAATCCTCAGATACTGAAGCAGTCAACTCCCAAACGCAGCAAGTTCTGGAAATATCCAGGTTTGGGCTGACAAGTAGCAGTCACATAATACATTTGCCAGGCAACGACCATATCCAACAAGACAGAATCTCCCCCTCGACATTCAGTGGCATTACCATTACTGAATTCTCCCACTATTAACACCCTTGAGTCATCATTGACCAGAAATTGAACTGGATTAACCATACAACCATTGTGGCTACCAGAGTACGTCAGAGGCTAGGAATATTGCAGTTAATATCTCACCCTCTGACTTCTCAAAGCCCATTCATCGCTACAAGACATAAGGAGAGTGATGGAATATTTCCTCCACTTGCCTGGATGAGTACATCTCTGACAACATTCAAGAAGCTTGACACCATCCAGGGCAAAGCACCCTGCTTGACTTCCACCACATCCACAAACACTCAGTCTCTCTGCCGCTGATGTTTCAGAGCAGCAGTGTGTACTACCTATAAGACACACTGCAGAAATTCACCAAGTCCGCTTAGACTGCATCTTTGAAACCCACAATCATTAACATTTAAAAGTACAAGAGCAGCAGATACACGGGAACATCACTACCTACAGGTACCTACAAAGCTACTCACCATCAAGATGTTGAAATACATTGTTGTCCCTTCGGTGTCTCAGAGTCAAAATCATGGAACTCCCTACTAATGGCATTGTGGGTCTATATACAGCAAATGGACCACAATGGTTCAGGAACGCAGCTCACCTCTACATTCAAGGGCAACTAGAGATGGGCAGTAAATGCTGGCCAGCTAGCATTGCCCTAATCCCGTGAATGAACTACTTTGCATTTCATTGCATTACGAGGCTTACAATTATTACACATACACTTACACTGCACAATTACACATTCTGACAGGGCTGTCAATGATTACCTGCTCTTTTAAATGGAATGCTGATGCAAGTCAATTAAAAATCATTGACTGTTCAGAAGTCCACAAAAAGTCTACAATTTTTGTGGTATATTATTCTATAATGATAAATAAATTATCACTGTGGCCTGAATATTAATTCTTAATTTCTCCATTTCATGTTAAAAGCAGATTTTTAAGCCAATAAAAGTTTAATGATTTTGAGGTTTTTTTCTGATTCTAATTAACCATTAATACCGCTGTTTTTCCTGTCAACCTTAAAATTATTGGGATACTCGCACAACTCAGTATAGCATTTATTGCTTGAATTAACAGCCTGCCAATAAGAAAACCAGTGTTGCTTTACTTTATTATACATGATAATCAATGTTTTTAATGACCATTTAACTTTTAGTTGCAATTTAAGAATGCATATTATAGTGTTAGGAAAATGGTAATGTTACACTTACAGATGCAAGCAGCTGCAATTAGGCGTTCTGCCACATATGGCGTCATACAGTTTAAGAAGATAGGTTGTACCAGGTAGTTGCCGAAGGTGATGGCAATAATGGCCTGTGACATGGGCTCAAAAATAAGTATGGATGTCCAAAGTTTAAGGAAGGCAACTAAACTACCAAATGATTCCAAAAGGTATGCATAGCCTGCACCAGATTTTGTGATGGTTGTACCCAGTTCAGCAAAACAGAGGGCTCCAATGAATGAGAAAATGCCCCCAATAGTCCATACTATCAGGGAAAGACCATAGGAGCCACACTGCTTTAGGACACCACCTGGAGACACAAATATCCCTGAACCAAGTATATGTCCAACTATTAGACTGATACCATTAATTAAAGAAATTTTCCTTTTTAGTTGCGTTGGTGATCTGGGGAAATAATTGGCAACATCTTCTGTAGGCTCAACGTCCTCATTCAAATTAGAGGTTTGGGCATTACTGTCTAGAACTGGCTGCATTTTGGCATGTTCCTCAACCATCTTGAAGGATAATGTCACAGAGAAGCAATAACCTAGAAAGACATAAACAGAAGGAACCTGAGAATTTGAGAGTTTTCTATATTATTCTATACATGCTATTTTCAATCACACTTCCATTATTCATCTTCTGAACTTTTAAGATTGCAAAATGGTAAACAATTATTCTTTGTTCTTATTCATATTCAATTTTACTTTAAAAGCAAACCAGATTAGAAGGATGAATGAAGCAAACTAGTCTCATGCCACATACAGAAGAATCAAGGACACAGTAGAACTCTTACTACCAAGAAAGATACAATAGTTTTTGCTAATCTCACTTTTTCTAAATGCTTATTAATGAATTTAATCATTGCTGAAACTATTTTGCCCAGATGTTTGCTCCTGAAGAAGCTATGGTGAATTGGGAAATTTAAATTTTGGTCTCTGGGATTTATTCGAATTGTTTGTCAATATTTTAGACCTCTACTCCCTCATTAACCCTACCCCTTGCCTTCACACTCTCACATCAACTTAAAACCAACTACCCAATTTCGTCATTGTCTGCAGACAGCCTAATGCCAAACCATGTCCTGCTCTGCCCCAATCGTTCCTCATACATCCATGCCAATCCTTTGCCATTAAATTCACAATTCCAAAACCCTCCACATCCACAATGAACAAGAGTGAGAGTGGTAGAGTTTCAGCCTTGGTGCAAGGTGTGTATTAACATGGATAAACTGAGCACAAGGTATCAGAGGCGAAGAGGGTGGCACCTACAGTGGTGGAAGGGTGAGGGACTTTGACCTTCTTACTACAATGCTGGGCATTCCTCCAGACAACTGACAGTGCTTTTAACCAGGTGGCAATCTTAGACCAGGTAGGCATGGTCTGGTGGCATGGTTTCCACTACCGGCTTTGGGGGAAATGAAAATTTCACGTCTTCACCACTCTGTTTAGCAGCACCCTTCCTGCAAAGTAGGGCACTGATTTACCCCTGTTCACCATGTCATGGGCAAATGTCAGCAATCACAGAGTGAAACAAGGATACGCCTAGTGGTATTATTGCCAGACTATTAATCCAGAAACCCAGCTAATGTTCAGGGACCTGGGTTCAAATCCCACCACGGCAGATGGTGGAATCTGAATTGAAATAGTTAAAGAAAGAAAGAACCCCTAAACAACACAGCTGCTACTGATCACCATGAAATCATTGCTGATTGTCAGAAAAACCCACTGGTTCACTTCTGTTCTTCAGGGAAGGAAATCTGCCACTCTCAACTGGTCTAGCCTACATGTGACTCCAGACCCACAGCAATGTGGTTGACTCTCAACTGCCCTCTGAAATGGCCTAGGAAACCACTCAGTTGTACCAATCGTTACAAAGTCTAAAAGAAATGAAATCGGATGGATCACCTGGTGTCAACCTAGGCACGGAAAAGGCAACGGCAGAAACAACCTTGTCAACCCTGCAAAGTCCTCCTCTTTAACATCTGGGGGTTAGTGCCAAAATTGGGAAAACTGTCTCACAGACCAGTTAAGCAACAGCCTGATACAGTCATACTCTCAGAATCATACCTTACAGACAATGTCCCAGACACCACCATCCATGGGTATGTCCTGTCCCATTGGCAAGGCAGACCCAGTAGAGGTGGCAGCACAGTGGCATACAGTCAGGACAGTGTTACTCTAGGAGACCTCAACATTTACTCCGGACCCCGTGAAGTCTCATGGCTTCAGGTAAACATGGGCAAGGAAACCTTCTGCTGATTACCACATACCGTCCTCCCTCAGCTGATAAATCAGTACTCCTCAATGCTGAGCAACATTTAGAGGAAGCACTGAGGATGGCAAGGGCACAAAATGTACTATGGGTGTTGGATTCCAACGTCCACCACTAAGAGTGGCTCAACAGTAGTACTACTGATCGAGCTGGTCGGGTCTTAAAACTACATAGCTGCTAGATTTGGTTTGTGGCAGGTGGTGAGGGAATAAACAAGAGGAAAAAACATTCTCAACCTCATCCTTACTAATCCGGCAGCTGCAGTCGCATCTATACATGACAGTATCGTTAAGAGTAACCATTGCACAGTCCTTGTGGAGCCAAAAGTCCCACCCTCACATTGAGAATAACTTCCATCATGCTGTGTGGCACTATCATGTGCTAAACAGCACAGACTTTGCACAGATCTAGCAACTCAAGTCTAGGCACCCATGAGGCGCTGTGGGCCATCAACAGCAGCAGAACTGTACTCCAGCACAATTTGTAACAGCTGGCCTGGGATATCCCCCACTAATCATTAACATCAAGCGAAGGGATCAACCCTGGTTCAATGGAGAGTGCAGGTGGGCATGCCAGAAGCAGCACCAGGCATAGCTGTGGATGAGGTATCAACCTGGTGAGCCTACCAAACAGGACTACTTGCACACCAAACAGCAAAGGCAGTAAGTGATAAACGGAGCTAAGTGATTCCATGACCAACGGATCAGATCGAAGCTCTGCAGTCTTGCCACATCTAGTCATGAATGGTGATTCACAATTAAACAACTCATTAGAGGTGGAGGTTCCACAAATATCTCCATCCTCAATGATGGAAGAGCGTATCACATCAGTGCAAAGGATAAGGCTGAAGCATTTGCAGTAATCTTCAGCCAGAAGTGTCGAATGGATGTTGCATCCTGGCCTCCTTCAGTGGTCCCCAAACTGGATCATTCCACATGATGTCAAGAAATGGTTGGAGACACCAGGCACCGACCCTGACAGCATTCCAGCAATAGTACTGAAGACTTGTGCTCCACAACATGATGCTCTCCTCGCCAAACTGTTCCAGTACATTACAACATTGGTATCTACCAAACAATGTGGAAAATTGCCCAAGTATGTCCTGTACACAAAATGCAGGACAAATCCAACGCAGCCAATTCCTGCCCTATCAGTCTACTGTCAATCATCTGAAAAGTGATAGAAGGTGTCATCAACAATACTATCACGCAGCACCTGCTCAGGGACACCCAGTCTGGGGTTTGCCTAGGCCACTCAGCTCCTGACCTGATTATAGCCTTCATTCAATTATGGACAAAGCAGCCGAATTCCAGAGATGAGGTAAGAGTGACAGCCCTTGATATCAAGGCTGCATTCAAGTGAGTGTAGCATCAAGGAGTCCTATCTTGACTAATGAAATGTTAAGTATTAACATCGTATCACTATAAACCTTGTTAGTTTGCTCTCTTAAGTTAATGATTGTCCTTTGTGTCAGTCTCTTTGCTTATTCCTTGACAAGATTTTTCAGATTTGGGGCATTAAATTAAAAAAAATCCATAAAAGACATCTTCAAAATACTCAACACACGCCCATATTGCTAGAGGTCAGCAGAATGTTAGCCACTAGATTATTAAAAATCGTGGATGCTTCTGCCCTCTTGAAATAAAATTAATATAGACTTCCAACATGGTATGGACATGTATTCTTCCAGTAAGTTAAGTGAGGTTACCTGTGATGCTGAGGCAACAGTGTTGGACTGGGGTGGACAAGATCAGAAGTCACAAGATTTCAGGTTACAGGCAAATAGGTTTATCTGAAATCAGAAGTTTCCATAGCACTGCCCCTTCGTCAGGTGAAATGAAGTGAGCACCCTAACACAGACTTTATAATCAGAGAGATCAAAAGATCATCTATTTACTTACATCTTCTTTGTAAGGTAGGCACTGCAACCAGCTTCCTACTTATGGCTGAATTCATGGTAGCTACTAACAGTTGGAACCGAACAGTTCTTAGCTTGAAGGATCAGTGCTGGTATACCTTGCAGATGATAATTGTACACACCCCTCCACATATCAAAACATGCAGTGTCCCAATGAGGGCCATGTATCGTGCAATCAAAGCTCTTTGGAATAGCCACCTACTTGGTAAAGGTGTTGCACCAGCTCAAAAACCAATATGACAATATCTGGAATTGTTCAACGCATTCTAACCTCTCCATCCCCAGCCCCATATCAAAGTGGAAGTTATCATTGCGTGCAGTTGACTAATGTTATACTCACAGTGTGTAGGATCACAAAACATATTAGCAGTAGGCCATTCAGCCCACTGTATCTGTTCTGTCATTCTATGAGATCATAATCTACCTAACCGATTTTGGACTTTGGGAGGAAACCAGAGCACCTGGAGGAAACCCATGCAGACAGGGGGAGAATGTGCAAATTCCACATAGACAGTCACCTAAGGCTGGAATCAACCTGGATCCCTAGCATTGCAGGGCAGTAGTGCTAACCACTGAGATAATGTGCTGCCCCAAGATAACCAGCTAACTCAGAGTCACCATGTATATTTACCATACTCTTCCTGAATAGCCTATTTCCAAGGATTTCGCCCTCTAACTGACCACTTTGCCCTCTGAGCCATGGTAACACTCCACCACCTGTACTGATCACTACTGACAAGCATGATAAGCAGGTTATAACTCTGTGCACACTAATTGGCAAGTTAAAATGGCAGTACTGTGAGCCTTGAAGCTCTGACTGATGTGTGAAAGAGTTAAATAGAATGGCATTGCAAGGGAACACTATGAGCTTGCAGGTAGGCACTAAATGAGTGACTGCTGTGAGAGCCTGAAATGCAGCTTAATCTAAACTGTGAGCAGGGTATGTGCTCCTGTGACAAAGTGTTCTTGTGGCACCCTTTGATTGCTCGCTACTGGTATGTCCTGAAGTGAAGCTTTAAAATGCAGAAACACACTGCAAGAGGATCAGAGAGGTATCATGACCAGCTGGCAGTTATGAGAAGCCAACCTGTGCGGATGAATGATACGTGCAGCTAGTGGCCTTGGAACGTGTGCTGTGATGTTCTCAGATGGAAGCCTGGAGAACAAACAACAAGCTGAAGTTGCCAGGTACCCACTCTGACTTTCATATCATGAACTTTCAAAGTGTACTTCCCTTGCAGTTGGTGATAGGATATAAAACTGCTTATTAACAAGGTGAAATTCGGTACTCACGAGGCTGTTAACAAGCAATATATCCCCACCGATAAGCATCTTGTCACTGTCTAGTGAGAATTTGGTGACAATACGCAGAACTTTGCTGGAATCTAGCAAGTTGCTGCTAACATCAAGAAAGGTCTCAATGGAATTCTCACATCATTCTCAGATTTCATGCCACAGCCTACATCACTTAGACCCCTGTAAGGTTCCTACACTCAATCTTTTTCTGGCTCTAGAAGAATTTTTAAATTTGGTGCCTTTATTTTCACAACTGCACTGTAAATGTTCCTGTTTGCCAATGCAGTTAGCAACAGCAGACAAAACACAAGAATTAGGAACAGGACTGGCCATTTAGTCCATCGGGCCTGCTCCACCACTTAGTAAGATCATGATTGATACAACTGTCACCTTCTCTTCTCTTTCCTGCCTGACCCCCATACCGCCAAACACTTTGTCAATGCAGAATGTGTGTATTTCAGCCTAACAAAGATCCTGCGCAGCTGCAGTGATACTTATTTTTAGATATTTTCTAACCAATTTGTTCAATGTTATTATTACTGAAGAAGGTGGGACTTGAAACCAGGCCACCTGGTTTAGAGGTAGAGACACCATCACTGTACCAAATAATCCCCCTTTTTAGATCTCTTTAATTGATTTCCCTTCCAACAGATGACAGTATTCCATTTCCTAATCAGTTGCTGCAACCAGATATCATTTTTTTTTTAAAACTTAATGTACCAGGACATCCAGATCCCATTATATTGCAGAGCTCTGCTGCCTTTTCTTGATTCAAATAATTTACTGTTTTTCTAATCTTGATCCCAAAGTGCACAAGTTCACATTTTCCCACATCATACTCCATCTGCTTCATTTTTGCCTATTCACTTAATTAATATAATTCCTTTTGTGGAATGTTTGTGTCCTTTTGAAAATTTCCTATACTGTCTATTTTTGTGTCATCAAATTTGGTCACCAGAGAAGCCAAAGTCATTGACATAAATTTTAAATGTGGAACCTTATGGAATACCTTTTGGGTATCCGAGTTCTCCACACCTACACCAGGTTCTCTGAATAATTTTGGGAGGTCACAGCCAATGATTCTACTTTCTTAACAGCCATATATTTTAAAACTCTGTGATGAAAACCATCAAGTCCAAAGCACTTAACTGCATTTAGTACAAATAGATTGCCCAGTACACTTTCTTCAGTGATTCTGTTTTTTTTAGAAAGAGCCTTCTTCCCTTTTAACTGTGATAATGGGAATGGTCTAGGGTCTAGGCCCGAAATGTCAGCTTTTGTGCTCCTGAGATGCTGCTGGGCCTGCTGTGTTCATCCAGCCTCACATTTTATTATCTTGAAAACCATGAGTTAAAAGGGAATACAAGTATTCTTGGCTGCAAATACTTCACCCTTATTTTTTGCATTGATGCTGGTTCCACCAGCTTTGAAGATAGGGATACTTATGGAGTCTTCTCCTCCTGTTGGTTGTTTAATTGCCCAGGGACATTCATAGAGGAATCAGGACTGCAGAGCTTAGATGTGATCAGTTGGATCACTAGTTTTGTTTATTGCATGCTGCTTCTGCTATTTAATTTATTGAGTGCTCCTGTGTGTTAATGTCTAGACAACCAGTTTTAGGTTTGTTAATATCTTCTGCCATATCCTATTGAGGTAACATACTGGAAACCAAGTCCCATTATTCTCAGAGTTATCAAAGTATAAAATTGCCAATTTATCGGTCTTGTAGACCAAAGTTAACACAAAGGATTGAAAAACTTTCTGCACCTTAATAGATTCTAGCTGCAGGTAAACAACTATAAACTGTCAACATTTAATTCTACTAATTAATTCTCCAACCTCCTTATGAAGTTTTCCCTGCACATATATGTAGATAAAAAAAATTGTTGTTATGGTTGGAGGGAAAAAAACTGGGCAGGCAGTTCAACAGCCCTAGTATACAATATTCAACAAAGTGATCTTTCTGTTTGCAATGGCTTGGTGCTTTTTCAGATGCAGCTGACACTGAGTAAACATTGTTTCACAAATTATATAATCTATGACTCATTGGTTAAAAGCAACAACTTACAGTAACCGGTGAGGGAAAATGAACTGACTTGCATCATTTAATCATCTTCTACTGCTGGTCCAAAGCCTTCTGTCAATATCATTCACATCCACAGGCTATTCAGCTATCCAGGAGCTAATCATATGGTTGTTGGCGGTTAGATGGTCTTTGTTATCCACAGCTGGTCACAAGTTCATAAACCAGTTACTTGATATTGGCTGAATCTCACGTGGTGCACATCTCCTCTATAGCCAACCTCCCCCAATAACTGAACAAAGCAGCAAACTGACAATGAGTTTCAGTAGATTGCTTTTAAAACCTGAAGAAGTCAATAAAATTTCTACTCAAAGAAAAATAAGTGTGTCTTGGTTTCAATGTTACCAACCAGTTTGGAATACATTAACACTGTTGTAGCTTCACCATGCCGACACCTCATTTTTAGAGTGATAATGGGAACTGCAGATGCTGGAGAATCCAAGATAACAAAGTGTGGAGCTGGATGAACACAGCAGGCCAAGCAGCATCTCAGGAGCACAAAAGTGACGTTTTGGGCCTGGACCTTTCATCAGAGAGGATATTGATGCTAATCCTGGGATGCTGTCCTGCATTCCTTATCAAACTAGGTTTGATCTCCCAGCCTGGTGGAAATGATAGAGCCATAGGGTTAGATTGTGGTTGAATGCAATTTTGCTGCTGCTGATGGCTTATGACACCTCGTGGCCATGTTTTAAGGTGCTTGATCTTTTGAGATCTATCCAATTTAGAATGGTGGTAATACCACACAACTCAATGAAAGGTATACTCAATGTGATGATAAGGACTTGTCTCCACAAGGTCTGTAAAGTCATGACTCCCACCAATACTATAATGGATGGTTTTATCTCCAAAGGTGTACTGGTGAGGACAACTACAAGTACGTTTTTCTACATTGTTGTCTCTCTCACCCAAAGATCCACCATATCAACTACATCCTATGTCCTAAATTGTAATCAACAGGTGGTTTCCTTCCTCATGTTTGACCTGGTGTTATGTGACCTTATAGGGTCCTTGTGAATGTTCAGAACTCTCAGGGGAACTTCCTCTCAACTATGATGAAGGGTCTAGGTCCGAAATGTCAGCCTTGGTGCTCCTGAGGTGCTGCTTGGCCTGCTGTGTTCATCTAGCTTCACACTTTGTTATCCTATCCTCTCAACTATGTACTGGTGTGCTGCTATCTGTACTGGATTTTTCCTGCCAGTGGAACAGTTGGTGATGATGACATATTGGACTTTGTAAGTGATGATTCTGTGAGTATGATCATGCAGTAGCCTCACTTATTTAGACTTTTGGTATGAGGCCTCAGATTTAGTAGGGAGAATTTTACAGTCGTATTTGCCATTGTTGTTTCTGTTTCCTATGTTGACAACAGGGTGTCTCCAATTTCATTTACTCTTCAGACTTTGTGTGGCGTGATAGAACCGGGTACTTGGTAGGTCACTTCAGAGAACGTTTAAGAATTGCTTGGGTTTGATGCCACATATAGGCCAGACCTGGAAAAGATGGCAGATTTTATTCCCTAAAGTATGTTAGTGAATCAAATAGATTTTTAATGAAAATCAATAAGGGTTTCATGGTCACTATTAGATCAGCATGCTCAATCTGGATTTACTAGTTGAATGCATATTTCACCAGTGACCATGGTCGGTTTTGAATCGAAATGCCCATGACATTAGCATGGGTCTTTGGGTTACCAATCCAGTGGCATTACCATGACATTTCTTTCTTCCCAAGTGGACAATGGTAAAAGCTGAGGATCTTTCAATTTTACATCACAATCTTTGTACATGCCTCACTAGTATTCACAGCATCTTGCTCCAGACCACAGACCAAATGTGAAGAC
Organism: Stegostoma tigrinum; assembly: GCF_030684315.1. Classification (NCBI taxonomy): domain Eukaryota; kingdom Metazoa; phylum Chordata; class Chondrichthyes; order Orectolobiformes; family Stegostomatidae; genus Stegostoma; species Stegostoma tigrinum. The sequence continues at coordinate 11,547,486 of NC_081369.1, read as the reverse complement.
TTAAAGTGAATTAATGTGACTGCCTTCAGAAAAAAAGTATCCCGGTATCTTTTTCCTTCCTTGGTACACTGTAGTGTTTAAAGCTTGACCCCCATTAACGTGAACCAGAATTAAAGCCACAGACACTTACTGTAGACCTGGCTGCCATGGATTACACCGGAGTCCATCAACTCCCAAGCCGCAACTACATTAGATTTCCTGCCATATGTATTACATTAAACACCCTAACTTAGGTGAGAAAATGTTCACCAATGAGTTGTTTGTCATATCATTTTCTTAAGAATGCTCTGAACTCATAGACGCACACCCCAAACCACTACTACTTTTCACAATCTCCACTACCTTTGGGTTACATATTTCCATTTCTAGAAAACAAGTGGTGTCTTCTGTAGTTATTGGGGAGCAAAAAAAATGTACAAGTTGCATGATTTCCCCCACCCTACTGCATATATTGTCAGCAAACATGTGAACAAGTATGATTGTCCACCTAGGAAATTCCACATCACTCGTCATTGGTTCTCTGGGTCTTTCTGTGGCTGATGAGCCGGATCCTAAACATGCATCTCTGACCACATGTTTGGTAAGTGTTTCAGGGGACGGGGGGTGGAATTGATCCATGGCATCAATATCATTGACACTCCTTTTTCCAGGTCCTCTTGAGTAATCCCTCTTCCTGATGGATGTTCTCAAAGAATGGTATCCCTTCACACAGAAGGTGCCTCCAAGTCAGTTTCTTCTGAACAAGAATCTCCTACATGTTAACATCTTTGAGGAAGGCCTTCAGTGATTCTTTGAAATTATTCCTTTGTCCTCCTCTCAATCAACTGCCTTACTTGAGCGAGGAGAAGATTTGCTTTGGTAGTTGGAACTCAGAAAAACTAAGAATGCGGTCAGCTCAGTTGATTTCAGATGATCATGGCCTTGATGCTAATGCTATTGGCTCTTTCAAGGACACTGATGTTAATACGCCTATCCTCCCAGGTAATTTGGAAAATCCTCCTTAAAACAACATTGATGGCACTTCTCAAGGGCCTTGAGGTCTTGAATATATGTAGTTCAAGTTTCCAAACTGTACAAGAGTCAGAAGGATGATTGCCTTATAAGCAAGGATCTTAGTATCAGCACTGATGTCATGGTCAAAGAATTTCATCCTAAGATGCCTGAAAGTGGCACTTGCAGATTGGATGCAATGTTGAGTCTTCGTGCTCAATGAGAGGGAGCTTCCCAGGTTGGGGAAATGTTCCCCAAATGGAGGAATGGACTTGGACTTGATCTGGGACAGGTTGGTAAAGATTTTGAGTTTTTTTGAGGCTGAGGCCAAGACCAATTTGTCAGTATGCTTTCATGAAGACGTTTAGCGAGACTTGAAGATTTTCTTCTGAGAGGACAAGAACATTGTCATCCATATACTGAAGTTCCATGAACAAGACTGCCATTGTCTTCTTGGATTTTAACTGGGTCTGTTTTCTGTCCATCCTCTAGAAAATGTCCACACCAATGGGAAACTTGTTCTTGTCAAGGAAAATGGTGGGGATGTAGATGGATAAAAACGTGGGGGCTATAATACATCCCTGCCTGACCCCTGTTTTGACCTCAAAGGATTCTGTCATATTATCATAGGTGAGAACCCTTGCCAACATCTTGTCATAGACAGGAAAGGAAATGTTGATGAATTTCTCAGGATAGCCGTCTTTTAACAGTGTCTCCCATAGTGTTTCTCGATTAAATGACTCAAAAACCTTGGTCATGTAATGAAGGCTAGGTAGAGCAGTTGGTGCTAATCCTGGCGTTTCTCTTGGGAGTTGCTGAGCAGTGAAAAATACTATTCACAGTTCCTCAGTTTGGTTGTAAGCCACAATGGATTTTAGAAAGGATTTCCTCAGATAGTGCATTTATTTCTACGTTAGCAAAGTTTTTAACAGCAAATTCAATCTACATACATCTCAGTTCATGTCTCATCTCATTCCCTTATTTCACTTACGTATTAGTACATGGTGGATGAAGAAAATCAGGAAAATGTAGAATTGACAACTTTACCTCTCTTGTGAACATCATCAGGGCAATGTATCCAAGATTTTATATATCCAAGGCTATGCACTTTTTTTAAAATCCAGAAATAGAACTGTATTGCAGTGATATGTATTCATCTGCAGATCCCCAACTAGTTTGGTGATTCTGGGCTTCTCCTACTCTGTCATTATAGCTTTGCCAGAAACTTTAATGTTCCTGAGGCAGAGACAGTAATGGAGTAGAAGAATAACTAAATAAGAACTGGGTGAACAGGAACATAATCTGTCCTTACCATGCAAGGGGAAATTGAGCCCAAATGAAGGACCAAGTTACTTGACTGTTCTCCAGGCAGACAATGGTAGGGACCTAAGAAAACAGAAACACAAATGAAGAAAGCAGTCAGAATTTCTAAGTGTGAAGTGTTTAGAACTGGGATAAATTTGTTTAATCAAGAATATGCCAATTCAGGTAAATATCCATTTCCCTGACAGTCACCTGGCTGGTAGGCGGAGAAGATAAAATGGTTGACTATCAATGTCTATGGAATTCTCTCCCTCAGTTAACAACTTAAAATACATCAAAATCATATGCTGACAACCACTATTAATGCATATTGACATTAAAAATCAAGCAGAATAAGTGAAGGGTCCTTTGGCACTTCATGTTTTCTGATAAGCTAAAACAGTCCACAAAGTTCCAATTATTTTGGCTACATACTATGGTTTCATCACACTTCTTTTGTTTCCACATGGGATGTGGATATCGTGAGAAAGAAGAATATTTGTTGGCCATTCATCACTGCTCTTGAATTGAGTGGTCTGTTAGGCCATTCAGGGAGTAGTTCAGGATCTATTACATTGCTATAGGGTTGAAGTCAGATATAGGCTTGGCTGGATAAGGGCGGAAGATTACATTCCCTAAAGGACATCAGTAAACCAGATGAATTTTAGATGCAATTTTGACAGTTTCCAAAACATTAGTCTGAACCTCTGATTACTAGTCTAGTGATAGCACCACTGATATCACTGCCAAACTGCACATCTCAACTTGGTCATCCGAAGCACTCCCAATGTTCTTTATCGCAGATGCTGAGGTTTCTCGCGCGCACACACACAAGCCTCTCTCTGAGACTCGACATTATACTCAATGGGGGACGACATTATACTCAATCGCAGGCTAAAGTGAAAGTGCAGAAATGGCGACGCTTCTCGTTTCCCTATTTCTAAATCTTGCTGTGCGTCACCGATGTGCGTCCAGCTACAGATATGTTATGTTTAGACCTTAAACTTGCCAGCCATACGTGACACAGGCACACCACCATATCGGCGCCATGACCCACAGCCCAGGATCTATTCGCACAGAAACATTCGTATAGCGGTATGTAGGGGCCACAACAGCTTTCCTATACTGCTCTTTTACCTGAAAACAATTTGCATCGTTATCCGCTCGCGCCCCCCAACCGCGCAATCACACCCGCTTGGCCGCGTGCCCTTGCTGCGGCCGCGCAGGCTCAATCCTTTGGCCGCGTGTTCCTGTTGCTGCCGTTATTGCTAGGTCATCTCTCTAAGCTGCATGACGAGCCCGGTGCCATTTTGTGAGGAGTACCTGGTGTCGTCATGGTAAATGATAAAGAAATAAAATGAATTGCAGGCAAGGATAGAACTAAAGGCGAAAGTAAGTGTGGAGCCTGGGGAAACGATGTTTGATGAGGCAAGCCAGGTATAACTGATGGTTCCTGGTAAAGAATGATGGATAAGGGCCAGAGAAAAGTAAAAGCCAACTCTGTATTTCAATTGTTTGAAAGTGTACTGAATCACGATAAAGTTGGTTAGTGTTTCCAATTATGCTTGTTATTTGAAAATGACGTGGTGTAAATAATGAATTTTGCGACTTCAAATGAAAAGCTGATGATTTAACCACCGTCTTCCATATATTAATTTCATATATGAGAAAATGTTTACCAATTCTCTTTCTATAATTCTTAAGTATAATTTCCGTAATGGATATGTAGAGGACAAAGATAAGCATGTATTTAGATAACCACTTGAAAAGCCTTTGCATATGAGGTCTTGGACCAACTTACAGAAAATAGAAAGACAGTAGATTGTGGATTACTGGAATGGATAGTGGTCCAAGGAGGCTGTAAATGTGCTTGAATCTCTATGACTGTTTGTGACAGGGAGGATCTGACTTTCTCATTTTGCTTAGATGGGCCATTGGCCCCAGGAAATATAGACCAAAGTGCCCACTTGTGCTTTTGAGCTTTTGGTTTGTTAGAAAGAGTCTTACAGTTCAGAGGGTTGTCATTTGGTCTGTGCCACTTCTTAAAAGAGCCATCCAATTTCAGACCAATTTATGATGCTGTGTGGCCTCCTGTATTCATCCAGCTCTATAAATGTTCTCTCAGATTCTCCATCATCTGCTGTTCCTACTATCTCTGCAACAATTTCAGACCAATCTCAGCTTCTCCCCGATAAGTCTATGAATTTTTAAAAAAAAATGTTCATGGATTGTGGACATCAATGGTTGAACAAGCATTTATTGCCCATCATAGTTGCTGTTGGGAAGGTGATGTGAACTGCATTCTTGGACTGCTGAAGTCCATTTGCTGTAGGTATACAAGCAATTCCATCCGGGAGGTAATTCCAGAATTACAGCATGGTGGCTCAGTGGTTAGCACTGCAGCTTCACAGTGCTAGGGACCCAGGTTCAATTCCAGACTCGGGCAACTGTCTTTGTGGAGTTTTCACATTCTCCCCGTGTCTGCATGGGTTTTCTCCAGGTGCTCTGGTTTCCTCCCACAGTCCAAAGAGGTGCAGGCTAGGTGGATTGGCCATGCTAAATTGCCCGTAGTGTTCAGGGGTGTGTGGGCTATAGGGGGATGCTTCAAGGGGCAGTGTGGACTTGTTGGGCCGAAAGGCCTGTTTCCACACTGTAGGGAGTCTAATCTAAAAATATGGACTCAGCAACATTAAAGGAATAGCAATCTATTTCTGAGTCAGGATGGTGAGTAGCTTGGAGGAGAACTTGCAGGTGGTGCAATTTCCATATATCTGCATCCCTGATCCTGGCAGTGTCCATGGGTTTGGAAGGTTCTGTCTAAGGAGCGTTCATGATCATTTTTGGTGCATCTTAAAGTCATAGAGTATGCCATAGAACAAGCCTTTTGGCCCATCACATACATGCCAGTCAAAAACAATTACCTATATATTTCCAAAAAATCATTGGATTCTGGAGAAGTGCCAGAGGATTTGAAAACTGCTGATGTGACACCTTATTCAAATAGGAAGAGAGGCAAGAAGTGGGTAACTGTAGACTGATTAGCCTAACTATTTTTGAAAAGGCATTAGAATCAATTATTAAAGAAATAAAAGCAGAACATCTGGAAAATCATTATCTAAAAAAGCAGAGTTAACATGGCTTTGTGGAAGGGAAATCATGTCTGACTAATTTATTAGACTTTTTCGAAGAAGTATCAACCAACATGGATAGAAGGGACCCATAGATGTGTTGTATTTGAACCTCCAGGAGGTATTTGACAAGGTACCTCACAAAAGACTGTCATAAGATAAGAGCCCATGATATTAGAGGTATTATATTGGCATGGATAGAGAATTGGCTCATGGGCAGGAAACAACGAGTAGTGATAAGGAGTTCTTCCCAGGGTGGTGACCCTTGACCAGTAGGGTCCCACAAGGGACTGCAACTGTTTACTATATATAGAGTAATTAAGTCAAACAACACAGAAACAGACCCTTTTGTCCAACTCATCTGCACCGTCCAGACATGCCAAACTGACTCAGTCCCATTTTCCAGCATTTGGCCTGTATTCCTCTGAACTCTTCCTGTTCATATACCCATCCAGATGCCTTTCAAATGTTGTAATTCTACCCGCCTACATCTGCCAGCTTGTTCCATACACACACCACACCTACCCGCCTACATCTGCCAGCTTGTTCCATACACACACCACACCTTAGTGAAATAGTTACCCCTCAGGTCCTTTTCAAATCTTTCCCCTCCCATCTTAAGCCTTTTCCGTTTAGGTTTGGACTCCCTTATCTTAAGAAAAAAACTTTTGCATTCACCCCATCCATGCCCCTCATGGTTTTATAAATCTTGATAAGGTCACCCCAGCCTATTCAGCCTCTGCCTATAATTCAAACCCTTCAACCTACAAATCTTTCCAGCACCCTGTCAAGTTTAACGATATCCTATTCATGACTTGGAGGAGGGAGTTGAATGTACTGTAGCTACAGTTGCAGATGGCACAAAAATAGTTAAAAGGTCAGGTTGTGAGAGGGATACAAACAGTTTACAGAGAGATGTAAGTAAGTGGACAAAATTTGGCAAGTGGAGTGTAATGTAGCAAAATGCGAAGTTGTTCACTTTGGAAGGAAGAGCAAGAGAGCAGGATATTATTTAAATGGAGAGAAACTCCAGAATGTTGCAACACAAAGGGACTTGGGGATACTTGTGCATGAAACATAGCAAGCTAGCACGCAGGTGCAGCAGGTAATCAGGAAAGGCTGGTCCTTATTTCAAGATGGTTGAAGTATAAGTGTAGGAAAGTCTTACTCTAATTGTATAAAGTGCTGGTGAAACCATATCTTGGAGTACAGTGAGCAGTTTTGGACCTTTTAATGACGGAAAACCAGCATTTCACTGGAGGCAGTTGAAAGAAGGCTCAGTAGGATGATCCTTGGTACAGAAAGACTGTCTTATGAGCAAAGATTAAACAGGCTGGGATTCTGCTCACTGGAGTTTAGAAGATTGAGAATTGATCTCATTGAAACATATAGGATTCTTTAAAGGCTTGACAGGGTAAATGCTGAGAAGATGTTTCCCTTCATGGGACAGCCTATGTCCAGAGGGCATGGTCTCCGAATGGTGGGATGGCACTTTAAAATTGTGAGGAGGAGGAATTTCTTCTCAGAGGGTTGTGAATCTTGGAACTCCTTGCCACAAAGAGCTGTGGGGACAAAATCTTTGTGTATATTTAAGACTGAGATAGATTCTTGATCAGTAGGGAAATCATGGGTTATGTGTGAAAAGGGCTGGAAGGCCGACATAAGAAATGTTGGATCAGCCATAATCATAGAATCAGAGAACCAAAAGAACCCCTACAGAGTGGAAACGGGCCCTTCGGCTCAACAAGTCCACGCCGACCCGCAGAGGGAAGAGTAGGCTCAATAGGCTGAATGATCTGCTGCTGTTCCTATTTTTTTAATGGCCTTATGGCCTGATCCTCTTTCAGCACTTGGCCCATAGCCTTGTATGCTTTGGCAAATGCCCTTCTAAATACTTCTTCAATGTCACGAGAGTTTCTGCCTCTACCACTCTTAAAAACAGTGAGTACCAGATTCCTACTAGCCACGAGGTGGAAATTCTTTCCTCACATTTCCTCTAAACTGACTTCACCTTATCTGAAATGTATGCTTCCTAGTTGTTTTTCTGTCCATAAAAGAGAAAGGTTTGTAGATGGTAGGTAGTGCTGCTATTGTACATCGGTGCTGGTTGTGAATATCCATGGATATGGGTCCAGCTAAGTGAACAGCTTTGTCCTGGATGATGTCAAGCTTCTTGAGTGCTGTTGGATCTGCACTCATCCAGCAATTGGAGAGTATTCTATCATATCCCTGAATTCAAATTCAGCCAATGCAAATGGTATAATCTGAATTCATTTTTAAAAATCTGGAAGTTAGAGTCTAATGATGATCATAAAACCGTTACTGATGTTGGAAACATCCTTCTTGTTCACAAATATCTTTCTGGGAAGGAAACAACTGTCCTTACCTGGTCTGGCCTACATGTGACTCCAGACCCACACCATGTGTTTGATTTTTAATTGCCATCATTGCACTTGGGGACGGGACGGGCAATAAATCTGGCCTAGCCAGCAACCCTCACGTTCCATGAATGAATTTTTAAAAATTAGATTCCTAGCTTCTGACCTGTATTTACATGCTGGTCTAGTTCACTTTCTGGTCATTGGTAAACCTCACGTTATTGATAGTGGGGGATAAGTAATTGTATGCCATTGAATCTCAAAAGGTGATGGTTAAACTCTCTCTCGTTTTTAGGCATTTGTGTGGCATGAGTGTTAATTGCCACTTTTATTGCATGCACTTTGGAATTGCTGCAGGCCATTTGTAGCAGGTAGACCTAAAATGCTACTAGGGAGGAAGTTCCAGGATTTTGACCCAGTGACACTGGAGGAATGGCAATATAATTTCCAATCTGGATGGAGAGGAGCTTGGAGGGGAACTCGCAGGTGGTTCTGTTCCAGTGTATCTGCTGGCCTTCTCTTGCTTGAGCGTAGTGATCAAGGGTTTGGAACCCGCAGGAGCTTTGGTGAATTTTTGCAGTGCACGTGAGACACTTTGTCCAAGGTGGTGTTGGTGTAGGCAAGTTGAGCCTGGGCTCATCTGCTCCTATTGGCTGAATTTTTCCTTTTTTCCTTCTTTTTGGTTTTGCTTTTTCTTTCTTTGTTTTCTTTAAAGCCTGGAAAGTTACAGGAGAAGGTGAAGGCTTCTAGCAGCAGTGGTTCCACCCCAGCCCAGGCTCTCCCATCAAGCAGGTCCTGAGCTGACTGCAACAGCCCAGACTTGGAGGCTGGGCTGAGGCTTCAGGTCCTCAGCTGTGCTCAAGTGCCTGAAGGAGTGGAAGGATGGCAGATTGTCAGCGGTGTCTCAAGTAGCATCTAATGGGGAACAGGAGGCTACTCCCAACCCAGTGATGAGGTGGCTTTCAGCAGTCGCGTGTAGTGGTCTCAGCCTGGTAGTTGAAGGCAAGTGGAAAATTACTGGTTTAGTGCAAAATAGTTGTTTCGGCTGTCGAGGAACCATGTGACACTGCCACCTGGAGGGCGGTTTTCTGCACAGTACAATGTCTGGGGAAAGTACTGAAAGCATCCAGAATAGTATTCATGTAAGGGACTCTGCAGCACTCATTGGACTTCATCTCGGTCTGAGATTGTGACCAGTGGTAGGAAATGCGAGTTCTCCACAACACTCATAAGGTGGGCCCTCTGATGGGCAGAAGACAGTGAGATGTGTGGTTGGCCATGTCATGTGGTTCCTCAAAAGTCAAAACAACTATTTTGCACTCAACCAGTAATTTTCCACTTGTTTTCAATTGCTCATTATCATGTCCAATTACCCTTAACAATTAGCTCTTAATGATCTGGTTTGAAGATATCATTTTTAATCCTATCACTACATTCGGTGGTGGGATAGTGCATAGCCAGGGAGGGCATTATAGGAATCTGAAATCTTAGCTGTGAGATATAATTCAAAGAGCAAGACTATCTCATGATGTTGCTGATCAAATTCAAATTAAAAGTTGCCCTAAACTCATTTAACCAAATCCTGTATGGATATGATGTGCTATTACTAAGAAACAGCTCCAAGGTCTCGGTAAACTCTTTTCCTGAAAAATGTGGAAGTGAGTATATTACTGAACAGCTGGAAAACCAAGGTCTTCTTCCTACCAACTCCCATATCACATCTTGCCCCATCAGTTAAGATCCTGGAAAATATTAACCATTCTCCATCCTTCAGGAACCTCCTTTTGACAAAAACAAAGGATGCAATTTCTCCAATGTGCTAGCTCAGCCTTCACCTAGCTGAGGAGAAGACTTTTTGATTACCAGGACCTCAAATTCTAAACAAAGGTCATTGTTTACCAGGCAGCAGGTAGTTCCCATGCTGCTGTATGCTTCAGTGAAAATTGCAGATTGTATAATTATCGCCTCTAGCTGTCATAAAAAAATGTTGCACAAAGACAAGTGGAATATCTACCCAGACAGTTTTGTTACGGTAGAGAAAGCGGGGACTTAAAGATGTTGCAATCAAATGAAATTCGGTGTCTACAGTATTTGGGTGTTGTATAAATTTAAAATTACATCTATGGAAAATACGTCTGGCCAGAAGATAGAAATCATGTTATTGTAAGTTTACCTCTGTTCAAGGAGATGTGATGGCTCTGAAAAGAACCTTTGGCTTTCCAGCTGTGGCTCAGAATTTATGATTTAGGAACTGAACTGATGCTGCCATATCAGGCAAGAGTAAAGTTATCCAGATGTTTGAAACACTTCCTTCCAGAAGGTAGTCACAGTCCTTAGGTACTGCATTAATTGCATAAGTGAATGGTTTGCACAAGTTACTTCTCAGTCAAAAAGTCATGTTTTTTACACTAGGCCTATTTTCATGCATTTTTTTTTAACTTTGCTTCAATTAGTCATTGTCATGCCAAATTAACTTGAGCCTTTAACCCTTAATGATCTGGTTTGGGTATTCATTTTTTTAAGCCCAACACTACACAGTGAAAGAGATTCTACATTATCAGTATCTGGCACTTCATACCACATTTAAAAAACAGGACCTCCAAGGTAGTAATCTCCAGACTATTACTTGAGCCGTGTCATTGTGATAATAGTGAACATAATAATGGTGAATATTGATATTCAACTTCAATCATTTGATTTTAATATTGTGAACTAGAAATGGCTTTAAAAAGCACAGATACTGACCTAAGATGGCTGCTGTTATCACCTGACCAGGTTGAACCAGGCTCCTGAAACCATAAGTAGACAAGGATCAATCAACGCCAAAATGAACATTATTATTAGAGGGAATTGAAACTGGGATCTGTATCACTTGGTTGATTCAAGCTGTCTAGAAACTACATGTTGGGTTGAAAGAGACAGTAAGAACTGCAGATGTTGGAGTCAGAGATAACACAGTGTGGAGCTGGAAGAGTACGGCAGGCCAGGCAGAATCAGAGGAGCAGGAAAGTTGACGTTTTGGGTCGGGATCCTTTTACAAGCCAACTAATTCATAGATAAATGACCAGAATTTGCTATTGAAATTGTGACATGAGCATCACTGGCTAGGTCAGCATTTGTTGCCCATCCCCAAATGCCTTGAGGGCATTTGAGAGTCAACCACATTGCTGTGGGTGTAGACTCATGTAGGCCAGATCAGGTGAGGATGTCACTTTCCTTTCTTAAAGGACATTAGTGAGGCAGATGGGTTTTTCCAACAATCAGCAATGGATTCATAGTCATCATTAGACTTGTAATTCCAGATTTTTATTGAATTTTAAATTCCACTATCTACCATGGTGGGATTCAAACCTGGGCACTCAGAACATTAATAACTGGGTTTCTGGATTAACAATCCAGTGATAATACCACAAGACCAGCACTTCCCCATAAATGGACCTTTATCAACAGTTGCTTCTGAGTAGAAAAGCAGAGACAGGGAAAACTGTATTTGTAAGCAAGAGCTGGAAAACTGTCTCCCTCTATCAACCTGATAAGTCAGTGACCAGTGGAAAAGTAACTTCGTAAAAACACTGTTCAATGAGAAATCAAGGTTATCTGCAGTCTTCACTACTTTTGAGGAAACAAGAAACAATTACACCATTTGGATTCAGATTTAACTTTCGCAGCCCAAAGCTTTTAAAAACTTTAAACTGCAACTGCCTGCATCCTTTTGTCTGTGTAGGCAATCTCCCTGTCCACCACAGTTTCACTCTTACATTGCATACGTGCAAAAATCATTTGTTGCATTTTCTTAATTTCCTGAGTTTAATGAGTGATAAAATTCCACATTTTTCCTCTTAAGGAAACCTTGTCGTTGACTGTCCATCTTTGATCTGGCTAGCTAATTGAAATTAGATAGTTATGTGTGAAAAATAAAAAAAATTGTTAGCCACTGACTAGAGAAGGCTTTATAAAGAGGAAAGCCAATCACATCTCTTCCCTCACCTAGTCATAAGAAGGCCCTAATTGGAAAAGGGCAAGTAAGATTTGAGAAGTGAATGCTTGGCACAAAAAATGGTATGGGACAATTCAGTTTTGTTTTCTAGGATGCTGGCACCAGTACTGGAAAATTAGGGGACTTCACTTATAGATAGGTCGATACCTGAACTATGCTGGGAGCAGTGAACTGTTGTACTCACAAAGTAAGATTATTTAAACTAAGTAGTGAAGGCAAGGAATCAAATTTGGGAACAGGTGATAAATCAAATAGCATAGACAAGACAAGAGAGCAAGATATTATGGGAAATGATATACAGTTCATGACAGGAAGGGCAAAGATTACAAATCTAAGAGTAAATCAGCTGATAAGTCTAAATGTTACAAATTAAAGGGACAGAACTAAAGGGCTGAATTTTTGGGCAACATGTCATTTGACAAGAGATTCCCACAAAGGGGAATGACATACGCGATCAAGATAGCAACAGAGTAGGGCTCCTGAGCCCTCATTCACTCCAACTTTTTTTTTCTTTTTATTTACCTCTTGTCTTGAGCTTGGCCAGCATCAGTGGTAGCAAGGAACCCTCGCGCGGACTCAAGGAAGCCTAATGTGGACCTCATGGCAGCAGCCAGTGGGCCTAATGTGGACCTCATGCAGTGGTAAGTAGGTCCAACACACAAACCTTGTGGTGGCAGAATGTGAACCCATTCCTACTTCTTTGGGTTGAGCACGGGACTTAGCATTGGAATTGGTCACTGCTACACCAGCCGAGGCAATGTTGGTGAGGTAGGCCCAGCAGTGAAAGATGTGTGTGAGGATCAGCGACTTCATCGTTGTTTGGACCTGGCACAGGTGGCAGCGAGGCTGTGGTGGAGGAGAATCAGCCAGCGGTGAAAGATGGCACCTGAACAGTGGTGACTTTTATGTTGGGTAGATCTGGTGTAGAAGGTGGCGGGGCAGTGGAATTAGGCTGGTGATGCATGCATTGTTGATGATGAGCTGGTTCAGTTCTGACAGACTGACTTCAAGCTACAGCTTTCTTTTTTCTTATTCTTAAAACTATTCAAAATGGTGTCAGATCGTGGTGACAATGAAAATGCTTTCCATGATATTTCACTGTTTTTCTTACTGCAAAATACACGTGCCAATAAAACCATTCATTCATTTATTCAGATTCTGATATTGAAGCCTGTGATGTAACAGCATGACGTAGGAGCTAGTGGACTCTATCGTGGTTCATAGTGACCATATCTGTAGCAAGTGTTGGTTGCTTGAGAAACTCTGGTTCTGAGTTGATGAGCTGGAATTTGAGCTTGAATACTGTGACATATCAAGGAGTGGGAGGGTTAACTGGATGCTGTGTTTCAGCAGATAGTCACACCCCTTAGATTAGTTACCTCCCATTTGTTCAGTGGTCAGGAACAGGAGGGTATAACTATTAGAGGGATCCATAAGGTCATCAAGAGCCTTGGTGTTGATCTTGTCTAAAGTCTTGAGGTTTGAGGTTCTTGCTCCCTGTGTGGATGGGAATAAGGGATTCTGGGAGAAAACTGGTCATAGTACCATAGTACATGGTACCATTCAAGATTGGGGAGAAATGAGGAGTACAGATGTTATCAGGAACAGTTGTGTTGGGGGAATAGACACTGTTCTCTGTGGCCAGAATCAAGAGCCCCAAAGGTTGTGTTGCCTGCTCGTTGCCTGGATTTGGGATATCTCAACTGGGCTGCAGAAGAGAGATAATGGGAACTGCAGATGCTGGAGAATCCAAGATAATAAAATGTGAGGCTGGATGAACACAGCAGGCCAAGCAGCATCTCAGGAGCACAAAAGCTGACGTTTCGGGCCTAGACCCTTCATCAGAGAGGGGAATGGGGTGAGGGTTCTGGAATAAATAGGGAGAGAGGGGGAGGCGGACCGAAGATGGAGAGAAAAGAAGATAGATGGAGAGAGTATAGGTAGGGAGGGGATAGGTCAGTCCAGGGAAGACAGACAGGTCAAGGAGGTGGGATGAGGTTAGTAGGTAGATGAGGGTGCGGCTTGGGGTGGGAGGAAGGGATGGGTGAGAGGAAGAACAAGTTAGGGAGGCAGAGACAGGTTGGACTGGTTTTGGGATTCAGTGGGTGGAGGGGAAGAGCTGGGCTGGTTGTGTGGTGCTGTGGGGGGAGGGGACGAACTGGGCTGGTTTAGGGATGCGGTGGGGGAAGGGGAGATTTTGAAACTGGTGAAGTCCACATTGATACCATTAGGCTGCAGGGTTCCCAGGCGGAATATGAGTTGCTGTTCCTGCAACCTACGGGTGGCATCATTGTGGCACTGCAGGAGGCCCACGATGGACATGTCATCTAAAGAATGGGAGGGGGAGTGGAAATGGTTTGAGACTGGGAGGTGCAGTTGTTTGTTGCGAACTGAGCGGAGGTGTTCTGCAAAGCGGTCCCCAAGCCTCCGCTTGGTTTCCCCAATGTAGAGGAAGCCACACCGGGTACAGTGGATGCAGTATACCACATTGGCAGATGTGCAGGTGAACCTCTGCTTAATGTGGAATGTCATCTTGGGGCCTGGGATAGGGGTGAGGGAGGAGGTGTGGGGGCAAGTGTAGCATTTCCTGCGGTTGCAGGGGAAGGTGCCGGGTGTGGTGGGGTTGGAGGGCAGTGTGGAGCGAACAAGGGAGTCACGGAGAGAGTGGTCTCTCCGGAAAGCAGACAGGCTTGGGGATGGAAAAATGTCTTGGGTGGTGGGGTCGGAGCTGCAGAAGAACTTGGAAGTTAAAGATCCATCAGTTGTGGTCCGTGTAGATACCAGCAGTATGGGTGAAAAGAGGTTCTGCTAAGGGGATATGAGGACGTAGGAACCAAAATAAAAAGCAGAATCAAAAAGGTAATAATCTCTGGAATACTGTCTGAGCCACAAACAAATTGGCACATGGACCAACAAGATTAGAGGTAAACGTGTGGCTCAAAGATTAGTGTGGGAGAAACAGGTTCAAATTCTTGGGACATTAGCAACAGTACTGGAGAAGGAAGGAAGGAGCTGTTCCACTGGAATAAGCTCCACCTGAATCATGCCAGGACCATAGTCCTTGCAAATTGCATAACTAGGCCTGCAGATAGACCTTTAAAGTAATTGGTGGGTGAGGATGGAGGGGTGTGGGTGTTGAGTTGCATGCAAAATTATGCAAAGAGTTAAAGGATGGGAGGGCTCGGCAGAGGTTAAGGTTTTCAGAACAAGACAAAGGACGGAGTACGGAAAGAGTCAGGAATCTAATTTCAGGTACAGCAGATATGGGGACAACTATGAGAAGGGGCAGTTAATGCAGGACTCAGGCCATAGTACTTGAGTGCATGCAGCATAGGGAAAGAAGATAGATGAGCTTGTGGCGCAGATTAAAATTGGCAGATATCACAGACATGTAGCTGCAAGGAGATCAGGGCTGGGAAGTAAATATCCAAGGATGTATGTCCTTTGAAAGCACAGGCAGAAGGAGCAGGGTTGCCTTGTTTGTAAGAAATGAAATAAATCAATGGCAAGGAGTGATCTAGAGTTGGAGGGCATGGAATCTGTGTGGGCGTGGTGAGGAACTGCAAAGAAGAAAAGGACCATGATTGGTGTTTTGTGTCGGCTTCTTAGCAGTAGGCAGGATGTGGGGAAGAAAATTAAACAGGAGATAGAAAAAGCATGTAAGAAAGACATTCACAAGAGAAGAAGAAAACCACAATCGGCTTCCGTTTCTAGACGTCAGAGTTGAACGTATGACCGATGGGGAGTTCTAAACCTCGGTGTACAGGAAAGCAACCCACAATTACCAAATCCTCAACTTCCACAGCAACCACCCCAACACCCTCAAATAAAGCTGTATTAGGACACTATTTAAATGGGCCATCGCTATCTGCAACACTCCAGAATTACGCGTGAAAGAGGAAGAGCACCTATACAAAATCTTCGCTATGAACAGATATCCCTGCCACTTCATCAGCAGGTGCCTATTAATTAGACAACAACAATAGGACGCAGAACACCCTAACACACTGGCCACACTGTCCTACATCGACAACATATCAGAACTGACAACAAGACTCCAGTGACCACTGGGAATCACGGTAGCACGAGCACACAGCCACTCCAGGACAAATGCTCCCAAGGATTAAAGACCCCATTCCCACAACACTCAGAACCAGCGTGGTTCACAAAACACCATGCAACGACTGTCACAAACGTTTCATTGGACAGAAAGG
Organism: Stegostoma tigrinum; assembly: GCF_030684315.1. Taxonomy (NCBI): domain Eukaryota; kingdom Metazoa; phylum Chordata; class Chondrichthyes; order Orectolobiformes; family Stegostomatidae; genus Stegostoma; species Stegostoma tigrinum. Next base: position 11,531,477 of record NC_081369.1, on the reverse strand, counting down.
AAGGAAACCAGCCATCAGAATACATAAACATCAGCTAGCAGCAGAACAACACTGCAGACTTTCCTTCGTATCAGTACACTCGGGCAACGAAGGCCATCAGTTTAACTCAGACATAGTAACTATAGTAGGCCAAGCCAAACATAGACAGGCATGGGAATTCCTAGAGGCTTGGATTTCAATCTGCAATGCAATAAATAAACATATGAAATTGTACTCCATACAAACCCATACAGAACAAAATTGGAAATGACTCACCATAATGGACCAGGCAGAATAAATTCCAAGCAGTGTAGAATAACATTGATTCATCAGAGGCTCTGATGATGTTAGCTAACATGGTGACGAAACATCTGAATGAAAACAAGCCAGCTCAGTGACCAAGTCAACAGCCTCACCCACAACCTGAGCTACAAATCTTTGCTAAAACTTTGATCACTTGATGCTGTCACATTCTAAGTGTCCTACTAACAATGGAACAAGTATGTATTTTCCATTTAATCTATTTATAAGTACTTTGGTTTTCAGTGTGTTCCCTGGAAGAAAAACTAATAATTTTCCAGCAAGGATTTTAGTAGCTTCGGTATCTCTTAATTTAGCTACAAGTTTGATTGTATCAATTAAAGAGAAAGATTTTACTTTTCTTCAATAAGAGCCCTTCATATTCTTCATGTAATTTGTTTACTTAGAACATAGAACAGTCTTAATGATTATGCCTTGCTTAGTCAGTTGATAATAACGAACTTGGGTGACCAATTCTTGTGAAATGTTCTGGGAATGCAAGACATAATGTTTCAGCAAAATGTATCCCACTTTGTTACAACGGAAACACTTTGGATATGGTTCTCACTTCCACTGTTAGTACCATTTTTTCCTGTTGAGCAAGAATTCCTGGGGCTCTCCCAGCTGTCGCTTCTTTGCCCTAACTGCTTCCTTTCACTTTCCCCCCTTCTATCCTCCAAGTTTATGCAGGTGATGAAAAAATTGTTTAATTTTAGGATCTGTTCATAACTGTCAACCATTTTGTTGCCTGTCTGGCTGTTACAATCCTGTGGCCTTGAACATGGGTTCGAGTAACTACAGGTTGCGAATTTTTAAATCTTTGAATGAAAATAGATTCTCGAGAGCTTCATATGTGTCATTTACTCATATTGCCCATACCCAATGGCCAAATTCACTGTTTCACCCTTTGAAATTTACTGTAGGCTTTCCCATGCTGTTCCTATAAGTTTTAAAACTTATAGAACATTGAACAATATGCATAGTCCCCCGGCCAATAAAGGTAAGCATGCCGTATGGCTTCTTTACTACCGTCTCTACTTGCATGTCCACTTTCAGGGAGCTATGGACTTGAACCCCAAGATCACTCTATATATCAGCGCTGTTCAGCACTGTACACTTATCTTAATATTTGACCTCCCGAAGTGCAGTACCCCACATTTACTTGGACTAAACTCCATCTGCCATTTCTCCCCCCATATCTGCAACTGATCTGTATCCCACTGTATCCTTTGACAATCTTCTACACTATCCACAACTCTACCAATCTTTGTATTGTCTGCAAACTTACTAAACCACCCATCTACATTTTCATCCAAGTCACTTATAGATGTCATAAACAGCAGAGGCCCTGCGCAGATCGCTGGGGAACATCACTAGTCATGGGTCTCCAGCCTGAAAAACACCCTTACACCACTACCTTTGCCTTCTATAGGCAACCCAATTCTGAATCTACATGGCCAATTCGCCATGAATCCCATGCATCTTAATCTCCTGGATGAGCCTATAATGAGTGACCTTGTTCGAAAGCCTTACTAAAATCCATGTAAATAACATCCACTGCTTTCGCCTCATTGATCACCTTTGTCACCTCCTTGAAAAATTCAATCAAGTTATTAAGACATTCCCTGCCCTGCACGAAGCCATGCAGATTGTCCCTAATTAGGCAATGTTTTTCCAAATGTGTGTAAATTCCATCCCTAAGAATTCTTTCTAATAGCTTCCCAAACACTGATGTGAGACTGTATAGTTTCCTGGATAATCACTATTTCCCTTCTTGAACAGCGAAACAACATTAGCTACTTGCCAGTCCCCCAGGATCTCTCTAGTGGCTAATGAGGATACAAAAATCTTGATCAAGGCCCTACCAGTCTTCTCTCTTGCCTCTCTCAAGAAGGCAGGATAGATATCATTGGGCCCTGACGACTTATCCGTCTTATCTCTTATCCATGAGATCCAACACCACTTCTTTCTTGATCTCAAAATGCCCTAGCATATTACCATGCACCACACAAATCTTACTATCCCCAATCGCCTTCCCTTGGGTGAATCCTGATGCAAAGTACTTACTTAGGATCTCATCCGCATCCTCTGTCTTCGTGCACAAGTTCCTTTCTTTATTCTTGTGTGATCCTATCTTCTCCCTAGTTGTCCTCTTGTTTTTAATGTATGTGGAGAATGCCTTGGGATTCTCTCTGACCCACCTTACCAAGGTCATTTCATGGCCCCTTCTTGTTGTCCTGATTCCCTGCTTTGAATTCTCTTCCGCTTCCTTTATATTCCTCATGGGCCCTGTCCAACTTTAAGTAAAACCCATCTCTCTTGTGCAAGTCACCCTGTCCCAGAAGTGGTCCCAATGAGTCCATAACCTTAAACCCGCCTCCTGCACCAGTTCCTTAGCCACACTTTCATCGCTTCTTTTTCTATTCCTTGCCTCACTAGAACGTGGCACTGGCAGTAATCCAGAGATTACTACCTTCAAGGTCTGCTTTTCAGCCTTTTTCCTAAATTGCTGCACTCACCCCACAGAACCTCATCCCTCTTTCTACCTATGTCGGTACCAACGACCTCTGGCTGCTCAACCTCCCCCTTGAGAATTTTGTACAACCACTCGGAGATGTTTTGACCCTGGCACCAGGAAGACAACACACCATCCTGAAGTCTTGAATGCGGCCACAGTAATTCCTGTCTGTACTCCTAGCTAGTGAGCCTCCTACCACTATTGTTCGCTTTGATCTTGCCTGACTCTGCTCTACAGCAGAACCAGTAGTGGTGCTGTAGGCCTGGCTGCTGCTGTTGTACTCCCTGAGAGGCTATCACCCCCAACAGTATCCAGTATGTTATACCTGTTAGAGAGGGGACTAGCAGCAGGAGACTCCTGCGGTACCTGCCTTCCTATCCTGGCAGTCACCCATCTGCCTGACTGAACCTGTGATGTGACTACCTTCCTGTAACTAATGTCTACCACACTTTCTACCTGTCAGGGACACTGGACCTCGCCCTGATCTCCCACACCTAGCAGGAGGAGCACACCACTGCCCAAACTGCCATCTCTGTCCCTATACACTAAGAAAGATAAAAGAATCTTACCTTTCTCAGGTTACCTTGCTTCAGGAGTGAAGTCATATGCACCCAAAATAGCCTCTTTTTTTTTTTACTGTGTCACAATCTATAGAAACCTGTTCTAACATTGATTCACAAATCTTACGTGCTTTACCTGTGTCAATCATGTCCAATTTTCCTTCAGCAGTATCATTGGTTTTGATCTCTTATCAAATGACATAAAGAATACCTCCATATTCCTTTCCCTCAAATTCTGGCAGGGCTCATATAAATATAAACGCTGTTTGACTTGTCTTTGGGTTACGGCTGGATTTCCTTTGTAACAACCATATATTTTTATTTGTTTGTGTGCTTGATTATGGACTGAAAAGGGAAAAGGACCGTTTTTAAAAATTTATTATTCCACTTCTCAAAAAGGCGTTACCAAAATTCATTGTTAAGTGGTGATTATACTATTGCCTTTTCTTGTTAATCCATGGGAGGTGGACATCACTTGCTAAGTCTGTATATGTTACCCAGGACCTGTTTCATGTTTACTGTTCACATGGGCGTAAACAGACTGGTAAATTGGAGCGTTTTTGATCACTTCAATAAAATAGTTAACTTTAGTAATGAATGTAGTAATTGGGGGGCTTGATTTTTCAACACACCACCCCCATGAAGCATGCTGTTTTGAACATCCGTCTTCTAAGCAAGCAGTCTCTAACAGCTTCTTTCCCATTTCACTTCTAGTTCTAGCTTCTTAAATGCCATCTCTTTCTTTTCCTGTCTGAAATTCTCTTGTTCAAGGTCAGACTTTTAAGTATTTTTAGTTTTTTCACTTAATTAGGATACTATAACAACACTCGGTACATTGGTGACACTAATCATCACCTTTGTGCAGGCCTCTCTGGGCATGCATAGGTGGGCATAGCTTTTTACCCTCAGGTTCTTATGGGGCCACAGCCACTGCTACCCCAGCCTAGGTATACTTGACCCCTGGTGCAGGGGCATTGGTGTTGGCATCGCCATTATACGTCAAGCCATACCCTGTGTCTCAGTATTTGAGAAAGTAAACAGAATGAATAAACATTCTCTTCAGGTCATAGTCTACTCCAGATACCCGATGGAAAGTGACTGTTGCACAGAAGTCCTGTTTAACAGAATATTTTGGTAGTTCACAGACCCCCAGCCCAACTGCTTATTTTGTGGTGCTGTGGAGTCATGGATCATGTATACATTAGTTGTGGGCAATTGCACTTCCTCTTTAGTTCTTTGAAAAACCTTTGGTCATGCTTTTGGTTGTACTTCAGCCCCATGTTCCTGATCTTGGGCATCCAGTGCAAAAATAGTGTGGACAATTCAGAGGACCAGAGCTTGGGTCTGCTCCTGGACCTGACAAATTGGCTGTTATCTGGTCCAGCAACAGGCTGTGAAGGGGTCACATCCACCAACTGTTTTGCCCTTCTGCAGCTACGTTTGTGCCTGGGTGTCCTTGGAGAGAGAGCACACTGTGTCCACCAATACTCTCAATGCCTTTAGGGAGATGTAAACCTTGCAGGAGGTCCAGTGCTTCTCTTCCAACTCAATTTTGATTTAGCCCAATCCTGCTTTCCCCTTAGCTCCTTTCTGCTTTTCATACCTCTCCCTCGCATTTGATGGTTTCATTGCCCTTTCTCAGTTGGAAACATGAGTGATGTACCAGTGGTGGTTAGTAGATGAAAAATAAACCACGTCAGTTTGATGATGGGGAAAATATATTCAGTTGTGTGTTCAGGAGCTCCTCCAGATATTTACAAAAGGAGGCCTAATAGTGGCTCTGTTTTGGTGTTCAACAATAAATCATATTCTTTTCTAATCGGTGTGAGTTCATACAGTAAGGCTTTGTATAATTTAAATTTTTGTGCGTGTGAGATCTTTTGGATTCAGGGAATCTTCCTTCTGTGCATTTACAGAGGGATCAGAGTTTGATGTACATGCTTTTCATTTATATGTCGCTTTCTTGCATTTTTATGTAATCGATTGGTAATCAACCCCTAGATTTTGTTAGGTGTGATCAATCTCCAGCTTCCAAAGTTTGGAGAAGCCCAGTATTGCAGTAATTCATGAGCAAGCTATGAATATGAATCAGATGAAAGGTTTCACAAGTTGTTCTTACTTGTTCCTGGGAATTAGGCATTGCAGTCTGGGCTAGCATTTGATGTCAATCATTAATTGCCCTGGAGATGGTGGTAGTGAGCTACCTTCTTGAATCACTGCAGTCCTTCGGGCGTACAGACACTCGCCATGCTATTCCGACACGAGTTCCAGGATGATGACCCAGCGACAGTGAAGAAACAGTACTGTAATTTCAAGACAATATGTTGTATGCCTCAAAGGAGAACATGCAGATGATGGTGTTCCCATACATCTGTTGCCCTTGTCCTTCTAGGTGGTAGGGTTTCAGATTAGGAAGGTACTGTCAAAGAAGTCTTGGTAAGTCACTGCCGCATATCTTGTACCTTGCAGATAATACACATACTTGCCACTGAGCATTGGTGGTAAAGAGGGTAAATGTTGAAGGTGATGGGTGGTGTGCCCATTAAGCTGATTGCTTTGTCCAGGATGGTGTCAGGCTTCTTGAGTGCTATCAGAATCATAGAATTTCTACAGTGTCGAAGCAGGCTGTTCGGCACATTGATATATCACCACCCTTCCAAAGAATGTCTCACTCAGACCCGCTCACTGTCCTATTTCTGCAACCGTGCATTTCCCATGGCTAGTCTATCTAGCCTGCACAATAACATGGACACTAGAAGGCACTTTAGCACAATCAAGCCACCTAACCTGCATGTCTTTGGACTGTGGGAGGACGCCACAGCACCTGGGGGAAACCCACGTAGACACGGTGAGAAACGCACACTCCATACAGACAGTCGCCCAAGGCTGGAATCCAGCCTGGATCCCTGGCACTGTGAGGCAGCAGTGCTAATCACTGAGCCACTATGCAGTCATTTTGGAGCTATTCCTTCAGGCAAATGGAGAGTATACCCACCACACCCCTGACTTATGCTTTGTAAATGGTGGAAAGGCATTGGGGAGACAAAAAGTGAGATCCCTGTCACAGTTCCCCTAGCCTCTGGCCTGTTGTCATGGAGGAAGTACTTGTATTGTTGGTCCACTTCAGCTCCTGGTCAGTGGTAACCCCCAAGGTGTTCAGAGTAGGGAGTACAGATATTACCATTAAACATCAAGGGGCAATGATGAAGTTCTCTGTTCTGGAGATGCTAATTGTCTGTCACTTTGTGTCACGAATGTTCCTTGCCTCTTATCAGCTCAAGCATCAATATTGTCCAGTCTTGCTGCATAGCGACATGGACTGCTTCAGTATCAGGGTTGCCATAAATGGTACTAAACATTATGCAGCCATAAACACAATATATTCTTTGTAATTGCTACCTCCAAGTTGTGTTCAACGCAGAAATGCTGATGTACCAACTGAAATAGTGGGGTGGTGGTATAATCAGCTGAAGGTTTTCTTGTCAGTATTTGACCTGCAGTACTGAGACTTTGAGGGATCTAGAGTCAATTTTGTGGACTCCCAGTGCAACTCTCTCCTGGCTGCCAACTATATATAACATTGTGCTGTCACCTCTGTTGGGATTGCCTCACTCTTGGGGCAGGTCATATCAAGGGACGGTGAAGATGGTGTCTGTGACATTGTCAGGTATGATTCTATGAATATGACTGTCAAGCTGTTGCTTAACTAGTCCTTTGGACACATCCCAGTATTGGCATAAGCAGCCAACTGTCACTGACAAGGACTTTGACAGAATTTGTCAGGGATATGTTTGCCATTGTTGTTTCCAGCCCTAGGTCAATGTCAGGGGGTCCATCAGTTTATTTGCTTTGTTTTAACATAATAGAATTACAGTACAACTGAGTGATTAACTAGGCCCTTTGGCTTAACTGCTAGAGGGGTTAAGAGTCAGCCACTCTTGTGGGTCTGAGATCACTGGAGCAGTGAAGCAGGCTGATGGCATCAAACCAACCCCCTAATCTGAGAATGGAGTAGGAGTTAGGTGCTGAGGACAACCACCCTGAGGATTGTGAGGGCTTTGTGGTGGACACAGCGGATGATATGGCGTTGATCTCTGGTGAGGTTATATATATAGAACATTATAGCACAGTACAGGCCCTTCGGTCCTCGATGTTGTGCCGACCTGTCATACCGATCTCAAGCCCATCTAACCTACACTATTCCATGTACGTCCATATGCTTATCCAATGACGCCTTAAATGTATCTAAAGTTGGCGACTCTACTACCGTTGCAGGCAAAGCGTTCCATTTGTCCTAGTAGCATCAATCTGAACTATGGTGTTGATGCAAGTCAACAAATAGAACAGATGCTTTTTGACTGAGAATAAAAGTTTAAAGGATGGGGCAGTCACTCATTCTCATTTTAGTATCTTGTTGAGTGTCAATGCAATAAGATACATACCATCACCCATTTGGATGGATGATCCAGGGAAACAGTGAAGACTATTTAACTGTTGGGTCAGAGATAATGGGAACTGCAGATGCTGGAGTTATGGATTCTGTAATCTCCTCACTGAGCCCCCCCTTATCCTTTTTGAGGAACTCCAGGAGTTCCTGGAGGAAAATCTAAGTTGTCGTGACAGGGTCTAGCTGGACTTTCAACCAGTGGAACATTTTTGAACTAGTCTTCTGTTCTGCCATGACAGTTCTGAGTGTCTCTGGAATGACCCAGAATGACTGTCAGTCTAGGTTGTTTGTTTTGTGAGGCCTGGGGTAGGAGCGTCAAGAATTGACCGCCTATTTGTTACATGACCGTGCATCTTCTGCATCCCAGTGGCTTTCATGCGGCAGGTGCTTTGCATGGATCACCACCTGGTGTGGTTAAGTCTCACCCCAAGGTGCACCAGCTGGTGTCTGGGTACTGGCATTTTTAACAACATGCTTTTGGAGGACGATTGGTTCTGTATTTGCTTTATTCGTGCTGGGCTGGCTAGAGAAGGAAGTGGGGCTTCTCCTTCAGACTCTAATGGGAGTGGACAGGACTCTTCTGTCAGAAGTACACACGGGAGTCAATTAACAGATGGGAATCCAGGCTTAAGGAGTTGAGAAGGAACAGCTCAACCAGGAGTCACACCTCGTTAAGGCTGCAGACTGGGCCCTGTGAGGATATGTGTGAAGAGAAGAATGGCATGCTGAGGGATCTGCAGCTCGGTTCCCAGAATGCAGATGAGAGGTCACGGACAGGGTTCCTTGAGGACCTGAACCATTGCTCTTCTTTCTACTTACTGGAAAGAAGATAGAGAGCCTGTCAGCAGTGCCTCATGTTCCTGGCCTGTTCTGGGTCCCTTATTTCAGGGTTTAGAGGGCATCAGGGCTCAGACATCACCCTGTTGCAGGGCTCTATTCCGTCCAAGTCTATTCCACTGAGAATGCTTACAGAGTTCTGTTAAAAGAACCAGCCTTCATCTCTCTGATGAAGGGTCTAGGCTCGAAACGTCAGCTTTTGTGCTCCTGAGATGCTGCTTGGCCTGCTGTGTTCATCCAGCTCCACACTTCTGTTGTCTCAGCTGTAGATTGGCCTAGGTCCCATCACTGGCGCCCTCACCTGGCTCTTGAGGGGTATATTCCTCGGGCTGGACTGAGTTACCGTGGAGCTCTACAGAACTTTGAGACAGCCTCGGGACAAGCTATGCATGAATCCTGCAGAAATGGTTTGAGACTGGAGATCTGTCATTTTTTGATGCAGATCCGTCATCCCTGCTTTCAAAGAAGGGGGATCTTTTATTTACTTAAAAAAAACTGGCACCTGGTTTCTCTCCTCTGTGTGGATTACAAGTTGTCTGCCAGGGTGTTGTCTTCTTTCTTTGGATCTATGCTGGACCGCATGATTCACCCCAGTCACTTCCACGTGGTCCTCGCCCAGGGGATCTACAATAATATCCATCTGGTCTGGGACCTGATCCTCTTTTCCCAGAGGACTGGTTTATTGAGTGTCCGTTGTTCAGTAGAAGATTTGCATTATGATGGATCAAGAATATCTACTCAGAACTCTTCAGGTATTCAGAATCGGGGTGATGTTTGTCATCCAGATCCAAGTTTTGTACCCCAGCATGGAGTGTCAGATTAAAGTTATTGGATCCCTGATGGTGCCCTTTCACTTTGGGAGAGGACGGTGTTAGAGTTGCCCTTTGTCTGGCCATCTGCATTCCTTGGGTGTGGAGCCCTCCCTGGGACAAGAAGATGCAGTGGATCCCTTGAGTCTTCCCATGACAGAGGGCAGTCAGATGCTGGTGTGTGCCTGCACCCAGGTGATAAGCTTCCATCTGTGGACCCTGCAGCAATACCTTTACATGAAGCTTCCTCCCAGATGATGCGCCTTGGTGACATATTTCTTCCGTTGGGTTTTATATAGCTCCTATTCATAGCTTTTGCTCAGGATGTTGCCTGTCTTTTACCAGCTGACAGAACCACCCCTTTGCCAACTTGGTGCAGACACAATCCTGAAAGCTTCCTCCACAAGAGGCACAGGAGAGGCTCTATGCACAGGGTATACAGTTGGCAGACAAGGGGCAGACCTGAAGCAGTCATTAAAGTATACAACAAACAAACTCTGTGGTACACCACTTGATGCAAGCTCCCAGTCATGAGAATTCCTTTTGATCACGCTCTCTGCTTCCTGCCACTAAACCAAATGTAGATCCAGTTCGCACAATTGCTGTGGATCCCGAAGTCTCTCAGCTTCTTAACCAGTCTGCTATATGAGACCTTGTGAAAAGCCTTAGTGAAGTCCATATAGACTACATCAACTGCAGTATCCCATGTCTACTTGCATAGTCATTCTCAAAAAATTCAAGCAACTTTGTTAGTTGTGGCCTTCCCCTTACAAAGCTATGATGTCTATCCTTGATTAATCCTTGCCTTTCCAAGTGAGGATTAATTCTGTCCCTGGGATTTTTTCCAAGTTTATGTACCATATCCTTCACCTTTATCAATCTTCACCGCACAACAGCAACTCATATTTGGCTTGGGAACTCTGCAGCCCAATGGTATTAAGGGGGACTTCACAAGCTTCAAAATCTCCCCTCCCCCACCGCATCCCAAAACCAGTCCAGCTCGTCCCCACCTCCTAACCTGTCTTTCCTCCCACCTATCCCCTCCTCCCACTTCAAACCCCTCCCCTATTTCCTTCCTACTAACTTCAACCCGCCACCTGACCTGTCCGTCCTCCCTGGACTGATCTATCTCCTCCCTACCTCCCCACCTACTTTCACCTTTACTGGCTCCATCCCTGCCTCTTTGATTTCACTGTCTCCTCTCCACCTATCTTCTCCTCTATCCATCTTTGATCCACCTCCCCCTCCCTATTTATTTCAGAATCCTCTTCCCCTTCCCCATTTCTGAAGAAGGTTCTAGGCCTGAAACGTCAGTCTTCCTGCTCCTCTGATGCTACTTGGCCAGCTGTGTTCATCCAGCTCTACACCTTGTTATTTCGGATTCTCCAGTATCTGCAGTTCCTACTATCTCTAAAACAATTTTGACCCCACTGCAAAGCCTCTTCTAAGGATGTCTACCCCGATGAAATTACCCTCCTCCCTCCAGGAAACCTCAGTGGATTTCTCTCCCCCTGCAACTCACTCATAATCTCTTCGGCCTTGAAACTGCTCGACCACGTCTTGAAACAAGCCAGGTGTTACAGCCACTTCACCTTTCTTAGTACCTGCCTATGGAACCAAATAATCCCCAATGGACGACAGTCCACATTCAAGCCTTCCCAATTTGGCCCCAACCGTGATAATGTCTACGTTCAGAACAGTGAGACCCTTCGGAAACGTGTCACCCTGCAACTCCTGAAACACACGCTCACAGCAATGCGCCGGCATCCCCTGACACTACAATCAAGCCTACACCAGCTCGGAGCCTCCCTCTCCCAGACCTGCAAATGACCTCTCCTGTTTTTGATTCTTCATAGGATCCACAACCTGAACTCTCAATTCTACTCGGCTTTAGTGGACACAAAAAACCGAAAGTACATAAACTTACTGGTGCCTACCACCCAAAATAGGCTTCCTCCACCTCCCAAAACCCCAACCCTACCCAGGACTTTCCCCACAATGTGACCGCCGCTATTGGCCATGGGACTACTGTCGGGGCAACCACAGATGACATCACATCCTCCTCCGCTGGATTAAACCGCTTCCAGTACAGCGAATGCAACCGCCTCCATTTCCGAGGCCAACAGCATAGATGCTGAGGACGCACCTACCATCATAGCTGCTTCCGCCTCCTAGCCGGCTCCACCCACCACTGACGCCAATGCAACTCTGCCCACCGCTGACGTTGACACAATTCTGCCCACCACTGCTGAAGCAACTCCGCCCACAGCCGATGTCGTTCTGCTCACTGCCTCCACAGCCAGTAGCTCCAGAGGAGACAGCAGCACCCAGCCCTGCTGAGGCTTCACCATCCCCCAAGACCTACCCCTTAGTGTGGACAAATGGTCAGTCCTTAGTAAAGGGCTCACCTTTGTCCCCCTCTGATCACATACTAATGAATATAGATCATGCTTGGACGTTGAGCAGTTTTTCCTCCACCTCCACGCTTACTTGTTTACTTACTTACATGAGCCTAACCCTTTGAGTCTAACCCTTCTCCCACCTCCAATGCGCACCCTCCTCCTGGACATCACCCTAAGGCCTTCTACCCTCCCTCGACGTCTTCATCTCCAATTGCCACTGTGACATTAATCGCCTCAACCTCTCCACCTCTCTCACCCACTCCACCCTCTCTCCTGCAAAACGTGCAGCCCTTCGCTGCCTCCGCTCCAATTCCAACCTCACCGTAAAACCTGTGGATAAGGGAGACGCAATTGTAGTATGCCGCACTGACCTCTACATCACCGAGGCCAGACGTCAACTCTCCGATTCCGCCTCCTACCATGCCCTTCATCATGACCCCACACCTGAACACCAAACCATCGTCTCCCAAACCATCCATAACCTCATCACTTCAGGTGACCTCCCACCCACAGCCTCCAACCTCATTGTTATCCACCATCGCACCGCCTGCTTCTATCTCCTTCCCAAAATCCACAAACCCAACTGCCCTGGTCGACCCATTGTCTCTGCCTGCTCCACTCCACCTATCTGGACTCCATTTTGGACCCCACTTAGCCCAGGAACTCTCTACCTACGTCCATGACACCACCCATGCCCTCCACCTCCTCCATTACCTCCAATTCCCTGGTCCCCAACACATCATCTTTACTATGAACGTCCAGTCCCTGTACACCTGCATTCCCCATACAGATGGCCTTAAGGCCCTCCGCTTCTTCCTGTCCCCTAGGCTGGAGCAGTCCCCCTCCACTGACACCCTCATCCACCTAGCTGAACTCGTCCTCACCCTCAACAGCTTCTCTTTTGATCCCTGGCCATGGTCACCCACTTGGACCCAAGCTATGCCTGCCCCTTTGTAGGTTACGTGGAACAATCCTTCTTCCGTACCTACACTGGCCCTAAACCCCACCTCGTCCTCCGTTACATTGATGACTGTATCGGTGTTGCCTCGTGCTCCCACAAGGAGCTTGAACTGTGCATCCATTTCACCAACACCTTCTCCCCTCTTTCTCTCTCCCCCCCCCCCCCCCCCCCCCCCCCCCCCCACCAACCTTAAGTTCACCTGGACTATCTTGAATACCTCTCTACCTCTCTCTCCTTCCTGGACCTCTGTCTCCATCTTCAGCAACCACGTAGAAACCGATATCCATTTCAAGCGTACCGCCTCCCTTAGCTACCTAGAATACGCCTCCTCCACCCACCTTCCTGCAAAAATTCCATCCCCTATTCCCAATTCCTTCCATCCACTCCCAGAATGAGGCATTCCGCTCCCATACATCTCAGATGTCCTTGTTTTTAAAGAACCGCAACCACCTCCTCCCCACCCACCCACCCGCAGTGGTCGAGAACTCCCTCGACCATATCTCGCATTTCCCGCAACTCATCCCTCACACCCACTCCCTGCAATAAAAACCAAAACAGAATCCCCCTCGTCCTCACGTACCACCCCACCAACCTCCAGATCCAACGCATCATCCTCCGACACTTCCGCCATCTGCAATCCGACGCCACCACCAAAGACATTTTTCCCTCCCTACCCTAATCTGCCTTCTGGAGGGACCACTTTCTCCATGACTCCCTTGTCCACTTCACACTCCCCTCCAGCCCCAACACACCCGGCACTTGTCCCTGCAACTGCAGGAAGTGCTACACTTGCCTCTCACTCCTTCCCCAGGCCCCATGAAGACTTTCCACATCAAGTAGATGTTCACCTGCACATCTGCTGATGTGGTATACTGCATCCGCTTTTCCTGTTGTGGCCTCCACTACATCGGGGAAACCAATGGAGGCATGGGGTCTGCTTTGCAGAACACTTACACTTGGTTTGCACTAAACAACTGCACCTCCCAGTTGTTAACCGTTTCAACTCCCATTTGTTAGACGACATGTCCATCTTGGGCCTCCTGCAATGCCACAACGATGCCACCCGAAGGTTGCAGGAACAGCAACTCATATTCCGCTTGGGAACCCTGCAGCCCAATAGTATCAATGTGGACTTCACAAGCTTCAAAATCTCCCCTCCCCCTACCGTATCCCAAAACCAGCCCAACTTGTCTCCGCCTCCCTAACCTGTCTTTCCTCCCACCTATCCCCTCCTCCCACCTCAAACCCCACTCCTATTTCCTTCCTACTAACTTCAGCCCACCCCCTGACCTGTCCGTCCTCCCTGGACTGATCTATCTCCTCCCCATCTCCCCACCTACTCTCACCTTTACTGGCTCCATCCCTGCCTCTTTGACCGGTCTGTCTCCTCTCCACCTATCTTCTCCTCTATCCATCTTCTATCAGCCCCTCCCTCTTTCCCTACTTATTTCAGAGCCCCATTCCCTTCCCCCATTTCTGAAGAAGGGCCTAGGCCCAAAATGTCAGCCTTTCTGCTCCTCGACTGCTTGGCCTGCTGTGTTCATGCAGCTCTCCTTGTTATCTCCATCTCAGCGGTCTTCTTTCTCATTATGACTAGTGTAACATATTTTTGTTTGCCGAAGGCAGATTCAAACTAAGTGTTGTGTGTGTTTTTTTTTCCTCTTTGTTGAGATATGGTGTTTGCAATGCAGCTTTGCTCCAAACCCACATCAACAAAAATTGTCAACACCGGAAATGGTGGTGGAATTGGGTCTCTTTTGCCATATGTAAAGCCTCCAGAATATAGTTAGTGCATCAAGAAGTACCCAACTGTGACTTGTATTTATGCCAAGTCTCAGTTGTTGTGCAATATCTGCAGTATTTTGCCTTTTTTAGAACTGTTATATTTCCTCTTACTCTACCCCCATCTAATCTCTTATGATTTCTCACTCTAGTGCTGTCTGCCTCTTGTAGTCCTTGTCACTAATGCTAATATCCTCCCTGCATTTCCACAGATAAAGCAAGCCTGCAAGGAATGTTACAATGTTCAGGAATGGATTCAGATCTAATATCACAACTGAAATTTTCTCATCCAACATTCTTCCACTCTAATATAGCTTATCACCATCTGCTAGGCTTAGAAGCTACAGTGCAGACCACAGTTCAAAGGTATGATTTTCATCCTGCTCCTAAAAATAGTACACAGATGTGCACAAATTACATTGATGTATCCGTTGTGCAGCACAGAACCAATACAGAATCCAGCCATTAACCTATCCAAATGACCATGAAGCCTCTACGCACTACCCTGACCACACGCATTCATACCAAGTTTTGTATTATGCATGAATTTAGAAATAATGCATTTGGCCCTGTATCCAAATCATTGACACAAATTCTGATTAGCGGGGGCCCACTCATTGATTATTTCAGTACCTCACTCGTCACCGATTCAACTACTGTGGCTGTTTGATGGGACATGATGTTTCAATGCTTTATTCAGGAGGATGTTGGCAATACACTTGCTTGCCTGTTCGAGAGTTGTAGGATGGAATACTGACACATCCAATGATATAAATCCTCAAATGTTTTAAAAAACATGGCTGTAGGAAAATGGATGTGTTGGTCATCTTTTAATGTTTTACAGGTTCTGGCATAGTGTCTGCAGTCTCCAAATATAACTGCACTATTTAAGAAAGGAGGGAGAGGAATTGGGAACAACAGATCTGTTAGCCTGCCATTGCTAATAGGAAAACTGCTTAAATGTATTATAAAAAAGATGTGGTATCTGGTCACTAATTCCTTAATGACCTGATTGGGCAGAGTCAACATGGATTTGTATTAGGAAAATTATGTTTGAAAAATCTGATCTAGTTTTCTTGGGGATTTTACCAACTGAGTAGATAAGGAGGAACCAGTAGGGATATGGTATAATTTGATTTTCAGAGGACTACTTGGCACTCCAGGATGGGAAGTATGTGGTTATGCTTCCCGCAGGAAACTCCCATTACGCTGGGAGACAAAGCCCAATAGTATCAATGTGGACTTCACAAGCTTCAAAGACCTAGATCCTGGACTGGGAGAGAGTCATCTATATGAGTCCCCTCACCTCCATCTCCGCCAGGGTGACCAATTTGTTGGCCCCATATTTTCAGCTGGAGATCAGAGGCGCCAAAGAGCCACTGCCAGGCCACTTGCTTCATTTGACTGTCCAACTAGAGGTACTTCACTTTCGGAACTCCTCTGGTCAGACCGAGACACAAACACTTCTTTGAACAAGAGTCAGCTCGGCTTGCCTCCATCAGTAAAAACTAGAGCATTATCCTTGGGGGAGATTTTAATTGCAGCCTTGAGGAGCGGGATCGCGGTTGTGCCTAGGCTTGTGTAGTATCATGGAGGAGGTTGAGTGACTTGGTCAAGTCCTCCTGCCTGGTGAAATTCTGGCAAAATTTCCATTCTGAATCCATCGCCTTCACTTTTGTGAGGCCTGGGATTGGAGCATCAAGAATAGACCCCTTGTACGTTACGCAGGTGCACATCTCCTGCATTCCAGTGAGCACTGTGTGGCAGGAGCCTGCATGGAAGTACAGAAGAGCCTTGGTTTGTGTGCCCATAGGTCCTTGAAGAGAGCAGGATAGGTAGATAATATGATTAAGAAGTCATTTAGATTGCTTGCCTTTATTAGTCAAAAACAATGATTGCAAGATCAAGGAAATTGAGATGGAGCCATATATAGCATTAGTTAGGACATGACTTGAGTATCTTGTGCAGACTGGTCACCACGTTATAGAAATTATGTTGAATTTCCTAGAGAAGGCGCAGAACAGATTCACCAGGATGTTGCCTGGACTGGAGCAATTCAGCTATGAAGATGGGCTGAAGTTATTTTTCTTAGAGCAGAGAAGGACATAGGCAAAGTAGATAAGGAGAAACATCTCCCCTTTGTGGAGAGAAAGCAGGGAGTGTAATTTTAAAGGAACGAGCAGGAGGACCGGGGGAATTTGCAAATTTTCTCTCACTGAGGCTGTTTAGGTATGTGGAACTCATTATCTAAACAGTTGGTAGAGGCAGGAACCCTCATGATATTTAATAACTGTTTACATATCATT
The DNA here is from genome assembly GCF_030684315.1 of Stegostoma tigrinum. Classification (NCBI taxonomy): domain Eukaryota; kingdom Metazoa; phylum Chordata; class Chondrichthyes; order Orectolobiformes; family Stegostomatidae; genus Stegostoma; species Stegostoma tigrinum. Next base: position 11,514,576 of record NC_081369.1, on the reverse strand, counting down.
TGAAATATGATAGCATACAGAACTATGGGCCATGTGCTGGAATAGGATTAGAATAGATGGATGTTTGTTGACCACTGAGGTTACTATGTTTCAAGTGGTTAAACTAGAAGATTTGCAACAGATCAGAATTGTGGGAGTCTTGGAAAATTTAAGGCTGGAGGAGCCGACTGACAGAGAGGCATGACCATTGAAAACAAGGGTCAGTGTTTAAAAATTGACTTGTTGCCAGACTGCATGCCAACATGGGAAAAGTTAGGGAAGTGGAAGTGTTGATCTGAAGATACGCTTGGATGGATGAGCTAGAGCTGCAGGAGCCAGTGTGACAAGAAGAACAGGTGCTGTGGTACAGATGTCAGTGGATGGGTTGGCAAATGTGTAAGGTCACAGTCCTCCTTATTTAAAGAGCTGTGCCTGTGGTTTCTATGCCTACTTCATCTAAGCTGAATGAATCAGATGAAAAAAGTATAGATATGTTCCATCTGAACAGGCCAACAGGTCCTAATAGGGTAACCAGCGGGTCCTCCAGCGGAATCATTCCTGACAAACTGGAAGTTTGGGTGCCACCTACCAAAATGTATTGCCTCACACTTTCCAACATAATTCGTCTGTCACTTCTTTGCCCACACTCATTATCTGCCCAAATATTTCTGCAGCCTCCACGCTTCCCCAACACTGCCTATCCTGCACCTATTTTTGTGCCATCTGAAAACGATACTTTCAGTTCCTTCATCCAGATCATTAATATATATATGAATAGTTGTGGTCCTAAAACTGACCCCTGTGAAACTTCACTAGTCACCAGCTGCCATCCTGAAAAAGACCCTTTTATCTCCACTTTCTACCTTCTACCAGTCAGCCAGTCCTTTGTCCATGCCTGTGCCTTGCCCCTAACACCATAGGCTCTTATTCAGCAGTCTCCTGTTTGGCATTTTGTCAAAGGCCTCCTGCAAATCCAAATAGATTACATCCACTTGCTCTCCTTTTTCTAACTCTCTTGTTTCTTCCTCAGAGAATTCTAATTGATTTCTCAAGCATGATCTCCCCATCATGAAGTCATGCTGACTCATTCTTATTTAATCATGCACTTCCAATCGTCCCACTCCACAATTTTATCCTTACTAATAGACTCTAAAATCATGCAGCAACCAAGGTCAGACCAATTGGCCTAAAAAAATTGTCTTCTGCCTCCTGCCCTGCTTAAACTGGGGTTTTATGCTAGCCATTTTTAAGTCCTCTGGGACCCTCCCTGAGCTTGCCACATCAATGCAAACACACTGAATTACCCAAGCAATACTGTCTGGAACAGGTATACATACAGCTAAAAAGGGGAATCAAATGAAAGAGTCTGCAACTTAAAAGGGGGTAAACAACAAATGTAAACAAAAAGGTGTGCAGGATGCAAAGCAAGGTGAGGGAAAGCAAGCTAAGAAACAAAGTTGTAGAGGACAGTGAAACATTGCAAGGGATTGGAGGGATCAGTTTGGGTCACTTATGGGAGAGTCAAAGTTGCAGCAGTTGGGACAATGAGGGGTGGAAGCTGGATATTAAGGAATGGAATAGAATGGGGTAATTCGGAGAATCAGGGAGGTAAAAGAAAAGCAGTGAAACTGAACTGGAGGATGTATAAAGGACAGACCAACACTGGAATTTCAATGAGTATAGCTCCTGAGGAAGAGAAGAAATGTCTAGATATATGGTGAAAGGTAACTGAAAGAGAACAGAAGGGAAAGGAGAGGGGAGACAAGACCATGTAAAGTGATGAAGAGGAAGCACTTGAAGAGAAAGTGTGAGATGTAAAAAAAACCTAAAAGAGAAATAAAGCACCACAATGTTGTTTCAGCACTGCTCTCTTCCTAAACAAGAACGTGAGAATCACCAGTGCAAAAGAAAAGTGCCCCAGATCAGTTTCCATTTGCTTAGGCAGGGTAATGCATACCCAAGCCAAGAAATTGAAAGTGTAACTCAAAAAATGTGCTATATGAACAGTTCCTTAAGGCATTTATAATGAAAACAAACAATGACAGTAAATTAATTCCACTAATATCTCAAAGCTTAATACTACTATGAAGGTAAGAGACAAAGGATGGTGGTGGAGGGTTGCTTCTTGAATTGGAGGCCTGTGACCAGTGGTGTGCCGCATGGACCAGTGTTAGGCCTGCTTCTTTTTGTCATTTGTATAAATGATTTGGATGTGAATATAGGTGATATGGTTAATAAGTTTACAGATGACACCAAAATTGGTGGTGTAGTAGACAGCAAAGAAGGTTACCTCAGACTACAATGATCAGATCAGCAAATGGGCCAAGGAGTGGCAAATGGAGTTTACTTTAGATAAATGTGAGGTGCTGTATTTTGAAAAGGCACATCAGGACAGGACTTGCACACTTCAAGGTAAGGTCCTGAGGAGTGTGGCCAAACAAAGAAACCTTACGGTGCAGGTTCATAGTTCCTTGAACATGGAGTTGCAGGTAGATGAGGTGATAAAGTAGGTATTTTGTATGCTTGCCTTTATTGGTCAGTGTTTTGAGTCTAGAAGTTTTGAGATCATGTTGAGCTGTACAAGTCATTGATTGGGCCACTTTTGGAATACTACATTCAGTTCTGGTCTCTCTGCCTTGGGAAAGACGTTGTGAAAGTTGAAAGGGTTCAGAACAGATTTATAAGGATGTTGCCGGGGTTAGAAGGTTTGAGCTGTAGGGAGACACTGAATAGTCTGGAGGTTGTTTTCCCTGGAGTGTTAAAGGCTGAGAGGTAATCTTATAAAAGTTTATTAAATCATGAGGATCATGGAGAGGGTGAACAGCTAATGTCTTTTTCTTAGTGTAGGGAAGTCCAAAACTAGAGGCCACAGGTGTAAATAGAGAGGGGAAAGATTTAAAAGGGACCTGAGGGGCATTTTTTTCACGCAGAGGGTGGTACGTGTGTGGACAGAACTGCCAGAGGAGATGATGGAACTTAGTATAATTTCAGCATTCAAAAGGATGAGTATATGAATAGTACAGTTTAGAGGGATATGGGCCAAATGCTGGCAAATGGTACTAGATTAATTTAGAAAGAAAATTCTGAGGAAGGGTCACCAGACCCAAAATGCTAACTGATTTCTCTTCACAGATGCTGCAAGACCTGCTGATCTTTCCCAGCAACTTCTGTTTTAGTTTCTAGATTAATTTTGGATGTCTGGCTGGCATGGATGAGTTGGATGGAAGGATCTGTTTCCGTGCTGTACATTTCTATAACTCTGACTCTATTATCAGCCTTGTCACATCACACAATAATACTTAACATGAAGGATGGCTCACACTCATCAGCAATGATGATGATGTGGGGGTGGTTAGCACAAAACCAACCATTCACAGGTCACTGCATTTTAAAACTAATGAGTTGGGAGGCATGCTGAACATTACGTTGGAGCTAGTCACATGGAAATATTCACTGTATTCATGGAAAGCCATGCTGGGATAAACAACACAAAGCTCTCGTACTTTTCATTGTTAGGAAAGGAGAGACTAGTCATAGGTTACAGGGAATGGACTTCTTCATGTACAAATACTGTCACATTCTTTCACTCAACATAGGACCGGCTTAAGAAGGGCCCAGAGATACGTTTACTATCTCAAGGTCCAAATTGAAATATGTATGATCCATTCCACATATTTCTTCACAGATCTGGACTTTTGTGTCATTTTGTTGCAAGAACTGAACTCAACACCTGTTTTAGGATTAGTAAGAATAGGAAGATTAAGGAGATAAAGGGAATGGCAATGACAACAGAGTGCTGTGGCTGTGCAAGAGCTGGGAGCAAAAGAAGTGGGAATCAGGCCCCTCAACTCCTTATACTAATCAGTGGAGGCAGGCCTTCTGAATATGTGCCTTCATTGTCTGCACCGCTCAGGAGGAGAACTCTGATACTCACTGGACAGTGCTTCCAGAGTGGTAATTGTTTACCATGCCCTGTACAACCTTGCTTTATGAAGGTGTCAGAACATAGAAGGTGGTGGAAATCAACCAAGCACCTGTCTCTTTAGGTGAGGGAAATGAAGTCTGAATGAGCTACAGAGGAACACATTCTGATACTGAAGATGCACAGGAAGACCAGTCAGTGTACAAGGCAGCAGGGCCCTCAAAAAACACAAACTAGATTTGAGAATGCATGACATTGCATGATTATAAGTCGACACCCTGAAGTAGTAGCTAATTGTCAAACATTCGTGTCCCTGCCCTGAGAGAATGCTTATTACCCAGAAGTGGTGATGTAATTTACCCTGTTATTCATACATTGAACAGCTCTTTGTGCCAATAAAGTCATGCTCAGTTTACTAGATTGAGCATCAGGCTGCAGTTACGTGGGCTTACTTAGAGATATTGTATCTTTGGTGCTTGCATGTAGAACTTGTAAGGGAACTTATACTGTTGCAGAAACTTAGAGGATCTACAAGATGATGAATGACTCATGAAAAACAATTGTTTGGTTTCAGTTCATGCTTCCCAGAGGTTGCGCCTCCCAGATAATATATTTAAATGAGAAGCTCGGCATTCCACAGAAAGCTGCACGTGAAGCTCATGTGAGCAGTTAGGCATCTCAAACACAAACTGCTAATGTTGTTACGGATGGAAAACAGCACACAGGAAAGTATAAAAATGTTGTGTGTTTATTTGTAATATCATGGCTCATAAAAGGTTGACATCTATGCATACAAAGTGACTTCTACATTCTTGAGTCTTTCTCTTTCTACTACTTTATCTAGGTGCTACCTCTACTCTGCTGGTTTATTGGAAGCCCATTGACTGCTTTGCTGCCTTGCCACAGATTAATTTGGTGCTTACTTCTGATCATCTACTGAGCTGTGGCCTGCTGGGTTTCTTCTGTACAAGTACAGGTGAAATCTCCTTGGCCTGAGCTGATGGAGCTGTCTGGATTACTGGCCTGAGAGGAGACTTTCTTGGTTTTTTTCCAAGATCTTTCTCACTGTTGATATGCAGTACCACCTCTCTTATTCATTGAGGTGATGGAACACCTGGTGTGAGATTAAGATCCCTTGAAGACCTCTGCTGTATTGAATTAATGCGTCCTTGGATCAAGCAATAGAGTGAAGGCCTCAACACACATTTGGTTGATGTTGACCGTTCTAATGGACCTGGCTTTCCAAAGCGTCTGTAAACTGGGTCAGAGAGATAGTGACTCACTTGCATGCTAGAGCCCAATTATGGTACTGGTGTTCGTTGTATGCAGCGCAATCCTGGTGTCTTTTAAATATTAAATATGGTCAGATTTTGGAGTAAAGAAAATCTTTAGGATTAGTGAGGGTGTGCAGATCTACTTTCTCGCCCACTAGTAAAATTCAAGTTTACTCGTGCGTGTGTATGCAATGAGCTCTGAAGAAAGTATGAAAAAACCTATCTTGCCTCGTATTAAAAAAAAATCTTGCCTCCAAGCAGAAGTACCTTGCACTTTTCAGGCCCAATTTGACATTTAGCTTGAAAAAAGAATTTGTTTCCCAGTGCCTGTATCACTGGAATAACAAATTCTTTGGTGTACACTATTAGGTGTTTGTTTAGGAATGTTGGATAATGCAATCTGTATTAAGGTTCCAAAACACATTTTTTCAGCAGAGTGGGCTTTCTGGAAAATTGATTATTTACATGCTTGCAAGGTCATTGGAGGGCACTAAAGGATGAATGTTACATAATACAGAGTGTGAGTGTGTAAAATAATGTGGCTCTTGCTTTTGAAAAAGAATAGTTTTGCTGTTTCCAGTTGTTATGAAATTTTTGAGGAATTGAGTGTTTTCCTATTTAACGATTTGAATTTTGATCCTCTCTGCCGCATTCTTGGATGGCAGTATAATGAAAGTACTTGTAATAAATGAATTGGATAATGGAATAAACTTTAACAATTTGCCAATGATATTAGGCTAGCAGAATGGGAAGACCAGTGGCAGTTGGAATTTAATATGGAGAAATGTGAGGTATGGAGTTTGGAAGAGGGGGTTAGAAGAGACTCTTGGGGCAGCCCCTGGTCAGAGGTGGCACAATATAGTAGCCCATTGGCATAAATATGGCTGCAGTAACAGAATTAGCTTGCCTGATCTGGCATTAAAGTGAGGCCATAAGTTAGCATTATGGTAGCTTTGAGAAAGAGTTATCTCAAGGTAGTGGGGCCTCCTTTGAACAAAGAATCTTACAAATTAATACAGAGTTCTGCACAACAGCATCTGCAGATGTCGGTAGAAGACTGTATGATAAGAAATGTCTAAGAACAGACAGCCTGCAAGTTTGCAGCAAGTATTAAAGAGAAAAGTAGGATCCCACAATAATTGAAACAGATAAGGGTGGGATTATGCCTTGTAAAAATCTAGGAGATCAGACAGGTTCATTGAGCTGTGAAAGTGATTGCGTTTTAATCTTATCGACGAACAAGATGCTGTCTTTTTCGGTAAAAAGATTTAGTCAGAGTTGGGGCAGTAGATTTCAGTCCAGAAGACAGTATGTTTATAGAATGAGTTATAATGCAGCTGCAAGATAGAAGGCAATGTCCAACTGAGCCTCCAAGCTCAGATGGGACCGATACTGCTCACAACTCATTAGCTAAAGAATGTTAACAAGTTTAGATGTAAAACTTTACATACAATTAACTTTATATTTGAAGAATTATTATGAATCCTACAGCAATTATAGTAAGAACTAGCTTCCTTTTGTATTTCCTGTGATTTAAGACAGTGGGAAATACAAAATGAGTAACAGAATTTGACAGGGATAGCAATGAATACAATGAATAACAGAATTTGAGCAGCCCTTAGAGATAAGCAAGTCTGGGAAATGTCTGAAAAAGAGTAAAGCCATTAACTTTGGAATGTAAATTAAAGGGATGCATTGTAAGATCCCAATGCCCGATGATTGCAATGTCTGATAAACGTCATGAGATCATGGGGAACCTAGTGTTGTCCATCATTGATCATGTGTGTCATAAATTGGATGTATAGATGAAGGGGGAAGGAACAGTAACAATGTTGCATGAAATTATTGTAATGCAAAATGTATAAAAATGCTGTAACCCACTGGGAATATTAGAGTGTCATTGACCTCTCTTCTGATCTGAGCTGAATATTAAGATGGTGACTGGGCCCTATGCCTAGGCTAGATTTGAAGTGGTCTCTGGCCTCTTCTGCACGTGCGATTAAAAAGCTTAAATGAAGATCGATTGTACTTCCGAACACAGAACTCAAGGCTGCTCTTTGACATCTCTCCCCAACAAGGACAATATAGATTTAATGGCATTTTCTAAAAAAAATGTGCAGGAGAAAAGAACTCTGTGGATACATTGCATTGATCTTTGAAGGTGACAGTATGATGCGAGAGTACTTAGTAAAGCATATCGACTCCAGGTTTCATAAATAGAAGTATTAAGACAAAAATGGGGAAATTATGCTGAGTATTTATAAGCCTTTGATTAGCCCATAACTACGTTATTGCGCTCAGTTTTGGTTATCACACTTTAGGAAGGATATGAGAGTGTTTAAGAGTGTGCAGAGATTTATCAGAAAGGTTCCAGTGATGAGGTTAGGTTACCTCCAAGGTTAGGTTGGAGAAACTGAGATTGTTCTCCTCAGCAAATAAAGTTGATGGGATATTTGGTAGAGTTTGTAACAGAATTATTTCAACAAATAAAAACAGTTACTGTAATCTGATAGTCTAAGGGCTGAGGTACAGATTTAAGCTCTTAAGCAAACAATTCAAATGTATGGAAGAAGGTTTTTAAGCGGAAAAATGCAATAACCTGGAATTTGCTGCCTGTAAAGGTTCTGAAGATAATATTATCAATGATTTGAGAAGGAAATTGGATGGTTATTTGAGAGAGATAAAGCTGTCGTCTATGGGAATAGAACAGGGGCATGTGATTTACTGTTTGCTATACAGACAGCTGGAATGAATTTAATGGGCAGTAAACTTTTTAGAATATGATTCTAACTCTGAAAGAGAAAATGAGAAAACAGAAGGAATATAAGTGGGTTGGATTATTAGAATTGAAAAAGGGAGTATAATGCATTAAGATCATTTAGCAGCTTTATAGTATTTGTGAAAGATGCATTCATGTTATGTTTTAGCAGAAGAAGTACCTCAGTTATGAGGTTGCAACTACAAATATTGCCCATTATGAACTCTTGCTTGTTAGGTGTATGTTCTGTGGATCACAAGCACTCTTGCAGCTGCTGTGAGTCACGAGTTGTCCTCTAAGTGGTGCTGTAGGATATGCTAAGAGAGCGACTAGCAGCTGTATCCCTGTGGTAGTCGTGACCTTGTTTGCTGCGCCAAGTGACTTTCCCGTTTATCAACCATTAGTGATGTTGAACATCTGCAGATGCCTGTAAACTCTACATTATTGGATTCAGCATGGCAGCTGGACGTTTTTAAGTATCGTTATTAGTGACTCATAAGAAATAAGGAGTAGGAGCAGGAGTAGGGTTTAAGGGCAGTCAAGCCTGCTCCCTTATTCAATAATATTATGTCTGATTTTTGGCCTGAAATCCACTTACCTACTGTTTTCCATAACACTTGAGTCCTTTTATCAATGCTGAAAATACATGGAGGTGTTGGGTGAATTTTTTCCCAAATGTCATTAAATTACCCAAGAAAATGTACTGACAATAGTGATCAATGAGAACAATGTCATGCCAAAAGTGAGAGGCAGAATTTATAAGTCTTTACAATCAGAGTCTGTTTCTGTCCCGTACTGAGGCTGCAAGTTATGCTCAATGAGATAAGCCTATGTCCCAAGATGTAATGGAAGGGTCTGAGTTGAAACATTCTGTTCAGAATGCTAAGTAACAGCAAGCTATTTGTTTGTAACCAATTAAAGATCAAACCTTTGTCAGACTTTAGTTTAGGTCAATAAAGTGCCTCAGAAGCTCATTACAAGGTTCCATGTCAGAGTAGAATTAAGCCAGAACTGGTTTAAACATAATTAAAACCTTTCTCTGAGTACTGCATTTCTTGCTTGTTCATTTCTTTAACTTAATTTAGCAATGAAATCTGAAAGGTTTCATTCTCTTATGCACAAAGGGTCAAGTTTGAGGCTTGGAGACTGCAATCTCTGAATAGCCAAACAATTCAGTTCATTGTTTATGCATCAACAAATGATTAGGCAGAACATTTTTGTAAGAGATTACAAATAGTATTTTTGGACTGCAAAATTGGGGTAGAATAGGTGGCAGTAAATTCTGTCTTCTGCGTGATAGACTGGAAAGGGGGAATTAGAAGAGATGATTGCATGTGTGTGGCGGGGTGTTGGGAGGTTAATTATAAAGTGTGTTATTGTATGAGACTGAAGAAATAATTTTTATTTGCTACTGAGTCTGAATAAATGCTCGGAATTCATTACATTCCTAATTAGTTGTCAGAATTTTAATTGGAACCTCCTGCCCTAATTATCTGCACAATTTGAATCATTCAACATCACCCATATCAGTTAAGGATCTTTCATTATCCCATTTTGGAACAGAACATGCCAAATTTATTTACCACAAAGTAACAAAACCATCTTATAGTCATTTTATAGTACAGAACTTGAGTGTTGCTGAAAAAAGATTATTTGGTCAAAACTTCAAATCTTAGATTCATTGGGATAACTCACAAGAATACTAATATAACAGGAAACAACACCTTTTTACAACATGAATAGAGAATGCTGGTTGGTTCAAGTGGATTCTGAGAGATGTGTTGGCATGGAAAATACACTAGTTAGGTTTTGACTGACAGTTACCTGTTAAGCTTTGGTTAAATTTGGTTGTCAGTCTGAAAGGACAACTGGCCTGTCTCTCAAATTAATAACGCAGCATGTGAATTTCAGTGCCAGTATAACCCCTGGAGTGGTGGACTATTAAACAGAATGTTCCTTGCCTGTTCGGAAAAAGCAGTTTACTGATTGTACCCAAACAGTCCATGCTTGCAAAACTCTGAACACAATTTTCAACATTAATGTGATTCCACAGTTCAGCAACATTTGCAAAATAATCTATAGCATGTTACGAATTACACTGACTACCAATTGTAAGACTTTCAGGGGGCTCACAATGTGGTGCACTTGTGTATACTAAAAGCTACATGCATCAGTACACAGAACCCTGTTCATTGCAAGTAGAAAGAACATGTACCCACACTGTGCCTGTTTCGACTAAACAAAATACGTGACAGCCATTCTTTGGTTCAACCTGAAGTGTAATGCCTTGACCTATCAGAATCAACTTGCATGGCTTAAACTTAAACAAAGTTTGGCAGTTATTGCCTAACTCATACATTCTCTTTGGTAACACCCTGATCAATCAGAGTCCACTTGACAATCAATCAAAGTGCTTTACTCACATGGTATCAAAACATTGCTCCCTTTGCATTTGTATTCTTTCAAATTGCCCTGATGAGTACACAGCAAGAAGCTTTGATAAAATGAGGATAAAAATGGGAGGGAGAGTTGAAATGGTTCACGACTGGGAGGTTCGCAATAAACAGCTGAACTTTCCAGTCGGAACCTTTTCATCAAACGCTCTCATTCCTCAGACAACATGTCTATTCCGGGCCTCCTGCAGTGCCACAATGATGCCACCCGAAGGTTGCAGAAACAGCAACTCATATTCCTCTTGGGACCCCTGCAGCCCAATGGTATCAATGTGGATTTCACAAGCTTCAAAATCTCCCCTCCCCCACCACATCCCAAAACCAGCCCAGGTCATCTTCGCCTCCCTAACCTGTTCTTCCTCTCACCTATCTCCTCCTCCCACCTCAAGCCACACCTAACTTCATCTCGCCCCCTTGACCTGTATGTCCTCCCTGGACTGACCTATCTCCTCCCACCTACACTCGCCTTTACTGGCTCCATCTCCACCTCTATAACTTGTCCGTCTCCTCTCCACCTATCTTCTTCTCTGTCCGTCTTCGATCCGCCTCCCCTTCTTTCCCTATTTATTTCAGAACCCTCTTCCCCTCCCCCATTTCTGATGAAGTGTCTAGGCCCAAAACGTCAGCTTCCCTGCTCCTAAGATGCTGCTTGGCCTGCTGAGTTCACCTAGCTCCACACCTTGTTATATCGGATTCCCCAGCATCTGCAGTTCCTATTATCTCTGTAATATTGTTCACTACCCTGTTTACCCGTGATTGCACTTTCAATTAACTAAGAACCTGTACCCCAGGGTCTCTTTGTTCAGCAACACTCCCCAGGACCCTATCATTAAGTGTGTGCAACCTGCCCTGATTTGCCTTACCAAAATGCAACATCTCACATTTATCTAAATTAAACTCCATCTGCCACTCTTCAGCCCCTTGACCCATCTGATCAGGATCCTGTTGTACTCCGAGGTAATGTTTTTAACTATCCATGACACGACCGATTTTGGTGCCATCTGCAAACTTACTAACCATACCTCATATATTGCCAGTTGTATCATTTATACAAATGACAAAAAGCAGTGGACAAAGTACTGATCTTTGTGGCACACTGCTGGTCACAGGCCTCCACCATCCTCCTACCTTTAAACCAATTTTGAATCCAAATGCCTGTCTTTGGATTCGATGTGATCTAACCTTGCTAACCAGTCTACCATGCAGAACCTTGTCAACACTTTGCTGAAGTCCTTATAGACAATGTCCAGCACTCTATCTATCTTCGTCAACCTTCTTTGTTTCTTCTCCTGAAAATTCAAATCAGGTTAGTGAGACAGGTTAGTGATTGTCCCCTTTCAGTCCTAGCGTTTCTAAATACAAGAGGCAGAAATCAGAGGCTGGAAAGTGAGAGAATCATCAAATCAATAGTTTGTGGAATGGGCAGCACTGGCCATATCAAATGTGAAGTCCATTGGGTCCGTTCACCTTTGTGGGCCAAAGGTAAACAGCTTTTCATACCTTGATAAACATCTAATCCGTTACATAGTGGATTTATATGCAAAACTGGCAGGTGGGCTGTCCTTCACAAAGCTGGACATGAGCTATGCATATCTGCAATTGCTATTAGATGAGGATTCACAGAAGTATAGTACAATTAATACACATAAGGGTTTGTACCAATTTATGAGGCTGCCTTTTGGGATATCATCAGCTTGTGCCATTTTCCAGTGGATAATGGAGAGCATTGTATAAAGTTTACCACAGGTCGCCATTTATCTGGATGACATGCTAATAACTGGGAAGACCAATAAAGGGCATTTAGAGGACTTGGACATAGTGCTTAAATATTTCTCCAAGACAGGTGCACACTTTTGGAGGCAGAAAATGTGTGTTCCAGCACTCCAAGTGACCTGCTTGGGCTACAGAGTCGACAAGACCGGGTTACATCTGTTGGAAGACACAATGTGGGTGATTAAAAGCTCCCATGCCTATAATGGAATTTAGGTCTCTCCATGAGTTGGTGAATCATTTCCAAAACTTCATACATAACCTGACCTCCATCCTGGCACCCTTCCATCTGCTGTTGAAAAAGGGCCAGTCTTGGAAATGGTCTTGTAGCCAAGATGTAGCCTTTAGGGAAGTGAAGAAGCAATTATCGTTGTTTAAGGTCTTAGCGCACTACAGTCCTAAGCGAGATGTAGTGTTGACATGTGATGCCTTCCTGTGTGGTATCAGTGTTGTGTCGGCTCATGCACAGCCCAATGGAGAAGAACATCCAAGAGCATATTTATCCTGGACTATGGCTGATGCCAAACGAAAATGTGTGCCCAGATAGGCATGGAAGATTTAGCAGTTATTTTTGATGAAATTCCACCAATACCTTTATGGATGTAAATTTGTAATAATAACGGATGACAAACCCCTGCTACAGCTACTTAAAGAGGACCAGGCATGCCATTTATAGCTTCAGGTTGAATTCAGCAGCGGGCTCTTATTTTGAATGTATACAATTACCGCCGTGAAGCCAAGTGGCAAATGTAGATGCTTTGAGCCACTTTCCACGGATGGATACACCACCAATGGTGCCACCTCCAGAAGATTCTGTTCTGCTTTTAAACTTACTGAACACTCAGCCTCTGTTGACAATATCAGACTGTGGATGCAAGAAGATCCCATCTTGGCAAAACTGAAACAGCTTGTGATAATGGGGTAAACAAAAGGGTCACCACAATCAGAATTGAAACCTTCCTGGACCTGGTGAGATCAGATCATAATAGAGATTGACACATTATTGTGGGGAGCAAAAGTGTGTTGAGCAAAGGTTGCCTCCAGCTACTGACTGAACTCCACCAGGGTCATCCAGGGGGTTGGAAACATTGGCAAGAAGTTATGTCTGGTGGCCAGGATTGAATCTCGACGAAGACATTTTGATGAGACAGTGCCCAGAGTGGGCAAAACTTACCGCTGGCAGTGCCTCCACGTTCGTGGGAATGGCTATGTAAACCCTGGACTCTGTTACATGTCGATTATGCTGGTCCTTTCATGGGCTGAATGTTTTTAGTAATTTTGGGCACCAACTCAAAGTGGTTGGACGTGCGTAGACTTCATTTGTCAAACACGGGGATGACGATTGAAAAGTTGCGAGCATCATCTGCAATACACAGACTCTCGGAGGAGTTGCTCACAAACAATGGGTGATCATTTACCAGCAGGTAATATCAAGTATTTCCCAAAGTCAAATGGCCTTTGGCATATAAGGACAGCTCTATACCATCCCTCGTCCAGTGGTCTAGTGGACAGAGCAGTCCAAACTTTGATGACAGGTTTAAAGAAACAGCCTACAGATTCACTCTTTAAGAAAACTGTCCCGGTCCTTGTTTGATTGTGGGACCACCCCTCATGGAAGTACAGGGACAGCTCCAGCAGAGTTGCTGATAGGGAGAAGGCTCTGCACCAGGTTAAATGTAATCTTCCTTAAGCCAGGAGGAGGGTGAAATGGCATCAAGATCGTTAATACCAGGCACAAGACTCCTCTAAGCATGAGAGGCAGTTTACTTTAGGGTACAAAGTTTGGTGTCGAAACCATGAGAATGGCCCTCCGTGGGTAAGAGGCATGGTTGATGTGAGATCAGGTCCCATGATGTACAGAGTTTGAGTAGGAGAAGCGGGCCTTAAAAGCCCGTGGACCGCATGACAGCTGAAGCCTCACAAACAAGGCAGGACCAAACATACCTGGTCCCTCACAACATCGGGCAAGACTGTCAGAACCATTGGCTTCTCCCCTTCTGCCGACTGTTGATGAAACTTCTGAGATTGGGATAGGCATGGCAGAGATTGCTGCCTTGATGCTGTTACTGCCTGAAGAAGATCGTGAATTTTGGTCAAGACACTCTGGACACAAGAGGTGGGCTATGATCGAATAGACACTACCAGTACCTGAGGCAGAGGTGGAGAAATTGCCCCAGGAGAAGCTACAGGAAAACATACAGGCCTACATCCCAGCTCTTAGCGGGAGCGGGATCAAGTGATTAGAAAACGTCAGCCAGGTTGATCCATAGAAAATACGTTTTTTGATTTAGGCTGCCAAGCTGGTCCAATCAGAGAGCCCTGGCAGTAGCAGAGATTCTGTTCACTCTTGAGAGCTGGCTGTGAGCTAGCTGACTCAGTACCTTAGATCATTCACATGGAAATAAAGGGTGACTTGGTGACAGGATACCAGCCTTCATGGAATTATTTCACTTGGCTTTATTAATAGTGGCATAGAAGATAAGAACAAGAAGGTCGTATTGAATGTAAATAAAATCCTAGTTCAACCTCAGCTGGAGTATTCCATTCAGTTCTGAGTGCTGCACTGCGATCATTGTGAAGGCCTTGGAGAGAATGTGGAAGAGATGGATGAATATTGTCCAGGGATTAGGAACTTCATTTATGAAGATGGAGTATTTTCCTTGGAGAAGGAAGGCTGAAAGGTGATCTGACAAGCTATTCTCAATGATGAAGGCTCTGGACAAAGTAGATGGGAAGAAATGATTCCAGTTGTGAATGGATTGAGAACAAAAGGACGCATACATTGACAAAGAAGCAAATATTTTATCAGAAAAAGTTTTTTCAATAGTGAGTGATTAGTTTTGGAATGTACTGCCTGAATATATAGCAGAGGTAGGATCAGATGAGGTATTTAAAGGAGAGTTCAACAGTTACTTGGAAAGGAACAATGTGCCAGAGTGTGGGAAAAATGCAGGAGAACAGTATTATGTGAAATATTCATTCAGAGAGCCTGTGCAGGCACAATGTCTGAATGGCCTCTTCCTGCTCTGATATAATTCTCTGATTCTGCTTTCCCACTTAGCTTTGCACCAACAGTAAATTTGATCACAATACGTTCTTTCATCTGTGACATTAAATTGATTATGCATAATCAAGACTTCAGTATTGATCCCTGTGGCATATCACTGGTTTCATTTTACTAACATGAAAATTATCCACTTATCTTGATTCTGATTTCTGTTCTTGAGTCAACTTTCTATACAACCTGATATATTGTGCCCAACACCACAAACACTAGTTTTGTGCAGTGACATGCTTACGTGGCACCTTAGTGAATGTCTTTTAAATCTAAATGCACTACATCTGTGAGTTGTCCTTTATCCATCCTGCTTGTTACATTCTCGAAGAATTCTGTCAAGCACAATTTACCTTTAATAAATCAAGTTGACTACTAGATTGTATCGTAATTATTTTAAAAGGCCTAACGCATCCTTAATGATGGCATCCGGTATTTAACCAATACTGGGTATTAGACTAAGTCATCTATAATTTCCTGATTTCTGTCTCCCTTTTTTCTAAATTAAGGTGCATTATATTTTTGCAATTTGCTGGGATATTTCCAGAATCTTGGTGATTTGAAGATTACAGTTAACACAACCATTATCTTTGCAGACATTTTCTGAAGATCCTCGATGCTGACCAGAAATTTTCAGTCTTTAGTCCCATTAGTTTGTCTGTTACTTCATTTCATGTGACAGCTGTCTTGAGTTCTCCTTTCCTTCTGCCCTCGGATTTTCAGTTACAAAATACAAAGTATTTTCTCAAGGTCTTGGCAATTCCATCATTTTTCATTATTAATTACCCTCTGAAGTACCAGTGTTTACTTTAGATAATCTCTCTTTATGTACTTGTTGACGTTCTTCCTGTCTGTTTAGTATCTCTTGCCAGTTTATTATAATCTACTATTACCCACTTTTTGTCATTTTCTTTTGCTGGTTTCCAAGTTTTTCCAATATTCTGGTCTACTCCTAATCTTCACATCATTGTATGTCTTTTACTTAATATTTGATAACATCCTTAACTTAAAAATTATGTATTTTTAAAACCAAAAATTGCTCGATGGTTATTCTATATTTGTTTGGACGTAATCTAAAGCCAGGGGTTGTTTACAGATGGAAAATTGGTTGGTACAAGTAGCTAATTGCTTTGTGGACTGGTGACCAGTTATCTATGACAAAGGCCTTCTGCTGCTAACAACCACGTGATTGGTTCTGAGGTAGCTGAACAGTTTGAGCTGTGGGCAAAATACGGAGAAACCTTCAAACCGCTATCAGCTCAGGAGGAGTTTCTGTTCTCGGCAGTAAAAGCTACTTTAAGCCTGAAGAAAGTTTGTTTACTCTTTCCTAGTAGTTGCTGTAAGCTATGACATTTAATTAATAAGTCAGAGGCCTTTTGTCAGTATGAACCAGTCCCTGCACCTTCTGCAAACCACTGATAGACTCCTGAGAAGGGAGACCAAGAAGCACTGTTCTGACCAGTGTAAAATTCATTTCAGCCACCATCTCTCCCTCTCTTCGTGTGTGTGTGTGTGTGTGTGTGTGTGTGTGTGTGTGTGTGTATGAGTGACAGAAAGGGGAATTTATAAGAGCTCTAGAGTTTTCATTAGTACCATTATGGGCTGATAGCTAATAATTGTTAATGTGTAGCTAGAGTCTAGTTACTTCTAATAAATAGTAATTCTTGTTAAGTGGAGAAACCTGGTTCATGTTTTCTTTTGATCTAGGTATGAAAATCAGGTAAATCAGAGTCTTTGCATTCTTCTTAAATTCCTTGACTTTTATGACAATTCTGGGGACAACAGGCCTTGATTTCCACTATATTCCCCTAGATGAGGCATATAATTAGTCAGGGATCACTCATCTTTTGTACAGGGATTTTTTTTCTCCATGGAATATATTTTGGTTGAGAATTATATCATTTCTCCTTAAATGTGTACTGTTGATTATCAACCACATTTCCATTTAATCTATTCTTCCAGCCCATTTTATCCAATGGTGTCTTCATACCTTTGCAATTGTTTTTATTTAAGCTTAAAATCCAAATTTTGCAATCTGTAACTGAATATACAAATTGATCATATTACAGTTACACTTGCCTTCAGGATCCTGGACTTTTGAGATTATTGAGTAATCCTATGTTGTTGCTGATTATTCGATCTAAAATAACCTCTTTTCAGGTTGGTTTCATAATCTATTGTTCTTCAAAACTGATCCAAATAAGCTTGATGAAATGAGCCTCAAGAATTTGTCCAATGGATACAAAGTCTAAAATTGCTCTCAATTTTCCTGGTGGTTTTCTTCCAAGATCCAGTTACTTATTGAGTAGCTCATTGTCCTATCACTGTCCCCATTGCTTGGGGGCATACAATATCATAAAATAGCAGCATTTTAGTTTAAGGTCCCATTTTCCCATTGAAGTGCATAGTCCCCACTTTAATGTTCCAGGTCCCCCATTATCTTTATGGTTCAAGTGCTTCAGGATATCTGCACATACAACAATCTATCTTTAGTATAGGGCCTCAGTTCCCAGTTTTGTGCACACGCAAGAACACGAGGCTGCATGCTTCTACATTTCAGCCATTTTGCATAGGCGCATGTCATCAACATCGCATTGTTCCCTGTACCTTGCACCATTGTACTGTTGTCCAGAGAACTTTGTGTAGAAAATATTGTGAAGATCTCTGAAAATTTTTGAAGGATTTTCTGCAAGCAGAACACCTGGAGTTGCTTCATCTATAGTGCTGCACAGAATATTCTGCAGCAAGAAGCTGTGCAGATACAGTACAAAAATTACAGACATTTATTTTACTGGTAGGCTTGATTTTCTACCGGACACAAGTAAGGAGCCTTCTAAGTCACCTGGAGAACAGGTGAGAAAGGATCGGCATTTAAAGCCAATGGGAGACCAAGATAAGTCAGAAGAACCATTTTAGAATTCTTTGCCCCAGACTTCTTCTATAATCATTTTGAGAAAAGACCCAGAAATGCCCTCAAGTGATGGTAGAGAGTCTACTGCTGCAAAGCGAAAAGAAAGACAGTGTGCCTTGCGGTAAAATTGGATGTTTTAAGTTACCTTGAAGCATGAAAACAAACAGTCAATTTTGTTAGAGTACTTGGACTAACCTCTACCACAGTGAGGATAATCTGTAATAATGCTGACAGAACCAAGCAAAATGTGCAAAGTGTTATATCTTTAAGTGCTGGCAGAATGAGTTTGTTTCGAAACAGCATTATGGACCAACATGGAAAGACTGGCCATAGGCATTCTGGATCAAAGAACAAACCAAGTGCCAGGTGCTTTTTAGTTTGATGTTTGTCCAAGAAAAAGCTAGAAACCTGTATGATACCTTAATGAATAAGTAGGGTGAGAGTTGATTGCCCAGAAATTTCAGTGCTAAGTCATACATGATTCAGTCATTTCAAGAGGAGTGTCTGTTTGTACAACATTAGAGTGGGAAGCAGCCAATACTGACATAGGAGGGGCTGATGAGCTCTCTGCCCACTGGAAGAGATTCATTGAAAAAAGTGGTTATTCAGTAGCATATGCTTTCAAACTTGGAAATGTCTAAACCAGCGAATGTAACTTTGGGAAGAAGAGAAGTCTGCACCAGAATTTAAAGCTGCCAAAGATTGCCTGACTATTTTGCTTGGTTGGAATGCTGCAAGAGATTTAAATTTTTTGCTCACGGTGATGTACCAGCTTGAGAAAGGAGGGCCATTAAGGAAAACCAAAAGAACTGCAGATGCTATATAAATCACGAACAAGAACAAAGTTGCTGGAAAAGCTCAGCTGGTCTGGCAGCATCTCTGGAGGAGAAAGCTGAGTTCTGAGGAAGGGTCACCGGACCCAAAACCTTAACTCTGTTTTCTCCTCCACAGATGCTGCCAGACCTGCTGAGCTTTTCCAGCAACTTTGTTTGTGTTGTTGAGGGCCATTAAGGAGTTACTCCAAAGAGCATCTCAGGAATGGTTTTTCTTTTATCATATAGTTTGATGCCACACTGTGACTTTAGATCAAAGACATGAAGGAGATGGAAATGTGAAAACTGTCTTCAAGATTGGAATTCAAAGTAACACTATACTTCCATACTACTAGTACTAAATACTGCTATACATGGTAATCACAGACATACCAAACTTTGATCTTAATAAGGAATAATCTGTGATCATGTTCATGTGCTCTTCATACTCTTTCACATTCTATAGCATTCTAACTCCATCCAACAGTGATATTAATCCTCAGTGATGTTCACTTCTGTGACATCATTACATGGTACTTCAGGGTTCTGAAGTCCTTACAAATACTTCTCTACGTATGACAACCCTACTTGGAGGACACCTTATGCCAGGGAACATATTATTTTCAAAATATTGCTCCTGTTGGATTGCCCAGATTATCCCATTAGCCTTGATGAGGTATCTGAAAACTTGAGGATGCTTTTCCTGCTAGCAAACAGTCCATGGATCAGGGAGCAATAGCAATATTCAAGGCCTACTACATCCACTGTATCATCTCTCAATTCATTAATGCTTCAAATGGTGAGTATGCACCAGTAAGGGAATTTTGGCACGGCTACAAATTCAAGAGCATCGACAATACCACTGGTGAATGGAATGGAGTCATGTCAGTGTGGCTGAATGGTCTGTAGCAAAGATTGAAACCCAAGTAAGTCATGAAATCATGACCTCACAGAGATAGAATGGCCATAGAGGTAGAACGGCTGTGACAAAGTAGATGACACTAACATGGTAGAATTGCTTGCATCTCTTGAAGAGGAGTTGTCTAACAAAGACTTTTTGCAGCTCAATAACCAATAGCTTGAAGAGGAAGACAGTGTGCTGAATCACTGTCCAGTTGATAAAGTGATGATGATCATCACATTGACCTGAACAGAGATTGCAATGCCAGAATGAGCAGAAGGTTCAATTATGCCATTAACTGTCACAAGGAGATCTATTTTGAAAAGGAAATCAGAGCCGTCCAACAGTCCTTCGCAACATTTTGTGATCATGGCCCTTCGTACCATTAATGCCACTACATTGTCAGATGCCTTCTTCAATCCAGAATGAGCAGTGTCTTCAAAAGATCCTCAAACTCCAGTGACATTGAAAGTCACGACAACAACAAGATCTTCCCCTGAGCCAAAATACCCTGTATTGAAGGTCTAAATCGTACAAAGTCATCTCCACTGAAACCTTTAGGTATGTCCTCAAACCATTCTGATGCTGTCAAACATCCTCAGCAACACATAGTGACTGACCAAAATTGAAGATGTTTAAGAAGGCATTGGCACTAGAGAAGCAGTGACCTTTCAAGTAACACTAGTCCGAATGTGGACGAGTCTGGAGATTGTACATCAAACTTAGCAGTCAACTCAGAACTCATCAGCCAAAGCAGAAGCAAGCCATGCCAAGACAGGGGACTGCTTAACAGAGACTAGTGAGGGTTGTCTAAGTTAAATTTATACAGCATTTCAACTGTATTGAGTGTTTTTTATTTTTGTTTTGCAAGTTATTTAAGCCAGGGATGGATGGTGCTGCGTGGTATTTCAAATTTTGTATTTTTCTCTTGGGCAAAGCTTGTCTTCAGGAACCTAACTCTAACTCTGGCTTTAACATTAATTGGAGATGGTTTTCAATAGCAATCAAAATCTTTTTATTTCAAACCATAACTTGCAGGAACACAAACTTGACTTGAAGTGAGGATACACTGTGTATAATATTAATATATAATATACTTCTATCAGTGAATTATTTCCCTTGTTATTTCTTATTTCCATCTAAACTGATGCTATGTCCTGATCTCATTGCTATCCTGATACCATCCTTTATTAATAGAGTACTCCACCCCCTTATACTTTCAGTCTGTTTTTCTTCAATTTCAAGTACCCCTAAATATTCAGTTCCATGACTTTGTTACCTGTAGTAATGTCTCTGTTAAATTGACATTGTATCATACTCTTTTATTATCATTGGTGTCATCATTTTACCTATTGTATTACAAATATGGTATGCATTCAAATCGAGATAACAAGGTGTAGAACTGGATTAACACGGCAGATCAAGCAGCATCGGAGGAGCAGGAAAGCTGATGTTCCGGGTTGAGACCCTTCTTCAGAAATGGGGGAGGGGAAGGGGATTCTGAAATAAATAGGGAGAGAGGGGGAGGCGGATAGAAGATGGATAAAGGAGAAGATAGGTGGAGAGGAGACAGACCGGTCAAAGAAGTGGGATTGGATCCGGTAAAGGTGAATGTACGTGGGGAATTAGGAGAGGATAGGTCAGTCCAGGGAGGACGGACAGGTCAAGGAGGCAGAATGAGGCTAGTGGGTAGGAGACGCGGGTGGGGCTTGAGGTGGGAGCAATTGATAGGGAGGTGAGGACAAGCTGGGTTGGTATTGGGATATGGCTGGGGGAGGGAGATTTTGTAGCTTGTGAAGTCCACATTGATACCCTTGGGCAGCAGGGTTCCCAAACAAAATATGAGATGCTGCTCCTGCAGCCTTTGGGTGGCATCATTGTGGCAATGCAGAAGACCCAGGATGGACATGCCATGCAAGGAGTGGGAGGGGGAGTTGCAATAGTTCGCGACTGAGAGGTGTAGTTGATTGTTGTGAACCGAGCGTAGGTGTTCCACAAAGCGGTTCCCAAGTCTCTGCTTGGTTTCCCCAGTGTAGAGGAGGCCACAGCAGGAACAGTGGATAAAATGTACCACATTAGCAGATGTGCAGGTGAACATCTGTTTGATGTGGAAGGTCTTCTTGAGGCCTGGGATGGGGTTGAGGGGGCAGGTGTAGGGGTAGGCGTAGCACTTGCTGCGGTTGCAAGGAAAAGTGCCGGGGGTGGTGGAAGTGGTGGGGAGTATGGAGCAGACAAGGGAATCACAGAGTGAGTGGTCCCTCTGGAAAGCAGATAAGGGTGGGGAGGGAAAAATGTCTTTGGTGGTTGGGTGAGATTGTAGATGGCAGAAATGTCGGAAGATGATGCATTGGATCTGGAGGTTGGTGAGGTGGTATGTGAGGATGAGGGGGACTCTGTTTTGGTTGTTATTGTTGGTAGCGAGTACGAGGGATGAATCACGGGAAATGCGAGAGACACGGTCGAGGGCGTTTTTGACCACTGGGGATGGGAAGATGCGGTCTTTGAAAAATGAAGACATCTGGGATGTCCAGGAGTGGAAAGCCTCATCTCTGGAGCAGATGCGGCAGAGGCAAAGGTATTGGGAATAGGAGATGGCCTTTGAGCACAAAGGTGGGTGAGAGGAGATGTATATTCTAGGGAGCTATGGGAGTTGGTAGGCTTGAAATGGATATCGGTTTCCAGGTGGATGCCAGAGATGGAAACAGAGAGGTCCAGGAAGGAGAGAAAGGGATCAGAGATGGTCCAGGTCAACTTAAGGTGTTAGTGAAGTGGATGAACTGTTCGAGCTCCTTGTGGGAGCACGAGACAGCTTCGATACAGTCATCGATGTAACAGAGGAAGAGGTGGGGGATAGGGCCAGTGTAGCTTTGGAAGACGCTACATGTCCTACAAAGAGGGAGGCATAGCTTGGGCCCATGCAGGCACCCATAGCCATACCCTTTGTCTGTAAGAAGTGGGAGGAATTGAAGGAGAAGTTGTTAAGGGCGAGGGAGAGTTCAGCTAAGCGGATGAGGGTGTCACTGGAGGGAGACCGGTTGGGCCTGCAGGACAGGAAGAAGCAGAGGGCCTTTAGGCCATCTGCATGGAGAATGCAAGTGTATAGGGACTGGACATCCATGGTAAAGATGAGGTGTTGGGGACCAGGGAATCGGAGGTTTTGGAGGAGGTTGAGGGTATGGTTGGTGGGAGGGGGAGAAAATGGAGTCGAGAGAAGTGGAGATGAGTTTGATAGGGCAGGAGTAGGTGGAGGCAATGGGTTGACCAGAGCAGTCAGGTTTGTGGATTTTGGGAAGGAGATAGAAACGGGGGTGCGGGGTTGGGGAACGATGAGGTTGGAGGCTGTGGGTGGGAGGTCACCTGAAGTGATGAGGTTGTGGAAAGTTTGGGAGATGATGTTTTGGTGGTCAGGGGTGGGGTCATGATCAAGGAGGTGGTAGAAGGAGGTGTCGGAGAGCTGTTACCTGGCCTCGGCGATTTAAAGGTCAGTTCGCCATACTACAACTGCTTCTCCCTTCTCCGCAGGTTTTATGACGAGCTTAGGGTTGGAGCGGAGGGCTGCACATTCTGTGGGGGAGAGGTTGGAGTGGGTGAGAGGGGTGGAGAGGTTGAGGTGATCAATGTCGCGACGGCAGTTGGAGATGAAGAGTTTGAGGGAGAGTAGGAGGCCTTGGGGTGGTGTCCTGGAGGAGGGATGTGTCGGAAGTGGGAGAAGAGGTCAGTAGGGGGAGGGTTAGGCTCACGATTAAAGAAGTAAGTGCAAAGGCGGCAGAAAAACTGTTCAACTTCCAAGCATGAGTATTTGTTGATGTTTGGGTGGTGGGGGACAAAGGTGAGCCCTTTACTGAGGACTGACCGTTGGTCTTAGGTAAGGGGGAGGTCTAGGGGGCTGGTGAAGACCTGGCAGGGCTGGGTGCTACTCTGGCCTCTGGCACTGCTGGCTGTGGAGATGGTGGGCAGAGCGGCATGGGCAGAGTGGCATAAGCTGGTAAATCTTGGATGTTGGTGGCAGCATCATCCTTGATGTCGGTGGTGTCGCCTTGGAAACGGAGGCAGTGCATCAGCAGCGGTGTCGATGGCGTTCACTGTACCAGAAGTGGCGTACTGGACGGTGGTTGATGTGATGGGATCCATGGGTGCTCTAAAGGTGCCTACATGGCCGCTGGCAGCGGGCACGTAGTGGGGCAGGCACCAGTAAGTTTAAAGTACTTTTGGTTTTTCGTGTCCAATAAAGCCGAGTAGAATTGTGTGTTCAGGTTGTGGATCCTGCAAAGAATAAAAAACAAGAGAGGTCCTTTTCAGGTCTGGGAGAGGGAGTCTCTGAGATGGGGTAGGCTTAATTGTAGTATTAGGCGATGCTGGCGCATTGCTGCGAGTGTGTGTTTCAGGAGTCACAGGGAGAAAGGCTTCTGAAGGATATCAGTGTTGTGAATGTAGCGGTCGTCGCGGTTAGAGCCAAATTGGGAAGGCTTAAATATAGACTGTAGTCTGTTGGGGATGATCGGGTTCCGTAAGCAGGTACTCGGGCAATGTGGCTGTTCAACCTGGTTTGCTTCAGGATGTGATCAAGCAGTTTCAGGGCCGAAGAGATTACAAGATGGTTGCAGTGGGGGAGGGATACACTGAGATCTTTCCAGAGGGAGGAGGGTAACCTCTTCTAGGTCGGCATCCGTAGAGCAGGCTTCGCAGTGAGGTTAAAATTGGTACAGAGATAGTAGGAACTGCTGATGCTGGAGAATCTGAGATAGCAAGGTGTTGAGCTGGATGAACACCTTCTGAAGAGACCCTTCTTCAGAAATGGGGAGGGGAAGGGGATTCTGAAATAAATAGGGAGAGAGGGGGAGGCAGATAGAAGATGGATAAAGGAGAAAATAGGTGGAGAGGAGACAGACAGGTCAAAGAGGCGGGATTGGAGCTGGAAAAGGTGAATGTAGGTGGGGAGTTAGGGAGGAGATAGGTCGGTCCAGGGAGGACGGACAGGTCAAAGAGGCAGGATGAGGCTAGTGGGTAGGAGATGGGGGTGGGGCTTGATGTGGGAGAAGTGGTTAGGGAGGCGAGGACAAGCTGGGCTAGTTTTGGGATGTGGTCGTGGAAGGGGAAATTTTGAAGCTTGTGAAGTCCACTTTGATACCCTGGGATTGCAGTATCATTCCTTGCATTCAGATCGAGAGTTTTTAATATTGCTTCTTCACCATTCTTTCCTACTTTGACATTTATTTTCTGGAATGCATGTTTTTATGCACTGTCCTTTCATGTCATATGATGTTCTTACTACCCATAATGCTACCATGCACTGTCATCTTGTTTTCTAAATTTGCCAAATTTGAACTCCGTTAGGAAGCAAGGGGAAAATAGAGGGTCTCGGACACCTTGAGGTACAGTTATGACCAGAGCAGGAAGCCATGATTGCTAATGGATGCATTGATTAACGTACTTAAGAAGTGAAGGATAATGTTCAGTTTCTCAACCAATGTCCCAGAGTTGCTCTGCTGACACTGAGAGGTATGCATTTATGAACAATGTGTCACAGAATTCTTGACTGGGACAAGAAGTAGCTGTCATCTCTTGAGCAGTAGAGTTTGGTAGAGGAAGCACTGGTGAATGATAGTGTACCAAGCAGAGGGTTAAATTTAGACAAGCTACTCTGGAAAATGGGCAGAATACCAAGGAGGACCTTCAGCAAATGCACTTTCCTGGTTAAGGAAGAAGCCTAAAGAACATAGTGAGACGCTGCAAAGGGAAGGCACTGCTAATGACATGAGGGAAACTGCCCATGACTCGGCTACTTACAAATGACGGAGTAATTTTGCTGTAAAATACTGTGCCCATCCAGGAGTCGGATCCACAATGACCCAATGCCTCACAGTCTCGTGAAAGTCTACTATTTGTCTGCAGCAATCAGAGTCACTGTTGAATTAATTTTTATGCATCTGGCTCATTCCAGCATCAGCTGTTGATCTAGGCCGGTCATGGATGTCTTATTTTGGAGAGCATGGAAATGCATCCACTTTGAGGCATATGTGGCATTTCAGGCATAAAGGATTTGCAATCATCATTTATACCCATGTTACTTGTAAGGCTCCGACAGACCAATCAGCCAGATTGCTAAATAGGACAGGCTTTCATTCAATGAATGATTATGATCACAAGAAGCATAATTTACCCAGGCACAGTCATTATGCCTTTATTCTTCATACCTCTTTAAATCAATATCTATATCTCAGTGTGTGGCTGCTAGAGGATAAAGGCTATCCTGATGATTGTTTGGTGTCCAATCATACATATGCAGTGGCTCCAAACCAAAGCCATTTATAGATAGGTGCAAGTATTAAACAGGCCACTGGCACTTTGAAGATGTCCTTAAATGGCCAGTTGGTATCCTGCAATATGAGTCAAATGAGTGTCTTGCATTGTGGTCATAATGCTGCATGCTGAATAATATGACAATACACAGAGGCATGGAACTGGATAAAGAGGTGGGCCTGGAGCAACAACCTTCCCTGGCTGAGGATTGGGGGAAGAGGAAAACAAAGGGGGTGCTCCAGAAGTGCCAAATACTCAGGCATAGGACGGAGGCAGCCAAGGCTGTGGCAGGCTTCATGGCAATAGGCTGGTATAGCTGGAAGGGCCAAGCTAATTAACAACATTTCATGTCAGTGGCTCTTACTTCTGTGACAGATGACTTTGTAATTCATCTTCCATTTGAAAGAGAGATTATCCAGGAAAGACATACTTCTTGATAATCCCAATACATCCCAAATTGATTGAAAATGGAGTCACCACCACCGGCAATCTCCCCTAAAATATACCATAGCACCACAGGAAACCCATGCTCCCCAATCCATCCCCACCACTCCTACCCTTAGCTCTCAGTTCATTTTGACACAAGCAATAATAATACACAAATCTAATTATTGTTATGGGGTGATGGAAATGAAGATAATAAATGGTTTCAAAAATAATTTGCTGGGCACTGGTGGGAAATAAACCTGTATGCCTAACTTGCTGGTGAATTGGACTAATTGGATTTATAGAGAGCAGGCAAGGACTCAGTGAGTCAAACAGTTTCCTTTGCTGCTATAATAACTCCACAACACTAACTGTATTACTCTATTATTAAAGGACATGTTCATGACAATAAAAACTGAGAAAACATCACATAAGTCACCTATAAAGGGCATCTAACAAAATAGTCATTTTTGTTCCTATCTACTTCTAAGGGATGCTCCCCTCTGGCTGATGATAAGGTGAATTAAAATTAGATTTTATTGTCATGTGTACTCAAATACAGGAGTACAATGAAAAGTGTACAAAGTCGCCATTGGTTGCAAAACCAGAATTAAAACAAAACAGCAGAAATAAAAAAACAGAGCCAAGTGGAAAAACGTCCAAATCTAAAATAAAGAAAAATGTCCAGATCTTAAAGCCCCAGTTCAGTAAAGGTGTATGGACTGCTCAGTCTCCAAGGCACGTACCCAAGCCTACCCATGGCCTGTAATCTTTTGCTGCCACTGCTATCTCTGATCGCAGGTAGGAGCTTTATCACCACTGGCTTGATTGCTGGAAGGAGTTGCGAACATACTGCCAATTCTGATGCTGCCACCACTTCTGATCATTGGGAGAAGCTTTGCCGACACTATCGCCCCCGATCACTGCTGCTGTCCCAGTCACCAGGGGAAATCAGGAACATACTGCTGATTCCAATGCTGCCGATGCCTCCATTCTTAGAAGGAGCTTTACTGCGACTGCTGCTGCCAGCCCCAGTTGACAGGAGGAGTCACAAATTAGCTGTTGTTGCCTCCAACTGCCAGGAGGCTGCTGCCATTCCACGAACGACTCGCTCTTGTATCGATGCTTATGACCCCGCCGCAAAAGGCTTTAAAGAAAAGGAAATTTAAAAAGGAACAAAAAGAAAAAGAAAGCAAATGGGAGTGGTCAAGCCCTGAGCTCAGAAGCCCAGATGCATCCCTGCTACTCTGCTGTGATCTTGACTCCTCACCTGCTCCTTGCTTTGCTAATTCTGAGATGCCTGTGACTTTTGTCCTCGTTAATATGGCCTTCTGTACAGGCTGTTGTTGACTACATTGTTACAGTGTCAGCCTTTGTCACAGGAACTTACTTGAATGGCTCCTTATTAAGAGAGATCAGGGAAGTGAGAGGTCCATCTTAAAGGTGCCTTCTTCAGAACTCAAAATAGGAAGTATACTGGACTCAGAGTCAAATACTTTCAAAAGTTGATTGAAATAGACTCTTTGCGGGTAAAAGGATGTCTGACAAGTGCGCGGAGTTCGAGAGTGTGATGATGAGAGTTCCAGGCATTAAGTTCCTGTTAAGAGTCAAGGCTAAGGCTGGTAAGAATAAGGAACAATGAATGAATAAAGATATGAGATTCTGGCCAATAATAAAATAGTTTCTTACTTGACATATAGACAACTTGATTCAATTGAATCTCTTCATCAATATAAAGAGTGTAGGGGCATTCTTAAGAGAAAAATCAAGAAGGCAAAGAAGAGATATGAGATAGTTTTGGCAGATAAGGTTAGGGATAATCCAAAGAGATTCCATAAATACATTAAGACCAAGAGGGTAACTAAAGAGAGGGTAGGGCCTCTTAAAGATCAAGTCTTTGTGTTGAACCTCAGGACATGGGCAGATACTAAATGAATATTTTGCATCAGTTTTTCCTGTGGAGAAAGAAATGAAGTCTAGACAATGCAAAGAAATAAACTTTGATGCTTTAAAAACAGTTCACGTAACAGAAAAGGAAGTTCAGGAGGTCTTAGAGAATATAAAAATGGATAAATCTCTGTGACCTTGATCTAATGTATCCCAGAATGGTGTGGGAAGTAAGGGAGGAAATTACGAGACTCCTTGAAAAATATTCGCATCACCTATAACTACAGGTGAGGTGCCTGATGACCAGAATGTGGCTAATGTTGTACCTTTGTTTAAGAAAGGTTGTAAGGAGAAACAAAGGAACTATAACTTAGGAGTTCTGACTTCTGTTGTGGGTAAGTTGTTGGAGGTGACCATAAAAGATAGGATTTATGGACATTGTGTTAGACAGGCAAAAATTGATTAGGGATCGTCAACACGGTTTTGTGCGAGGAAAATCGTGTCTCTCAAACTTGATTGAACTTTTTGAGGAAGTTACCAAAATGATTGATGATGGCAGAGCAGTAGACATTGTTTATTTGGATTTTAGTAAAGCCTTTGACAAGGTTCTGCATGGTAGACTAATTGATAAAGTTAGGTCACATGGGATTCAGGGTGAGCTTGCCAATTGGATACATAACTGGCTTACTGGCAGGAGGCAGAGTATAATGGTTGAGGGTTGCTTTTTGGACTGGAGGCCTGTGACCAGCAGTGTTCCACAGCGATCAGTTCTGGGTCCTCTTTTGTTTGGCATTTATATATATGATATGGATGAGAATATTGAAAGCATGATTAGTAAGTTTGCGGACAACACTAAAATTGGTGGCAGAGTAGATTGCAGACGGACCTTGATCAAATGGATCAATAGGTCAAAAATGACACATGGAGTTCAATCTGAATAAGTACAGAGTATGGCATTTTTGGTACAACAAACAAGCGTTGAGCTTACACAATTAATGATAGGGCCTTGGCTAGTGTTGAAGAACAGGGGGACCTAGAGATGCAGGTACGTAATTCTTTGAAGTTTGCGTCACATGTAGACAGGGTGGTTAAAAGATATTTGGCACGCTTGCCTTCACTGCTCAGTCCTTTGAGAAGAAGAGTTGGGAAGTTATGTTGAGATTGTGCAGGACATTTGTGAGGCCTGTTCTGGAATACTGTATCCTGTTCTGGTCGCCCAATTATAGGATGGGCATTATCAAGCTGGAGAGGGTTCGGAAGAGATTTACCAGGATGTTGTGGTGTATGGACGTTTTGAGTTATAAAGAAATGCTGCTTAGACTGGGACTTTTTCACTGGAGCATAGGAGGTTGAGAGGCAACCTGATAGAAGTTCATGAAATAATGAAAGGTATAGATAGAGTTAATGTAGTTGACTTTTCCCTAGGATGGGAGATTTTAAGAGTAGGGGTCACATTTTTAAGGTGAAAGGAGAGATATTTAAAAAAAGACATGAGGCAAATCTTTTACACAAAGGGTAGTTTGCATGTGGAATGATGAACTTCCTGAGGAAGTAGTGAATGTGGGCGTAATTACAACCTTTAATAGAGACATTTAGATAGAAACATGAATAGGAAAGGTTTGGAGGGATATGGTCAGGAGCAAGCAGATGGGACGAGTTTGATTTGGAATGGACTGGTTGGGCCAAAGGGTCTGTTTTCTTGCTGTATGACTCTATGACTATAACTCTGTCAGAAACAGTTAATATCTTGAGTTCAAAATGACGTCTTTTTCATAAGTTCTAAAGAAGAATCAAATTAGACTTGAAACATTAATTCTGTTTCTTTTTCCGCAGATGTGAAACCTGCTGAATTTCATCAGCACTTTGTTTTTATTTCAGATCTCCAAATTTGCTGTATTTTGGTTTGCTTTGAAATATGCTCGATACAATCAAACAGTGTTTGTTGGGCTTCTTCCTAACAACAAGCCTAGAGTTGTCTTAGCAACTGTGTAACAGCTGATTCACACTTGCCAAGTTGAATAAAAACTTTCTCACTTTGTTCATCATAAACTGCGTAAGCCCTGTGACAGTTTGAGGAGGTGGAAAATCTTTAATTGCTCTGATTTTCTCAGGATCTGCTATGACCCCTGATGCTTGTGCAATGTGCCATGGGAACTTAATATTCCGTTGTAAGAATTCACATTTATTATTGAGGGCAGATACTACTTCTTGGAGATTTAGCACAACTCTCACTCTGGCGTCATGCTTTGTCTTCATTGATCCATGGATTATAATGTTATCCACATGGCAAATTACTCCCTCCAATCTTTCCAGGATATTATTTTAATCTGCTGAAAATGTTCTGGTGCAGAAATGACACCAAAAGGTAATCAATTGAGATAATCTCTCCCAAATGGTGTAATAACGTATGTAAATAGTTTTAATTTTTCATCCAAAGAAATTGCCAGAAGTGTCTATTCACATCTAGTTTGGTGAAAATTGAACTGTTTCCTGGTGTAGTCAAATTGTGATCCGTGGAGTACATAGGACATAGAACATTACAGCACAGTACAGGCCCTTCGACCCTCTATTGTGCCGACCTGCCATACTAATCTGAAGCCCATCTAACCTACACTATTCCATGTACGTCC
This sequence comes from Stegostoma tigrinum, assembly GCF_030684315.1. Taxonomy (NCBI): domain Eukaryota; kingdom Metazoa; phylum Chordata; class Chondrichthyes; order Orectolobiformes; family Stegostomatidae; genus Stegostoma; species Stegostoma tigrinum. The sequence goes on along the minus strand of NC_081369.1, from coordinate 11,483,498 downwards.
ATATGCTTGTCCAATGAAGACTTAAATGTACCTAAAGTTGGCAAATCTACTACCGTTGCAGGCAAAGCGTTCCATACCCTTACTACTCTGAGTAAAGAAACTACCTCTGACATCTGTCCTATATCTTTCACCCCTCAATTTAAAGCTATGCCCCCTCGTGATCGCCATCACCATCCTAGGAAAAAGGCTTTCCCTATCCACCCTATCTAACACTCTGATTATTTTATGTCTCAATTAAGTCACCTCTCAACCTTCTTCTCTCTAACAAAAACAGCCTCAAGTCCCTCAGCCTTTCCTCGTAAGACCTTCCCTCCATACCAGGCAACATCCTAGTAAATCTCCTCTGCACCCTTTCCAAAGCTTCCACATCCTTCTTATAATGCGGTGACCAGAACTGTACGCAGTACTCAAATTGTACATTTACATGTGCTATTGATAATATTCAAAAAAATTTTCACCAGGATTTGTTTCGTAAAGGCACAGAAACTACGCGAAATGTACTTAAGAAGCTGAAAGAGGACCAGGTTAAAGATTCAAATTCACACCTTTCATCAGAACCCAGTTAGTCAGATGCTAACAACCCATTAAGTGTTTCTTGCGTCCTTTTGATTTTGTTTTGGATTTCCAACTTTTACAATTCTTTTTCCCTCAAATCTTAAAGAATTATTGTGATCCAGGAACAGAATTTTTTTAAGATAAGAGTTGAATTTCTCATTCAACTGCTTTATTCAAAAGTATGAGTCCCACACAGTGGGACCATTTGATATGGGTTCTGGAATCACACCTGAACATCAATTTGTAGCTTTAAGCAGTTGCAACCCTTGAATCTACTTCATTCTTTACTTTCTGACAAAGTAGGTGAGAAACTTTCTTACTGTGAACATGCATGCACATTTTGCTCAGGATGCAAGGTGATATGATAAGCTGTTTTCAGCTTCCAAAGCCCTTTCCACCATTCTGGAAATTCAACTCCAAAATCTAAGTTTCTTTTGGTTTTCCAATTACTCTACTTTGTGAATTGGCTGTAAATCTGTAGTAGATCTTTGAATTAAATGCGAACAAGCCCGGTTCTGGATTTTGTATAAGAATTGTCTAATTTTCCTGAGTTTATTTTGAAATATGTAGAATCATAGAATCCCTACATTGTGTAAGTAGATGATTTGGCCCATCGAGTCCATATCAACCTTCTGAAGAGCACCCACCCAGACTCATCCCCCACCCTATTCCAGTCTGTTTCCTGACTATCACTGCTTATCCATAGAATGGCTGAGGAAACTCTTGCTGCAGCCACAGATCAGTGTCAAAAATAACCAAACTGCAGTATCATTATCCAATTTAAAATGTGTTTTTTGTTTGTCAACTGAAATTTCTGCACAGCAGATCTTCCAGTTGATCCTTTAATATTAGAGTGTATTTTTCCTTCTTGTTTCTGAAATGTGAGCTTCTTGATGTGACACACTGCTTTAAAATGACATCTTTTCATAAAAGTGCCAGGTAGTAGTCTTCATGCTGATGCTGCCTTTGCCCTTCACATTGGTTGTGACAACTACCATGCCTTCTGCACACTTCCCTCATACTGTGCAGTTATGTTTTTCTTCTTTGGAGATTAATAAACTCCACAGGATTGGTTGTTTCTTGTAATAAATCTATTAGCTTCCATTACTTTGCAGTTGTATCTTCTAACTGTCCTTTGCCAGTCAACTGAATAACCTTGGCAATGTCAAGGCATCCCTTGACTGCAGAAATTCAAACATGCTTCATTTAAGACCTCTAACAACGATTTGGTCCTGCAGAAGCTTTTCTAAGAAATACTCCCAATTTTCTGAGAGCTGATATAAATTATTGATAAATGAATCCATACTTTCTCCCGCTTGTTGGATGCACTTGATAAACTTCACCTACTGAATCATTGTATTTCTTCTGAAACTGAAATAGATATCAAATTCTATATTTACTGAACCATTTGTAATTTTTTATTGCAAAAAATATACATTATTCATTAAAAAATCTTTATGCGCATACACAGTTACTGAAGCAGTTCTGTGCGGTCTTTCCAGATGAAAAACAAACATTGTAATTTGGCATTCCCAGCAATTACAAAAACCTAAGGCATTTCTTTCTGATACAGTACATTATTTACATATATCTGAAGCACCAGGAGGGTCTGATAATTGAAATGGACCCTCATTGTTTTGTTCAAGGAGAACCATGACTTCGACTGGAACAACAGCAAGATCCTGGGACAGGCTAGGCAGAGACAAGCACGAGAATTCTTGGAAGCATGGCACTCCACGAAGCATGCTATTAATAAATACATTGAACTTGACCCTGTATACGTTCCACTACAGAGGAAACCCAGAAGTGAGGCTATCCATCATAATGGACCTCAGAGTTTAAAAACCAGGCGGGAAAACACACCGACACTTCATCAGAGGCTGCACTGAGGATATTACCAAGCACAGTAACGAAACGTCTGTGGAACAACAAGCCAACTCGGCAAGCCAACACACCTCAACACCCACAAACTGAGCTACAGATCTGCTCCAAATCCTTAGAATTCACATGCTACCCGCCAGAAGCATACTGTCATAAACATCTAGCAAGTGCTGGCCAGTAAAATGCTGGTTTTATTCTTTCCAAAGGACTCAAGGGCCTTGGTCAGCTCATCCAGAGATATTGCTTTATTTCCACTTTGATTTCCTGTCTTGACTAGGATGTCATCTGCTCAAACTCCCAATAACCACTTTTTGCTGTTGCTAAAACAAAAACAAAGTTGTTAGAGAAGCTCAGCAGGTCTCTCTCAGCATCTACGAAGGAAAAAACAGTTAACGTTTCAGGTCCGGTGACTCTTCCTCAGAACTGAGGTGCTGTTGCTGGTCTTTTTAGATTTGTTGCTGGCTCTGATACATTGTAGTCTGTTGTGAATTTATGGTGCCCGTTTAGCTACTTATTAGCTGAATTGGGCCTGCAATTTGGAGTGACAACTATTTCTTCAGCATTTTTTTTAGTTGCTATTCTCTGCATGCTGTTCAATCATTGGCTGTTCTTTTGTTACCCGTTCACCTCCTACCACCATATGTGGCTAGATCCAGGAGAGAGGCTGGTTAATATTGCAAAAACGTTTTGATGTAAGCATAAATATTGCCTGTTTGTTTAAATACAAATTATACACAAACCAAAATCCCGTATCTGCCAGGAAGGTATTGGAAGGAATACTGTCTACTTGTCATGTGATATTACATCACTTCCAAATGATGATGTGAACTGACTTATTTACATAAATACATTAACGTATTATACATATGCGTATATTATATACAAATCCTTTCATTGTATATTAATGCTGCTAAATGTGGTCATAGGTATTTGTTACTCTACGTGTTAAGTGTGCTTTCATGTCTGTTCTTAAGAAAATTGCAGCATTTGTGAGGGAAAGTTTTGATCTTGATTTTTGCCTTTGTCAAGTAAACCATGAAAAATATGAAGAAATGCAAAATGATAAGTAGGAGTTGTTCTTCAGCACGATCCGAGAATGAAAAACGTAGGGAGGCAAATTTGCAGCTGAAAGCAAACTATCGACAGAATGTCGCGGGTACTAATTGCTCGTGGAAGAGGAAGTGGAATGATGAACACTTGATAATTAAGCGTTCGGGAAGAGGCAGTCCTTCGACTTTTTAAGTAATTGTAGTCTTGTGTTAAATCTGTAGAGGGCGCTGGTTTGGTCGATCAGTCTTTTCACAGAACGGGAGAGAAGGACAGGGAGGGCAGAGGGGATCACCCAGGCTCGGGGCGGTAGAGCCAAAATACATCGCTAAGAAATGGCCGGAAGGTTGTTCTGGAGCCGAAGCTGGACAGTGCCTATTGTCATTCTAGGGCTTCTCGCCATTTCTAGCCGGGCTGAGGAGGATACCTTTAGTGCAGAGGTAAAGAAGACATCCGAACTCCGGTTGGAGTCAGTTTCCAAGTCGGGTTCATGCATGTACAGCAGCTACAGTATTTGTACAAAACACATCTTCGAATAGCTATTGCCGATCTGACTGTACAGTGTTAACAGCACCGGGGAATGTGATATTGCTACATGTTATTTCTGTACAGTATTAAATTGCGTGATTGGACTCTATTAAAGCATGTTCATTGTTAATTTGCACGATTGAAATGTTCAGTAATATGTCTATAGCTTTACTAATATTACAGTATTAATATGCATAGGAGTATTGTCCAGTATTAGCATGGTAACCCTGCAGAATTCATACGCATTGTTTAATCACCACCTTGAGTTTGAAACGTTTGACTTGCTGTGCAGAATTAGTATATTCACCTAACCTTATTTAGTACTAAATTATGCTAATAAAATTGTATTTTATACCAGTATATGGATTTATTCATTCGACAGTGCTGATACATAGGAATAGATTCATTGATCATACTAATATGAATGTTAGCCTAAAAGTATTTAATTAATATACATGCATTATCTTATTCAATATTAAAGTGCTCCAATAAATTCCTAGTATTAAGTTGCATGGGTGTATTGTCCAGTATCAGTTCTAAATGCATTTAGAACAGGAAGATTCATGCATGTCCTCATTGTCCAATCTTACTGTACTGATTAATTTGCAGTATTCAGATGCATGCATGTACTCTGAAATAAGTTTGCCAATAAAATTATAATTGCAAGCTGCATATATATATATATTATATATATATATATACACACTCATTGTCCAATATTAATGGGCATGAATCAACTTCATCTCACTATGCATGATGTATTGGAGCATGAGAATATATTGGATTTGAAGTAGAAAATGTTGTTTGACATTTTGAGTGCGTTCATTACAGTCAATAATACTTTACATTATTATTATGCATTAATAATACCAAATACGAATAGACTACATCTTACTTTGCTAACTGTATGCTGCTTAGTCACTGACCTTAACTGAACTGGAGTACTGCCATCCATTTATGTTGTCTGTTTATTGGGCTATGACGGACTTGAGGTATGATTATTGAGCATTGTTAGGCTCTGTAAAGTATTCTACCTTGTTAGTCCTTTATGTTGTTAATAGTGGGGAAGCACTACAACATTAATTGAATTATTAAAGGCAAGATTGTCATAGAGTTCCACTCTTATTAGAAAGAGAGGACTGGTGGTAGTTTATCGGAGGATCATCATGCGTCAGTCAAGGTAAAGAAGGTGGGCCCTTTGTGGTGACCTCAGCGAGTGCAGTAATTAAATCCATACTGTTCATGACTCTATTATAAACTAGCCAACCAAGTTAACCGACCCCAGTTAACTCATGATATGTACGCAGAACAACTTGTTCACTGCATAGGTTCTGGTAGCAGTGAGGTTCAGGAATATTAAAGATTTTACCTATATTGCTGAATATGATAATTTGGGCAATGTAATTATTAACATTACATATTTTCTGTGACTATGCAAATCTTAAACGTAGCAACTCAGCTTAATAACATCATAAATTATGCAAAAGGATTTATGGATTTATTCCGATAGGGATAGAACTGAAAAGTAGAAAAGCTGTAGTGAATCTTAGGTAGACTACATTTGGTATATGGAGTACAGTGTTTTTCTATAGTACTGGTAATGGAGAAGATGTAAAATATATTTATAAGTATAGTACCAAAGTTGGAAGATTATGCTTCTCAGAAAAGATTGAAGATACTGAGGTTCTTTCTTCTGGCAAAAAAGAAAGCTGATTATGAATCAGCTTGTTTGTGATAAGGTAGATACAGATTGCATGGCTGTAAAGTTTGGCTGTGAGTGCCTGCACGTTTAATGCTTTGGTGCCATTTTGGTATCAAAGTGGTATATGCATTCTGTATGCACACTTCTTGCAAGATATGCACTTTGTCATGGTAACAGGCTTCTCTATGATGCATGGTGACAGTGACTGCATATATGTGGTTTTGCAGACACCATACGTGATGCAGTTAAAATATGACCATTCTGAACATACCAAGCAAATGAATAACCAGTATCTTGGGAGCAGCGATGATGCCTGTGTTTTGTGCTGGTAGAAAGGTGATGTTTTTCAGCAGAAGAAACTGTAGGTGGCCTTGGACGGTGCCATCAGATAGCTCTGAGACAGAAGGCTTGACTTTTGACTGCATCTCCTTGACATTGGTAGCAACAATCTTGGCTGGCTAGCTGACTGACTAGCAATAGCAGGGACACTGGCATTTTGTTGATGGTAGAAAAATAAATGCTGCTACTCCGAAAGTGGAGACCACATTTGTACTTTATGGAGCTATTACCATCCCCCTGGAAAGGAGCCTTAACAAGTTATCTGTTCAGAATAGATTGCTGAACTGCAGTGAGGCCCTACCAGTCCCTTCGAACACAGATATACATTACTATAATAGCATAATCTAAACATGCTTGAAAGCAATCTGAACAAAATCCTATGCCAAGTTTGTGCCAAACCCTTCAGTGCTCCTAGATGTTAACAACTGTCTGTCTGGCAGACCTGCCAATGCAACAAGCATTGTCCATATTCATTAGCTTTTTACAGTAAAGTTCTTAGCTGCATTGTCAGGAGCTCATGTACAGTCTCTCTCTGGGGAATTGGATCCTATGCAGGCCTTTCCTTCTGTCCTGGCTGCCAGCCAGTCATACTTGCTGATGCACCATGTGCAGATCGTTATTCTGTGTTGACATCTAAAGTATACATGAACATCAACTAGCCACAAAACGACATGACCCACTATCACTCGTATCCTTACACACAGATGAGGAAGGACACCACTTTGATTGGGACAACACATCCATCCTAGGACAAGCCAAACAGAGACACGCACGAGAATTCCTAGAAGCATGGCATTCCAACTGGAACTCCATCAACAAACACATTGATTTGGAGCCAATCTACCATCCTCTGAGAAAAAGAACAGGAAATGACATCACCAACCCAAGGAAACCTAACCAGATAAATAGAAAGCGGGACGTAACACCAGCGCTTTGTCGGAGGCTCACTGATGATGTTACCTAGAATGGTTACGAAACATCTGAAAACTAACCTTCCAGCTCAGCGAGCAAACTCACATCCAGAATCTAAAGTATGTAGAATGCCAGTGTCTAGGCGGCTGGCTGCAAGTGAGAGATTGAGCGATGGTGCTTATTTCACACTATCTTGCTCCCCTCAGAATCTATGCTGTTATGCCACATCATAACTAGGTGTTCTCTGGCGATTTGAATGGAGATGAGCACAAGAGTAGTGTCCTAGTGAGGAAATGGGAAGAAATCAGGAGATACATGCTGTACTTAGAAGAGATTGTGGAGTGATGGGTGGGTGGAACCCAAGAAAGTCATTTTGGCCATTAGATCACTTGCAGATGGTCGCAGCTGCACCAATAATGGTTGGCGCCATCTCCTCCATTAGGGTGGAGACAGCATTTGTGTTTGTTCCTTGCTGGATTGGCACTTCAGCATGAGGTTGCCTTATCTGCAAGAAAGAAGGACATATATCAGTGATAAGGTGCAGTTGTTTGGATGATGCAGTTGGTCTGTTTAAATAGCTGATGGCGTATGTAAGCTGCAAGATGTGGGAGTGAGGTATGCAGTAATGGTACAGTTTTGAAGGTGTGTGGTGGGGCTGGAGGGGAGTGTAGAGCAGACAAGGGAGTCCTGGAGAGAGTGGTCCCTCCGGAAAGCAGATAAGGGTGGGGAGGGAAAAATATCTTGTTTGGTGGGGTCAGATTGCAGATGGCGGAAGCGTCGGAGGATGATGCGTTGGTTCTGGAGGTTGGTGGCGTGGTACGTGAGGAGAATAGCACTTCTTATTCCACTTCGGAAGAAGGGAAAATAATAATTCGCCTTCCAGTCATGAACCATTTCACCTCCCCCTCCCACTCCCTGGGCGACATGCCCATCCTGAGCTTCCTCCGGTGTCACAGTGGTGCCTCCCAGAAACTGGAGGAGCAGCACCTCATATTCCGCCTTAGGAGCCTACAACCCAATGGTCTCAATGTGGACTTTAGCAGTTTCAAAATCTCCCCACCCCGACCTCATGATCAACCCTCCTACTCATCCCACCTACTTGACCTGACACAACCTGTCCATCTTCTCTCCCACCTGTCCACTCCTCCCAAATCACTGACCAATGCCCACCACTGCCTACCTGCACTCACTTATCAACATCCCACCTACCTTCCTCAGCCCCACCCCTCTCTATTAATTTCAGAGCTCCCTTCCCCTTCCCCCATTTCAGAAGAATGGTCCTGATCTGTAATGTCAACCTTCCTGCTCTTCTGATGCTGCCTGACCTGCTGTGCTCCCCCAACTCCACATTGTGTTATCTCTGAAGCCTGAATCTGACTTCCTATTTGAGTCCTGAGTCTGAGTTTTACTTGCCCCTTTCCCAAACCCCTCCCTTTGTCAGTGTCAGCGTGGGAATGGTAGCAGCTCCACAGTGAGCCTCGGGTAGCTCTGTGTCAGTGACAGAATCCTCACTGAGGGCCTGATGTTTCTCATTCTGGCTCCACCTTAGTCACCTCTGCCACCTCAAGTTTGCTCACAGCCAGCAGGTGCAATACTGCTGGTAAACACTAGCTCTGATAGCTGTTGGTGTCTCAGAGCTACTTGGAATGAGAATAGCAGAGAGAAACAAACAAATCCAAGTCAGAAATCTGTATAAGTAAATGTCAAAGTTGCAGGAATATACATTGAAAACTGCACGGGACTGCTTTAAAAGAGGAAGATTCACCACTGAATAACAATACAGATAAATACATTTATAAGCAACATACATAGGTAAAATCATACTTATTAATCAATAAACAGATATACACAAATGCATTTAAAATAACACATAGACATGTAGGTGCTCACAAAATTGAATATTTACAGCTCATTTCATTTCAGTGGTAATGATTAAGACATATGGATCTAATAAACAGACTAATATATATATATATATATATATATATATGCAATAATATGACAATAAAGAATTTCCCCTCTCTTTCTGGCATCTAATGGTTGTGAGACCTGAGTTCTACAACCTATGCTGTTTGCTACAGATTGATTGTTTGGTTTCTGAGAAAAGAAGGAGTGGTAAGATTTTTTTTGTTAACCATTTTCAGATGCAAAAGTGTAATTTTTGAAATATTAGAAATTAGTAAACCACTGATGAGTTTCGCAAACAGACTGTAAATCTATGTTGATTTATGTTTGAAAAAGAAAAGGTTTGGTTTTTATGCCGAATCTCTTGATTCTTAGGAGTTAGTCTCGTGATTTATGAGTTGGCAATGCTCAATCTGTAATTTTTCAGCTGTTATTGTATGCAAGCGAATAAAATTGTGATTATTTTAATTCTGAATGCCAGTTAATAGTTTGCAAAGTACCGAAGCCAAGAAAAAAGAGCATATAGTGAATCACAATGAATGAAACTTGAATAACACAAAATTTGTTGTGTTAATCCTATCAAGCATTCCTTCCCGTCAAGTAACACATCCCAAAGAATGATGCCTGATATAAACCAAAAGTTCACACTAATAACTCCAGATTAACTGAACTTGAGTAAACTTGACATATGATTGTCAAGTTTACTCAGTCATCTGAGATTGGAGAGATCTACTGAGATGGCAGAGATCAATCACGGTGAATTTAAATTACATAAAGCCTACACGTGATGGTTAGACCTGAACTGTGACGATGGATCATTATCTTGGACCGGCTTAAGAAATATTGAACATTTTTTTTAGAAAATAGGACATACAACCAAAAAATGTCCGAAAGTATAAATTCTGAGCAACATATTTCAGTGACTGGAAAGCCTTTGTGGATTATCGTCAGCCTCAAGGGAGACCCTAAAATGTCATACCCAGTATCAAAGTGAAGGATTTCAAAGGGAAAGGGCACGAGAACTGAACTGTAGGCTGCTGTGAGCTATCTCAGTTTGTGAACATCATGAGAGAAAGGACAGTATTCTGAACGAGGGCACTTTTTAAAAACCCATCTCTTATTCTAATCCGTGTGCATTATTATTACTTCTTGTACTTTGTAATTAATGAATATACTCTTTTGCTACTTCAAGAAAGCCTGGTTAAATTGGCTCCTTTAAACCATTAATTCATTTGGTCTGAGAGAGAGACATTCACAAGGGAAGAGATCTGTTTGAAATTAACCTTGTTGTGACCAGTTGAAGGAGTTGGTGAATAATAATGGAGAGCTAGTTCATCTTTCCTCACTCAAGCTTGACAATTTGGAGTATTTGAACCCATAATAAATTGAGGAACCTTGTTAGGGAACTGAGTGTAACATCTGTTAGTTTTTGGAAACTTCTAGAAGCAACCAACAAGCCCATTTCTAATTCCTCTGATGGGCAGGTAGGAGGTTCTGGTTCCTGCTGTGGCATTTTGCATTTCAATTTCTGGAAACCATATTTGGCAGCCACTCAGACAGCACTTCATTCTCTGAACTTCAACACCATCAAAAGACTCATACCCAATCCTGGAGATGGCAGAGAACTTGTAGAAGACAAATCCAACATTTAGTGATCATATCTTTGTGGGATTTACATGAGCATAGAGAGATTCTTTTCCCCAGAGGTGGCAACAAAAAGCTATCCTGCATAGGTAAAGGTGGGTGATTCAGTCAGCACACAATATACATGAAGGTGTGATTGGGTCCGGTGCCACAAGAGGAAGAATTATCTTGTGCAGTCTGCCTGCGTAAGTATCATGTCTGCTAATTGTTTCATAGCTTATGATTGTGTCCTATCTTATCAATGCGCACACCCTTGGATGACACAACTTCATCGTATGCCTCATGACTAAATAGTGTCTTTCATTTCTTTGCACTTAGCCATGGATTAAGAGCAACACAGGGATTCTGGATCTCATACATGTGCCATTTGAAACATAAGTGGATTTGCAGCATTCAGCAGCTGACACATCATTTCACCATCAATTCACTTACCTTTCAAATAATCTAGACGTCCCGTGCCCCTCATCAAAGACTTATTATGGATAAGGACACTACAGTCAGTTGTGCAATAATGTGATGGTTGCATTCCTGTGTAAAATCTTATTATAGAAAATTGTGCTATAGAAATTACGCATCCCAAAGAATGACGCCTGATATAAACCAAAAGTCCACACTAATAACTCCAGATTAACCGAACTTGAGTAAACTTGACATATGATTACACCGATCAATCACAGTGAATGGGGTTGGGGCAGACCACCGAAAAAAAATCATTCAACATTGCTCAAAAATTACTCGAAAGCCTAACAGAAAGGTAGCACAATTTGAATAAATATTTAATTCATATCTAATAATGAAATAAAAGTAAAATTAATACTTTACCTTGAAGAAATGTCAAGATGACTTGATGGGGGAGGAGGTTGTGCTAAACTTCTCACAGAAAACACTTCATGACAAAGCCTGCGAAATGATCACCTGATACCGGCATGGAGACTCTTCCAGCACAAGCATTATATATATATTCGTGACAAAGCCCATGAAATGTTCATGTGATATCAGTGCATACTCCCCTGTGCACCGATAAAATTTCATTATAGACAACACAAATTTGGGTTTTAGAAATAGCGTTCGCCTATTTGTCAGTCGAGTTATAGCCACTTTGCATTGACGGAACATGAGTTATGGCAGAACCGACTGTATTATGAAAAGCAGCTTCACTGTCAACACCGCAGATTAAAAAAAAGAACGTGCACGTCAGATGCAGCTTCACTGAAGTCTATCAATTTAGCTTGTTCACCACAGCAGCTGCCTTATACTCAGTACCCTTTCAGTCATAATGTTCTCCACATCAGTTTCTTATGCAGAGCTCACATGGATGTGAGTTGACATCGTAGAACATAGAACAGTACAGCACAGCACAGGCCCTTTGGATCACGATGTTGTGTCTACCCATTGTCCTACTAAGATCAAAGTACCCTGCATACCCTTCATTTTACTGTATAGAACAAATATAGTACAAGTACTTTTGTATCTATCAATGCAAGCAAACTGTTCATGTTTACATACAGTGTCTCTTAATGGCTCAACTCTTTTGTAAGAGGAGCTGTTGCACACTGTAGAAAAAAAGTGCTAACACAGAGGTCAACATGCCTACACTCTAGGTCCTCACCACCTTTGAGGATCAAGCTGCTGAACATAGTGACTAGGCCTGTGCACAAGGGAAAATTGGATGTGTCCACCTATCTAATGGGAAATCTGCAAATCAAGAATCAGCGTTTTAATACAAATTAAGGGATGCTTGCCCTACTATTCTGGAGACACTATCTGTTGATTTTTGCCATCCTCCTGAGTGATCCAGACAACAGAAACATATCCTCAAAAGACCAATTGTACATTCACTGATGGCCCTGCTGGATGCATCGGCTAAATTGTGGCTCTGTTCAGTCATCTGAGTATTTTGCATTGGGGTTGTAAGCCGTACTTTCTTGTCAATCATAAGTCAGCCCTGGAGATGATGTAAGAAACAAACATGAGTTGTTGCCTCACAGTGCCGGAGACCCGGTTTCAGTTCCAACGTCGGACGACTGTCTGTGTGGAGTTTGCACATTCTCCCCATATCCACGCGGGCTTCCTCCAGATACTCCAGTTTCCTCCCACAGTCCAAAGATGTGCAGGCTAGGTGGATTGGCTATGCTAATTTGCCCATAGTGTCTAGGTGGGAAATGCAAGGATAGGATAAGGGGTGGGTCTGGGTGAGACGCTCTTTGCAGAGTCAGAGTGGACTCGATGGGCCAAATGGCTTCCTTCCACACTGTAGGGATTCTGTGAACCTGAGAACTGTGTTTGTTATTCAAAAAAATTGGAAATTGAGGGTAAAATCTCTTGCTGTTTAGGAAGCTGGCTGGATGATGCCAGGAAGTTCTGACTGCCTCATGATGCAATTGATAACCCCTTATATCTGAGACAACCCAGCAAAAGCTGTAAATAGCATGGTTTGGACAGCTTGGCTATTGGAGCCCATGGTGAACTAGACAAACCTAATATCTTTCTTGTCAAGGGATATGCTATGCACGTGCTCAGTTGTGCATTGGAAAGAACCAATGGAGTGGAAGTGAAGGTGCAGCTTGTATAGCAGTTACATTTAAGGTTCTTGCAAAGATTGTAGCTTGGATTGTGGATGAGGTTGTTGGCATGCTCACCGAGCTGTCTGGTTATCGTGCAGATGTTTTCGTCACCAAGCTAGATAATATCATAAGTGCAGCCTCCGATGAAGCGATGAAGTTCTATTCATCTTGAAATTTATATGATCTGGCCTGTTAAGTTGGGTTGTGTCATTTCCATTTCTTTTTTGCATGAGGTTGTATATCGGGTATAATTCCACATGTTTATTGATTACATTACTAGTTGATACCCAGGCCTGTAGGAATTCCCATGCATGTCTTTGGTTGGCTTCAGCTAGAATGATCACATTGTCCCAGTTAAACTGATGGCCTTCATTCTCCAAGTGCACTGAGATGAGGGAAAGTTCATCATGTCGTTTTGCTGCTGGCTGTGTTCATGTGTCCTGATGGCTAGTTTTCTTCCGCTCTGCCCAATGTAATGTTTGTTGCAGTCATTGCAAGGCATTTTGTAAACTATGTTGGTTCTGCTGTGATGGGTATGGGATCTCTGGTCCTTGTGAGTGTTTGTTGTAGTGTGGCTGTGGGTTTGTGTGTACCATGATTCCTAGTGATCGTAGGAGTTTCGTTGTCAGTTCTGATATTTTCTTAATGTAAGGTAGTGTGGCCATTATCTTAGACCATACTGTGTCCTCTTGGCATTGTCTATCTGCAGATGAAGTTGTTGGGATATCTGTTATTAGAAAATACCTTGTATAGGTGCTCCTCCTCCTCTTTGCACAGTTCTGGCGTGTTGCAGAGTGCTGTGGCTCGTTTGAATAGTGTCCTAACACAGCTTTGTTTGTGGACGTTGGGGTGATTGCTGTGGAAATCGAGGATTTGGTCAGCTTGGGTTGCCTTCCTGTATACTGTGGTTTGGAACTCCTCATTCGTCATTCATTCTACACTGAATTGGGAACGGAAGTTGATTGTTGTATTCCTCCTCTTGTGAATTTGATCCAAGTGAGAACGCTTTTGCTGAGATGGTGTGTTTCTTCTAACTTGATACGTTTAATGATGACAAATGCGTCGTCCACATATCTGATCCACAGTTTGGCTGTATGAGGGAGTGGGTAGTGCATTCCAGTCTTTGCATGACTGCCTCTGCAATAAGCCCTGAGATGGGTGACTCCATACGTGTGCCATTGATTTGTTTGCATACTTGGCCATTAAAGATGAAGTGTACGGTGAAGCATAGGACCAGTAGTTTGAGTATGTTGTCCTTACTGATGGTGCTGTTAGAAGTCAGTGTTCCTTACGTATACAGTAATGTGGCAAGTGTTTCTTTGGCTAGTGGTATGTTAATGGACGTGAATAGTGTTGTGATGTCAAAGGATATCATAATCTCACTGTCGCTGATTTTAATGTTCTTGAGCTTGTTAAGGAATTTCTGGGTTGAGTGGATGGGGTAGGGTGATCTGTCGACCAGGTGTTTCCGTCTCTGTTGTAGTTCGTTGGCCAGTTTTTGTGTAGGTGTGTCTGGAAGAGAGACAATGGGTCTGAGGGGGATGACTGGTTTGTGTAATTTGGGTAATCCATAGAATTTGGGGGATGTTCAAGCCTTCTGGTTTCATTTTTATGTAGTCTGTCTTGGTTGTTTGACCTCCCTATTTTAGTCCCTTCAGCATTTGTGTGATCCTGTTTGCAAGCTGCAGTGTTGGATCTATTTCCACTTGTTGTGTATCTGCAAGCTGTCCCTGTGCTTTTTCAATGTAGTTTTGTTTGTTTGTAATGACAGTCATAGGCCCTTTGTCTGCTGGTAGGATTATGACGTTCCCGTCTTTCTTGAGTCCTCCTCTCTGACGTACAGCTTGGCAAGCAAGCCAACTTCATAGCGGTTACATGACCAAGTCATTAATTCTTTCATGCATGGACCTCGGATTCAAAGAATGAGAATAATTATGCATTAATTACTTCAAACTCTACCAGCTACCCCAAACCCCACCATTAGCATGACTGCTGAACCTTAGCTGACCTTCTTGTTAAAGTGTAAGCAATGAATGAAATGAATAAATGGTTGGGTATTATTTGTTTGTTGCTTTTAGATCTTAAACACCTTTAATATGCAGTTATTGTTTAATGTAGTTTAGGTGTGTTCTTAAGGGACTGCTCATGCAACAGCTTTTAACTCTTTCAGTTTTGATATATTATTTTAGTGTGGGGTGGCTCTGGCTGAACACCTGCAAACAGGTCTGAAACCTCTCCCTTTTGCATTACTTTGCATTCTCCAAAATTCTCAATTAAATTTGGTGCAAGAGGACGGTGTTATACTTTAACTTTGACTCTTTGACTCTCTACCTTTAGAGTATCATTTCAACCCTTAATCTTTGGTCTGTATCAACTCGCATTCCTTCTGTCCCTCTCCCGTCCCCATTTTGATTGTCGGCCCTTTCACCATCTCTTGGAGTATTCCTGCTGTTCCTTTTCATCCATCCCCATTGTGAACCCTATGCCCATTCTAACCCTTACACCCCCATCATTCAATTCCACATTTCTTCCTCCATTCCTGGCACACCAACTCACCCCATTGTGTTCCCTGCCCTTAATATGCAATACCCAATTGTTATTATCCCCATTGCCCCAATGACTATTACTGTGCCCTCCACATCGCAGGTTGTTCCTTAAATTTCCAGGATCTCTCTGGATCCACCAACAGTTGCACCCTTTACCTTCCGTTCCTTCCCTTTCTTTCCACCCAGCCACTTCTGTCTTTTTAAAAATCTCTTTTAGGTTGATTCCCATTTACTTTAATCACGCATTTAAATTGGTTCATCTTTTTTAGTTGTCCCCCATTGCTCTGTCTTGGTCAGGCTAAGTTAAATTAGCTAGTGTGCTAGTTAGTTGAGCAGACCAATGAACTGTTCATACCTAACATTGTTAAGCATTTAAGAACCAATTAGCAGACTGTATAAGAATGAGATTTCTGTTAAATTGATGGACATATAGAGACTTCACTGCAACACTGTTAGTGTTTGTACAAAGAAACAGTTTCATTCTGAGGTGTCAAATTGGTAAAGAAGGTTTTACTGTCGCCGGAGGAGTGGCATAGTGGTAATGTCACTGGACTACTAATCTAGAAACCCGGCTAAAGTTCTCAGGACATGGGGTCAAATCTCACCACAACAGATAGTGAATTTAAATTTAATGAAAAGGAAAAATCCGAAATAAATAGCTTGTCTACTAGCACCGATGTAACCATCATCAGTAAAAAGAAAACCCTGTCTGGTTCACCAATGGAAATCTGTACTCCTCGCCTGGTCCAGCTGAGATGTGACTCCAGACCCACAGCAATTTGGTTGACTCATGACTTAATTAGAAATGAGCAATAAATGCTCACCTCGCCAGAGATGCAAGATTTTAAATGAGTATACAAAATGACCCAATTTATCTGATTTTCAGACCCAGGTTGATAGAAAGCTCTCTGATGAAGGGTCTAGGCCCGAAATGTCAGCTTTTTTGCTCATGAGATGCTGCTGGGCCTGCTGTGTTCATCCAGCCTCACATTTTATTATCTATGATAGAAAGCATAGACCAGGTTTCTGTACTTAGCAAGAATTAGTTTCTTTTTAATTATTCATGGGATGATGCATCACTGCTTGGCCAAGCACATATTGCCCATCCCTAATTGCCCAGAGGGTAGTTAAGAGTCAACCACATTGCTGAGAGTCTGAAGTCACATGTAAACCAGATCAGTATGGATGGCAGTTCCTCCCCAAAGGGCATTAGTGAACTGGATGGTTTTTTTCCAGCAATTGACAATGGACTCATCGTCATGAGTACTCTTAATTCCAGATGTTTATTGAATTCAAAATCCACCATCTGCCATGGCAGGACTCAAACCCAGGTCCCAGAATATTGCCTGGGTGCCTAGATTAACAGTCCAGTGATTATACCATGAGGCCATAGCCTCCCCCTAATTTGGTATAAGTAATTACACACTCACTACATGTAATCAGTTATAAACGTCAGAAAACAACACAACAAATTGAAATTTTAATCCCTGAATGAACTCTCCATTCCACACACAGAGGTTTCTGGGAAGGGAGTGACTATTTTTTTCATCCCTCGGCTATATAACTGATTGCTGTGTAAACCCTAGACCCTACCCTTGTAGGGCCTCCCAGCGATCCACCTCCTCTAACCTTATGCACCAGGGACAAATCAAGGTAAGCTTCTCTTTTTTTTGTAGCCTTCTGTTTAGGGGATTAGCAGGGATGGCGGTGCAGGTAGAGGAATGTTCCTCCTGCAGGATGTATGAGGTGAGGGACGCCATTAGTGTCTCATCCAAATACGTCTGCAGGAAGTGCACCCAACTCTTGCTCCTCCAAGACCGCGTTAGGGAACTGGAGCGGGAGCTGGATGAACTTCAGAACATTCGGGAGGCAGAGTCAGAGATAGACAAGAGTTTCAGGGAAGTAGTTACTCCTAAGCGTGAAGAAAGCTGGGTAACTGTTAGAAGGGGGAAAAAGCAGTCAGTGCAGGGATCCCCTGTGGTCGTTCCCCTGAAAAACAAGTATACCATTTTAGATACTGCTGGGGGGGACGACTTACCAGGGGCATGCAGTAGGGTGCAGGTCTCTGGCACAGAGTCTGTCCCTCTTGCACAGAAGGGAAGGGGGAATAGGAAGAGAATGATAGTCATTAGGGACTCAGTAGTTAGAGGGACTGATAGAAGGTTTGCCGGGAACGAAAGATAGTCACGATTGGTGTGTTGCCTCCCAGGTGCCATGGCCTGTGATGTCTTGGATCGTGTCTTTGGGGTCCTGTGGGGAGAGGGTGACCAGCCCCAAGTCGTGGTCCACATAGGCACCAACGACATAGGTAGAAAGAGGGATAGGGATGTCAGGCAGGATTTCAGGGAGCTAGGGTGGAAGTTGAGAGCTAGAACAAACAGTGTGGTCATCTCTGGTTTGTTACCCTTGCCACGTGATAGCGAGGCAAAGAACAGGGAGAGATTTCAGCTGAACACGTGGCTGCAGGGATGGTGCGGGAGGGAGGGCTTCAGGTACATGGACAATTGGGGATCATTCTGGGGAAGGTGGGACCTCTACAAACAGGACGGTCTCCACTTGAACCAGAGGGGCACTAATATCCTGGGTGGGAAATTCGCGAGTGCTATTCGGGTGGATTTAAACTAGCTCAGAAGGGGGATGGGAAACTGAGGTGTCCTAGTACACAGAAGGATGAGCGTAGGAAGGACCTCACTGTCACAGGAGTGTGCTGGCAGACAGCAAGCTGGATTGAAGTGTCTCTACTTTAATGCCAGGAGCATCAGGGAGAAAGTAGGGCCTAATCAGCGATGGCATAGGGAATAAGGTAGGTGAGCGTGCAGCTTGGATAGGTACCTGGGACTTCGATGTTGTGGCCATTTTGGAGACATGAATAGAGCAGGGTCAGGAATGGATGTTGCAGGTTCCAGGGTTTAGATCTTTCATTAAGGTCAGGGAAGGTGGTAAAAGAGGAGGAGGTGTGGCTTTGTTGGTCAAGGACAGTATAACGGTGGCTGAAAGAACCTTTGATGAGGACTCGTCTAGTGAGGTGGTATGGGCTGAGGTTGCCGAGGAAGGTTTGTCGACTGAGTCAGTATGGGTGGAAGTTAGGAACAGCAAGGGAGCAGTCACCACACTGGGAATTTTCTACAGACCCCCAAATAGCAGTAGGGAGATCGAAGAACTCATAGGCCGGCAGATTGTTGAAAAGTGCAAATGTAGCAGGGTTGTTGTTATGGGTGACTTCAACTTTCACAATATAGATTGGAACCTCCTTAGTGCAGATGGTTTGGATAGAGCCGTTTTTGTCAGGTGTGTTCAGGAGGGTTTCCTTACTCAGTATGTGGACAGGCCAACGAGGGGGGAGGCCATTTTGGATTTGGTGCTCGGCAATGAGCCAGGACAGGTGTCAGAATTCATGATGGGAGAACACTTTGGTGACAGTGACCACAACAGCCTCATATTTACCATAGCCATGGAAAGGGAAAGGAGCACTTACTGGGGAAGATATTTAACTGGGGTAAAGGAAACTATGATGCTATCAGACAGGAGTTGGGAAGTACAGATTGGGAGCAATTGTTCCACGGAAAGGGCACAGCAGACACGTGGAGGCTGTTTAAGGAGCAGTTGTTGTGAGTGATGTATAAATTTGTTCCTCTGAGACAGCTAAGAAGGGATAAGATTAAGGAGCCTTGGATAATGGGTACAGAGGTGCTTATTATCAAAAAGAAAAAGGCAGCGTACATAAGGTGGAGGAAGCAAGGGTCTAGCACAGCTTTAGAGGATTACAGGCTTGCTCGGAAGGAGCTCAAAAGTGGACTCAGGAGGGGCCACGAAAAAGGCTTGGCTGGAAGGATTAGGGAGAACCCGAAGGCATTTTACTCATACGTGAGGAATAAGAGAATGATCAGGGAGAAAGTAGGGCCTAATCAGCGATGGCATAGGGAACTTGTGTGTGGAGTCTGAGCAGATAGGGGAAGCCCTAAATGAGTTTTTTGCTTCGGTTTTCACTAAGGGAAGGGACCTTGTTGTGAATGAGAACTTTGAGGAGCAGGAAGACAGGCTTGAACAGATCAAGATTGAGAAAGATGATGTGCTGGAAGTTTTGGCAAACATTTAAGATTGATAAGTCCCCAGGGCCAGACCAAATTTATCCTAGGTTGCTCCGGGAAGTGAGAAAGGAGATTGCTAAGCCGCTGGTGAAGATCTTTGCTTCCTCACTCTCCACGGGAGTCGTACCGGGAGATTGGAGGGAGGCAAATGTTGTTCCTCTTTTCAAGAAAGGGAATAGGGAAATCCCTGGAAATTACAGACCAGTCAGCCTTATGTCTGTGGTCAGCAAGGTTTTGGAAAGAATTCTGAGGGATAGGATTTATGACTATTTGGAAAAGCATAGCGTGATTAAAGGGTGTCAGCATGGCTTTGTGAGGGGCAGGTCATGCCTTACAAATCTTATTGAGTTCTTTGAGGAAGTTACGAGACAGGTTGACGAGGGTCGAGCAGTGGATGTGGTGTACATGGACTTCAGCAAGGCATTTGATAAGATTCCCCACAGCAGGCTCATTCATAAAGTCAGGAGATATGGGATACATGGTGATTTGGCTGTCTGGATACAGAATTGGTTGTCTGACAGGAGGCAGAGAGTGGTTGGAGATGGTAAGTATTCTGCATGGAGGTCAGTGCTGAGTGGTGTCCCGCTGGGCTCTGCTCTTGGGCCTCTGCTCTTTGTAGTTTTTATAAATGACTTGGATGAGGAGGTTGAGGGGTGGCTTAGTATGTTTGCTGATGACGCAAAGGTTGGAGGTTCCGTTGATAGTATCGAGGGCTATTGCAGGCTTCAGCGAGACATTGACAGAATGCAGAGCTGGGCTGAGAAATGGCAGATGGAGTTCGACCTGGATAAATGCGATGTGATGCATTTTGGAAGGTCGAACTTAAATGCTGAATATAGGATTAAAGGCAGGATTCTCAGCAATGTGGAGGAACAGCGGGATCTTGGTGTTCAAGTGCATAGCTCCGTCAAAGTTGCCACCCAGGTGGATAAGGTTGTTAAGAAAGTGTATGGTGTTTTGGCTTTCATTAACAGGGGGATCGAGTTGAAGAGTCGCGAGGTTATGCTGCAGCTGTACAAAACCCTGGTGAGACCACACTTGGAATATTGTGTCCAGTTCTGGTCGCCCTATTATAGGAAAGATGTGGAGGCTTTGGAGAGGGTGCGAAGGAGTCCAGGATGCTGCCTGGACTGGAGGGCTTGTCTTACGAGGAGAGGTTGACTGAGCTCGGACTTTTGTCTCTGGAGAGAAGGAGGAAGAGAGGTGACCTGATCGAGGTGTACAAGGTAATGAGAGGCATGGATAGAGTCGATAGCCAGAGACTTTTCCCCAGGGCAGGACTGACTGCCACGAGGGGTCATAGTTTTACGATGTTAGGAGGAAGGTATAGAGGAGACGTCAGAGGGAGGTTCTTCACCCAGAGAGTTGTGAGCGCATGGAATAGTTTACCAGTGGTAGTCGTGGAAGCGGAGTCATTCGTGACATTTAAGCGACTGCTGGACATGCACATGGACAGCAGTGAATTGAGGGGAATGTAGGTTAGGTTATTTTATTTTTGGATTAGGATTATTCCACGGCACAACATCGTGGGCCGAAGGGCCTGTACTGTGCTGTACTTTTCTATGTTCTTCTCTGTGTTAAATAGATCGACAGATATGCAGACAGGGAAAAACACATTGATGGGGCGGAAAAATTGAAAAGGCAGCTCTCCATGTTTAGTTGAGATAGTCCTTACTAATCTGAAAATTTCTTTCGACTGGCTTTCAAGAGTCACAGGGCAGCAGGTTCATTTGTAAAATATCTCTGACTTATCAATTAAAAATCATAGCTTACAACTGCAGATGGAGAGGTAAACTGGTTTTCTTTAGGTTTAAAATGAGTTTTAAGTAAAGTTTTAACTGCAGAGAAACTGTTTCTGAGCTGGTGGAGATCAAATCCTTTCTTAATATCGTGTTCCCAGCTCTCAGCTGCTCAGTTACCTGAAAATTGGTCATATGGATGTTCGCAAATAAAAGGCCCTTGTCATCAGTAACTGGTCACTCGTCCATAGATCAATCAGCTGCTTTTGCCACCCAGCTGCATCTATACACTGAACCCCTCGTCTCCAATTCATCTGCATCTACTTCAATTACATTCCACACATTCACTTTCCTGCATTTTCCCCATAATTCTTGATTCCCCTCCTGATCAAGAATCTATCTATCTCAGCCTTAAATAAACACAAAGACCGTGCCCCCACAGCCCTCTCTTGCAAGGAGTTCCAAATACTTGATCGTCTGAGAAAAGATATTCTTCTTTATCTCAGTTTGAAATTGGTACTCCTTTATCCTGAGACTATCCCTTCTGGTCCTGAAATCTTCTCTGATGGGGAAACATCATCTCAATATGTGCCATGTTAAGCCTCTTAAGAATCCAGTATATTTCAATGGGATCACCTCTCATTCTTCTAAACTTAAGTGAGTCGAGTCCCAACATGTTCAGCCATTGCTCATAAGACAGCCCGTCCATCTGAAGAATAATCTAGCAAACCTTGTCTGAATTATTTCCAATTAAATGATATCCTCCTTAAATAAGGGGACCAAAACTGCCCACAGTACTCTAGATGTGATCAGCACTGTATACAGTCACATTAAATCTTTCCTGTCTTACTCTAAACCCCTTGAAATTAGGGCCAGCAGTCCATTAGACTTCCTGATTATCTGTTGCACTTGTTTGTTTGAATCCCTACAGTGTGGAAACAGGCCCTTTGGTCCAACAAGTCCACACCAACCCTTGAAGCATTCCACTCATACCCATCCCCTCATATCCCACCTAATCTACACATCACTGAACACTACAGGCAAATTAGCAAGGCCAGTGCACCTAGCCTGCACATCTTTTGGAATGTGGAGGAAACTGGAGCACCCGGAGCAAACCCACACAGACATGGGGAGAATGTGCAAACTCCACACAGTTGCTTCAGGGTGGAATCAAACTGGAGCTATAGCACCACTGAGCCACCATGCCACACACTTGTGTGTTAGCTTCATGTGTTTTGTGCACAAGCAGCCCCCAAGTCCCTTTGTGTTGTAGCTTTCTGCAGTTATTCACCATTTAAGTAATATTCTGCTCTTTTGTTCTCCCTTCCAAAATGAACAACTTCACATTTTCCTACATTATACAATTTACAAGCTTTTTGCATACTTAGTTAACCTAAGAGTTTTTTTCCTGTAAACAGTTTGTATCCTTCTTGCAACCTGCCTTTCCACCAATTTTTGTGTCTTCTGCAAAATTTGGCTACAGTACATTCACTACATTCTTCCAAGCCATTAATATATATTATAAATCGTGGCAGTCCCAGCAGCAATCCCTGTGGAACTCTACTGGCCATGGGTCGCCAACCCTATCCCCACTCGCTGTTTCCTGCCGATGAGCCAATTCTCTGTCAATCCCTATGCAGTACCTCCAATATCATGGGTTGTTATGACTTAACCTTGCCGAACGCTCTCCAGAAGCCCAAACGCTACACATCTACCACTTCCCTCTATCTACTGTGATTGAGACTTCCTCGAAAACCTCTAATAAATTAGACAAATATGATTTCTCTTTCACAAAGTCTGACTCTACTTGATTAGATTATAATTTCCAAATGCTCTGCTAGTTCCCTAATAATGCATTTCGGTACCTTCCAACAATAGATCTTAGGTACCTGCTTTTCACCCTCCTTTTTAAATGGGGGTGTGACATTAGCAAGTTTCCAATCCTCTGGTACTTCTCCAGAATCCAAGGATTTTTGGAAAATTACAACTATTGGATCCACTATCAGGGCCAGGGGCTACCTGCCTTTAGTCCCATTAGTTTGTCTAATACTGCTTCTTATGTGGTGGTGATGTACATAATTCCTCCCCCATTTTGTTTAGTATTAAAGGGGTGTTGGAAGTATCTTTCACCGTAGAGACAGGTGCAAATATCTGTTTTGATTCATGGCCATTTCCATGTTCCCCATAATTATCTCCCCCGATTCATTTTATAAGGGTCTTGAGTTCACTTTCACCTCTCTCTTTTTGTATATTGAAAGAAGCTTATATTGTCAATTTTATATTCCTTAACAGTTTGCTCTCATAATTTATTTTCTCTATCTTTATTGTCTTTATAATTCACCTTTGTTGGATTCTGAATTTGTCCCAGTATTTGGGGCTATCACTGACTTTGACTTCCTTATATGCTTTTTCTTTCAACTTCCTATTCTCCTAACTTCCTGAGTTATCCATGATTGCTTAATTCATTTTTTTGGAATCTTTACTCCTTACTGACATGTATTTTTGCTCAGAGTCATGATTGCTTCCTTAACTGTCTGCCATATTCTTGCTAATCCGTCCTCATTTTCTTGCAATTCCCTTTAGTCCCAAGCTAAGTTTCTCACTGTAGAACTGAATATTGAATTCTATCATGTTATGATCACTACTTCCAAGGGGATCTTTTACAATGAGATCATTTATTGTAACCTGCCTTATTTCAGAGTACCAATACAGCCTGTTCCTTGGTTGACTGCATGACATATTATTCCAGGAAATTACCTATATTGCAATCAATGAATTTGTGGTCATAGCCACCCTTACCAATTTGATCAACCCAATCAACGTGAAAAGTAAAGTTACCCACAATTACAGCTCTATTCTTCCTGCAAGCACTTATTATTTGTTGACTAATAGCCTTTCCTGTTAGTGGGTTTTGAGAAGATTTGACGCTCAGGTTGAGGTTCTGGATGTAAGTTTGCTCGCTGAGCTGGAAGGTTCATTTTCAGATGTTTCGTCACCGTTCTAGGTAATATCATCAATGAACCTCCGATGAAGCGCTGGTGTTATGTCCCGCTTTCTGTTTATGTGTTTAGGTTTCCTTGAATTGGTGATGTCACTTCCTGTGTCGGTGATGTCATTTCCTGTTCTTTTTCCTCAGAGGGTTGTAGATGGGCTCCAAATCAATGTGTTTGTTGATGGAGTTCCGTTTGGAATGCCGTGCTTCTAGGAATTCTCGTGCGTGTCTCTGTTTGGCTTATCCTAGGATGCATGTGTTGTCCCAATCAAAGTGGTGCCCTTCCTCATCTGGATTTAAGGATACTAGTGATAGTGGGTCATGTCGTTTTGTGGCTAGTTGATGTTCATGTATCCTGGTGGCTAGCTTCCTGCCAGTTTGCCCAATGTAGTGTTTGTCACAGTTCTTGCAAGATATTTTGTAAATGACGTTTGTTTTGCTTGTTGTCTGCAGAGGGTCTTTTAAGTTCATTAGCTGCTGTTTTAGTGTGTTGGTGGGTTTGTGGGCTACCATGATGCCAAGAGGTCTGAGTAGTCTGGCAGTCATTTCCGAGGAAATGACTTGGAGGAAACTTTCAAGACCATCAATAATACCCTTACTGGCATAAAATCCACAAAAGAGGAGGAAAACAACAACAAACTGCCATTCCTAGATGTCACAGTAGAGCGAACAGCCAGTGGGGATCTTCAAACCAGCGTCTACAGGAAAACAACACATTTGGACCAAATACTAACTACAGAAGCAACCATCCCAACACCCACAAACGAAGCTGCATTAGAACATTATTTCAGCGAGCCACCACACACTGCAGCACAGAGGAACTATGAAGAGCAGAAGAAAATCACCTATACAGCGTAATTCAAAAAGAATGGGTACCCATGGCATCATGGTAGCCCACAAACCCACCAACACACTAAAACAGCAGCTAATGAACTTAAAATACCCTCTGCAGACAACAAGCAAAACAAACGTCATTTACAAAATATCTTGCAAGAACTGTGACAAACACTACATTGGACAAACTGGCAGAAAGCTAGCCACCAGGATACATGAACATCAACTAGCCACAAAAAGACATGACCCACTATCACTAGTATCCTTACATCCAGATGAGGAAGGGCACCACTTTGATTGGGACAACACATGCATCCTAGGATAAGCCAAACAGAGACACGCACGAGAATTCCTAGAAGCACGGCATTCCAACCGGAACTCCATCAACAAACACATTGATTTGGAGCCCATCTACCACCCTCTGAGGAAAAAGAACAGGAAATGACATCACCGACACAGAAAGTGACATCACCAACCCAAGGAAACCTAAACACATGAATAAAAAGCAGGACATAACAACAGCGCTTCACCGGAGGCTCACTGATGATGTTACCTAGAATGGTGATGAAACGTCTGAAAATGAACCTTCCAGCTCAGCGAGCAAACTTGCATTCAGAGCCTTTCCTGTTTGGAGATCTGTACACTACTCCGATCAATGTCTTTGTTCCCTTGCTAGGCTTCCTATCATCTGAACCTAGTTTGTCTCTCACAACTGTCCTCATTTAATCTCTTATTAATAGCGCTCTCCCATCACTTTTTTATCCCTCCTGTCTTTCCAAAATGTCAAATATCCCTCATTTTGGTCTCCTTCTAACTGTGCTTCTATAATAACTAATAGATCATATTCAACTGTTTTGATTTGCACCTCATCAGTTTGTCTAACTTATTCTGAATGCTTTGTGTGTTCAGATACAAAGCCTCTAAGTTTGTTCTGTTATTGAATTTTCTTGCCCTGTTATTGGTTCCTTGATACAATATGACACTTACACATCTGTCTTTTCCTTTCATTTTTTGGTAACAATCAGCTCCATTGCTAACCTGAAATCTACCTCTCCCATACCTTTGAGTTTGTAATTTTCCATACAATTAAATCCAAAACCCCCACAATTTAGTTTAAGGATATATCTACAGCTGTAGCTATGTGATTCACCAGCTAGCAGCATGCTTCAGGTGGAGCCTGTCCCAACAGAACAGATCCCTCCTTCCACATTACAGGTGCCAATGTTGCATGAATGTGAACCCATTTCTCCCATAACGATCTTTGAGCTATGCATTTATCTCTTCAATCTTATTGACCCTGTGCTAATTAGCTCATAGCTAAGGCTGTAATATGGAGATTATTAGCTGTTTGGTTCTGCTTTTTCATTTAACCCTTGATTCCATCAGCAGAGTCATTTTCCTCTTCCTATTTAAATTGTTGGTACCTACATGGACCACAACAACTGGGTCTTACCCTCCCACTCCAAGGTCCTCTGCGGCCCAGGCACCAGACAGGCAACACAAACTCTCGGGCCTGGTGGCAGAGAATTGTGTCCATTTCCTTGACAATGCTATCCCTGTTTGCAATTACATTTCTCTTTTCTCCCTCCTCCCTCTTGAATGGTTCCCTGTACCATGGTGTTTTCATCAGTTTGCTCATTCTCCCTACAGCCCCTGCTCTCAACCACACAGGGAGCAAGGATCTCAAATCTTTTAGACATATTCAAGGGCTGAGGGTATGGCAGCACTACTCCCAAGATCAACTTCCCTGCCTTGTTTGTAGTCACACCTACCTCTACCTTCCCATTGACCAAATTTGACGAAGTCAATTCAAGGAGTGTGACTGCCTCCTGAAACACTGCTAATCCTCTTTGCCCCCATTAAGTACTACCCAATGTTTTCCCTCTTCTTTTTACTTTATATATCCGCACGTGTTTAAAAAGAATCTCTTATGGAACGTGGGTGTCACTGGCTTGTAGCATTTATTGTCCATCCTTAGTTGCCCTTGAGCTACCTTCTTGAACAGCTCTAGTCTGTGTGTTGTAGGTAGACCTATAATACTGTTGGAGGAAATTCCAGATTTCAACTCACCAACAGTGAAGGAACAGCGATGTATTTCCAAGTCAGGCTAGCGAGTGGCTTGCGATAGAGGAGAGGGAGCTTTCCACTGGGGGTGTTTCCATTTCTCCAGTACATCTTATAGATAGTACACATTGCTGCTCCAGAGTGTCAGTGGTGGAAGTAGTGGATGCTTATGGGTGTAGTACCATCAAATGGGCTGCTTTGGTCTGGATAGTGTCAATATCTTGAGTGCTGTTGGAGCTGCACTCATCCAGACAAGTGGAGAGTATTCTATCACACTCCTTGTGCCACTAGATGCTGAAAAAGCTTTGGGGAATGAGGAGATAAGTTACTCGCTGCAGTGCTTCTGTCCTCTGACTTGTTCTTGTAACCACTTTATTTAAGTGGCAAGTCCACTTGAGTTTCTAGTCAATGGTAGTCCCAGGATGATAGTGGCAGATTCAGTGATAGTGATGCTATTGAATGTCAAGGGCTGGTGGTTAGATTGTCTCCTTTTGGGGATCGCCATTGCCTGACATTTGTGTGACATGAATGTTACTTGCATTTGTCAGCCCAAACCTAGATATTGTCCAAGTCTTGTTGCATCTGAGCACAGATGGTGTCGGTATCTGACGAGTCATGAATAGTGTTGGACGTTGTACAATCAATGGGAAACATTCCCACTTCTGACCTTATGGTGAGGGGACGATCGTTGAAGAGCCGCAAAAGATTGTTGGGGGTAAAACACCACCCTTAGGAACTCCTGCAGTGATGTCCTGAACAACTGACCTTCACAAACTCTAACCATCTTACAGTCTGCTATGTATGACCTCAAACAATGGAGAGTTTGTCTGCTGATTCCCATTGATCCCAGTTTGCTAGGGCTCCTTGATCATTCAGTCAAATGAGGTGTTGATGTCAGGGCTGTCACTCTTGCCTCAACTGTGGAATTTGGCACTTTATCCATATTTGAACCAAGGCTGTAATGAGGTCAGTAATGAGGAACCCAGACTGGTCATCAGTGAGCAGGTTAGTGCTAAAGTTGGTGCTCCTTGATAGCACTGTTGATGACATCATCTATCATCTTATTGATAATCAGAATTAGGCTGATGGGTTGGTAATTGGCCAGACTGGATTTGTCCTATTTTTCGAACGTTTTGACAATTTTCCACATTGCCAGGTAGATGCCAATGTTGTAGACGTACAGGGATAGCTTGGCGAGAAGTGTGGCAAGTTCTGAAGCACATTTCGTCAGTGCTGTTGCTGGAATGTTGTAAGGCCCATAGCCTTTGCAGTATTTAGTGCCTCCAGCTGTTTCTTGATATCACATTGAGTGAGTCACATTGGCTGAAGACTAGTATTTGTGCTGCTCGGAATCGCCGGAGGAAGCTGAGATGGATCATGTACTTGGAACTTCTGGCTGCACATTGTTATGAATGCTTCAAGCAAATCTTTTGCACTGATGTGCTGGACCCTTCACTTACTGAGAATGGGGATCATATTGGAGCCTTGTCTTCCAGTGAGTTGTTTAATCGTCATGACTGGATAGAATCACAGAATTTTACAGTACAGAAAGAGACTGTTCAACCCATTGTGTCTGTACCAGCTCCCAAAAGAGTTACCCAGCTAGCCCCACTCTCCACCCTGTTTCTGAATCCTGTAACTCTGATTGTAACTGGATATGACAGGACTGCAGAGCTTTGATCTTCTCCACTGATTGTGGGATTGCATAGCTCTCGCTATCACTTGTGCTTGTGCTGTTTGGCATGCAAGTAATCCTATTTTGAGACTTCATCAGTTGGACATATCATTTTTAGGAATTTCCTGATGCTGTTTCTGGCAAGCGACCCTGAACGCTCCACTGAACCAGAGTTGATTCCGAACGTGATGGTAATGGCTGAGTTGGGGTAAACTGGGCTGTGAGGTGGCAGATTATGTTGAAGCACGATGCCACTGCTGTTGATGGCCCACAGTGCTTCATAGATGCCCAGTCTTGAGTTATTAGATCTGCCTCATTTAGCACAGTGAACATGCCACACAGCACAATTAAGGTAGGTCTTTGTCTCAGCAAGAATTGTGCAGTGGTCACTCTTTCCAATATTGTCATGAACTGATGCATCTGCAGGCCACAGACTGGTGCTGATGAAGTCAGATATGTTTTTCCCTTTTGTTGGTTCCCTCCCCACCTGCCAGAGACCCAGTCCAGCAGGTGTGTCACGTTTGACATAGAGGGAAGGATGTCATAATTGGCTCATCATTATTTCACATTTTTAAAAATTAATTCTTGGAATGAGTGCATCATTAGTAAAGTTAATTAAAATTTTAAAAACTTTATCCCTGGAAGCTACCAATCAAGACTAGACAACGGATATGGAACAAGCCAACAATATCAGCCAACAGACTGCAAGAGCCAAGAAAGGACAGAGCCTTCAAGACAAGCTAGCCACACTTACCCACAAAAATGACAACAACAGAACAGACACCTCAATAGGAAACCTCTCTGACAGGAAACTGACAGACACGGAAAAAGCCATTCTCACCCAAGGACTGAACCACAACTAAGGGACGCCAACAGAACGGAATTCCTAGCCATGCTAGAAGCCACACTAAGGACCAACAATATCAATGAAGAAACACAACAAACAATATGACAGACAGTAATCCTGACACCAACCAGAAGGAGTGAACACAATGGTGAACACACTGGAAAGACAGGCCCTGGAAGGACTGAAAAAGAACAAGACATCACAATACTACCCACAGACAGAGGGAACATGACAGTAATACTGAATAAAAGGGACTACATCTCCAAGGCATAGGTCCTGCTTGCCATCAAAAACACTAAGTGGCCAGTACAAACTGACCCGACACCGCAACTAGGCAACAAAATCCTCTACACGCTAAAAAGACTTAAACAGACAGGACAGATCAACAAAGCAGACTTCTTAAGAATGAAATCCAGAGGAACCAACACGCCCCAATTCTACGGCCTCCTTACAGTGCATGAGCCAGAAGTACCTCTTAGACCCATAGTCTCCCTACCAGGCACCCCATCACACAGCTTAGCCAAGGAACTACAAAGGAGACTCAGGAACCTAGTCAACAAGTTACCCCGCTCAATCTACTCAGCCCAAGAATTCCTCAACTCTATCAAAGGCATAAGGATAGATGACAAGGAGACCGTGATATCATTTGATGTCACTGCCCTATTTACGTCAATAGACATACCACTAGCAAGGGAAACAATGACAGCACTACTGGAACAGGAGCAAGACCCCAGTGAAACCATCTCCACAGACAACCTGCTCAAACTACTGGAACCTATGCCTCACCACCTACTTCACTTTCAATGGCCAAACATATGAACAAATCAATGAGACACCCATGGGATTACCTCTCTCCGGACTCATAGCAGAGGCAATAATGCAAAGACTAGAAAGGATGGCCCTTCCACTAATCCACCCAAAACTATGGATATGCTACATGGACGACACCTTTGTCATCATTAAATGGAACAAACTAGAGGAGACTCGCAAACTTATAAACAACACCCTCACCGGAATAAAATTCACCAGAGAGGAGGAGAACAAACAGCTCCCATTCCTGTACGTCATGGTAGAGCGCAAGAGAAATGGGGAACTCCAAACAAAAGTAAACAGAAAAGCCACACACACAGACCAGGCACTGAACTTCAGTAGTTACCATCCCAACACAAATGAAGCTGCGTGCAAGCACTATTTAAATGGGCAGCAACACAGAACTATGCCAAGAGGAAGAACAATACCTCATCCAGGTTTTCAAGAATAATGGATATCCAAAAAACTGGGCCAGAAGATGCCTCCATGAGCATCATCAGGAAGATACTACAAGCCCCAACACACTTATCACATTACCCTACATCAGGAACATATTGGAACTAACCACAAGACTCCTACGACGACTTGCCATCAGAGTGGCACACAAGCCCACATCAACCCTATAACAACTGCTCACCTGAACTAAAGACCCACTCCCTGCCATGGACAGGACCAATGTCATCTATAAGATCCTCTGCAGAGACTGTGAGAACCACTACATTGGACGAACAGATAGGAAATTAACAACAAAGGTACACGAATGCCAACTGGCTACAAAAAGACACAACCAATACTCACTCATCTCAATCCAAATGGATAAGGAGAACCACCAATTCGACTGGGACAAGCTAAGCAGAGACAGGAATTCTTAGAAGCCTGGCACTCCACAAAGAAAGCCATTAATAAACACATTGAACTTGACCCCATATACACTCCACTATGAAGGAAAACCAGAAGTGAGGAATCCAGCTCAACGGACTGCAGAGTTTAAAAACCAGGCAGGAATACGCACTGATGCTTCATTGGAGGCTGCCCTTTTGATTTTACCCAGCATGGTAATGAAACCTCTGCTCAACAACAAGCCAACTCGGCGAGCCAACCACCCTCAAAAGTTCATTTTTATTACCCAGCCTGCTTGTGGGCTAAGGGAGGACAGTTCATGTTAATCAACAGGTCGTTTGGTTGCCCATGTTTAACCTGAAGCCATGAGACTTAAGGGGCTCTAGAGTCAATGTTGAGAACTCCCAAGTCAGCTCCTGCCTGACTGCATATGTTGTACTGCAACCCCTGCTGATCTGTCCTACTGGGGTTCAAGATATATCCAGGGATGGTGATAGTGGTATCTGGAACATTGTCTGTAAGACATAATTCTGAAAGTATGAATACGTCTGGGTGTTGCTTGATTAGCCTTTCAGAAAGCTCTCCCAATTTGACACTAACCCAAGCCTCCAGTAAGGAGGACATTTCTGGGTTGACAGGGCTGTTTTGACATTGTTATTTCTGGTGCCTTGGTTGATGCCAGGTAGTCCATCCGGTTTCATTACATTGTTGAGACTCCGTAGTGATTGATACAGCTGAATGGTTTGCTAGGCCATTTCACCAGGCAGTTAAGAGTCAACCAGATTTCTGTGGCACTGGAGTCACATGTAGTCTCGACCAGGTGACGATGGCAGATTTCCTTCACTAAGGACATTAGTGAACCAGATAGTGTTTTTCCCATCAATTGTTGATGATTTCATGGTCATCATCAGCAAATATTTATTGAATTCAAATGCTACCATCTGCAATGTAGAATTCAAACCTTGGGTTCTAAGAAAATTAGTTGAGTTTCGGGATTAATAGGCCTATACAAACAGACTTTGAAACTTTTGCTTGGCCCACTCAAAGTAACAACTGATGGAATAGTGGCAATCTGTCTCTGTGTATTTTATGTTGACTGCTTCACATCTGTTGAAAATTGTTGATGCACACTGGAAAATGTATAATCACATAACATTTTGGCTGAGGTATTTGTGTTATTGTTTATCATAGTTTCACACTTTAAAAAGTTAGTTCTTCTGATGATTACGTCTGTTGCAAGATTAACTTTTATTACCCATTCTACTTGTCAATGTGGTAAAGAACCCTCTTCTTTAACAGCTACTGTTCATGTAACAAATGTACACCCACATATTCAGGATTTTGGCGCAGTGACAGCAGAGCTGTGTACTATATTTCCAAGTTGATGTGATGTAAGGTTGATTTCACCTCTGAGAGGATGTATTGCCAATACATGAACCAGCCGAAATCAAATTTATAATCTGTGTTCAGAATCCATTTAAATTCTTCCATTCCCATTACTCGCTTTCCGTCAATTTTTATAGAAGTGTTATTATTGGATCTAACTGATTGGTAAGTTGAATGGGCTAGGTTGCTAACTACACAGAGTGGCTATCATTGTCCTGAAAACAAATGTATGGTGATATGTGGCTCATTCAGAATAGTGTCCAAAATTGCTGCCATCAAGTAAAGATTTCTTTAAAGCAAACTACATAAAATTAAAGTAGATTACAGTCACATGGGATTTGCCACTGTGTGATGCACAGTGCACCATTTGTACATAATTTTCAAACTTTGGCTTTGATTAAAGAGCTTGATCTATAGGGAGAGGCTAAATAGACTGGGCGTTTTTCCTTGGAGCGTTGGAGCCTGAGGGCTGATCTTACAGAGATTTATAAAATCATGAGGGGCATGAATAGGATGAATAGCCAAGGCCTCTTTCCTAGCGTAGAGAAGTCCAAAACTAGAGTGCATAGGTTTAAGGTGAGAGGGGAAAGATTTAAAAGGGACCTGAGGGGCAGTCTTTTCATGCAGAGGGTACCACGTGTATGGAACAAGTTGCCAAAGGAGATGGTGGAGGCAAGTAGAGTTAGAACATTTAAAAGACAACTAAATGGGCAAATGAATAGGAAAGGTATATTGGCCGAATGCTGGCAAATGAGAGAAGATCAGTTTAGGATATCAGGTTGGTGTGGACAATTGAACCAAAAGATCTGTTTCTGCACTGTATGACTCTCTGACTGTATAATATGGCTGCAGTGTTCTAGAAGAGCTGTTGAGCCCCCATGCCTCCTGTCTTCTGGAAGGCTTGACAAATTAGCCTCAGTTGGAACATAACTGATGGTGGTATTCCTTTTCTGAGATTGAACATCCGCAGGGTGAATTTACATCTGTTTGGAGGCAACCATTAGGAGGAATCATACATAGTAGGATTAACTGCTTCAGGAAAGTCATGATTGGGAATTAAATAGCGCAGGATATAACATACTTTAAAGAAATAGGAGGGAAAATAAGGAGCTAGAGTACCTGTACTTCTTAGTCATAGCATAACAATGGCAGACAAGAGGGATGTAAAAATATACATATAGATATCAATTAAAGATAATACAGGATTGCTCACATTCGTAGATATAGTCTGCAGAACATGTGGAAGAAGGTGGAAGAAGAAATATCTAAAAACGTGAGAGAATCATCATGGAGAATTTCAGCTATCTTTATGTTAATTGGAGAGAAGCGATAGGTAAAGAGGATAAAGAAATGAGGTTCTTACAATGTGGATATGATTCTTTTCTAGCCCAGTATGTAAATAGTCTGACGAAGTATGAATTGTTATTGAGTCTATTAAGAGGAAATTAACTAGATCATGTAAGAGCAATAGAAGTATGGAAACATCTAGGCAATAATCACCATCAGATAATATGCTTTAAGATGATGACAGAGAAGGATGCAAGTTGGATGAAAACCTAGTTAATGGCTTTATGGGAAGCAAATTTTGTGAGACTGAAAATTGAACTTGTGAAGTATTTAAAATAGGTTCAGCATAATACACGAACATGATATTCTTCTAAAGGACAGTATAAACACAAGTGAGACTTCATATATGAATAAAGGCATAAGGCAACAATTATTAGGTAATAGGCACACATTAAGTAGGTAGCCAGCAGAAGAGGGTGCATGATTAGAATAAATACAAGAAGATTAGGAGAAAAATCAAAACAAAAGTCAGGAAGGCAAAGAGAAACTAATAGGAAAATATTTTACATGCACATCAATAAAAGAAACTGCAAAGGATGGGACTATAAGTGATAGACAAAATAATGGTGCAAGTAATGGTATAGAGATGCACTTTTATTAAATAACTACCTTGTATCAGTATTTCTCAGGCAAATAAACCGTACAGAACATACACCACCTAGTATCCAAAGGATGGCAACCGAAGCATAACAGTAAATGCAAGCGTAGTATTTGAATAGCATAAAATGTTGACTCCAGAAGTATGGCTTAAAAACAGTGATAAAGGAATTAAGTTTAATGTGGTCATGAGTTAAACTATTTAATACAGTGTGTAGTATATATCAATAGAAATTAGACTATGTAAGGAAGGTGCTCAGTCTGTTGTACCTATGTGGGTATCTGATGTTATCTAACTTAATTCTCATACTTTTGAGCCCACTAACTTAAAAAGCTCACTCATTGTATTTAATTTGTGTGTAAACATTCTGGCTAATAATTGGCTAAAACAGTAAAACTTAATGTCATGTTTCTGTACCTGACGCCCTGTGAGGCCCAATATCCATATTTAATGTGTGTGTTGTGTCCTGACATAAAGCAGAAAGTCATGTGAGTTAACTCTTTTTCCATAAATACTGCAGCAGGTACTGAGTATTTCCAATATTTTCTGTTTCTTTTGGAATATTTGAAGTCTGAAAGTGCCAAAAGCAATGGATAAGTAGCATATAAGCTGAAGTAAAGAGAGAAGTGGAAACTGGCCATCTTTGTAATGGGTAGGATAATTGCTTTAAACTTGGGATTAAACTGGATGACAAGGTCTGGTTCTGATAAAACAATAACGAAGGAGGAGAACGGATTCTGTGATGATGGCAGCTGAAGATAATTATTTTAGTTATCACACTGTTCAGCTGGAGGAAGTTGCAGTTCAGCAGTGGTTAAATTTTGGCATAGTCCCATCGGCTTGGAACAAAATAAGCAGTTTATTCTGACAAGGTCAGAAAGACAATTTGGATGAAGATCTGTAAGCCTATGTGATGTTATCTTTATAGAAAACCAGTGCCTTTTTCTCGTTAGTGTAAATAAACATTTCTTAAATAAGTCGAGTGTTCTGGCATCAGTCATTCTTCTTTCTTTATGTAAATAATGGAGTTAAAAAAGACATACAGGTTCCTTCCCTTGATTATTAAAAAAAACTTGCCTTTACTAGCTGAGGGATAATATATAAAAACAGGGAGGTTACACTAGATCTGCAGATCTGTGTTGTAAGGATGTAATGGGTGTCAGTACTGAAGCAACTGGGTAGGCTGTGTTTGTTTGGTTTGGAAAACAGCAGGATGAGGGAGTTTTAATTGAATTGTCTAAAATTATGAGAAACTTAGAATAGATGGAGGCACCCTTTTCCCCTAGCAGAGAAGTTCAGTAGTCAGGAGCAGAGACTTAATTTGTGTTTCTATGAAAAGTGGACAACTTTTCTGAATTCATAAAATGACTGGGATTTGATCAGAAGATCATATTTCCAGAAGCTTCTGAACATCAACACCATATAAATATTCCAGCTAAGGTTGACACAAAGTGCTGAAGAGGAACCATCAGCCACCTTTGGACGTAGAAAAATATCAAGACCCATTATACTAAAATTGATGGTAATGCTTTTATGTTGACACCTCATTGTGAAAACTGTGATGGGGGAAGTGAGGCTGCAGTGTTATTTTAATGACCTCCCAGTTAGTCAACTGAGCCACATCAAGTGAAGCCCCTGTCCATTGTCACATGACTGAAATCAGAGCTTGTTGAATTGTCTAAATCAACATTTCTGGTAGTGAGTTGATGTTTGACATTTAAGTGGGGAGTAGGTTGAATTGGCAGTTTGCCTCAGACCCTCCTGAAGTAATTTCACAAAGCCTGGTATTCCGTCTTCAAGTCACCCTTTATTTACATGTACATAGATCATGACACTAACACAGCTAACTCAGTGCCGGCTCCTAGGATGAGCAGAACGCTTGCCACCCTATTTATGTACTATTTTCCTAATCAACCTATTCAGAGAAATTATTACACACCTCTGGAACAGGTGGGACTTGAACCCGGACCTCCCACACTAGGGTTAGAGACACGATCACTGTGCCATTAGAAAGCGCCTCACTCCTGTTTATATCTACCAGGTAGAGTTCCCTGATCGGAATAGATTAATAATCTCAATCTGGGAACTCATATTCTACGGTTCCATCTGGCTGACCTCGTTCCAATCAATGCACCTCCATCTCTGTCTTCAAGTTGGCTGGAAAGAAGCTTGTACTTTGCCTACAAGAAGAAAAACTGAGTCCAGTTCAGTGAGGTAATTTATTAGACCCTGACCTTTGGTAAACTGTAATTCACTAGACCTGATTT
Source organism: Stegostoma tigrinum (assembly GCF_030684315.1). Taxonomy (NCBI): domain Eukaryota; kingdom Metazoa; phylum Chordata; class Chondrichthyes; order Orectolobiformes; family Stegostomatidae; genus Stegostoma; species Stegostoma tigrinum. The sequence continues at coordinate 11,446,388 of NC_081369.1, read as the reverse complement.
GCAGTGTCTCTGGCAGGGAAATGAAGAAGACTGCAACAGCAATACACATAGGAGAATAGATAGTTAGGATAAGAGATGGGCATTCCTGTAGCCACAGACATGAATCCAGCGTGGTATGTTGCATCCTGATGTCGGGGACATGGTTGTTAATGATTGGCTGCAGAGCACCCTGAGAGGGAGAATGAACAACCGTGGCTGCAATTCATGCCAATACCAATGGATCCCGGGTAATGTTTTAGCATGTAAAGAGGATTGACTGACCACCAGCAGACATAGTCAGGATACTGAGGTCATTTTCAGGTTTGCAAACAGTGACTAGTATGCTATCAAAGAGATCAGTAATGGGGTCTCAACTATTTATAATTGATATTTGAAAGTTAGATAAAAAGGCTCAGTACATTGTAGTCACATTTGTAGATGATACAAAGACCGTTGAGAAGGCAAGTTGTCAGGAGAAATCAAAGAGCTCTAAGTCGTTCAATTTCATGATGGGCTGAATCTGTCTTGGTAAGAAAGCCCTTGAATATTACATTCTTCACTCAGGTGTCATTAAGGGTGGAGTACATTGGTGATTGGGACCAAGATGCATCATAGAGACAGCCCACTGACCCCAGAAGCATCACGGAGACATTCCACTAACCCCAGAAGAAACAGAGGATAACAATGATTGAGGCAGTCAAGTGCTGCCGTACGGTTGGATAGAAGGCCCACCTCAGTTCTCTGGGATTTTGTCCCAGTTGGACAATGAGCTGTTATGCCAACAACATATCACCCCTTGCCCACAATGTTGCCTTCCTCAGTGGCAACTTAGGCTATCCCTTGCACCCTACCAAAACTCCTGGCACCTTGTTTACCATCTTAAACCAACAAATACTCCAACCTATTCCCATGTTCGGACAGTCTCCCACAGTTTTCCTCAGTATGTCAAAATGAATCAGTTGGAAATAAGAGTTCTTACACCTGGCATTGTTATGCATGCTTGTCTGCAATTCAAGACTTATAAAAGGATTATCTTAGCATTGAGTGTTTTGACAACTGGAAAGAACCTAATTGGCATTTTAAGTAATTTAGTAAGTTGTACATCCTGTAATCTCTTTTATTAATGTTTCAATGCTTACATTGATAGGATTAAATGATGTGAAGTGCTTAAAAGATGTTATTGGTAGTTTAATACTTTGATTGACATTTCCATGGAGTTGTAGGAACAGCAGCTTATAATAAGTCATGATGGAAGTTTGTGTTTGAGTTGCCACTGAGCTGAAATGGAGGGTGCTTAGGAGGCTTGCATGAGACCTCTTGAACTTGTTTTTGGAAAGGTTCCAAATACAGACAGTGGATCCTTATTTAGGGCTTTCAAACATGAAATTTGCAGAAGACAAGGAGATACCTTTCTCTGGCCATATCAGAACTGCAGGGTCCAGCTTCTTTATCTGAACTCTTACCCTAAGCCGATGAAAACTGGGGACTTTAGGAATGGGAGGGCTGGAATCCTAGACATGGGAATCATCCCCACTAGGTTGGTAGGTGTTCCATTTCCACACAGATCTGGGCCAAAGAATCATGAAGGGATATCGACAGGTTAACAGAGTAGCAAAACATTATGAAGGAGAAGTATATTGAGGTAAACTAAGTTTGTCCACTTTGGTAGGAAGAATAGGAAATCAAAATGTTAAAATGGAGAGGGACTCTAGAATGTTAAAGTCAAGTTGGATGTGGGTGTTCTTTTGTTTTATTCATTTTGTGGTATGTGGCATCTCTGGCTAGCCAGCATTTATTGCCCGGCCCTAATTGCTGTTAAAAAGGTGGTGTTGAGCTGCCTTCATGAACTGCTACAGTCCACCTACTGTGTTGATCCACATGCCATTAGGGAAGGAATTCCAGGCTATTGACCCAGTGACAGTGAAAGAGTGGTGATTTATTTCCAAGTCAGGATGGTAAGTGGCTTGGAGGGGAGTATTCTCATTTATTCGCTGTTCCTGTCCTTCCAGGTGGAGATGGTCGTGGGATTTTTGGTGAATTTCTCCAGTGCATCTTATAGAGAGCGCACACTGCTGCTACTGAGCATTAATGGTGAGGGAAGTAGATGCTTGTGGATGTAGTGCCAGTCTCGTGGCTGCCTTGTCCTGGATAGTGTCAAGCTTCTTGAGCATGGTTGGGGCTGCACTGATCTAGGCATGTGGGGAGTTTTCTCTCACACTGCTGACTTCTGCCTTGTAGATGGTGACCGACTTCAGGCAGTCAGGAGATGAGTTTCTCACCACAATATTCCTAACCTCTGACCTGCTCAAGTAGCCACTGTGTTATATGTGATGAGTCCAGTTGAGTTTCTGGTCAATGATAACCCCCTAAGATGTTGATAGTTGGGGATTCAGTGATGGTAACACCATTGAATGTCAAGGGCAGTGGTTAGATTTGTCTCTTATTGGTGATAGTCATAGCCCTGGCATTTGTGTGGAGTGAATGTTACTTGTCAGCCCAAGCCTGTTCTCATGCATGGCTCACGAAAGATTAGCATTTTGATCCAAAACATAATTAGAGGGATATAGTATAAATCTGAGAAAGCCTTTCTACAACTGTACAGACCATTTGTGAAACCGTATCTCTATAGTGTGTAGAGTTTGGTCTTATTATTCAAGGAGGGAAATACTTGTATTTAAGGTGGTTCAGAGAAGGTTCACTCAATTGATTCCTGAATATGCATTCATCCGATCTATACCTCTCATGTTTTTGTACTCCTCAATAAAGTTACCCCTCATTCTCCTACATTACAAGGAATGAAGTCCTATCCTGACCAACCTCCTTTAGATTTGAACATCATTTACAACATTTACTGCTAATCCATAATTCTGATTTGGAATTACGTCACCATTCCTCCAATGTCACTGAATCAAAAAAAATTTACTCAGTTGATTTGTGAGATGAAGATGTTCATTTTATGAGGAAAAGTTGAACAGTTTGGGCCAAAACTCATTGTAATTTAAAAGTTTAAGGGGTGGTCTTATTACAACTGCCAATAATTCAAAGGTCTTAAATGCTTGAAACATGTCATTCCAGATTACTGCATGAAGGAAAAACATGGTACTGTTTAAAAAGTCCCCATGCAAGATAGAAATGGAGTAATTTCTTCTTTCAGTGTTGTTTATGGTTAAAATTCCTAACCTCAATGTGTTGGAAGTTGTGTTATTAAGTGTCTACAAAATGGATATAGACTTATTTTTCATCTAGAAGAGAATAAACCTTCTGGGATAGATAGGAAAGTGGAATTAAAGTCATATTAAATTAGCCATGAACTTGTTGAACAATGGAACAGTCTGAAGGTTCAAATAGCTTTCTCCTGTACCTTTTATATGTTCTAATGTTTTTGGAGACAAATCTTCTCAGCCCCCGTACATTGTTGTATCAGCTCCTCCTGGCATTATCCTAGCCCAACCGGCTACAAAAACGACCTTCCCTCCAAAAAAGGTCAAAAGTAGGGATGTTTATTGATTGTATAGTGTTCAGCATCATTTGCAATTCCTGAGATACTGAATCAGTCTGTTTAGATAGTTATATAGTTTATATAGTTAAGATCTGTACAACATTCAGCCTTGAATGATGAGTTTTCTCAGCAATCAGATGCTAGGTCTGTTTATACCCAATTGAAACAATCAATCTCTTGTTATTAAATGGCCAGCTTTTCAAGGCCAATGAGAAAAATAATAGGATAGAGTCAGCATTTGTTGCCCATTCCTAATTGTCCTCAAGAAGGAGATGGTAAGCCACCTTCTTGAACTTCTACATTCCATTTTATGTAAGTATACTACATTGCTGTTCAGAAGAAAAAAATTTTGACCCGATGACGTGGTAGTTGCCAAATCCTGCTACATTCCTCATGGCAATGCTCTCACAAATCAGAACCTACCTGCCTGATCAGAGTTTAATCAGCTAACTAAGGATGACAGTTAACAGTTCCTTACATCTCCATCACAACCGTGGTCCATCTAATCAATACCCTCTTATTGTGCTGTATAAGTTGGTGTTCCCTTTCTAAGACTGGTTTCTTGCATTCCAGTCTTGTTGCCTGCAAGCTGCATTATCCAGTTGTTTGAAACTGATTAAGGTCTTCTGAGACAAGCTATGTATTCTAATATATTTATGTTTGGTAAAGTAAACGTACATGAAATTAATATTTATGACCCTACTTTCACATGCAATTTTAAATAATTTGGCTAAGATTTTCCTCTTTACTGCCGATGTAAATAGTGCGTTCTTTTTGGCACTGCATTTCAGAAACAGTGTTGGATAGAAGAGAAGGACGGCTTTAATCAGTTTCTAATCCATGCTGAAGCTGAGCTGGAAAAGTTAAATGGTGACACTAGAGCAGTGAAATGTAAAATTATTATTTTAGTTAGCCCTGAAGTGCTCATATTAATGAACGTGAAAAGGCACGGAAAATATCGTTGTACCTCAAGTTTGCAAGCTGGGTTCCTGGACACACATGCCAGACCTGTCTGGTCTCAGTACTTAAAGAGCAGAGAGTTCAGTCTGGATACTGACATCGAGATTTTGTGATTGGTGTAACTTTAATGCTACTGTTTACTTGTTTAATATAAATTGTTAATGATGATAGGAAAACAACACTGATCAGAAAATTTAAGTGTAGTTCTGTATGTTTAGCAGATTAATAATCTGTGCTTGCTTCAGCACTTTTTGCAGAGTTAGAAGCCTGTAGTTCTATCTCTTACAATATCTGGTCAGTTGTGGATACAGTCTGGCTCTGTTCTGTATTTTGTAGGAGAAAACGTGAGCTGAATAATACCTCAGAACAGCTGAGTAACAAACTATAGTCTCCATTGTTCTATTGAACTTAAAGTTATGCATTAAAGTGAACATTTACTGACAAAGCTCACTGCTCCACTTCCTATCAAATGACTTATCTTAACTAAGTCTCTTTGCAGTTCTTTGTGAAAGTTCTATGCAGAGAACATCTTTGAAGTGGAAATCCTATGGCATGCTGCCAACCAGAATGCTGGCTGATATTTTCAGGTCTGCAGCCAATTTCTACACACACAGTATCTGTAGAAAGACTGTACACTTTGTTAATCTTTCAGAAGCACCAAAATTCTGACTGACAACTGCAAGAGGGATAAACTTAATGTGCTCTGGAAAACATGCAGAAATTTTGGGAAGAAAACACATTTTTAATAAGTAACTAATCTTTTAGTAATGATCAATATGCGACTGTAAATGCAGTTTTTATTATAAGTTACTAATTTTGATGCTTGGGCAAACAGTTATAAACTCAGATTCCAGGTTTTGGTGAAAGCACGAATGTCAAATGATTCTATATATATTAGTATTAGCGTAGTGAGGCCAGATAGCAGACACCCTTAGAATAAAGTCTGCTGATTAGAAAAGTTTCAGTGACTTAAAGATTTCTTTATGTTTCTTAGTAACCGTGTCTGAAATACTACAAAGACAGTATTGATTGGAAAAACAAAGTCTGAATGAAACAATACTATGGACAAAATTCAGCCTGAGAGTTTATATTTAATCAGTCATACACAGAGCCACTGTATTCATTAAACTGTTGAACTTTAACTGCAGATTTAAAATTGGAGGACTCAACTTCGCTAATTAGGATATGTCATAAAGAGAAATAGAGAATATGAAAAACGCTCAATAGGTCAACCAGCATCTGTGGAGAGAGCTGACAAGACTTTCCACATATGAAGTGCCATTTTGAATCTCGGAAGGTCATTTATATGATTAAATAAAACAGCCAAAATATTCTGACTTTCACTTGTCTGAAAACCCATGTTTGCTGACGAGTAGAGAATTGCATGGAATTTCATCAGGCAGGTGAGATAATATACCAGGATTGGAAATAGAAATGGCCTCACTCATTCTTTGCTTCTTATCATCTATAAGCTTTTAAACTCAAGCTCTATGATTCACCCGCCAAAATGCTAAATAGTCTCCTTTTGTAATGTTGTTCAGAATAAAAGGAATTTTAAGTAGTTTATTTAATGAACTCAAGAACAATTTTTATGAGAAAACAAAAGTCATTTCACAAAAATGTGGAAACCTGGTTAAAATATAACATAAAATCCAGAATTAGAACAATATCCCTTTTAATCCTAAAATAAACACACTAACACAACACAGACAAACACCAAAGACTCTGCAGAATTTTTTATTAGAAAAAGAAAACAAAGTATTAGCCATTGGTCCAGAAAATGAAGGATAGAAGTCAATGAATCCTCACAATGCACTGGTTTCTTCTTGACAAAATCATGCTGCTGACAGCTATGGCCACCCTCTAAATAAGGCTTCAGCTTGGATGGAAATCAAGCTGCGTCTACCTTTGGATGTTGGACACGGTTCAGATTCTCAGGGTTTAGAAGATAGTCAAAATACTGAAACATGGAAATTTTATCAGGTTCTTAAGTATTCAACCAAGAGGAGTGAGACATGCATCTTTACTGTTACCTTGGGTTTTACTTACCTGAGATAGAAGGAACTGCATATGCTGGAGAATCTGTGATAACAAGGCGTAGAGCTGGATGAACACAGCAGGCCAGGCAGCATCGGAGGAGCAGAAAAGCTGACGTTTCGGGCCTAGACACCTCTTCAGAAAGGAGGGTCTGAAGAAGGGTCTAGACCCGAAATGTCAGCTTTACTGCTCGTCTGATGCTGCTTGGCCTGCTGTATTCATCCAGTTTTACACCTTATTATCTTTTATTTTACCTTATGTTTTCCAAAGTTTATGAACAAAGTCCAGAAAATGTTCCTAGAGAAACACCAGCACGGGATTCTGTGCAGTTGAGGGCAACAAATCTCCCGAAAGACTTTGCTTGACTATATTTCTAAAGTCATTTTACTTTCCGTGATCAGCTGGTCGTTCACACCTCAGGTTAAATTATTGACCTCAGTTCCGAGAAACCACATGTGCCCCCTTTGAGTTCTTGGTAACAAAAAACCTCCTTTTAATTTAGAAAGTGTCCAGACAGTTTAATAATTTCCACGTTTTTTCACAGTCAATAAATATAAACCTGTTTTCCCAACAAAGGGTAATTACAAAATAATGAAGGCAAGGTTGACTAAAGTGTATTGGGAAAATAGACTAAGTAGATGGCCCATAAACAATAACAAACAATTAAGGTGATACTACTGCCAGCAGATTTTCCTCCAACCCACACACAATCCTGACTTAGTGTACCTACACCATAAAGACTTCAATGTTTCAAGAAATGGGTACACTAACACTTTTTCAAGGGCAAGTCAGGATGGTCAACAAATGCTAGTACAGCCAGCGACATCTTTTAAAACTTCTCAACACAAATATATTCCATTTTTTAAAAAAGTACATATTGGTCATTTTCAGATTCACAGACTATCACTTTCAGTGCTGGAGTTTCAATTGCTTAAAGCATAGGTAGGTAGGGAAGCAAGTGGTGAGAAAGATGCAGAGGGCCACATGCTTGATACTGAAGCAGAAAATATAGAACTGAATGGTTGAAAATACTCAAAGCCAGAAGGACAGTTTTTGAACTGCAAAGGAATTAAGGAGAATGAAGAATAGGCAAGATATTGGAGTTGATCAGATCAAGTAGTTGAGTGTGCTCGAGGGGCCATGCAAACTACAGCTCCTGTTTCTTACATCCTTAAACTTAACGTAATCTAATTGCTACACTGAATTGTCGCTGTTTCATTTTCTAATCTTGGTGGTGTAATGTGCACATGACTAGATTGAGTCCTTTTACACCCACTGAAAGGTACAGTATGGCAATATAGAGTTCAGGTCTGAGAGTGCTGCCTTTGTGTTAATTTTATGATTGAGTTAATTTAACAGCACAGTAGGGAAACAACTACATGCATTAGGATAAAGGGACAAACTGGCCTTGGTCTCCCAGAATTCAAAACAGTCATTCCCTTCAAAGCTGCTGGCTTTTTTAAAGCGAAAGTGAAGGCTGAGTCTATCAACTTGCATTCTAGATAAATTGCTGTACCACAAGGTTCTAATTCTTTGTGTAATTGTATAACATAGATGATAATGAGTCAGCAGCACTTGAATAGAAATTAAAGTCAGCAGAGATATAAAACAGGCAGGCAGTTTGCAATCAGAGATAATGGGAACTGCAGATGCTGGAGATTCCAAGATAATAAAATGTGAGGCTGGATGAACACAGCAGGCCAAGCAGCATCTCAGGAGCACAAAAGCTGACGTTTCGGGCCTAGACCCTTCATCAGAGAGCAGTTTGCAATGACTTCTTTTACACTATGACTCAAAATCAAGATCTGTACCAAGTTTTTTAACTTGCAAAATTATAGCTTCAGTGTTATGGCCTTGTATCTGACTTTCAGGCTATGAGTCCAGATTACCCAGTACCATGTTTCTGGAACCAGCCTTAGAAATGCCATGAAGAAGTTGACCAGCTGAAGAGATCAGCAATTGTTCAATTCCTTTTAATACTTAAATTAGTTCCCTCTGTCTCATATATCCTTAGGGAAGGGAGGAGGGTAACTTCTTCAGGTTACGCATCCCTGAAAGAGGCTTCGCAGTGATGAAGGGTCTTCCAGGGATGCCTAATCTGAAGAAGTTACCCTCCTCCCTCCGGACCCACCTCAGGGAATCTCTCTCCCACTGCAACACTCTTGTCCCCTTCCCCTCTCTCCCTATTTATTTCAGAACCCTCTCCCCACACCCCTCTCTGATGAAGTGTCTAGGCCCGAAACGTCAGCTTTTGTGCTCCTGAGATGCTGCTTGGCCTGCTGTGTTCATCCAGCTTCACACTTTGTTATCTTGGATTCTCCAGCATCTGCAGTCACTTTTACCTCACTCTTTTTGTTAACAGTCCTTGCTTTATGTGTATGACCATCTGAGTCAATGTCATACTATTAGACTGCATGGGAGAGACGAGGACCTAGAGAGAGTGGCCAGCATCTAAAAAAGCAAGAGAGAAGAAAACCTGGAGACAGCCAACAGCATCTAAAAGATCAAGAGAGAGGAGGGCCAAGAGAACGTCACCAGTATCTAGAAGTGCGACAGAGAGGGAGAGAAAAAGGACCCAAAGACAGTTGCAAGTACCTAATTGTGGAGAGGAGAACACTGAGGTGGTTACCAATTTCTGAAAGTGCAAGAGACTGAGGAGAATGAAGGGTCACAGGACAAGAAACATTAACTGTATTTTTCTGTCTATAGATACTGCCAGACCTGCTGAGTTTCTCCAGCACTTTCTGTTTTTGTTACGTAAATATGTTTTGTGATCTCATGACCAATGGTAGTGTCTATGCTCCCTCTTTTATTGCTAATCAGAAATTCAGTCAGCCACATTTGGATTTCCTATAATCTCACAGCTGATGCATACCTAACATTGAACATAGAGTAATAGAATCGTTGACATACAACATAGAAACAGACCCTTCAGTCAAAGAATCCATGCCAACTGTAATTCCAAACTAAACTAGTCCTATCTGCCTGCTTCTGGCCCATATCTCTCCAAACCTTTTCTATTCATGTACTTATCCAATGTATTTTAAACATTGTAACTACCCACATCCACCACTTCCTCAGGAAATTCATTCGACGTGCGAACCGCGCTCTGTAAAAATATTTTCCCCTCGTGTTTTTAAATCTCTGTCCACTCGCCTTAAAAATGTGCCTCCTTGTCTCAAAATCCTCTATCCCAGGGAAAAGACAACTACCATTAAGTCTGTCTATACCCTTCATGATTTTATAAACTTCTATAAGGTTGCCTGTCAACCTCCTATGGTCCAGTGAACAATGTTCCAGCCTATCCAGTCTTTCTTTATATCACAAACTTTTCATACTTGGCAACATCCTGGTAAATCTCTTCTGAACACCCTCCAGCTTAATAATATCCTTCCTGTAGCTGAGTGACCAGAACTGGACATGATATTCTGGAAGAGGCCTCACTGCTGTCAAGTACGTGTGCTACTTTAGAAGATATTTATATTATATTCAGGTTCTGGATGGCTTGGGCAATCCCACATGACATTAGGTTGATTAAAGTACCTCAGTAGTATGATCTTGTTCCCTGTCTGACTTTTCTTATCTATTTATACAGTAACCTGTACATTTTTACTTTGATCTAATGATCTGTAGAAAATTTTTAAAAAATTCTTTGTATCCTTCAAAGAGCAAAATATCCCTTGGGAAATTTATCGTAAAATGGATTAACTTCCTTTGCCTGACATAAAAACCTATTTCTTAACCTTTCCTGCCTAGTCTGTCTTTACTGAACATGTTTAATTTGAAACAAAAACAGAAATTGCTGGAAAATCTCAGCAGGTTTGGCAACATCTCTCTTTTCATGGTAATTAGCAATCTGTTTCCTCTTCATCTTTAATAAATGCTGAAATTATTGATCCCGGCGTCCATTAAAGTGTCTCTGTTCTTTCCTTGCAATTACATACTACTCTCCTTGCGTTGCTCCCTTGACAGCCTCTCTTGATTTTTGGGAAATGTCAGTTAATCATAGAGGTTGAAACCTATTTTATCCACAGCTAATACAAAACATTTGAAAATTTGACATAACCAGCTAGAAAACTGAAAAATGCCACCCAAGAAAAGGTGTGAATTTGGCAGATAGACCAGTTTTTGCTATGGTTTTACAGAGGAATGTTTTAAGTGTACTTATTGCAGCCTCTTAGATTTGTGAAGGGAAGAAAACAAGTTGGCTTCATTAACCACATTTGGTGTAATAGTCGTATCCTCCTCAATACTGTAGTTTTAGGCAGTTGATTGTGGATTTTCTATCCACGCTTTACTATTTTGAGAGCCACTCTCTGAACAAGGAAGTGTGAAAGCAGCTGGGCTGCACTTAGAGTTGGTTGGGGGGTGGGGGGGGGTTGGTGGTGGCGGTGGTGGTGTGGGTGGCTGGTGGTAGGTGGGCGGTGCAGTGGGGGTAGGTGGGTAGGACTGGTCATCACTGTATGAGTTATTGCAAGTTGAGAATTTTCACATTTTGGCAGAGATTTCCTGGGGACTAAAATTTCAGTTTGTAACAGTAATAAATTCGGAGTTGTGGACCATTGAAAAAAAAACTATGTATAAAACTCCTCTGTCAAAAACAAAGATGGCTGTCTCAATTACACGATAAATAATGGCCAATCTCAGAAATAATGCGAAAGGAATAAAAAAAACTTATGCTGAATAACATGAAAAGAAAATGATTAAAATCTCCTTTTAAAGTGTCTAAACATTAGATAAAAGCCAATACATCTTATCTGGGAGAATCCTTTATTTATAAAAATGCTTTTCTTCTGAGGACCAGGAAAAAAAAAATTGATCATACCTTGTACTTGCCATGTTTAACTTAATCGTAAAGAGCATCAACTAAGACGATCCTTCTGCAGTTACCCCAGATGATTTAGGCAGTGAAATAACATCAGAGAGGCCGGTATTCCATCACCAAGTCACCCTTTATTTACATGTGAAAAGTCCTTAACACTGATCTGTCTGTCTTAGAGCCAGCTCTCAGAGTGAACAGAACCTCTGACACTCCTGCTTTTATCTGTCAGCTAGAGCTCCCTGGTTAGACCATGTTCAGAGCCCCAATCAGGAAACTCTTATTCTGTGAGGTCCATCTTGCTGACCTTGTTCCAGTCACTACAGCCCTCCAATCTGAATCTGAGGACCTAGGCCAGTTCTTTCTTCTGTAGCTCCTCCTGTGGTCTTTTAGCTCTGGGCCAGATTCCTCCAATTCTACCTCTGATACAGGTGGTGTGTAATGCACAGCAGCTCACTTCTTGCACCTGGAGAGTCTCCACGTAAATTCATTCCCCTCTTCAAGTGGCACAGACATCACGGTAGCAACATATGCTGCATCCATCTCAGATTCTGAGATGTCTTCAACGATTGACGGAGATAGAAACCCATGGGTTCCAGAACAGTCAAAAAAGCTCTTGAGGAGCCAGACACGTTTGCTCCTGCACCATTTATGAGTTTGCAGCTTTCATATTGTCCATGTGCATGTTCAGGACCATCATACCTACCCGAACTTTATGCATCACTGGACCTGACCTCACATCAACCAAACCTCTTACTCATGCAGTACTGTTCCCATGGTTCCTACACCAAATTTCGTCCCCTGAAGTAAGTTGTCTGCCTCACTTAGTGGAGTCTTCTGTTCACCACTAGTGTTCCTGATGCCGTTTCACCTGTCACCTTTCCAGGTCCATGAAGATCAGATTTTATCCGGTATGGAGCCTTCTCCCTGTTAGCTTCTGTGCTGGGGCTATCCCTGTAGTTACAAAATGGGTTGTCCTATAATCAAATAGGAACTGGGACAGTTTGGTATCTAGTGAAGTTGTAGGCTGTTTTTTTTTTTAAAAAAGCCTGCCTTCAAAGTTTGGACTGCTGTTTCTTCCAGACCATTGGATGATGGATGATATGGAGCTGTCTTTATTTGATGAAGACCATTTGACTTCAGGAAATACTCAAATTCTGTGCCGGTAAACGATGCTCTTTATCTATGATCAGCACTTCTGGGAGTCCATGTATTGCCGAAGATGTACACACTTTTTCTTTAATTGTCCTCGTGTTTGACAAATGAACTCTATGCATGTTCAGCCATTTTGAGTGGGTGCCCACATTCACTACGAGCATACAGCCCATGAAAGGATCTGCATAGTCAACACGTAACCGAGTCCAGTGTTTACCCAGCCATTCTCACAGATGTGGGGGAGCTGCTGGTGGTACGTTTTGTTCTTGTTTGCACTCTGGGCACTGCTTCACCAATGCAGCTATGTCTGCATCCACTCCTGGCCACTGATATATCTTCTCGCCAACATCTTCATTTTGGAAACATCTGGATGACCCTGATGGAGTTCAACTAGTATTTGGCTGTGACCTGTGCTCAGGACAATCTCTCTTGCTGCCCATAATAACATGCCATCCTCAATGATGATTTGGTCTCTCCAGGTCCAGAAAAGTTTCAGTTCTGTTTGTGATGGCTCTTTGTTTTCCCCATCACCACCAACTTTTCAGTTTTGCCAGACTGGATCTTCCTGTGTCCAAAATCTGATATTGTCAGCTGTGACTAGAAGTGTGTCCAGAAAATTTAAAACCATTATGGACTCATCCAGTGGCGGTACCATCAGCAGTGTATCTGCCAGTGCGAGGCAGCTTAATGCATAAGTATTTGCTACTTGGCCTCCCAGACAACACTCCAACTTGTAATTATACACACATAGTATTAGAGACCACCGCTGAATTCGGCTTGAGGCTGTGGGCAGCACTGCCCTGTCTCCTTCAAGCTAGCCAGGGTGTGTGGTCCATCATATTACAAATTTATGCCCATAATTATATCAGTGGAACTTCTTGACTCCAAATATGACTGCCAAACCTTCCTTCTCTATCTGGGCATATGTATACTCTGTATAATCAAAAGTCCTGGATGCATATGCTGTTGGGCAGTCCCTTCTGTTGAGCCAGCTATGAAGCATAGTTAATCTCAGATCTTGCTTGGGGTCATTGTGTGCCAACACCTTAGAAGATAGATGTTTCTTAATTTTCCTGAAAACACTGGCTTGGCTACATGCCTGTTTCAAAGGCTGACCCTCTTTTAAGAGTTAATACAAAGGCATCAGGATGGAAGCAAAGCTATGTTTGAACTATCTGTAATAGTTCACCAGCCCAAGTAAAGATCTAAACTCCAGTATTGACATGGGAGCTGGGTACCTTTGATCGCCCTAAGTTTATCTTGCAACGGATATAACTGGTCTTGTCAATTCTGTAGCCCATGTATATCATTTGGGGTGTCTGGAACACACATTCTTCCCTTCTAAGGCATTCACGTGCCTGGGAGAAACATCTATGTCCAAGTTCTCTAAGTGCTACCGATTGGTCTTCCCTATTATTAACATGTCATCAAGATAAATGGCAATCTGCATAGACCTTATAAAATGTCTCCATTGTCCACTGAAAAATTGCACAAGCTGACAATACCCCAAACAGTAATATCGTATGTTAGTACAAACCGTTATGGGTATTAATTATAGCATTCTTCTGGGAATCCTCATCCAAACACAGTTGCAAGTACACATGGTTCATGTCCAGCTTCGTGAAGGACAGCAACCCAACCAACTTTGCATCTAAATCCTCTGAGTGAGGGTTCGGATATTTAACCAGCTGTGCAAATTGGTTTACTGTTTGTTTAAAATCCCCGCAAAGCAAACTGACCTGTTGGGCTTCACAATTGGTACAACTGGTGTTGCCCATTCCATAACCTGGTCAGGTTTGATGATTCACTTTCCAGCCATCTGATTTCTCCTTCTACTTTTGCAGATAAGGCAAATGGCTCTGGGCAGGCCTTGCAGAATCGTGGAGTTGCTTCCTGGTCAACATGCAAGGTGGCCTTGGCTCCTTTGATAGCCCCTTGACCTTCCTGAAAAACTTGCAGGTATTTAATTAGGACATCACTCAGGCAGTAATTTTCTAATCATAAAATTTTGAACCGATCAAGGCGAATCTTTCTCAACCAATTTTACCTCATCAAACTTGGGCTCAGGCCTTTTACTACAATCAGTGGTAACTGAGCCAGCTGCTTCTCATAAGAGGTAACAAGGTGTAGAGCTGGATGAACGCAGCAGCCAAGCAGTATCAGAGGAGCAGGAAGGCTGATGTTGCAGTCCTCTGACTAGAAGTGTGTCCAGAAAATTTAAAACCATTATGGACTCATTCCAGTGGCGGTACCATCAGCAGTGTACCTGCCAGTGCGAGGCAGCTTAATGCATAAGTATTTGCTACTTGGCCTACCAGACAAAATTTCTGAAGAAGGGTCTTGGCCCGAAACATCAGCCTTCCTGCTCCTCTGATGCTGCTTGGCCTGCTGTATTCATCCAGCTCTACATCTTGTTATCCCAGATTCTCCAGCATCTGCAGTTCCTACTTTCTCTGTTTCTCATAAGAAACTGAAATCAAAGTTGTACCCTTAATCTATAAAGGTTCTCTGGTATAGGTTCTCAGTCTAGCCCTAGTCTTGCACAAAATTAAGGGTTGGACCTTAAGACTTGGATTTCAGAACGAATTTTGTTAAAGACTGGTTCAGCGATTACTGAAATGGATGTGCTGGTATCGACCTCCATTAGAGCAGGGTGAGCAGATTCAATAAATGTGGAGGTGGAAAACCACAGCAGGTCAGGCAGCATCCAAGGAGCAGGGAAGTTTCCTGCCAAAACCCTTCATCAGGGCATGCTTTTCATCTGCCCAATGTCATTTGCCTGGAAGAGATGATGCATACTTTCCACATATTGGGGCCAGTCTTTGATGGCAAGATTGAACGAGTCAAGCTACCCAAATAACAGCATGATGCTAGAAATGCTTACCCCAGCTCAAAGATGACTGTTGCGAGCAAATTTCTGCAGAACTGTGCTTTTTTCATGTCACCACTGCTATAGCTCCACAGAGTCTGGTATCCTGTCACCAAGTAACCTTTATTTACATGTGGAAAATCCTTGACGCTGATCGAGCTGTCACAGAATAGAAGCTCTGACACTCTTGTTTATATCCATTAACCAGTGCTCCCTGATTGAACGAAATTGACAGCTCCAATCACAGAGCTATACAATACAGTCACACAAGACAGCACAATACTTGTTGCTGAATGACTTTAAGTTAAGCTCAGGCACTGTGTTTATGGTTGGTTGCCACGAAAGTACCTGTACATAGTAAATGAAAGATGTATTCTGGTTGCAGCACATGGTAGCACTTCTTAAAATTGATTAATGGGTTGTGAGTTTTCCTGGTCAGGCCAGCATCCTAGTTGCCCTTCAGAAGGTGTTGGAGAGATGCTTTCTCACGCCAGAGCCCTCTAACAGTAGATAGACCCACATTGCCTTTCAGGAGGGAGTTCTGGAACCTTGACCCAACAATAATGAAGAAATAGAAAAATATTTACAAGTCAGGATGGTGAGTGGTTTGGATGTGAACTTACAAGTGATAGTGTTCTCATATATCTGCTGTTCTTGCCCTTTTAGATGATGGTGATCATGCGTTTAGAAGATGATGTCTAAGGAGCTTTGGTGAATTTCTTCGTCACAACTTGTAGGTGGTACACAGTGCAGATACGGAATGCTTGTGGTGGAAGTAATGAATGTTATGGATGTGGTGCCAATCAAACAAACAGCTTTGTCCTGGATGGCATCAAGCTTCTTGAGTGTTATTCAAACTGCACTTATCTGGGCAAATAGGGACTATTCCATCACACTCATGAATTGTGCCTTATAGATGGTAGGTAGGCTTTGGGGAATCAAGAGGTGAATCTCTCACTGCAGGATTCATAACCTCTGAATTGCTTTCAAAGCCACAGTACTTATATGGCTTGTCCAGTTCAGTTTCTGGCCAGTGGTAACTTCCAGAATGTGGGACATTCAGCAGTAGTATTGCCATTGAATATTAAAGGGCAATTTTTATTTTTTTTTGGTGATTGTAATTGCCTGTCACTGTATCGTATGAATGTTACTTACCATTTATCAGCTCAAACATGGATGTGGTCCAGGTCGCACTGCATTTGATCGTAGACCATTTCAGTATCTGAGCAGTTGACAATGGTGCAACACTGTGCAATCATCTGTATATCTCTACTTCTGAATGAACAGTAACAGAAGACATCCTCCAAAAGTACTAAAATTGCCAATGGGGTAACAGACAAAAGAGCGTATTTACAGCTATATCGTGCATTTCTGGAGCCCTTCTGAGGGATGGGGACTGGAGGAGAATCTCATCTTTCCATAGAGGGTGCTCCAAACTACACAACTGTGATTGTAACTCCCCTATCAGATCACCCAAGGGTTGGCTCGGAAATCTGGGAAGAGGATATAAAATTGAGTGGTGTGACAGAGGGTGTAGCATCCACCGCCTTCCTGCTGGCATGGTAACGAATATGGCACCTCTATTCTCCCACCTGACTTTACGTATCTGACTGCTCTTAGGTCACTTGGAGCTGTCACTAGTATTTTACAGTGGTGGATCGGCAGCTTATCACATGGGGGCCCTCCTAATAGATGATCGTGCAGCAAGCACATTTTTCTGCCTGCTGGCAGATTCCTCCGTCCTTGCCAATCATTGCCAGTTACTTGAGTACTCTCAGTAGCCACTGTTCGTGGTGATACTGTTGTATTTATAAGTCACTGGTCATTTGATTGACTAGTAGTCCTCAGGGTAAAACATTTTCACTTAAAGGGGCAGATGTCTCGTCAGCAGGCAGTTATTTACCTGATCAACACAGAATGTAGCAGGGGCTTCCATGAACAATGGAGGTGGGGAATCTCCTCACTCGATGGGTTCATAACAATCTGACTCATGCTTCTGTGTACCACATGGTCTTTAAAATATATGCAGTGAATGGAAAGGAAACAGATAGCCATGAAGGTAAGTTCCACAGTTTTGTCTCCGTAGAGATAGCTGCAGCAGTTCAATGTTATCATATGAATAGTGAAAGTTCGTGGGCCAGTAGGTTCATAATAAAACAGAGAAGTCAAGGAAGGGAAAGGAACAGTCAGAGATGAACCAGGTTAAGGTGAAAAAGGATAGAATTTGGAAGTTAAATGATTTTTTTCCAGTACTGGATGAGAGCAGGAAGTTGTATTGATATAAGAAAACAAAGTGTGAAGCTGGATGAACACAGCAGGCCAAGCAGCATCTCAGGAGCACAAAAGCTGATGTCGTGGGCCTAGACCCTTCATCAGAGAGCTCTGATGAAGGGTCTAGGCCCGAAACGTCGGCTTTTGTGCTCCTGAGATGCTGCTTGGCCTGCTGTGTTCATCCAGCTTCACACTTTGTTATCTTGGATTCTCCAGCATCTGCAGTTCCCATTATCACAGTTGTATTGATATAGTCATCGGTGCACCAGAAATAAAGTGTGAAAAGGGATCCCAGGGTAGGACTGGAACAAGGTATACTCCACAAAGCTCACAACAAGACAGGCATAACAAGGGCTTATGTGGGTAAACATGGCCACTCTTCTTATTTGGACAAAGTGAGACAACTTAATAGAGAAATTTTTCAATGTAAAGACTGAAACTTCAGTTTTTGTCTGTCTTTTTTTAAAATGATGAATCATAATGAGATAGAACAGTTCCAAAACCAGTATTTTGCAAGTACAGCTGCATGTTTTGAAAAGCAATTATCCTGACACTAGTGGCAAACATGGTGTATAGAACTTTTGGAATGTCCAGGAATTGAAATTTGGGTTGCAGATAAACTGGAGTTGAGTCCTTGTGTTTAGATGCAGCCTCAGTTATTAATGAAAAAGTTGATTGATCTGTGGACTAGTGACCAGTTATTGATGGCAAAGGCCTTTTACCTGCCAACAACATTCTCATTGGTTCATACATAACTGAATATCTTGGAGCTGGGAACAAGATAGAACTCACCACCAGCTCAGATCTTTCTTTGAGAGACAAAAGTGAATATTGGACTGCTGGAAAGTGACACTGGAGAAGAAATATGGAGAGCAAAGAAATGGCTGAGGAACTGATTACATACTTTACGTGAGACTTCATGGTGGAAGATATGAGTGATATCCGAAAAATTCAAGAGAATGGGGGGTGTGGGGTGGGGGATGCAGAGGTGAACATGGTGATCAGCACCAAGAGAAGTTGCTAGAAAAACTGAAAGGTCTGAAGGTGGATATATCACCTGGACCAGATGGACTACACCCCAGAGTACTGAAGGAGATAGCTGGATAGATAGTGGAGGCGATAGCCGTGGTCTTTCAGGAATCACTGGAGTCAAGGAAGTTCTGATAGGACTGGAAAATCACTAATGTAACTAACCCACCTACCTGTTTAAGAAGGGAGTAAGGCAAAAGACAGGAAATTACAGGATGATTAGCTTGACCTCACTTGTTGGTAAGATTTTGGAGTCCATTATGAAGGATGACATTTCTGAAATAGTTGGAAATGCATGGTTAAATAGGGCGAAGTCAGCATGGTTTCGTGAAGGGGCGGTCATGCCAGATAAATCTGTTTGAATTCTTTGAGGAGGGAATGAGCAGGTTAGACCAAGGAGAGCCAATAGATGTTATCTACCTGGACATCCAGAAGGCCTTTGACAAAGTGCCAAACAGGAGGCTGCTGACTAAAGTAAGAACATAAGCATTAGGAGCAGGAGTAGGCCATCTGGCCCCTTGAGCCTGCCCCACCATTTACTTAGATCATGGCTGATCTTTTTGAGACTCAGCTCCACTTACCCGCCCACTCACCATACCCTTAATTCCTTTACTGTTCAAAACTTTATCTAGCCTTGCCTTAAAAACATTCAGTGAGATAGCTTCAACTGCTTCACTGGGCAGGGAATTCCACAGATTCACAACCCTTTGGGTGAAGAAGTTCCTCCTGACCTAAGTCCTACATCTGCTTCCCTTTACTTTGAGGCGATGCCTTCTAGTCCTAGTTTCACCTGCTAGCAGAAACAACGTCCCTGCCTCCACCTTATCTGTTCTGTTCATAATCTGATATGTTTTAATAAGATCTCCCCTTATTCTTCTGAATTCCAATGAGCATAATCCCAGTCCACTCAGTGTGTCCTCATTAGCCAATCCTCTCAACTCTGGAATCAGCCGAGTGAATCTTCTCTGCACCCCCTCCAGTGCTAGTATATTTCTCCTCAAGTAAGGAGATCAGAACTGCACACACTACTCCAGATGTGGCCTCACCAGGACCCTATACAGCTGCAGCATAGCCTCCCTGTTTTTAAACTCCATCCCTGTAGCAATGGCAGACAAAATTCCATTTGCCTTTTTAATTACCTGCTATCCTACTTTTAGCGATTTACACACAAGGACACCCAAGTCCCTCTGCACGGCAGCGTTCTGCAATTTTGTACCATTTAAAACATAGTCCATTTTGCTGTTATTCCTACCAAAATGTATGACATCACACTGATCAAGATTGTACTCCATCTGCCAGACCTTTGCCCACTCACTTAGACTATCTGTATTCCTCTGCAGACTTTCAGTGTCTTCTGCACATTTTGCTCTACCACTCACCTTTGTGTCATCTGCAAATTTTGACATACCACACTTAGTCCCTAACTCCAAATCATCTATGTAAATTGTGAATAATTGCGGTCCCAACACTGATCCCTGAGGCACACCACTAGGCACTGACTGCCAACCAGAAAAACACCCATTTACCCCTACTCTTTGCTTTCTACTGGTCAACCAATCCTCTATCCATGCCAATACATTATCTGTACTGCCGTGCAACTTTATCTTATGTAGCATCCTTTGGTGTGGCACCTTGTCAAATGCCTTCTGGAAATCCAGAAAAACCACATCCACAGGTTCCCTATTGTCCACCATGCAAGTAACGTCCTCAAAGAATTCCACCAAATTAGTTAAACATGACCTACCCTTCATGAACCCATGCTGGGTATTCCCAATGGGACAATTTATATTCAGATGTCTTGCTATCTCTTCCTTAAAGATAGATTCAGGCATTTTCCCCACTTCCGAAGTTAAGCTAACTGGCCTGTAGTTACCCGCTTTTTGTCTACTTCCTTTTTTAAACAGTGGTTCACATTGGCTGTTTTCCAGTCTGTGGGAACCACCCCAGAGTCCAGTGAATTTTAGTAAATAATTACTAGTGCATTTGCTATTTCACCCATCACCTTTTAGTACCCTGGCATGCATTTCATCAGTGCCAGGAGACTTGTCTACCTTTAGCTGCATTAGCTTGCCCAGCACTGCCTCCTTAGGGATGATGATAGTTTCTAGATCCTCACCTGCTATAACGTTCTTGCCAGAAGTTATGTTATTTGTGTCTTCCACAGTGAAGACCAACACCAAAAAACTGTTTAATGTCTCAGCTGTTTCCTCATTCCCAGTTATTAAATTGGCCTTCTCCTCCTCTAAAGGACCAATGTTTACCTTCTCCACTCTTGTACGATTTACATATTTAAAGAAACTTTTCCTGTCTCTTTTTATATTTTGAGCTAGTTTACTCTCATAATCTATCTTACCTTTGTTTATAACTTTCTTTGTGGCTTTCTGTTGGCCTTTAAAGATTTTCCAGTCTACTAGTTTCCCACTATTCTTTGCTTTTTTGTACGTGTTTTTTTTCGATCTGATACTTTACTTCCTTAGACAACCATGGCTGGTTCTCTCTTTTCCTACAATTCTTCCTTATCACTGGAATATACTCTGCTGAGCACTGTGAAAAATCGCTTTGAAAGTCCTCCATTGTTCCTCAATTGACCCACCATAAAGTTTTTGCTCCCATTTTACCTTAGCTAACTCCTCCCTCATTCCTTCATAGTCTCCTTTGTTTAAGCACCGGACATAGGTACTAGATTTACTGGACTTAACTGAATTTAAGGGCCCATGGTGATAGAGGCAAGGTACTAGCATGAATAGAAGTTTGGCTGTCTGGCAGAAAGCGGAGAGTAGGGATAAAAGGGTCCTTCGTAGAATGGCAGCCGGTGACTAGTTATAGAAACATAGAAGATAGGAGCAGGAGGAGGCTATTTCACCCTTTGAGCCTGCCGTGCCATTCTTTACAGTCATGGCTGATTGTCCAACTCAGTAGCCTAATCCTGCTTTCTCAGTATGGCCTTTGATACTATTTGCTCCAAGTGCTCCATCTAGTCACCACTTCAATACATTTAATGTTTTTGCATCAGCTACTTCCTGTGGTAATGAATTCCACAGGCTCACCACTCGTTGGGTGAAGAAACATCCCCTCATCTCCTCTTAAATCATCTACCCTGAATCCTGATACTGTGACCCCTGGTTCTGGACACACCCACCATCAGGAACATCCTCCTTGCATCTACCCTCTCCAGTCCTGTTAGAATTTTATAAGCCTGTATGAGATTCCCCCTCATTCGTCTGCTCTCCAGCAAAAACAATCCCAACCTAGTCGATCTCCCTTCATGTGTCAGACCTGCCATCTCCAGAATCGGCCTGGTAAACTTACATTGCACTCCCTCAAGAGTAGCAGCATTCTTCCTCAGAAAAAGAGACCAAAACTGCACACAATATTATAGGTGTGGCCTCACTAAGTCCATGTGTAATTGCAACAAATCCCTGCTCCCGTACCTGAAACCTCTGACAACATACCATTTGCCTTCTTTACTACCTGCTACACCTTCATGCTTACCTTCAGCTAATGGTGCACAAGGACGCCCAGGTCCTGCTGCACATTTCCCTGTCCCAGTTTATAGCCATTCAAGTAGTAATCTGTCTGCTTGTTTTTGCTTCCAAAGTGAATAACCTCACATTTATCCAAATTATACTGCATCTGCCATTGATTTGCCCACTCGCCCATATGTTGAGATCTTGCTGAAGAATTTCTGCATCCTCGTCACAGTTCACCCTTCCACCCAACTTGGAATCATCTGTAAACTTGGAGATATTACATTTTATTCCCTCATCCAAATCGTTACTATATTGTGAATAGCAAGGGATCTCAGCACCAGTCCCTGTGGCACCCTACGAGTTACTGACTGCCAGTTTGAAAAGGACCCATTAATTCCGACTCTTTATTTCCTCTCTGCCAACCAGTTTCTTATCCATCTCAATACACTTTCCCCAATCCCATGAGCTTTAATCTTGCGCTTTAATCCCTAATGTGAGACTTTGTCAAACAATTTCTGAAAGTCCACTTAAAGGCTTCAAAGGGCCGAAGGAAGGACAAGCTGCCTGACACCTTTCTTACTTCTGTAATATGAGGCTAGGATGGGTAGAAATGCTGAGCTGACAACCTGCTTTATATGTTCTCCAAGCCTAGCTACAGATACTGAAGGCTGTGAAAATGACCTCATCCTTTCAACATCTGGTGTCTGATGTCTTGGCTTTTATTACGGCACAGGCAGAAGCCACCTAACACTTGAATTCTGCAGTAGAATTGCAGACTGCAGTTGTAAGATTGGAATATGTTGCCATGCAGTCCTTGCTCGTTGCAGTGCTGCTACCATCGTGACTCTGAATGTCAGTACTTCAGGGGGCGTGCCAGCTTTCACAGCAGTTCAGTATCTATCCTCCAGTAGATTACTAGGATTCATGAGACACCACCTTGGGGGAAATGCACAGATCCACTGTTCTCTCTCAGAAGGACAACATTCATGATCCTATTACTACTGCTTTGCCAGTACTCCTACTGATGTCCCTTAGCTAGCCAGTCCAGACTGCTTCACACATGCTGAGGTGATGCAATTTGAAGCCAGGCTGTTACTGCCCACAGCCGTTCAAGGGTGTCTTGTAAGGCCATCTGCAGTTTCTCCAATGAAAGTCAGAACTTCTACCAGCCATGTGGATAGCACATTGAGAGAGAGCCAGAGATTCTCAGATTTCACTGAACTCCATGGAAAAGGACAGCACCATTCCCTTCTGACTGTCAAAATTTTGAGAGCTTCTCCAACAGCACAGTATATGTTGTTTCCACTAAAAATCAAAGTACCTCACCTGAAAGTCCACAATGACATTGGACGTTGATAATGGCAGATACCAAAACAGCATTACATTTTGTGTGATGTTACAATCTGTTCACTGTAAACATCTCTCGTATAAGCATGACAACAATTGCCCCTTGAAGCATGACAACCAGCATGAGTCTCACCAAAAGTGCCAGAAGGAAATCTGCCATCAATGTGAGCATCTCTGGATTCCCGTAACACCGACACCAGCAGCAGTGTAGAGACTGACCCTGCTGTTCTATTGTTTTACATTTACCAATTTCTCAATTTAATGTTAAAAGCATTTTTACTAAATAACCTTATTGTGTTTCTTCCTCAAATTCAAATATGTTTTATATTTAAATTTAAAAATTATGTATGAAATAAAGGACCTAGGCGTAAGGGTAGGTCATTCAACATTTTGAGCCTACTCGAAGCCCACTGCTACTCGCTGGAATCATAGCTGATGTGGTTTCCGGCGCAACAACGTGTTCCTGTCTTGACTGTAGAATCCCTTGAACTATCATTATTATATGTGGGAAAATGTGATGACATAGGAATTTAACACCAAATCATAAATTCTCTCCAGAAGGGAGACAGAGAGGGTTCAATTTACATTAGTCTTTACAGATGTTTTGTATGTGTTCCAATGTTTTCTTGCTATTTTCAATTATCTGTCCTTTTTAGGTGATGTACAAAAACATTCATGTCATTCATAACTTTAAACCCACATTGCTGCCTCTTTTAAGAGCGTCTTGCAGCTTTGGCTCAAGCAAAACAAGAAACAGACTGTGAAATTTGGGGAGAGCCCTTACCATGAATAATTGTTCCTCTAGTACAGTTATGGCAGTGAGTGAATCTGAGAGTTTCCAGGTCAAATAGCTGCAATAAACCTCTAAGTCAAAGTGACCATTTTTATCAAAGATTGTCTTTCTTTCAAAATATGTCAGCTGCAGACAACCAAAGCAACAGCTGTTGTACCCAAATGATATGTTTCCTCCTCCCTTCCCCTTCAACTCACCTGCTAGCTCTCAGGTGAAATCATGTTTACTTTTACTGCAGTACTTTTTCTGATAGTGGTTTGCCCTTTCGAACACCGGTTTTACTCTGGGGTTTTACTTGAAGGTTTGTTGATATCTGTGGTCTGTTAATGCACATTGAGACACAAGCAGACCTCAATAATGACATCAGCAGATGGACTTATTTTTGGAAGACATGACTGACAATGATTTTGATAGTTTTGGTAGAAACATTGTTGCACGTTGTCATTGCCATTCTGTTGGATTAAACTGTTGTTCCTCCATATCCGCGAGGTTTCTGTTCCAGAAAACCCCTGGGAATTATGATGTTTGTGAATGCGTAACTCATTAAAAATAGGTTAAATATAGTTCAAAATTGCAGGTATGCAATTTTTGCCCACGAATGTTGATTTTTGGTGTTATTTATTTTTAGCTGCAGAGGGTGAATTCACAATTTCAGAGGATTCAGAGGATTTACTTTAACAAATGTCTGCAAGGATGTTAACGAGGCTCATTTATGATCAATCCACCACTCTATTAATTTGCCAGACTGATTTTTATTGCTTTTCTGCTGCAAGTATATACGTAATTGTGTTAATTAGATGGCATACCAGTCTGTTTGTTTATATTGTAGTCTTGGCTTCAGTCGTATGGATACATCCCTCAAGGTGGCTTACGAATGTCCACGATGAGATCAGCGCAGACACTCTCCAGTGCCATTGCTAACATGCAGAGGTTCTACGGAATTCAAGTAACAGGGGAACTGGATGAAAACACAAAACTGTAAGAGTTTGCTTTCAGTCTTAGACCAGCCTATGAACAGCACCCAGATACATGTCACCTTCAACAAAGCACAATAACACAAGATGTTTGATCTTTGGTAAAAGAATTGCCAAATGGCTCAGTACAGAACTCCCGCCATATTATGTTATTGCTTCACAACATACAATTTTCACTCTTTCAGTGAGGCATGAGCAGCATGGACAAAATGAGTATTTGTTGTTTATACCTAATTTACCTTGATGAAGTGCAAGTGAGTTGCTTTCTTGAACTGATGCCATCCATTTGGTTTAGGTACACTATAGTACTGTTCAGAAGGGAACCTAAGGCTTTTTGCCCAGTAACAGTAAAGGAATAATGACATAAGTACAAGGTAAGATCATGTGTGGCTTGGAAGGGAACTTCCAAGTGGCGGTGTTCCCATGCATTGGCTGCTCTTGTCTTTCAGGATTTTAGAGGCCTTGGGGTTAGAAGGTGCCTCCCATCTCCAAGATCATCACTATCAGGACCAGAAAATTCAAACCACAGTCATCAATTTTGATAATTGTATTCAAGGAAGAATTTGACCATCTTAAGCAAAAGCATTCTTTTTGACATGCAATTTCATTTTGCAGTAGAGATTCCTGCACCTTTGTTTTAATTAGTTATTATGAACTCGATTCCGTATGATGCGTTTTAAATGTGTGTCTTCTGTTTGTATGGCACAAGCAGACTGGCTACGTTATTTACGGCTCCCAGCATTTTACAAAAAGATAGTGTCTGCATTCCTTCTGAATGTGACCAAAACAAAATCAGTGTCTTCATCTCTTAATACATTTTTATAAGATACCTGTTTCTATTATTACAAGATTGGATATTGTACTTTAATTCTTGAAGATGCTCCCAGATCAACAGTTCCAAGTAAAATAAGTGAGCAGAGATTGGCAAATGGCCTTACAATGGTTTTGCTCATTTGATAAAGAGTTATTTGTGGATTGCAGTGGATGCTGGTTGAAATGTGCACTGATTCTGTAGTTGTCATGGAACATTGTGTTAATGTTTAAAATAGTTCAAATGAAATATTATTACAAAGGGCTATTTGCTGCCCAGGAAAAGATGAGATGCTTCTAGATATTGTTTTAGTGATTGGAATGGAATCTAACTTCCAGCCATCCTGTTCTGTGAGTGTGCTTTGTGCAGAATTAACATGAATGTTTTGTTTCAGTAACTTTATGTTGAAATGCCTGCTTTGAACCGGCAGTTATTTGCTTTATTATTTTGAGTTATGCAGAACCTTGCTGAGTTTGTTTTTATAAATTTGTTCTTGGGATGCCTCACTGGCTAGACCAAAATGTATTGCCTATCCCTAATTGCCCTGGAGAAGGTTGTGGCAAGCTGATTTCTTAAACTGCTGCAGGCTCTAAGGTGGAGTGCAAGCCGCAGAAATGTGAGGTGATGCGTTTTGGAATGACTGTCAAGACAAGGGAGTATGCATTGAATGGTAGGGCACTTGGAAGCACAAAGGATCAGGAGAATCTTCATGTGCATGTCCATAGATTCTTGAGGCTGTAGGAAAGGTAGATGGTTAAGAAGGCATGCAGGCTGCTTGCCTTCATTAATTAAGGCATTGAATACAGGAGCAAAGAGGTTATGTTGGAGCTGTATGTAATTTAGTTATACTGCAGCCTGAGTACTATGTGCAGTTCTGATCACCGTGATCTAGGAAGGATGTGATTGGACTGGAGAGAGTGCAGAAGAGGTTCACTAGGATGTTGTGTGGGCCGGGGGGAGTTAATGATGAGGCAAGATTAAATAGGGATTGTGTTGTTTTCCTCAGAACTGAGAAGGCTGAGTGGGCATCTTATCGAGGTGTACAAAGTTCTCTGGTGGAGAGGAGGGGTTTGTGGGAGGCAGCGACATGGAAAGGATAGGTGAGAAGAAACATTTCCTCTTAGTAGAGGGATTTGTAACCAGGATCACAGTTTTAAGTTGAGGAGCAGGAGGCTTAGAGGAGATTTTTAGGAAAATCTTTTTCACCCAGACAGATGTAGATATCTGGAACTCACTCCCTGAAAGAATGGCGGAGGTGGGAACCCTAATGACTTTGAAGAACTCTTCAAATGAATACTTGTAACATGCAAGGCAGTGGGCCAAGACTTGAAAAGTAGGCTTAGAATAGATGGATGTTTGATGGCCGGTGTGAGCATGAAGGGCCAAAGGGCCTCTCTCCATGTTCTATGACTCTGTCACTGTTTCTGTATCTGAAGAGTCAGAAATTGTGTTGAACATTGTGTAATCTTCAGTGAACATTCCAGTTCCTGACCTTTACCACCTTGATGAAGCATCTGAAGAGAGATTGGACCGAACTAACTGAGGAATGCCTGTAGTCGTGTCTTGGGGCTGTTAGTATCACTGGTTTAATCTGTATCTAGTTAGCTTCTAATTGTTTTTATTTCAACTTTAAATGTTTAGTGAATTTACAAGATAAAACAAGAAATGTTTCTAATGAATGCAACATTTTCCAATAACATGCATTCAATATAAGCATCAAGGACTGCCAGAACAAAGCATAATACAGTCAAAATATCTAAACAGTAGTTTCTGTTCCCAGTCTCAAATAAGTTTGGCAAGTCAGACAGGAAGATTTGTTGCTCCATTTCAACCTCTTTCAGCACGATGAGGTGTTTTTCTCCATTTGCCATCATCCCCCACACCCACTGCCACCTCAATCGCGACTGCGACACACCAGATGTAGGCAACCTCAGCCTGCATTGTTATATGAATTAGCTTTATTGCCACGTGTACTCAAATGAATATAGTGAAAAGTTCACAGTCACCGCATTACAGCGCCATCTTAGGTACAGAGGTACCTGGCTACAGATATGTAAGATCAAATTCTTAGCAAACAGCAAAAATGTAGAAAGGTACAAAAAGGCAAAAAAATAAATAGTCCAGCATTGTAGGTCATAGGAATAAATTAGAAAAATAAGAAAGTAAAAAGTTCAGAATATCAGTCTTTCTGACCCCGTCCATGCCAGCATCTAGCCTCAAGGGAGCTTCCACACTTCACCGCCAGTTGTGCCAGACCCACCAACATAGGGGTTGCCCAACTTTAGATATCATCTCTTCACCGCTGGGCCCACTTCACTGATGCTGCTGAACCTACACTTGCCCCGCAACCAAGAACCTCTGGCTCCACTGTCAGCCCAGGGTCCCACTGGACCACAAGTCCCTCCTTGGCTGCAGATGTTGCTTTGCTGGCGCTGCCATCGCCAGTTCTGAACACTGGGAGAACAACCCCACCACCACTGGCTCCCTGAGTACTGGAAGGATGATTTTGCTGCTGCCATTGATCCCAAACGATGGAAGTATCAGTGAAACAACAGATCCTGGGGCAGCCTGTCTTTGCTGAAAATAAGGAAGTGAGACAGTTTAGTATTAAACTTTTAAATCTTGTCAGAGGTCCATTGTCTCATATACAATCTGCATTGAAAGTGCAGAAAAATTCCTAACACAGTTCAGCGTTTTTCCATGTTGCTTCCTTGACTGATGCTACAGCAAGTGTCCTAAGTAGTATCACCTAATTTTGCTCCCATAAGATTGTGAGCACAATCTTTCCAGTAGGGATCCTGTCAGAAAACTACTCTACATGCATTATGAGTCCCAATCAGGGCATGTAGATCAAGGCATCAGCCGGAAACCCAATCCTTAACCTTACCAGTGGTGAATTCAAGCCTTTGAAGATATAAGCCAGAGGGAAATCCAATTCGAAGTGTTCAAGCATCAATGTTAAGTAAGTTCAACTGCTATCAGGCTATCTAGAAAGCTTTAATCTTATCAATGTGAGCAAACGCAGTTAGGAACAGAAAACATATTCAGGGTGGCCTGAACAAACAAGCACCATCATCAATTTTGATTGCGGACAGGATGTAGTTGTCACTTCAACTTTTGTTTCATTAACCCCTGCCAGATGGATGAAGAAACCCCGCTGTGGTGTTCCTGACAACTTTGGTTCAGAAATCAAGGCAAACCTGCGTCGTAAACGGTATGCCCTCACAGGGCAAAAGTGGAACCGGGACCATGTCACATTCAGGTAAGGAACTCCGACAACCTAAAATCTCATTAAAGGATTATGGTGTTGCATATTGCAACATCTGCTTATGTGTGTGAGTCTGTCCACAGTCAACTCTTTAAAATCTCATGTGTTCCATCTGAGCAGGAGGCATCATATTTTTATGTTTGATTTATGTGCACAATATCTTTCTTCAAAACTTATGCTAAGATTTGAGGTACCAAATTAATGTTGTCACTATTTCTTCACGCAGTATTCAAAACTATACACCCAAAGTGGGGGAGCTTAAGTCATACCAGGCCATCCGGAAGGCTTTTGCAGTCTGGCAGAAAGTTACACCATTAACCTTTGAGGAGATTCCTTATTATGATATTCGATATGGCCGCAGAAAGAATGCAGACATCATGGTCTTCTTTGCCTCTGGTTTCCATGGGGACAGTTCTCCATTTGATGGTGAGGGTGGTTTCCTTGCTCATGCCTACTTCCCTGGCCCTGGAATGGGTGGTGACACACATTTTGATTCAGATGAGCCCTGGACACTGGATAACATTAACCTTCAGGGTAAGAGTATTTGTTTTTGTTTCTCTCTCAGATGTGAAAGAAAATAGTGAACTGTAAATAGGCTTTGTGATAGCCCCTACAAGGTCAATGGGGAATTCCAAATAACTTGCTTGTGGAAGTGCCTCTCTGATGAAGGGTCTAGGCCCGAAACGTCAGCTTTTGTGCTCCTGAGATGCTGCTTGGCCCGCTGTGTTCACCCAGCTTCACACTTTGTTAACTTCCTTGTGGAGCTCATTGGATATCAATTCCCTTGGTAACAGGCAATGGCTTGTCCAGCTGGAACTCATCACCTGAGCCCTTAATAAGTTTTTAATAATTAACCATTTAAAAAAGTTTAAAACAATAAAGTAGGACCCAGCGGGACCCTGTTGTGGCATAGTGGTATTGTCCCTGTCCCAGGATCGGAAGGCTTGCTTTCAAGTCCTATCTGCTTCAGAGATGTGTAATAACATCTCTGAACAGGTTGATTAGAAAAATAGGTTAAATAAAAAAAACAAAATCACTCAGTATTTGCATTGACCATAATGGGGTTTGCTTTGAAA
This sequence comes from Stegostoma tigrinum, assembly GCF_030684315.1. NCBI lineage: Eukaryota > Metazoa > Chordata > Chondrichthyes > Orectolobiformes > Stegostomatidae > Stegostoma > Stegostoma tigrinum. Next base: position 11,416,031 of record NC_081369.1, on the reverse strand, counting down.
TACTCAGTTGGATACACAGGTGTTTTGAGGGGGCCCTATTTTGGTGCATTGCTCATGCCCCTAACCGTGGACCAGAGAAGCCTGGGTTCAAGTCCCACCTGCACTAGAGGTGTGTAATAGCATGTATGAACAGACTGGTTAGAAAAATAAGTTAAATAAAAGTTAAATATTTTTTAAAAATTAAAACAGGCCCAGTAGCAGTCTTTGCAATATTTAATTGGCTACATGGGTGATTACTGTTGGTGATTAGTAATTTACAGCATAACACAGCCATGTGATTTTGGTGATCGGAAAGTTGTTCAGTTGTGTTTGATAACACTTCTGGGTAGAAATATGAAAAAAACTCAGTAACGGGCTTTGCATGTAAATATTTAATTGGCTGCACAAGTGATTACTGGTTGTGGTTAGTGATTTACAAAAAAAAGCAGTCACAGTGATTTTGGTGGTGGGATGCTGCCCAGTTATGTGTGATACTGCTTTTGGTTAGAGATAAAAAAATGCAGACCCAGTGGGTATATTTGTGCCCAGGTATTCCTGGAGAGGGAGCACACGATGTCCTGTCTTTAATGCTGTCATGTCTTTAGAGAAAGGTGGGCACTGCAGGGGATATCCTGCATTATTTGCCCATCCAACTCCATTTTGATTTAGCCTCTTCCCACTCTCCCTAGCTCTCCATCAGTTTTGATAGTTTGCATTACCCTTAACAGGCTTTGCCCATAAATTATTCAATTAGAAACACATGTGATCGGTGGTGATTAATAAAAGACTTTAAAATATTTAATAAAAGGTTCATTTGTGTATAAGAGCATACTTCTGTATGTAAAAATAAAAAAAACGCAGGCCTGGGGTGGATCCACGGAACTGTTTGAATCAGGCTGGGGCTAGTTGACAGAATGCAGAGCTGGGCTGAGAAATGGCAGACGGAGTTCAACATGGATAAATGAGAAGTGATGCATTTTGGAAGGTCGAACTTAAATGCTGAATATAGGATTAAAGGCAGGATTCTCGGCAGTGTGGAGGAACAGCGGGATCTTGGTGTTCAAGTGCATAGCTCCCTCAAAGTTGCCACCCAGGTGGATAAGGTTGTTAAGAAAGCATATGGTGTTTTGGCTTTCATTAACAGGGGGTTGAGTTTAAGAGCCGCGAGGTTATGCTGCAGCTCTACAAGACCCTGGTGAGACCACACTTGGAATATTGTGTCCAGTTCTGGTCGCCCTATTATAGGAAAGATGTGGAAGCTTTGGAGAGGGTGCAAAGGAGATTTACCAGGATGCTGCCTGGACTGGAGGGCTTGTCTTACGAGGAGAGGTTGACTGAGCTCGGACTTTTGTCTCTAGAGAGAAGGAGGAAGAGAGGTGACCTGATTGAGGTGTACAAGGTAATGAGAGGCATGGATAGAGTCGATAGCCAGAGACTTTTCCCCAGGGCAGGATTGACTGCCACGAGGGGTCATAGTTTTAAGATGTTAGGAGGAAGATATAGAGGAGACGTCAGAGGGAGGTTCTTCACCCAGAGAGTTGTGAGCGCATGGAATAGTTTACCAGTGGTAGTCGTGGAAGCGGAGTCATTAGTGACATTTAAGCGACTGCTGGACATGCACATGGACAGCAGTGAATTGAGGGGAATGTAGGTTAGGTTATTTTAGTTTTGGATTAGGATTATTACACGGCACAACATCGTGGACCGAAGGGCCTGTACTGTGCTGTACTTTTCTATGCTCTAAGTCTGTGTACACCATGAGGAGTGACTGTATTTTGGTGTCAAAAATAAACCCTGTTCCTTTCCAGTTTGGCTTCCTGAGTTATTACAGGCTTAAGGTTCAATCATCTTATTTCTCTCAGATTACCTCCTTGTCCTCAGTGTGTTCAGTTTCCATTTTAGCATCTTGTCACTGTTACCAGCTATTAGGGGTAGCACAGTGGTTCAGTGGCTAGCACTGCTGCCTCACAGCACCAGGGTCCTAGGTTCAATTCTAACCTCAGGCAACTGTCTGTGTGGAGTTTGCACATTCTCCCCATATTAGTCTGGGTTTCCTCCCACAGTCCAAAGATGTGCTGTACTGTTCTATGTTCTATGTGCAGGCTAGATGGACTGGCCATGCTAAATTGCCCATAGTGTTCAGGGGTGTTTATTTAAGAGGGTGGGTTGAATGGGATGCTCTGAGGGTCAGTGTGGGCTTGTTGGGCTGAAGGGCCTGTTTCCACACTGTAGGGATTCTGTGAATTTCAACGGAATTAATTACAATTATGGTCCTTCTTCATTCTTTCCTCTTGTATAATCTCTCTGACCTTATTCTTGGACAACCTATTGATCCTGCAATCCATGAAGCCTATAGATTTAGGTCTATCTTTATCAGAACCATCTCCAGCTACTTTCTTTTCTCTATTACCACCTTCTAACTTGTGGTTGTCAACTCTGGTTTGCTATATTACCGTGAACTCCATGAGCGAACATGGGATTCCAAGAAACTAGCAAATTAAAAGAAAAATATTTCTTTTGAGGTGAGCTGGAACCATCTGGCAGGGTAATTCTGGTATATACTGACAGCTCAAGAAATGAGGGGTGAGCCAAACAAGTTGAGACATTAGCTGGGAAGCTGTGTCAACAGAGCCTAGAAAGCGAGACCAGGTACTGGTGAATGGGGCTAGAAACTGGTTAAAAGCATAAGTAAGCAGATCCAAGAGCCCTGTGAAAGTTCCCAGGAGAGTGGGAATATTATTTGTGGAATTTTTATGCTGGGGTTTTCAGTTCCAGCTCCAACCATGAATTCTGCAAACTGAAGCTTTCTATATGATTTGGACAAGCTTAGTGAATGGACAAATGCATGTCAAATGGTATACAATGTGGACAAATGTGAGTTATCCGCTTTGGTAGCAAATGCAGGAAGACAAATCATTATCTGATAAGCTATAAATTGAGGGAGGGGAATGTGCAATGAGACCCACCTGTCCTCATACGCAGTTGCTAAAGGTAAGCACGCAAATACAACAGTTGGAGAAGAAGGGAAATGTTATGTTGGTCTTCATAATGACAGAAATAAACTATGGGAGCAGGGCTATCTTGCTGCAATTTGCAGGGCTTTGGTTATGCTACAGCTGGTATGGTGTGTGCAGTTTTGGTCTTCTAATCTGAGGGAGGATTTTCTTGTTATAGAGGGAGTGCAATGAAGGTTTACAGATTGATTCCTGGGGTGGCAGGACTGACAAATCAGAAGAGTTTGAATCAGACTGGATTATTTTTGCTGAACTTCAGAAGAATGCGGGGGCGGGGGGGCGTGGTACGGGGAGCGGGGGTGATCTCATAGAAACTTACAAAATTTTAACAGGAATATACAGGGTAGATGCTAAAAAGATGTCCCTGATGACTGGGGAGCCCAGAACCAAGGATGGGAATAAACCATTTAGAACTGAGATGAGGAAAAATGTCTACATCCAGAGAATTAACTACCACTGAAAGCAGTTAAGGCCAAAACATTGGAAATTTTCAAAAAGGAGTTGGATATAGCCACGGGTTTTTCTTAGCAATTTTTTAAACAAATAAATTCCTGAAAGCAAGTCAATGCCCTTTAACATTTACTCTGTCTGCTTTTAAAGCTTTCCCAGTGTAAAGGAATTCCATTTATCAGTCCAGGGACTCTTGTCAGAGTTCTGAAAAAGGGTCATATCAGACTTGAAACTTAAAACATTAACTCAATTCTCTCTTCACCGATGCTGCAGACCTGCTGATTGCACCAGCATTTTCTGCTTCTCTTTCATTCTTTCTCTCATTGCTAGTTTAAAAATAAATCACAGCACCAGAAACAATGACAAGTTAATCATTAAATCCCCTCAAACACAGAAACCAAAAGCGACATGCCTGTAGTTCAAGATCCAAACTCAACTATGAATGATCTTAATGTAGGTGTGGCATGCGGCTCAGTGGTTAGCACAGGAGTCTCACAGCACCGGGGACCTGGGTTTGATTCCACGCTCGGGTGACTGTCTGTGTGGAGTTTGCATATTCTCCCCATGTCTGCATGGGTTTCCGCCTACAGTCCAAAGATGTGCAGGCTAGGTGGATTGGCCATGCTAAATTGCCTGGAGTATTCAGGGAGGAGTAGGTTAGGTGGGTTGTAGGGGGATGGGTCAAGCTGAGATGCTCTGAGGTTCTGTATGAATAAATTGCACACCTTGAAGCATATCTGGGCAATTTTTGTTTCCTTCCCTAAGTGCCTACAGGGCAGTTAAGAATCAACCACACTATCATGGGTCTGGAGTCACATGTAGGTCAGACAGCAAGTTTTCTTCCCTGAAGGACACCACTGAACAAGATGGGTTTATTTTGTGGTGCTCGTCAATAATTGCATGCTCATTGTTAGACTGACTTTTAATTCCAAATTTTCTTATTGAATTCAGATATTTGCCATGGTAGGATTTGTATCCTTACCTCCAAAACATTACCCTAGTATTCTGGATTACTATTCTATTGACATTACCACTGCATCATCACCTTTCCATCTGTGCAGTGGAGCCTGATCTCTAATTGCCTCAGTTATGCCTTTGAAGGCCAAACCATGTTCTGCTGGGACTGTTGTGAATATAGTGTGCAATGGAGATCTCATATTAAAGGAACCCATATTCAGCATCTTTCACTCCCCCAAAATGTAATACAGGATATCGAACATCAAGATTCTAATGGACAGGCCCAGAAGCAACAGACCAGGATGTCGAACTGCTATCACTGCCCAGGATTTTCAATGTAATGACATCAAAGTCACTGTTCTGTGTGAGACAAGATTTGCAGGACAAGGCCAGCTCAAAAAAAATAGTTGCACCTTCTTCTCAAAAGGTAACAAGACTCAATGGGGCTGGCTTCACCAAGATAAACAAAGTAGTTGAATATCTCAGTGAGTCCCCTTGTTGGAGAAATAATCATCTCATGACTCTTTGGTTTAGCCTAACCCAGAAAGAGTGCAACACCACCATCAATGCACAACCGTGCTCTAACCCATGAAGCAACAGATGAGGACAAGGAGAAATTTTACTTCAGCCTCATTGGCCTTTATACCAAAGGGACACAGACTGATTACTCTTAGTGGTTTTAATGCCAGAGTTGGCAAGGACACAAATCTCTGGAAAGGTGCAATTGACATCACTTGAAAGCTTCCTTTTGGTGAAATACCTAGAAAGTAGTCTGATCATAAGGAACACCCTATTTTATCAGAGAGACAAATACAAAACCTTATGGTTATACCCTTACTCCTGATGTTGATACCTGCTTTACTCTGTTGCCATCAAGGTGCTTGCATAATCCATGCCATGACAGGTGACTGCCAGACCGACCATTGTGTAATCCAGTTTACTATCTTACTTAAACAAAATAGAAGTTGCTGGAAAAGTTCAGCAGGTCTGGCAGTATTTTTGAAGAGAAATCAGAGCTAACATTTCAGACCCAGTGACCCTTCTTCAGAACTCAGTTACTATCTCTCTTAACCTGACCCAAAAATTGCAGAGGCAGCAGAAGAGCTGCACAGAAACTACAATGTCGATGGACCTAGGGACACTGTAGAGAAAGACATACTTACTGAGTTTCTTGCAGTCAACTTGATAATAATAATGTATAGAAACCAAAGATGTTCACAGTGCTTGATCTACTATTCTCTGCTATAAACAGCTCAAGTGAAGATAATATTTCTCTACTAGGAAATATTAAGACTGGTTTGATGAGAATGACCAGGAAATTCAGCAATAATGTAAGGTGTTCCTAAACTGGAAACAACACCAAAAGCCAATAAACGTCAAGGTGAAAGAAAGCAGGTCTACAGACAAAGAAAGACTGAGGTTTAACAATAAAACCTATGATCTAAGGAACAGATAATGAATGAAAAGAGTGCAGGAAATCCAACACATGCTGACAGCCATGACGTATAGATTCAAGCACCACATATCTATCCCAATAGAGAGCTAAGAGTGGAGTCATACTCAACATAGAAATAAATCTTAGGTGAAGAATTATAGCAGTTCATTTTCTCAAGCCTGCTTTGCCATTCAGTAATATTCTGGTTGATATCCACTTCAGTGCCTTTTCTCCACACTTTCCCTTTATATCACTGATGTTTAGAAATCTGTTAATCTTACTTTAAATGATGACTGAGTATCCACCACTGTCTGGGATAGACAATTCCAAAGATTCACAAGCTTCTGAGCAAAAGAAAAATTCTCTTCAATTTGATTCTAAGTGGCTGCCCCATTATTTTGAAATTCATTACCCTAGTTCTAGACTCTCTATCTAGACTAAGTATCTTATCTACATTGTTCTAACTATCCCTTCGTATATTTTGTAGGTTTCAATGAGATCATCTCTTAAATATTGCAAAGGAGATAAGAAGTAAAAGCTTTCCAGTGAGGCCTCTTTGTACATCAAGACTAATATGCAAAATAAAAAGGCTTGAAAGGAGGATGCCGAGATAAAACATATTAAAACTATTTTTATCTGACTATCAAATCATCACTCATTGTATGTCAGAAAAACTTATGCAAGGTTCTATGTCCACCACTTTTGGTCTTAACTGTGCCCAGTTTACCTTAGATACCCTGGGAGGGAAAGATGTCTAAAAGATTTGAACAACAATTGAAGCTGTATGTCTCATGTTGCAACTTTGCAGTGAATGCACAAGTGGTTTTCTCCAATAACAGAATGCTGCCATCAAACTACTTACATGATAAAAAGAGTAAATGATAGATAAGATTCACTGCTATAAGTCCCAGTACTGGTAGACTATATCAAAGAACATGTCCCATTAACAATTTTCAGTGGCAGCATATCAACCATGCTCAGTCTATGCTTGTGAGCCTCAGAATAATGTATCTGCCATTAGATGTGATGCTGCCGGTGGAAAAGACTTACTGAATAATATGAGATAACAAAGTGTGGAGCTGGAGGAACACAGCAGGCCAGACATCCTGATGTTTCAGGTTGTGACCCTTCTTCAAAAAAATCTGAAGAAGGGTCCTTATCCGAAATATCAGTTTTCCTCTTCCTCTGATGGTTCTTGGCCTGCTGTGTTCCTCCAGCTCCACACTTCGTTATTTCTGACTCCAGCATCTGCAGTTCTTGCTATCTCAGTTGAATAATTTGAATTACACTGGAAACTAATTTAAGATCTCTGGCAAGGCTTACAGTGTGATGCATTTGCAAGCACTATAGTCTGTACAAGGCCCTTTTTGCAGGCAAAAGGAAATCCTATATATTGCATCTGTTTCGTAGGAACTGTTTTATACCGTGGCAATGTCCTGACCAATCAGAGCTTGCCTTCCTAGTTTGAAAACTAAGATTGACAGTTAATTGTTCTTGCATCATCATGCCAAAGATGGCCTTACCAATGACACACTGTTCTCATATCCTGTAATCTAGTTTTCCTTTTTTTCAAGGCTGTTTCTTGCATCCTTGTCCTGATGAGTGCAAGATGAAAAGCTTTAACTTCTTGTCTCCTTTTAGTTTGAAGTCACTTTTCATTCTCTGAAACTAGAGAATACAGGCGTAGAATCTCCAAATCACCATCCTGGGAACAGTCTTCTGAACCTTTGTTACCTTCCCTCTAAGGCAATAATACCTTCCTAAGGAAAGGGTGGAAAACTGCACGATACTCCAGATGCTGTCTAACCAATGTTCTATACAACTGAAACAAGATTCTGCTACTCCTATGTTCAAATCGTCTTGCAATAACAGCCACCATTCCCTTAACCCTCTTAAATGTTTTCTGCACGTGCATTTTAGCTTCCGTGACTTAATAATGAGGACATTGAGGTCTCTTTGTGCATCCATACTTTGTAACTTCTTACCATTTAAGAAATACTGTACATATCTGTTCCTCTTCGAAAGTGGGTAATCTAACAGACCCACATTATGTTCCAGCTGCTACATTCTTGTCCATTCACTAAGTCGGTCCAAATCCTCTTCGAGGTGATTAGCATCTTCCTCACAGCATTACAACCTAGTTTTGTATCATCCATTAACTTGGAAATATTTGTTTTTTAAAAATTACTGTATTTTTCCTAATCAACCTATTCAGCAATGTTATCACACACCTCTAGAGCAGGTGGGGTTGAACGTAGGCCTCTCGGTTCAGGGATAGGGACACGAGTCCCCACATTTATATCAGTGCTACGTAGTGTGAACAGCTGGGATCCAAGTACTGATCCTCACAGCTCTACAATAGTTGTAGCCTACCAATGTGAGAATGACACATTTATTCCTATTCTCTGTTTTCTGTCTGTTAGCCAACTCTTGATCGATCCTAGTACATTCCCCCTTTATCTCATGAGCATTTATTTTGCTAACCAGTCTCGTATCGGGAATTTTATTCTGAAAATCCAAGGAAACTAAATGTCTACTTTATCAATCATGTGAGTAACATCTCCAGCAGTTTCACCAAAAATGAGTTCCAATTCACAAATCCAACGTAGCTATTATTATACAACTATCTCTTCGTCATAGCCTTTATAAAAGATTCCACTTTCTCTTTTACTGCTGTAATGCTAACAGTTCTGAAATTCCTTGTTTTTTTTCTTACTTCCAATTTGCAGAAACCATTCCAGAATCTGTAAAGTTTTAGATGATCGTAACTAATGTATCCCTGATCTCCAACTCTTTCAACACCCTGGAATGTAGAATATTAGACACCAAAGGCTTAGCAACTTGAGTCCCATCAATTTTTCCAATATAATTTTCGATTGATATAATTTCTGTTAATTCCTTATTCTCCCCAGTACCTTGCATCTCTAATCCTGGGAAATTACTTTTATTTTGTTCAGCGAAGACAGATACAGTGTAATCATTTAGCTTCTATGCCATATCTTTATTCTCCATTATAAATTCTAAGGATTTTGATTGACATTTGTCTCAGTTAAGTCTTTTTAAGCACCCGTGGAGGCTTAGGCAATTCATTTTCAATGTTTGCATTCTTATTCTATTCTCCTCCTATTTGAGTTTCTTGGTTCTCCTTCGCTCTATTTGAAAATCCTCCCAATCCACAGATTTATTACTGTTTCTTTTCAAGACTTTCAATTTTACACAATCCTTATTTCCCTTTGTTGGCTGCAGTCGACTGATTTTGGATTTTCTGTTTTGAGGGAAAGCATCATTGTGGTACCATATGGCATAATTCTTTAAAGAGTTTTTATTGCCACATATTGATAAACATTTTAAAGTTTTGTCCAATTTCATCACAACAAACGTACCATTTAAACTTTCATAATTTATTTTCTTCAAATTTAACACCCTTGATTCAGTTTGGACTTCAAGTATATGCGAACATATAATCACTCATCCCTAAAGGCTCTTCTATCATAGTTCCATGAACTATGAGATTGGTCTTATTGGCAACCTTGTAACTATGGCCTGAGTGAGTTGTCCACCTGCAAACTTGCTGCTGAACTAGGGCACATCAAAGCCAATCTGTGTGATAATGGATCATTTCTCTGATCGGATCATTTCTCACTATATATGACACAAACTCATCAAAGGACCCAAGCCTCTTATTCTTGAAAAGTGCCAAGTCTACCTCAGGTTGTGCTGACTGGATAAGGTATTTTAAATGTTCAAGCAACAGATGAAACTAATTAATTCACAACTACTATTAAGCAGTTGCAACACAAGTGGTCAAGATAACAAAATGTGAGGCTGGATGAACACAGCAGGCCAAGCAGCATCTCAGGAGCACAAAAGCTGACGTTTCGGGCCTAGACCCTTCATCAGAGAGGGGGATGGGGGGAGGGAACTGGAATAAATAGGGAGAGAGGGGGAGGCGGACCGAAGATGGAGAGTAAAGAAGATAGGTGGAGAGGGTGTAGGTGGGGAGATAGGGAGGGGGTAGGTCAGTCCAGGGAAGACGGACAGGTCAAGGAGGTGGGATGAGGTTAGTAGGTAGCTGGGGGTGCGGCTTGGGGTGGGAGGAAGGGATGGGTGAGAGGAAGAACCGGTTAGGGTTAGAGGTCCAGGAAGGTGAGGGATCTGCCCATCCCTCACCTTCCTGGACCTCTCAGTCTCCATCTCAGGCAACCAGCTTGTAACTGATGTCCATTTCAAGCCCACCGACTCCCACAGCTACCTAGAATACACCTCCTCCCACCCACCCTCCTGCAAAAATTCCATCCCCTATTCCCAATTCCTCCGCCTCCGCCGCATCTGCTCCCACGATAAGACATTCCACTCCCGCACATCCCAGATGTCCAAGTTCTTTAAGGACCGCAACTTTCCCCCCACGGTGATTGAGAACGCCCTTGACCGCGTCTCCCGCATCTCCCGCGACACATCCCTCACACCCCGCCCCCGCCACAACCGCCCCAAGAGGATCCCCCTCGTTCTCACACACCACCCTACCAACCTCCGGATAGAACGCATTATCCTCCGACACTTCCGCCATTTACAATCCGACCCCACCACCCAAGACATTTTTCCATCCCCTCCCCTGTCTGCTTTCCGGAGAGACCACTCTCTCCGTGACTCCCTTGTTCGCTCCACACTGCCCTCCAACCCCACCACACCCGGCACCTTCCCCTGCAACCGCAGGAAATGCTACACTTGTCCCCACACCTCCTCCCTCACCCCCATCCCAGGCCCCAAGATGACATTCCACATTAAGCAGAGGTTCACCTGCACATCTGCCAATGTGGTATACTGCATCCACTGTACCCGGTGCGGCTTCCTCTACATTGGGGAAACCAAGCGGAGGCTTGGGGACCGCTTTGCAGAACACCTCCGCTCAGTTCGCAACAAACAACTGCACCTCCCAGTCGCAAACCATTTCCACTCCCCCTCCCATTCTCTTGACGACATGTCCATCATGGGCCTCCTGCACTGCCACAATGATGCCACCCGAAGGTTGCAGGAACAGCAACTCATATTCCGCCTGGGAACCCTGCAGCCATATGGTATCAATGTGGACTTCACCAGTTTCAAAATCTCCCCTTCCCCCACTGCATCCCTAAACCAGCCCAGTTCATCCCCTCCCCCCACTGCACCACACAACCAGCCCAGCTCTTCCCCCCCACCCACTGCATCCCAAAACCAGTCCAACCTGTCTCTGCCTCCCTAACCGGTTCTTCCTCTCACCCATCCCGTCCTCCCACCCCAAGCCGCACCCCCAGCTACCTACTAACCTCATCCCACCTCCTTGACCTGTCCGTCTTCCCTGGACTGACCTATCCCCTCCCTATCTCCCCACCTACACCCTCTCCACCTATCTTCTTTACTCTCCATCTTCGGTCCGCCTCCCCCTCTGTCCCTATTTATTCCAGTTCCCTCCCCCCATCCCCCTCTCTGATGAAGGGTCTAGGCCCGAAACGTCAGCTTTTGTGCTCCTGAGATGCTGCTTGGCCTGCTGTGTTCATCCAGCCTCACATTTTGTTATCTTGGAATCTCCAGCATCTGCAGTTCCCATTATCTCTGCAACACAAGTGGTGTTTGTCACTTACGGAATGTTGCTGTCAAGCCAAAAATACATTTCGTCTGTCTACAAATTAGTAATGCATATGAACTTCAGTGCTGGTGTGATGCCAGCTATGTAGGCTATGTGAATCGGATCAAACAACATAGTCCTTCAGCTATTTGCAACAAGCAAGGTGCTGACTATACCCATTCTACCCACATTTGCAAAACTCTTAATACAGTGTCCAACATTAAATGTGATTCGGCAGTTAGACCACAATTGTTGGGCTGTTGAGTGTGTGAAGAATCACGCTGACAACCAGTTTTAGGCGACATGGTGCATGTGCATTTACTGGAAGCTGTATATATTGATACACAGAGCCTTGATCTTAGCAAACGGAAAGAACATATACAGACTCTGTGCCTTTTCACTCAATAAAATAGGTGACAACCATTTGCTGATTTATCACTTATGGCAATGCCCTGACCAATCAGAGTCAACCTGTCTGATTTAAAATTGAAACAAAGCGTGCCAGTTAAATTCAGTCACCGTTTATGGGTCCATTCTCCATGACAATAGCTCTACCAATCCAAAGCCACTTGCCTTCCAATCAGCCTTGTTTTCTCAATGTAATAAAAGTGTTGGCTTCTGTTTGAATTGGCATTTTTGCGAATTGTCCTAATGTCCTGATGAGTGAAAGTTGAAAAGCTTTGACAAAATGTTTATATTTTCAGCAGTATTCATGTTCTTTATTATTAAAAAAAATTGAACATTTTTGTTGACTAAAAAATCAATTACATTAAACCTACATAGGCATTTTGCCCAACCGTCTTCCAAAAGATAAAGGAAAAGGGATAGGGTGTACAAGGTAGCTCCGTAGAATGGCGACTTCGTTCAATTTTCACTGTACTGCTGTACTTGAGTACATGTTACAATAAAATCTAATTCTAAAGAATTTCTTCAAAGAAAAAAGCTTTGTTGGAGAAAATTATGAAAAATGTGCAGCATTGATTAGATTAATTTGAGAAATCTATGAGCGGGTGATAAATTAATTGTCTTTGACAAATGACTATTTCTTGAATGCATGTAACATTGCCATGATTCTTCAGCTGCAGCCTGGCAAGTTTTTGAATTACAGGTCCTATGTTCATTTTGTTACACATTTAGGAGGTTCAGATAATATCAGTGCATTGTTCTGACTGTGCCTAAACCTCAAATTATGTTGATCCTGATGTCTTAATTTGATGCTATGTTAGCCGGCACAACTGCATGCTATTTTTGATTTCCCCTGTGTCTTCTATCCTTTAGCCATGTTTATTATTTAACATGAAATGAAAAATATATCTTACTATGGTTTTCAGAATTACTATACTGTGGTATGTTATTGCTTAACTAATTTTAGTTAAAATCAATTGCTTTTGCCCACAGGGAATGACCTGTTCCTTGTGGCAGTGCATGAGTTGGGCCATGCTCTGGGCCTAGAACATTCTAATAACCCGAGTGCCATTATGGCACCCTTTTACCAATGGATGGATACAGAGAGATTTGAGCTTCCAGAAGATGATCTGAGGGGGATACAGCGAATTTATGGTAAACTTGAAGGATATTATTTTATTTTGCCTCTATATTTTGAAGTGAGATTCATTTGTGATAATTCATTTGTAATTCCCAGTTTTATCACGTATTAAAAGAATTTAACAGAGTTACAGAATGATTCTAATATTTTGAATGCCAAGAAGGGTCTTGATAGATACACAGGAATTGTTTCAGCCTTTGGACAAATTTCTTATAACAGCATACAACAAGGATGAATACAGTTCTATATAAACCAAAGAATTATGGATGCTGGAGATCTGAAACAAACAAAAGCAGAAATTGCTTCGGAACTCCAGCTCTGAAGAACGTTCGCTAGATTTGAAGTGTTAATTCTGTTTCTCTGTCTACAAATGCTGCCATACCTGCTGAGTTTCTTCACCAGTTTTTGTTTATATACAGTTCTAATTTACACTCGATCTGTAATTTCATTGCATCACAACTATCCTTTTAATCACAGCTTCTAAAAGCTCAGCTCGTGCTGAAGTGTGCTTCCATGGTCACTGACAACGTTTTGGACTGATCCAAGTAACTGTTCTCCAAATATGGTAGACATCAGTCTCCTTACATTTATGCCATGCCATTTTTGCCCAGGATAATATTCAGAAGCAGTAACCTTGGTTATTATTATCATCTCCACCTATCTGGATTCAATTTTCTCCCCCTTGGGTCCATGAACTCCCTACCTGCATCCATGACACCACCCATGCTCTCCACCTCCTCCAGAACTTCCAATTCCCCGGTCCCCAACACCTCATTCTCACTCTGGACATCCAGTCCTTGTACACCTGCATCCCCCATGCCAATGGCCTAAAAGCTCTCCGCTTCTTCCTGTCCTGCAGACCCGACCAGACCCCCTCCACTGATACCCTCATCTGCTTATCCGAACCCATCCTCACCCTCATCAACTTCTCCTTTAATTCCTCCCACTTGATACAGACAAAGGGGGTGGCCGTGGGTACCCGCATGGGCCCAAGCTATGCCTGCCTCTTTGTAGGGTATGTGGAACAATCCCTCTTCCTAAGCTACACTGGCCTATCCCCCATCTCTTCCTCCATTACATTGATGACTGTTTTGGCACTGTCTCGTGTTCCCAAGAGGAGCTCGAACAGTTCATCCACTTCACTAACACCTTCCACCCCAACCTTAAGTTTACCTGGACCATCTCTGACACCTCTCTCTCCTTCCTGAACGTCTCTGTCTCCATTTTTATCACCTGGAAACCGATATCCATTTTAAACCTACCGACTCCCACAAGTACCTGGAATATTCCTCCTCTGACCTACCTTCCTTTAAAAATGCCATCCCCGTTCCTAGTTCCTTCGCCTCCGCCGCATCTGCTCCCGAGATAAGACATTTCACTCCCGAACATCCCAGATGTCCTCTTTTTTCAAAAACCGCAACTTCCCCTCCACAGTGATCAAAAATGCCCTCGACCCTGTCTCCCGCATTTCCCACAACTCATCCCTCACACCCCTTATTCGCAATAATAACCAAAACAGAATCCCCCTCGTCCTCATGCACCACCCAACTAACCTCCAAATCCAACGCATCATCCTCCGACATTTCTGCCATCTGCAATCCGACCCTACCACCAAAGGCATTTTTCCCTCCCCACCCTTATGTGCTTTCCGGAGGGACCACTCTCTCCGTGACTCCCTTGTCCGCTCCACACTCTCTTCCAGCCCCACCACCGCTGGCACTTTTCCCTGCAAACAAAGCAAGTGCTACACCGGCCCCTGTACCTCACCCCGATCCCAGGCCTGAGGAAGACTTTTCACATCAAACAGATATTCACCTGCTCATCTGTCAATGTTATATACGGCATCCGCTGTTCCCGTTGTGGCCTCCTCTACATTGGGGAAACCAAACGGTGGCTTGGGGACGGCTTTGTGGAACACCTACGCTCTGTTCGCAGCAAACAACTACACCTCCCAGTCGCAAACCATTTCATTTCCCCCCCCGCCACTCCTCTGACGACATGTCCATCCTGGGCCTCCTGCATTGCCACAATGATGCCACCGAAAGATGCAGGAACAGCATCTCATATTTTGCTTGGAAACTTTGCAGCCCAAGAGAATCAATGTGGATTTCACATGCTTCAAAATCTCCCCTCCCTCGACCATTTGCCAAAACCAGCCTGGCTAGTCCCCGCCTCCCTAACCATTGCTCCCACCTCAAGCCCCACCCCCATCCCCTACACACTAACCTCATCCCGCCTGCCCCCCCAACCTGTCTCCACCAAATCTCCAACTACATTCACCTTCACTGGCTCTAATTCCGCCTGTTTGACCCGTCTGTCTCCTCTCACCCTGTCTTCTCCTTTATCCAATTTCTATCCACCTCCCCCTGTCTCCCTATTTATTTCAGATTCTTCTTCCCCTTCCCCATTTCTGAACAAGGGCCCTGACCCGAAACGTCAAGCTTTCCTGCTCCTCTGATGCTGCTTGGCCCACTGTGTTCATCCAGCTTCACACTGTGTTACCTTGGTTATTTTCTGTTTTTTTCCGTCTTCTGGTATGGAAAGAAAGAGACCAATTGCAGTGCTGTCAACCATAGTAAAGGTTATCCAGTTCAGCACGGAGCAATGATGAATCGGGAACTTTGGTGATGTTTATGGCTGAGGCACACTATTACATCTATTTAATCATTGAATAACAAGAGATCTGGTAAAAATAATAAAATGAGGTGCTGGAATTCTCAAACAAAAGCAGAAAATTCTAGGAAGCACTCAGCTGCTCTGGTAGCATAAGCAGGAAAAAAGGGAGAAATCTAGAGTTAACATATTAAGTCAATTATCTTTTATACTGTTAATAGTCTGTACCTCATACTATGTATGTGAGTTTGATTATTTTCACCTCTTACCCCAGTTCATTCCTCCTTCACTTCAACTCTGCAAGTGTGTAGTTTATTGATTACTGCAAGGTTCTGATATTCATTGCTTTGTTTCTAGGTCCACCAGAAAGCAAACCCAAACCTACAAATTCATTGCCAACTGTGACACCACGGAGACCAAAGAAACCCAAAACACCTTCGGAGAGAAAGCCATCTCCCAGGGACCCTGATTCCGATAATCCCAGGTCTACTGATGGACCTACCCAGTATGGTCCTAATATATGCGATGGCAATTTTGATTCTGTGACCATGCTGCGGGGAGAAATGTTTGTATTTAAGGTAAAGGTAGACTGCATGTTGTTACTGGTTTTTTCTTTAATTCTAGTTTTTGTCAAGTATTCCAGAATAAGTCTGTGTAGTAAAATTTAAAGAAAAACTTCAGATCAAACATGTGGTGATGAATGTCAAGTAACCTGATGCAGATTTACCAATTTGATACAACTCTTCAATTTCTGTTCTTCAGGCTGTCTCACCATTTCCCATAAGTGATGCAAAAAAGAGGAATAATTATTAATAATTAGGTGTGTCTCTTAACAGTGCACAGGGAGGCAGTAACTACAGAAGTAAACATGCGGTACTAGACAACCAGAAAGAACATTGAAAGAATTATCTAGGTGTATACCCATAGCAGTACACTTTGGGTTACTAATGTGATTTTGATGCTGGATCTCTTATTATTGCAAACTGTCAACATAGATGATATTACTGAACTAAAGTATACTGATTCACAGGAGGATCATAATACTAATATTTAAATTATACTAATCATTTAGGCTTTTTTGGAAGTAAAAGGCATTTTAAAAGCGTCTAAAAATTATGAACAATGTGAGAGATTTCGAACTTGTACAGATCTAAAATTTGGTGAATGTGTGGCCTGATTTTACGCTCATCTCTAAATAGGGTCTTTGGTTCTGGAGGGTTCGAAATAACCGAGTACTCGACAACTACCCAATGCCTATCGGCCATTTCTGGAGAGGACTGCCAGCTAATATTGATGCAGCATATGAACGCCATGATGGAAAGTTTGTATTTTTTAAAGGTAAAAGTTACTTATGAATTCTCACTGACTGTGGGGAAGGGGAATGAGGCCAGTGCATTAATGACCAACTTTTCAAGTACAGTTTGGTACCCTCTTTACATTAGAAGTTATTGCTTTGAGCTATGCTATCATCAGTGTCAAAACTGCTTAAATAAAGTTGATGCTGTTTTGGAGTCTATTCACTCTATGAAGGCAGGTGACTTCCAGTAGTGCTGTAGCATAGATAAGTGATGGAACATCATTACAGAAGAGGTCAAAAATCTTCACCAGTCATGTGCTGATTGACTAAGTTCCTTTTACCCATCTCAGTATTAACAATGACATTTGCTACAGATGTAATAGTTAGATTTGCCATTGTTGGAGGCACTGGTACTAAAGGAAATGGTCACAAACAGCCATCTTGAGATTCATGAATATACTGTTGTATTAATTGCTGTAAAATTGATCTGCAGTATAAATTTGATGGTTTTATTTCAGCAGTAGAAACGATAGTGACATACAGGACACTGGGGATTTTTCAGACAAAAGGTCACACTTAATTTGGGAAAATAGACCAGTCAGTAATCTGCTCAAGATGATTGTTAATTTTGTAGTGTCAGGAGGCGTAGGAATGGCACTTCTGACCCAGTAAAAATTTTCCAAGCGATCTGCAATTAATTCCCAGTGATCTTGGTCCTATGCAGAGGGGCCAGTTTCTTCTCCTACACAAGCTAGCTCTGTCAGCGAATCAGTTCAGTCCAAATGAGGTTCAGGATTTAAAATTAATCTGGATACAAGACAGAAACAGCAGATAGCTGGAGAATATTCTTTTCCCGCCAAATTCTTGCTTTTCAACAAATATTTAAATTAGCCCTGTGTGCTTATTACTCCTGAGGTTTGGAAGGAAGCATTTATTACAATTTGTCCGACAAGATGAATTGCTTCACATCGAATTCAGTGTCAATTCATTATTCATCTTCATTGACACTGGTTGATTCTGTTACAGGATAAGTTTATTGCTTTTGAGATGTGACAGGCTTAAATTCTGAAAATGAAGATGTGTAAGATTGTTACTAAAAAAATGGCTAAATAGATTAATCACTTTGGAAGCATGGCAGTATGCTGTTTTTGTTCCAGAGGCTGGGAGGTATACAGTTATGTCGCTCAGTAGATTTCTGAGTTTCCCCTATACTTTAAATTCCTCCATTTTGAAGCTACCTTCAAATGAACACTGCTGCAGCCATTGATATGCTGAACATTGCCTCAGCTCTATTTTCAAATACTTTAACCCGAGAAAAATCTTCCTTGTCCCATATCTCCTGAACCATCTCCCATTTTGCTGTCTAACATTCATGAGACACTAATTTGAGGATAACACTAGCTTTGCTAGAAATAATTTGACCCTGAGATAGTAGGAACTGCCGATGCTGGAGAATCTGAAATAACCCGTTTTGAAGCTGGATGAACGCAGATCTTTCTGAAGAAGGGTCTTGACCCGAACCGTCAAACTTTCCTGCTCCCCTGATGCTGCTTGGCCTGCTGTGTTCATCCACCTTCACACCATGTTATCTCTATCAATAATTTGACCCTGTCTCATTTTACTGAGCCTCAGCAGTCTCTGTCAAAATTGTGAACTGCTATGGGATCATGCCAGATGGTAATCCCTAGAATCTTTCTTATAAATACCGCCTTCCTCCCTCAATTCATCTCCCCTCCTTTTCTAGCCTCATTTCAAACAACAAAGGCAAAGTGGTCTCAGATTTCTCTGCCACAAAGATCAAGACTATCCATTTAGCCAAATGCTACCTCCTCTTATTTCTTAAGTCAAACAGTTTCTCCAGATGCTCCAGTTTCCTTCCATAGTCCAAAAATGTGCAGGCTAGGTGGATTGGCCATGCTAAATTGCCCATAGTGTTCAGGGATGTGCACATTAGGTGGGTTATAGGGGAATGGGTCTGGGTGGGATGCTTTGAGGGTTGGTGTGGACTTGTTGGGCTGAAGGGCCTATTTCCACTCTGTAGGGATTCTAAATAAAAAGTATTCTAGTTCAGAGATCAACCACTAGTTCCAAGGTAAGTACAGGATAGCGAAGGGAAGCAATAGTGGTTGGCTTGTAGCATGGCACATGGTTAGAATTCCCAGCAAGTACCTCCAGATGGACATTTAGAGTTGCTTGATTTTCAGATCTGGTCATGTTACTGCAGACCATATGACCTGCTCCACCTCCTTTTCTGTTAAGCTGGCAAAGAGGTCCTGTTATTTCATTGGATGGTCTGTGCTATGACCCCACCCCCCAGTTAAGGATCCCCAATTCATTATGATTCTAGATGTGTCATCCTAAAGTCATTACATTCCCAGTGAAAAGGAGGAATTTGATCACTCTTTATTCAGCCTCCCCCCTTGTCTTTGTCGGTTGCATCGAGGTTAATTTAAGACAAGGAACCTTTCCCAATTGGATACCTTGCCTGGTCCAATGTTTTAAATTTTAAAAGGAACAAAGTTAGCCGGACTTTCTTGTACCAAACAATGCATAAGCTTATTTGCTACTAAATGCAAGGAAAAATTATAAAATGCAACACCTGAACTCATCTCCTATGTTCCCTTTTAGCTGTGTGGCTGCATGGTTGCACAGCTGGTCAGATTAACCACACATGTATTCTTTTTCACTATTCCTTGCATAGAACTTACTCAGTTATGACAATTGCTATTAAAATCCCCTTCCCCTCCTGTCCCACCTGGCATATCTTCTCCCACAGTGGCAGTTGGAATCACTGTTACCAATCCACAAGGCAGAGAACTTTGAAGATAAATCATTTAGGGAGGTCATCACAGGCAGAACAGGAATGGATGACCAGAGTGCTTGCCAGTTGGTTTTCCCTTTTTTATTTTGGTGAAGTAATGGCTCCTTAAGGGTACCGAACATACTGATATAAATTGACTCCTGCCATTCCAAGAGTTGTACCAATTGTTAAAGTTGTTTTTAGGGTATGCACAGTACTCAATTTACCTGATGGTTGATCAATTAGGGACCAAGTTTCTGTACTAAACAATAATCAGACTGTAGCTACAGGTAACAGATCTAAATCATTGGCTTATAATGCAACGAACTAAAACTAATCTCCTTATAAACTCCCCAACCCTCTCACTGTTCACACACATACGCACAGACTACACAGATACTCACACGCACGCACAAATGCAAGGATCCTCTTTGAATAGGCCCTTGGTCTTCTCATTTCTAAAATGTCTCTTGATTTATTAGCTCAATAGTCACAATTCACGACAACTGTTGTAGCAGATTTAACTGGTTTTGTCAAGGTTCAACTGAGTTTTTTTTAACCACAGAAACAGGCAGTTTCTGCTGGGGAGAACTGCACACCCTTCTGTTGCTTTCTCTGTTTCTGGATCTCTCCAACTTGTTTCCACTTCCAACCTGCTAAGTTTCAAGATCCTAACAGCTTCACTTGTAAGCAATTTCTTGGCTTCTTATTGTCTATACATTGCAGGAGCCAACAGCCACAAAGCAGAATAAAGACTGAAAGAACTGTGGATGCTGTAAATCAGAAACAAAAACACAAGTTGCTGGATAAGCTCAGCAGGTCTGGCAGCATCTGTGAAGAGAAATCAGTGTTATCGTTTCGGGTCTGGTGACCCTTCCTCAGAACACAGCCACAAAACAGAGTTCACAATAGATATCACATTCCTTGCTGTGAAATTATGCAGCCATGCTGGTAAAACCTTCTTCTTAAGAACAGTTCTTTTTCCTTACTGTACACAGGTTTTAAAGAAACTCCCTACAAGTCAGCCAAGTTCAAATCCATACCCCCTGGGTAACTCAGCTGTCCAGGAGGAGAGAAATCAGAGTGAAAGAACAATGGTGTTGAGCATTCCATAATTGGAAGGATCAGAATCAGTGATCCAAGGGAGTGAAGAGAATAAAGAATTAGTGGAAATTAGTATTAGAAAGTTTGTGTTGGAAAAATGAATGGAACTAAAGGTTGATTCATTTTCAAAGTATTGAAATAAGCAGCTATGGAGCTAGGTATTGCATTGTCATCATCCTCCAAAATTCTATAGATACTAGAATGGTTCTTGCAGATTGGAAGGTGGCAAATGTCACCCCACTCTTAAGAAGGGAGGGAAAAATAAAACGGGGAACAATAGACATTTCAGTCTTACATCAGAAGTAGTGAAAATGCGAGAATCAATTCTAAATGATGTGATAAATGGATATTTGGAAAACAGTGATCTGATTGGACATAATTAGCATGAATTTATGGATGGTAAATCATGCTGAATTTTTAGAGGTTTTGAGGATGTTACCAACAGAAGTGATAAAGGGGAATAGGTGGGCATGGCATACTTGCATTTTCAGAAGATTTTTGATAAAGGCCCCCACAAGAAGCTGGTTAAAAACATGAAACACATGATTTGGAAGTAATGTCCTGGCATGGATTAAGGATTGTCTAACGGGCAGAAAGCAAGACAGTAGGAATAAATGGGTCATTCACACATGAACAGTAGTGACTGTTGGTGTAACACAAGGTTCAGTACTGCTGTCGCAGCTGCTCACTGCATACATTAGTAATGTGGTTATGAGTATCATATGTAATATTCCCAAGATTACAAATGTCACAAAGCTAGGTAGGAATGTTGATGATGTGAGGAAGATGAAAAGTGGCTTCAAAGGGACTGAACAGACTTAGTAAGTGTGCAACAGCATTGCAGTTGAAATATGTTGTGGGAATGTGAGATTAGAAAGTATAGATGTACAAAGTAAATCAGACGTTCTTGTCAATAAATCATCAAAGGCTAACGTGCAGTTATAGCAAGCAATTAAGAAGCTAATGGTATATTAACCTTTATTCCAAGGCAAGTCATGAAATTTTGCTTTAATTGTGTAGAGCATTGGTTAGATAGCACCCGGAGTATTGTTCAGCTTTGGTCCCCTTACCTTAGGAGGGATATTATTGCTATAGAGCGAGTGCAACAAAGGTTCAACAGACTTCCAAGAATGGCGGGACTGTCTCCTGAAAGAGATTGGGAAACTAGGCCGTGTTCTCTCGAGTTTTGAAGAATGAGAAGTGATTTCAGTGAAACATACAACATACTTTAAGGGGTAAGGTTGGAAGTAAAATACTTACCCTGTTTGGAGAGTCTGGAACTAGGGAATGCAGTTTGAAAATATCGAGGTTACCACTAGGATCATGATATTAAAATTTCATTTACAGAATTTGCAATCCCAGGGGGCTGTCGAAGCTAAGTCATTTAGTATATTAAAAGTAGAGGTCAACAAATATCTAAATACCAATGATGTAAAGGGATATAGGATAGCATGGGGAAAAGGCATTGAAGTAGATGATCAACCATTGTGATTGTATTACATGGTGGAGTGAATTTGATGGGATGAACAGTCTACTCCTGCTCCTGCATTTTATATTTCTATGTAACAATTATTGTCTACAAATAGGTAGCGCAGCCTTCAGATCTGAAGTCAGCAGTGTCCATGCCCTGACTACAGTGTCCCTATTTAGTCTCTCATTTCCCCGATATAGATGGCATATGGCATCATAATGCATTAGTCATTTTGCTCATCCACCTTGAAGTTCCTCTCTGTGTTCACATGGGTATCATACTACCTGTATGTAGCTAAGTCCATCATGACCTGTTGGATACCCATAGCTGCAAAACTTACAGCTACAAGCTCCTGACCCTCACTGTTGATGTGCTGTTAAGTTCTCCCTAGTGTCTGACTGTCTACTAGACCAAAATGTCCAGATAACACTTCCTACTTGATGTTCAGAATGTTTGCAACTCACAACTTGGAGCTGATGCTGCTCAAGACACGGACACTAACCACAGATAAAGTCATCAGGGACTGCAGAGCATTCTACATATTCCCGTATGTTGCAGTCACAGTGAAGTGTTGGCTCCTTAGATGTACCTAACATACTGGTGTAAATTGTCCTTTCTGTTTCTGTCTAATCTTCTTTATTTAATTATTTAATCAATTATTAAGTTACTAAAATTCAGCTCCTAAAAGCTGAGAAGTAATTTAAAAAAGAGAATTTGTTTGCCATTACCAAACCTAATTTTCAACTATACCGGTTTCCAACATATCACTTGTTCCTCCTCATACTCAGTCATTGTCACCTCACCCTGTGCTCTCCCACCCAGTGTACATTCCGTGTTGTTGTTATCCTTGCAAGGAATGGAGGGCTGCTAATTTATCAGCTGAGTGAGGACAGTTTATGGTAATTAGGAAGGACAGTTTATGGTAATTAGGAAGAGCCTCATAGCTACTGATTGCTCTCGTGCCATGCATCTTTTTTTGGGTATGGAGTTGATGTTGAGGATATCCAGGGCCACTTACTGCTAACTGTGTATACACTATGGTTCACCTCCGGCAATTTGTCCTGTCATTGGGACAGGGCATACCCAATGATGGTGATGGAGGATCATTGGCTGTAAGAATAATTCAATGAGTATGTCTACATTAGGCAAGATGTAGCTTTTCAGGAAGTGAAGAAACAGCTGTTGTTGTCTAAGTTGTTGACATAATATGATCCCAAGCAAGATGTGGTGCTGACACGCGATGCCACCCTGCATGGTATTGGGGTAGCGTTGGCTCACAGATGACCCATTAGAGAGGAACGCCTGATAGCATATGTTCGTGGACTTGACGCTCAGAAGCCCATTAGAGAAGAAAGATTTGGCAGTCATCTTTGGTGTGAACAAGTTCCACAAATACATTTCATAGTTTGTCGTAGTAACGGACCTCAAACCCCTGCTTGGATTACTTAAAGATGACGTGCCGCCCAGAGCTTCAGGATGAAGTTAGCAATGGGCTCTTATTCTGAGCATGTACAATTACACATTGGAACAATGTCTTGGAGGCCGAGTAGCAAATGTGGACGCCTTGAGCGGCCTCCCACTGGTGGATACACCAGTGGTGGTGCCGCCATTAGTAGAGTCCATTCTGATATTAAACTTTCTGGACACTCTTCTGGTTACCACTGACAATATCAGATTGTGGATACAGAAAGCTCCAGTCCTGGCAACCCTAAAACAGCTGTTGGTGATGGTGGAATCAAAAGGGCCATCATACCAGGATTGAAACCTTTCTGGACCCAGCAAAACCAAATCACTATAGCGACGATGTATTATTAAGGGGAGCAAGAGTGATTGCTTCAAACAAAGGTCACTGTCAGATACTGGCTGAACTCCACCAGGGTCATCTAGGGGTTTCCAAAATTAAGATATTGGCAAGAAGTTATTTCTGATAGCCAAAATTAGATGCTGACATAGCTGCATTGGTGGAGCAGTGCCCAGAATGCCAGAAAAGACAAATTAGTGCCTGTGGCTCCCCCATTTTCATAGTAAACCCTGGACTCGGTTACATAACAACAGTGCAAGTCCTTTCATGTGCGCTGTGTTTTTAGTAATTTTGGATCCCCATTCAAAGTGGTTGGACATGCATTGAGTTCATTTGACAAATGTGGGGATTGAAAAATTGCAGGCATCTTTTGCAGTACCTAGTTGTTCATGTTAGATCTGCTCTGTTTTAATGATCCAGTTTCCACCTGGTGGGAGAGATTGAAGTTTCCTTCTGCATGTCTGTGCCCTGCAAAGCAAATGAGAGTTCAGTACTCGAAGTAATTGAAAGTGCAAATAATATAAAAAAGCCTTTTTAAATTGTAAAATCACTTAAAACTTTGACCTCAGTCTTTTTATGTTTTTTCGTTGCATTCACCGAACAAAGATTATTTGCAGATAGGAAATGGCAGGACTTCTTATCTGCTTTTTCAGGAGGTTTCGGTGTAAAGTGCAGGAAAATGTGTGTTTGTTGTATAACTTACCATTGTTTCCAGGCAGGATGAAACATCATTATTTTGTATAGAGGGCTAGGACTGAATATACAGATTTCCCAGACATAAGCACAGAACAGCTGTGGGTGAAGCAGCATCTGCCATTGCATGAACACTCCCTGAAGGCTATTTACAGATCCTATTTCCTTACAAGCACGCATACTGAGTGAAACTACGCAGCATGTTGATAGGGCCATTCCCCTTTGCCAACTCCAAAATTGAACCTTTGCTGGCAGTGGAAAGCAACTAGGCCTAAGTAGCTTGGAAACAATAAGGACTGCAGATGCTGGAAGCCAGAGTCTATAGGTGTGAGGCTGGAAAAACACAGCAGCTCAGACAGCATCCGAAGAGTGAGAAAGTCAACGTTTCGGGTTGAAACCCTTGTCAGGAGTGGGGGAGGGGAAGGGGAACAAATTAAATAGAGGAAGGGTGGCGGGATGGAGGGAGGGGTAGGAGAGATGGTGATGAGTGAATGCACGTGGGTGGTTATTATAGTTGGTCCATGGGAATGGTGGATCAGATAGGTGACTAGGGAGATGGACAGGTTAGGGCAGGTCAGTAGCGGGAGTGGTGGGCATGAGATAAAGCTGGGGATGGAGGCATTTTGAAGCAGGTGAAGTCAGTGTTAAAGCCATTGGGCTGTAAGCTTCCAAGATGAAATATCAGGTGTTGTTTCAAAGCAAGAATTTAACAGGTAAGGCAGATGAACTTAGAGATTGGATTAGTACTTGGAACTATGATGTTGTTGCTGCTACGGAGACTTGGTTAAGGGAGGGACAGGATTGACAGCTTGACGTTCCAGGATACAGATGTTTCAGGAGGGATAGAAGGGTGTGTAAAAGGTGTGGGGGAGTTGCACTACTTGGGGCGGACACCTTAGATGGCTCATATAGCGATGCATTATGGCGTGAGCTCAGGAACAGGAAGGGTGCAATCACAATGTTTCAGGTTTACTATAGGCTTCCCAATAGTGTGTGGGATTTAGAAGAACAGATATGTAGGCAGATTTTGGCAAAATCTAAAATTAACAGGGTTGTTGTTGTGAGTGATTTTAACTTCCCATATACTGACAGGGACTCTTTTAGTGCTTGGGGCTCAGGTGGGGCAAAGTTTGTAAGGAGCATTCAGGAGGGCTTCTTGAAACAGTATGTAGATAGTCCAACTAGGAAAGGAGCTTCACTACACCTAGTTTTGGGAAACGAGCCTGGCCAGGTGGTTGATGTCTCATTAGGGAACAGTGATCACAATTCAGTAATCTTTAAGGTACTGATGGTTACAGATCAATGTAGTTGTCAGGTGAAGGTGCTAAATTGGGGGAAGGTTAATTTCAACATTATTCGGCAGGAACTAAAGGATGTAGATTGAAGGAAGATATTTGAGGGAAAATCAACACGTCGTATGTGGGAGGCTTTCAAGTGTAAGTTGCTCAGAATTCAGGACTGGCACGTTCCTTTAAGGATGAAGGATAAATATGGCAAGTGAGGGAACCTTGGATAACAAGATATATTATGAGCCTAATCAAAAAGAAAAAGGAAGCATTTATCAAGGCTAGGGCTGGGAACACACAAAGCAAGGGTGGAATACAAAGAAAGTCAAAAGAAACTTAAGCAAGGAGTCAGGAGGGCTAAAAGGGGTCATGAAAGGTCATTGGTCAACAGGATTAAGGAAAATCCCAAGGCTTTTTATACATAAATAATGAGTAAGAGGGTTGGCCCACTCAAGGACAGGGAAGGGAATTTATGTGTGGGGCCAGAGAAAATGGACGAGGTATTAAATGAGTATTTTGCATCAGTATTCACCATATAGAAGTTCTTGATGGATGATGAGTCGGGGGAAGGGTCTGTAGATAGTTTAGGTCGTATTAAGATCAAAAGGGAGGAGGTATTGGGGCTCTAGAAAAAACATTAAGGTAAACAAGTCCCATGAGCTTGATGGGATTTCCCCAGAATACTGAGAGAGGCAAGGGAGGAAATTGCTGGGGCCTGGAGGGAAATCTTTGTATCCTCACTGGCTACAGGGGAGGTCACAGAGGATTTGGAGAATAGCCAATGTTGTTTCTTTGTTTAAGAAGGGTGGCAAGGATAATCCAGCTAATTACAGGCCAGTGAGCCTTATGTCAGTGCTAGGAAAATTATTGGAGGGGATTCTTTGAGACGGGATTTACCCCCGCCTAGAAATCAGTGGGTGTATTACTGAGGGGTACTGTGGTTTTGTGAAGGGGAGGTCGTATCTCACTAACTTGGTTGAGTTTTTTGAGGAAGTGACAAAGATTATCGATGACGGTAGTGGATGTTGTCTACATGGACTTCAGTAAGGCCTTTGACAAGGTTCCTCAAGGCAGGCATATACAGAAGGTAAAGTCGCACGGGGTCAGAAATGAGCTTGCAAGATGTATAAAAAAAATTGGCTTGGTAATAGAAGACAGGGTAGCAGTGGAAGCGTGCCTTTCTGAATGGAGGGCTGTGACTAGTGGCATTCCTCAGGATCAGTGTTGGGACCTTTGCTGTTTGAAATAAATATAAATGATTTGGAGGAGAATGTAACTGGTCCGATTAGTAAGTTTGCCAAGGACACTAAAATTGGTAGATTTGCAGATAGCAATGACAGCAGTCAGAGGATACAGCAGGATATGGATCGGTTGGTGACTTGGGCAGATGGAGTTTAATACAGAAAAATGGTAATACATTTTGGAAGGTCTAATCCAAATGGAAAATATACAGTAAATGACAGAACCCTTAATAGTACTGATAGGCAGAGGAGTCTGCGTGTACAGGTACACAGGTCACTGAAAGTGACAATGCAGGTGGAAAAGGTGGTCAACAAGGCAAATGGCATGCTTGCATTCATTGGCCGGGGCATAGAGTTTAAAAATTGGCAGGTAATGTTGCAGCATTATTGCACCTTAGTTAGGCCGTACTTGAAATATTGTGTTCAATTCTGGTTGCCACACTCCCAGAAGGATGTGGTGGCTTTGGAGAGGGTGCAGAAAAAATTTACCAGGATGTTGCCTGGTACGAAGGGCATTAGCTAAGAGGAGAGGCTTGTGATTAGCTGGATTATCCTTGCCACCTTTCTTTAATAAAGGAACAACACTGGCTATTCTCCAGTCATCTGTGACCTCCCCTTTTGACAGTGAGGATACAAAGATTTCCCTCAAGGCCCCAGCAATTTCCTCCCTTACTTCTCTCAGTATTTTGGGATATATCCCGTGGGGACCTGTCTATCTTAATATTTTTCAAGACCCCCAATGCCTCCTCCCTTTTAGTATGGAGGGCATTAGCGATGAAGAGAGTTGGAGAAACATTGGATTGTTCTCACTTGAATGATGGAGGTTGGGGGGGACCTGATAGAGGTCTGCAAGATTATGAAGGGCATGGATAGACTGGACAGTCAGAAGCTTTTTCTCAGGGTGGAATAGTCAGTTAGCAGGGGCCATGGATTTAAGGTAAAAGGAGCAAGGTTTAAAGGTGATGCACGAAGCAAGTTTTTTACACAGAGGGTGGTGGGTGCTGGAACTCGTTGCCGGAGGAGGTAGTAGGAACAGATAATATCATGACTTTTAAAGGGCATCTTGACAAATATATGAATAGGATGGAAATAGAGGGATACAGTCCCCGGAAGGGTAGGTGGTTTCAGTTGTGACGGGCAGCATGCCGGTGCAGGCTTGGAGGGCCAAAGGACCTGTTCCTGACCTGTAATTTTCTTTGTTCCTCCAATTTACGTATGGCCTCACTCTGACAGTGGAGGAGGCCAAAGATGGACATGTCATCAGGAGAGTGGGAGGGGGAATTAAAATGGATGGCAACTGGAAGGTCAGGTTGGTTGTTTTGTGCAGAACACAGTTGCATCGCGAACCAGTCCGTGAGTCTGTGTCTGGTCTTCCCAATATCGAGGTGGCCGCCAGATCTGGCAGAGATTCACCTGCACTTCATCCAATCTTGTCAATTGCATCTGTTGATCCCTGTGTGGTCTCCTAGTATATCAGGGAAACCAGACACAGACTTGGGGACCAGTTCGTATAGCCCGAGAGCTCTGCGCGCAACAACCAACCCAGCCTTACGGTTGATACCCATTTTAATTCCCCCTCCCATTCCACTGACGACATAGCCATCCTTGGCCTCCTGCACTGTCAGAGTGAGGCCAAACGTAAGCTGGAGGAACAGCACCTGATATTTTGCCTTTTGAAGCTTACAGCCCAGTGGCCTTAACACTGATTTCACCAGCTTCAGGATCCCTCCACTCCCAGTCTTATCCTATTATTGCCTCTCCCCCTTCCGACATGACCTAACCTGTCCATCTTCCTACTTACCCATCCACTCCACCCTTCCCACAGACCAATTGTGATAATCCCAAAACCAGCCCAGTTCGTCCCCTCCCCCCGCTGCATCACACAACCAGCCCAGCTCATTCCCTCCCCCGACTGCATCCCAAAACCAGCCCAGCCTGTCTCTGCCTCCCTAACCTGTTCTTCCTCTCACCCATCCCTTCCTCCCACCTCAAGCCACACCTCCATTTCCTACCTACTAACCTCATCCCACCTCCTTGATCTGTCCGTCTTCCCTGGACTGACCTATCCCCTCCCTACCTCCCCACCTATACTCTCCTCTCCACCCTATCTTCTTTTCTCTCCATCTTCGGTCCGCCTCCCCCTCTCTCCCTATTTATTCCAGAACCCTCTCCCCATCCCCCTCTCTGATGAAGGGTCTAGGCCCAAAATATCAGCTTTTGTGCTCCTGAGATGCTGCTTGGCCTGCTGTGTTCATCCAGCTCCACACTTTGTTATCTTGGATTCTCCAGCATCTGCAGTTCCCATTATCTATGATAATCCCCTACCTGCATCCACCCATCACCATCTCTCCTACTCTTAACCCCGCTCACCACCTTCCCTTTAATTCTGGGCTCCTCTTCACCTCCCTAGTGTTGATGAAGGGTTTTGGCCTGAAACATTGACTTTCTTGCTCCTCAGATGCTGTCTTATCTGCTATGTTTTTGCAGGGCTTAGTAGTTTCACAGGTCTATAGTAATCGTCTAGCAAAACCTCTGTTATAGAAAATGGTCAGCAGTAAATGTTATTAGTCATAGAACAGCAATCATAAAATATTATTTCAGCATTTTATTTAAGTTGGGCAAACAGTATTATTTGTCTCAGCTTAGGACAGTTTTAAATAATACACACTGACTGGATGGAATTCAGTTCTTTTCAATGCCATTTAAAGTGTTCATACACATCTCAAAGGCTGTGCCTGTGCAGCAAAGAAATTGCATGTACAATCCATCCCCATTCTCCAAAACCAAGTTTATAATGTTGAATTTTAAGATGAACTTCATGTGCTTGACATTACTTGTGCACTGTCCTCGTAATGGAGGATCAGCAGAGGAGAAATTTTTGTTGCAAGCAAGTTTTGTTCTCATGGTGACAACAATTTTCAAATAGTGCACTCAACCTGTTAAAATATCTCAAGATGCTCCCAGGAACTTTAAAGCAAGATTTGACATCAAACCATTCCAAGGAGTTATTGGGGCAGATGACCCAAAGATTGGCCAAAATGGTAGTTTTTAAGAACACGAAAATGAGAGGGTGAAGAGGTTTGGGCTAGGGAAAGAATTCAAAGAACTTAGAGCCATGGCAACTGAAAACACAACTACTGGAGGTAGATTGATTAAAATTGGGAATGGACTAAAAAGCTAGAATTGGAAAAGCATAGTTATGTTAGAGGGTTGTAAGACTGGAGGAAATTGCAGAGATAGGAGCAAAGCATGGAAAGAAATGAAAACAAGAATGAGGAATTTAAAATTGTAGTGTTGCTTCACTGGGGGCCAGCTTTAGGCCAGGAGAGCATGGTTGATGGACGAAGAGGACTTGGGTGGAATTTTCCATAGTCAGTTAAAGTATTTTTTTTCGAGTGGCATGGTGCCTAGTCTGCTTTGGCTTGGAGTGGCTTCTGTCATGCAATCTTCCAATATTCACCTCACTAATTACGTAACTTGGCTCTGGATGTCTTTCTCAGGGAATCGTGCGGTTGGTGAGGGAGAAATGCTTGCCACAGCTGGAACCTGCTATCAATGACACTGCTAACATCATGCCTAAAGTCTAGCTGCGCAACACTTCAGATGCTGCAAGCCAGGAACTTTCCATTACACTGAGGTGCTTGACTATTACCACTGAAGACAGGGCCCAGAGATCTTGCACCCCACTTCATGGGCAGGAACCTGGAGTTCTTGGTGGGCAGGGCAGTGAGAGGAAGATTGTCATTTTTTTCTGCAGCTTTCCATAGGAGGTCATGCCATACCAAGTCAGCTTGGACTCAGATTGCAGCCTGGGTAGAGGGTACAGTATTCCAGGTAAATGGGACACCCAGTAGCACAGGACAAAAATCAATAATCAAGTGTCACCACCTTATTGTAGAATTTTACAATACAGAAGAAGGCCATTCAGTCTATTGTGTCTGTTCTGGCTCCCTAACTTGTCCCATTCTATGGTCCTGTCCTCATCGCGCTTTAAATTCATCACTTCTAAATATATATCCAGCTGTCTTTTGAAACCTCCATGGCCAATTACTTGAAAATTATGCAGTGTATTTGCTCTGTAAGCTGCTGGCATACGTTGTAGATGTTTCATTGGCATTGTCATTAACTATTACACAGTAATAGATACACCCTCGTGACTTTTCCCAGTGTGATGAGTCACCTGCCTCTCCTTCTCTGCTAAAAAGCAATGCATAGAGCCAAGCAAAAAGATGTAAACATGGACTCTAGAAATACGTCAAAAGGAAACATTTGGCTCAGATGAATATGTGTCCATTACAGACTGATTCAGGAGAATTTATAATAGGGAATTCAGAAACAGCAGAGAACTAAATAATTTTTTTGTGTCTGTTTTCACTGAAGGTACAGAACTTCTCCCACAATTATAAATCAAGTGACTTGGGAGAATGAGAATTTGAAAAAAAATTAATATTAGTAAGGTTATATTGACAAATTTAAATAGTGCTGAAAGTTGATCGATGCCAAGACCTGATGGTCTACATCCCAGTGTTGAAGGAGCTGTTTATAAGAGGTGGTTGCTGCTTTGGTGAATATCCTCCAAAATTCCATAGACTCTGGAATGATTCCTCATGATTGGAAGCATACAAAAGTCACCACATTATTCAAGAAAGGATCAAGAGGGAACTGTAGACCTTCTGGCCTTATATCAGGAGTAGCGAAAATGATAGAATTTATCATAAAGGTTATGATAAAAAGACATTTGGATAAAAAGCATCTGATTGGGCATAGACAGCGTGGATTTGTAAAGTGGAAATGGTGTTTGACAAATATGTTGTTGTTGTTTGAGCATGTTACTTACAAAATTGATAAAGGGGAATCGATGGATGCAGTATACTTGAATTTTCAGAATGCTTTTAATGATGGCTCCCACGTAAAGTTAGTTAGCAAAATTGAAGCATTTGGGCATCAGAGGTAAGATACTAGTGTGGATTAAGGATTTGCTAACAGACAGAAAACAAAGTCAGAATAAATATGTCATTCTTATGTTGGCAGATTGATTATTGGGGTATCACAAGGAAGAGTACCTGGGTTCCAGTATTCACTATATATATGAGTGAATTGGACATGTAGACAAAATGAAATATTTCCATATTCACAGTTTATACAAAGCTAAGCAGGAATGTATATTGTGAGGAAGATGTAAAAGATGTTTCAGGTGGATTTGAACAGGCTTACTGAGGAGGCAGAGAACATGGGAATAATGTGAGGCTATAAAATGTGAGGCTGGATGAACACAGCAGGCCAAGCAGCATCTCAGGAGCACAAAAGCTGACGTTTCGGGCCTAGACCCTTCATCAGAGAGGGGGATGGGGAGAGGGAACTGGAATAAATAGGGGGAGAGGGGGAGGCGGACCGAAGATGGAGAGTAAAGAAGATACGTGGAGAGAGTATAGGTGGGGAGGTAGGGAGGGGATAGGTCAGTCCAGGGAAGACGGACAGGTCAAGGAGGTGGGATGAGGTTAGTAGGTAGATGGGGGTGCGGCTTGGGGTGGGAGGAAGGGATGGGTGAGAGGAAGAACCGGTTAGGGAGGCAGAGACAGGTTGGACTGGTTTTGGGATGCAGTGGGTGGGGGGAAGAGCTGGGCTGGTTGTGTGGTGCAGTGGAGGGGAGGGGACGAACTGGGCTGGTTTAGGGATGCAGTAGGGGAAGGGGAGATTTTGAAATTGGTGAAGTCCACATTGATACCATATGGCTGCAGGGTTCCCAGGCGGAATATGAGTTGCTGTTCCTGCAACCTTCGGGTGGCATCATTGTGGCGGTGCAGGAGGCCCATGATGGACATCAGTTACAAGCTGGTTGCCTGAGATGGAGACTGAGAGGCCCAGGAATGTGAGGGATGTGCTGGAGATGGCCCAGGTGAACTGAAGGTTGGGGTGGAAGGTGTTGGTGAAGTGGATGAGCTTGTAACTGATGTCCATTTCAAGCCCACCGACTCCCACAGCTACCTAGAATACACCTCCTCCCACCCACCCTCCTGCAAAAATTCCATCCCCTATTCCCAATTCCTCCGCCTCCACCGCATCTGCTCCCACGATAAGACATTCCACTCCCGCACATCCCAGATGTCCAAGTTCTTTAAGGACCGCAACTTTCCCCCCACAGTGATCGAGAACGCCCTTGACCGCGTCTCCCATATTTCCCGCAACACATCCCTCACACCCCGCCCCCGCCACAACCGCCCTAAGAGGATCCCCCTCGTTCTCACACACCACCCTACCATCCTCCGGATACAACGCATCATCCTCCGACACTTCCGCCATTTACAATCCGACCCCACCACCCAAGACATTTTTCCATCCCCACCCCTGTCTGCTTTCCGGAGAGACCACTCTCTCCGTGACTCCCTTGTTCGCTCCACACTGCCCTCCAACCCCACCACACCCAGCACCTTCCCCTGCAACCGCAGGAAATGCTACACTTGTCCCCACACCTCCTCCCTCACCCCTATCCCAGGCCCCAAGATGACATTCCACATTAAGCAGAGGTTCACCTGCACATCTGCCAATGTGGTATACTGCATCCATTGTACCCGGTGCGGCTTCCTCTACATTGGGGAAACCAAGCGGAGGCTTGTGGACCGCTTTGCAGAACACCTCCGCTCAGTTCGCAACAAACAACTGCACCTCCCAGTCGCAAACCATTTCCACTCCCCCTCCCATTCTCTAGATGACATGTCCATCATGGGCCTCCTGCACTGCCACAATGATACCACCCGAAGGTTGCAGGAACAGCAACTCATATTCCGCCTGGGAACCCTGCAGCCATATGGTATCAATGTGGACTTCACCAGTTTCAAAATCTCCCCTTCCCCTACTGCATCCCTAAACCAGCCCAGTTTGTCCCCTCCCCCCACTGCACCACACAACCAGCCCAGCTCTTCCCCCCCACCCACTGCATCCCAAAACCAGTCCAACCTGTCTCTGCCTCCCTAACCGGTTCTTCCTCTCACCCATCCCTTCCTCCCACCCCAAGCCGTACCCCCATCTACCTACTAACCTCATCCCACCTCCTTGACCTGTCCGTCTTCCCTGGACTGACCTATCCCCTCCCCACCTATACTCTCTCCACCTATCTTCTTTACTCTCCATCTTCGGTCCGCCTCCCCCTCTCTCCCTATTTATTCCAGTTCCCTCTCCCCATCCCCCTCTCTGATGAATGGTCTAGGCCCGAAACGTCAGCTTTTGTGCTCCTGAGATGCTGCTTGGCCTGCTGTGTTCATCCAGCCTCACATTTTATTGTCTTGGAATTCTCCAGCATCTGCAGTTTCCATTATCTCTAATAATGTGAGGCTATCCACTTTGGTAGGAGAAACAGATGTGCAGATTATTTCTTAAATAACGAGAGGTTGGAAAGTGTAAATGTAGCACGTAAAGGGACTGGAGTGTCCTTGTCAGTAAGTCACGGAAGGCTATAATATGCAGGTGCAGCAATCAATTGGGAAGGTTATGGAATGTTAGCCTTTGTCACAAGAGCACTTAGTACAGGAGTGGAGAAGTACTTCAATTGTAAAGCAGATTGGTTAGAATGCATCTGGAGTACTTTGTAGATAAATCTACCTAGTAAATCTCTGGCAATTCATGTCTATGACTATCTATTGTACATATGCAGAGGAAAGTCACAACACCTCTGAAAGGACAAAATGTATCCATTGAGCAGGCCACTTGGCTTCTGACGATGCGATTCAGGTGTCTAGACCAATCTGATGGATTCTTTGAGTACAGGGCTGGTAGCCCCATGATGTCACCTGATGCTGACTTTTCCACTTGACTGGGATGAAACTGTAATGATTAAGTTTAAGCAGAGACTTATAGTAAAGTAGCACATCTGATTGAATACAGTAAAAAAAAAGATCCCCACACTTGCTCCAAGACAAGTGCAGAACTGACTACAAATATACTTGTTAGCATGTTGGTTGATATAGGCAGTTGGTTTTACTGACTGATGATCACCTTGGCTTGTCTTCTTCTATGTAACATCCTGATATGCTTCTGAAGCTCTTAAAGGTTCCTCACTGTGCCATCACACCTCCTGTAACAACCTAACTAGAAACTTAGAACTCCCCCACCCCTGGCTCTGATACCCTGCTATTCAAGGCCCTTTGACTTCTGTCTATAAATAAATAACTAGGAAAAAATTTGAAATGAAGGACCTCCAAGGAGTTATTTCAGGATTATTGTCAGTGCCACAAGCTTGTCAGAGTAGAAAAAGCAGGATATATAAGATGAACACATGACTGAAAAGATGGTGTGAGGGGGGGAGGGTTTCAGATTCATGGGGCATTGGAACTGGTTCTGGGGGAGTTGAACGGACTACATCTGGGCAGGACTGGGACTGATGTCCTTGGGGGGGATACTTGGTAGAGAGGTTGGGGAGAGTTTAAACTGGTGTAGCAGGGGAATGGGAACCAGAGGAGTAGGTCAGTAGATGCAGAAATTGAGGGAGAGTTGGAACCACCGCAAACATGTCTAAGAACAGACATTTTCAGTATGGAAGGGCAAAATGTGTTGGCGCAGGCTTGGAGACCCGAAGGTCCTGTTCCCGCACTGTATTGTTATTTTGTTCTATACAGGTGTACATGAACACAGATGGACATTAGAATACCCCTCATGCAGCAAAATTGCTTCAGATACTCCTCAACTTCTCTCAAATATTTTAGCAAGGATATGTCCTTTGGGAAACTAATTAATTTCAGTGATGGTGCTGGAGAGTGAGTTGTTTACATGAAAGTTTCTGAAAACCTAAATGGCGGAAGAAACAAATGGGCCAATATTGCTTCAAAATTGTTATATTAATCTTGATGCTCTTTCCATGTGCTTATTGGTAGAAACCCATTTATGACAGTGTTCGTTTAGATTGTTGTGGATCTGTACTGGATGTTTCCTCCTGATTTCTGCTTCTCCATTAGAATTGCAATAAAAGTTAAAGTTGCAAAGTAAGAAATTTACCCAAGGAAATTCCTTGTGTTTTATACAGGAAATCACTCTACCTGCATCCATAATAATGTTCATCTAAATCAAAATGGGTAGAAACTGATGATGCAGCTTATTCAGGACATAAGATGTCCCCTAGTCAATTTCTAAATTTGAAAATCAAGATTTTTATGGCAGCAAAAGAGAAAAAAGTCTTGAGGTTTCAAAGTTGTCTAGAATTCAGTTTAGGTTGAAGGGTTACTAGAATTCTTCCTTCATTTCCAGGTGACAAATTCTGGCTGTTCAATGAAGCAATGTTGGAGCCGGGATATCCTCGTCATCTGATGGGACTTGGTGCTGGAATGCCTGGTGACAGGATTGATGCAGCTATTTGGTGGGAAATCACCGGTCAGACATACTTCTTCAGAGGTGACAGGTCTGATTTGAGTTTCATGTCTTTTTTCACTTTGCCATTCAAGTTGGATTACAGAAGAGAGCTCTGGCCTCAGAGTCAGAAATGCAACAACTTTCATTTCCCTGATTGTTTTGAAAGAACATTTTACTTTCATGATAAAAACGAATTCCCAGGCCATTACTGTAACATTAACTGTCGGCAATCTGAAGCAACACAGCATATGCCACGATGCAGGTTCTGCAGTGAACGGATTCAGTAACATGCCCATGCCTAATGCACTTCAAACAGTACTTTGTTTAGATATGTCTACTCATATTTCATTTGGGTTATATGCTGCCTTGTATTTAATTACCTGACCTGGTCCCATTGACCTTGTATGGTCTTTGATGTACAGTTACCTACCCAGACTAAATACCCCTTGTGTAGAGAATTATGTGATCTGAGGAGGGACTGACTTGCCTTTTGTTGTGTTGCTTGACACTAAATATTGACTTGGCTTTCTGCTCATTTCAGATACTGGCGCTTCAGTGAAGAGAGGAGAGCAGTAGATAATGGCTATCCAAAGCCTATCAGCATTTGGAAAGGAATCCCACCTTCACCAAAGGGGGCCTTCCTTTCTGATGATGGAGGTAATCAAAATCTCCAGCTGGCAACTGTTTCTGTTTGTTAAATGAAAAGAAATTGCATTTAACTTCAGGTAATGGCTATACTGTTGTATGGTGTGAGCATGAGGCATCATTTTTTAATAAAGAGTGCGAGGTCAACAATAGTGTAACACATTGGAAAATATAGTCACTTAGGGCGGAATCGTTCGAGAGCCAAGTGATGTCGACTGTGGCAAGCTGCGTGGCAGAATCAGGTAACAGGTTCCACAAAGCCCATCTCAATGTTGAGAACATGTTGCTGTATCTTTTATGATTTTCAGAAGTGGCATAGCAAGATTCTTCATAGACAATGGCGCAGTGCCATTTGGCGGTCATTGTTGATTGTTAAATGCTTTGTTAATGCTACAACACACTTTATTAATATTCAGACTGTCATGTAACCAAACTCGTCAAACAAGCAAAACATAAGAAAGCCCAACGAGAAAATCCGAGTAAGCACCTGGGAGATTTAATCTGCCCCTTCCTCCAAATTATGTTAGGGACTGGGCTCCAGCATCTCAGGGCATTCCCCAAGAGCATTAGCCACATTAAAAAAATTTCTTCAGATGTAGGGATTGCCAGGAGGGCCAGCATATGTTGCTCACCTCTACTTGCCTTTGGTGGTGAGCTGCCTTCTTAAAGCCCAGCAGCCCATCTTCTGTAGGTGGACATGTAATGCTGCTAAGGAGGGTGTTCCAGGATTTTGGCCCAGCAACTTTTAAGGAATGGTGATATATTTCCAATGCAGGATGGTGAGTTGCTTGTAGGAGAACTTACAGGTGGTGGTGTTCTACTGTATCTGCTGCCCTTGTCCTTTGAAGTAGCTATGGTCATGGCTTTGGAAGGTGCTGTATAATGAACTTTAATGAATTACTGCAGTGCATCATGTAGGTGGTACTTACTGTTCCTACTTAGTGTTGGTAAGTGGAGAGAGTGAATGTTTGTCAGTCAAGTGAGTTGCTTTGTCCTGGATAGTGTCAAGCTCCTTGAGTTTTGTTGGAGCTGCATTCATCCAAGTGGGAGTATTCCATCACACTTTTTTTTAATTCATTCACAGGATGAGGGCATCACTGGCTAGGCTAGGATTTGTTGCCCATCCCTAATTGCCCAGAGGGCAGTTAAGAGTCACCCACATTGCTGTGGGTCTGGAGCCACTTGTGGGCCGGACCAGGTAAGGATGGCAGTTTCCTTCCTTAAAGGACATTTGTGAACCAGATGGGGTTTTCCATCAATCAACAATGGATTCATGGTCATCATTAGACTCTAAATCCAGATTTTCATTGAATTTTATTGAATTCCAACATTTGCCAACATCTGGAATTTGAACCCAGGTCCCCAGAACATTACCTGGGCCTCTGGATTGACAGTCAAGCAATAATAAGACTAAGCAATAGCCTTCCCCATTTGTGATTTGTGTCTTGGAGATGGTGGACAGATGCACCCCATGTCCACAGACATTGACATCCGTCACGTGCCAATCTGTAAGGACCCTTCAGGCACGTCTTTGATTCACTTACATATGGCTTTTGCATTTTTGCACTTTAATGCTGTATCGCAGTCCTTGCTATAGCAAGAACACTGTGCGTCAGGCACATGTGCCCAGATCATGACCGGGCCTGGCTGCATCTCTTGGCTCTTAGCTTGCTGTTATAGTGCTTACTCAGTCTGAGCCTACCTGGGTGTTAACAGCGTTCCTGCCGTGCATCGCCTTTTCTTGCTTTTTTGTGCTAAGTCCTCTCAGGCAGAGATACCAGGCTCACAGTACAGCTGTCTTGCCTTGTCATTTTGTGCAAGCAGAAAACTAGGAAACTTGTCGTAGTTATCAGCGGACCTTAGCCAAGTCAAGGAGGATAGTCTATGCTCAGAGGTGGTGGAGCAATAATTCGAGGGCAGCCTCCAATACCAAATGAGGCCTTTCTTGGATGGTCAAAGTCAGAATCTCATAAGGGATGAGCAGCACTGCACCTGTCTTCAATCTTCCTGCCCTGTTGTGGCTGTTCCCTCCTTGAATGCAAGAGAAAGGCTAGTATTAACAGAGATTAGATTTGGTGGATCAGCTGTGACATTTGGTAGCTCATTTAGCTCTGTTGATAGCTGGTTTGCAGTGCAGAGTGACACTAACAGCAGGGTGACACCAACATACTTGTCAATGTATTGCCTGAGCTGTGGTGACCTTTGGGATAAACCCACCACCAGTTGTCTCTCTGTATTGATAGAACAACCTGTTGATTCTTTAGGACTATGGTGATTGCACATTTGGTGCTGATGGAGACTTGTACCAAGAGAGTGAATAAGCAGCGTAGAAGGCATACAGGGTGCTAGAGATTGTTGAGAGCAAGTGGGGGAAGATTTTGCAAGCAGCTGTGAGTGATGAATCTAAATGAGATGTGGGTACAGTAGCAGAGGTAGAGTAAGTATGAGTCATTTGGAAAGCAGATAGATGAACTATACCCTGTGGAATGGCAAAAGTCATTGACTTTCTTCTTTTAGTGCTAGGTATGCCTCCAAATATCTTTAACCTGATGGCAATCTCGCACTCGGCTGGCACTGTCTGATATTGTGACTATCACTGTTGGTCCTGGGGTGAGGAGGGAAGTTCCGTGGCAGCACTGTCCCATCTTTCACAACCTCCTGAACTGTGCCCACAAAGTGGGATATCAGTTTTCCCCCGTCTCGCATGTCTTGAGCAAATATCAGGAACCAAATAGGGTGGCCCTGGACTGAACACTTGACTGGGTGCACAATAGGCCTGTGGTGATTGCATGGATACAGAGGATGCCGGTGAATTCCAGGATGTCTGGTGAATAGTGAGTTGTTCTAGGAATGGGGGCATGGTAAGATAGGGTGCAAATGGGACGAGAGATACTCCATAGGGGAAGGATTGCTAATTAGTGTGATGAGATTTTTTTAGGATGGAGTGAGATAATTTGCTAGGCCTCGCAGCGACCACGCTCTTAAAAAAAAACTTGATGCAACTCTGACTTGGCCAAAGAAGTGTAAGATTCAACTTAGTTACTGCTTTATAATAAGTTTACTATGCCTAAATACAGTTTGGACTGTTCTGTTACTCTGAATAACCCTTAGTGATTGCTGCATTTCATTATGACCCAATTAACTGGTGTTGCTATCTATAGTAATTTATGTATTTGCACTCACAAAACCTTTTGCTTTTCAGTCCTATATAAATTTTTCTTTTACAAGTAACATGTACCCTCTTTACTTACAAAAATTAAAATATCTCATTTATCTGTTGGAATTCAGTTGCCTTTTCCATGGAAATACAATGCCCATTCTGTAATTTTTTTAAATGGCAACTTGTAATTATTTGTAGCTCTCTGCAGCATTGACTAACCATCACTGTCATCTACAAATATAGTTGTGTTTTTGACTTGTCTAATTTGTCAAAACATAATGACCATTAATACATAAGCTAACTATCTTGTAAAAATACTGAATTAATTAATTATGCAGCATTTTTATTGGCATGTAATTTCTAAAACTATTTATATTTTGATTGACAGCTTACACACATTTTTACAAAGGTACCAAATACTGGAAGTTTAACAACCAGTTGCTGAGAACAGAACCTGGTTATCCAAAATCCATTCTTCGTGACTGGATGGGATGCCATCAGGATGTTGAACCTGGTTTTGATGAAAAGGAGCCTACTATTGATATTGATGATTCTGATGATACTAATGACATTGATGACGAAGATGATAAAGAAGGTGAGACCAGAGAAGAGGAGGACAAAAAGAGGGAAGAAGAAGTGGATATCCATATTAATATCCCCGTGGATGACTACACTAGAACAATGAATATAGTAATTGTCATTGTTCCATTAATTCTGCTGCTCTGCATTTTGGGATTGATCTATGCCATCCTCCAGCTGCAAAAGAAAGGAACACCAAGACTCTTGCTGTACTGTAAACGGTCAATGCAGGAATGGGTTTGACTCTGTCATTGGTGCTGTTACTCGATGGCTCACAGTTGGGTCACAGTCATTGAGCCCAGGTGACATTACTTCTCAATTTTGTTATTTTATTTTATACAGTCCTGCTCAATGATGTTAAATAAGGCATTAACATAAGAAACATAGAGAATTTGAGGTATTTTGAAGTGGTGCCAGTGTTATTGGGTTAAAAGAATTTGTGATCTGGTTCCAAGGAATGCTTTCCAAACCTCTTTATCTCCAGACCCTTAAATTGTGCTGAGTGGGATGGTACAAAATTTTGAAGCCTGGCCTGAGTAAAAATTCCTATTGGGCTTCCAAGAGGAGTTTCACTGGCTGGAGATGATGAGCCACAAGGCACAAATCACTTGAAATAACTAATACAGTATGTGTACATTATTCATTAGGGTTAATTCATAAGTAATTTTTATCCAACCCCACTGCTTTTAGTCCTCTGAAATATTTCCACTCCTGAGCTGAAGAAAGATTTTCTGCATATTGGCTAGAATCATCATAATTTGGTGATAGGACAACTGCTGATAACTACAGTGAGTCATAAAAAAATCCACATTCATTGGAGCAGGTTCCAAAAATTGCCTTGTTTCTTCATACCTTAGAGTTGCAGTTACACTAATTATATCCAGAGAGCTTTAATAAAACAGCTGTATAACTGGGAGATATATATAATTCCATTGCATCTTTGTAAGTTACTTAGTGTAACTTACTATAAGCACTTGGAAATTGTCCTATTACTTAGACTTAGCTAATTCTATGAGATGTCCTGTCAACATTATGACTCTTGTATGGTTACACTTGTTCTACTGAAAGAAGGTCATTCTGTTTCTCTCTTTTTTAGTAGAGGACCAAAGAACTTTATCAACTTCTTTTTAAAGCTTTGCACTTGTGCCTTTCCGACAAGTTGGGTTGTTGCTGCCACAAAAGCATCACAAAAATAGTTTACCAGAAGTCCTGGCTTACCTTCTCAGGCTAAAAGCAGGGTCTCCTTGACAGTAACCTAACTCTGGGCTGGAATCTAGAGGCTGATCCCTGCTGATTGCAGACTTGTCTCTCCTGGTGAAAGACTAAAACCTGCTGATTACAATCATTCTTACAAGCTAGATCGACGCAGAGTTCTAACTGGATAGAGCTACCTGTTAAAAATTCCAATTATGGATAGTTTACATTCTGATTGTTGTTTCATCTGTAGAATATGTTGTACATAAAGAGTGAAGATGTCCTTGTTAGCACTTTGAATCTATTAAACGATCTATGTCTGAATTGGAGGCAGAAATGCAATAGAATGGGGATAATCAGTTAGTGGAGGATATTTCATGAGGATAATCTGTCAGCTGATTGGCTTTGATTTAAGAAGAATTTGTAAATAAGAACATAATGGATGCCTAAGGAATAGGCTTGTCATTTTTTGCCAATTTCAAGATTCAGCTTTGGAAGAATTCATATTTGTAGTCTTTATTTCAACACCTGCTACGAAAAGGTCATCAAGGTTGCCCTAAAATATAGTAAGAGTTAACTTTCACCTTTAACTTTTAATGAGCTGCAGGAAGTCTTATGATGTGTTGTTTCTTCATTATTTATTCACAATTCCCTCGAAGAAATTATGGAGATACATAGGAGTCAGGTTAGATGTGCAATCAACAAAAGTGAACTCTATCTCTTTGTCTTCTCTGAAGACTATTGATACAATTTTTATCTGCCAGTCCAGTAGTAAGAGTTGGATGATCCAAAATTTCCTCCACTTTTCTTTCAATAAATCGGAAAACATTTTCAGCAGCTCATGAGCCTCTGTAGTTGCACATCAGT
Source organism: Stegostoma tigrinum (assembly GCF_030684315.1). Classification (NCBI taxonomy): domain Eukaryota; kingdom Metazoa; phylum Chordata; class Chondrichthyes; order Orectolobiformes; family Stegostomatidae; genus Stegostoma; species Stegostoma tigrinum. Next base: position 11,372,961 of record NC_081369.1, on the reverse strand, counting down.
CTAAATCAGCCTATGTAGAACTTTGCTACATTGCTCAACTCAGTTATTAAAACTACCACTATGTATGCTGCACCTCTTCCACCTTCACTTCCTATATTAGTCCACGACTTGGTCACATCTAATGTTTTCCAGCCAGTTTCCTTGTTTTCAACTTGAACAAAATACAACATATTTAGCACTCTATGGTTTGCCTTCTGCTTGCAAGAATTCTTCATTTGCGTCATTCCAGCCTTTTCTAAAGTCTGTTAGCTTGCCATGCTCCAAGAATATTGACTTCAACATTGTAATGCTTTACTTCAAATCCATAGCTCCCTCCCACATTTCCTGCTTCCATTTAAACTTCCCAACACACACTTATTTTTTCTGTTTTATGTGCCTTTGAGTATGTCATTGGACAATTTCAGCTGTGATCTGTTCTCCTACTACTTCTCTTCTTGCCTTGCAAACCTCTGAAACCATTCTGTTTGTGCATTTTCTCTTACATTAGATTTTAACAGTCACATTTTGTAAAGTCAAACATGTCATAATTATTTTTCTTTTCATGAGGATCATCAAAGCAATGTAATTACTGATTGTTGCATTACCTAGGTATCCAGAAAGTTTTTTTTTACAGAGTAATGCCCAAGAACCTGCAACAAAGTGATGAAAGTTCAATGTAAAACCTGGAAATGATGAAGGAAGTGGTTAGTGTTTAGGAAGCAACAGACATTTGTTAGCAGATTTTCATTGAGTACACCAGTGAGGGTGGGTGGTGGAGGGAAGAAGGGTCCCTACCCAAAATGTTAACTTCGCTGCTCTTCTATTGCTGCCTGCCCTGCTGTGTTTTTCCAACTCCATATTGTGATGTCTCTGACTCCAGTATCTGCAGTTCTTGCTATCTCTGAGGGAAACAGTTACTGTTTTGTATGGCCAATAGGATCTGCACTGGAATTCCTTCTGTTTTAAGTAAAATCTAAGGCTAATACATCAAAAATGAAAAAAAAAATGCAGAATCAGGTGATGCAATCAATATTAGTGAGGCAGTCAAGAACGAGCTCGATAAATCTTTAATTGGTAATAATATCATGGTGAAATCATGTGCAGGTAAATGTTAGTTAATGCACACCAGAAAGGAAATGATTGATACACCATGGCCTATCTAAGGATGAAACTGGAAGAGACCCGTGGTTGTATGTAGAGTTGACATTTGAAGTAAAATAATATTAAAGCAGTTAAAATTTTGAGTTAAGTTAGAAAAAATAATTAAGCTATTTATATTACAGCACTTCGGTCAAAATCTAGAGTTCCTTAAAAAGATATTCGAATCGCCTAGCTGGTGCATAGAAGATTCTTGAAGCATTTAGCTAATGCCAGAGAAATGGAGTTAAAAGGGAACCCTATAGAAATATTATTTCTTCAGTCTTGATTGGAGATGACTGAGAGGTGAGCTTAAGGTCAATATAAAATGATAAAGTTTGGAACTTTACCAAGTTAAACTAACAAAAGGGAAACAAAACACAGATGCAGTCTTCAAAAGGTAAATTTGGGTCTAATGTCTGGAAGTTCTTTTGTAGAATAACAAGTATTTGAAATGGATTTCCAGGCAAGGCAGCCAAAACTTTGGAATCATTAAGAGACAGTTGAAAGATGTGATTAGAATTGCAGATATTTCCATTTGCTCAACCCAATGGCCTCGCACTTCTGTAATGCCTTTGTGCCTTTGGAATCGTACATTTCAATTTCTGGGCAGCCAGTCACATGTTGCATTTTGTCATAAGGTGTAGGGAGACCGAAGAAAGATGTTCTCTCTTGGATAATGACCACATGTTGTGGATTATTACAGGGTCACAGCTAATGTTTTAGATTTGTTCAGACTGTCCACTGAAAGCCTTGGTTGGCTGATCCAAAACAAAACGGGTGGCAGTTCTGATCAGGACACTGCATGATCACCCTGGTTCCATATGTCACACTGCATGTGACTGTATGTTAAGTATTAATAAAAAGTGGGAGCATCTAACAGTCTTTCTCTTCATTTTATCCAAACTGTTACAGGTTGCAGTTTAAAGTCTAAAACTTTCAGAATCATGACTTAGAACCAACTTAATTAGAATCAGACTTATTTTTTGGAGGTTAACTCTTTAATCAGTCCATAATAGTGTGGTGATTTCAAGGTACCTTTTAAAATTGGTGCTAATTTCTGATAATGGGAAGGTATCCAACAGTGACTTCATTCAGGGTATTACAATGTGATCTGGGCAGCTAACAGTGTATTTTGTACATAGTACAGCTAGGCAGTCATACATTACAATTGTATTGCGGGTATTTACAAAACAATAATAACTAAATAAATATGGGAGCATCACCACTGAACTCTTTTTGTTGTTCAACACAGGCTTCTGCACTTGTGTAAATTAGCCATCACAGTGATGGTATACAAACATCGCTAAGCTGCAATAATGACTGTCACTCAATGTTCCTAGAAATCATGCAGTTTGGAAACAAATGTTATACATATGGTTATACTTTAAAATAGCGTCATGTATTTAGAATTTCTGATGCTCATTTTTAAATTGGTTCATGCTGGGCGTGTGTTAAAATTAAATGCCACAAATGAAACTTCCTGCTCCTGCAATGACTGGTCAGTTGCTTCTTTCATGTTTTTTGAGAATGCATAGTGACACATGTATTTGCTCATTCATAACACCAGAATGACAAATCATTCTTATCTATAACACAATGTTTGGGCAATAAATTGCAGTTGTGGTTCACGGCAAAGTAAGTATCCAGAAACAGGATTGTGTCTTTTCTGATCTGAAACTTAAAATCTTATTCATTTCATAGAACAGCATGCTATAAGGCAAAACTATTACCTTTGGCAAGGTGTAAAACAACTGAAGTTCATAATTTGCTCATCATGATTCTGCTCTGTCAGACAGAAAATAGAATCCTTTCAGTGTATTTTTCAGGCTAAAACTGGCTCAGAAAATATAACAACTCAGAGGTATGACAGCACAATGAATAAATGTTAAACTGTTCTAGTAATTATAAGTACAATTTTTATTTTCAGAATCTTTCAGTTGAGGTTTTTATAAATGTTGTTTGCTTGGATGGAACCTCTTCCACAGTTTAGCATGAAAATTAAGTACACAGGGCACTGAAGTACAGAGAGGCCCCACTGTACTATTTTCTTTTCTAGGTCAGGGAATCTCAGCTTTTGCTACTGAGGTCCCACCCCTATGTTATAAGAAAATAAATGGACATCCTGTAACTGAACACAGGTATTTTATTTGTATGAAAATTAGTTAATAATTAAGGGTGTAAATAATTTTTTTAGTTTTGTTTTGCTTACTTAAAATGAGTAGAAGATTGACTGCATGATCTCCAATGTAGCAGTGAGGGGGAGCTGCATTGAACAAAGTTAGAAACTAAAGATAAGTGAAAAGTTAACTGTGATGCCCTGCCAACATTCTCCAGGACATTACCATTGACTGTGTATAACCCCTGTCCTGATTTCCCTTCCCAAAATGAGCACCTCACATTTATTAAAATTAAACTCCGTCTGCTCCTCGTTGGCCCATTGGCCCAGATGATCAAGATCCCATTGTATTCTGAGGTAACCTTCTACACTGTCCACTACACCTCCAATTTTGGTGTCATCTGCAAACTTTCTAACAATATCTCCTATGTTCATATCCAAAACATTTATTAATGAAAAGCAGTGAACCCAGCATCAATCCTTGTGACACACTACTGGTCACAGGCCTCCAGTCTGAAAAGCAGCCCTCCACTATCACCCTCTGCTGTCCTTGCCATTCTAAGTGGAACAGACAATGGGTTTGGAAGTTGCTGACAAATTTTAATATAATTCCTTTATTCTCCAATCCCATTAATTTACAATGTTTTTGGTATCGATTCCCAGAGAAATTATAAGCTTTTTTGTTGCTGTGAGAACCACCCCACTGGTGTCTCCGGCCGTGAGCATCTTCCACATCTTGCAGCTTGGTCCACACAGATAACAACTCTTGATGTGTTATTCTGCTAGTTGGGGAGGTTCGTGCTGAAGATGGGGTCTGGGACATGGGTCAAATGGGGCTATCTCTAGAATAAGTGTTCTACATTTTAGTTTACAGCGAAAGAAGTAAACTCAAAATCAGAAAGGAACCTCAAATACTCTGATACAGAAACTGAAATTTTTTGAAATATATAGAGCTATGGTAACTTGTAAACACACAGGATCCTGTTTCAGATGTTGACTTTCACTTCAGTAGATGAAGAATCTGCACTTTGAGATGTTAATATTTTCTGTCTTTACAGCTGCCAATGGAATTAATGTGGCCATAATTTTGTAGAAAAGCAATTCAGAACTGGGTACCCCTGAGACACTATGGCTCATCAGCAACTACAGAATTGTATTCAGTCACAATCTGTAATTTCATGACACAGTATATTCCTGACTTTTAACATTATCACCATGCCATTGGACCAGGTCTGATTTGATGAAGTGCAAAAAGGGTTGGCTTGTCAACTAGTATAATTATAACGCACGATTACTTACGTCCCAGCAATAGAAGCTGCAGTCAATAAATAGATGACCAGGAGGCCGGCAGAACACAGCAAACCAAGTAGCATCTCGAGGAAAAGTCAACATTTCGGGTATTACCCTTCAGGACTGAATGTGGGAGTAGGGGGAGCTGCAGGTAAAGTGGGGGAACAGATAGCAGAATGGTGGTGATAGGTAGAAACTGGTAGTATGTACCTTGGATACTTTGGATATTCCAACATCTGCAGTTTTTGTTTGTCTCTGTGCAATAAATACAACTAGGTGGCCTCAAAACTAATTGATCAACACTAAGCTGTGCAGTCCTGCCACATCTGGCCCTGAATGGTGATGGTGAGTTAAACAACTGGTTGGAGGAGGTGATTCCATAAATATCCCCACTCACAATAATGAGGGAGGCCAATTCATCAGTAAAGCATTTGCATTCATCGTCAACTCACCTAGAAGTGGTGATTGCATGACCCAATGCAACTGACTGTTGAGGTCCCCAGTTCCTTTGATGTAGGTATTTGGATTATAATCTTTATGACAAATGGACACTGTAATTGGTGACGGGCCCTGACTACATTTGACAAATGTACTGAGGACTTGTGCTCCATAACTAGACATGGTCCTGACAAGTTGCTGCAGCATACCTGCAACACAGGCATCTACTCAGCAAGACAGATGCCCAAGTCGCTGCTTTGCGGACAAAGGCTCAATAATAAACCTGGAATTGATAGCTCATCTCAGTTTCAGCCTGGGAAGTCACTAAATTCAAAGCCAATTATAATCAGACAACAGATGTTGGCCTTGCTGGTGATACATACATCCTATTAAAGAATAAAAAAGTGTGAAAGTGACTGCCCTTAACATCAAGGCAGCATTCTGACTCCACTACAAACTGACCAACTCTCACAGTTACCTTGACTATACATCTTCACTCCCTGTTTCCTCTAAAGAGTTTATTCCATTCTTCTAGTTCCTCGGTCCCTAAAGTAAACTGTCTCTCTCACTTGGAGTCTTGTGCCCAGCGATGGCATTCCTGATGCTGTTTCTCATACACACATAGACACACACCCACCTCTGGTCCAGGAAGATCTGATTTAACCTGGTGGAGTACCTTCTTCCCATTAACAACTCCGCTGGAGCTGTCACTGTAGTTGCATGAGGGGTGGCCCTGTAATCAAACAGGGACTGGAACAACTTGGTATCAAGTGAAGCTGTAGGCTGTTGCTTTATACCTGCCTTTAAAGTTTGGGCTGCTCTTGCCACCAGACCAAGGGACAATGGATTGTATGGAGATGAATGCCATGCAACTTTAGAAAATACTCAAATTCCCTGCTGGTAAATGATTGCCCTTTGCCTGTGACCAACGCTTCTGGAACTCCATATATTGCAAAAGATGCTCGCAACTTTTCAATCTTTGTCCCTATGTTTGATGAATGAGCCCTATGCACATTTAACCACTTTGAATAGGAGTGAAAAGTATGATAGAATACTGCCCAGAGCTGAGGAATTCTAAGGTTAGAAAGACCATAATGGGAGTTATCTACAGGCTCCCAAACAGTAGTCTGGATGTAGGGCGTAAGTTGAATCAGGAGTTGAAATTGGCCTATTGCAAAGGTATTACTACAGTTGTAATGGGGAATTTCAGCATGCAGGTAGAGTGGGAGAATGAGGGTGGTACTGGAACCCAAGAAAGGGAGTTTGTGGAGTGCCTCTGAGATGGATTCTTGGAACAGCTGGTACTGGAGTCACCAGGGAGAAGGCAATTCTGGATCTGGTGCTGTGCAATGAACCGGATTTGATCAGGGACCTCGAAGTAAAGGAGCCATTAGGAGGTAGTACTATAATATGATAAGTTTTAATCTGCAATTTGAGAGGGAGAAGGGAGAATCGGAAGTGTCAGTATAGCAGTTGAACAAAGGGAACTATGGAGCTATGAGGGAGGAGCTGCCAAAGTTCAATGGTTCAATACCCTATCAAGGATGGCAGTGGAACAACAATGGCAGGTATTTCTGGATATAATGCAGAAGGTGCAAGATCAGTTCATTCCAAAGAGGAAGACAGATCCTAAGGGTAGGCGGGGCGGCCATGGCTGACGAGGGAAGTTAAGGACTGTATAAAGATAAAAAAGAAGTATAACATAGCAAAGATAAGCGGGAAGCCGGAGGACTGGGAAAGTTTTAAAGAGCAACAGAGGATAACTAAAAAGGCAATATGTGGAGAAAAAAATGAGGTACGAAGGCAAACTGGCCAAAAATATAAAGGAGGATAGTAAAGCTTTTTTAGGTATGTGAAAAGAAAAAAATGGTTAAGACTAAAATTGGGCCCTTGAAGACAGAAACGGGTGAATTTATTATGGGGAACAAGGAAATGGCAGAAGAGTTGAATAGGTACTTTGGATCTGTCTTCACTAGGGAAGACAAGCAATCTCCCAGATGTTATAGTGGCTGAAGGACCAAGGGTAATGGATGAACTGAAGGGAATTTATATTAGGCAGGAAATGGTGTTGGATAGATTGTTAGGTCTGAAAGCTGATAAGTCCCCGGGACCTGATGGTCTGCATCCCAGGGTACTTAAGGAGGTGGCTCTAGAAATCGTGGACGCATTGGTAATTATTTTCCAATGTTCTATAGATTCAGGATCAGTTCCTACAGATTGGAGGGTGGCTAATGTTGTCCCACTTTTGAAGAAAGGGGGGAGAGAGAAAATAGGGAATTATAGACCGGTTAGCCTGACGTCAGTGGTGGGGAAGATGCTGGAGTCAATTATAAAAGATGAAATTACGAATCATTTGGATAGCAGTAACAGGATAGGTCAGAGTCAGCATGGATTTACGAAGGGGAAATCGTGCTTGACTAATCTTGTGGAATTTTTTGAGGATGTATCTACAAAGATGGACAAGGGAGAGCCAGTGGATGTAGTGTACCTGGACTTTCAGAAGGCCTTTGATAAAGTCCCACATAGGAGATTAGTGAGCAAAATTACGGCACATGGTATTAGGGGCAAAATACTGGCTTAGACTGAAAATTGGCTGAGTGACAGGAAGCAAAGAGTAGTGATAAACGGGTCTCTTTCGGAATGGCAGGCTGTGACCAGTGGGGTTCCACGAGGTTCGGTGCTGGGACCGCAGCTATTTACAGTATACATTAATGATATAGATGAAGGCATTAAAAGTAATATTAGCAAATTTGCTGATGACACAAAGCTGGGTGGCAGGGTGAAATGTAAGGAAGATGTTATGAGAATACAGGGTGACTTGGACAGGCTAGGTGAGTGGACGGATGCATGGCAGATGCAGTTTAATGTGGATAAATGTGTGGCTATCCACTTTGGTGGCAAGAACGGGAAGGCAGATTACTATCTAAATGGAGTCAAGTTAGGTAAAGGGGAAGTACAACGAGATCTGGGTGTTCTTGTACATCAGTCAATGAAAGCAAGCACGCAGGCACAGCAGGCAGTGAAGAAAGCTAATGGCATGCTGGCCTTCATAACAAGAAGAATTGAGTATAGGAGCAAAGAGGTCCTGCAGCTGTACAGGGCCTTGGTGAGACTGCATCTGGAGTATTGTATGCAGTTTTGGTCTCCAAATTTGAGGAAAGACATTCTGGCTATTGAGGGAGTGCAGCATAGGTACACGACGTCAATTCCCGGAATGGCGGGACTATCATATGTTGAAAGACTGGAGCGACTGGGCTTGTATACATTTGAATTTAGGAGGATGAGACGTATAAGATAATTAAAGGATTGGACACTCTGGAGGCAGGAAACATGTTTCCGTTGATGGGGGAGTCCAGAACCAGAGGACACAGTTTAAAAATAAGAAGTAGGCCATTTAGAACAGAGATGAGGAAAAACTTCTTCACCCAGAGAGTGTTGGATATATGGAATGTTCTGACCCAGAAGGCAGTGGAGGCCAAGTCTCTGGATACTTTCAAGAAAGAGATAGATAGAGCTCTTGGAGATAGTGGAATCAAGGGTTATGGGGATAAGGCACAAACAGGATACTGATTGTGGATGATCAGCCATGATCATAATGATTGGTTTTGCTGCCCCGAAGGGCCGCTGCACTTATTGTCAATTTGGATCACTGCAACTCCAAAAACACTGAAGAAGCCCAATACTGTCCAGATAAAGGATCCTTCTGGATGTACACCTTCTTTACCACCTTAAGTATTTACTCCCTCTGCTACTGATACACAGCAGCAGTAGTGTATGTTACCAGTAAGATGTGCAGCGACTCACCAAACCCCCTTCAACAGCACAACAAAACCAGATATTTAGGCCATTCATCCCATTGAGTAAACTCAATAAGATTGTGACTGATCTGATAATGCTGAACTCCACTTGCCTGTCTTTTCACCATAACCCTTACTAGTAAAACATCTGTCTATCTCAACCTCGAATATATTTATCAGCCCAACCTTGTCAGTCCTTTGTGGTAAAGAATTCCTCAGAATCACTACTGTCAAGAGAAGAAATTCCTCCTCGTCTCTGTCTAAAATATGTGACTCTTTATTCTGAGGTTATGTCACTGGCCCTGGACTCTCCCACAAGGGGAAACAACCACTCTGCATCTACCCTGTCAGATATTCAAAGATATTAAGGCATAATTTTAAGCTGCAAGAGCAGGAAATTTTAGAAGGTCTTCAAGGAAACTTTTGTTTTCACCTGAAGGGTGTTGGAAATCTGGAACACACAGCCTGGGACGTAGAAAACCTCACGTTATTTAAACTATACTTGATGAGCACTTGAATTGTCATCAAATATTTCAGCAGGTACATGAATAGGAAAGGTTTAGAGGGATACAGGCAAAACGCAGGAAAATGGGACTAATTTAGTTTGGAAAACTTCGTCGACATGAACAAGTTGGACCAAATGGTTTGTTGCCATGCTGTGTGATTCTGTGACCCAATTTTCAAATATGTGGATCAAGTGCTGGAAAGTGGGGCAATTATGGGTGTACAGTAGCTTCTGTCAGTACAGACTTGATGGGGCTTCTTTTAAGTTCCACTGAGTACAGGCTCACCATCCTCGATCTCTCATAAGACAGTTCCTCCATACCTGTTATCAGGCTGGTGAACCTTCCCCTGGACTGATTCCAATGCTAGTATTTCTTTCCGTAGATTAGGTTCCCAAAACCATTCATAGTATTCCAGCTGTGTATGACTGCTGCCTTGTATAGTTTTAGCAATGAAAGCCAATATTCCATTTGCTGTCCTTATTGCCCCCCGATAGGGGGTTGATTAGTCCAACTGGCTGGATGGTTGGTTTGTGATGCAGAATGATGCCAACAGGATGGGTTCAACTGCTGCACTGGCTGAGGTTACCATGAAAGAATCTCAATCTCAACCTTTGCCCTTACCTGAGGCATTGTGACCCTCAGGTTAAAACCACCTCCAGCAATGCTCTGGTCCTCTGAGACTGTGGTGGTGACTTAAGTAACCAACTCATGATTCATGTACAAAGACTCCCAAATCCTTCCTTTCTGTAACTTTCTACAGTCTCTCTCCATTTCAATAATATTCAAATCCTCTATTCTTCCTGCCAAAATACATTTTCACACATTATATTCCATCGACAAAGCTTTTAACTACTCACAACCTATCTATATTCCTGTACAGACTCTTTGCATCATCTTCCCCATTTGCCCAACCTGTGCCCTTTGTCACCTAAAAGGACAAGGGCAGCAGATGCAAGGTAACATCACGACCTGCAGATTCCATACCATTCTGTCTTGCAAAGATACCACCTTCCATTCACTGTGTCTGGATCAAAATCCTAGAACCCCTTGCCTAACAGCAATGTATGTGTCCCTACACTGGATAGACTGCAGTGGTCAAGAAAGCAAAGCCAATTAGGGATAAGTAATAAATGGTGGCCCTGTCTTTGACACCCACAAATCATGAAGTAATTTAAAAAAAGTTGACACTCAATGGAAAGTGAACATTGACCTAGTATAAGTTTGCAACAGCATTTGCTGTAGTATTTTACAGGTAGTGGCTAATTAAAAGACAACTGTCAGTGAGATGCCTTTGAATGTCGTGTGTTCTTTTTAGCAGTGTTGGTGCCAGGCACACAGATATAGCTAAAAACCATTTCCACTGAGGGTGTCCTTCCATAGACCAGAATGTAGCCATAATGGAACATCCCACCCTCACCCTTGGACTGACAGTGGTGGTAATGTCACTGATCTAGTAATCTAGAACCCGGAGCTAGTGTTTCTGGCAACATGAGTTTGAATCCCACAATGGCAGATGATGAAATTTGAATTCAGTAAAAAGAATTTGGAATAAAAGAAAAGTTTAACTGCAGCCATGTAACCACTGCTGACTGTTGATTGTTGTAAAAACCCATTTGGTTCACTTAATGTTCTTTGTGAAGGAAATCTTTCATCCTTACCTGGTCTGAATTATATGTGACTCCAGACACAGCAATGTAGTTGACTCTCAACTGCTCTCTGGGCAAATAGGAATGGACAATAAATGCTAGCCAACAGCAACATTCATGTCTCATGAAACTGATGAGTCAGCAGGCTTAGCTGGTGGCACAGTCTCCACAACAAAAGCCACTCTAGAAGCTGGTATTATGCTGGTACAGGTGAAAAGTGGGTAATAATTGGTTGGTTTTTCTACTGCTGATATGCCATCATAGCCAGCAGGCATGAGGAGAGGAGTCCCTCCTGGCACCTTTTGCTGTTGTTTAAGGTCTCCCATTTCCCAATCTATCTCCAGAGAGCTGGTAAGATCTAACAGTATGTATTTTCCAGCATATTCTATTTTTATTTCTTAGTTTCCTAAATTTTATTTAGACTTTGTTGTTAACACTGTATATATTACATATGTGCTGTGTATATTATGTATGTGTGTAGGATAATTACATAGAGTGTAATACAATTCTAAGAATCAGAGCAATACAACAATTAATAACGCCATAAGACATGAATGGAAATCAGGGTTGCTGAGCCGTGGCTAAGGAGAATGGCTGGATCAGAGAGTGTCTCAGCTTCCTGAAAGTATTTCGATCTTTAGCACTGGAAGCGTGGGATGGAGGACTGAACAGTTAAATAAGGATGTGTTTGTTCATAAATATTGCCCCAGGAAATGACTACTGCTATATTTCCTGTCCTTTTAAGCAAAATTCCTCCGAGTTCCCTCAATATATGTTTAATAATTAAATTAGTGGAGCAAATATAGTAGTAATAAAATAAGAATTGCTGGCATTATCTTCCAGAGACTGAAAATTGGTGAAGATAACACACTATTCATCTCATTGACTGTCATCTAAAGAAAGAGCAAGTCAGTGAATTACAGACATTAATATCCTGACAATTAATTTACAGAGATTTTAATGAGGAGACAGGTTTGGCTAGTTCAGTATTTTCCTTTTTAACAATGGGATGAATACAAACAGTGAGTTTTGTTTTTTGGTTAGTATTATTTCTAAAACATTGTCTGGAATCTTCTTTATGAAGTCTAACTCCTGAGGCAGGACTAGAAGTGAGTATCACTTCTACTTGGGGTAGGTCAAGATTTTTTGTGAGATTGTACGGATTTCAACCTATTTACATATATGTACAAATTTTGAACACGTTCAACAGAGAATCTTATTGGCAGGGCTGGGCAGGATGTTCTTGCACCCACTGGGATACTCTGAGATTGAAGATCAAGGCACTATATTTAGAATTGGAATTATGTTTATTGTCACATACTCATATGAACGCAATGAAAAGTTTACAAAGTTGCCACTTACAACACCACCTTAGGTATAAAGGTAGCTATATACAAAATCTTAGGAAAAAAATTTTAAAAATAAAGAAATAAAAAATTCAGCATTCAGTCCTTCACACAGAACATGCCAGGCCTTGCTTCCATTCCACACCAGGCCTTGCAGACAAGCACTCATTCTTTCCAATCCAGGTGGATCAGTTATTCTGCGTTGCCCCTAGAGATGTTTCAAACCAAGCACATTTTCATAGGTATTTTCTTTTTTAATTTCAAAATCCTGCTGATCTGTCAATTGAAATTGTACTCAGGTGCAAGAAGAACGGTTTCAAATTCTCGGGACAATGGGACCACTCCTGGGGGAGGTAGAATCAGTACAAATGGGACAGGCTCCAGCTGAGCAGGACCAGGACTGTCATTGTGTGGTAAGTATTTGTTACTGTGGCTAGGATGGGTTCAAACTAGAGTTGCAGGGGCATGGGAACATAAGCAAATTGACAAAGAAAAGCAAAACAAAGGATATATAAGAAAGAACAGTAAAATGCAAAAATGAAAGACAGGGTAATCAAGAGCCAGAAGTAAATAGGGCCATGCTATAAAGTAAAGTTAGGATGATTAAAACTTGCAAAAAAGCCTAAAGGCTTTGCATTTGAATACACAAATTAATCATAATAAGGTAGTAAACCTGACAGCACAAATCAATGTAATTGGATATGATCAGATAGCCATTACGGAGTCACGGGTATGAACAGATCAAAACTAGGAACTTAACATTCAGGGTATTTGACTTTTCAGAAAGAAGGAAAGATGATGGGGTAAAACTGTTAAAAGATGAAATGATAGTTGTGAGAGACAATCTAGGTTCTGATGATGTAAACTCCATTTTAATGGTGATATAAAATGGTAAGTAAAGGAAGACATTAGTAGAAGTAGTATATGGACCCCCAAACAATAGCCACACTATAGGAAAGGGTATAAATCAATAACTAATAGGAGCATGTAACAAATTCATGGAATATATTAGGGATAGTTTCCAGGAACAGTATGTCATTGAGCCAGCCAGGGAACATGCTATCTTGGATCCGATAGTACATAATGGCAGGTTTAATAAATGACCACAGAGTTAAAGATTCCTGAGGAAGTAGTGATCATAAGTAGATAGAATTTAGTATTCAATCTGAGAGTGAGAAACTTGGGTTGAAAACAACAATGTTTCATTTTAATAAAGGGAATTACAATGAAATGAGGATGGGGTTAGCTAAAATGGATTGAATAGATAGATTAGCAGGGAAGTCAGTAAGCAAGCAGTGGAAGTCATTTAAGGAAGTAATTTGTGACTCTCAGCATGAGAACCCAATGTCTGAGATAAATTCAGAATTCAGCAAAGGAGGAGTAAAAAGCTTAAATAGACTATGAGGGCAAACTGGCAAGTAATATGAAAAATAATAATTTCTTTAAATAGATTTTTTTAAAAAGTCAAAGTGACCAAAGGCACCTTAGAAAATGATTCTGAGGAGATAGTTATGGGGATTAAGAACACAGCAGGAATTGAACATATTTTACATTAATTTTTATGGTGCAAGATACTTTGAGTATCTCACGAGCACGAAAGAATACAGGGAGGAATTAAAAGCCATAAATAGGCCTGACAGCATTTCTGAAACAATGACGAGGTCTCGAGAGTGTTAGCATAAAATTGTTTTTAATGTGGTATGACTGGATATGTAAACATTGAAGTACATTAGTTTGTTTTCAGTTCATATTATTATGGATTTATTTTAGCTTTGAAAACCAAGACCTAATGGTGTTGGGGCATTTCAGAGAGACCTGACTGAGATCAGAAGGAAATATAGTTTCACTCCTAAAAAGAGTTTATAGTTACTATCACATGTATATAAAAATACAGTGAAAAATGTTTTCTCATGTGTTACACACAAAGTATTGCCAAGCTCTGATGCAACCTTGAAACGTTGAATATAATACAATATTTTATTGCATAGAGTTCATCTTTCTTCTTATTGTCCCTCCTCTGCTGCTCCTCTAGTCTCTACTTGACATTGGCCAGAGTCTCAGAAATGGGCTCTGGAATTTCCGAAATGGGCTCTGGGTCCTTGGCTACAGGCATCTACTGCTGCCGCTCAGTGACCACTGCATCTGAGCTGGAGCAGTGACCTTGGGGATGCATGTGTTCCCCATTCAACACTCCTCCAGATCCAGCTGTTGGTCAGCCGTCTATCCCTTTCGCCAATACCTCTGCTCCTTCAGGCACCCAGGCCTAGCTGCCAACCTGGAATCTCCACTCAGCCTGTGAGTCTAAGCAGTGGAGTCAGCCCAGGACCTGCTCCACACTCACCAAGACTCTGGACTGGGGTGAAGCCATGTCTGGCTCACCCTGGTGTTGCTGCTGCCAGAGGCCTCCTCCTTCACCTGCCACTCTCCAGGTGGACAGCTCAGCATCTTCCTCTGTTCAGGCACAGGCCAAAGGTGTGCAGGACAGTCCTGGAAATGCTCAGTTATCGTGGTGAAAATCATATCCTGCTCTGTCAATCATTGCAACTATTCAGTACAACAGCAATCATTCAATAATTAGCCTGTTAATTGTGATGGTTGGCATGCCAGAATGGCTGCTGCAGATATTGACTATCCCACTTGGTAGGTTCCTTGATCAATGAAACCAGGTTTCCTGAGTAACAGGGGCTCCTGTGATCACACCACCACCTGAGTTCCTTCTCCTGGTTCCTGGCTGAAGGTTCTGAAACAGTGTCCTGTGTGCTTAATCCTCATCCCTTTTTTAGAGGAGGCGGTATAGCTGGTAGTGGTAGAGTTCGACCATGCCCGTGAGAATGAAGAAATAGCACTAACAGAAAGCCAGTGAGAATGCCTTTGGCCTGCTTGTTTCAAATGTAGGGGCGGTGTGAGAGATTATTCAGGGACTTTGTAGGTCCAGCAAGCAATTCTTTCTCTTTTCCAATCCCAAGTACTATCCACAACAAGACCATAAAGAAAAAAATATAGTCTACTTCCATATTCCCCTCCATCTGTTTCTCACCCTTAGGTCACCAACCTTGACCATGACCATCTTTAAGGATGAAGTCTCTGAAAGGCTAGAGGATGTGTCAGCACAGCATTTGTATGCATCCTCCTCCACCTCAGAGACATTCACCTTGTTGGTGCACAATGTAGATTAGGTTTGGAGTTACAACCTGGTGAGCATATTACAGTTTCAGGTCCACAGATGTCAGAGGAAACAATCTTCAAGGTTTCTAAGATTCAAAGGACTGCTGGAGACTGCCCATGCTCAGACCCGTGTAGATGATGAGCCTGCATACTCAGCTATCAGAGCCATCATGTTGGAGATGTGGAAACAGTGAACATCAAGCAGAGCTGCCAGAGGCCTTCAGTGAAGTAGCATGCAGGCTGGAGGAGTCCATCAAAAACTGTCCACTGATGTGACTCTCAGTTGATGCTATTCCAGACAAATCAGATCACAGACAGGAACCAAGCTTGATAGATTCTATTTTGATTTTTTTTTTGCTGGTTTTAACAAAGTCGTCTCTCACTGAAACCATAAGCAGGCAATGTTGCAGATTTTACTTTAGTGACAAAAAAAATCAAGATAAAATAGAATGAACCAAACTATCTACTTTTAATACAAATTCAAAGATTTTTACACACACATCAAAGTATAGAATCCTACTAATTACGATATATTTCTTTAGAAATTGAAAAGAAACAAAACAGCTTATGTATCGTAGACAACAAAATGTGAGGCTGGATGAACACAGCAGGCCAAGCAGCATCTCAGGAGCACAAAAGCTGACGTTTCGGGCCTAGACCCTTCCATTTTGTTGTCTTGGATTCTCCAGCATCTGCAGTTCCCATTATCTCTGAGCTTATGTATCGTACTCAGAACACATCTCTGATACAATACCCAAAATATCATACAGTAGTGCACACAGACCCATTCTCTCCCATGTCAGACTCTAAAAACTCTTAAAGAAATCATCATGCCAGTAGAACTTACAAGTTAATTATGAACTTCAAACTCTCAGAAAACCCATGTTAGTAACTCAAAAAACCCAAACTTATGATAAATTATATGCTTATCACACTTCGAGAACAGATGGCACTTAAACTCAGACCTTCCAACATAGAGGTTGGGACACACCCATTATATTACAAGACACCTCTAATATCCAGAGGTGAGGTTGAACCCCCAACCTTTTAAAATCAAAGTTGAAAGCGCTGACCACTGAGCTTGTATTTCTACCCTGTTGAATATAGTCAGATATGTGAAGGTGTGTATTTTCAGTTGGGTACAACTTAATTGGGAGTCAGTTCTAAATTCCATCATGATGTGCTTTTAATGAGATGCAAAAATGTGCAGACAGACTTTCAGTCACTTGAAGTCGGGAAGGTTGACCTGCTTTTTATGGTTAGAGAACTTCATTTCAAGACCTTATTCCACTGTCAAGATTCTGAATTTTGGACTCTTGCCCAGTGCCCATCACTGAATTCCCCCACTGTCAACATCCTGGGGGTTACCATTAACCAGAAACTCAACTGGACTCACCACATTAACAGAGTGGCCACAAGAGCAGGCCAGAAGCTGGGAATACAACAGTGAGTAACTCACCTCCTGACTCCTCAAAGCCTGCCCACCATCTACAAGGCACAAGTCAGGAGTGTGACTTGCCTGGATGAGTGCAGCCCCAACAACACTCAAGAAGCTTGACACCGTCCAGGACAAAGCAGCCCGCTTGATTGGCATTACATCCACATGCATCAACTCCCTTCACCACTGACGCTCAGTAGCAGCAGTGTGTAATATCTACAAGAAGCACTGCAGAAATTCACAAGATTCTCAGACAGCACCTTCCAAACCCATGACCACTTCCATCTAGAAGGACAAGGACAGCAGATATATGGGAACACCATCACCTCCCAAGTTCCTCTCCAAGTCACTCACTATCCTGACTTGGAAATATATCGCCGTTCCTTCATTGTCACTGGGTTAAAATCCTAGAACTCCCTCCCTAATAGCATTGTGGCCAACCCAGAGCAGGAGGACTGCTGCGGTTCAAAAAGGCAGCTCACCACCACCTTCTCAAGGGCAGCTAGGGATGGGCAACAAATGTTGGCCAGCCAGCGATGCCCACATTCCACAAATGAGTAAAAAAAAGTTGATTTTCCCACCTGCATTTCTTTGTACCTCCTCAAAGATTGGAAAATTCCACCACTGATTTTTTTTAAATATTTGCTAATAGTAATATCACTGGACAATTTGTGACTCTAGTCACTTTTCTTCCAAATGATTAATTCTAGAGTCTTGCTTTCTTCGTACAGCTCAAGATTATTTTCCTACATCTTTAGGTCTGTTTGACTTTGAATTAAATAGTCAAAGGAATACTGAGACCACTTCATTTTTATATTCCAGATTTATTCTTCACAATAATGCATGTTTGACAGAACAAAATAAATATACCACTCTCAGAATATTGGAGTTACAATTGTTAAATGTATAACTAGCTGTGTTTTCCTTAAAATTTTGGTCATCGCCCAGAACAGGGCTGGAACTGATTTGTCTATATTGTTATTCACTATTTGAGTATCATCTCATTGTTACCTAGATCCCACTTTGATTTGTTATCTATTTTTCTAATGCTTTCTGGAGTTCTCATAATTGATTAGCACATCAGTTAGGTCCTTTGCTTTATATGGCTTTACTCCTACTTCAATTCTGACAGGTACTTACCAAACTTTGGTTCTTAAAATTGTCTTGTAATAATCCTAGTAAACTTCACTTCCCCACTTGGGGTTGCTAACTTACTTCAGGGATTTAACTTTTTGTCATGCCTTGGGACTCAGCAGCACATGATTTAAGTCTTTAATCTGGACTTAATTACTTTACCTTGCATGGATAAAAAGGCTATCGAATTATGCAGTTTTCCAGGTTTCTGCCTTCACTGTATTGGGAGGCCAACAGAACAACCAGAGGCAATGCATAATTGGTTTGAAAATGACCATTTATTTGGGGTTCCTGCTAGATTGGAGAAATCTTAGGGAGTTTTGAAGCCAGTTAGTTTCAAGCACAGTTATTTATCAAACATGGAAAGGTATGTCCCTCAGAGCAAACTTTACTATTTTGCATACCTTTACATTATATTATATGGTAAATCAGTTCATCTGGTCTAGATCTCTGGGAGCTTTATGTTGGGCCAAATGACTTGATTTCACTTCCTAAATCCGACATTCTTTTACCTTAGACCTTTCAGGAAAATAAATCAAGCTATGCAATCTTCTTAAATGGTTGAGTAGATCAATTTTTTTTGTGCAGGGAGGGTGGTGGAATGCAGATTGTAGCCTTTAATGATTCAATGAGAAGTTTGCTGCATGGACCAAAAGTAGTTCCATAAATTTTGTAAATAACTTGTGTAATAAGTTGTGCAGGGTCTAATTTCCACATATTTCTCAGACATTTTGATACAATATTACCTAATTGTCTTCAGGTATACCTGAAAGTTTCACTTTCATAAAACTTTTACTTTGTGCATCTGCTCTGACTAAGCCTCATTGTACTGGGCTACTTAAAACTGACTGTTCTCTCTTAACAATCTTATTTTCATACATGAATGTCTTTTCTTTCACTGCTCTATACAAGCAATGTTAGCAGTCCCAGTATTTACACTTGCTGCGCCATTAGATATTAGTATTTTCTTTGTTGGAGACTGACCACTTCCTACTTACAGTTAATATCACTCTGTCCATGTCTACCATATGTACTTCCAGTATTTCCCAGCTTTACTGCCTCGTGCCAGTGGATTTGTTTTCAGACTACTTATCTCTGTTCTCCATCCTTGAGCATCAGTTTCCAACTGATTTTTACCAACTTCACTTGTTTACACCGGATCTGCTCCCACTGATAATATTTATATATTATAAAATCCTACTGCACGGAATGAAGTCATTCGGGGAGACTTGTGCCACCCGTTTGGAACCACTAACTCACAACCTTATTCTTTATTGCTGCATGATAAGAAATTTCTTCATCTCCACTTCAGCTCTTTTGTCCATTATCTGAAGTTTGTCTTCCTGGGCTTCATTTTCCCAGCCCCTGAATGATGAGGATAATGGTGAGTTAGTTTTGAAAATGTGCCAAGATTGGAAAAATGGGATTCCCAACATCAAGAATGATTTTGCCTCCATGTTGAGACGGGAGTCTCACTAGTGAGTGGTGAGAGGTCATTTTCATGCATTAAAATATTACAGTTACCTACTCTCAGCCCATTTAGATGCAGCTTGCTTTTCTCCTATGTGGCAGAAGAAACTAGATGATGACAATTTTCAATATGAAATTGTGAGTCAGAGCAGGTATCTGGCAGCTCCATTTGCTCCTCTATCTTGGCCAGCAGTTCCCAACACCTCAGGGCATGCTCTACGGGCAGCAACTGCTTGTCCCCCTCCATCCACAGAAGTTGGCATTGGACACACACTGGTGTCACACTATCATGATGGCACATCTCTGACTCACTTGGAATATAATTAACCATTTCTATACTGTACTTTGGAATGCACTGACACCTCATTGTAATGCTGCTGTCAGGCTGCTTTGCATACAGGGACAGACACCCATCTCATAGTTTGCAGAACTGTGTACCTCAGCGCCCTTCGCTTGTCTTCTTACTGCACTCATTTTGCACCTACATGGATGCTCACAGCATCTCCACAATGCCTTCTCCTGCATTGCTGCCTCATTCAGAACTTACAGGCTCACATTACTTCTGTTATGTCTTGCCTTTTAGCGCACACAAAGCAAATAGTTTGTCATGTTTACAAACAGTGATCAATCATGGACGGGGTATATTGCTTTGGAGCATTGTATAACATCACTCTCGTGCCTGCACTATGTACCAACAGCCAAAATGGGAAACATACTGCGCATGCTTCAATCAAATGGTCAATTCTGAAACTCTAAGGGGTGTAGTTCTCAGTAATGTCAAGGGTGACTGTTTTCAGCCAGGGAGTACACACACACAGAATGTCCAGGAGCTTGAATACAGGCAGCCAGGTGCTTGGACATTCAGATTCATGCATTCTATATCATTACAGCCTGGGGTTGCAGCCAGTAGTGCAGGTCCAAGCAATCAGGCAGGATTACTGATAAATCAATGGGAAGATCATTCAGAAGTCTGACCATTCCTCAGTCAGAGCTGTCATTCTAATTCATTTGGAGGATGAGCCATAGTACTGAACAATAATAATGTTATGGTACATTGAATGTTCGAGAACAAGTAGTACCTGCTAACAAAGTTCAAACATTGTATGGCACTGAAGACAGGTATCCTGTCTAGCACAATTCTAGTTCCTACAGTTATTACTTTAGAGGGGAAAATCAGTAAATAAAGCCAGTAATACTCAGAAATAAATGGATTGATCTTCCATTTTGAAGTATCCAAGACAGGTTAGACCAATATTGTAATTTGCAAGTTTTTCTTTCTGGGATGCCAGTTGACAGATGGATAATGGTGTAACACAGCAATAAATTTACAATCCTGAGCTTCAATTTTGATGAAATGTTACTCATTCCACCTATGTATCCTAAGAAGTTGTTCTTTGTTTTTCTTCTACTTCAAGTACCGTGAAGGGCTATTGAGCTGATGCACAATTAAGCTTTAAATATGGTGCTAACTTCATAAACTCCAAATGTCACAGCCATGGCAAGTATTTCTGCCACAGACGAATGTAAGATAGAATGAAAGCAGCACCGCAGAAACATGCGCATACATAATGAACTAAGCAATGGAGGATTGGATGCGATAACTCACTAGAGCTAATAGAAAGAAAACCTTCCTGAAATTCTCTGCAATTGATTTGCTTCCTCTCCAGACGTCAAGAGTAAGGACCTAGCAAATCTGGGAGTACAAATAGATAAATCATTAAAGCTGTGACACAGGTCAATATGGCCATGAAAATCAACACACTGAACATTATTTAACATTATTACTAAACAAATAGATTTGAAAAGTAGGAAAGAGAGGGCAAAATATTATAGGGGCTTGAATTACATGGTGATGGCAAGAAATATGGTAGAATTGCGTGGGAAGTCCATTGAAGCCTAGTTCAACGTCAGAAGCATCTTACATGTTTTATCTGCTCGTTCTGGATGTCAACTAAGTGGCAGTGGGGTGCCTTTTGAGAGATTATTGTTTGTTAACAACCTAATTAGCTGCAGACCCAATGTTATTAATATTCAGTTATCAGCCATATGAAATACATGATAAATAAAGTATAATGTGATTACAGGTGAGGCTATCCACTTTGGTAACAAAAACAGATGGTAGGTTATTATAGAACAAAGAACTGCAGATGCTGAAAATCTGAAACAAATACATAAATTGCTGGAGAAACTCAACAGGTCAGCCTCCTGAGCGGGGTGCCAATTTCCCTTCATTGTCATGTGTGTGACAAATGTCAGAACTATGCAGAGCCACTCTGGAATAACAGCACTTGTCCAGGTGCACAACGGTCATTTAAAGATGATGTTAGTCCATTGCAGCACGTCCCAGCAGTGACAAGTTGTCCTGAATTAAAACCAAAAGAACTGCAGATGTTGTAATCTGGAACAAAAACTAAGTTGCTGGAAAAGCTCAGCAGGTCTGGCAGCATCATGGAGAGAAATTAGAGTTAGTGTTTTGAGTTGAGTGACCCTTTCTAAGAATACCTGAAATACAAAATCTTGTATCTTGTATCTTACAATCTTGTAAATGAATCAGTGATGTGCCATGAGGATTCTGGCTGCCAGTGTCTATGGATGAGGTGTGTGTGTGACACTGCCCATGGACCATGCCCTGAGGTATTGCTGACTGGTGTCCAACCTGGAGGTTCTCTGGAGCAAGTAACAAGGTTCAATCTGCCATGCACGTGCCCCAGTTTCCTTGTCAGATTTCCCAATTTCTAGTTAAATGGCCAAGTTTGGTGAGATCGAAACCAGAATATTAATGAGGTGAGAAAACAAAGTGTGAAGCTGGATGAACACAGTAGGCCAAGCAGCATCTTAGGAGCACAAAAGCTGACGTTTCGGGCCTAGACCCTTCATAGAGTTGGGCTGTCAATAAGGATTTTAACAAGGCTTGATTATTTTTGGTTGACAATTCACTGCTACCTGGTGAGTAGGCTAGCACTGCACTTTTGAAAAATGTAAAAGATGAAATGAGATGATCTTGACTTTGAGATATGCCTGACCAGGGTTCTCACCCAATTCAGCAATACATTCAACTATTGCCCGCATCAGTCAGACCCCTATAAGCTTCCACCCATGGTATCAGACATTTAACCCTGTAACATCAACAATTTGCTCAGTGTCACTTCCATGGTGATTATAATTTTCCTGAGTTCCTCCAATCCTTCCATTTCCTGATATACAGTCATTACTGGAAGATTACTTATATCCTCAATAATAAAGACTGATGCCAAATATCTGTTCAGCTTAGCTGTGATATTCCTGTTTACCAATATCAATCCCCTAGAGTCACTTTCTATAGGACCAACACTCATATTGTTAACTATGTTCTTTTTTTAAAATCCACAGAACATCTAATTGCCTATTTTTATATTTTCATTGAGCTACATTTTTGGGGTAGGCAGAAATGGGGAGTAGTCAGATCAGCCATGATCTCATTGACTGGTGAAGAAGGCAGATTGACTGAGTGACCTACCACTTCACCTAATTTATACGTTCATATATACATATACCAAAATTCCAGAGTTAAACCTATTCAGAAAGAAATAATAGACTAGGTCTTCGTTATTTTGAAATGAGAACCCTTAGAAGTGATCTAACAAAGATTTTTGAAATTATGAAAGATTTTGATCAAATAGCCTTGTACAAAATGTTCATGACAACTGACAAAAGTTTCACAGTCACTATTAGACCTTTAATTCCAGATTTTTATTGAATTCAAATTTCATCATCTGCTACAGAAGGATTTGAACACAAGTTCCCAGAACATTATGTGGGATTAATAACCTAGTGATGATACCACAAAGTCAGTTTTAGGGAAGAGTAAGTTTGAAGTTTTCAATGTAAGATAGTTACCAAGAAATCTAGTAGCGATGTTGCTGAACAAGGGGAGGGAGAACGGAAACACTGGCTTTGTGCTATCATCACTATGTTATTAATCCCACGTAATGTTCTGGGAACTTGTGTCCAAATCCTTCTGTAGCAGATGATGAAATTTGAATTCAATAAAAATCTGGAATCAAAGGTCTAATAATGACTGTGAAACTTTTGCTAGTTGTCAGAAACAAACTATCAGCTTCACTGAGGTCCTTGACCAAAGGAAATCTGTCATCCTTACCCAGTCTGATCTATATATGATTCCAGACCCACAGCAAAGTGGTTGACCCTCAACTGCATTCTGGGCAATTCGGGATGGACAATAAATGCCGACCTAGCCAGTGACACCCACATTCTGTGAATAAGACAGATACCAATTCAGAGTCCCAGGCTATTGCTCTAGGGACACAAATTCAATTGCAATCAAAACAATTTAATAAATATAACTAATAAATCTGGAATTGAAAGCTGGCATCTACAGTAATGATCACAGAAAGATAATTAATTGTAATAAAACCCATCTAACTCACTAATATCATTTAGAAAATCAAATCTGCCATCTTTACCTGGTCTAACCTACATGTGAACCCAGACCTGTAGTCATTTGGTTGATTCTAAACCGTCCTCTGAAGTGGCATAGCAAGCCACCCAGTTATACCATACCACTACAGAAAATTCATGAAAGGTTAAGAAAAGGACCATTTGTCATCAATCTAGGAATGTTGACAATGGTATACCCAGCTTCGACAATCCTGCAAAGTCCTCCTTACTATAACCTGGTGTCATCTGATTTCTGACCTTTTATTTTCTGGTCGGAATCAACCCCATTCCTGACCTGCAATTCTCTCCTTGGCCGTTGATTTTGTAATTTGCCATACAACAGAACCTAACTCCCGCAATATACTTTAAACCCCTGACTACAGCCCTACTTATGCAATTGACCAGGACTCTCCCTGGCATTGTGTGCCCTTTTCACCTGTGAAATAAAAAGAGTAAGGCAATGCTGGCCTCTGGCCTCTGTCACCAGTGCCAATGTTTCATTAATTAAGAAGATGCTGATGTAACCAGCTCCTCAACAGAGGCCTTTGAATGTTATTGCTGTGTGACTATGTACCCTGGACATGCATTTCTCCTGTGTTCAGGAGCACCATGCATTCCCAGGCTACTTAGTTGTTGTGTTTGCCATAGCTGCAGAGGTGGAGGCCTGTCATCTGTGTGTCACCTTTGGCTCACCTAGCTAAAAGGAGGTTATAACTGTATTATGGCACTGCACCAAATTCCTTCACGTAACACTGTGGCCACTTCCATTTTCTGCAACCTTCGCCTGGGCCTGTTCAGTGTGTCTGGATGGTCCTCTGGCACCTTCTGAGAACATTACCTTTTGTGCATCACCTCCAACATAACCTGAACAGGCCCACCACTAATATGCCAGACAGCTCTGCCACAGAAGTTTGGCCTCTACCTGGCCTCTAGCTGTGTCCTGTCTTACCATTGATTTGCAAAATATCTATCACAGTAATGGCTGCTGTCATGCCATTAAGTTGGGCCTGTGTTTTCAGAGTTATACTCTATCCTGAACACAGCTCCAATCAATTGGGTGTCAACCTCAGGGAAGCTCATGACTTGTGCACAAAAACTCATTTTCACTATTGGGATTCCAAATCCAAACAAAACACCTTCCTGAATATGGCTGGTTTGGGAAATGGAAATGGCATGCTGGTAAGTATTGAAGTTAAATGCATGTTGCTGTTTGGAACTATTGATAGTGATGGGAAAGGTGCCAACTTTCTTTCCATCACATGGCAAACCAGGAATCTCAAAAACTGACTGCCAATGACTTGCATTTATATGCAGGCTGATGTTCAACCTGGTTGGATATGTTATAAATACACTTCCCTTGGTCAACAGGACTTACAGAGGCGAGAACATTGTGGCAGGGGAATGGAAAGTGTATTGCAGGTCAGGCAGAAGAGTGGTATCAACAAGGCAGTGTGCCCTCAATCTGTCCAAGATATTTCACCAATGGAATTTCACCATCCACACACCCTAACTTCCTTCCTGCAATTTAAGCAGTTTCCATACAAAATTGGGCTCTCTGCTTCCACCTACACTAATGTATTATTCTGGTCACTTGGCTTAGTAACAATTGGTGCTATCATGTTTTTGGTGATATCTCAGGTGTGGATGTGAAGACAGTGAATTTACCTACCCCCTCGTATTTTACTTACACATTTCCACCTGCTGACACCCTGCTTCAGAGGTGGTAAATGCAGAGAATGAGCAGATGGGGTTTAAATGTTCAGTCCCAGTTTATGTTAAAGGAATACAATAATGCCCTGATTAAGTAAGCTGACTTTCCAAGATCAATTGCTTTATTATACTTCATATCATTTGTGCCTTTTTAATGAAAAGCTTGCTTAACAGAAAAGACGCACTAACGAGTATGTCTGTAACAATAAATTAGCTTACTACAGCAATTTTGCATGGAATCATACTATTTTTCATGACTTATTCACAGCTTGAAATATTCCGAGTGTAAAGCTCCTAACCCTACTACCCAATTACCAATAAGCATCTTTTCTTAAAAGTATATTTTCAAGCAACCAGTTCAGATATATTATGACATTTCTGGACTTGAGCCTGAGCCTCCTGGCCAGAGATCTTTGAAAGTGATTTTTAATCAACGAGTTTGAACATGTAATGACACATATCTGGGGTAAGTGGGACTTAAAGCTGGACCTTATAGTCCAAAAGTAAAAATGTTAACCCCATGCCACAAGACTGTCCATCCCAGTATCTCTTTTATAAGTTCAATTAATGATCTAATGAGTATCCTTCATCTCAAGATCTTTAGCCTTAGTTTATAGAATTGACATCATGGGCTGGCTAGAGCCACCTATGACGGACAGTTGGTAGTGACAGACTTCCACAATATATATCATCACAGGAAAATTCTGCAATGTCACTTGATCTTAATCTCTTTTGCAGCTTTGAGACAAAATGAAGCCACCATAACACAGTCACCGTGACAGTAGTCACTGTTAGATATGTTTCTTACATATAGTAAATGTTTTCCTTCCCTCAACAGACTTTGTAAATGTTCTTCAGTAGAACAACAAATCAAAAAATGGTGTGGGTTTCACTCACAAACGTTTGAAATAGTTCAGATCTGCACAGGTTTTCCAGAATCCCATGTGCAAATCAGGTTATCTACTATCCGTGTTTTCTGAAGTTAGACCTATAGAGCTAGGGAGTTTCTCCTTGACTTTTCATTAAAATGTGTGCATCAAACACCAAAAGTATATGTATTTAATTGTGTTATAATATGGATAATTTACAGTGACTATTATGTCAGTAAAGCCACCACTGAAAACAAGTACCTCAATTTGGGATTTAAAAAAAAGTGTAGAGTTGAATGAACACAGCAGGCCAAGCAGCATCAGAGGAGCAGGAAAGCTAACATTTCAGGCCTAGATCCTTCTTCAGAAATCTCAGTTTGGCATAGCTTTATGTTTAGTCTACTAAGCAAGCTCATCCAATATATTTTCAAATGCTATTCTCTCAGCATTAGGTATTAAATAATGTTATTCTGGATATTGTGGCTTTAATTCTGACACAACAGTACTAATTAACTGTGCTACACATGAGTATGACATTTCATTTCCCACAAAGCCCCTCTTATTCCTTCCCTCTCAGAGAGAGCTCAAATTCAGAGCCATTATAGAGACTGGTATCTCCTAATATTTCATTTCATCACTTGTAACTTCCTAAAATGTATTTAATACCTGCAATCAACATAATACGAAAAGCAGATTTACGGTTTTGCGTTAACTGCCTTCTTCATTCTAAGACATTAATGCGAGAAATAAAATAAGCAGTTTTTTAAGAAAAAATCTTACCCAAGATTAAAAATGTTTGAAAAAGAGAGAATGGAAACTTCTGATCTTAAAACATGTCAGCTGTTGCAAAATTAACGCATATATAGCAAAAGGGCTGAAAAGCACTAAATCTGACTGGCAAAACTCCAGATGTGTGTATCTAGTTTTGAATGTTCATCCAATCCATTGTCATCTTGCCAGCATAATATTAAGACCCAACCAAAGCAACATATGGACAGTTTACAACAGTTGAGCTGGCATTTTCTCACTATTAGATTTAACAGCAATAGAATGGTTCAGTAAGATCGTCCAAATTTTGATCAAGCAAATTTTCTGAGACATTTCACTGAAATCAACTATGAGTGTTCATGTGTTTAAAAAAATCATTGCACCACGCAACAGACTGTTTCATTATAAAAGCAAAAGAAGTCTCAGAGTTGGAGTAGCTGATGACTTCTGTGCTATGGCTGTCACCCAAATCAAAATCTCTTTGTTAGGATCATGAATCCGCAGAATGAATTGCATCATGGTCTATTTATTATCACAAGTGGTTACGGACCAAGCAGCAGATTGGTTTGTGATGAACTGCCAAGAGTTGACCCACTTTGAAAGGCTAACAACAGCCTCCAAACACATGGACACTGCATCATTGTTCTCACAGGGCCACAGCTTAGGTTTAAATAAGGATCTTTGTGTTTTGCTACACTAGAAGTTTTTGTGCTCGCTGTCATTATTCCAGATGCTCTCAGCAATCATTAACCATTTAAGGCCACAATTGAGACACAGTGCTGAACAAGCTCACCACATCACAGCATCAGTCAAGGAAAGGTTATCAGTATAAAAACTACAAGTATTTAATCACAGAAGCCAGAAGCTGTACTTGCATACAAAGCATGGGAATTTACTAGTTTGCAGAACAGAAAATTTCTTATACAGATAATAGGGTGGGACTGTAGCAATTCAGCAATACACCATTGTACTTTTGTATGAAGTTTCATCCATTCTGACCAAAATTTCTCAGAATCAAAGAAGTGTTGTGGTGCAGAAGGAGACCATTCAGCCCATCATGCTTGCACTGGATCTCCAAATGATCATTATGACTGTTATTCTGCCTCTTTTCCATGCCTTTGCGCATTATTTCAGTTAAAATAATTATCTCATGTACTTGTGAAAGCATCAATTAAACCTTCCTCTACCATAACTCCAGGCATTGCACCCCAGATCCGAACCACTCATTGTGTAAACACATTTTCTCTTCACATCACATTTGCTTCTTTTGCAGATCACTTTAAATCTATGCCCTCTTGTTCTTGAACCTTTTATGAATGGAACAATTTCTCTCCATGTACTCTATGTAGCCCACTTCCAAATTGCTATCAGATCTCCTTTTAGACACCTTCTCACCAGTGAAAATAGAATCTGTACACTGCAGAAGCAGGCCATTTGGCCCATCGAGTCTACACCAACCTTCTGAAGAGTATTCCATTCAGACCCAACACCCATACCGTATCACCCTGCATTTCCCATGACTAATCTACCTAGCCTGCACATCTCTGGACACAATAGGCAATTTAGCATGGCCAATCCACCTAATCTGTACATTTTTGGACTGTGGGAGGAAACTGGAGCACCTCAAAGAAACCTACACAGACACTGGGAGAAAGTGTAAAGTCCACATAGACAGTCACCCAAGTCTGGAACCAAATGTGGGTCCTTGCACTGTGAGGCAGCATGCTAACTAGTGAGCCAACAAGCTGCCCTTATTATACAGTTGCAACTTTTCTAATCTATCCTTGTAACTGAGATTTCCCATCCGTGGAGTCTTGTAAGTTTCTTCTGCGGTGTCTTCAATATGTTCACACTTTTTCTGTAGTGTAGCACGAACAAAAGTATCCAATACTTATTCTGAGGTCCAGCAAGTGTCTTATACAAGTTCAGCATCACACCTTTCTTTTGTACCCTATGCTCTATTAACAAAGCCCAGGATATTGTATTTTTTTTTAACTTCTTTAACATTCTTTAACAAGCACATGCACAATTTTCAAAATGTACAGTTGAAGGATTAAGGTCTCTCAAAGTAATTGTAAGTTTCAAAAGTATCAAAGAGCAGTAGTCCATTGAATAACAGTTTCTTCCACGTTGTTAATGATGTAAATCTCAAAATTACGTATAACCAATAAAAGAATATTTTTGGGCTATTTCTGTCAGTATGAAGTCAGTTTCTTTAAAAAATTACTAGCAGGCTATTTGATGCCCATTTCATTTCCCTGCTCCAAAATACAATCCACACTGACGTCACTGGTATCAACGAGTAGTTTGAATGTCTTCTCATATCCTAGCAGCTAAAACTTATGCTGTAATCAGCACAGCTTTCAAGTTTTCAAAGGCACTTTGAATCTTTTGCATCCATTAAAATTTTCTACTTTTCTTCAACAAATTCATTAAAAAGTACAATGGCAGTGCTGTGCTTTAGTACCAACTTGTGGTAAAATCCATTCATGCCAACGTAGTGCAAAATTGTATGTTTTGTCTTAGGTGTAGAAAAATCCACAATCACCCTTACTTTCAGTTCTGTAAGGCACCTCTTTGCACTTATCCCGTGGCATGGCCCAAATGAGTCACAGTTACTTTGGAAAATTCATTCTTAGCCAGATTTATCACTAACTTGTATCTTTGTAACTGATCAAACAGTTCAGTCAAGTCAAGTAAATATTCTTCCCAAAGTTTAGCTAAAAATAACAAATTCTTGAAATGAACAATGCAGCTTCAATCTTCAAACTTCATTGACTTTATTGGTTAATCATTGGAATGTTGCTGGTGCATTTTTTATTACAAACGGTATAACTTTGCATTAATAACATCTATTCAATGTAACAAAAACTTACATTTCTTAGGCTCTATCAGTCAATGAAATTTGCCAATCCTTTTAGCAAGTCGATTTTAGTGACACATGATCAATCCATTGAATTCAGTCCTCCAGTTTTGACGTAGAACATCTTTGTGACTGTCTTGATATCTCTGATTCACCCATTACTTCGTCACGACCATAAATGCACTTATCCCCTAACTATGATCCAATTTGAGTCCAACTCAATACAAGACAACAAGTATCAATAGCCAATATCAGTGATTGACTTATTCCAGTGTCTCTCAATATCTTTATTAAATTACCTCTTTGATTTGAAACATAGGAATTAAAACCCCTTTTGAGATAAACTGGTCAGAACCTCTAGCAGTCTGATCCATTTTGTTAATAATCAAAAAATGATTACAACCTCTGTCTCAATTTCACCAGAACTAAAGAACTGATCATTGACCTCAAAAAGAAAGGAGGAGAACATTCCCCCATCTATATCAACAGAGCTGAGGTTGAGAGGGTTGGGTGCATCAAGATCCTTGGAGCGATGATAACCGACACGCTGTCCTGGACTTATCATGTCAATAAGATGGGCATGAAGGCACAATAATGCCTCTTCTTCCTCAGGCAGCTCAGGAAATTTGGCATGACCACAAGGACCCTTACCAACTTGTACTGATGCACTATTGAAACCATACTTTCTGGGTGCATAATAGCCTGGTATGGCAACTGCTGTGCCCAGGACCATGAGAATCTACAGGAGATTGAGTGCACAACCCAGACCATCACGGAAGGAACTTTCCATCCATATTCTGAGGAAGGGTACCCGGATCCAAAGCGTTAACTCTGATTTTTCCTTCACAGATGCTGCCAGGCCTGCTGAACTTTTGCAGCAACTTCTGTTTTTTTTCCATCCATGGACTCCATTTGCACAGCTGGTTGCAGCAGAAAGGCTGCAAACATTGTCAAAGATCCATCATACTCCTGTAATGCTCTCCTACAACCTCTTGCATAAGGCAGAAGATACAGAAGCTTAAACACATGCACCAGCAGGTTCAAAAACAGCTTCTTCCCTGGCATTATTAGACTGATGAATCACTCTCTAACTTCAAATAACACTGATCTTGCTAATGCTGATCTTGCCTAGCGCTCAACCTGTGCAATGTAACCTGCACGTCTCTGTCCAAGATTTTTTTTTCATCCTATGGTCTGTATGCCCTTGCTTCCTATACTGCTCATAAACATCACTTTTCACTGTACTTAGGTACACAAGCAAAACGAATGTCATTTACAAAATACCTTGCAAGAACTGTGACAAACACTACATTGGACAAACAGGCAGAAAGCTAGCCACCAGAATACACAAACATCAACTAGCCACAAAAAGACATGATCTACTATCACTAGTATCCTTTCATACAGATGAGAAAGGACTCCACTTTGACTGGGACAACACATCTATCCTAGGACAAGCCAAACAGAGACACGCACAGGAATTCCTAGAAGCATGGCATTCCAACCGGAACTCCATCAACAAACACATTGATTTAGAGCCTATCTACCATCCCCTGAGAAAAAGAACAGGAAATGACATCATCAACCCAAGGAAACCTAAACAGATAAATAGAAAGCAGGACATAACTCCAGCGCCTCACTGATGATGAAATTTCTGAAAACTAACCTTCCAGCTCAGCGAGCAAACTCACATCCAGATCTTGGTAAGTGTTTTCTGTATCCTTTCCAAACCATCCACATCTTTCTGATAGCATGGTGACCAGACAAGGTCTGCAAAGGCAAGGCAATATTTCAAAGCAATACTTTAAAACACAGAGAACTTTCCTATTTTTCTGTAGCATAACCAACCACACAGTTCACAGATATACTTTAATATATCTTCTCAGCAGACATACAGTTTACTTGGAGTCAGTCCAGAGTGCCTCTTAGCTCCTGAGGATTTACTTCTGTTCTTTTCCATTTTTCAACCTGGCAATTTGTAAGTTCCGAACTGTCTTTCACAGTGAGGAACTGTTTTACCCATTGCAAACTGGGTGAATCTTCAAGCCTCACTTTAACTCTTCATGAACTTGATTATTTCAATTCAAGCACAAGCATTTGCCTACTTTCCTGCAAGATGAATCACACTATCTTGCTACTCTCATAAGAGAAAAAAAGATTTCCTTATCCCTGTCTTAAATGGGCAACACCTTATTTTTGAAAAGTGACATGTCCTCCCTACCTCCCCACCCACACTCACCTTTACTGGCTCCATCCCTGCCTCTTTGGCTTGTCTGTCTCCTCCCC
The DNA here is from genome assembly GCF_030684315.1 of Stegostoma tigrinum. Lineage (NCBI taxonomy): Eukaryota > Metazoa > Chordata > Chondrichthyes > Orectolobiformes > Stegostomatidae > Stegostoma > Stegostoma tigrinum. Next base: position 11,340,563 of record NC_081369.1, on the reverse strand, counting down.
ACCTATCTTCTCCTCTATCCATCTTTGATATGCCTTCCCCCCCCCCTCCTTATTTATTTTAGAACCCCCTTCCCCTCCCCCATTTCTGATGAAGGGTCTAGGCCTGAAATGTCAGCTTTCCTGCTCCTAAGATGCTGCTTGGCCTGCTATGTTCATCCATCTTCACACCTTGTTATCTCGGATTCTCCAGTATCTGCCGTTCCTATTGTCTCTTATTCTAGATTCTCTCTCAAGACCAAGCATTCTTTCCAAATCTACCCTGCCAATACCCCTTAGGATCTTATACATTTCAGTCAAGTTGCTCTTACTTTTCATGACATGGAAACAAAGTTAGCCCCTTTATTATACAACATACCCTTTCCAGATATTATTCCAGTAAGCCTTCTTTAAACTGGTATCAACATATTTACATCTTAACTAATTAAGGAGACCAATACTGTATATAATATTCCAGATATGTCCTTACAATGTCCTATATGACATAGAAAGTAGGAACAAGAGTAGGCAATTTGACTCTTCAGATCTGGTCTGCCACTCAATATGAACATGGCTGATCATCCAACTCAGTACCCTGTTCCTATTTTCTCCCCATACGCTTTGAACCCTTTAGTCCTAAGAATTATATCTAACCCATTGCTTAAAAACAGTCAATGTTTTGGCCTCAAGCATTTCCAGTGGCAGAGAATTCCATAGGCTCACTTCTGTTTGGGTGTAGAATTGTCTCTTCATCTCAGTCCTAAATGGCCTACCCTGTATCCATAGATTGTGACCCCTGGTTCTGGGCTCCTTGGTCATCAGGAACTCTTTCCTCCATTTACCCTATCCAGTCCTATTAGAATTTTATAAGTTTCATGAGATTGCCACTCTTTCTTCTAAACGCCAGAGAATATGATCCTAACCAATCCAAAGTCTTTACATTCTAGGGTGAGGCTGAAGGCTACAATATATAGGTTCTTGATCAGTAGGGGAATTAAGATTTACAGGAAAAATGCAATATAATGGATGTAAGGAATGCCAGATGGTCCGTGATCCTCTTCAATAGTGGAGCAGGCATGAGGGACTAAGGTCACTATTTCTACAGCCCTTCTTGAATTACATCAATTTCTCCAAGACCATTTCCTACAATCCTTATCTCCTTCAGTTCCTCCTTCTCACTTGACCTTGCGCACTCCAACATTTTTGCAGCATGTTTTTTTCTCCGCCTTTGGAAAGGCAGAACTGAAGTACGTATTTAGTTGGCCTTCCATAATCATTGTTCACCATTATCACTTCCCCTTTTTCTAACTGTAAAGGACCTACTTTAATCTTCACTGGTATTCTTCTTTTCCCACACCTACAGGTTTTACGATCAGTTTGAAACTAAGCTCACTCTTTGTATTCTATTTTCTCCCTCTGAATCTATACCTTTCTCCTTTGCTGAAATCTAAACTGTTCTCAATCCTCCAGTCTGCTGCTTTCTTTGGCCAATTCATATGTCCCTTCCTTGGATTTAACACGATCTCTATTTAATTAGTCATTATGAGACCATCTTTCCCATTTTACTTTTACATTAGACAGAAGTAAAGTGTTGTAGTGCATCTACACATTCTTTAAATGTTTGCCATTGCCTATCCATTGTCATCCCTTTATATAGTGGGATTTATCAGAGCCAGCTCATGCTTCATACCATTGTAATTTATTTTATTTAAATTCTGGAACTTTGTCTCAGAATCAACTAATTACTCTCTACCTTAATGAAAAATCTATCATACAAAGTCATTATTCCCCATTGGGCCTCACATAGTTATATTTCCAATTATTCCTTCTCATTACACAAGACCAGGATGGCCTGATTTCTAGTTGGTTTCTTAACATATTGATCCAGAGAACCATCCCTTACTCTCGAATTCCCTCCTGTACAATATTTCATTGATTTTGTTTGGCAAAATCTATATGGTGATTAAAGTCACCCATAATGACGACTGTACCTTTTTAGCTTGTGTATCTAACTTTCTGTTTAATTCCTCCCCCAACATTGCCACTACCATTTGGGGTTGTTTATATAGCCCCCATGAACATTCCTGCCCCTTGGATGCTTGTTAGCTTTCCCTATAGAGTTTCCATTCAGAGCTAATATCCTCCCTCATTGCTATGTTAACTTTTCTCTTTAACAAGCAATGCTACCACATTTCCTTTTCCTTTGTCTATCTTTCCTGAATCCTGAATCTCCTGGATATTCAGTTCCCATCTCTGGTCACCCTGCAGTGACATCTCCCTATTCCCAAAAATATCATACCTGTTTGTATCTATTTGCAAGACTAATTCATGCAAGTTTTGTGAATGCTCTACATATTCAGACACAAGGCCTCAAGACTTGGCTTTTAAACATTTTTAGTCCGATTTTTATTATTTTGCACTATAGCCCTGTGTGATTCTTGCCCTCAAATTCTGTGCCCTCACTTTTCTCTTCTTTTGTATTTGATTCCCCTTGTAATAAGAAACAACATTTGAATAGCTTTTCTTGTTACTTGCTGTATCTGCATACTAATCTTTTTCCATTATTTCACTGGTACACCCAGATCCCTCTGCTCTCTAATTTCTTACTACTTAGGTACAACAGACTGAATCTTACTTTGTTTATGTTTCTTCTAAATTGCGTGGAGATCTTTGGAAGGTTTCTTGCATAGGGCCTTGTGAGTTTTCCATTTGTATCTTACGAAACTCACCTCATAAATTATTTACCCATCCCTATGGTGTCTCACATTGAATTTCCAGCCAATCTTATTAAGTACCATTCCTAGAACAAATCACTGCACAATGGCCTCTGCCATAGTGGGAGAAGCTACCTGGGCCAGGGTGACAGAGGAGGAAACTCTGTTACCAGAAGGTTTCAGGATTAATAAAGAAGAAATGTCAGATAGACTGTTGGTATTTAAAATTGACAAGAACCCAGCACCAGATGAGATGCGTCCAAGGATTTTGAAGGAAGTGAGAGTGAAAATTATAGGAATCATAATCTTTTCGGCCTTCCCTGGAGACCAGGGAGGTGTCAAAAGACTGGAAAATGGCAAAAGTAACAGCTTTGTTCAAAAAAGATCGTAAAGGCAAGCCCAGCATTAATAAACCAGTCAGTTTGATTTCCATGGGTGGGGAAGCTTCTAGAAACAACAAATCAGGATGGAATTAGTAGCATGTGGAAAATGGTGGGTTGATTAGGAAAAATCAGCATGGATTTCTAACGTGAAAATGTTATTTAACCAACTTGCTGGAGTTTCTTGAAGAGGTAACAGAAAGCCTTGATGAAGGTAGTGTTAGCCAGAGGCTGCAGAGAGATAGAGACAGGGAGGTACTAACTGATGACATCACTTCCTGGGGAGATGTTGTCTAGAGGCTGCAGAAAGACAGAGGCGGGGGGGGTGCAATGATGGTGTTGTACCAGCTAACAGGAGATATTGAATGTAAAGGCACTGACATGAAGAAAAAAGCAGCTCGTGAACTAAACGTGACCTGAGCCCAAGTACTAGTTTGAGGCAATTTAAACTGGCTTGAATTAATTAGATTTTACAAAAGAAAGAAGTTGAAGTAATGCAAAAGCCTTATTTGGACGAGAAATACTGAAATAATGCTAACTAAATCTTCGGGCCAGGGCCAGTAAGGCAAAGGAATGCGATGAATGAATTAGCCTGAGCCAACAGGGAAGAGACAGGACAACTGGAGAGAGATAAAAGAAAGGATAAGAAGAAGACTCAAGAATGAAGCCAGTGAAAACTCCGGAGACCAACCATTGCAGAAACAGACCCTACAGCAAGGATGTGGTGATGACACCAAGTGCAGTGCCTGGCCAGTGTCAGCCCTCATTAGCAGCAGCAGCAGCAATCCTGATCAGGCATTAGCCATTACATTCTGTGACTACTCAGGGAAGGTCAGAAGACCCTAGTGAGTGAATAAATAGGTTCTTGTTCAGTTTGTGCAAAAATATATAAGGTCTAGTTTGTAGTAAAATATATAAGCAACACAGGTCTTGTTTAACACATTAATGAAGTAACTTGTGAAGTTATGAGAAGTGACTTCTCCTTTCTGTATAAGCTGATATCCAGAGCCAGTGTTCTCTGGGCTCCAACAGTAACACTTTTGATGTAGTATACGTGGATTTGCAGAAGGCATTTGACACACTGCCACACATTTATTTCTGAGGAAAGTTACAGGTCATGGATAAAAGGGTCAGTTGCAACACAAAATTGGCCACATGATAGGAAACAGATGAACCATCATTGGATATTTTCAGGCTGGTGGAAGGATTGTGGTGCAGTTCCCCAAGGATCACTTTAAGGGCCCTTGCTTTTCCTGATATATATATTAATGATATAAATTTTGGTGTGTAGGGGTCTATAATAATGTTTGCACATGACATGAAACTTGGAAGAATTATAAATTGTGAGGAGGAGCCTAGAAATCCAAAAGATGTAGTTGGTGGAGTGGATGGATAGGTGGCCAGCACGGTGTAATGCAAAGAACTATGAGATGATGCATTTTGGTAGGAACAGCACTGAAAGACAATGCAAAATTTGGGTTCAATACTCAAGAGTTCTGGAGCAGGGACCTGTGTATATATGCACAAATCATTGAAGGTGATAGGACAAATGGAGAGAATAGAAAGTCAAGCATATAATGTCCTCAGCTCTATTAATTGGGGCAACAGCAAGGATGTGAAATTGAACTTGTGTAAGACATTTTGTGGACCTTAACCAGAATATTGTGTACAATTTTGGGTGCTGAATCATGGATCAGTTGGGATACGCACTGATCCTACTGAATGGTGGAATACACAAACCAGCCTTCTATCCATGGCTTCATGTATAGTTCCTGCTGCTTCAGGAAAGGAACCAACATAATCAAAGACCCCACCCACCCTGGCTATACTTTCTTCCATCGGGCAGAAGATATAAAAGTTTGAATACAGGTATGGATGGATTCAAGAACAGCTTCAAGAAAAGTATAAATGGATAGAATCAAAGAGACAATGTAAAAGGAAAGTATGATAATGTAAATGCTCTATAGTTTGTGTCTGATAAGCAATTGCACAACCTTTCCAACAGTTTGTGGTGGACAATGCAGTAGCTTCAGTACCTGAACTAACTTGTAATGAACTTCTGCCTCTTGCATTCAAAAATGCATTTGGATGTTTTCGCTGAAGCCACAGTGTAGAGATAATGCTGTTTCTCCTGCCACCATTGATTTTAAAGCACTTAAAGCTCTCTCAGATTAAAAAGGAAACAAAATATTTCAGTTGCAATTGTTATCCTTCATGCTGAAGAAGCCCAATCTTCATGAAAATTGAAAACGCATGGGCAGATTAAATAAGTTATTTGCAATGCAGCAAAAGAATCATTAAGTGTAGCAAATAATTCTGTTGTCCTATGCAAAAACTGAAATGCTGTTTGATCCCAAAGGCAATTTAATGTTGCCATGGAAACCAATTAAAGAGATTGTGTATTGAGGAAATGAGGTCAGGGGCAATGTCCTACCAGTGTCCAAATGTTCTGACAAGTACATGCTCTGTTTTGGATTGTGTTTCAGGTGTGAATTAGAAAATAATGTAAAGCATATCTTAGCACTCTGATGAAGATATCATTTGAGTCTTTCGCATCAAGAATGTGATGTTGTACAAAGGGAATCGTTCTCAAAGAAACTATGCCTTTTTAATGATCTTTTTTAATAACAGAATATTTTGATCTTTCCTGGGTGAGTGGTCTTTCCTCAACAGGCTGGTTGTAAAATCTGCTCATGGGTTATCTACTGCTGTTTACTTAAAGTCTATTTTCACTGTATCTGTTGGGATTCCTGTAGTGTTATTCACTAAAGTATTGGTCTTATCAACAACTTCGTAAACAGGCCCCAAGCCTATGCTCATTATGCATGTTTGATACTGAGAAAGGGTACAACTGAGTCAACTCTTTTGATCAATCACTGGCCCCTTGGAAACAATCAGCACCCTCTTCTCATACAATAGGAAATGTTGTTCCCTTTGAATTCTGCTTTCTTGTGATTCTGTCTTGCTGAATGCAAGATGAAAAGCTTTAACAGAGTGGCCCTTAAGTTCCATATTACCAAAAGTCTGAAAAAATAAAACTCAGCAAATCTGGCAGCATCTATGAAGAGAAAACGGAGTTAATGTTCCAAATCTAGTGTCCTTTCTTCAGAATTCTTCGTTTCCTGCTATGAACCAGTTGTCTAACTGTCACTAATTCCGTGTGATTCCAGATCTATTGTCATGGTTTTGGAATCTCGTGTAGGCTAGACCAGGAAAGGATGCAGGTCGCTTTCCTAAAGGACATTTGTGAACCAGAGATATAGTTTATTACTGAGAGCAGTTTTTAATTTCAGATGTTGTTAATTTAGTTGGGTTATGCAATGTCAATGGTATGGTCTATGATAATCCTGGTTACAAAATGGTTCTTGTAAGTGTGCTATCCACATATGGGTGGGCATCATGAGCTAGGTGTGGAGCTGGTAATGTGATGAAGATTCACATTATGTTACCATTATTATTTGGAAATTTGGGATGTAAACTGGAGGAATGATGTGTAGCTTTAAATTTAATTTGTCTATCTATATTATGTGTGTTAAAGGGAGGCATGGGACTGAATCTTATCTTTTCAAGACTAAGTGCAAGTTGCATCGGATGTTTGGAAGGATTTTCACCACAAGACTGAATTGGTTTTCTCATAATGTCTTACCAAACTCACCTCGTTAACTACTTTCCCGCCCCATGTCTCCGTTCATATGTTACTAATTCATTCACAGGATGAGGATGTCGCTGGCTCGGCAGCATTTATTGCCTATTCCTAATTGCTCAGAGGGCAGTCAAAAGTCAAGCACATTGCTGTGGATCTGGAGACGCATGAAGGCCGGACTGGGTAAGGATGGCATTTCTGAAGAAGGCTCTAGGCTCAAAATGTCAGCGTTCCTGCTCCTCTGATGCTGTGTTCATCCAGCTCCACACCTTATTATATCAAGGATGGCAGTTTACTTCCCTAAAGGATATCAGTGAACCCGGTAGGTTTTTCCTCACAGCTGGTCATCATTATAGTCATCATTAGACTCTTACTTACACGTTTTTGTTACTGAATTCAAATTCTGCCTTGGTAGGATTTGAACTCAGATTCTACCACAACACCTCGGTCTCTGCATTAACAGTCCAGAGATAACACTTCTTAGGCTGTCGCTTCCCCCGATTCCAGCTGTGTCTTTTTGCATGTCATTCTCCGAACAACTCACCTGTGCAGGGATATTTCAGAATGAAGTGGCTTCCCTTGCACCTGTACCATCTTTAAAAAGCCATTATACACTCAAATAAGCTGTGTCAGTCCAGAGCTGTCCTGCACGAGTTTTCATATTTGCCATGCTCATGTTAGCTAGGGGGAAATCAGTGCCCCACTTTTTGGGCAGGGTCCTGATGGCCTTACTGGACATGACGATGCAAGAGGCAAGACTTCCTCTTAGGCCAGGACTAGCAGATGAAGTCACTATATCAGACCACGCTAGCCTGGTTCGAGGCTGCGGACCAGATTAGAGTAGCCTCAGTTGTCCCAAGAATGTCAAGCAAGAAGACCAATGTCCTTCTCCAGTCCGCCAGCGTAAGTGCTGCCATTTCCTCTCGGCTATCTCAAACTCACCCTATCTTTGCTCCTGTACCCACCTCCCATTTCCTACCAATGATTGCCCCTCACTAGTCTTGCTTTTGCTTGCAACATCTTCCCTCATTCGCTGGCACTCACCCAAATCCCCAAATTATTAACCCTGCACGCCTTCTGCGCTGACTACTCACTTGCTTAGGATGACGCCCCACCAGGACACAAAGTAGCAGCTGTGCCAACCACTTTCATCTCTCATGATTTTAACTTTAGAGGAATTCACCTCCCAGCAGGGCAGAAAGAGTCAACATGAGTCATGGGCTGTGCAGTATTCGGTTCCTCAATCCTTGTGTGGAGAGTGTGCTGGCTGACTGCCCTCAGTGGCTGTTTGTGGCCATTCCCTTGTACTGCAGTCAGAGACTGCCTTTGATATATTGTGCCTAAGCAATGGCTATCCACCTTGGCATGACTAGTCTGCTAATAAGAATGACAAACTTCCTGAGCAAAAAACTGAACGAAGGAACACTGAATGACTAGAGAAATTGAGGTTTTGATCAAGAAAATGAAGAAAGTATATGTCAGGTATAGCAGAAATCATGTGATTCTGCAGAAGAGTATAAAGCAGTAGAAGTACACTTAAGACGGAAATCGGGCGGGCGAAATGGGGACATGAGATAGCTTTGGCAAATAGGATTAAGGAGAATACATTAAGGACAGAAGGGTAACTAGGTCCCCTTAAAAATCAGCAAGGCCACTTATGTATGGAACCGCAGGAGATGGGGGAGATACTAAATGAGTATTTTGCATCAGTGTTAACTGGAGAAGGATATAGAAGATAGAGAATGTGGGGAAATAAATAGTGACATCTTGAAAAATGTCCAAATTACAGAGGAGGAGGGCTGGATGTCTTAAATGCATAAACGTCGATAAATTCCAAGGCCCTGATCAGATGTATCCTAAAGCTCTGTGGGAAGCAAGGGAAGAAATTGCTGGGCCCCTTGCTAAGATATTTAGATCATTGATGGGCACAGATGAGGTGCCAGAAGGCTGGAGGTTCGCTTGAATGGTGTCACTGTTTAAGAAAGGTGGTCAGGAAAGGCCAGGGAACTAAAGACCAGTGAGCCTGACATCAGTGTGGGCAAGTTGTTGGAGGGAGTCCTGAGGGACAGGATTCACAAGTATTTGGAAGGGTAAGGACTGATTGGGGATAGGCAACGTGGCTATGTGCGTGGTAAATCATGTCTCACGAACTTGACTGAGTTTTTTGAAGAAGTAACAAAGACTATTAATGAGGGCAGTGCGATGGACATGATCCATAGAGACTTTAGTACAGCATTTGACTAGGTTGCTCGTGGCAGACTGGTTAGCAAGGTTAGATTACATGGAATACAGGGAGAACTAGGTATTTGGATACAGAACTGGCTTGAAGGAAGGAGACAGAGGGTGGTGATAAAGGGTTCATTTTCAGACTGGAGGCCTGTTACTAGCAGTGTGCCACAAGGATTGGTGTAAGGTCCACTGCTTTTCATCATTGATGTAAATGATTTGGATTTGAATGTAAGAGGTATGGTTAGTAAGTTTGCATATGACACCAAAATTGTAGATGTAGTGGGCAGCGTTGAAGGTTACCTCAGAGTACAATGGGATTTTGATCTGGGCCAATGGGCCAAGGATTGGCAGATGGGGTTTAATTTTGATAAATACGAGGTGCAACATTCTGAAAAAGCAAACCAGGGCAGGACTTATTCACACTTAATGGTAAGGTCCATGGGAGTATTGCTAAACAAAGAGATCTTGGAGTACAAGTTCATAGTTCCTTGAAAGTGGAGTTGCAGGTAGATAGGATAGTGAAGAATGTGTTTGGTATACTTGCCTTTATTGGTCAGTGCAGTGAGCATAGGAAATGCTCAGAGGGCAGTTCATAGTCAACCACATTGCTGTCGGTTTGGAGTCACATGTAGGCCAGACCAAGTAAGGATGGCAGTTTCCTTCCCTAAAGGACATTAGTGAAGCAGTTGGGTTTTTCCCAACAATCAGCAATGGATTCATGGCTGTCATAAGTTTCTTAATTCCAAATATTTATTGAATTCAAATTCCACCATCTGCTGTGGTGGGATTTGAACCCAAGACCCCAGAACATTTCCTGCATCTCTGAATTAACAATCCAGCAATAATACCACTAGGCCATTGCCTCCCAAATTATGCCTGTACAGGACATTGGTTAGGCTGCTATTGGCCTTGATCTGTGAATTAATATTTTGTTGGAATTGCAAACAAATGTCCATGTCTTGAGCTCGTCAATTCTGAAATATCACTATTTGTCTAGTGTGCAAGATTTACCTGTGATGGATAGGGAAAATAGACAAGGTCTTTTCCCCAGGGTGGGGGGTTCCAAAGCTAGAGAGCATAGGTTTAAGGTGAGAGGTGGAAAAGTTAAAAGGGACCAAGGGACAACTTTTTCATGCAGAGAGTGGCACATGCATGGAATGATGCCAGAGGAACTGCTGGAACGGTTACAACGTTTAAAAGGCATCTGGATGAGTATATGAATAGGAAGGGTTTAGAGGGAGATGAGCCGAATGCTAGCAAATGGGAATGAGATTTATTTAGGGTATCTAATCAGCATGGACAAGTTGGACTGAAGGGTCTGTTTCCGTGCTGTGTATCTCAAAGGCTCTAAATGCGGATTCTGAGAATCAGAAACAATAAAGGAAATTGCTGGAAAAACTCAGCAGTTTTGGCAACATAAGCAGAGCAAAATCAGAGATAAAGTTTTGGGTCCAGTGACCTTTCTTCAGAACTGAGCCAGTCAGAACAGGTTTTCTCTTTTGTCTTTTTTTAAAATCAATATTTTATGTAGTTAAAATATTTTATGTAGTTAAAATAACAACTGCTGGCAATCACAGCGGGTCTGAGTATTCATGGGGAGAGCGAACGCTAACATTTCGAGTCTAAATGACTCTTCATCTGAACTGAAGTGTGGACAGTACAGTATTTATGCTGTACTTTGAGGTGGTGGAAGGGAGTGTGGAGTTAACAGATGTAGGGCGCTGCTGGAGAAAAGATGTCAGCAGTTTAGATTAAGTGATCGGAATGTGAAAATGGCTGAAAAATACAGGTAATTCTGCTGTAATGCGTGTTTCATTAACATGAATTGGATGTAACGCAGTGGCCGCTATTTGGATAACACAAACTATTTGCTGTATAGGTTTAACAATTTCCTATAGTGATTCCCCTAAACGTGATTTTCTATGATGGTTTTCTATAGCGCGAGGTCACACAAGCATGCAACTGTCGCGTTATGGGAGAATTACCTCGTAGTCTGTCTCCTGACTTGAAAGGACAGTAACTGGGATGGTGCAAGGGGAATGACATGATAACAAGCTAAAAGAAAGGGAAGAAATGGTTCACAATTTAAAGATGTTGAACTCAATATTAAGTCTGAAAGGGTGCAAAGTGCTTCATCTGAAGATGAGATGTTGTTGTTTCAGTTTGCGCTATGATTCACCAAAACACTGCATCATGCTGAAGACAGACATGTAAGCATGTGAGCAAGATGCTGTGTTAACAAGGGAAGGTCTAGTCCTGCTTGCGTACAGACCTGAAGTGCTCTGCAAAGCAATCACCCAGTCTCTCTTTGGTTTCTCCAACGTAGAGTAGGCCACATTGGATGCAGCAAGCACAATACATAAGGTTGGAGAAGGTACCAGTGAAATGCTGATTTCACTTGGAAAGACTGTTTAGGTCCTTGGATGGTGAGCAGGAAGGTAGCGAAGGGACAGGTGTTGCACCTTCTATGGTTAGTTGGGATGGTGCAGTGGTGAGGCCTATGGTTTTAGTGGTTGTGGAAAGGGCTAGGGTGTCCTGGAGGGAACAATTGCTGCGAAATGCGGGCAGAGGGAGTGAGAGGAAGATGTGTTTGGCGGTGGTCTTCTGCTGGAGTTGTCTGAAATGGTGGAGAATGATCCTTTGAATGTGGAGAATGGTGGGATGAAAAGTGAGGACAAGGGGAGTCCAATGGCACTGTTTTGAGTGATGGGAAGGGGCAAATGTGGAAGCATGGGCGATAGGTCGGGTGTGGCTGAGGGCTCTGTCCACTACAGAGAGCATGAAACCCAGGGTCATGGAAGAAAACCTTGTTAGCAGCGCTGTATTGGAAGATGGCATCATCTGAACAGGTGTGATGTAAGTGAAAGAACTGGGAGAATGTGTTGGAGCCCTTGCAGAATGTACGGTGTGATGAGCTGTAGTGAAAGTAGAGCTATGGGAGTCAGTGGCTTTGTAGTGAATGGCAGTGAACAGTTTATTTTCCAAAATGGAGACAGAAAGGTCAAGGAAAGGAAGTGTTGGAAATAGATGTCGTGGAAGTTAGGGTGGAAATTGGAGGCAAAATGAATGAAATTTTTCAAGTCCTAGCAGGAACATGAAGCAGTCCTCGATGTGTTATGTTATGTTGCTAACTGGTTAGCATTAGTCTTCCCTTAATTTGCCAACTTAACATCCAACTATGCTGCCAGCCCTGGACCACAATGTTGAAACATAGCAGTATTCCCTGGATTCAAAATTAAGTTGTACTATCTTCCAAGCCAGCCACAAACATCTGCATCTGCTCTACTCCCTTTTAAAACACACAACTGTTCAAAGTTCAACTAACGCTTACATCAACTCACAGTTCCACCACAAAAATTAGAAAAATAGCAAAAGTCTCTACACTAGAATTCACTGAATCAAGAATGTTGCTATGGTCTTCAATGCGCATGATGACTTAATGTCAGTTTCCCCACACCCTTTGCATATTGTTTGTGTTCAAAAGAACATCCAATAGCCTCTTAAATTCTTCAATTGACTTTGCATCCACAACCTTCCAGGTAGTGCATATCAGATCCAAACCACCTGTTGTGCAAAAATATTTATTTTTGCATTACATTTTCTTCTTTTGAAGATCACTTTAAATTTGTACACTCTTGTTCTCAATGCTTTTACAAACGGGAACAGTTTAGCTCATACTTACCTCTGAAACAAGTACACCGTTTGGATACTGTTGGCTGGGATAGCCTCTCTGCTGTAACGCAGGGTATGGCAAAGTCCAAGCAAGCAATTGTGACTGGGGTAACAGTGTGGAGCTGGAGGAATGCAGCAGGCCAGGCAGCAGCAGAGGACTAGGAAAGTTGACATTTCAGTTCGGGACCCTTCTTCAGACTTTCAACTGTGTTGCTCCTCTGAGGTAAAAAGGAAAAGATGAGCAAAGATAAGTCTAGGTTCATTGCCGAGACAGGAGAATTTATAATGGGAAATAGAGAAGCGGTAGAGAGCTAACTAAGCATATTTTTCTATATTTACCGAGGAAAACATAGGAAGTCTTCCTAAAATAATCAAGATTTAAGAGGCTAGTATGTGTGAAACTGAAGGAAATTAGTATCAATTAAAGAAAGATAGAATTGGGAAAATAAACAGACTGAAGATAGACAGATCCCCAAAGCGTTGAAAGGCATGGCTACAAAGATAATGGTTGCATTGTCAAACATCTGTCAATTTTCTGACACTGCCAGAAGATTGGAAGGTTGCAATGTAGTCATACTATTTAAGAAAGGAGGGAGAGAGAAAAATGAGGAATCACATACTTGCAAGCCTAAAGTTATTAATAGGGACAATATCGGAATCTACTATACAGAATGTGATTGCTGGATATTTACAAAATAATTGTCTGATTGCACAGTCAACATGGATTAATGAAGCAGAAATCACATTTGACAAACCAACTATTTTTGAAGATAATGAAATGTGAGGCTGGATGAACACAGCAGGCCCAGCAGCATCCCAGGAGCACAAAAGCTGACCGTTCAGGGTCTAGGCCCGAAACGTCAGCTTTTGTGCTCCTGAGATGCTGCTGGCCCTGCTGGGTTCATCCAGCCTCACTTTTCATTATCTTGGATTCTCCAGCATCTGCAGTTCCCGTTATCACAGAGCTATTTTTGAAGATGTTACTAGCAGAATCAATAAGGAGAAATTGGTGTATTTGGATTTTCAAAAGGCCTTCAATAAATTCCTATACCAAAGGTGAGTAAACAGAATTAAAAGTACACACTATTAGGGGTAATATGGTAACACAAACTGAGTCTTGGTTAACAGGCAAAACATTGAAAATGGGAATAAATGTGTCTTTTTTGAGTTGGCAGGCTTGAACAGAGGCGTACCACAAGGATTGCTGCTTGGACTGCAGCTGTTCACAGTCTGTATCAATGATTTAGCTATGGGGGCCAATTTTATTCTTTCCAAGTTTGAAAATACAATATTTGGATCCTGAATTGGATAGCTGCATCAAATATCTTACTCAGAGATTGAATTAGGACCAATGCATGAGTTCTGCCTTTTAAAAGACCAAGTGTTAGCAAGAGTTGAAGATCACCTCAAATTCCAGCCAATGACGAATGGACAGTTGTGTATCAAATGGTAGGTCCATCTGATTCATAAAGAAATTTCATGAATGGCTGATACAATGTCAGGAAATGATTTTTTGAACTCCTCCAAAATAATCATCTCTCTAAGAGTGTCATATGTTTGATCTACCTTCAATGCCCTTATCCACCTATCAAAATTAATTGGTTTGATCCTTTCAAGTTCTATGCACATTTGATTTCTGAATAATTATCTGTAGGCTTCTGGTACTAGCTCATATGCACTTAAGATGGCATTTTCACCTCACCATACTGTCTAGATACCTCCTTTGATAGCGATACAAATACCTGTTCTGAGGAAGGGTCACCGGACCCGAAACATTAACTCTGTTTTCTCCTCCACAGATGCTGCCAGACCTGCTGAGCTTTTCCAGCAACTTTGTTTTTGTTCCTGATTTACAGCTTCCACAGTTCTTTTGATTTTTACCTCACTACCTGTACCCAACTTTGTTTGGATCAGTGGTATCCACATGGTCGCCAGCCACTTCGTTTGTTAGGGCCACTTTATAAAAAAAAAATGAAAGAGGCTTTTGCATCCTTCCCATCAAATTTAACCAATGCTTAGACATATTTAAACAGATCCTCACGAAGCCTTTGGCTGTGATGGGTTTGCTCGTCATCACTATCCTACTCACTAAGCCTAACTTCTACCTTCATCTTTGCCTTTTAAAATTTACTTTCTTCTTTAACTAGCAACTGCTGAAGTTCAGACTGTCTCTCTTCCTGCTTTTCTTAAGCTAGGGACTTCCTCTCCTCCTTTTCCTCTGCTCTTAATCGTAATTCAAACTGTTTTTTGTTCTGCCACTGCTAATCCTTCTTCTCCTTTTGCCCTTGCCATTGCCTCTAATTCAAGCTGCTTTGTTTGCTACTGAAATTTAACCATTTTCAATTACTCCAGTGGCATTCCAGGAAATTGTAAATGCTGCAATTATTTCCCCATTTCTTATAGACATGGGCAAAACCAAATCCAACTCGTCTGCCAATGCGGAAAGATTTGCCTTGCTCACTTCCTGTAAAAGTCCCAAAGTGACTTCTTCCACCCCTAGAAAACTCTTAGCCCCTGAAAGAACCATTACTACCCAAGGTACACCTTGTTTAAACCAACCAAACTCAACACCCAAAATGAAAGACAAACACCTACCAATCACTGCCTTTGAGTCCAACAAACCTAAACCCCAAACTGGAATTAGAGATTTTGATCCCAACAAGAGCCTCAATTTGTTATGGACCAGACCAGACTACCCCACATTATTTTAAGAATGTGGCCTAGACCCTTAGTCTTTTTTTATTTTAAAGGTAGATATAATATGCTGTGCATTAGATGTAATTTGATTAATCAAACTACTCAACTTAATTCAATTGGAAAACTTAATAGCCTAATAGATATGGTAACTATTACGACTAAACTGTTCCAATATAGTAACACCTCAAACACACCCTTTGGCAAAAAGGCAAATTCAGAAAAATGTATTTTTCTCACAGGTAGTAAATACTTGGTAATTGTTGATGTACAAGGCTCTGACTTATAATTACATTAGGTAAGGACTAATCTATTTTCTTGGTGTGTTCATATCCATGTGCTGTCAAGATCCTCTCCCTATAGATTTACAAAGCTTTCTAACTCCAAGCACACTGCGGAATTTGTACACAGCTAGATCCAGCTCCGTGACATCAATGCAAGATTGCTTCAAATTCCTGATGCTCTTATATGGCAACCTTCATTTTAAGATCTCTGGGGTGCTTTAATGCTGGCTTCAGACATACTGCAGAGCCACATTTTGGAGGCTCAGCGCACCAATGCCTGTGCTATTTCACATCTCCAATGTCAGAATCTCCAATGTCAGAATATGCTACTTTCACTTTCGAAGACCCAGAATCTGACATATGCTCATAGTCCCAGTTTCAGTGCCTGCCCTATTTCAATTGAGCCTCTTCTAGTAGATTGTTGTGTGTGTTTTAATTGATTATTAAGTGCCATAATCAGGGTGGACACAATTTCATCATGAGGTGTGGCCAGAAAGCCTACTCCCTTCGATCCTGCATAATTTGGCTAAGGAAGCAATAAGCAAGGTGCTTGTTCCATTGTCAGATGTGTATCTAGCTGTTACGGAAAATCTTACTGTTCAACTTGTGAATGAGACTGAGCCAACAGGAAACTCACCAATGAGAAACCTTTTTCCAACAGGAAGGCAAAGGTTCATGGAATCACATTCTCTAACAGCAAACTGATGAGAATCTCATTTTCCATTCTTATATTCAATTACATTATTGTATAGGGTATCCACCCAGTTGGAGTTCAGCCACTTTGACCATTGGAATGATGGTAACTGTGTCTAAAATAGTTTGCAAAGCTTTTGGTCCTGAAATCTAAAAGGAAAACGAGACCAGTGTTGCAGAAAACTATTCAATTGGTGTTTCAATTTAAATTGTCCTGTCAATTTTGTCGTCTTTAGCTTTATATCCCACACAAGTTCTAAAATTGTATTAGAAACAAATGCATAAAATCAGAAAAGCCAAGTTACTCACGAATAAATGCTTTGTATTCCTTCATACTGTACAATGGACTGGCAAACCTATCTCAAAGGGATGTATGTATGGAATATTCCTTTACAGCAATTATGCAGCAAATGCAACTTTTTCATAACTAGACAAGGACACAATAACAAGGCTTCTTACCGTTACTGTCAGCACCTGGAACATGAGACCTAATTTTGAACTGACTCATCAAGGCTGGGAATGGGATGTTTTCAGGTCAGGTGCCATTTTTCTTGATTTGTCTGGCTTTAAGCTCCATTGAAATCATTATAGTAGGTATCCAGTTGAATATTTTAGTAAATTTGCCACTGTGCTTTTGACGAGTATTGATATAGTCCATGAACTGTTGCCAATACTCAATGAATATAATCATTATGGAGTAAAGAACTACAAAAACTTTGTAGTATGGTAACACAATGTTTAGCATTGTTGTCTCGCAGCACCAGACAACCAGGGGTAATTTCAGTCTCAAGTGGCTATCTGTGTAGAGTTTGCACATTCTCCCCTTGTTTGCATGGGTTTCCTCTGGATGCTGAGGTTTCCTCCACAGTCCAAAGGTGTGCAGGTTGGGTGGTTTGGCCATTCTAATTTGTCTGTAGGGACCGGGAATGTGTAGGCCAGGTGAATTAGCAGTGATAAATGTGGGGATTGGGTGAGGATGTGAGTGGGATGCCCCTCAGGGGATCAATGTAGACTTGATGGGCCGAATGGATTCTTTTCTGCACTGTAGGGATTCTAGTCTATGAATCGGTGAAGAAAAGCTTGTAATTATGCAGTGTCATTCGGGTCCTACGGGCGTTCCAGAACATTTTCCAACCAGTGAATCCATTTTAAAGTCAGTCAGTGTTGGATAGGGTCAAACACATCAGCTTATTGTCAAACAACAAAATGCACCAAAGAGCAAAAGGATGACCAGATAATTACTTTTTGTGACTTTTTTAAGGGAAGAATGTTGATACACCTCACTTTTCTTCAAAAATGTTTTCATGGAATTGTTTATATCCACTTGAAAGGCAGAAGAAACCTTAGTTTTCTTCTTCTAAAAGACAGCACTTCCTCAGTACTTAACTGAACTGTGCCTCAGTGGTGATTCAATCCATGACATCTGACTCAGAGGAAAGAGTGCTGACACAGTCTTTGGTTTACTCAATGGCAGGGTTCAGTAACGATTCTCTGAGTCATGGTACTTCTAATCAGAGTGTGCATTTCATCAGGACAGCCAGTTACACAATTTAAATTTCTAATGGTTGTACAGTCCTAATGAAATTATTTCAACAGATTAGGTGTTGTCAGTACTGCATATCTGCATAATGAGAACTGTTTATTGTCAATTGTTCTAATTTTTAAAGTAATTCCATGTACAATTCATAGCTATTGTATTCATTGCCTTAAATTGCCATCCATTCAATTTGATATTATTGTATTATCCATTTTCCAACCGAGGTCACTCAAGCTTCTATCCCATGAATAAAAAGGAATGGCATCAATCTGAATCAATAGCTATGGCTTGAATGGTATTATTCCAGACTGTCAGTGTTGGGAGAACTTGAGCCTAATAATGAGGCGAATAATTCGCAGAATATAGTGAATTCTTTCAGAAAACTGCTTAAACTGCTGCCAGCATGGACAACACAGGATCTGCTCAGGCTCAGGCGTAGATTCTACACCAATCAGATTAGGAGGCTAATGGAGCCATGCCACCCCCAGGCTATCAAAATACAGACACATTTTTTTCCCATGAGATAAAGTGAAAGCAAACAGATAGCTCCTGTATCTAAGCATCAGAGACAAATAGAGCTCAGCACAGACCATATATCAAATAGGAAACGTTGGCTCTTTGTGTTACAACATACTATGAACAATATCATTTCAGTATTACAAAGTAATGCTTTTTCCTGTTAAACATTTTTTATGAAACAGAATGAAGATTGTTTCCTCTATCGATGGCATAATCCATAACTACACCACATTATTTTGACCCATGACAGATCCTTGTGCCTAAGTCTTTGCTCCAGAGTCGGAAGGAATTGTGAAATCAGTTCTAGATGGGAGGATATAGAATGAAATTGCCCCCAGGTTCAGGCCAGAGGCATTTACAGGGACTGTCCAGTGCTAAACCCTTAAGAACTTAAGATGTAGGAACAGAAGTAAATCATTCAGTCTGTTGAGCCTGTTATCCCATTCAATTAGATCATGGTTGATATTATAATCTTCAGCTCCATTTTTCTGCTTTTTTCCCTGTAATCACTTTACACTATGACAGGCCTGTTTCAGGTTTCTGAGGCTGCATCCAGTTGTTATAAAATAAAAATCAGGCCTCCTTTCTTTCTTTTTTTTTAACCTACCTTATCCATACCAGTTCGTGAGTCCACCAATCCAATACCGTTTCAATACCCCACACCAACAGTATGAACCTAAGTAAACCAATGCCTGCTCACCTCGCCCCATGGCCCCTTACAGTCTGCATGTCAACCCATGTGTCAGTAATTATCACTTATTTCCCTTAAAACATCCATGCCAACTCACCTAGTAACACATGGGCAAACCTCAAGAGCCATGTTGTGATGAGGAGGAATAAAGTTCTAAGTATTTATTTTTACCTTCCCAGTATATAAAACAATCTCCCATTCAAATCCCTTCAAGTACTAAATCCTTTGAAAAAACTTGATTTCAATAAGCCAACCTTGAAGCTAATCATTTATTAACGTTTTTCAGTTGTCAATTAAACTATGAACCTCAAGTCTCGACTGAGATAATGGTAGATTGTGAAAGGAAGACAAGCAATATTTGGGATATAATGATGACCCTTAGAATAATATCAATAAACTATAAAACGTCTAGAACATTGTTTTTCAACTCATTGGGAGCCTTTTATTTTGTATTGTTTTAAAGCAATGGGGATTTTAAAATTTAACAGCTTCTATTTTTCTTTACCTTTCACTGACACAGACAGGTCTTTTATTTAATTTTTAAAACGTTGTGGGTACATTAATAGTTCTACAGACGTTATTCAGTCTTCCAGCATATTATGACCATTCTAAAATGAACATCTTGCACACTGCAAACAGAATTGAATCCAAATAGCCTGCTGAGTACAGATTTCCTTCATGTGTGAATCATGTCCTGCTGCATTGCCTCTACCAGCCAAACTGAAACTATTAGATATCTGGCAAAGACTTGGGTATAGTGGTTCAGTAGTTAGCACTGCTACCTTATAGTGCCATGGATCTAGGTTCTATTCCAGCCTTAGGTGACTGTGTGTGTGGAATTTGCACATTCTCCTTATGTTTCCTCACACAACCCAAAGATGTGAAGTAGGTGATTTAGCCCTGGGAAATGCAGAACTACAGGAAATACAGTAGAGGTTGGATCTGAGCAGGATGCTCATTGGAGTGTCAGCATGAACTCCACGCTGTAGCAATTCTATGACTTCAGCAGTCAGAGTCTCAATCCTATTTTGGAGTGTCTGCAGAGTTTCCATGAAAACCCAGGCCAAACTGTTGCTCCTCACATCTCTTAATATGTGTTTCAATTTTGATTCTATTCTGCACTACTACCAAGTGAAAATTCCCTGAAGTTTATAACCTACCTATGCATCTGTGATTCTAAGAACCTCCATACTTTAAATGTTTTATATTGGATATTACAAACCACAAACCTGTACTTTTACACTGCGAGGCCCAAGGAATCCAATGATCCAGAAATCAACTGAAACTATTTATGTGGGAATTATTGGATGTCATTGTGGGTAATGGATTGATAATGCTGAGCCATCAAATTGAATAAATGTTCCAAATCTGCTTTAAATGTAAAGTATCTTTTTTAAAAAACATTTTTTTTTGGCTGCATTCAGTTGGTGAGTGCATTTAAAGGCTTTATTTAGAAAAGGCTAGTGATAGTGATAATGAACCCAAACAGTCACAATGTGCTATTCAGGTATAATAGACAAGAGTGGAAGTTCTTTTTATAAAAAATGTAATTGTAATGAAGTAGAAGTGTGTTGATTGACGAGTAAGGTTTTTGTTTTGTTCTTCCCTTGGAATCAGCTGAACTTTTATGTTTTTAACTTTCTATAGAAAAGTAATTGAAGATTAAACTATTAAGATTCATAATTGTTCAGGTCAATAAATAGCCATTAGTTCCTTAATGTTATGTAGTCCTTTTTTAAAGAGTGTCTGTGTGAGCCACAGATGAATTCATCTGAATCTTATGCTAACAGCTCCTGATGGTAGTGTATTAATCAGTCTAAAGAACTGGAATAAAAGCACTTATGCCAGCCATAAAAATAAACTACAGGATGTTAGTAAGGATATCAAAATGATAAAGTGAAGGAAAAATTGGAAAAAAAGGAGCTGAACAGGTGATAAA
Organism: Stegostoma tigrinum; assembly: GCF_030684315.1. NCBI lineage: Eukaryota > Metazoa > Chordata > Chondrichthyes > Orectolobiformes > Stegostomatidae > Stegostoma > Stegostoma tigrinum. The sequence continues at coordinate 11,319,592 of NC_081369.1, read as the reverse complement.
TTCAATTAGTCAAAGAGAAGTTGCCACCTATAAAAACCTAGAATAGGTGCTCTCTAATCAGTCAAATTAAAACCAGATGCCAGTAATTAACAAGCCCAGTTGCTTTGAATTTCAGTAGAAACAGTAGTAACATTTTCAGCACAAACTTTGTAGTTTAGGAGTTAGATCTCCTGCCCTCTTGAATATCCCTGAAAGTACAGCTGTGTCTGTTGTAATAAATTTTACAACTACTTTGATCTGTTTCAGTAACAAATTTCATCCACAAAATTGCCTCTTTGCCAGTTTAGGAAACTGCAGGTTAGAAGTAATTTGATATCTAGTACAAATGAAAAGATTACTTTATCCTTCATTCACTAATTGATATGCGTGTTATGGACACTCTAAATCATATAATATGTATAAAACAGACACTTTAGTGGGTTAATACAAATAAACCCAACCTTTTTCAGCAGGGTTTAGTAAATACTGATTCCTGAAGATTATCTTGCTGAACTCTATCAAAGTTAAATGACTGAAGGCAGCTGATATGAGTCTCTGATATATTTTTACATTGATTCAGCAAAGAAGAAATTAACAATACTGTATATTTTATAGCTCCTCTGGTGTAATAAAATGTTCTAATTTTGCAGATGCATAATGATATGAAACTTAAGGCCATATTATGGAGAACTGAAGAATCTTAATAGGGATAGCATTTAAGGAATATTTGAAAGAGAGCCACAGAGGTAGATATGTACTTAGATGGTATTCCAGAGTTCAGAATCTTGGAATCTGAATATGACTGATGCAAAGCAAACATGGCCAACTGCAGGTTTAGTCATTTATGTAGTCAAGCTTTAATGAAATTGGTTAATTGGGGGATTAGTGATGTGGCCGAGATGCACTGAACTGACCAATGTGAGAATAGCTTAAGTATTTGATGATTTCATAGATCTGCCAAAACTTTAGTGAGAGACCAATGGAAAAGTTCCAAATTGGAACACACCTTCCATAAAGTTGAATTTATCAAGTCATACAACGAACAAGTCCTCAACTGAGACATCATGTATATTAATGGTCTGGCAACTCAAAAGTTGTTGGTTATAACATGATACATTCACAAAATCTTTTAGAGCTTGAGAAAGCACAGTGATGAGTGTTCAAAACTAAGATTGCACAGATGATAAGTATTCAGAACTTTAGAAATTGTTCTAAGAAGCCAATCAAGTGGAAGATGAGTTATAAAATTTTATTAGGACACAAGTTGCGTATCTTATATGGATTGGAGGGAGAGATTAATTTGGAATAAAAGGGGTTAAAGTTGGATGTTGGTTGAAATAAACTGAGATTCTTTCCAAATTTATTGCTGTGGCTACTTTGCTAAGCTTTGCAGATTTATCAAATCTTTAAAGAGAACCAAGGAACTGGGTAGTGACTGCCAATTACAACTATGTTGTAGAAAACCTCGAGGTATTTAACTCACATTGTAATTAAGTAACAAGAAGAAATAGATGTTTATCATTATCTGAAACCAACATGAACCTTCTAATGAATGTAATCTAATGAGTGTCATATGACTTAACAGTTTTGAGTGTAACTAGTTGTAGGATTGAATTAGCTGAGAGAGAAGGTACTTTCTGTTGAATGAAACAAATTTAGACCAGATTATCCAGGTGTTACTGTCACTATAACAGCTTTGTTCCGTTTCATTCTGCGCTCCAAAGTCCTGCTACTTAGACTGTTGTGCCTGTGACACTTGAGTAACTTTTGTGCTATTGAACATATCAAATAAGTTTCCTGTTCTGTGTCGCACTGTCTCAGAACTGGTCTTTCCTCTAAAAATGCACAACTGGACAATTTGTTGTGTGAAAACTCTCTTCACTCACACAGCAAGAGAGTGACAAGTGAAAGGACATTTTCAGATAAAAGTCTCAAAGTACAGGCTTCCCACGCATCTTACTACATTTAGCAAGACACTTTAACTTTTTTTTTTCAACTGGTTTCCCACCAACTGCTAACAGCATTGACAGGCAAGATGTGGATGGCAAGAGTGGATGCCAGGTAAGTCTCACATTGTTAGCAAAGGATTTACACAGGTAGTTGATGTGAATTAGATATTGTTTTGCAGGATGGGACGTTATTGGTGAATTCAAGGTCATGGGTTGGCAGGATATGAACATTCTGGGAGGTTGGGGTGCATGAAACAATATGACTGCAAGACAGAGATTTCAGTGAAGTATGGGCACATTGAATATCACATGAGGCCGGAATTTGGACATTCTGGGGTGAGTCAGTTGACACAGAATACAACTTTGGTGCATTGTGGGAAGGAACACTGACACAGACCCAGTGCAATAAAGGCACAAATCACTTTGCCTGCCAGAAATGCAGGAATTCCAGCCACCAGAAGTAAAAACAGTTAAAATAGTGGCATATAACTTTGAATGATTTTCATGATCAATCTAAATCTTGGGAGTGAGTTGTCTGCCCATTGCAGCCCAATCCAGTTCCATTTAAATCACAGGTAAATGAGATGAGGCCATACTTGAGAATTTAAATTACAAATTTTCTACTCATTCCCTGCCATTGCTCTAGAGGGTTAAAATCAGTTCATTTGTTCCATTTTTCTTTTCACAAAATAACATTAGGGTTAGCATGATATTTACACCTGAGAAAACTCACAAATGGCCCTGTTTAGATCATATGGATATTTTCATTTATCCTTTAACTTGGTGTTGAGCCAATATATCTCTTTCGTCTGGGGATCTGCTCATTTACGTTCCAAGTGCTGAAACCAAGCTAATGCTCAATGTATTAAAGTATTTAACTTGCAAAATGATAGCTACATAAGTATAAAGTAACTGTTTCTTCATTTGAGTGCAACATAAGGTTTGTTAAGAAGCTCTACCATATCCGCCCTTCTGGTTTCCTTTGTGACTACAAAAATCTGATAATTTCAGTTAATCTCATTCTTTTGATGCAGATGTGTTTATCCTTATATTTCTGATTTATAATGATGATAAATGTCCCGTTACAACTTTTGGTGATCTCCTTCCAATCTGTCCAATATCTGTCTACAATTTTTGTTAGTGGTGACTAAAACTGGAAATATGTTAAACAGCATTGGCACAGATCTGCAGCCCGGGTTGTGGATGATATTAAGGAGAGTTAATCATGCCATTTTGTTGCTAGCTGATGTTTGTGTATTTCTCCTTTAATATCTGAATATTCAGTCAACGAAGGCCATCAGTTTATCTGGGACAAAGTAACCATAGTAGACCAAGCCAAACACAGACATGTATGGGATTTCCTAGAGGCACAGTTCTCCACCCATACTTCAATCAACAAACATATAGAATTGGATCCCGTATATAAACCCATACAGATCAAAATTGGAAATGACAGTACTCACCGTCACAGTCTGGACAATATAAATTCCAAGGAGGGTAGAATAATTTTGCTTCATCAGAGGCTCCACTGATGATGTCACCGAGCACAGTGATGGAACGTCTGGACAAAAACAAGTCATCTCGGTGAGCAAGTCAACAACCTCATAATATACAGCCTTTCAGTTTTCTTATTGACAGATAGGATTTTAGTGTGTGTTACTAACAACCAGTGTTTATAGCTCATCCCTAATTGCCCCAAAGAAGGTATTAAGTAGTCTTTTTAAACCACTCTATTGCATATGGTATGGGTATTTCAGTTGATTCATTGGTAAAGTTAGGTCATGTGGGATTCAGGGTGAGCTTGCCAAGGGGATACATAATTGGCTCAACCATCAGGAGACAGAATGGTGGTGGAGGCTGGTTTTCTGGACTGGTGGCCTGTCACCAGCTGTGTTCCATAAGGATTGGTTCTGGTGTTCTTTTGTTTGTCATTTATATAAATGATTTGGATGAGAATACAGAAGGCATGATTAGTAAGTTTGTGGATGACACCAAAATTGGTGATATAGTCGACAGTGAAGAAGGTTTTCTAAGATTACAAAGGAATCTTGATCAAATGGGTCAATGGACTGAAAAATGGCAGTGGAGTTCAATCTGGATAAATGCAAAGTATTGCATTTTGGTACAAACAAGGGTAGGCCTTCTACAATTAATGGTAAGGCCTTGGGTAGTGTTGCAGAACAGAGGGACTAGGGGTGCAGGTACAGAATTGTTTGAAGTTTGTGTCACTTTGAATCTTGGTGGTTAAAAAAGCATTTAGCATACTTGTTTTCATTGCTCAGTCCGTTGAGTGTAGGAATTGGGAAGTCATATTGAGGTTGTATAGGACATTTGCGAAGCCTTTCCTGGAGAACTGTCAGTTCAGGTCGTCCAGAGATTTACCAGGATGTTAGGAATGGAAGCTTTGATAGGATACCTGGGACATTGTTCACTATATAGAGCTCCAAACTTTGGCTGTTAAGAAGGGATTTCCAAAGTTTTGACCCAACTATGGTAATCGCCGTGTGGAATCTTCATCATTCCTGCACTTGCTAATCTTGGATGAGAAAAAGAGATTGATGCTTGAAGAGTTGAGAAGAAAGGTTCAGTGTATGACTTTTTAAAATTCTTGATGTTATTCTGACTACTTCTACCCTGAAACTGGCAAACAAAGAAAAACTGAAAGCAAAAATAATAATTCAATTTATTGAATTATCCAGGTAATGTGCCTGTTCCCTTTAAACAAATGTTTCGGGGATAAGTGCACCCTGATGTTTTACTGTGTCAAAGCCTTGACCAATCAGACACAACCTAACTTTTATGAATTTAGACAATCTTGTTTTATTCATTCATAGGACATAGGCATCTTTGGCTGAACTAGCCTTTATTCCCCATCCCTTGTTATCCTTGAGAAGGTGATGGTGAGCTGCCTTCTTGAACCGCTGCAGTCCATAAGCTGTTGGTGGACCCACACGGAATGGAATTGTATTTCCAAATCAGGATGGTGTGTGGCTTGAAGGGGAACTTACAGGTAATGGTGTTCCCATGTATCTGCTGCACTTGTATATCTAGATAGAAGTGGTTTTGGGTTTGAAAGGTGAGATAACAAAGTGTGAAGCTAGATGAACACAGCAGGCCAAGCAGCATCTTAGGAGCACAAAAGCTGACGTTTCGGGCCTAGACCCTTCATCAGAGCTGATGAAGTATTCCTACACTGTAGCCTGCTTTTATGGCTACTGCATTTATATGGCGAGTCCAGTTGAGTTTCTAGCCACTGGATGTCGGCAGGCAGGTAGGAATGCGATGAAAGTATTGCCATTAAATGTCACGTATCAAGAGTCAATGGTTAGATTGTGTTTTAATAGTGCAACAGTTAAAGCTGAAGCTTTGTGTTGGGCTTTTCCATCATTGAGGATGGAGGTATCAGAGGACCCTCGGCCTCTAGTAAGTTGTTTAATTGTCCACCACCATTCATGATTGAATGTGGAAGAACTGTAGCGTTTAGTTCTGATCTGTTGATTGTGGTATTGCCCAGGTATGCACATCACATGAGGGATGCAAAGGCATATTGGTATTACTGCGAGACTATTAAAACCAAAAACTCAGCTGATCTGGGAATCTGGGTTTGAATCTTATCGCAACAGATGGTGGAATTTGAATTCAATAAATTTCTGGAATTAAGATGCTAACGATGACCATTGTTAGGAAAAACACATGTCCTTCAGGGAAGAAAGTCTGCCTCAAATGGCCTAGCACATGACTCCAGACCCATAGCAATATCGTTGAATCCCATCTGCTCTCTGAAATGGGCTAGCAAACCATTCAGTTTTATCAATTGCTACAAAGTCTAAACAATGAGCCTCATTCCATAATAAAAAAGGCTTGGGGCATAACAGTTTCCTGGCATATTCTCCACATTCTCGATGGCAATGCTTTGACAACTCAGAGTCCATTATCCATTAGTCTGCGCCCCTTTTTCTCATGCAGTCAAAAATTATATTCATTTTGAAATTCAGTCTTCTTGCATCTGTTCTTACAAATGCTAGATGAAAGTTTTACTCTTTTGTCATCAATACACAATGTTACTATTACTATGTGACAAATTTAAAATTATTACCTAATGCATTTAGTAGATCTTCTGTCACTGCAGTCACAACAAAAAAGTTGACATTTTATTTCTGACTGTCATACATTGTCTGATCAGAGCATTTTATGGTATTGTAGTGTCTGCTATCATCTCTGGGAGGTATAAGTGAATTTAGTTCAATAATAGTTATGTGCAGTGATTCAGTGGTTATTATTTGGTGTGATACACGACAGAGTAGTGGTGGCGAAACTAGATTAGAATTTTGCACTTTATTCAGAAAATTAAGGACTAAATAATATTATGATGTATGTTTGGAACTTCTAAAATCGATTTTGAGGAAGTTTGAACAATGTGAAAGATTGCTTCTTGTGCAAATTTTTCTGGTACACATCGAGTAAGCACAGTACATAATTGAAGAAAAGGACACTGAAGGCTTATTTGGGGACAATGGGTGGATTCTTCATCCCTAACAAAGAGAACTGGAGTAATTATGAATGAGGGTTTCACATTTGGCAGAAAAAAACTCAAGGAGGAGACGAAGATGACGTAAATGCTTTCGTCACCATGATTCTTTTGATACGGTTTTTGATAAATGTTGTCTGAGAGCCCAGTTTGATGGTATTTGCTGAAGTTCATAAAATTCTGTACTTTGACCACAGATCAAAACAAAATTGCATTGAAAATTATGTTCTGTCAATGGAAGCAGTTGCCAAATGAGACCAGCCGATTGCATTCTCAAATTAAAGACACTCTTACCATTGTAAGTATGACTTGAATTCATTGACCAAATTGACCTTAAAGACAGGTTTATGCCTCTCTAGAAAGCTGGCATGAAAGGAGACATGCAATGAGGCCATAGCTGTAAAAATGGCAGAAAGGGATAATTACAAATTATGAATGAGTTCTTTTCCTTGACCAGAAGGTGTATTCCACCAGATTTCAGCAAGATCCATGCCATGGCAACAGTAGTCAGAAGTTTAAATGTTATAGTTGCCCTGGTAGCCACCAACCATTTAAATGTTCCTATTTCTATTCTAAGATGACAGTGGAAAAGTTGCTCTAATTCAGACGGTGATACAAGCCCAGGGTCACAGCTGTGCACAACTAGTTGATTTGGGGTAAACCTGAAGCTAGTTCAGGAGTCTGGGTGTCTTTGAATCTGCACATGACAAATGTTAAAACATAAATTGATGTTATCAAGAAGGAAGAATTGTACTCAGTGACCATGCAAGGAAAACAGCACAAAGAAGATGAGAATAAATGCCTGAAGATAAAAAGCCAACATGCACAGTAGAAATGAAAGTCTTAGAACTTACTTTCATGGCTGACACAGCTACAACAATGCCTATTGTGATGGAAGAAAAGTACAAGACATTCCGACGTCACATTCCCTTGAGTGGAGATTACAATACTCCAGTGTTAAGCCAAGTTAGTATGAGAGTGGATTTCAATGGTTCATCCCATTTCTTGCCATCGGTGATGTTCAGAAGAACTAAAATCACCATGATAGGAAGAAATTGACTTCAGAAAGTATGATTACACTGAGGTGAGTTATTCACTTTAGGGACAAATAAGAGTACTTTTGACATTGAGGAAATGCTAAAAGAATACAACATGGAATTTGAGTGGGAGAAAATGTTAAAGTTAAACATTGCAAGGCAGAAGTCAAGCTAAAGAACAACGTACAGGAAACATTAGGTGAAAGCCTTACTTGTAGGTCAAGAGCTATCCAGCGTAGAAAAAGTTTCTCAAGCACAAGAAAGCCATGGGAATAAGTACATATCAATTTATTTGAGGTTTAATGGAAAGAGTACTTTGTTTTGGTTAATAGCTGTAGAAAGTTGATCAACGGTGAGCATTTTCCCAGTATACAAGTGCAATAAAACTACTGAAGTTTTGAGCAGTTGGTTTTAAACATATACATTTGGCAGATTATGTTGGTGTCGGATAATGGTTTGCAGTTTCCACCAGAAGAGTTTGAAATATGTCTGAGTAAGAATGGTATCAACCATGATCTAATACCACTGTTACCTTGCTTCAAATGGTGCTGCAGGAAGAAGTGTACAGATCATAGAGATCTTTGTGGAAGTATTTCCTTCATGACAAGCTAAACAGTAATTTCCATGCTTCTTTTTGGCACAAGCTAGACAATTTATGTTCTTTTATAGAATAATTCCACAACCAACAATGGGATATTCCCTTATGAGTTAATGTTGAAACATACTGCTTGGATGACATTTAGCTTGCTTAAGACTGACATCAATAACAAAGTATGAGAAAAGCCAAAACAAAGCAAGGAAGAGTCACGATACACCAGGCATTAAATTTAGAATTCAGCGCTAGTTAGAAGTAACTGGTGGAAAAACTATCAAAATGATAAGGAGCAATATATGATTGGAATTTTAGTTAAGAGATCAGATGTATTCACACATCGTGTGAAGATTGGGAAGGGGCTGTGTCAGTGTCAGGTAAATCATTTACTTGTAAAATGAAACCTGAAAAAGGGCGTGCATAAAAGCCTTCTACAATCCAAACTCCTTCCAAAGCCCAAATTTAAAGTCAGAAAAAGTGAAAGTTTGAGTGCAAGTTTGCCAGACTTACAGAATTTCTTGGTGGAACAAAGTGAGCCAACCTCTTTGATTAAGCCAAATAAGTCAATGTCACAGTTTCAACTGCTGAGTGATGTTGGTAGTCAAAATCGAATTTGTCAGATCTGACAGTCAGAGATGGATGCTGGGCGATCTGAGTCAAGCTAACAGAAATAGGAGATAGAAAGAGATAGAAGAAAGATTTGTTAGCTGAAAAGCTGAATTACAAAGGAAGCTGATGTTATTAATGAATCCTCGTTGAATGATAATTCTTCTATTAAATGCGTACTGATGTTAAGAATAATTTTTTTAAGGTATAAATTACTCCTGTAATCAGTGTTTTGGGTGTGATTACAGTGAAGTAAGTATGCAACCCAACTTGTTAAATTTTCAGGTATATTTGACCTTGGTTTAATGTCTACCTGTGCAATTTTATATGTGTACCATTTCACATTCTAATGTGTAAATTGTTTCTTAAATAAGGACGTCATGAAGTACGTTGAAAGATCTGAGCATTTTGTTATATCACTGCCTGTGTTGAGTATAAATAACATTAATTAGTTCACTAATGGCTTTCTGTAGTATCGAACACATTAGTTTCAGTTCAATAGACTATTTTGACCACATTTGATGTTAGTAGGAAATGGCATTTTGCTAAGTATCATTGCAGTAGTGAGTAGTACAAAGGAATATGCTGCTCAACAGTGTGGCTAAAATTTACTACAATGGAGGTTTTGGAGGCGTCTAAGTAACTATTAGTCACTTGAAAAATGTTTCAAGTTTATCAGAGTTTTGCTACAAAATGTGTCCTCATAAAACCCACATCTGAAAATCACATGTTCTAGCAGCTATATTTCGATTTGTTATCATGGCAGAATAAGATGTTTTCCTTCAATTTTAATTAAAAACAAAGCCTGGTCCCACATCTAATAATTTAATTGTTTTGAACATTATCACTGTGCAATGATTCATTTAACATGTAGTCCTTTTTCCGCTATTTTAACACTAGTCTTGTTGTTTTATAACTAAATTTGCATTTTTAAAAGCAGTAATAAGAATTATTTTACATTTATTAAAGTAGGGGTCCCAGGACTGAGCCCTAGAGAGAAATGTAGATTTGCTTTTGCTGCCTAAATAGAGCTATTAGTGCTGAAAATTACCTTTTTTCTTTTTGAGCCCATTTGCAATTTAAAGTGCAACTTCACTTGATCTCATGAACTTTCACATTATAACTCCTGTGAAAAAGCATAATCGATTATTTTTGAAAATATGATATCCATTAATTCTTACATCACAAAGAATTATACTAAATTAATCAAGCATGACCTACTTTTTATATTACCTATCTTGGCTGAGATTTATGTTATCTACTCTCTTGATGGTCTTAAATTACTTCCTCTGCAACTCAGCTATTTTTCTCAGTATAACTGTTAGGCCTATAATACTCAAGCTTTGGTTCTGAAGTTTTATAAAGATGCATAACACATATGGTGTGTTAAAGCTTACATGTAGTCTCTCTCTATCCCTGTAGTCAGGACCTCAGTTAATATATCATGTTTCTACAAGCAATCAGGATCTCCATATGTAGTATCATTAGCAGGCAATTCTGCAGCCAGCTAAATCTCTCTACTCTAACATTCTCTCTCCATTAATTTAAAAAAAACTCCTGGCTCTGTATCCTCTTCAGTTTTCTATTTCCACAGGCTATTAAGCCCTAAGCTTGTTATCCATATACTTTTGAATTACTGTATTTTTCCTACTTTCACAACTTTGGCATCTTGCATTATGAGGTTTGGCCCTTTGGCTGGGTTTCCGAGTTTTAAAAAGTGCTTTCTATCCTGTTTCTTGACAATGGGAGGCTGATATCATTGGGCTTTTGAGTGTCTCATTTCATGTATGCTGATTGTCAGGAGACCCGTTTGCTGAGTTAGAGACTTACGTCAAACAACTTAGGTGGGGCATGAATCCAAAGGGTTCCTGTCAAAGGGCACAGATGTAGCTTATTCAGCAAACTAATGTTTAGTACAACTGGTGTAACTATGAGTAACATTTAAAAGAAAAACGACAAAGCTTTGCTTTGTTGACTTTAAACTGGGTGTTCTTCTAAGTAAGTAGTCCATCTTTACCAGCAAATTACATGAAGTTTCTACACTATATACACTAATAAGTTGTAAATGTGTGTAGCTTGTCAAAGCAGCTAGACACTTTTGTATAGCCTGGACAGCAGATGTCTAGATAGTTGCATCTTAACGTAAACCCGAGTTTAGATATTTTACTTTGAATTTTCAGCTAATATTTGGCATCACTGAAAGCAAAACCCATTACAAATCACTGTGTCCTTCCACAAGCAGAAGTATCATTTAGCTACAGACAGGAAAAGAGAACAGTGTGGTGATTTCAAGCAGCTTTTAATCAGGATAATTACAAAAGCAGCTGAGCTGGATGTTAAAAGCTCATGGGCGGTGCTCCCCGTCTCTTAGGGCTTTTTCTGTTTCAATCTCCTGAAAAATCTTTAACATATCCCCTCCCCCTCCCAGTGGTGGGTGACCACATTTCCTTTAATGTGGTGAACAGACGTGCACACCAGAACTCAGGCACAAACTCAAGTTTCAGTCATAGCCTGAGCTATTCAGTGCACATATGCTAACTGTCTTTGGGTGGCAGTTGATGCTAAGTGTTCATAGCCTCTGAACTATCAGAATTGCCTGTAAAGTGCAGAATCTTGCTACCCAAGTGATTGCTTCATGCTGCCATGTGAAGATATAGTTGTATAATCTCAGTATGATCAAAGGAATAAGGATAGTCACATCTTGATAGGAGTGGAGATAACTACACTTGTTTATCAGAATCTTTCTTTCTCCCCACAGTCTTTGCTGAAAAGTTTTGTGATGTGGCACACTCCCAAGATCTTCTGATTATTGTTTAATATCATTGTGATTCTTTCTTACATCTGACCCGAGTGCTAGGATTTTGCATTGTTTGCATCATAAGGGAAAAGGACCTGCCTGCTTCCTCAGTGCTTGAGGTGTGGCTCGAGCCCTGGATGTGACCCAGGCCTGGGCCCCTTTGGGGGCCGGAAAAACTGTGTCCATGGCAACAGCTTGAGATTTCTTCCTTGCTGTGTTTTGCAGCTGTATGTCGGGCTCTTCCACTGCAGCTGTGTCTCAGCAGTTATGGAGAGCAGACAGGTCCAGGAGCTGACTACTGTACAACAGAGTTGATAGTAAAACTGAGCAGATAGGATCTAAACAGGCTTATCTGAATCTTAGCACAACACGTCAACCTTAAAGAGATCAAGAGGCCAGAGATTTGCAAATTTTTCAATATTTTAAAACACTCGTCCCAGTTTTAAAGCTGGATTTTCGAAATGAAGAAAACTATAAATGTAAGGTCCTGCTTACTTCTGGATGCCTCATTTCTGGTGATCTTACACATGGTATTTGTAAAAACCTAATTCAGGCTTTCAGAATCTCAGACTAATAGAAAACATTTCTCCCACTGGGATTAATACAGGTGCTGTTTATGTTTTGTGACTCTTTATTTGGGAGAAATGTGTATCTGGGTTCCTTGGGGGGGGGGGGTGAAAAAAGATGCTAATGTTTGATCCAAATGAATTAATTGTTGTGGAGCTCCATTCAGTTATTTTCCACAGCTATGTTTTCCTTTCCCATTCTCAGTTCAAACTTGTGTCTCTTAGAGATTTGAGAGGGTGGTTGCTGTAAACCACTTGTTCTGGGGGAGGTTGGTTTCATTTCAAGGGATTTAATTTCGACAAGAAGCAATTTTTGATCTGGTGATGCACAGCACATGGATAAAACACTGGCTCAGCTGTCTGGTGTCCTCTGAGAAAGTCACAGTGCATCTCTGCTGCCCCCTACTGATTGCATGGAATCTCTGGTGTAAGCAGTAAATTACCCATTTCTAAGATAATGGGAACTGCAGATGCTGGAGATTCCAAGATAATAAAATGTGAGGCTGGATGAACACAGCAGGCCAAGCAGCATCTCAGGAGCACAAAAGCTGACGTTTCGGGCCTTGACCCTTCATCAGAGAGGGGGATGGAGGGAGGGAACTGGAATAAATAGGGAGAGAGGGGGAGGCGGACCGAAGATGGAGAGTAAAGAAGATAGGTGGAGAGGGTGTAGGTGGGGAGGTAGGGAGGGGATAGGTCAGTCCAGGGAAGACGGACAGGTCAAGGAGGTGGGATGAGGTTAGTAGGTAGATGGGGGTGCGGCTTGGGGTGGGAGGAAGGGATGGGTGAGAGGAAGAACCGGTTAGGGAGGCAGAGACAGGTTGGACTGGTTTTGGGATGCAGTGGGTGGGGGGGAAGAGCTGGGCTGGTTGTGTGGTGCAGTGGGGGGAGGGGATGAACTGGGCTGGTTTAGGGATGCAGTAGGGGAAGAGGAGATTTTGAAACTGGTGAAGTCCACATTGATACCATATGGCTGCAGGGTTCCCAGGCGGAATATGAGTTCCTGTTCCTGCAACCTTCGGGTGGCATCATTGTGGCAGTGCAGGAGGCCCATGATGGACATGTCATCAAGAGAATGGGAGGGGGAGTGGAAATGGTTTGCGACTGGGAGGTGCAGTTGTTTGTTGCGAACTGAGCGGAGGTGTTACCCATTTCTAATTTGGTCATGATGTGGACGTGTCCACGCTGGACTGGGATGGACAAGGTCAGAAATCACATGCCACCAGATTATGGTCCAACAGGTTTATTTGAAGACACAAGCTTTCGGAGCCTCACATCTCCTTCAAGTGTTAGACTATAAAGATGTGACTAACAGGACACACAACTCTGGAGAATGTCATCCCTGATCCCGAGGTACTGTCTAAGGAAAAGAAAGACATGGACCATTGTAACTGCCTTCAGTTGGTGTACGATTAAGTGCGGACCTTTCCCAGTGAAATGAAATGACACAAATGTTCCTCACTAGGTTTAAGATGGGAGACGTTCTCTGTAAAGATCTTGTTTTATGATCCTGGTTGATGATAATACGAGACAAGATAAAACCCAGAGTGATGTCTGGCTTAATAGACCACGCTCTAGTTTTTATTTACCATCATGGTCATTCTCTGAACATATTCACAAGAGGCTGTCTATGTACTTTTAACAAAAGAACAGAAAATATGATTATTCAAAACAAATAATCTATATTACACCTTACAAGAGCAGTTTAAAAGGTCTTTTTACAAACGTCAGTAAGAAATAATTAGCCTTTTACCCTACAAAAACGCTACAGACACTTCAACCTCAGTGAAGGACCACCCTAACTTGACAGACACATTCCTTGTCAGATGGCATGGGAACAGTCACTTTCTTTTTGATAAATACTTGTTCAATGATATTTTCTTTAATAACTTCTCAGAGTTTTAAATTAGCTAGGAACTCAGCTTACTTACTACCTTACGTGGGTTCTTTAGCCTCGTGTCTTCAACAGCTTTGAAGGATGTTGTCCTTTCTGACGGCTCTGCAGCCATCTATTTCTGGATTTCATATGAGTAACTCAGGACTGTTTTCTCAGCTGCAGTTTGGAACAAACTTCCGAGTAAATCTACTCTTGCCAAAACATTGCAGAATTTCTTGTTTTCCTTAAGCATGGGAAAATTCTCACAGACCTTTATTTTCAGGACCTACGATATAGAAAAGGCCCTTTGGCCCATCGCATCCACGTAGATCAAAAACAGCCACATATCTATTCTAATCCCATTTTCCAGCCTTGTCTCACACTGTTGCACACTGACTTTGACAAATTCTCTTTTGGCCAGATTTATAACCAAATTAACTCTTTGTACGCAATCAAACAATTTAATTAAAGTGGTGTAAAGTTCTTCCCAGCTCTGGCAGAACACAACCAAGTTGTTGGAGTAGACAATGCAGTTGTACAGTCCTTGAAGGACTCAGTTGATTAATCACGGAAAAAAAAAATTCTGGTGCATTTTCCAATCCTAAACAGCATGATTTTGCCTCGATAAAGTCTGTCCAGTTTTACAAAATCTGAAATTTCTTTGCCTCTACTATTCAATGGAATTTGCCAATATGCTTTTATCAGGTCAATTTAATGTTGTACACATCCAGTACCTTCACAGCAGCCTTCTAATATTGGAAGAGGGAGACAGTCCATTTTTGTTACCACACTAACATTTTTTCACTCATGGGATGTGGGTGTCACCAGCTGATCAGCATTCATTGCCTGTTCTTACCTGCCCTTGAGAAGGTGGTGGTGAGCTGCCTTCTTGAATTGCTGCAGTCCATGTATTGTAGGTAGAACCACAATGTTAAGGACGGAATTCAAGAATTTTGACCTAATGATAGTGAAAGAATAACAATGTATTTCCAAGTCAGGATGGTAAGTGGCTTGGAGGGGAATTTTCAGGTGGTGATGTTCCCATATACCTGCTGCCCTTATTCTCTAGATGGAAGTGGTCATGGGTTTGGAAGGTGCTGTCTAGGAATCTTTGGTGAATTTCTGCAGTGAATCTGGTAGACAGTACAGATTTCTGCTAATAAGTGTCAGTGGGAGACAGACTAGATGTTTGTAGATGTAATGCAAATCGAGCGGGCTGTTTTGTCCTGGATGATGTCAAGATGCTTGAGTGTTATTGGAGCTGCACCCATCCAGGTAAGTGGGGAGTATTTGATCACACTCCTGACTTGTGTCTTGTAGACTTTACAATAATTAGTACAGAGCCTTTGGGCTGAATGTTCACACTTTTTGGCAGTGTTTTTTGTTTGAGATTCATTGCAGGCCACCTGCCATGACTCCAGTCTTCTGTTTTAACCCAATTGTTGACTATTCAGTTTATTAAATATGCAACTGGCTCCTGGAACTATGCAAGAGTGGCAAAAGTGCTTGAAGTTCTGGGGCCTTAGTAACTTTCACTCAATTGGTGTCATATTAAAATGCGTCTTCACAGCCCTTCAGGTGCTACAAGTCAGGTTGTACCCTTCACACTTTGGTCCAGTACTCCTATTCAACCTACAAAATTCAATCTTTATATCTTGAAGATGCTCTTGAATGTGGTGATTTGAAAGAAACAGAGCGCATTTTTGTCCAGACTGCCTAATAGTCCATGCTACCAGATGCACCTAACCCAGATATATACAGCAGCCTAAATCCTTCAGTGTGATCCTCAGGGTCAAATACAATGCTCAACAATGCCGAAAGTAGGTCAACGGTGTTCTGCACTCTACAGGAGTAGACACCATTATTTTCCTTCTGCTCACTCACACTCTTAGGGCCACCAATACTCACTCTAACTTTTCCTTTGCACACATATCTCATTAAGGCTCTTGAGCTGCAACTCCCACTATTGTATGCCCTGTGTTCACTTTTCAGCTATCACCCAACTCATCGTCTCAAGCATGCTAATCCATCATGAGCTCTTGTGCTTCCTATTTACCCAACTGGGAACACCTTACTACCACTCCTACCCCTGCATCCCTACTAATGCTTCTCCTATCTATCCATAATACTCAAGTCTTCCCTTTGTGTCATTACAAGAAAAGATGCCTTGAGCTTCATTGTTCTATGTTGTGCTGCTCTTCCTTTATTGACACTGGTAATGTATGCTCATCCTGAACAAGCTTTTAGCCCACTTTTGCAATTATACCCTCCCTTGGCTTCTGCAGATGCTGGTGGGGTGCTATAAACCACTGCAAGGGACCGATGTAGCTACCCTCACCCCGCCTCTGCCTCTGAGGAGAAAGCCACTCAACTCTAAGAGGTTGCACTGGCAAGTCTTTCACCAGCACCTCCACCAACTCAAACATTTGCACCTCCGTGTCTCCTCTTTGTAGATTAAATTTGGGAATACAATCTGGTGAGCACATCACTTGCACATCACTGCAGTTGGTCAAAGAAGAAATATGCGAGGTTGATGGCATTCAGAGGAGTGCCTGAAACTAGACATCTGGTCAGCCTCAGGCAGAAGTCAATCCCGTAGCCTTGACCATTGATGAATTCAAAATGCACAAAAATGCTCAGGACAGGTTGGTCAGAGACAGTTGGTAAACTGGATTGAAGGATAGAGGAATCCATCAATGTTATCAGTGTCATAATGACTGTCTGGCTGCCTTAATGGTGACGGCCATGAAGCCCCACTTAGTGTCTGCCAGACATATGCAAAGACTTATACTCCATCGTGATAGCCACTGGTGCTCAGGAAAGGCAAAAGGGTCACAAGGGACTGCAACCTCACTCTCTAGTTGCCCCTTCAGAGAGATACTAGTGCCAGCAGAAGGAACGAATCGAGAAGTTTCCTCTCAGAACACTCCAGAATGGTGTGGCCTCCTCCATCACCATCCTGACAGTGATATTGAAGCATGTAGAAGTCCAAACTGAGTTAGCAAGTCTGGACACTGTAGGCCCAAACGCTTCCTGTCCAACAGGCCCAAATGCAAAGCAAGGTCCCTTCTTTCAGCTATGGACGTTCGGACTGCACTTAGGCAATTAGAAGTGAAAGGATAAAAAACCCATGCTGAGGGCACAAAGGTGGTATAGATGACACTTCATTGTAAATTATCTTGCACTTCTCTAAATATATGATCACTTGCACTCTTAAATGTCTTTTCTAGTTCCTTTTGTAGCTGTCGTATATGGTGAAGTCACACTTATTTGAGATAGGAGCATCCTATTCAGACATCCAAACCATGAAAGAAGTTGTAATGGTCAAACATTGCTCATCTCTCACAAGCAATCGACGACTACAGGTAGACATCAGGGATTCATGAACCATGACGTTGAGTGCAGCCAAGGCTAATTTGGACAACACAGAAACTACAGGCAATGTCCAGATATTGTGTTTGAGCCTGCTCTGCATGGATCATTCACACTTACACCCACGTGTGAATCAGTGACACTGCCAAACATCTCTGCAATTGTCATTTTTCAGCTTTTCAAGGGAATGCATTCCATTCAAGACTGTAAGGTATTCATTGGCAGTTCATATTTCCACTGTCCCTCATAGCTCACTGTTCTGCTGAGAAAACTGCAAAAACACAGCCTGTCCCGGATTAAACAATGTCCTACAGGATGCTCAAGATTTCAGCGCACTTTAAGTTTATACAAACTCTGCAATGTTGAAGATTAAGCAATATTAGAAGGGTGAAAAGGAGCAGCCCTTCAGCCACTATGACTGCGCCAATACATGATGCCTTTCTAAACTAAAAACCTCTTGCTTCTACGCTGTACGTACTCTTCTATTCCTTACCTATTAACATGTCTGTTGAAATGAGTCTTAAAAGTTGCTATTGTATCCTCTGCCACCACCTCTGGCAGTGCATTCCAGGCACTTATCACCCTCTGTGTAAAAAAACCTGCCTCTCACATCTCCTCTAAACTTATCCCCCTTTACCTTGAACCTACAACCGCTAGTAAGTGACATTCCTACCCTAGGTAAAGGACTCAGACATCCATTCTATCCTTGTTTCATGCAATTTTGTGAACTTTTATCAGGTTGACCCCTCACCCTTTGATGTTAAAGTAAAGACAAACCAAATTAGTCCAATCTCTCCTCATAGCTAGTACATTCCAAACTAGTGAACATTCCAGTAAAGCATTTCTATGCCCTCTCCAAAGGCCCCATTTCATCCTGGTGGTGTGGTGACCAGAACTGTGGACAATATTCCAAATATGGCCTAACTGAAGTTCTGCACAGCTACACAATGACATGAATTTTTTTACCCTGTTCCCTGACCAATGAAGGAAAGGATGCCATATGCCTTCTTGACCACCTTAGCTACTTGCGTTGCCACTTTCGTGTGGACCTGTATACCCTGATTCCTCGATGTTAGTAAGGGTTCTGACATTTATTGTATACTTCCCTCCTGCATTAGATCTCCCAAAAAGCATTTGAGCAGATTAAAATCCATCGCTATTCTCCATTCAAGTCTCTATCTACATCCTGTTGTATCCTCTGGCAATCCTCCTCACCATTCACAGCTCCTCCAATCTTTGTGTTGTCTGTGAACTTACTAATCAGGCCAGCTACATGTTCCTCCAAATCATAATTAACAAACAATAGGGGTATCAGCACTGATCCTTATAGGACATGACTAGTCACAGATCTCCAATCTGAAAAACACCCTTCCACCGCTATTCTCTGTCTTCTGTGACTAAGCCAGTTCTGTACCCATTTTACCAGCTCACTGGATCTTATGTGCCTTCACCTTTTGTATCAGCCTGCCATGACATGAACCACTACTTATTAGAAACAACTGGATTCTAACTAAGAAAAAGCTAGGGAACTATGGATCAGTAAAACTGAGCAGTAGTGGGTAAGTTGGAAGGTATTCTGAGGGACAGGATTTACATGCATTTGGAAAGGCAAGGACTGTTTAGGGAGAGTCAACATGGCTTTGTGCATGGGAAATCATGGCTCACTAATTTGATTGAGTTTTTTGATGAAGTGACAAAGAAGATTAATGAAGTCAGAGAGGTAGACATTGTCTACATGGGCTTCAGAAAGATATTCGACAAGGTTTTGCAAGATAGACTGGTTAGCAGGCTTAGATCACATGGAATCCAGGGGGAGCTAGCTAATTGGAAAGATAATTGGTTTGAAGGTAGGAGACAGAGGGTGGTAGTGGAGAGTTGTTTTGAGACTGGAGTCCTATGACCTGTAGAGTGCTGCAAAAACTGGTGCCAAGCCCACTGCTTTTCATCATTTATATAAATGATTTGGATGTGAAGAATGAAAGTATGATAAATAAGTTTGCAAATGACACCGAAATATGTGGTGTAAGTGGAGAGTGAGGAAAGTTCTGTTAGAGTACAATGGGACCTTGATCAGATGGGCCAGTGGGCAGAGAATGGCAGATTGTGTTAATTTAGATAAATGTAAGGTGTTGCATTTTGGTAAAGCAAACCATGGCAAGTACTGTTAATGGTAGGGCCCTGGGGAGTGTTGCTGATCAAGGAGACCTAGGGGTGCTGCTGCATAGTTCTCTGAGACGGAGTTGTGTTTGGTACGCTTGCCTTCATTGGTCAGTGTATTGAGTGGAGGAGTTGGGATGCCATGTTGCAGCAGTACAGAATGTTGCTTAGGCCACTTTTAGAGTATGGTGTATAGTACTGGTCTGCCTGCTATAGAAAGATGTATTTACACTTGAAAGGGTTCAGAAAAGATTTAAGGAATGCTTGCCAGGAATGGAGCATTTGAGCTACAGGGAGAGGTTGAATGGTCTGGGGCTTTTTTTCCTGGAACTTCGGAGGCTGAGGGGTGACCTTAAAGACATGTATAAAATCATGAAACTCATGAAAAGGGTGAATAGCCAAGGTCTATTTCCCACGGTAGGGCCGTCCCAAACCAGAGGGAATAGGTTTTTGGTGATACTGAATGATTTAAAAGGAACCTGAAGGGCAACGTTTTCACTCAGAGGGTGGTGTGTGTATGGAAGAAGCTGCCAGAGGAAGTAGTGGAGGCGGCTATAATTACAACATTTAAAAGGCACCTGGATGCCTATATGAACAGAAAGGGCTTAGAGGGATATGAGCCAAATACTGACAAATGGGACTTTGTCAATTTAGGATATCTGGTTAGTGTGGATGAGATGGACCAAACAATCTGTTTCTGTTCTGTTTAACTCCATGACTCTATGACTGTATAAGTAATGGCACAAGTCAATGGTACAAGTCCTCAGGATTCAATAGGGTGTTCCTTTTGCTTCCCAAGTCCTTTAGTTCCCTCATCTTTTCATTCAGGTTCTCTCACATCCTCACAGGAGGGAGATCGAGCGACTGGTTCACAAATTATGAAGTCTTTGACATATTGGCTAAAAACAACAGCGTATTAAAAATGGTGGGTGCAAATAAACTTTTTTTAAGCTTTTAGTACTGTACTAAAAAGAAAGGAGAGAGCCACTATCTCCCCTTTCTTTGGCCCAAAGACTTCTGCCAGTATTGTTCACAACCATAAGCTGCTCAACTGCTCAGGAACCAATCAGATAGTTGTTGTCAGGCTGATGAGCTTTGGCACCCACAACTCCACAAACCAATTAACAAGATAACAAAGTGTGAAGCTGGATGAACACAGCAGGCTAAGCAGCATCTCAGGAGCACAAGAGCTGACATTTCGGGCCTAGGCCCAAGCTGTTCTGCCAAATCTTGCCAGGCATTCTTCTCTATCATTACTCTTTCTTTTTCTTTAACTTTCTATTACTCCTTTCATCTCCTCACTTCTAATTCAAATCTTTTCATTTTTTTCTCCCTGAGTAAAGTTTTGTTTTTTTTTTGTTTTGAACTGAATCCTAGCAAATTCAATTTTGACGTATCCAATTCAGATTTGCCCCTTTCAATTTTAAATATTAAATATTTACTTTCAACACCCATCCTTACAACATCCTGCTTTTATTCCTGCCTTCAATATATTTCCTATTCTCTAAACTAAAATAAACTTAATTTTGAAATTCATCCCTATGAACTGAATTAAAATTTTACTCAATCCTAGATTCTTCTGATATTAAGCAAATGATGATGAATATTTACCAACCTGTCATAAACCCAAATGTAGAAGACAATTTCTATTAATGCTAATGGTTCTTGCAGTCACCTACTTTATGATAAATGCTGGGCTTAAGTTCTGGAAGGACTCACTGACTTTTTTTTGTAACATATCTAGCTCTATTTTAAAATCCAAATTCCAAAATTCTATATATATATATAAAAATTGTAAATCTTTAGTTACAATGACCTTAACTGTACACAATGGTACACACCATTAAACACTTTTAATAACTCAGCTACAGCTGTCAGAAATCAGTCCATAAAATTTGATGACGATCTCTCAAAATGCAGGTGGGGGAATTATCCTTATTGCTGATTGCATTTTTAGATGAGCAAGGTTTACTAAGGCTCTAGCTGGAGCATTAGAGGCAATGGCCTGGTGGTGTTATCGCTGGACTGTTTATCCAGAGACCTAGATAATGTTCTGGGGTTGAATCCCGCCATGGCAAATGGTGGAATTTGAATTTGATAAAATATATCTGGAATTAAGAATCTAATGATGACCATGAATCCATTGTCGATTGTCAGGAAAAACCCATCTTGTTCATTAATGTCCTATAGGGAGAGAAACTGCCATCCTTACCTGGTCTGGCTTACATCCACACCCACAGCAATGTGGTTGACTCTGAACTGCCCTCTGGTCAATTAGGGATAGGCAATAATTGCTGCCTAGCCAGCAATGCTCTCACCCCATTAATGAATGAAAAACAAATTACAGATGAATATTTACTATTAATCTAATATCAACATTACATGCTGACTGACTTCATAATCTGCCTACCCTTTATACTCCTGACGCAAACTTCCTGGCAAATAGAAAAATGACTTGTAATGCATGCATTACAAGGATACCATTTTATACTTTAATTGTTACCATAGTGTCAAAATGCACACACTAGAATGTTGAATCTTGCAGGCTGTGATTCATTCACAGGTGCATAGTCCAAATTCTCCTGTTTTATCCATATTGCCAGCTATCAGCAGCGTCCAAGTTGTCAAGCATACATTTTCAAAATAGTGACCTCTACTTGTAGGTTTTCACATTATTCAGGAGAAATTTTTATTTGACCACAATTTATGGCTGTGGCCTAATAGGTTATCTAGAATCAGAGCTCTCTACATATCATTAAACATTGAATTGCAATATCTCAATAATAAATTAAAATCTTGGCCCAGTTATTCAAGGTTACCGGCTACTGTTAGGAGGATAGGACTGGATCGAGTGCAGTAATCTCTCATAATGAGATGCACAGAGTTTTTGGTTACCAGTAAGAGGCTGGATATTATCAGTTGTCCTCATTGAAAAGCACAATCTTTTATCCACAGACAGTGAATGGTAAACAGAACAAACTTCAATTCAGCACCATCAAGATAAATACAAACGTTTTATCTTCCATATATTTCAGATAAAGGCAGTTGATATATATCCATTTCTGATTGCATAGATCAGGTTTCAAGTATTGGGAGCATTATCAATAACACAAAAAATGTATACCTGATATTACAGCACAGCAATGACTCCTACAGTATCATTCTTTTCATGATAATTTAAAAAATCTCAGCATGTTTCTCAGCCACAACCTGAATGAAAGTGAATTAATTTCCAAGTGAGAAACAACTGATAATTGATCACTAATGTACTGCTCCTGGGTAAATTAAAATAGATTAAAACACTGTACTAGTACAGTCAATGTCATGTGACTATTTTTAGTTTGTTGTTATCTTTACATAAGCATATTCACTGAAAAGAAAGCTAGTCTCCTCTCCTCCAGATTGCCATAGTTAATCTGTACTTGAATCATAATCACTTTGTTAATCTATTAGCCTGTCAGCAAAGCCTGGATCAAACTCATGACGTTGCTGCGACTGGCAGAACATTTTTTTTAATACATTTGGATGTTTATTTAAACTTTTGTACTCCTGGCCTTGTTCAAAACCCACTCATCACTGTGAATAAGCAAACGACTGTGTCACTTACTCTTCAGTCGTTACTTGTGCATTATTCATGTTGCATCATTAGCCACATGGTCAAATAGAACTTCATAGAATGTCTATGGTGTGGAAGCCTGCTGTTCAGCCCATTCTGCCCCTCTGAAGAGCATCTCACCCGCTCCGTGTAACCCTCCATTTCCCATGAATGATCCACCTCGCCCACACACAAGGGGCAAGATCGCATGGCCAATCCATTCAATCTGCTCATCTTTGGGCCGTGGGATGAAGCCAAAGCACCCAGAGGAAACCTAAACAGACACAGGAAAAACGTGTAAACTCCACACAGACAATTACCCAAGGAAAGAATCAAACCCAGGTCCCTGGCACTGTGAGGCAGCAGTGCTCACCGCTGAGCTGCTGAGCTCAGTGTACTGAGAAGGCCAATCACTGATCAAGACTTGTCCACAGAAGGTTTTTTTGCTCCCCTCAAATAGCCTTCAGTTTCTCATACAACGCTTGACATCATACACCCCATTGCTGTAGGAACATGGAAACATTTTACCTGTGTTCTGCCATTCAATGAGACAATGGCTGACCTGCAATCTAACTTCATGTACCCACCTTTAGCCTCATATATTTTAATGTCTTTGGTTGATAAATACCTACCAATCTAAGTTTTAAGTTTGCAATTGGTCATTTCCCATTTATGGAAGAGAGATCCTAATGTCTTCTCTTATGAAATGCCTGGTTCTAATCAACTGACAATGACCACACATATATAAGATTGTGCTGAGCACAATAACTAAACTTTTAAATGATCATTATTCGTCTATCTCTATATTTCTCTCTGTCTCTCTCTCTCTGTCTCCCTGTCTCTCTCTGCCTTCCCTCTACTCTCCCCAACCCCTGCCACCCAGCCATACGCACTCTCACTGCTAGGCTGCCTAACTGGTGGAAATAACTTGTCCTTTTGAACTCTATCTGCTCCCCTGAGCATTTTGAATCTTTTAATACAAATTATTTCTTTGCCTCATAAATTCCAGTGAATACAGTTAATGTTTATATAAAATCTCTTCTTATAGTTTAACCCTTGAAATCCACAAAATCTAGAATATTGTTAGTGAATCAATGCTGGATTTCCCTGAAGGCCAGTTTAAGGGTCTAAGGGCTTGAGTGTGTTGGTGAACACATGGCAAATACAGTATAATGTGGATAAACATGAAGTTATACATTTTGGTATGAAAAACAGAAAGGCAGAGTAGTACTCAAATGGTGATATATTGGGAAATGTGGATATGCAAAAGGGTCTGTACACCAGTCAATGGAAGTAGAAGATGGATGAAGCAAACAATCAGAAAGGCAAATGGCATGTTGGCCTTTTTTTTGCAAGAGGATTTGAGTTCAGAGCAAGGATATCTTATTGAAGTTATACTAGGATGAGTCTGCACCTGGAATATCGTGTGTAATTTGTGGCCTCCCTACCTAAGAGATAATATACTTCCCATTGAGTGTACTGCAGATACGGGGGATAGCAGGCCTGTCCTGTCAAGAGAGATTGGTTTCACTGAGCCTGTATTCGCTAGAGTTCAGAAAAATGAGAGGGGATCTGATTCAAATGTATGAAATTCTAATGGGGCTAGACAGATAAATGCAGGCAGGACATTTCCCCTAGTTTGGGAACCTAGAAACAGGGACCACAGATGCAGGATATAAGGTAGACTATTTATGACCAAGATGAAGAAATATTCCTTCATTCAGAGGGTTGTTAACCTTTAGAATTCTCTACCACAGAAGGCTATGGAGGCTAGGTAAATGAGTGTAAGAGATTGCTAATTTTTTAAATATTGGAGACATCGAAGGGTATGTAGAGAAAGTGGAAATATTGAATTGAAATGGAGGATCAGCCATGATCATACTGAATGGCAGAGCTGGTGTGAATGACTCCTGCTCCTGGTTTTTATGTGTTGTTCTCGAAGTGAACACAGTACTCCAGGTAAAACCAGGGCTTTAATGCTGAAGCAGGTCCTCTAGATAGGAATACCATCGTTCCAGTAATCTTTGTGATTGATTTTTTTCTGTCCCTATCCTTGGACCCAACCAAGATTATAGGGTCATGGATTATTATAGCATGGACATGTCCTTTGACCAATTGAATTGCACTGGTAATCAAGCACCTATCCACTCTAATCCCATTTCCCAGCACTGGGCCTGTGGCCCTTATCACATTTTCACATTAACCTGTTGAAAGGTGTTATTCATCTGGAATAGGTAGGATATGAAACTGGAGCTTCTGGTCCAGAGGTAGGGACACTATCACTTTGCCACAGGAACCCTAATCTATAACCTTTGCACTATAGCATTTAAAGTGTTTGACTAAATACTTCTTAAATGTTGTAATGGTTCTTTTCTCTATCATCTGAAGGTTCTAGCCCAGGCAATATTCTGTCAGTATTCTGTGTACCCTCTCCAGAGGCTACAAGAAACAGGAGAAGAATTTGGCTATTCAACCCATCAAATTTGCTTCAGAATTCAATCATGGCTGATAAGAGAAATTACACCTTCCCTTAAATTTGATGGCTAGAACTGCACACAGTACTCCAGCTGTGGCCTGAATAATATCCTATACAGCTCCATCATAACCTCCCAGTTCTTGGATTTTATCCTTCAAAATAATAAAGGCAAATATCCAGTGAGCCTGCTTAACCACTGTATCCACTTGTCCTGGTGCCTTCATGGATCTACATACGTGTGCTCAAAGGTCTCACTGATCCTCAGTGCTGTCCAGGGTCCTACTATTCATTGTATATTTCCTTGCTTTGTTAGATCCTTATGGGACATCACTGGTCACATTGTGTTAAATAATCCTACCAATAATTCATACTTTATGTTGCCTTCCATTCAGTCAATTTTGCAATCAGGTTAATAATTTGTATTTAATTTCAGCTTCAATAATTGAGACAAGTCTTTATGGCGAGAAAAAGCTACACATGAATTTGTACAGAAAGCTATGAGCTGAGTTGGAATCCATGCATACCTCTCCCCTAAGTTTTGTCTTAAGTCCCCTAAACTACCTTTGAAGTCGATATTGACTCAATTTTACTTCTCTCTTTCTTGTCATTCTTTGATAAGACTGAGTACAATCTCAACATAATGACCTCTTACAACATAACCAGCTATTTCTTAACTATGTTCAGATTGAACAGTCGTATATAATTAATAGCTTTTGACAGTCGCCAAAGATGTCAATGCAAGATGGTCTAGTGGAAGCATATTCTATAGTAATAATCAAACAGAATATAGAGTTCAACTGCAGGGAGGTGAAACAAATCAGACGTTCTAATTTAGAGCTAGCATGGTCACAATGGCAAAATGGCATTCTTCAGTGTTGTATTGCTATGATTCAGCCTTATATATAATCAAGGTAGAAAATACCATGTCTTCTGTAGTGGATGTTGCTACATATTCCTTTTGTGCACCAAAATTTTTTTTCAACTTTTATTTTTGCCCTCTCTTCATTCATTTTCCATTGTGATCCTTTTCTGTTAATCTTCTTCCTCATCTCCTTTTCTCTCACTTCTGTTATATTCCTTTACATGTCTTTCTTTTCCCTTTTCTTCCTGCACATGTCTATGACTTTGCTCTGGAGAAACGTCCTTCACAACCTTAATCTTTTACTTGCAGGGCTCTTAATCTTCCCTCAAGTCCCAGAATAGGAATAGCACTTCACGTTACACATAGAACTGCAACTTTCAGGAATGTATCCCACCCAGTAACTGCTCCAATACCACAGGTAAATCTTAAGTTGTTTAGATTTTGATGCTTGAATACACACATCTGTTTTATAGCCTTCTGGGGGACAGAAACAGTAAGATATCAGCTAACCTGTCAACTGTATCTGAAGAATTAAAATATACCCGTTACTGTTATTTGTATTTGTTTTTGGATAAGGTATTGCCTGCTTTACATAGTAGTTGAGAGACAATAAATGAACAGCAAGTTCCAATATATGCAATTAATTGAACAGCAAAACAATAAACAATGTTAATGAAGTTCCAGTGACTTAGTCATTGTATCTTGCTTATACATTAAGTAGCTGATGTAAACACTGCAGCATTTCCCAATTCCATTACGGTTGCATATTATCATTGTGCAGCAGTTAGTCTATTTAAAGTCAGTATAATATTGTAGATGCATTAAGCACCATTTTTATTTAGGTTTTCAAAAGATTACAATATTCAGTTGCATCACATGAAAAGAAATAATACAAATCTCAGTTAAAAATTCTGCTTTATCCAGAAAGTTTTATTCTTTTCATTGTTGCTACAGTATTAATTCACCACTATATAGTTACATGGTCATTTTATTGGATTATTTATGGTATGAATTTGCTATTTTATATACTTGTAATGTACAATGAATGTCTAATATTCCAGTGTGCTTAATATCAAATTTAAACTATTAACTGGAGAGAGACTGCAGAATGCTGCGGTTCAAATGAAACTTCCATCTGTCCCAAAGTTGATCTTCTGTGTCAGAAAGGCCATGACTATAAGGTAGTGGTGATACCAGTTTGCATGTTAGTTGACCCCTCCAGAATCTGCCAAGGTAAAGGAAAGTATATGATGGCAGTTCGATGATAGTGAAGCCCAACTGTGTGCCTGGGGCTAGATCTAGATCAAAGACAAATGGCAGCATCACACAAGAAGTGGGGGACCTATGTGCTTAGCCAATGAATCAATGAGGATATTATGCCAATTCCAGCAGCAGTCTCCCAGTCTTTGCTGATTGGATGTCCCAAGTGCACACAACTGAAATTTCCACTCACCTATTGGGAATAGTAATAGGAAATGATGGGTGATACTGCCACATGCCAGTTCAATGCACAGAACTGATACCCTAATATCTATTATTTATTGTGCTCTCACTGTTAGAAGAGCAGTGGGTTAAATACTGTGACCATTTGCAATGGACAGCATGTGGGCCAAGTAAACTTGACATGAACCCAATGCAACTGATCCAACACCCAATCAGTTTTCATGGTCAGACTTCGTTATTATTTGTCAGACAACATTCACACATATCAAATTAATTTGTTGACAAGAGGAATCCAGGTATTGAGGGCCCACCCATGGGAGTCATCTGGCCCTGATAGAGCGAGGAAAGAAATGCCAGGAAGGGATCAATCATACAAACATAAGACTACGTTAGTAAACGCTATCAAAGTAGGGAAAATGCCACCAAACTAGCAGAGTGTGAGAAGGGTTTCAGTGAAGGGAGATTTAGAAATCTAACAGTAAAAATTGAGGCCATTGGGAAAGTATATTGTTGTGAGTAGACACGGTCTGTGGGACAGGAAAGGATAGACAGTTAAAAGTAATTTTGCATCTAAGAGTAAGGCCCATGTAGGAAATAGTAATAAACATAACACAGAAGTTACTTTAATAAAAGCAAAATACTGTGGATGCTGGAAATAAAAACAGATAATGTTGAAGAAACTCAGCTGGTCTGGCAACAACTATGGAGAGAGAAACAGTTAACATTTCGAGTCTGATATGACTTTTCTTCAAAACTGATCAGTTTATCTGAATGCATAGAATGTATGCAATAAAATAGATGAGCTAGTGGCACAAATAGTAGTAAGTAGTTTAGATCTAATCACCATTATGGAGCATGGCTTTGATGTGACCAAAATTGGGAAATAAATATTCCATGATACACAACATTTCAAATTGAGTGAAGAATGCAAAT
Source organism: Stegostoma tigrinum (assembly GCF_030684315.1). Lineage (NCBI taxonomy): Eukaryota > Metazoa > Chordata > Chondrichthyes > Orectolobiformes > Stegostomatidae > Stegostoma > Stegostoma tigrinum. Next base: position 11,290,824 of record NC_081369.1, on the reverse strand, counting down.
AGAGGATGGGCGCTCCTTGATATAAGGACATTAGTGCAAAAAAATCTTGATTTAGAAAATCAAGAAATAGAAACAGTGTGAGTTGGAGATCTGGAATATCAAAGGAGTCAGAATATGTTGGTGGGAGTAGTTTGTCAGCCTCTAACAATAGCTATATTGCTGAACAGAGCATTAAACAAGAAATTGTTGAATATTGTATAAAAGACAATGCAATAGCAGTGAGGATGAATCAATTTGGTAAAAATAGTCTAGAAGATGATGTTTTAGCAATTAATTTACAGTAACTTTGACATGACATACTCCAACTGCAACGAAAATTGTATATGTTAAAAAAAGCTGATCACATTGGTATGAGAAGAGATCTGGCTAAAGTTGATTTGGTAAATAGATTGAAACCTATGGCTGTAACTGCACAGTAGGAAACAATTGCAATGTATTATTTAAAATATTAGAAAGACACATTCTATTCAAAAACAAAAATTCAGTGAGAAAGATGCTTCCATGGCTTACCAAGGAGGTAAACAATAGTGTTAGATTAAAAGGAGAGGCTTGCAACAATGCAAAGGATAAGTGTAAGTCTGAAAATTAGGACTGTTTTAGAAACCAGTAAAGGGCAACCAAAAAGTTCATAAAAAGGAAAAGCTTGAACAGAGGATAAACTAGCCAGGTTATACAAATTCAAATTGTAAGAAATTTTACTCATGTGTAATAAAGAATAAGGTGCCACACACCATACTGACTTGGAACTAAATTTCTGCTCTTTTGCTGTCACTGAATCCAAACCCTGGAATTCCCTTGCCAATAGTACTATGAGTATATCTACATGCAGATGCACTGCAACAGCTCAGGCAACAAGGTCACCATCACGGCTACAATGGCAATTAGCTATGCTGCACATGTTAGCCCAGGGACACCCACATATCATGAAATAACTAGAAAAAGGTATGAACTGTAGTTATCTATTGTGAATTCCACTTCCTATTTTCAAACACCAGGCTTTGCCAAAGGGGAGACTACATCTGGGATACAGTGAACCTATGTAGCTAAGATCACTTTCCGATGTAAGTAAGTTCAGAGTCGTGAGCCAGAGTTTACTTTGGGCCTATTTACTTCACTGTCAGCAAAGTAAACCTACTCCAGCATTCTACTGTTATTCTATAGTGGCGACTCTAGCAGTGACTATACACTGATTTCACTATTCTGCAGGGCACTGAATGGTAGATGGTCAATTTCTATTTTTTCTACCTGATTGCATAGCCAACACCTACTTTATTTTACAATTTGTTCAATGTTATAAATTTAGTACTCATTGTTCTGTAATGTCTGTATTTCACAATAGACTTAGGATTATACAGTTTGTTACTCTACAGTGCACCAATTGGAAAGCATATGCCTCGTGTCAGTTACTGTATAGCATCCATGTTAAGCAATCAGTGTTAATTACGCCAAGTATCTACTGTCAGTTAGTGTCTATTCTGGCACTCCCTGCTGAACAGTCAGGCCCTTAATACACAGTTAGCAAGATGTTAGACTCCTTAATCACCCCCTTTCAGTGCTACTTGCTCTCCTAATGCTCTAAAACAATATCAAAGATGAATGTGCACATTTCTGAAGAGGAAATATACTATATGTATACCTAACAAATGCCAATAGCAAGAGGAGAAGATATAAATTAAGGTGCACTGTTTATTCAATGTTAGCAATGTTGCACTTGAGCTGGATGTTGCAGCCTGTATCCGTCTTAACGTTACAAAGTTGTTATGGACCAGACCAAAGCCCCGTCAAATATATCAAGGAAATAGTCTAGACCCTAATTTTTAAAAATTTAAACACAAGTGTAAGGTGCTATGTTCCAGATGTAATGCAATTGGCTACACTATTCGGCTTTAAACAAAACACACATTGTTCTTACTCTACAGTTAAATTTTTTTTAAAAATTGGTCTAACTTTAACTCTATAAAAAACTTATTAGAATAAAAGATTATTTCAGTGCTAAACAACAACTGTAACATCGCATAAACATGCCCTTTGCAAAGGTAAGTTCAGTAAAATAGATTGTCTCACATGCAATTCTGGCAGCAGAGGGAACCCAAGCTTTTAGCTGTAACAAAGGGACAGAGAGAGAGATGTAGTAGAAATTCCCAACAACTACTGAAAGCTAAACGAAAACCCTGGTTCTGTGGGAACTTGACTTCACCTGTTCATGCTGCTTCTACTGTTCCAATTTTTAAAAAGAACCCAATTCTTCGTCAGCTGTTTACTTTATTGGTTTGGAACAGACCATTCGCACCTTTGTCTCAACCTCTCTTCATAAAAAAACAGGATAAAATACACCTCTTAAAGCCATAGTATCATCACACAGCTGGTTCTGATCTTAAGTGGCTCAAAAGACACTCCACTAACACAATTTAAACAGATCATGAGCTACAGGGCAGTTGCTAGCTTATGTTTTCTGGATGTTGCTGCAATTCCACTCATTTTGCGTGTTTTTCCGTACTTTATGAATGAATATCACAAGCAGATTCGGAGCACTGAAACTTCTGTGTTTTAGTTAAATCTAAATCGTCTTGTGTTTTTGGAGGGATTTTCTCTGTGAGGCCTGGCAAGTTTTCTTGTCCTATCTTACCAAATGCAGCTCATTAGTTACCGACCAGTTTCTTATAGCATCTCTGACCTCCTGATTTTGGTCCATTTTACACCCAAAATAACTGGCCACTCAACAGATATTATGAGAATACCCTTGTGCCTACCCTATCTTTATAAGCCTATTGTGTACTCAGGCAAGCACAGTCAGTCCAGGGCTGCCCTGCACAACATAATTCCTGACGTTTGCCCTGGACATGGCAGACAAGGAGAAATCAGTGCCGCACTTTTTGCAGGCAGTGTTCTCAGATTTGTGCTGGACAGGGTGGTGCAGACATGGGACTGCCTCCTCCCTGAGTTCCAGCAGTGAAGCCCACAAAACCAAACCGGGCTAGCCTGGTCTGAGGTTGCCACCCAGATTAAAGCAGTTTCTGCATAATGGAGGCATTCCCTGCACTGTAGAAAGAAGGTCAATATTCTGACTGGATAAGTGCCACCACCTTCTCTCTAATACCTCACCCTCCCTCTCCCTCTGCTGCTGTAGTCACCTCTCACCAAGAGTCATGCACTACCTCTGTCACTTGCCTGTGGCATCTTCCTTACTCTCTGTTACCCACCCAATCCCTGACAGCACTAACTCTGAATTCTGTCAGTACTGCCTGCTTAATCACTTGGGACACTTCTCTACCTCCACCAAAAGTTACAGCTGTACCATCCAATTTCATATTCCGTAATCCCTGTTTTTCCCCCCCACTCCCTCTCAATCCAAGAGGAAAATGGTCCCTTTTCCTGATTCTTTCTTGCCAGGCAGAGGCAAACTGTTATTGATCAAAAGCCAAGTGGCCTTCAGCCAGTTGAGAACTTTCCAGTCAGTGGGTCATAGGTGTGACATGAGGGTTAGGCAAGGCTAGTAAATATCCAATGCCAACCTTCATTGTGGGTGCCAGCGGTCGCCACCCATCAAGCATAACCTGAGATATTGATGACTGTTGTCCAAGACAGAGGACTGGAGGGTTGGAGTCACCAGGTAGCTGTTCTGATTTCCATGTCTGGAAATGTCACTGTTTAGCTTCTATCCAATGTGTGGGACAATGAGAAACTGCATATCAATAAAGTGAGAAAGGCCATACTGGTACACTTATACATGTGAATGGTGCAAATATGTCTCTTGCTGCTCAACAGCAAAATTGTTGTTCTGTTCCAAATTTGGTGCGAGAAATGAACTTTTTACCGTCAACATCAGGAATCCCATTTCTGATGGGATCGCACCATATTTTCTTAACTGACTTGCTCAAGTCCACATCATTCAGGGGCTGGAAGATTCTACTCATCATATTCTTCATGTTGATGAGCAATGAGCCAGAGGGTCTCCGTAAGTATTTGCAGCTCTGCAAGAATGCAATGCTGGCAGAGCAGAAGTGTCCCACTTATCAGAGCTGCCCTGTGAATTCTGGGGAAAGCCCCCTTTTTGTCTGAGCTTGGAGATTCTCCTGTAGAAAGGTGGCCTCTCTGAAAGAGGCAGACATTTTGCAAATAGTGGAAAAGTAAAGCAACCTAATGGCATGCGCTGTGCAGATATATTCAACCTCATAGTGTTAGCTTCTAAGTTAAGAGTACATTTTACTGTAGATTGCTGTATTTAAGTTGGCCCAGCCTTGGAGATGGTGCCATTCTATTGACTCCAATTATCACGCTTTTGTATATACTTGGTTGGCTATCTTTTTGCAGCAACAAAATACTAGGCTCATATTTGTAGCCTGCCTTGATTTTTCACCTCTGATATCATATTTCTCTTAATTTATACTGTAAATAGACCAAGCCAATGATTCAGGATGTATTGCAAAAGAACTTTCTGAAGACAAATCATTTTGGACTCAATGTTAACTCTGTTTTTCTCTCCAAAATGCTACCATACCATTTAGGTTTCTCCAGTGTTTCCTGTTTTTCTTTCAGATTTCCAGCATCCACATTATTTTGCTTTTATTAAAAAAAGCATGTTAAATATGGCAACGGCAAGTGAGAAACAGAAATGCTCCTCTGCTAAAAGTATTGAAGCATGAAGCTGTGTTCAAGGCAGACATGATAATATTTATTAACTTGTCAAATAACTATGCTGTAGCAAAGGAATTCAATGAAAAAATATGAGAACAGAAAGAGGAGAAATCCACTTTGTAGAAGATTGCTGAGACCAAATTCACATCAGAACAGGAACTAGTCACTGGCCCAGTATTGAGAAGCATGCATTAGAATGAGTCTTTAAAATTGTCAGAATCATCATCACCCTATAATCATTTACGTGTGGCACAACTACAAAGTTCATAAGACTTTCCTAAAATATCAGGGAATATCAAAAACAGATTATTTTACCAGAGAGCTACAGACAGAGTATCTACAAGTCCAAAGGCTCTATGGTTTAACTTGCAGGAATATGGAATGTGGGTGGAAGCTCGAGCATGAATTTAAAAAAAGAATTCAAAGGAGTTAACATGAAGCTGGAAGATTTACTTAGCTCTCACCAGAAGGAAAGTTTCCAGTAATACTCTCACGACAAAGGACAGTTCTCAAGCTAGATGCTACCAGGTAGATAAAGGAAAAAAGTAGAAGTCTCAAGTTAAGAATCATTTTGGACTGATTCTGGGGACAGTGAATGTCACCTTAAAGGACAGGATTCTGTGTACCTGTTTTTGCAGTTGTGTTTAAAACAAAAAAGATATTAGTTTCTGAAATTTGAAGTGTAAGTTGCCAACCATACTATTGTTTAATTACTTAGGCTTTTAGTCTTTTCATTGTAGTAAACATATTGAACCACTAAATATGGGAATGTCATCCTTTCAATTATTAATTGGAAGTTCACAATGCTTTTTAAAATATGTGGATATATACGAGTACCCTAACGTGTGGCCAAAATAAAGCCTTAAGTCCAACAAAGATTTCAAACAGCAAGATGGCATAAACATTTTATGAGACAAAACAGCTCGGCATTGTGACAGAAGACAAAAATTGCTAAGATACCACCAAGAGACCTCTGCTAAAATTACTGGGCTGCAATGGTTCATGATTAGAAACAAATAGTATCCATTTAGTTACATCAACAAGATAGATGGAATGCCCATGAGATTTGATTTGCCCTGCATCTAAGCTGTAAAATGCAAAGATGCAACCTCATCTCCAAACTCCGAGACTAGGACTCAGCTCCCCTCTCTGCAACTGGATCCTAGACTCCCTGACCCACGGACTGCAATCGGAAAAGATGGGCATCAACACCTCCTCCACAATAAACCTCAACACCTGTGCCCAGCAAGGCTGCGTACTCAGCCCCATACTCCTTATGCACTCATGACTGTCTGGCCAAATTCTGCTGTAACTCCATTTACAAGTTTGCTGACAACACCACCGTAATGAATCTTATCTTAAACAACAATGAGACAGAGTACAGGAAAGGGATAGAAAGCTTAGGGGCATCGTGTAAAGACAACAATCTCTCCCTCAATGTCAGCAAAACAACGGAGCTGGTCATTCACTTCAGGAAGTGGGGTGGAGGACATGCCCCTCTCTGGATCAGTGGTGCTGAGGTGGAGATGATTGAGTGCTTTAAGTTCCTCGGAGTAAGTGTCACCAACCATCTGTCCTGGTCCATCCACATTGAAGCTATGGTCAAGAAAGCTCAACAATTCCTCAGAAGGCTAAGGAAATTTGGCATGTCCACAACTACTCTTACCAATTTTTATAGATGCATCATTGATAGCATCCTATCCGGATGCACCACAGCTTAGTATGTTTTGTTGAAGAGGTGACAAAGAAGATTGACAGCAGAGTAGTAGACATTGTCTGTATGATCTTAAGCAAAGCATTCAACAAGGCTCTGCACGGTAGACTGTTTAGTAAAGTTAGATCACATGGAATCTGGGGGAGCTAGCCAACTGGATATGAAATTGACTCAAAGGTAGGAGACAGAAGGCAGTGGTAGAGGGTTGTTTTTTGGACTGAAGGCCTGCGACCAGTGGTGTGCCACAAGGATTGGTGCTAGGCCCACTACTTTTCATTATTTGCATCAACAATTTTGATGTGAATTTAGGAAGTATGATTAGTAAGTTTGCAGACGACACCAAAATAGGTGGTGTAGTGGACAGTGAAGAAGGCTGTCTCAGAGTACAATGGGACCTTGATCTGTTGGGCCAATGGGCTGAGGAATTAATTTAGATAAATGTGAGGTGTTGCATTTTGGTAAGACAAACCAGGGCAGGACTTATACAGTTAATGATAGGTTGTTGCTAGAAGTTGAGGGTTCGAGTTTTAAGGAGAGGCTGAATGTGCTGGGACTATTTCCCTTGGCGTGTCAGAGGCTGAAGGGTGATCTTATAGGTATTTATAAAATCATGAGGGCATGGATAGGGTGAATAGCCAGATCTTCTGCAATCCAAAACCAGAGGCCACAGAGAAAAGGTGAGAGGGGAAAGATTTAAAAAGGACCTGAGGGGTAAGTTTTCGCACAGAGTGCGATGTGTGTATGCAATGAGCTGCCAGAGAAAGTGATGAAAGCAAGTACAATCATAACATGCAAAAAAATCTCAATGGGTATATGAAGAGGAAGGGTTTAGAGGGACATGGGCCAAATGCTGGCAAATGGGACTAGGTCAGTTTGGGATGTCTGATCAGTGTAGACGAGTTTGCCCAAGAGTCGGTTTCCATGTTGTAAGTCTCTAAGCATGCTCTCCCCTGAATCATGCAATTCACCATTGTAACCTTATTTCAACAGGTTTTATAAACCCAGCCCTACAGTCACAAATCCTTGCAGCCAATTCACTGAACATGCTGACTTATGTTACAGAGATTTCTGATTTGCGGCAGCATAGGCCACATTTTAGTTTAATTTAAGCGTAATTTATTTCTTCCTCCTTCTGTTGAAAGCTAATAGATATTATTCATCCATTGCTATATTTAAAACACTTATAAGCACTTCTATGTATACAAAATGCTTCATGATATTTTATTAAATGAAAGGTATTTGAAAGGCAAATAAATGGAACTTGTTATGATTTCATTCCACATATTATCAGCCTTCAAAAACACCAGCTTCTTTTAAATTTACCCATCAGAATCCTTGACTTTTTTCCTGTTGTCCTGCAGTGCTGAAGTTATTCTCACTAGTTTTCTTCTTCTGTGCCATTATAAGGCTCTGTCTAAACCTCTAATCATCTTCAGCCGTTCAGCATACTTGCTTTGCCTGTGCTTACCATGTTAGAACAATGTATGTCCTTCTGGAGATCGGTTTATCTGTTGTATCAGCTGCCAATCATTTAGATCTTAGGCCCCTTCTGAGCTAAGGGAGGAAGAACTTATGCACAGGAATTCCCTTGCCTCAGCCATGGTGTCTTGATGTTATTGGACAACTGCAAGTTCCAACAAATACAAAGCTGATTGGGAAATCGCAGAGGCAATAGGTATCCATCATAACCCCAACTGCTTCAGTTTTGTATGTCTACTGAGTATGCACACTTGATGTGGTGGAGAATTACTCCAAAAACTTTCATAAACTGTTGCCCTTCAGTCATCGCAGTGCATGTCCATGGCATGAATTGTCCTAATATTCTGAAACCAACCTTCAAGGCCTCAGGAATGGAGACTTTATTCACAGTGTTAGCATTTTAATATTTCTCTTTCCTCCGTAGCCCCAGTTTTTGTTCTATTTATGGATCTTCTTAATTCTTTAGCAGGCATTCTGCTCAAAAGCAGGGCAAGTGACATCATTATTTTGCAGAAGTGAGCGGTCTGTTTTATATCTTAATATTTGTATGATCATGTTCTGATACATTAGTGTGGCTACAATATCTTACCTACTTACAACCTGCTCACTCCTTTTGTTCCAGGTGAGAAAGGTTGAATCTGCTCCATTCCTATTAACCTCTCAGTCAACCACAACAAAACTTTCAATTCTTTTTAAGATAACAAAGTGTGGAGCTGGATGAACAAGGCAGGCCAGGCAGCATCAGAGGAGCAGGAAAGCTGACCTTTCGGGTCTGGACCTGAAATGTCAACTTTCCTGCTCCTCTGATGCTACCTGGCCTGCTGTGTTCATTCAGCTCTACACCTTGTTATCTCAGACTCCAGCATCGGCAGTTCCTACTATCTCTTTCAATTCGTTTTAGCATGCGGCTATTTTACATTTCAAATTTAATGTAGTACAAGACAAATTTAAAGACTCAATTGCAACTTTTTCTGAGCAAAAGAAAGAGGATTTATTACTTACTCGTCCCACAAAAATAATGAAACATGATATCAAACACACAATCGAACACAGGTATAAAGTTTAAAAAGGAAAATGTCTAGTGCATAAGGAAGAGCAAGAACATTTAGTTTCAAAAAGTCTTGAGGATTCTTGAAGTGTTGGGTTTTAACATAAAAGCACCGTTGTTTAATTAGTGACAAAAGCAGAAGTTGCTGGAAAAGCTCAGCAGTTTAAAGTTTTCGAGAAATTTGTTGCTGGCACCAGCACCCATAAACAGAGCTGCATCAGGACATTATCCAAGTAAGCCACAACACACTTCAGCAACTCTGAATTGTACAAAGCAGAACAGGAGCACTTACATGGAGTTTTTAAAAGAAATGGATACCCAAAAAGCACAATCTGCCATTGCCTCTGCGGCAGACCACAATAAGACGACAGACCCTAACCCTAACCGTATCGCAGGCACAGCCTTCGACTTAGAGGAGGTCAATTCAGAACAGAAATGGGGAGACATTTCTTCAGCCAGGGAGTGGTGGGCCTGTGGAAATCATTGCCACGGAGCGCAGTGGAGGCCGGCACGTTAAATGTCTTCAAGTCAGAGATTGATAAATTCTTGATCTTGCAAGGAATTAAGGGCCATGGGGAGAGTGCGGGTAAGTGGAGTTGAAATGCCCATCAGCCATGATTAAATGGTGGAGTGGACTCGATGGGCTGAGTGGCCTTCCTTCCACTCCTATGTCTTGTGGTCTTATGGTCTAACATGGCCAGACACACTAGTCACCCTACCATATATCAGAGACATATAAGAGATAACAACAAGGTTACTCAGGCCCCTAGGTATCAGGGTAGCCCATAAATGAACAACCACCCTGTGACAGCTATTGACACATATAACGGATCCCATACCCACAACCAATAAAACTAACATAATGTACAAAATACTATGTAAGGACTGTGAGAAACATTACATAGACCAAACTGGAAGAAAACTGACAATAAGGATACACAAACTCCAACTAGCCACCAAGAGACACCATCAATTCATCAAGTCTTGATACACTTGGACAAAGAAGGACACAAATTTGAACTGGGACAGCACATCCATAATAGCATGAGCCAAACAGAGACAAGCCAGAGAATTCCTGGAGGCCTGGCACTCCAACCAAAACTCCATCAACAAACACATTGAACTGGACCGGATATACAAACCACCGAAAAACAGAACTGGAATTGATGCCAACCACCCCAGCAAACCGGGGACATTGGGTCAGAACACTGATGCTTCACCAAAAGCACACTGATGATTTTACCGAGCAGGGTGATGAAACGTCTGCAATCAAACACACCAGGTCAGCGAGCAAGTCCACAACCTCAAGCTCAGCAGTTCTGAGGAAGAGTCACCAGACCCAAAACATTAACTCTGATGTCTCTTCACAAATGTTACGAGACCTTTTGCAATTTTCCAGCAACATCTGCTTATGTTTCTGATTTACATCATTGGCAGTTCTTTTGGTTTCTGTTTAATTAATAACTTTTATCATCAGTAGTAACAAAGCTGGAAGTTCTCAGAATGAATGTTTCTCCAATATGCATTTCATTGGGTGTTGTCGTCAGAGGCTGAGCGAAATAGTGATGAAGAGAGTCTTCCAGTTGTGTTTATTTGCATAGTTTTAAAGCTGGATAAACGCAGGTGACTTTCATCCTGTATGTAAAATTTCCAGAGAGGTGTAAATCAAACAGGAGACACATTAGACTTTCAATGCCTTTTTATGACAGTTAGTTTCAGCTCAGGCTGATTCTTGTTTATTTATGGTTTCATGAGCTTGGCACAGTCTGGTCAGGTGATGACTGCAGCCATCTTAAGTTTGTGTTTTTCTTCCTTTAAAACTAGTTTAGTCACTGGAAGGTCCCAGTATTAAAATTCAGATGATAGAAGTTGAAAATTGTTTGTCCATTTATACCACTATCATAACAATATTTACAATCTCGATGTTTAATTTGGCTAATTGACCATTTCCTTGCTCCCAACACAGGATGTTTACCTGGATAGCAAAAGTTGCCCCACAACTGCCTCAGCCAGTCAAGCACCTGGAGATCAGATCGGAGGTTAGGAGTAGCTCTCAACCTGCAGAAGAACCAGAAGAGGTAAGTCATACAGGTATATTCCAACTGCATGTTAACATGCTATAATTGGCAAACCAAGGAATCACACACCTGTTGAGAAATCTCTGCCAAACTCTTCAAACTGGCTCTCACATTACATTGGTATATTTCAGTACCTGGACATACCTTGCCTCCAGCTAAACCATGACTACATAAACTCACAGAATTGTTCTACGTGCAATATATTGAACCAAAACAGGTCATTTGGCCCAACTGATCCATGCCAGTGTTAATGCTCCACTTGCCCCTCTTCATAAACACTATCAGCATAATTTTATCTTTTCCTCACTAATAGTTCCCACTTAAATACATGTGTACTTTTTCCTTCTATCACAGCTTGTGATAGCGTGTTCTGCCTCCAGGTCAGTAAGAGGCAGATTGAACAGAATCTTTATTTTGTGGAGGGACTGCGGTGATGGTGGCTTCCCTGGTGACTACTATTTCATTATTCTTCAAACGATCCATAATAATTAACATGGAATGACTTAATTGAAATGAAATTTCTTATTTTAAAACCTTTGTCTGGAATGCCTATATAATTTATGATCTATATTTGTGCTATGGAGATCAATGTCTTGGACGTGATTAAAGAGTAACAGGTTCAAATGGAAATATGAATAACATGAACAGTTTTCAACTGGGATTGAGTATTGTCTACTTTACCATTTTTACTGGGATTAGGAGTGTAATGGCCAGGTCCTTAGTTAGAATTGAATGATGCTTCAGTTGTTTTCTTTATTTAATTAATTGTTTTATTGCAATGTCTGTTTTTTAAAATTGTTTACAAAGCGTGCCTAATGCTGATTTGGTGATCATGTATTTATAATATGAATCCAAAATTGGCTCAAGATTAATTCCTCACTCTTCCAATTGGTCTTCTGTTTGTATTTTCAACATAGAAAACAGAGAACTTTACAGAAAATGCAGAACAAGTCTCCTTTCCAAAAAATGAAACGGGTGAGTTTGACTACATTTAGTGTACATTTAAAATACTGAGTTTCTTCAGCATCTTGTTGACACTTTAAGTGATGTTATCATCCACAAATTATGTGACCTATTATGTACAGTGTTTCTCAATTAACATTTCATCATTTCTTATAATACAGAGCTCAAAAAGCACCCCCAAAGGAGTAAGAATAATACCTGTGAATGTTATTTATTTCCAAATTAGTTGTTGTCCTTTGGACAGTTTTTTTTTCATACTGAAGATATATAGCTAATTAAAATTCTTTCTTTAGTGCCCATTATTTCCTTATTCCTGATTCTGTGTGTTCTGATCATGTTCAATAATGTTACTGATCATAGCATGTATGTTAAAGTGGGCTTGAAGATGAATCTTACAAAATGCAAAATTTGTAACCAAGATGGTATTTATTGCTATAATTCCACATAGGTTTAGAGATCCTATGTTATAATTGTGAATGAAACTGCTAAATTTATGTTATGATTTGGTTAGGGTCTGGTAACTCTTCTGTTTAAAAGTAGACTAATTTTGAAATCCTAGATACTTACAAAGAGAAAAAAGCCAAAGATTCCACAGTTCAAAACAGACAAAATATACTGTTCTAGGCTAGAAAATAGAAACAATCCACAATATATATGCCTTACACTCCAACCTCCAAAATTATCATGTGATGAGAAGGGGTTACAGATAAAATTATGGTGCACATCACTTAGCAGATGCAAATCATGATAAGTGCCACAGATTTCCCACCAAGACATTAATAACACTGTGTCACCAAATCTGTTTGAAAGCTTGCCTCTTTCACAAGAGATATTGAATCTTCACCTGCGAGATTCTAGCCTCTGAATGTCCTCAAACACTGCTCCAATTCAGCCAGCAATAACTGCTCACCTCCTGGTAATTCAAGCTTTTCTCCCTTGACTACTTTCCCCAGAATGCCTGAGACTGCTTGCAAATGCCTAATTCCAACACAATTCCAGTTCCTTACCAAACAGCTAGCTTCACTGTGCTGGCACTGCCCATGAATTTTTCTGAGTTTCTCAAGGGAATACTTGCTTTATACCTTTAAAACACTAAGACACTTTGCTATTACTTAATTAATTAATTCATTCATTCATTCCCTGGCACCAATAACCTTCTGTTCAGTTTCCAGAGCATCAGAATGGAGTTATGCAACTCTACCTCTCCTCTCCAGCTATCTTCTCTTCTACCCATCTTCAGTCCGCCTCCCCCTCTCTCCCTATTTATTTCAGAACCCTCTCCCCATCCCCCTTTTCTGATGAAGAGTATAGGCCCGAAACATCAGTTTTTGTGCTCCTAAGATGCTGCTTGGCCTGCTGTGTTCATCCAGCTCCACACTTTGTTATCTAGGATTATGTGGGGACTGTGTTTAAATGACTCCAACCTCAATTTGCAAGGAGCATTCTTCTGTTGCAGAATGTAGAGGGGCTAAATTGTGCTGATTGACTTCCAAAACACAAACGTCTCACTTCAAATCCTGCTTTTAAGAGGTCATGTTCCTCCAGAGGGCAACAGAGAATGACAGCCTCAATGCTTTTTGCCCTGCTCATGTGAGTATGTTTGAGGATCCGTCGAGGACATCTACAAGAAAAGAAAACCATGAGGAGTCAGAAGTGTTATGAGATTGGAATAAACCATTGAACTGTTGTTCAAAGTGATGAGAAAGCAGGCTGACTGCTTTACCACCTCAAATGGCTTAGCAGGCAGCTGTTAGTCATCCAGGGCTTAGTGAGCTCCAGCGTCCGTGAGGACTCTTGCACAGGTGCAGGTATAACTGATGGGGGCATTTTGGTCCCTGGCAGAGTGGAGGTAATATAGCAGGACATCTCAGGGCAATCCTGAGGTGACAATCTCCTGGTCTACCATTCGTCCTTCCTGTCGGGGTGCAGTGGCGTCTCCCTCACCCCTTGAGGATCAAGGGTACCCAGAGAAAGGTCGACGTCCCTCAGTTTTCACTCGCTTACCCAGTGAATGAATGCATTCATAGCAAAAGCGATGGAGTGAAGATCCAAGCACATATCAACTAAGTAATGATTGTTCTGCTGAATCTGGCTCTGCAGAGGCCACCACCAATTCCATGGAGGCGTCCATGCACTCACATACTGCAACCACAGCATCAGAAAGAATTTGGGCCTGCTGCCCTTTGCCCCAGTCTGCTAATGATTCTCGGCATTCCTGCCAGACTTTCCCCCACTTACCAAACTATCTCTTTGAGCCCATTCTGGCTAAGTCCAGAGGCTTGTCATTTGTACTGTTCTTCAACAGTCCTCCAGGTCTCAGGGACCTTTGCTGCTTCTTTTTCTTGAAGCTGTGAGCCTGTTTCACTGCTGTGCTGACCAGAACATGACACAGAGGCTACTCCAGATTACCCATCAAAGTAGATGTCTGCGCTAGTGGTCAGTGGCAGGAAGGCCTTGATGGTGTGTCCTTTATGGTTTGCGACTGTTCATTGTCAGAGGTTTGGTTCAAGGACCTGGTAGAGATGGGCCTGGGATGGGGGCTCTTCTTTTCTTTGCCCTCGCTTGGCAGTGTCACCTGGAGGCAAAATATGAAAACTCAGAAGATTGTCAGCTATCTCAGTCATTTCTTCCTCCGCTCGCTTCATTTTGTCAGTGCTATGCTCACCAGAATGTGACCCTGAGCCGATTCTAGATAGATTATTCACTGAGATTAATGTCTCAGGAGGGAGGAGATAATGTTTGTGAATTTGGTTATTATTGTAACATTTTTAATATCATGCATGAAAACAATCTTACAGAATATTTATTGCATGGATAAATTGGAGACTAAGCAAAGTGTTATTGTGGTTCTTACCTTATCTGACAACAGTTGTTTCTATTTCAGATATATGTTCTAACCCAGGAGAAACACAAGCTGAACCTGACCAGGTGCCATTGCCTTGCAAAGAAACAAGGTATGAGGCACAGAATATTATAGTGTATACTTTGACATGCCTATAGATTTGCAAAGAGGAGTTTGTTTTGAAAAGAAAAAATAGTTTTAAATGGTTTTAATGGAATGCCATTTTGCAATGAAAATTGTTTGTTAAATTTTAGAGAATTTGATGGAAAGGGTTAAGTTTTCCACTCATATCCGATGAAAATAACACATTACTAATATCGAAGCTTCCTGTTTCTAAATGTTATATGCTGTTTATGAGTAGTACAGCTTTAAGATCTTGCCGTCTATATGGAGTTTGAACCTGGCATGACCAGTGACTGAGAGAATCATAGAATGGTTGTGGAGGAGAAGACTGCCATTTGACTATTGGGTCCATACCTGATTTCTACAAGAGCAAATTACCGAATTTGACTGCTGTATCTTTCCCCATAGCCCTGCACTTTTTTTTTTCCCTCTCAGATTGTTCAATGCTGCTTTAAAACTATGAGTTGTTATGCTTTCACCACATTCTCAGACAGTGCATTCCAGATCCTCATTAATCATTGCATAGAAAGGTTTTCCTCATTATCATTCTTGCTTCTTTTTCCAATCACATTGTTCTCAATGACCACATTCTCCAGCTATCCATCAATCTTTCTCTACATCTTTCACCAATTCTTTTTCCATCGCCCTCCATTTTTTTCAATTTCCTTTCCTTTCTCTTCGTCACCCACTTCGTAGGATTGTTGTATAACTGCATTCTTATTAACTTGCTCTATCTCTCTTGCCTTATTGTTCTTGCTCAGGTCATTGCTGTAATCTAATGTTAATTCTGGTTGTCCTGAAAACCTCATTGACCCTTGACTTTTTTGCCTCCAATAGCACCTGACATCTTAAATCTATTGCACATGAGTGATACTTAGGTATGTGCCTCTGGTCTGAGAGATTAGAGTTCAAATGAAAGTGGAAATTTTTAGAAAACCACTTCCTTGCTGCTCCGCAAAATATCTTTGGCTGTTGCAATTAATTTATTCACTTTCTGTACAGCTCTGGAGGTGGTGTCCTAGTCTGGATTGCGCAGAATCTAAGCAGATTCATTCCACAACATCTTGGTAGCTCCACACTGCCAAAAGCTGCACCAGCCGAATCTCCAAAGGAAATAGAGGTAATCTACTTGATGCGGCTGCATGGTGGTGTTTAAGGGTTGAATGATATTGCTAATGCTTTTCCTCATGAGTCCGATATAATATCTTAGTTCTGTATCAGTTGATATGCTCCTGGCCAGCTTCTGATCTTCTACCCTATTAGAAACTACAGCTCTGCTGCCAGTAGCTTAAATTACAGTATGCTCCATTCACTCATCATCTTAGGGCATGTTTTCTGTCAGCACCTCATATTTTAAAATTCACAGTCTTGTTTTGTGTACAGATTCTTAGAACTGAATCTTATATATTTCCATCTCAGACTGAGTTGCTTAGAGATTTGGAGTGTTTTTCATGATGAGGCTAGCAACTTCTTATTAAATACACTGCAATAATTATCTACCCTGCCCCATGACATTTCTTACATTCCATTTCTGACCTATCACAGGCTTGTTCTAGCATATTCAGTGGTTATCCGTCGGAAGGCCAATAGTCCTTTTCCTCATACCATCCTTGAAAGGCCTCTGCACACCCAGATAAATGTTAACAATCCAGCATTTCCCCTCACCAGCAATGTTGGAACAGAGCAGCTATAATGCCATGCTGCTGACCATCAGGTAGCCGACATGGCTAATATGCGTTCAATCCCATTCTCTAAGACTAGTCACCGTACCTCTCATTTTACTAAGCATAGCTACAACCCATCTGAACACTGCAACCCAGCATTATCCTGTCTCCAGAGCCAACTGTAGACCTGTAGATTGTCATTGCCCAGTAGGGAACATCACGCACAAGCGAGCAATCAGACAAATACAAAGGGAACACAACCACAACCAAGGGGGGCTGCTATTTTCCCTGACAATGCAAACTAGATTTCGACATCATGATGAAAGACTATTTTCCAACTATGGTTGATTGCTGCACCCAACTCTCATCTATTGGAAGCAGGAGTCAAAGAGGTTTTCACTTGCTTGTAGTGCCTAATGCATAGACAATGACAGCTTTCTCCTCCCTAATGTCCTCATCCTCCTTCCAGAAGGCTGCTCCTGTTTCCCCAGTTCCTAAGCATCCAGCTTATCAGAGCGCAGTACATCAGGATGATATGACACATCTGCCCAGACTATATTGGAGGCCCGTCCCCAGCTCCTGGTCCAAGCAACAGAACCATATCTTAGATAATATCCCACCATGGCCCTGGTTGGGGCATGGGCAGCATTAAACCTGCACTCTGCATGTGCCAGGGATTATGCAATGGGATCTTGAGCCGGGAACACAATGGGTAGCTCTTGTCTCCAAGTAACCAACTCTGCAACACATCTGGATCCTTAAAAGGGCTAGATACAGAAGAATGCTCCAGAATATATATGTCATAGCATCTGCCGCGTTACTGCGTACGTATGTCAATGAAGCAGTAATGATGATCATGGATGACCTCAACGTTAATTGAATGGAACCACTTCCTGTTGATGAATTCTGCCACTCAGTACCACATATGTACTTTTGATAGCACCCTGCACCCAGGGGAGCCCAGCTAGATTACCAAAATCCAGCTGCCCAGGCTGGAGCACTGATATTGTAATTGAGAACAAAATTAATTGATATGGCCTTGCTCAGGTGGCATTGGTCACTGTATTCATGCATTTATGGGTGCATGACTGAGAGATCCCACACAGTTTCATGTTCGGTACAACAATGACGGTCACGTCACCAGGAAAGGATGACCTCCAGTCCTGTATCAGGCATAGTTCCGTCAGAAGGTCCTGGGACATAGAAACCTGTGTTGGCAGTGTATCTCATTCATCCCAGGAAGTGGAATCAGAGCCAGGAATCTGTGGGTCTGCTGCACACCACATGCATTCTTAGGGTATTTGCAGCTGCGTCTCATCCCTGAGCAGGGTCCTCCTGGTCCTCCACACCAGCCTATTGCTGCCATTGCTTGCCATTGGCCCTGGTCTTCTTGCAATTTTCTTCTCAGGCAGGCAGCCGCAGTGAGTAACATGCCATCAGTGGCAGAGCCATGATGCTCTGCAGAAAGTACCTTAAATACAAATAGAGGGAAAGAATTTCTCAAATGTCAGAATAATCATCAATGGTATACCCTGCAGGTGAGGACTGAGTTTGCTTCACTGTTTAATTCTCAGGTTAATGAGTTGGAAACATGTGCTCAAATCCACGTATCCAAATTTGAATTCAATTAAAACCTGGAATAAAAGAAGTGTTCCTAATGACGACCACACAACCAATGTTTAGTGTTACCATCTCGTTCACCGTTGTCCTTTAAGAAAGGAAATCTGTTGTCCTTACCCAGACTGACCCTCAAGTTAGCTCAGACCTACAACTTTGTTGTTGACTCTTAAGTGTTCTCTGAAAGGGCCCTACAAGTCACTTAGGTAAAGGGCAATTAGAGATTGGCAATAAATGTTGGGGGCCCATGAATGAATATAAATCAACATTCGCATATAGTCTCAGCATATGCAGCAACTTAA
The DNA here is from genome assembly GCF_030684315.1 of Stegostoma tigrinum. Taxonomy (NCBI): domain Eukaryota; kingdom Metazoa; phylum Chordata; class Chondrichthyes; order Orectolobiformes; family Stegostomatidae; genus Stegostoma; species Stegostoma tigrinum. The sequence continues at coordinate 11,272,359 of NC_081369.1, read as the reverse complement.
TGAAGGTGCTGTGCCAGCTAAGTGACCCAACAACATCAAAGAGGGAGTGCCTATAGTGTTCCAGCACCCATTTGATCCCAGACCCACAACAAATACTTACCTTCTTACTGCATTCGGTGCAGACCACCATAGCATCTACATGATAGATGAAGGTGCAGTGTTGTATGGCTCATAAAATACCCCTGGAAGTTGGATGAATGGCGATTTCCCCTTCAGCCAGCATTGACCTTTTGTAATGTCATTGTAACTTCCACATTATTAGGGCGCTCAGGTTTAATGTGCAAGCACAATCAGTGTAATGCAAACCCCTTAGACCAGAATCTGACTCCTAAATAGCTTCACTCCACCCTCCACTCACTCTGCAAGTGGCCAATGAAGTAATTGCAAATTAAATGTGGTTGCTAAAATGTCCGAGCATTCAGCAAATATGGATCCTGAGCATTCACCCCTTAAGCTAGCATGTGGATTTTACCCATTTCTGGGAGCGTGGAATATTCAGTCTGGGCTCAGATTGATGATACCAAGAACGCCTAACAAACAGCAAACACCACCCCCCCCACCCCCCCATCCCCCCACTAAAACTGGACTGAGAACTAGTGTCTGAGATAACATGGTGTGAAGCTGGATGAACATAGCAGGCCAAGCAGCATCAGACAAGCAGGAAGTTTGACGTTTCAGGCCTAGACCCTTCTTCATTTTCTGAAGAAGGGCCTAGGCCAGCTCTGCACCTTGTTATCTCAGATTCCAGCATCTGCAGTTCCTACTATCTCAGAACTAGTGTCAACAGTTTCTGACATGGTCATTTGGTTCAATCAAAGTGCAGGGACAGCTGACATATGTCCTAAATGTTAAATAGACATATCAGTATGCCCATATAATGAGAATAGATCCCTGATGACAAACAGTCTGTCTGCATGTCTGTGCAGAACAGTACCTCAAAACACCAGTAGTAACAGGATTTGGCTCTGACTAAAGTGCCAACACATTAACAAGCAAGGCAAAACAATGCAAGGCAATGTTGCTGTGAGCGTGCAGATGGGTGTTCAGTGTGTGAGGGCTGAAAGAGCAAGCAAGCAGCTTTGAGATGTGGCTTAGCCTGATCTGGGCACTAGATGCCTGTCCATGTGCACCAGATGTCCTACTGCAGATATTTCAACATTAGTTGCTGGTCAGTCTTGCAGTGCAGGTCTGTGCTTCGTGAACAACCTGTCAGTGTAGCAGAGAGTTTCCATGGTTCACAAATGTCAGATACCACTGTCCTTGGACAAGGGGTACGAGCAACTGCTGCTGTTGATTGTGCCCTAAGATGCATTTTGTTATATCGCAATATAGTAGTCATTTCAGAGCTAGAGGTGAGCTGAATTCACCAGGTAGCCACTCTGACCTCATATTGAGTTTTCTCAATTTTTTTTGTGTTTTTCATGTCTTATAAGATAGGATGAGAACAGAAGAATATTAATTAGGCAAGTTGGGCTGGCACCAAGGTGTTTAATCATCAATAATCCCCCTTAATTGGCAATTCACCGCTGCCTAGTGAGAAACTCATCATGCCACTTGTGAAAGTCAAAAAGGTTGCATGTCTTTCATCTGACATTGAGCTGGTGTCATTGGACTTCTCATCTGATTCAGCCATATATGTTATAGTAGCCCATGTCACTCAGACCCTACGAGATTCTGCCCCCTGTCTTCAGTTCAGCTAGACAGTTTTTTTCCAAATCTGTGCATTCTTCCATTTATGGCCTCTTCTGCCTCCGCAGCTTTACTTGTTCCACGCTTGCGATTGTTATTTCCTTCCCTAAACCTCTCTGCCTCACTACCCATCTCTCCTCATTTAGGAAACTCTACAAAATCTATCTATCCAACCAAATTTTTCGTAATTTTATGTGATAACCATGCTGTGAAGCATCTTTGAAAACTTTATTCCTATGAAGGTGTTATATAAATGAATCACAAAATACAAAAAACATAACTGGAGTTCTATGCTGGGAGTTTGGCTTGTGTTTTCAAATTCTGTTGTGTAATGCTGTTATTAGATTAGAATTGTCACAGTGAGGTGGAGAAATATCCTTGGAACGCTAGAATGATAGAAGAATAGCAGCTTGAAACTAACTGCAAAGTTGCATACAGAAGAATAGAACATTGAAATTGTGTATGATTAAGACCGAAGGTATTATGTTGGAATAGTAATTAAGAGCAGTGTGAAGTTATACGCTGAAATTTTATGCAATCAAGCCAGTTAATGGTGTATGCAATTCTGTAAAATGGGCAAGGTTAATGGAAAACTAGAATTCAGTATAATCTGGTAAGATTTATTTCATTCTTTCAGGGATGTGGGCACCACTGGAAATATCTAATGTATGTTGCATATCTCAAATTGCCCTTGTATTGTGTGGTTTGTTGGGCCACTCAAAAATTGAAAACTCTGATGTGAAATTAGAATCACATGCAGGCTACACCAGGTAAGGATGGCAGATTAAGGACACTAGTTAACTAGGCAGACTGTACTCAGCAAAACTTGAGGCAACAAGTAAGACTAATATTTATATTCCAGGTTTATTAATTAAATTTAAATTCCACCAGCTGCAATGACAGCAGTTGGATCATGTCTCTGGAACATTAACCCAGGCTTCTGAATTATCTGCATTGTGCTATCATCTTCCCAATCTTATGCTAAACAGAAATATAATTTCATTATATGCACCTCCTGTAAACAGTAGGGCCCACTGGTTAGATGATTAAAATTTGGAAATAGTACATTAGAATTCCACACGTTAATGGGATTAATTAGTTTGATGAAATTTTATTCAAAGGGAACATGACTAGTTTGTTGATAGTGTTTACAATTTTTTATGACGTAGGAAATATGAGGGTAAATGGTGTTTGGAATTTCATACAATGGAGGTAGGCCATAGAGAATTGGAATTTGGTGTCCACATCAAGAATATCTTTTACTATATTCCACTCTCCTTGTTACAAATGTTGCTGACTTACATATGTTTGTTTAATTTTTTTTTAAACTCATCATCTAAATGTGGATTCCCAATGCAGATTAAGGAAGAAGAACCAAGCACAGGTAAATGTTGACCACAATCAGGGCCGAAATTACTAGCAGGCAATTGATTTTCTTGGATTTCACCATTGAAAACTGAACAGTAATTATTGGTGATGTTAAAAATTGGACAGCTGAATTTCTGGATTTGGCTGAATGCTTGGATTAAAGTTCATATTATGATCAAAAACACCTTTACATTGCTTCCATCATCCTTCAATTACTTGCTATATCACATTGATCATCATTATTGGTTGAGTCTGGCATTATCCACTTTCCTTTACTTAAGTGATTGTTTAATATTTTTAAATCTGAGTGCAACAATGGGCCAAAAGGGAGATTTTGTTGGAACTAATTAGGATTGAGTAATAGAACATAGAACATAGAACAGTACAGCACAGAACAGGCCCTTCAGCCCACGATGTTGTGCAGACCGTTGATCCTCATGTATGCACCCTCAGATTTCTGTGACCATATGCATGTCCAGCAGTCTCTTAAATGACCCCAATGACCTTGCTTCCACAACTGCTGCTGGCAACGCATTCCATGCTCTCACAACTCTCTGTGTAAAGAACCTGCCTCTGACATCCCCTCTATACTTTCCTCCAACCAGCTTAAAACTATGACCCCTCGTGTTAGCCATTTCTGCCCTGGGAAGTAGTCTCTGGCTATCAACTCTATCTATGCCTCTCATTATCTTGTATACCTCAATTAGGTGCCCTCTCCTCCTCCTTTTCTCCAATGAAAAAAGTCCGAGCTCAGTCAACCTCTCTTCATAAGATAAGCCCTCCAGTCCAGGCAGCATCCTGGTAAACCTCCTCTGAACCCTCTCCAAAGCATCCACATCTTTCTTATAATAGGGCGACCAGAACTGGATGCAGTATTCCAAGTGCAATCTAACCAAAGTTTTGTAGAGCTGCAACAAGATCTCACAACTCTTAAACTCAATCCCCCTGTTAATGAAAGCCAAAACACCATATGCTTTCTTAACAACCCTGTCCACTTGGGTGGCCGTTTTAAGGGATCTATGTATCTGCACGCCAAGATCCCTCTGTTCCTCCACACTGCCAAGAATCCTATCCTTAATCCTGTACTCAGCTTTCAAATTCGACCTTTCAAAATGCATCACCTCGCATTTATCCAGGCTGAACTCCATCTGCCACCTCTCAGCCCATCTGTGCATCCTGTCAATGTCCTGCTGCAGCCTACAACAGCCCTCTATACTGTCAACGACACCTCCGACCTTTGTGTCGTCTGCAAACTTGCTGACCCATCCTTCAATCCCCTCATCCAAGTCATTAATAAAAATTACAAACAGTAGAGGCCCAAGGACAGAGCCCTGTGGAACCCCACTCACCACTGACTTCCAGGCAGAATATTTTCCTTCTACTACCACTCGCTGTCTTCTGTTGGCCAGCCAATTCTGTATCCAAGCAGCTAAGTTCCCCTGTATCCCATTCCTCCTGACCTTCTGAATGAGCCTACCATGGGGAGCCTTATCAAATGCCTTACCATTTCCTGAGGATATTTATTCAGTTATTCAGAATTTGCATTTAAATGTTTTGTCACAATCTGGAATTGAACAGATGAAGAATTTGGATAAACAAACATTTTCTGATTCATTTTGCCTTCCTCGATTACTCTCCCTTCTATGCAGGGCAATGACTTCTGTGCTACATTTTCACAGACACTGGTTACTGTCGCTGCCTATCTCTCAAAGTTATCCTTGTGTGCTCTTGGATTGTTGAACTATTTGACTGTAGGGGCAATCCACCTCAGATTTGATCTTGCCTTTACCCAATTAACACATTTATTTTCCACTTGCAGCCACTTATGAGCAATCAGAAATGGAAACCTTGTCTTGTATTTATTTTTTGACTACCTTCTGAAACTCATTCTAATTGTGTTTCACCCATTATGGTCAGCTATTTCAGAATAGGTGTCTAACCTGTGATGTTTCTCATCAGTAAGCTACAACTGTCTATGTTTCAGCCGTGGGAGCAAGTAGGGAAATATGTGGAATCATATGCATTAAGAAAAAAGACTATTGCTTAAATCTTTTTAATTTCCTTAGCAATCCATGTAGTACATTGCAGCTTAGTGCAACTTAGTAATTTTTATTGATGGTGACTGTGATACCCTCGCCAGATCCACAACCAGCACCAGCTCCAGATCCATCTCCAGCTCCAGATCCATCTCCAGCTCCAGATCCAGCTCCATCCCAAATTCCGGCACAAGCTCCAGCTCTAATTCCAGAAAGTGTTCCAGCTCCGGATGACCAACCACAAAGTCAGCCATCTCCTGTTGTAGAAAACCCATTGGTCCAGGACCAGCGGTAAGCTATGTGTCATCAGCAAAACCTATATCCTTTTTTAAGCAATTCCATCAATGGAATGATATTTTTGACATTCAATATGATCCACTTATCATAACTAACATTTCTGGTCACTGGAAACTAATCCCAGAGGTTAACTCGCTATAAGACAGACAATGCTACCTGAAGATTTTGGGATTGGTGCTTTTAGTAATCTTTGCATTTCAAGCCAGTTTTAGTGCTTTTGGCAAGACTGTGACCCAAATCTTCTAACTTGGGTCAGAGTCCATATTCCTGACCCAGATTAGGCAAAACATTACGTAGTTACCTACCTCTGATTTATTTTTTTGGCCTTCCTTCAATGGACCTACCAATCGGAAAGGCAATGGCCTAGTGGTATTATCACTGGACTGTTGATCCAGATAATGTCCTGGGGACCCAGGTTCAAATCCCACTGTGGCAGATGGTGGAATTTGAATTCAATAATTATCTGGAATTAAGAATCTCTTGATGACCTTGAACCCATTGCCAATTGTTGGGAAAACCCCATCTGGTTCACTAATGTCCTTTAGGGGAAGGAAACTGTCATCTCTACCTGGTCTGGCCTACGTGCAACTCCAGATCCACAGCAATGTGATTGACTCTTAGCCCTCTGGGCAGTTAGGAATCAGCAACAAATGCTGCCTAGTCAGCGAGGCCCTCATCCCATGAATGAATAAACGAAAAGAAAATGCATGCAGGATGATCCTGCAGAGGTCATGAAGTACAGGTAATTTGCTAGGCAGCAGTGAGAAGAACTTTTTTTAGAACACAACCCTTTATATGACACTAGCTGTGGTATTCTGGTAACTGAAAAGTTCAAATGTCCAAAGCCTCTTTGGGAAATTACAGAACAAAAGAAGTGGATAAAGGGACAGGGCAGCAGGTGATTGAAATTGAAAGGTAGATCGGGATGGTCTGGTCAAACTGGCGAGTTAATCAGATTGGGATGGGGTTTACAGTTGGGTTGGGTTGGGTTCGGGGTACCTAGATGATAAAGTGGCCTGGTTAGGTCAGGCCAAGCATTTGCCTAATCCAGTGTATTCGAGTCAGAGAATAATCAGGGTTCGGGGGATGTGATCAGGTGGTTTGTGGGATAGTCAGGCTGGAAGATTGTTAGATGTTTGAATGAGATTTGGGTGGTGACGTTGGATGTAGTGTGCAGGGTGGTCAGGCCAGGAAGATGGAGTACTACACAATTTAATTTCTTTAGAATGTAGGCCATATGAAATTAAAGGCAACAGCTTTGGTATCAGGGATAACACGGTATCGAGCTGGATGAACACAGCAGGCCAAGCAGCATCAGAGGAGCAGGAAAGCTGATGTTTCGGGCCTAGACCCTTCTTCAGAAAATCAATTTAGTTTCCTGAAAAAGTGATTACATAAATCAGAACAGAGTTGCCATATAGAAGCAAGTAGGACAGAAGGGAGCATAAATTCAAGTGAATTAAAATGAGAATTTACACATTAATCAAAAAGCGGAATATTCTGGAGCTTGGAAATAAAATAAAAACTAAATTTGCTGAAAATACTTCATCAGTCAGGCAGCATCTGTGGAGAGAAAATGTTAACATTTTAGGTCAATTACCTCTCATCAGCACTGTGAAAAGTTAGGATAGGGTTTGAGCAAAGGTTGGCAGGACAAAGATAAATTAAGGAATGTCTGTGAGAGGGTGGAAGACGGAATGATTAATTATTAAAATAATTAGTTTTCAACAGGGCCAAAAGAGAAAGGAAATGAAGCAAGAAAATTAAGGAACAGGGAAACAAAAATCATGCTTAGAACAGGTATGCTGCTTCCTGAAACAAAAATAAGAGAAAAACTAAAATATGGAGAGGCAACACAATGTGTGGGACAGCGTTTACACCGTTCAGTGTTTCTTTAATGTTTCTACATTGGTCTCCTTCCTTCCATGCTACTACCTCTAAATGTGCTCTCTTCTGTTGTGCTATCTTTGGTAGTCCTTTAAGCCCGTTCTGTTGCTGGTATTCTTTACTAATTAGCTTGTTGCTGACATGTCTCTGCTTCATTCTCTACTGGAAACATGAGGATGTTTTAAAATTTTCATATTTTGCAGGGAAGAAGGTCAAAGTGGTGGAATGTTCAGGTGGTTTGTACAAGGGCTGGAAAAGGTGTTACCACAACCAGAAGGAAAATCTAAACCAGGCAGTCTCAATATGGCAGCAGCTGGGGCGGCCAGTGCTCCCCAGGAAGAAAAGGAGGTCTGTATGTTTCATGTCTTTCAATTGCTTCTTTATCTGAAACTGAATGTACACTGAAGGGAAAACATGCTGCCATACGATGCGTACTGTTGAAGACAAAGCACAGCTTCATACATATAGTACAAATAAATCTAGCTATCTCATTTTCTCAGGAGCGATTTAAAAACTCAAGGATATAGAAATATAATGTTAACAATTAATTCTCCAAACAAACTTTAAGGAAATAGCAAAGATGATTGGCAAGATAATTCCACATTTTAAATCAATGTGTTGTAAAGGTGGACTCATCCACTTCTGACGAGGAAAATAAGATAGACTTGCATTTATAGCATGCCTTCCACATCCTTAAAATACCCAAAAGGTCTTTACAGCTACTAAAGGACTTTTGCAATATAATGTTTACCAGGAGAATCCCTCATCCTTCTTTAGAAGTGTGCCATTGAAAATCCTTTTTACTGCCTGAGAGATTTACCTAAGCTTAGTGTTTCTTCCAAAAGACAGCATCTCCCCTGATACCACACCAAAGTGTCACAGTAGTGGATATGTGCTGAGTTCCCTAGAGTATGGCTTATATGAACACCTCTGGCTTAGAGGCAAGGGTGGCATTGCTGAGTGACTGAGATTATTTGTTTGTTTGTTAAATATGGGGACAGGATACGAGTATGTCAAATTATACATAAGAATGTTGTTCAAATAATTAATTCCAGATTTTTAAAAATTGCATTCAAACATTTGCCATGGCAGTATTTAAACATGGGTCCTTGGAACATTAACTGGGACTCTATATTAATAGCCTAGCATCAACATTATGGGTCATTGCTCCACTTCATCATGACCTTTGGCTAACTAAACACCCATCATTCTTCTCTTCTTTGACTGAGGTTTATCTTCTATTTCAGTCTTCTTCCTGTGCGCAGTACTGCTAAGAGTTATGGTTTATTAACCTTTGCTAGTCACCAGTCCTGGGCATGATCAGAGACATCCGTAACTCTAATTGGCTTACCAATGCATGAATATTACTTGGTCCATCTCAGATTGGCTAGAGAGTGTGGCAATAATCTTTCATTTGATTCTCTACAAGTGATGATCAGCTTACTGATATCACTTCCTATGATATCCTGACTTGTTCCCTGAGATGGTATCACTTCTGGGATCATCCGTTTTATCCCTTACTAACTTTATCCATCACCACAAGATAATGATGCACCGACAGAGTAATTTGTTGCCTGCTTAGGGGACAAGTAATATTGCATCCAAATGATTAAATATCATCCCAGCTGAATAACTGATTCATCTAAATGTTCCGGAGAATCCAAAAGCCTATCAGTATCTTTTAATTAAAAATGATATGTGTGCCTCCACAATAATTGTTGATACCTGAAAAAAGTCAACTAAAGTCATTTTTCTCCAAAAGATACAGGATTCAAATGAGTGAGAATAACACCTGATAACATCTGTTTCAGTAACTGAAAAGGTACCATTACAAAAAAAGTAAAATTCATAAAGCTCAAAATGGCCATGCAAGGCTCGTACATGTAGGCCTGTTACATACTTTAACTCACAAATATCAACCAATTCAAAAACACAGAGCACTGGACCATTAAAAAAGAGCCAATAAGTGGTAAGGCCATATGATTATTCTGCCATAGTAAAAATGTTTTACAACCAACTAAATTAAATAAAATTTAATACCTAACTTGCTTGATAAGGTAAAAATTATTGAAAAGTAACTCAAACCTACACATCCTTGCGCCTCAACTCCACCTCCTGAGGACCCCATAATTGCCCAGTCCAGGATTCTTAGACTTATCTTGAGGGACTGCTTGTATTTCTAATCCTGTCCACTGCGGGTTTTGATACTGCTGATATTAGAGAGCTGTTGGCTCTCTAATTTTCTGCCTGGTCAAGGGATGGCTGTCCCTTACCTAGCAATTAAAGTTTGTTGGATAGTTGAATAGCAATGAGCAGTCAGTATTAGTGGCAATGCATTCGTTATTCCACTTTCCAGGTGACAGGCTGGGAAAAAAATCATAAGCCTTTCTGATGACTGTGAAAATAAAAGTTTTATTTCCTGCTGTTACAGGAACCTGCAAAACCACAGACAGAACAATCCATTGCTGAAACAAGTGAGTCATGGAGGTTGAATGATAATTGCTAGAATATAATTATCACTTTTTTTTATTCATTTACATGATTTGGGTTATTCCTGGAAGGCAAACATTTTATTACCAATCCCTAAATTCCTCTTAGATATTGGTGGTCATAGAGTCATAGAGTTATACAGCACAGAGACAGACCCTTTAGTCCAACTGATCCATGCTGACCAGATATTCTAAACTGATCTAGTTCCATTTGCCAGCAGTTGGCCCTCATCCTTATAAATCCTTCCTTTTCATGTCCCCATCCGGATGCCTGTTAAATGTTACAATTGTACCGAACTCCACCACATCCTCTGGCAGATCATCTCCAAAGCAGGGAAACCAGATATGAATGCAGTGTTCTGCGGCAGCTGCAGTCTCTACCTCTTCTATGTTGTAGGAACACCCAATGTGCTATTAGATAATGAATTTCAGGCTTCTGACCCAATGGCAGTGAAGGATCAGCAATATCTTTCCAAGATACAATGTTTTATGCGTTGTTGGTGAGTTTGTGGTGGTGATGTTCCCTTGTGTCTGCTATCTTCAATCTTCTAAATGGTGTAGGTTGGTGAATTGGTGGGGAAGCTTTGGGGAGTTGTTGTGTTGAATATTGTAGATGGTATACTCTGTAGCCATGCTGTGAGAGGATAACTGAGTGAATGTGTAAGGTGTTGAATGTATGCCAGTTTCCTAGCTGATTTGGTGTGAATAGCGCTGAACTCCTTGGTATTGTTTGAAACATACTCATCCATGCATAAAGAGACTATTCATTAAATTCCTGACATGTAGCCTATAGGTGCTGAAAGGCTTTGGGAAGCCAGGAATTGAGTAATTCAATCAGAAAATGTATCAAGTCTCTTAACTTCTCTTATATCCACAATATTTATGTGACTAAAAATGTTAAGATGTTGATTAAGGTAAACCTCCAGAATGTTTGTTTATTTGGTAAAGGCTTAAAATTTCACCAGGACACAACATCAATTGGCATGGCTTGCTCAGGTTATTGTATGGAACTTGGGAAAAATGCCAAAAAGTCAATGCTCTTCATATGAGCAATAGTCTTTCGATCTGACCTGTTTTCATAGTCCAGTAGTCCTACTTTCCTTTGTCTAGGAGTGATTTGAAAGGATAGCTTTCCTATCCTCAAGGGCATAAGTCTGTCAGTTGTGTTTTCTTCATAATTCTATGGTTTCATGGTCACTTTCATTTTTCAGAGCTTTTCAAATCTTTCCTTGTATTTTTATTTTACTATACCAGACCATCCTAGTGAATCTATACCACACCATCCCTGTATCTTTAACAGGTGTCCAACACAAATCACAAGAAACAGCTGTGGTCTTACTAAGGAGGTTGATTAACTGACCATCAAATACTTCCAGATGATCACACTTCAATAGGATGGATGTTGTTAAACTTGAGAGGGAGCAGGAAAGATTTACAAGGATGTTGCCAGGGTTGGAATGCATAGAATCCTTACAATGTGGGAACAGGCCATTGGGCCCAACACCAACCCTCCAAAGAGCATCCCATCCAGACTCATCCCTGTAATGTAGTCCAGTAATTCTTCCTGTAAGCCTGCATTTCTCATGGCTAATATACCTACCTACACATCCCTGAACACTATGGGTAAATTAGCCTGTCCAATCCATCTAACGTGCACATCTTTGGACTGTGGGAGGAAACTGGAGTGCCTGTGGAAGCCATGCAGACATGGGGAGAATGTGGAAACATCACACAGACAGTCGCCTGAGGGTGGAATCGAACCGGGCTCCATGGCGCTGTGAGGCAGCAGTGCTAACCACTGAGCCACTGTGCTGCCCAAGGTTGGAAGCTTTGAGTTATAGGGAGAGGCTGAATAGGCTGGGGCTTTTTTTTACCTCGAGCATTGGAGGCTGAGAGGTGACCTTGTAGAAGTTTATAAAATCATGAGGGAGATGGATAGGGTCAATAGCCAAAGTCTTTTTCCTAGAGTTGATGAGTCCAAAACTAGAATGTATAGGTTTAGGGTGAGAGGGAAGAGATTTAGAGGGTGGCACGTATATGGAATGAGCTGCCAGAGGAATTGATGGAAGCAGGTGCAATTACAATATTTAAAAGTCATCTGAATGGTTATATGAATAGGAAGGGTTTAGAGGGATATGGGCCAAATGCTGGCAAATGGCACTAGGTTAGATCGAGATGTCTGGTCAGCACGGACAAGTTGAACCAAAGGGGCTGTTTCTGGCTATGACTCTGTGAGTCAGGTGGGGACCTCATTGACATGTGTAAGTTGCGGACATGTTAGACAGTCGGGAGCTTAGTTTGATTTAAATTCCTGATCATGGGATCATGGCCGTTGTCAGGTCACTCTGCAGCAAAATAAGAAACCTCTGAAGATAGATTGGAGGATCTGGGACCAGTCCTTGTAGCAGAGAATGCCAAGGGGACATTTGAATGAAGTTTTCAAATTCATGAGGGGGCTGGTTAAAATAGATAGGGAGCAATTGTCCCCTGCCATAAAACAACCAAGAATGAAAGGGCACAATTATAAAGTATTCTGCAAAAGAAGCAAAAGTGATGTGAGAGAGAGCTTTTTGTTTACATAACCAGTAATTAGAGTCTACAACACATTGCCTGGAAGTACAGGTGGAGGCAGCTTCCATATGATAACTTAAACAGAAGAAATTTTCAGTTATACAGCAAAGGCAAAGAATAAGTCATAATCAACAACCTTTCCAAGTGAAGTCTCACACACACCGATCGGCAATTATAGCCTCTGCATCGGGAAGTCACTGCCACATACAGATCTTGGAGGTCTGCGCAGCAACAAAAAATGTTAGAGGGAATGTATCAGAGATAATGGGAACTGCAGATGCTGGAGAATCCAAGATAACAAAGTGTGAAGCTGGATGAACACAGCAGGCCAAGCAGCATCTCAGGAGCACAAAAGCTGACGTTTTGGGCCTAGACTGCTCTCTGATGAAGGGTCTAGGCCCGAAACGTCAGCTTTTGTGCTCCTGAGATGCTGCTTGGCCTGCTGTGTTCATCCAGCTTCACACTTCGTTATCTTATGTTAGAGGAAATGTTAGTCGTAATGCTCATTCAGAGAGTTGGTACAAACAACGGTGTAGCCAGCAGGGAATCCTGCCTCAGCACATAACAATTTAGTGAATTCTATGAGGTAGCTCTATAGTTTAGGCTTTTTTTTAACTTCCCTTGTGGATCAGGACATTCTGTGTCATGCCCCGTAAGTAAACTTTAGGCCTCCCCTGTCCTAGACTTCCCATCATCTTCTCTGAACACCCTCATTTTGCTGAAATTTCCAATCAAGTCTGCATGCCAGGTCACATTTCCTGCTGCCTTTGAGTAGGGATCCAACAGTGAATATGGAAACAAGTCTCTCAGATTGTGATGGTGGCTTCCTACTCAGCTGTCTCCAGCATACTGCACTTCTACTGATTTAGATCCGGGATTTAAATCAGGGGTTACAAGTTCTCATTACAACATTATATTCTATTCTTGCCATAAAACGCAGTATTTAACTAAATTTTCATGACCTTATTGATTTGAAGTGCTGCTTTACTGAGGCTGGAGTCTCAAGTCTCGCTGTTTATTCACATTCCCCATTCAAAACATAATGATTAAATTTCTCTTGGGGGCATGGCATGGATTTGTACAAAGTGAACTTGGAAATATTATAAATAAAGAAACGTGAAATCTCAGCAGCACAGATTCTTTTTTGATGGTTGGGATGAGGGGAAAGCTGAGAAGTAGGATATCAAATCTTGGTGTCATTTAGTTGATGGATGAAATAAATTTGCCAAGTTCAGCTTTATTTAGAATTGTGCACTTATGATTTATTGTTAGTTCATGTTTTTCTACTTCTCCATTAAGCTTAATATTCTAGAAAACATTATATAATATGTGCAAGGTTACTCAATACCAATAATATGAGCATGAATTTTCCTCAATCTCTGCATTTGTAGTTTACATATTAATATCGAAGAAACAGAGATGGAGGAAGCAGAGGAATTACAGAAAACAAGAATTGGAATGGAGAGGAATAACACAAAAGGAGACAATTGAAGAGAGAGAGAGAGAGAAAAGGGACAATGAATCAGAAGAAAGTTGAAAAATACATTTTGAATTGATGAGCGTTTAGTTGTTCATCTGATTTTCACAGTGTCTTTGTTTTAGGTAGGTAGGTATGTTGAGAGAGAATTAGTGGTCCTCAGGCACAATTAAGTTTATACAAAGAATTCCAGTTCTGTAATAGCCTTGAGCAAAATTTCCATAGGTCAGTGTTCCTCTGAACCAAGGCTTTGTCTTTTAATGACTCATAAACACTGATATAAATTGGTTAGGTCCAATACGGCCCCCCAACCTGCACTTGATTAAGTGTTGCTTATGCTTGGAATTTGAAGGTATCTTTTATTTGTCAGTGCCTGAGCCTGCGGCTAAGCCAGAGCCTGAGCCAAAAGTAGAACTTGTTGTGACACTTAAAGAGGCCACTGAGCAACAGACAGAACTGCCAACAGACGCTGATTGCATTGTCAATGTCATTGACATGCCTCACTCGTCAGCCAGTGGAAGCAGGTAATAAAATACTTAATGCTTGCAAGAAATATAAAATGTAGACCATTTGAATTAATTCATGTGTAGTAGTTTGTAACTGAAGTCACTCACAAGGAAGAAGGGTCTTTCTGAAGAAGGGTCTCGGCCCGAACTGTCAGCTTTCCTGCTCTCTGATGCTGCTTGGCCTGCTGTGTTCATCCAGCTCTACACCTTGTTATCTCACTCACAAGGGTACTATTCTCACTAAAGCCCTATAATGGCTTCCGACTAGAAACCTGGTTTCTTTCTACATTTCTTTCGCCACTCTTGTTAATTCAGTAATCCAGCATTATAGCTCAAATAGCTTTTGCTAGTGCTGTTATACAAACAGACCATTGTCACAATTTTCCCAAAACAAAATGAGATAAAAAGTCAAGACAAAGCTGCATCATTGCGATCCAGGTGCTAATTTCCTGTCACCAATTCTACTTCCTAATAGCTATTGCACACAAATATATGAATTCACTCATCACTTCTCTTCCAAACAATCAGCAGTGCATGCACTCCGTTTGGTATTTCAGGGGAAATGTTAACATGGGGTGAGCATGTGGGATTGGGCAGGGGAAGTTAAACTGAAAGACATGAACACATTGGGAAGGCAGCTCCTCTCGGGATCTTTCCAAGACATGACATACTCCCAGGAGCTGGATTGGTTTTTAAAATATGAGAACGACATTGGTAGCTCCTGCTTTGTGCAGATATTACAGTAGGAGCTGGGCTTCCCCATGCCTCCAAAAATCTGGCAGCTGAAACAATGCAAGAACCACTTCAGGTGAAGATAGGTCTCTTTATGCCACTGCTGGTGGGTCAGGATGAGCAAATGTTATTCCCCTCCCCAAATCCATATAAAGACTCATGGTAACAAAATGTGAGGCTGGATGAACACAGCAGGCCCAGCAGCATCTCAGGAGCACAAAAACTGACGTTTCGGGCCTAGACCCTTCATCAGAGAGGGGGATGGGGTGAGGGTTCTGGAATAAATAGGGAGAGAGGGGGAGGCGGACCGAAGATGGAGAGAAAAGAAGATAGGTGGAGAGAGTATAGGTGGGGAGGTAGGGAGGGGATAGGTCAGTCCAGGGAAGACGGACAGGTCAAGGAGGTGGGATGAGGTTAGTAGGTAGATGGGGGTGCGGCTTGGGGTGGGAGGAAGGGATGGGTGAGAGGAAGAGCAGGTTAGGGAGGCGGAGACAGGTTGGACTGGTTTTGGGATGCAGTGGGTGGAGGGGAAGAGCTGGGCTGGTTGTGTGGTGCAGTGGGGGGAGGGGACGAACTGGGCTGGTTTAGGGATGCAGTTGGGCGCACTGACCTCTACATCGCCGAGGCCAGACGCCAACTCTCCGACACCACCTCCTACCGCCCCCTCGATCATGACCCCACAACCGAGCACCAAACCATCATCTCCAACACCATTCATGACCTCATCACCTCAGGGGACCTCCCACCCACAGCCTCCAACCTCATTGTTCTCCAACCCCGCACGGCCCGTTTCTATCTCCTTCCCAAAATCCACAAACCTGCCTGCCCTGGTCGACCAATCGTCTCAGCCTGCTCCTGCCCCACCGAACTCATCTCCACCTATCTGGACTCCATTTTCTCCCCTTTGGTCCAGGAACTCCCCACCTACGTCCGTGACACCACCCACGCCCTCCACCTCCTCCAGGACTTCCAATTCCCTGGCCCCCAACACCTCATTTTCACCATGGACGTCCAGTCCCTATACACCTGCATTCCGCATGCAGATGGCCTCAAGGCCCTCCGCTTCTTCCTGTCCTGCAGGCCCGACCAGTCCCCCTCCACCGACACCCTCATCCGCCTAGCGGAACTCGTCCTCACCCTCAACAACTTCTCTTTTGACTCCTCCCACTTCCTACAGACTAAGGGGTGGCCATGCGCACCCGCATGGGCCCAAGCTATGCCTGCCTCTTTGTAGGTTACATGGAACAGTCCCTCTTCCGCACCTACACAGGCCCCAAACCCCACCTCTTCCTCCGGTACATTGATGACTGTATCGGCGCCGCCTCTTGCTCCCCAGAGGAGCTCGAACAGTTCATCCACTTCACCAACACCTTCCACCCCAACCTTCAGTTCACCTGGGCCATCTCCAGCACATCCCTCACCTTCCTGGACCTCTCAGTCTCCATCTCAGGCAACCAGCTTGTAACTGATGTCCATTTCAAGCCCACTGACTCCCACAGCTACCTAGAATACACCTCCTCCCACCCACCCTCCTGCAAAAATTCCATCCCCTATTCCCAATTCCTCCGCCTCCGCCGCATCTGCTCCCACGACAAGACATTCCACTCCCGCACATCCCAGATGTCCAAGTTCTTCGAGGACCGCAACTTTCCCCCCACAGTGATCAAGAACACCCTCGACCGCGTCTCCCATATTTCCCGCAACACATCCCTCACACCCGGCCCCCGCCACAACCGCCCAAAGAGGATCCCCCTCGTTCTCACACACCACCCCACCAACCTCCGGATACAACGCATCATCCTCCGACACTTCCGCCATCTACAATCCAACCCCACCACCCAAGACATTTTTCCATCCCCACCCCTGTCGGCTTTCTGGAGAGACCACTCTCTCCGTGACTCCCTTGTTCGCTCCACACTGCCCTCCAACCCCACCACACCCGGCACCTTCCCCTGCAACCGCAGGAAATGCTACACTTGCCCCCACACCTCCCCCCTCACCCCTATCCCAGGCCCCAAGATGACATTCCACATTAAGCCGATGTTCACCTGCATATCTGCCAATGTGGTATACTGCATCCACTTCCCCGGTGTGGCTTCCTCTACATTGGGGAAACCAAGCGGAGGCTTGGAGACCGCTTTGCAGAACACCTCTGCTCAGTTCGCAACAAACTACTGCACCTCCCAGTCGCAAACCATTTCCACTCCCCCTCCCATTCTTTAGATGACATGTCCATCATGGGCCTCCTGCACTGCCACAATGATGCCACCCGAAGGTTGCAGGAACAGCAACTCATATTCCGCCTGGGAACCCTGCAGCCTAATGGTATCAATGTGGACTTCACCAGTTTCAAAATCTCCCCTTCCCCAACTGCATCCCTAAACCAGCCCAGTTCGTCCCCTCCCCCCACTGCACCACACAACCAGCCCAGCTCTTCCCCTCCACCCACTGCATCCCAAAACCAGTCCAACCTGTCTCCGCCTCCCTAACCTGCTCTTCCTCTCACGCATCCCTTCCTCCCACCCCAAGCTGCACCCCCATCTACCTACTAACCTCACCCCACCTCCTTGACCTGTCCGTCTTCCCTGGACTGACCTATCCCCTCCCTACCTCCCCACCTATACTCTCTCCACCTATCTTCTTTTCTCTCCATCTTCGGTCCGCCTCCCCCTCTCTCCCTATTTATTCCAGAACCCTCACCCCATCCCCCTCTCTGATGAAGGGTCTAGGCCCGAAACGTCAGCTTTTGTGCTCCTGAGATGCTGCTGGGCCTGCTGTGTTCATCCAGCCTCACATTTTGTTGTCTTGGATTCTCCAGCATCTGCAGTTCCCATTATCTCTAAAGACTCATAGTGCATGTTTGGATGACAAAGCACTCCTTCAGAAAAGTACAAGAGGGGGATTTCCTCAGAAAAGCACAAATTTGACACTGACCAGAAATTGAGATAATAAGCACATAATGTTATTAAGGTTGAAATATTCGATTTTTAAAGTTTGAGAGTGAAATAAGATGCAGCAAGATGGAGAGTTTTCGGGAAGAACTCAAAGGAAGCAGATAATTGACTGCTGTGACCTCAATGATGAAGTAAATAGCGCGGAGTGAAATGGAATGCAATCAGAAAGAGATTTCTAGAATTGGGCAAGGATTTTGAAATCCAAGTAACATAAAACAAAGAATTGCAGATGCTGAAGATCTGCAATGATAAACAGAAATTGTTGGTGAAACTCAGCAGGTCTGGCAGCATCTGTGGGATGAAAGCAAAGTTAACATTTTGAAACTAGTGACTCTTCATCAGAACCAGTTCCGTCACAACCTGGGGACTGCCTGTACGTGATTTTGGTGATGACCTAGGTATAAGGTTTGAATTTAATTCAAGACCCAACTGGACCTGAGTTTAGCCCATAAAATATGATTTTCCCTTTTATTTCATTTGTTGAAAAGTTGTAAAAACCTATTGGTGCAAAGTAAAATTTAAGAACTGAATCAATTTTATCCCATTTTATCTCTCAACATTTTTCCCTAATGATTTTCAGTATGTTTGGCTGGATGACTCAAAGCCTGGGAAAAGTGATCCCTAAGCCTGTAGGGAGCTCTGTGCCGGTAACTACCATATTGAAAATGGAACAAGCACCCCAAGAAACTAAGGTATGTTCTGATGGCTCTTGACTAATATTATTCCAATTTCTCACAGCATATTAATACTTAATCATTTGTGAGTTATTCTTTGTTGGTATTTCAAGAAGGATATAATTGTTTGGGCCATACATTTCTGTTGAAGATCTGGGTTAAAAGCCATACCATAGGATATTGCCTAAACCTGTGTAATTGCATCTGACTTTGATGAAACTTTGACTTGGCAAAATGAGGGTTACCTGACCTGCCTTTGCACTGCCCGACCAAAACACCTTAAATCCATTCTCAGATTAGCATCCCATTCTGAAGTGATATAAATCATGGATAACTAAAGACAAGGAAACAATGCTGGCTCATCCAACAAAGCCCATATTCCCCTGATTGAATTAAGAAAATGAACATTTTCTCCATCAAGTATCCTTGAATGTTTTACATTTGGCAATATAATGCAAATCATTTTTGTATTGCAGGTCTGAAGAGACTGAAATTGGTTTGAGACTAAATTTAATCCTGATTCAAGCATGCTCAGTGAACTTTATCTCATCACTATGGGCTAAATTTGATTCAAAAAATGAAAGATTAGAGTTTTTATACCATTCAATCCCTGTAGTAGCAGCATGTTCCATATTTAAAGTAAAGTTGCCCTCATCTTACCAAACCTTAAGGCTGCTCTCTCATTTGCGAGAGACCGCTTTGGTGGTCCAACTCAAACGCCACCACAGCTCAGGTGAGGGGAGAAGTTGAGAAGGAGAGCCCTTCAGCTGCTGTGGGAATTGAATCCACACAGTTGATATATCTCTGCACTGAAAACCTGCCACAAACCAACTATGGTAAGCAACCCAATCTGTGCACTTCTTGGTCAAATATGGATGAGGACATGTGGCACATTATGTGATCTTGCCTGTCAGAAATGGCTTTCATGGTTCCTCCTTTTTGGTTTAACCTTCACCTCACTCTATTTTCCAATGAATACATTGTGTGCTGTAAAACTATATGCAGCTGATAAGCAATGTTGATCTATGGAGTGAGTTGCAGCAGGAAATGGGATCTTGGTAACAACTATGTATCTCATGGCCATGGTACACATTCTAGGTTTATTGGATGTGTTACTTCACTGTACAGATTATTGTGTTCAAATTAATTTCATCATCCAATTCATTCCCTTCAAAGACTTTAAATCTGTTATGTCAGTCTTACATTTCCCTTAAAATCTGTAATTTTGCAAGTTCAAACTTAGTGTCACCTGACAACAAATTTCTGCACTCCCTTTCTTTAATTTGAGATTGTCAGTGTCCAATCAAGCCATCTGTAAATTTTGAACCTGCATCACAAATTTTTGGCCCTTGCACTTCAACTGTCTGTGCAACGATCTGACTGCTGTCATAAATAAGTTGAGTTCTTGCATTGTGATCTGTTTCAGTGAGTTTGTAATTGATGCAAGTAGTGGATTTGATTCTGAATGCCAGTGAAGTTGATCCTAGAATCAAATCTAGAGCTCTGAGTTCAGTGGCTTTAGCAGTTAATTCATTATATGATATCTGACGGTAAAAGATACCAGATATACTAATACAGCTACTCAGCATGTTTTCCACAGCAATAGGAAACCAAAGAAGTCATTCTCAAACACTGTTTCACCAAATTACATGGTTTACATTCACCAATTTGAAACTTCCTTCAATATCTATCATGTTTCTTTCCAAGGTCCCAATGGAGGAGAAGGAATCACAACTGATTGTGACTGATGTTACAGAGGAAGTGCCCAACGCTGCAACCTTTATAGAAGGTATTACCATCAATCTTAGTTAACCATAGACTACAGGAACCATAGAGGTCTCTCTCTGTTAGAGACACAAAGAGAGTTATGTGGTTCTAGCTTTAGGGCCATCACATTGCATCCAACACAGAAACAGGAATCCCTCCCACTTATACGGCTTGCCTTGGGTGCATTGGAAAGATTAGCAACTTGAATATCTACCTACTTGATCATTTCATGTACATTCTAGGAAGTCCTAGAATAACGCTCAAATCTGGAGATTCTAACTCAGAGGCAGGGTCCTTGTCTACTGAGCCACAAGATTCAGATATGTCACAAAAATTAACAAGCACATCAATTTTATTGAAGGAAAGTGGGGTGAGGATTATCAAATCAATCACGATCTCATTGACTGATGGAATTAACTCATTGGGCTGAATAGTCTACTACAGCTCTTGTATCTTATGATCTTGTGGCCTTAAGTATATAAATATTGGGAACCTGCCAGGTATCAAATGCAACCCCATGCATTACAATCTTAGCTAGCAAAAAGTCACCATTATCCCAGAAGACACTTGTTTCATCAGAGAGAGATGACTGGTGGTTGTTTAATCTGAGGGTGACCATAGCTCAGGTGAGGGAGAGTTTGGAAAGGCAGGACCTTCAACCGAAACTGGAACAAGAATTCACCCATCCCGAACCAGCCATCCGGGTAACCAACCCCTACTATTTCATAATATCTGTAGTTCTTTGTTGTAACAGTTTTTGATCTGATCTGAGCCATGATATTGGTACTTATTTGCTGATTTTCCCAGTTGTTCCAGCTGATCCAAACCCAGATGCTTTAGTGAAGGAAGAGAAGCAGCCAGCAGGAGAGCCAATCACCAAGACCAGGTATGAATATTGAGGAATAAAGAGGGCATGGAAATTCTGTCCTCATCGCTGATTAGAAAGCTAGATGGGGGACCTTTCACCTGCTGACTAATCAGCCATTTTCCCTTTCAGTCACTGTGGATGATTTTATTCTGTTGCTTTTGCACCAAATGTGTTTCAGAACAGACTTCAATTAAATTTCCATTTAATTTGGTTCCTACTTTATTTTCTGGTAAAAGATATTGGACATGATGAAACTGGCGTGATGGGTGGGAAATGACCGAAAGAGGTACAACAGTTATGTTTTATTTATCAGACGATTTTGAGGCAATAAATTATTCCAAGGTGACTTTAATCTTCATATAGATTGAGAAAAATCAAATTGGCAGAGGAAGTTACAAAAAGTAATTCATACAGTATATTCAAGACAGTTTCCTCAATCTATATTATAGATCTATTCGGGAATCAGGCTATATTGGATCTGGTAATGTGTAATGAGGCAGGTTTAATAAATTATCTCGTAGTTAAAAATCACCTGGGAAAGTTACCATACATAGCAGAATGTAGCACTCAGTTTGCGAGTGAAAAACATGAGTTGAAACAACTGTGCTAACAACCAAAGAACAGCGAATGCTAGAAATTGAAATAAAAACTCAACAGATCTGACAGTGTCTGTGGAGAGAAATCAGAGTTAATGTTCAGGTCCAATGACCTTTCTTCAGAACTGATTATAACTGGGAATAGATTGGTATATAGGCTGAAGTGGGGAGAGGGGACGAGTAAACAATAGGTGCAGACGGAGTCCAGAAAGAGAGCAAAACAGTTAGGCAGCCAA
This sequence comes from Stegostoma tigrinum, assembly GCF_030684315.1. NCBI lineage: Eukaryota > Metazoa > Chordata > Chondrichthyes > Orectolobiformes > Stegostomatidae > Stegostoma > Stegostoma tigrinum. Next base: position 11,250,212 of record NC_081369.1, on the reverse strand, counting down.
AGGAATGGGTCAAGATCAGCCTGGGAGAATCAATTGCTGCTAATAGGGACCATTAATGGCTGACAGTTTGTTGCTTGTGGTAGATATCAAAGTGTGGAGCTGGAGGAACACAGCAGGAAAGCTGACATTTCAGGGCAGGGGTCTTCTTCAAAAAACTTCAAAAAGCCCCTCGTTGTTTGTGGTAGCAGCCCTTGTGATGACAAGGCCTGGTTTGTTGGGGTTGAAGTAAGGACATGGGAGAAGGTGCTAAAGCCCTAAAGTTCCACCTACCCCACAAAGAGGCAGACATAACTGAGGCCCACATGGGTACCTACGGCCACTCCTTTGCCCTGAAGAAAGTGGGAAGGGTTAAAGGAGAATTTTTATTTACACACAGCATGATGCAGCCAACTACAAAAGGTAAGAACTTTATCTCTCGCCAGGCATTACTCAGAGTTTAAGATAATAAAATGTGAGGCTGGATGAACACAGCAGGCCAAGCAGCATCTCAGGAGCACAAAAGCTGACGCTTCGGGCCTAGACCCTTCATCAGAGAGGGGGATGGGGAGAGGGAACTGGAATAAATAGGGAGAGAGGGGGAGGCGGACCGAAGATGGAGAGTAAAGAAGATAGGTCTCCACCTAACTTCTTTACTCTCCATCTTCGGTCCGCCTCCCCCTCTCTCCCTATTTATTCCAGTTCCCTCTCCCCATCCCTCTCTCCCCATCCCCCTCTCTGATGAAGGGTCTAGGCCCGAAACGTCAGCTTTTGTGCTCCTGAGATGCTGCTTGGCCTGCTGTGTTCATCCAGCCTCACATTTTATTATCTTGGAATTCTCCAGCATCTGCAGTTCCCATTATCTCCATTACTCAGAGTTTAGTTCTTTTATTTCCCTCACTTTCTTCAGGTCAAAAGGGTGGCCACAGGTACCCACATGGACCCTAATTATACCTGCCTCTTGTGGGGTACATGGAACACTCCTAGTTCCATTCCTATCCCAGCACCCACCCATAACTGTTTCTCTGGTATATCAATGACATTATCAGTGCTGCTTCCTGCCTTCATCCAGAATTGGAGAGATTTATCAGTTTTGCTTCCAGTTTCCACCCTGCTCTCACCTTCACCTGGCCCATCTCTGAGTCCTCCCTTCCCTTCATCAACATCTCTGTTTCTGGGGATAGGCTAGCCTCTAATATTCATCACAAAACCACTGACTCCCAAGGTTAACAAGGTGTAGAACTGGATGAACACAGCAGGCCAAACAGCATCATAGGAGTAGAAAGGCTGATCAGATGAAGGGCCTAGGCCTGAAACATCAGCCTTCCTGCCGCTCTGATGCTGCTTGGCGGCTGTGTTCATCCAGCTCTACACCATGTTATCTCAGATTCTCCAGCAGCTGCAGTTCCTACTATCTCTGCGTCCCAAAATTACTTCCCACCCCCCTTTAGCATTTATGCTGACCTTCTCCTAACTACAATCAGTTCTGCAGAAGAGTCACTGGGCCCGAAACATTGACCCTGCTTTCTCTCTGCAAATGCTGTCAGATCTGCTCAGTTTTCCAGCAATTTCATTTTTGTGCTAAACTTTAATATGGATAATTAATAATTACAAAGGAATGAGATCAGAGGTGCCTGGAGTTGATTGGAAGAGGAGATTAACAGAAATGATGGCTAAAGAACTTTGGCAGACCGGTAAGAAATAGTTCATGACTCACAATAAAGATATTTTCCAGTGAGGAAGGAGGATTCTCGGAATGGAATGTACAGACCATGGTTATCCAGGGAGTTAAGGATAGTATCATATTGAAAGAAAATAATAAAGAGAGAGAAAGTAAACTTCGGTAGATTAGCAAATAATATCAAGGTAGACAGTAAGAGCCTTTTAAAATACATAAAAAGGAAAAGAGAAGCCAAAATGAGCATTACTCTTAGAGAATGAGGCTGCAGGAATAAAAAGGGGGAATGAGGAAAAGTCAGGGGAGTTGAAAGAATACTTTGTGTCAGCGGTCATGATAGAGAACATGAATAGCATTCCACAAATAACTAAGGATCGGGGAGAATAAATAAATACAATAAGTGCCATAATAGAGCAAAAATAGTAGGAAACTAATAGGGCTAAAGGCCAATGTGTCTTCTGGACCTGATGGCTGCACAGTAAGATATTAACAGAATTAATATAGAGATAGTGGATGGCAGGTAATAATCTATTAATTCGTGGATTCTGGTAAAGTCCCTGACAACTGGAAAACTGTCAATGGGAAACCCTCATTCAAGAAGGGAAGGAAACAAAAATAAATGACAGGCTAGTTAGCTTAACATTTGTCATTGGGAAATGTCAGCATGTATTATAAAGAATATAATAGCAGAATATTTAGAAAAAGATGATATAACCAAGCAGGGTTAGAAGACTTCATGAAGAGGAAGTGACAAGTCTATGAGGATATGAACAAGCAGGGTATATAAGTGGAACCGGTTGATGTAATATATTTGGATTTCCGAAAGGCAATAAGGTATGACACATAAGGTTTTGATATAAAATAAGAGACAATAACAAAGCAGTGCCAAACGAGCATGATTAGAGATTGGTTAACTAACATGGAGAGTTGTGATAAGGGGTGCATTTTTTAGTGTGGCAACCTGTAAGTACTCATGTCCCACAGGAATCAGTGGTGGCCTCACAATTGTCTACAACTCTATGATTGTGAAAAAGCAACAATGAAGAAATGGTGATACATTTTCAAATCAGGATGATGTGTGAGTTGGAGATTGTGATTTTCCCATTGACCTTCTGCCACTGTCCTTCTAGATTGTAGAGGTCACAGGCTTGGAAAAATAAAATCCTCTTAGTTTGCAGCTGAAATACTGAGTTATGAATAATTATTCAAATTACTCAAACTAATAAATTGAATGCTGTAAGATTAACACTATCTCTAAACCATTTGTAAGTGCTGTAAATCTGAAGACAAAGGTAAATGTTTCCCCACTTCCAATTGACTCATTCCTCTCCTCTGGTGAACCTCCTATCACAGTCAGATATGAGCTTTGGTTATTAGTCATTGTGATATATCATGTGTGTTTGGAACCGTAAGCAAATATCCACAAGAGTTATTCTTTTTCCTTTTGTCTGCAGCAGCGAGGAGGCTAAAAGGTAACAATTTTCAACATGCAGAGATTGTAGATATCCTATATAAATATAGATCAATTTGCCAGCATTTGGCCCATATCCCTCTAAACCCTTCCTGTTCATATACCCATCCAGATGGCTTTTAAATGTTGTAATCGTACCAGCCTCCACCACTTCCTCTGCCAGCTCATTCCATATACCAACTTGTGCGTGAAAAAGTTGCCTCTTACGTCCCTTTTATAGCTTTCCCTCTCACCATAAACCTATGCCGTCTAGTTTTGGACTTTCCACCCCAGGGAAAAGACCCTACCTGTTTACCCTATTTATGCCCTTCGAGATTTTATAAACCTCTGTAAGGTCTCCCCTCAGCCTCCGAAACTCCAAGGAAAACAAACCCAGCCCTTTCAGCCTCTGCTCACAGCTAAGACCCTCCAACCCTGGCAACATTCTTACCAATCTTTTTTGAAGCCTTTCTAGTTTCACAACATCGTTCCTATAGGAGGAAGACCAGAATTGTAGGTAGTACTCCAAAAGTGGTTGAACTAATGTTCTATTCGGCTACAACATGACCTTCCAACTCCTGTGCTCAATACATTGGCCAGTAAAGGCGAGCACACCACAAGGACTTTGAAAAGTTGATTGGGGGTGGACGTTTGCAGGTAAAGGGATGGCTCAAAAATGGGAAGCCTTCAAAAATGAGATAACAAGAGTCTAGAGACAGTATGTTCTTTTTAGGGTGAAGGGCAAGGCTGGTAGGTATAGGAAATGCTGGATGACTCGAGAATTTGAGGTTCTTGTAAAGAAAAAGAAGGAAGCAAATATCAGGCATAGACAGCAGGGATTGAGTGAATCCCTGGTAGGGTACAAAGGTGGTGGAAGTATACTTAAAAGGGAAATCTGGAGGGCAAAAAGAGGACATGAAATAGCTTTGGCAAGTAGGGATAAGGAGAATCCAAGAGGATTCTACAAATACACTAAGAACAGAAGTGTAACTAGGGAGAGAATAAGGCCCCTTAAAGATTAGCAAGGCCACCCATGTGTGGAACTGCAGGAGATGAGGGAGATAGTAAACGAGTATTTTGCATCAGTGTTTACTGTGAAGAAGGGTATGGAAGATAAAAAATGAGCGAAATAAATCGCAACATCTTCAAAAATATCCATTTTAGAGGAGGAGGTGCCAAATATCTTAAAATGCATAAAGGTGGATAAATTCCTGCAACCTGATCAGGTGCACCCTAGAACTTTGTGGGCATCGAGGGAAGAGATTGCTGGGTCCCTTGCTGAGATATTTACATCATCGATAGCCATTTATTTTGGATGTTTATGCATGTTTTGTTGGAAATTTTCAGCGACTAGGAGAGTCTGTCACTTTTCAATGCTTCATGTTATCAAATATCAGCATTATTTCACAGAACCCTTCCTCTGCTCGTCTGCAGAGGTCTCACCTCCTGTTTTTACTGTTTTGATTTTAAATTGTTGTTTCACAACATGTTAGAAATCCCATTGCGTTCTTCTCTTTTAGTCCAAATGGAAGTGTGGTGATTGGAACAAGGGCCAGTTGGATCACGTTAACTAAAAGATTCTTGATTGGGTTTGATAACCTATTCCAATCAGGGAGCCCTGGCTGATAGATACAAGCAGGAGACTCGGAGAGTTTCCTCATTCTCGAGGCTGGCTCTGAAATGGTTGGTCAGAGCCCATGTACTGCCCACTTGTGGAAAAAGGGTGACTTGGTGACAGGTTCCCAGCCTCTGTGCGGTTATTTAAGAAGCAATAACAGTGATGAAGAGTCAGACCGAAAGTAGTTCCTAATAGCCAAACAGTGGGGTAGGACAAACAGGTAGGAGGAAAGTACAAGAGCAATGCTTGGCCATTTGAGCAGGCGGAAGTCCTGTAGTTGGGCACTTAGGCAAAAAGAAGATCCAGCAATCATAGAATCAGGTACATTTTGGATCAAATGCCCCATGTCTGCTGGCATTCCGGCCCAGAAAAGGTGCAGGCCATAATGCCAGTACTGCTACTTCGTACCAACTTTCAGGTGATACTGACAGATTTATTTAGTCCTGTGGGTGAGGACCTAATGAACATGAATATATACTGCCACATGTGTACTTTCAGGGCCTCTCTGCCCATCCTGCAATTGGAAATTATTGATGAAAAATAGGGGAGAGTTCATCAAAGCTTCTGGTTTTTAAAAGCAAGTTACCTTATCTTGGGGAGATCATGTTGATTCACTACCTGTACCTCGTGATAAATCCAATTGCACATTTCAGTTGTGGTGAGGGACTGGCAGTGGAGTGGGGGAATGTGTGCTGGTAGGAGAGCATGGAATGGCATCTAAATGTCTCATATTTATTTATGTTTTCATGACCTAATTGGGAAGACTGCGCTGATGTTCATGTCGCACTGTCCAAAAGCTGCCGAAATATTGTATGAAACCCCAGTTAGGCCGCCAGATGACTGATTTGCCTGACTGATTGTTATTCATAACAAAAGCAATTCACATAATGTTTCAGCATTAACAAAAAGTAACTGGATTTGTTGTAACAAACATTACTTTGGAGAAAACAGTGGATCCCTTCTCAATTACATAAACGACAGACATTTTTAAAACCCGACGTAAATGCATGTTCGTTCATAATTAATACAGACAAAAGGCGAACATCTTAATAGTGATATTACAGGTGGAAAAAATATACAGATAGGGAACAAAATTATCAAGATCAAAAGTCAGACCATGAGAGTGGGTTAAATTGTCCTTGGCAGTTTCTTTTGACTTTAGTAATGATTATTCATAAAGCATACATGTAAAGCAATGGTTACTCTGCTCTTCAATAATTGATCCAGTGGAATGAGTACTTTTCTTACAAAAGAATTAAACTTTTGTGGTTTTCCTTTTTTTCCCCACCCAGAAGGGCAGGGGTGGTGAGGGTGTTGGGGGGGGGGGGGATGCGGGGGTTGGCGGTGTGGAGAAAGACAGAGAGAGAGAAAGAGAGATATAGGTTGAAAAGACAGATGTGTTCCATTTGCAGGCTCTGGATAGCTCTGACTGACCTAAACTTCCAGCTATGTAAGAAAATGCAGCTCAACTAATCTAAAGGTAGCCATTGTTCGATCTTCCCTTAATTCAAAAATATTTCATGCTGTTTTGCCTCAAAGTAACAATCTCACTTCTTCAAAAAGCAACATTGTCTTAAACTAGCTAAAAATGTGCCCCATTTTATTTCCCAAATTCTCCTGTTATTTCAGTTATATTGTAGTTCAACTCGCATTTCAGTTTATAGTCCAAAAAGTAAAAATATGTGATCGCTTACAATGCATCAACTTCCATCGTTATTGATTTGCCGGGCCAAGGAAGTTTTCAATTTCAATACAAACTCCAGCCCAATCACATTTCCATCATTACCATTGTAAAGTAAAATGTCCAATGGAAACTTCTAGAGACTTCAGAAATTTGGTGTATTTGACTTAATGCTTCTTTTTGCTAAGGTCTGTCAGACACCTGCTAGTGCTAAGGAATTCACGAGGAATTTCCAAGCCTCATTATCCAGTGAAATGCTGGTGTTTGAACAAAATTATTAGAAGACTGCTGGTCTATAGTAATAGATTCTTTGAATGACATATCTCTCCAGAGCTTGGGAAAAAATGTAGAATCTGAAATGCTATTGGGTAAAGAAGTCATAATTACAGACTTTGTTGACGCACTGGAGAACATTGAGAGATCTGTGGGAACCATACCTGAATCAATTCGCGAATATATTTTTCAGTACTATTATATGATCAAATGACTGCTAAATATTTAACTTGTTCTATTATTTTGCTCTTCAGTGTCTTCAGTTGGCTAGCAAAAGGTCTTGGGAATGTTGTGCCACAGCCCGTCGTCAAATCCCAATTAATGAAGGAGGTATGTCCTAAATAAAAACATTGGGTAAGAAGTGTGTCAAGTTGCTAAGTCAGAAAACAGAGATAACAACAGAAGACGTGGGCAGCAAATGGTTGATGATTTGACAAACATAAGCCCTATTACAGCCTTGATTCAGATATAGGCACAATAGCTGAATTTGAGAAGAGTTCCTGGACCCGAAACATTAACTCTGATTTTTCTCCATAGAAACTGCCAGACGTGCTGAGGTTTTCCAGCAATTTCTGATTTTGTAGCTGAGTTTCAGAGGTGAGGTGAGAGTATCAAGGCAACATTCAACTGAATGACCCGATCAAACTAGTAAATTAAAATTAATAAGGATCAGGAGAAACTCTTAACTTGCTGGACACATGCCTAGTGCAAAAGAAGATGGATTTAGTTGTTTTAGATGAAATGGTATCTCAGGACAGCAACTTGTGCCCAAACACCTAATCTCACTGTCCTTTGGGTCAACATGATCAAAATCTCAACTGGACCAACTGTGTAACAATCATTGCGACTAGGACAAGTTAGAAGCTGGAAATTTTTCAGAATTAATTTGGGGACGTGGGCTTCCTTGGATGAGCCTGCATTTATTTCTCATTCTTTAGCCACTAAGAAGTAGTAGTAAGATGCCTTCTTGAACTGCTGCAGTAAATAGATCCCCAATGCTGTTCGGGAGGGAGCTTCTGGCTTTTAACCAAGGACAGTGCTACATTCAGCAGCACCATAGCTAACCTCCAGACTCATGAAGATCTCTGTTGCATCATCAAGGCACAAGTCAGGAACATGATGAAATACCCATCACTTCACTGGACGAATGCTGTTGTAGCACCCCTCCTGAAGTTTAATACTATAAAGGAAAAAAAACACCCCTCCAACAGCTCAACATGCACTGAAGGTCATAAACCTTCCGCTGTGGGCCAGAATGAACAGGAATATTGTTTTGTGTCACACCAAGAAAGTTGTAGCCCTTGACACCTTTAAATCCTTTTTCCTTTCCCTTCTGCAAGATTGTGCTGAAAATTCTTCCGTATAAGCCTGAACCTTCACTCCCATCTGCTGGTCAACTGAACTGGTCAACAACACTGAAATGGGGTCCAGGAAATAAAATAGCTTGGGGGCCTTAAACCTAGACCAGCAACTGCATTTTGAACTTGGCCTTCTAAACCTTCTTGACCTTGGCTTCCTAAACTCACCAGTGGTTAAAGCCAAATCCATAAATGAATAGTTACTTCTAAGTTAATGCTGTAACATTTCTCTGAAGTGTGTTTCTCATCCCTCTGTTTTCTAGAATGACAGGACTACAGCTGCATGCCATGCAGAGGAACGTGAGTATAATATTCTCTGAATTCTTTTTTCATTGATTTACGAATGCTCAAATAATTTCAGAAAAAAGAAGTGCAAAACACAGGGCAGGTCTCTGGTAGGTAGAAATTTAACTAGAGGGCAGCAAGTTGTGTAGCACTGGGACTCTGCCAAGGCATAAAGTGGACGGCTGAGCTGCAGGGTAGTGCTAGGAACATGAACTATGGAAGAGCTCACTGACTTGCAGGATTTTGAGATTTAGGGCAATGACTAGGGATGGAAAGGATGTATTTCTCTTTTGTTAGTCTCTTTGAGCAGAGAAGACAGTTGCTATGGAATACAGCCCTGGGTCTTTTAATGTAGGGAGGCTGATGCACTGCAGCAACCGCATGTGATTCTCTTTTATTTCTCTACTCATTTGTGGGACGCAGGCATCACTGGCTGGCCAGTATTTCCTGCCCATCCCTAGTTGCCCTTGCGAGCTGCCTTCTTGAACTGCTGCAGCCCTCCTGCTGTTGGTTGACCCACAATGCTACTGGGGAGGGAATTCCAGGATTTTGACCCAGTGACAGTGAAGGAACGGCAATATATTTCCAAGCCAGGATAATGAGTGGCTTGGAAGGGAACTTGGAGCTGGTGGTGTTCCCATATGTCTGCTGCCCTTGTCCTTCTGGTTGGAAGTGGTCATGGGTTTGGAAGGTGCTATCTGAGGATCTTTGGTGAATTTCTGCACTGCATCTTGTCGATAGTACACACTGCTGCTACTGAGTGTTAGCGGTGAAGGGAGTGGGTGCTTGCAGATGTAGTGCCAATCAAGTGGGCTGCTTTCTCCTGGGTGGTGTCAAGCTTCTTAAGTGTTGTTGCAACTGCACTCACCCAGGCAAATGGGAAGTATTCCATCACACTCCTGATTTATGCCTTGTAGATGGTGGAAAGGCTTTGGGGGAATCAGGAGGTTCATTACATGCTGTAGTATTCCTAACTTCTGGCCTGCGCTTGTAGCCACTGTGTTTTTGTGGTCAGTTCTGTTGATTTTCTGGTCAATGATAACATCCAGGATGTTGATAGTGGGGGATTCGGTGCTGGTAATACCATTGAATGCCAAGAGGTGGGGGTTAAATTGTCTCTTATTGGTGATGGTGATAGCCTGGCATTTGTGTGGCATGAATGTCACTTGCCACTTGTCAGCCCAAGCCTGCATATTGTCCAGATCTTGTTGCATTTGACCAGGAGACTGGGAGAACCAGGAGGCTCTTCTGTTATTTACTCTACCACAGCATATTGGAGAGTTTTGCAGGTTTCATTATGTCCAGCGAGACCCAGAGTGGGACCTGAAGCTGCAGCTTCTGAAAAAGAGATAGAGAACTACCCATTGTGTCAAAAGACTCCCGGGATGTGGGTCAGGGTTGGGAGGAGGAGGGCACTTCTTTCGGGGAAAAGGGACAAGAGCAATGAAGAGATTCTTCACCATCCTCTTGAAAAGAAAAGCCAATGCAAATACTAAATGGTATCGTTTTTAAAAATGTATTCATGGAAAGTTGGTATTGCTGATAAGACCAGCATTTTATTGGCCTTGAGAAAGAATTGGAGACTGAATTACTTACATTCTCATGAACAACTCAGTTGTTTATTAGAACCAACCAATCATCTTGTGGTAGAGTTAACAAACCAGAATTGACAGATCATAAATGAGTCAATCCAATCAATGTCATCATGTTAAAAAAGGGGAGTTTGAACATAACTGATTATGGTGTATGTTTCCATGGCAATGCAATGGATCAGGATCCTGACACAAAAGGGTGAATGTAACCATATTTATTACCATTTCAGCTGTGCATGTGAATAGGTTTTACATTCTTTATGATGCAGTGTTGTAATGGCATGTGTATTTATTGTTAATATAAGTTACTCATGTACTTGTAAAGAATGATTTTTAAATATTGTACTCCAAATATTTTTGCCATAGCATTTTTTTTATGTTCAAAGCAATCTAAAAAAATCAGTGTTACTGGCCAAGATACCAGGATCAGGTACAGAGTAAAGCACTCAGTCCGGGACAGATGCTTAATGTTGTACTGGTATGACATTACGTACTTCTTTCTCAAAGCAGTTAACCTTATTATGCTAAATGTGAGTGTCAATGCAATAGCAAATTTGGCTGATTCTAAATTGCAAGCCCACATCTAAAAGGAGCCGATTCAGCTCATTTCAGACTGGATTCAGAGCGGAGAAGGAGTGACAACTTTTCTTCCTTAGGTGGACTGGATTCAAATTAGATACTGGGGATGAAAGGATAATGTTTTAACCCATAATGTCACATAATTCACTAGCGTTAGAAAATCTTTGGTTTAGTCTTTATTCAAATAAAACAACTGAAAGTCACTCTCCGTGAAATCAAAGGATATGCAAACAATATATCTGAACACAGTCGTTTAGTTCAATTACGCAGCAAAAGTTGTTTTCTAGGCCTGAAACGTCAGCTTTTGTGCTCCTGAGATCCTGCTTGGCCTGCTGTGTTCTTCCAGCTCCACACTGTTGTCTTTGAAGTTAACCTTCTCCCTAAGAAGCCGTTGACTCAAAGTGTTATAGTCCAGTCAGGCCACTAGATGGTGCACAGTCCTACTGGCAATATACTACGCTGGTGCGATAACTTTTTTGTTGATTCTGTCCTAATAGCCTGATTTATTTTTCACTGAATATGCACAACAACACCAATAATTCCAAATGTAGAATATTTGAACGATACAATGCTGAGCTAGATCTAAAAGCTTGTCTGAGGATTCCAAAGGCTTGGGAGTGTCAGGATCTTAAACAGTAATTCTTGACTAGCTACTCAGCTTACTGTATATCTTACTGTGCAAGATGTTTAGAACATAGAACATTGCAGCACAGTACAGGCCTTTGTTTGATGCAATTTCTGGAGATTATTGATACCTAGAAAATTACACAAGTTGATATGACATTGTCTGAAAAGACTGCAAGGAATTGAAGTCTTAATTTTCTGTAACTTGTGCCTAGATCTATGTTAAGTTTGCATTGTAACTAAGAGTTCTACAGTTTGACAGCCTTTCACTGCTTCATTGAGGGTTTGCTGTTCTTCTGTCTCTAAGATCTGGGTTCAATTGCAACAAAGTTGTAAATTTCTTCTTTTTCCCTCTGACTTCAACCTAAGGCTTCAGAGTTTTGACATGAATATGTTTGTGCCAATCTTAACCCATTTTCCAGTAGATACATTTGACTTGGTTCATTACTATCATATGTACAGAGGTGCGTTGTCTTACATGCTTTACAGGCAGATTGTACTATATAAACCAATCAGGATAACAGAACAGAGTGCAGGATATAGTGCTACAGCTGCCAAGAAGGTACAGAGAGACTTATAAAAAATTGAGTTTTAAAAGGGCAGAACGATCAAAACATTGTAAGAATGAGATCTGCTGTAGACAGCTCGCAAACCGTCACCAAATCCTAGCACCATCTTGGAACGTCCCCCAGACAAAACAAATGATAGCTTTTGTCACATATTGGCCTTTCAAATAAGTCAGAAGGCTGGCTACTCTCGAAAGTGGAAAAATTCACACTGGAGTCAGGGTTGTGGTGATAAAACTGAGTAATGATAAATGATCTTGAATCTGTCTAGAATGGATGGGCCTTCAAAGAAGGCAATTGACTCTGCACCTAACAATGGGAAATGCTGGAAGGCACACAGTAGATGACTTTTATTCTGTACTCGGATTGTTTCATTGGTTACTTAGAAGTAGCAGTTTCTAAATTTGAAGGCAAACTTTAATTGTAGTGAATATTTAGCATTTTACTTACAAATGGAGCCCTTAATATTTTTATGGTAGGATCAGAGAATGATTAAGGACCACCTTGGAGGCAAGGATATAAAGTATAGGAAAGAAATTAGCTCCAGAAGCCGTATATTATTGTTTTGCCTAATCCATGTCTTCTTCTCCTTTGTTTCAGGAGGGAAGCTGGTTCTGGTCTCTGAAACAAATGGAAAATGAAGACAATGGAAAGATGTCAATGTATAGAGTTCGAGTCCTGCCAATAATTATTTCAAGTCTTATCAGTGGGGACAGAAAGCACAGATTAATCTGAGATAAAATACTTATTGTAGGGCAGTGACTCACCTAATCTGTGGGTCACAGAGGCAGTACACAAGAATTACACAGACCAGTGGAGGGTAAATCCTCAGCAGCAACATCTAGTTTCCATACATGCATGAGCTCAGTTATGTATGTTTCTTCCAAGTCAATGTCTGTAATTATTTTTGAGTTTTACTGAAAAAATAATCAAATCCAAATATAAGTAAATCAATCCAGTTGAGTGTAAAAGCTATTCTTAGAATTCATGTACGCAGTCGGCTACTGAAATGTATTATATGTGTTGTACATTATACATTCCTTCGGTCTGAAAAATCCCTATGTAATCCCACTACCTTCCTCCCTCAATGTAAAATGCATCTGGTTGTCAATCTGTCAGTCTGTCCTACTTGTCTGTGTGATTACCTCATGCTCAGAGGTGTTGTAATGAACTTCAGTCAGAGAGATGTCTGACAGAATGACTGACTCAACTGAAGAGGATGCCTCTTTGCCGGGTGTAGTCATACCTGGCTCAAAGAAAGATGGTTATTAGAGGTCAAATGCATAGAAAATAGGAGCAGGATTGGGCCATTCAGCCCTTCAAATTTGTTCTGCCAGTCAATATATTCATAGCTGATCATTGGACTCAGAAATCTGTTTTCACTTTCTCCCCGTACCCTTGATCTCTTTAGCCCTATGAACTATATCTAACCATTTCTTAAAGAAATTCAGTGTTTAGAATGGCACAAGACATTAGTGAGGCCATTAAATACAATTTTGGTCACCCATCTATAGGAAGGTCGTTGTTAAACTTGACAGGGTACAGAAAAGATTTACAAGGTTGCTGCTGGAACTGGAGGATTTGAGTTACAGGGAGAAGCTGAATAGGCTGAGGTTTCTTTCCAGGAGCGTTAGTGGTCTTATAGACGTGCATAAAATCATAAGGGGCTGGATAGCCAAGATCTTATTCAAATGTCCTGTACTATTGCAGCAAGATGTCTTTGCTCCTGTATTCAAATTCTCTCATTATGAAAGCCAACATACCAGTTGCCTTCTTCATTGCCTGCTCTACCTGCATGTTCACTTCCAGCAACTGGCATACAAGGACATCGAGGTCCTATTGCATGCCTCTCTTTCCCAATCTATTGCCATTCAGATAATAATCTACCTTCCTAGTTTTGCTACCAAAGTAGATGACCACAAATTTGTCCGTATAATACTTCATCTGCCAAAACATTTGCCCACTCACTTTACTTTTCCAAATCACACTGAAACATCTATACATTCTCCTCAGAGTTCATCCTTCCACCTAGTTCTGTGTTGTTTGAAAACTCGAAGATATGACAAACAAAAATAGAAATTGCTGGAGAAACTCAGCAGGCCTGGCAGCACCTGTGCTGAGAAAGCAGAGTTATTGCTTCAAGTCCAGTGACCATTTTTCAGAATTGGAAAACTTCTTTGTTTTATTCTATTAGAGATAATATATTTGGTATCTCCCATTTTAATCATTACTCTATATTGTGAATAGCTGGAGTCCAAGCACTGAACCCTATGGTACCTCATGAGTCACTATTCCTATTCCTTGTTTCCTGTCAGCCAACTAGTTCCTTCTCCAAGTTAGCACATAACCCCAAACCTAATGTGTTTTAATTTTACATGTCAATCTTTTAAATGAGAACTAATGAAAAGTCTTCTGACCATCCAGGAACACCAAGCATTCGCTTCCCATAATCAAGTCTCCCAGTTGCATCCTTGAGAAATTCCATGAAATTTAGCAAACATGATTTCTCTTTTCTAAATCCATGCAGTCCAACACTGACACTTCTTTGCCAAGTACACTGCTATTAATTCTTTTGTAATGATTCCAACACTTTCCCCACCACTGATGTCAAGCTACCAGCCTATAACTCCTTCCAATTCATAGGAACTATTCCAGAATCGATAGAATTTTGAAAGGCACACCCATTATTTCTAGGGCCACTTTCTTAAGCACTTTGGAATGTAGATCTTCAAGCCTTTTTTATTGCTGTTTTTGGCCCACTTATATATGCCTTCCCTGAATTTCACACTTTCCCTAATTTCTCTAGTTAACCATGGAGGGGACATCTTTCCCATTTGTTTTTATGTTGGGCAGGTACAAAAAGTTGTTGCACTGAATTCATGAGCTCTTCGTTTGCCAATGTCTATCCACTGTCATGCCTTAAGTAATGTTTCCTAATTCATCATAGCCAGTTCCTGCCTATGGCCTGGTCTTGAGCTTTGGAACCATGCTCAACATCCCACATAGAGCGAGAACCATGGTTTCATCTCAGCACCAGGACATCTCTGCTGGAGTTCCTCAGGATAGAAGCTTAGCCCAACCATCTTCAGCTGCTTCATTAATTTCCTTCTCTTCACAGGGTCACAAGTGGGGATGTTTGCTGATGAATACACAATGTTCAGCACCATTCACAACTCCTCAGATACTGAAAGCAGTCTATGTCCAAATGCAGAAAAATCTGGACAATACCCCGTTTGGGCTGACAAGTGGCAAATAAAATTCATGCTACAAAACTGTCAGGTAATGGTCATTTCCAAAAAGAGAGAAAGTAACCTCAAACCTTGATATTAAATGGCATTACCATCACTGAATTCCCTACTATCAATATCCTGGGGTTACCGTTGACCAGAAACTGAACTGGAGGAGTCACTTAAGTAATGTGGCTACAAGAGCAGGTCAGATGGTGGATGTCTTATAGTGAGTGACTCACCTCCTGACTCCCCAAAACCTGCCTACCATCTACAAGGCACTCATCAGGAGAGTGACAGAATAATCCCCAGTTGCCTGGTTGAGTGCAGTTTAAACAACACTCAAGAAGATTGACACCTTCCAAGGTAAAGCAGCCTGCTTGATTGGTACCAGATCCTCAAATATTCAGACCCTCCACCACCGATGCTAAGGGGCAGTAGGATAACCACCACAAGATAACCACTGCAGAAATTTAACAAGGTTACTTAGACAGCACCTTCTAAACCCATAACTACTATCATCTGGGAGGACAATGGTAACAGACACATGGGAACACTGCAACTGACAAATCTCCTCAAAGTCGCTCACTATCCTGACTTGGAAATATATCTCTGTTCCTTCTTGCTGAATCAAAATCCTGGAACTCTCTGTAACACCAAGTGGACTTTAATAGAGTCTTATATCTGTATGGCACAGAACAACCCCTTTGGCCTAACTCATCCATGCCAACCAGATATCCTAAATTAATCTAGTCCCATTTGCTAGCATTTGGCCCATATCCCTCTCAACACTTCCTATTCATGTACCCATCCAGATGACTTTTAAATGTTGTAATTGCTACAGCCTCCACCACATTCTCTGGCAGCTCATTCCATACACCCATCACCCTCTATATGAAACAGGTTCCCCTTAGGTCCCTTTTAAATCTTTCCCCTGTCACCTTAAACCTATGCTAAACACCTTTGGACTCCCCTACTCTAGAGAAAAGATCTTGGCTATTCACCTTATCCATTTCTCCTCATGATTTTTAAGCCTCTACAAGGTCACCCTCCAGTCTCTGATGCTCCAGAGAAGATAGTCCAAGCCTATTGAGCCAAACCCCGATGGCTCAAACCCTCCAACTTCAGCAATGTCCTTGTGAATCTTTTCTGAACCCTTTCAAGTTTAATTTCATCCTTCCAGAGCTGTGAGACAAGAATTGAATGCAACATTCCAAAAGTAGCCTAATCTATGTTCAGTACAAACACAGCATGACATCCCAACTCCTATACTCAATACCCTCACCAATAAAGGCAAGTGTACCGAATGCCTTCTTCACTACCTGAATACCTGCAACTCCACTGTCAAGGCACCAGACAATATGATTCTCTCAGTCTGAGAGGTGTCCATCAGATAGTGTGACATGTTGAATCTGAGAGATGTTTATTGATAACATCACTCCTTCAGTCTAAAAGGCATCGGTCAGACAGTGTGTCTCCCACAGTCTGGGAGGTGTCTATCAGACAGTTTCACTCCCTCAGTCTAAGAAATATCAGTCAGACAGCATGTTTCCTCCAATCTGGGAACTGTCAACCATACAATGTGACCCTTTCATGCCTGATCAATATATGCTTGAGTGATGGAGTTGCACTGTCTGATAGACACTTCTCATACTATAAGATAATACTTACGCATCCATGGTGTGTGGGGATGTCTGGCTGGGCAGCATTTATTGCCAATCCCTAGTTGCCATGGAGAAGGTGGCAGTGAGCTGCCTTATAAACTATTATCTTAGAATACAACGGAAGCTTGATGAGATGAACCAAGGAGTGGCAGATTGAGTTTAATTTTAGGTAACTGTGAAGTGTTGCATCTTGGTAGGGCAAATAGGCAGGACTTTTACATGTAATGATAGACTCCTGGCGAGTGTTACCCAACAAACAAACCTTGGAGTGCCTTGAAATTGGAGTCGCAAGTAGACAAGTTGGGAAATGTCTATCAGATTGGGTGAATCCTACAGTCTGAAAAGTGTCCATCAGACATTGCAGCTTCTTCAATCTTAGATGTGGTTGTGTCAGCATAAAAATCATTCAGCTAATATGTCTCAATGGAGTGAAACCTGCAATTAATAAAATTAGCTTATGGTGATTAGTAATATTCCACATAATGATACAACACATGTTGATGAGAAATGTATATAAAACGAGCTATGCTTATCAAAAGTGTAAAAATACAGAAAGTATGCACTTACAGTTTTTGACCAATAAAAAAATGCGAAGTTTAACATTCAAAATTCACCTTACGGTGAAAAATAAAAGTTATCCTCAGCCATCCTTGGATCATATTGTTGTCAATTTATTCATCAATGACCCGAGGCTACAATACAGTTCTAAACAGTTTACTTCTTCTATGGCAAATGCAAGAATATGCAGTCAGATCTGCTGCTTTTTGAGTGAGGTCCACCCAATGGTGTAGATATTGCAAAGAGGGCAGAGGGATCAGACCTTAAACACATTTTAAAAATGACTCTTGCAGGTCCCGGTATTGAAAACGTTGATTTCGCTGGAGGAATTACTTGGGCGACAGAAAATTTCATGCTCAAATGTCCATTCCCCATGTAAATCTGCGATTAAGCAGATTATTATATCTTTACTTGGCATCTGAGTTACTCATTCCTCGTACAGTATTGGATGCTGTTTCTCATTACTGACAAAGTTGCCAGCCAGTTTGTTTTCCGATGGTCAGTATAGGAAATAGCTTTTTAAAAATTTATTCATGTGGGCATCACT
Organism: Stegostoma tigrinum; assembly: GCF_030684315.1. NCBI lineage: Eukaryota > Metazoa > Chordata > Chondrichthyes > Orectolobiformes > Stegostomatidae > Stegostoma > Stegostoma tigrinum. The sequence goes on along the minus strand of NC_081369.1, from coordinate 11,232,536 downwards.
GAAAAGGCCAAAATTAATTGCCCATTCCGAATTGCCCTTGAGAAGGGGATGGTAAATTTTCTTCTTGAATCATTGCCATCCATAGGTGTATATATACCAACTGTGCCATTGGGTAAAAATCCTGGATTTTCCTTTCCAATGATGGTGAAGGCACAGCTATATATTTCCTAGTCAGGGTGATATGTGACTTTAAAGAGAGCAGTTCCTATGTATCAACTGCTGTTGTTCTTCTGGGCAGTAGAAGTCAAAGAATTGCAAGGTGTCGTCAAAAGTACCTTGGTGAATTAGTGCACTATATCTCGGAGTTGTACACCGTACACTGTAGACAGTGCACTGGCAATGAGTGGTGTGAATGCTTAAATGATGGCTGGATTGCCAATCAAACTGGCTGTCTTATTCTATATCATGGAGAGGATGCTGAGTTTTGTTGGAATTACATAATGTGGTAAAGATTAGTGGTGAACCAGAGGATCAGGAAATTTTTAATAACCAACTAAAGATGACTGAAGTAAATGAGGGAGAAAGTAAACTATGAGAGTAAACTAGAAAGTAATACATAAAGACAATAAGAGCTTATTTGAATATACGAAAAAGAAAAAGAGAGATCAAAGCATACATAAGCACCTTAGAGAATGAGGCTGTGGAAATAATAGTGGGGAATCAGGAACTAGCAGAGGAATCAAGTAAATACTTTGCATCAGCCTTCATGGTAGAGGTCACTAGTAGCATTCCAGAAATACTAAATAATTATGAGGTTAAAGTGGGGGTGGGAAATAAATATAGTGTCACTAGAGAAAAGATAACAGGGGAACTAATGGCCTAAAGCTGATAAGCCCCCTGGACCTGATGAGTTGCATCCTAGATATTTACAGGAAGTAACTGCAGAGATACTGGAGGCACAGGTAATAATCTTCCAAGAATCCTTGGAGTCTGGAAAAGCCCCGTAAGATTGGACAACTACCAATGTAACACTTTTTTACGCAAGGAGAGGGAGACAAAAAAGGTGGGTAACTATAGACCAATGTAGCTTGATAAATGTACTGTGCAGCTTAACGTCTGTCACTGGAAAAATATTATAATCGATTATCAAGGATGTAAAAGCAGAGCAACATAAAATAATCAAGTAAAACCGGTATGGCTTCACAGAAACATAAACAATAGGAGGGAAGTAAATATACTATCACCAAGTTTGCAGACGACACAAAATCAGTGAGAACTTAACTACTGACAATGACACAAAGAGTCTAGAGAGGGCCATATATAGATTAGGTAAGAGGACAAAAACCTGGCAGATGGAGTATAATGTGGGAAAGTATGAAGTTATGCACTTTGGTAAGAAGAAAAGATGAGCCAAATATTACTTAAATGGAGAGAATTTTCAGAAAGCTGCAGCACAGAGGGAGTTGGGTGTCTGCGTGCATGAATTACAAAAACCTAGCATCCAAGTTCAACAGGTAGTAGGGAAGGTGGCAGGACTGTTGGCCTTTATTTTAGGGGGTTTGAAACAACAGATGCTATGGTGTTATTTCCCTTTATGGGAAAGTCTCAGCCCAAAGGGCATTATCTCAGAGTAAGGGGGCACCCTGCTCAGAAAGTGATGAGGAGGAACTTCTTCTGTTGGAGAGTAGTGAATCTGTAGTTCTTTATCACAGAGGATGCTGAGGCAGGGTTATTAAGTGTACTCAAGGTTGAGATAGATAGGTGTTTCATCAGTAAGAGAAGCAAAGGTTAAGGGGATAGAGCTGGAAAGTGGAGTTGAGGATCATCAGATCAGCCATGATCTCATTAAATGGTGGAGCCATTCCAATGGTGGGGCCAACTTTCCCACTTCTGCTCCTACATCTTATGGTCTATGACAAATGGAAGGGAAAACTCCAAAGGAGATTCCTCCTGTAATTTTTTGTTTCTTTATTAGAGAGAAAAAGTAAATCATATTAACATTCTGTCAAACATGTACACAAGTGTACCTTCACAAGATTGTGATCATGAGAGGCCCGAAATGTCAGCTTTTGTGCTTCTGAGATGCTGCTTGGCCTGCTGTGTTCATCCAGCTCCACACTTCGTTATCAAAGAATATGAGTTGCCTGATTGGGGCTGGTAATCTGGCCCAATCAGGGAGCCCTGGCTGACATATAAGAGCAGGGGTGTCAGACATCAAGACCCCAAGCCTCCTCTAATTCCAAAACACCATTGGTTTTACTTGGCAATTTAAGAACCAGAGAATCCATTTAGGGATTTTTGACTAAGTTAAGATGACTGGATAACAGGGGGAAAACTCTGGTGGTTGGAGTCAAACCTGACACATAGGAAAATGGTCATGGTTGTTGGAGGTCAATCATCTCAGCTCCAGGACATCTCTGCGGGAGTTCCTCAGGGTAGTGTTTTCAGCCCAACCATCTTCAGCTGCTTCATCAATGACTTTCCCTCCATCATAAGGTAAGAAGTGGAGATGTTCACCGATGATTGCACATTTGTGACTGGTCAGATACTGAAGCAGTCCGTGTTCGATTGCAACAAGATCTGGACAATATCCATGCTTGGGCCAACAAGTGGCAAGTGATATTCATGCCACACAAATTCCAGGCTACTACCATCACCAATAACAAACAATCCACCCACCATTGCTTGACACTCAATGGCGTTACCATCACTGAATCCCCCACTATCAACATCCTGGGGGTTGTCATTGACCAGAAACTCAACTGAACTGACCACTAAATATAGTGGCTACAAGAACAAGCCAGAAGCTAGGAATACTGCGGCAACTAACTCACCTCCTGACTCCCCAAATCCTGACCACCATCTACAGGGCACAGGTCAGGACTGTGATGGAATACTCCCCACTTGCCTGGATGAGTGCAGCCCCAACAACACTCAAGAAGGTTGACGCCATCCAGGACAAAGCAGACCGGTTGATAGGGACTGCATGCACAAGCATCCACTCCCTCCACCACCGACACTCAGTACCATGAGTGCAAACTCTCTACAAGATGCATTGCAGAAATTCACCAAAGATCCTCAGACAGCACCTTCCAAACCCATAGGACAAGGGCAGCAGGCATATGGAAACACCACAACCTCCAAGTCCCCCTCCAAGACACTCATCATCCTCACTTGGAAATATATCGTCATTCCTTCACTGTCGCTGGGTCAAAATCCTGGAATTCCCTCCCTAAAAGCATTGTGGGTCAACCCACAGCAGGAGGACTGCAGAAGTTCAAGAAGGCCGCCCACCACCACCTTCACAAGGGCAACTAGGGATGGGCAATAAATGCTGGCCCAGCCAGCGATGCCCACACCCCACAAATGAATAGAAAGAAAACTGAAAAGGGGCATCTGACTATGGTTTTACCCTTAATGAGATGCTGAAAGATCATTTGGTATATGGGATTAATGATGTAAGTATACAAAAGTGCCTCTTAGCTGAAGCCCAAATGCACTTCAAACAGGCACTACAACTGGCTTTATCATTGGAAACTGAGGCAAATGGAGCATGTGAGTTGCAGAGTGTTCCAATGAAAGTGGGCACCCTTGCCAGTCTGACTGAGCTTGGGCAACATCACTTGAGTGAAAGCAATTGCATGGCCACATTCAGGACATATCCTGAAAAGAAGGACTCTAGATCAGCCCACAGCAAAACCCCAAAACGAAGCCAAGCCTCAATCAAATGGTTAAATTTTCCTTCAGGATACGAGTTGGCAAGTCATTGTAGTTGCTGCCGGTATGTGCACTCGAGACAGCAAAAGAGTCCCCCAGATCTAAATTGAGTAACAGACCTCATATGCCTGTATCCAGGAGTGTGCACACTCTGGAAAGCCCACCTACATCTGGCTTGGATCAGTTAAATTGCGAAGCAACATACAAATCAGAACCAATCCAAATAAAAGTCTGGTTAAATGCTCACCCAGTTCTAATGCTGCTTGGTATCAGCGTTTCACTGATTCACTCTGGACTCCAATCCTTCAGTTTGTGCAAAGCCTCAGCTAGATTGGGAACTTATACCGGAGAACCTTTACAGATTAAGGGCACAACGTTGGTTCCGGTCACTTATGTGAAGCAACTGGTTCAGTTACCACTGGCTGTTGTAAAAGGCTCAGGCCTAAGCTTGATGGGACAAAATTGGTAGAGAAAGATTCACCTCGATTGGCTCAACGCTTTTCGATTAGAAAATGGCTGCCTGAGTGAAGTCCTAATCAAATACTAGGATGATTTTCAGGAAGGTCTAAGAACTATCCCAAAGTCACCTTGTATGTGGACCTGGAAGCAATTCCACAATTCTGAAAGCCCTGGCCAGTGCCATTTGCCTTACATCCAAAAGTAGAGGCAGAATTCAGAAGGCTGGACAGCAAAGGAATCATCAAACCAGTCCAGTTGTGGAATCGGCACCACCAGTTGTACTGGTTGTGAAGCCTGAAGGTCCACCTTTGTGGGGAACTTAAACAAACGGTAATCCACTTTTTGCAGCTGGATAAATATCCACTCCCTTGCACGGAGGCTTTATACACAAAGCTGGTAGGGGGTATTGTCCTTCACAAAGCTGGATATGCGTAGTTGCAACAGTGGTTAAATGAGGATTCCCACAAGTATGCTATAATTAATACCCATAAGGGTTTGTACCAGTATGTGAGACTGCCAAGCATCTAGAGCTTTGAAGGTAGGGCTGTTACTGTGGGAGAAAGGTACATTCTGGAGAGCAGGCACAGGGAAAGATACTCAACATGTACTGGGAGTATGTGCACGGCTGTGACTGGTAAGTAGGGCATAAATTATTGAAGCAACTTACTTCATTTTTAGCCTGTCAGTGAAAATGCAATAAACACAGCAAAGAACGTAAGAGTATGTGGGATTGGTAAACAGCAGGTCATATCTGATGGATCTGATTGATTTTTTGAATTACTAAAATAGTGGATAGGAGAATGTCAATGTTATTTTAGTGGGCTTCCAGAAACCATTTGATAAATTCTTCATTAAAAAAGTGTCAGCTAACCTGTAGTTCATGGAATTGAATCTAAGCAAATTATTTATCCAGTTAGGAAATTTAATGTGCAGAGGGAGGCAGAAAGCAGATATAATGGGAAGATACTCCGATTGGAAAGATGCGATTAGTGGTATCAGCATCAGTTTGTATTAGGACCTCATCAAGTCATGATATACAACAAAGTCACAGATGGTGAAATAGGAAGTCCTTCAAATTTACCTTTGACATATAAAAAAACGCATTATTAGCAATATAAGTGGACGCATAAAATTACAAAGCAATTTTGGTAGAAGTTCTATGCCTGTGTGGAACTTCAGAATTGTTGAAAAATGATGCATTTTGTAAAGGCTTTTCATCTTGCAGTCATCAGGACAACTCACAAGAATACCAGTGTAAGGGGAAATCATTATTTAAATGGAAAGAGAATGCTGATTGGTTGGCATACTGACATTGATTTGTAGCAGCTTTGCCATTAAGAATGTACCAGGAAATGACGACTGACAGTTTAGATTAGATTCCCTACAGTGTGGAAACAGGCCATTCGGCCCAACAAGTCCACACCGCCCCTTGAAGCATCCCATTCAGACCCATTCACCTATAATCCACATACCCCTGAACACTACGGGAAATTTAGCATGGCCAATCCACCTAGCCTGCATAGCTTTGGACGTGGGAGGAAACCGGAGCACCCGGAGGAAACCCACGCAGACACAGGGAGAATGTGCAAACTCCACACAGACAGCCGCCCAAGGCTGGAATTGAACCTGGGTCCCTGGAGCTGTGAGGCCGCAGTGCTAACCACTGAGCCACCGTACTGCCATGTTTTGTTAATATTTCAAACCATGAAGTTGACTTCAATCAAGGCACTGCCTGTAGAAATGAAGCAGCAAATGGCTGTCACCTGTCTTGTTGTGTTGAAACATGTACAGTATTTGTCTGCAACAAATGGAGTCAGTCTTATTAATTTATGCATTTTCCAGTACACACAGGAAATCTGACTGAGAATCCTAAATTGGTTGTCAATGTAATTTCTTGCACATTTATTCAGCAGATATTTTCCAAGTTCTGAGGAAGGGTCACCGGACTTGAAATGTTAACTCTGTTTTCTCCTTCACGGATGCTGCCAGACCTGCTGAGCTTTTCCAGCCACTTTGTTTTTGTTCTTGATTTACAGCATCTGTGGTTCTTTTGATTTTTAAACATTTTCCAATTGTGGAATCATATTTAATGTTGGACACTGTGTTAAGTTTTGCAAGTGTATGTTGATTTTGTATGATCAATGTATTTTATGTTGTAAAATGTAGAAGAGAAATGCTGTTTGATACAATTGCCAGTCTTTGGGATGTGTGACCCAGATATCTGACATCACACTGAAATTTCTAAACCACATTAGTCTTCTGTGCGATAGGCTGAATGTCTTTTTGATTTGATAGTAACATCCTATAAGTTGCAAATGTCACTTATATTGATACTATTCAGTATCGGCGAAATAGCCAGCTTCAAGTTATGCTCAGGCTTTGCTGGATAATTCCGAGTGTGTGAAGAATTATGCTAACAAGCAATTTAGGATTGGTATTCTTGTGAATTGTTGTAATGAGAGTAAGCTAAGAAGCTTTAGCAAAATTTGTCATTTTTCCAGCAATTTCCAACTGTTAGTAGATTAACTGAATAGGCTAAACTTTGTCAATTTGATTTTATTGAAGTGTTAGTTGTAGAAACCATGCTTAAGCTATACAATTCCCTGACTATAGCGCACCTGCAATACAGAGAGTGGTTTTCGGCGCTACACCTTAGAATATAAGCGAAGAGGCAGGAATGCAGTGTAGCATTGCCAGTATGATACCTGGACTCCACCGGTCAAATTATGGAAATGCATTATATAATCTATGAATGTACTCTCTCGAGATCTTGTGGTGCAGTGATAGTCTCCCTGCTTCTGAGCCAAGAGGCTGGGGTTCAACCCCCATCTGCCCCAGAGATGTGCAATAAGATCTCTATGCAGGTTGTCTAGAAAATAACAAAAAATGTACTCCTTGGATTTAGGAAAGCTAAGTGATGGTATGGTTGCTATTTCTAAGATATTAAGGGGAAAAGATAAAATAAATTATTTTCACCAGTTAAGGAATATAGCATGAGGTGGTTTTGTCTAAAAATTAGAATTAGAACTTGCAGGAGAGAAATAGGAAACAATTTTAAGTAGTAAAGATTTGGAATTGTCATCTGCAAACAGCAATTGATACAGATCATTTGTTAACTTTAAAACCGAAATTGATAGGCTAAAGGTATCAGAGAATATGAAGCTAAGGAGGGTACTGTACATGGAGTGAGGTCATAGATCAAGCATGATAAAATTGAATGGAGAAACAGCTCAAGGGGTCAATGACCTACCCCTGGTTCTATGGATGGATATTTGTGCCTTTCCCATGGTGCATTTGATTGTGGGTGGGCATTTAATCTGATGGGAGAGTGGCTGCCTCCACCATGATTAAGTCATACAACAGGAGGCTCAGTTGAAGTAATGCCTACTGATGGCCTTTTCCCATCATTGCTGCTACTAACCCAATAGTGTGCAGGGCGCTGGCTGTGCAAGAGCATGACAAGCAAACTCTGGTGATGCCCTCTTGGGGAAGACCTCTCATTCAAATGCATTCAGTGCTTTATGGAGAGATCCACCATTGGAAATGAGGGGCCCGCTAAAAGCCACAGTTCTGGCCTTGCATCCCCATTCACCGTCTCCTTAGATGATCAGGATGGGAAAAGCAGAGTGCAAATCAATTTGTAATCAGGAGAACGGACAAATGAGAATAAAGAATGCAAAATTTCAATTCTGCTTTTTCTTTCCATCAGCATTACAAAGTGAAATTTGATTTAGAACGTCCCTCTTAGTTAAAGAGATTCTAGTTAATCTATCCTATGGTTTCAAATGACAGTTAAACAATGTTCCCATGAAATCCAGGGAAGCAAGTGCCAGCTGATATGAATTATCACTTAAATGTTTTAAGACACTTTATTTGCTGCATAACCAGGAATTTTAAAATTTATAATAAAATCTGGAAGCAACAGTTTATGCAGGGGCACCTCTATCTTCCGCCATAAATTTGGTTGGGAATCAGTAGAAACTGTGGAAAAAAGACTAAGCTTTTTTTTAATGCCATTCCTCCAGGTTTTCACTGAAGTTCCAGCAGGATATTTATCTCTTGGACATTGCACGGCTGAGTTTGGATTTATGTCTGGGACTTTGTCAAATGTCAATGACACGTGTAACAAAGAATTAAACAGTTCAGCTGGGGTACTGCCCATTTGGGGTAGAGCCTTCTGCCATCTGTAGAGTATGTTTGGATGGCTCACTGGGAGTCAGCCCTCCCACATCTTGCTGTTGATTCCCGATACACACCCTGTATTTCTTGCCCTAACCCTTCAAAAACGACATCTGCCAACCTGTGGTCTGGATCACTTGCTCATCTTGGACATACAGTAGGTGTCAGAACTGCAGCAGATAACTCCGCACCTCAACACTGCTAAGCATAAGACTTGCCAGCCTCTGCCCAGCAGCTTGCAGTACACTCAACTGCCACCCTTTGGGTCCTGATTCTGGACAAATGACTGCTGCTGACTCTCCACTGCACTTTTGGCTCACAGTTTTATGGGCCTTGCTCAAAGGAAGCAAAGTAGGTGTCTCTGGTTCACCAGCTGACAAGCAAGACTCTAATTACCTGTAAAAAATTGTGCACCTTGAGTCTGATGCTGAATCCTCATGATAAAATGCTTAAAAATATTTTGGGTTAAGTTTTAGCTGCATTTTATTGGCTTTAAGAAAGATTGTGTAGATATTTTGAATGTACACTTCAGTCTCTCCAAAAGCTATTTGGGCTCTTAAAATAAAGTGGCTGGAAAACCCAGTGGCTGACATAATAGCATGCAAGCAGAAACAGTGTCTAAGCTAATAATGGAGTAGTACAGGGCTGAAGTAGCTGCTGCATGATGAGGATTGATCCGTTTGTACTCCATAGCACCCTCAATGAAAGGCAAAACAGCAGAATATCTAGATATATCCAGGCACACTGATGTTAACCATAATAATTGACAACATATAGAAGTGATATGGTGTGCTCATAAGCTGCCAGTTAAGCGTATAATGAATTATTTGCAAGTTACCTGACATCAACACAGTTCCATTAGCACACAAACTATAATACCTTTACTGTTGACTCATGTCAAGTCCCAGCATAGTCTTACAGCTCTCTTAGCATGGACAATATATATCTGAAACACACATTACAGCTGTAAGTTACAGTTGAAATCTTTTACAGACACAACTCCAAAGAAACTTTAAGCTTAAAAGCATTTCACAATCTAATGATATAATCCATAGTAATTTAACAATGGATAAGATGTGCTGCAACTTTAATATGCAGCCTTAATTTAATATATTCCTGCTTGTGCTGCATGTTGACAACTAATACTAGGAAAAAGCACTGGATGAGTCAATAATTGCTATTTTTTGACTATATTCGAGATAACCACCTTGAACATTTTTATTTTCAGAGGTCTTTGATGGAATAAGGGAATATGAGGCTGCAGGTGTCCTCAAAACTATGACCAGTATCATCCAGTTGGCATCCACATTCGAGCTTGTTTTAAGTAAGGAAAGCCCAGCGAGGCAGCAGTTCTTCAAGGCTTTGCCTACTTGCCTATAATGGAAAGTGATATCTTTGCTCGTATTTTTGTTTCGCTACTGTAATATGAGGTTAGATGTTGCCACAGAACAAAGATCCACTTTGAGAAAAGCATTTGCAATGCTGGAGTGTACTGGGGAGAATTATGCTGTTCGGTGGGAATTTGAAAGATCTGAACGCCACTGACATCGCTGCCAATTCTTGCCTATCCATAACTGTTTTTGAGAAACTGTTGTAAACTGTCTTCTTATACCACTGGAGTATAAGTGGTATTGGTAAACACACAGTGCTATTAGGTGGGGATTTTGATTCAGTGATGATGAAGGAACGGTGATATACTTCCAAGTGAGGATGATCAGTGATTTGGAGGAGAACTTGCATGTGATGATGTTCCTGCCAACCTGCTACCCTTGTTTTCATAGGCAGGGAGGTAGAATGTGTGGAAGATTCTATAAATAAGCTTTGGTGAGTTGTTCCATTGCTCCTTATAGATCAATGATGTGCTAATGGTGGAAGAAGTGCATGTTTATCATGGTGGATGAGTGCCAGTCATGCAGGTTACATTGTGCTACAACCAGGCAAATGGGGAGTGTTCCTTCACATTCTTGACTTGTGACTTCTAGCTGGTGGAGAAGTTTGGATGAGACCGGTGGTGAATTTCTTGCCACAGAATCTCAACCCGCTAAACCGGCTCTTGTTACACAGTAAAGTGTGAAGCTGGATGAACACAGCAGGCCAAGCAGCATCTCAGGAGCACAAAAGCTGACGTTTCCAGCCTAGACCCTTCATCAGAGAGCTCCTGAGATGCTGCTTGGCCTGCAGTGTTCATCCAGCTTCACACTTTATTATCTTGGATTCTCCAGCATCTGCAGTTCCCATTATCTCTCATTACACAGTGTTTGCATGACTGTGAGACAGTGGGAACTGCAGATGCTGAAGTCAGAGTCAATATAGTGCAGAGCTGGAGGAACAAAACAGGCCAGGTAGCATCAGAGGAATAGGAAAGTCAACGTTTTGGGTTTACACCCTAATCAGGACTCATCATGATGAAGGGTGTGAACCCAAAACATCAACTTTCTTGCTGGTCTGATACTGCCTCACCTGCTGTGTTCCTCCAGCTCCACACTGTTGACATGACTGTTCTAGTTAAGATTCTGATCAATGAAATGTTGAAGAATTATCTATGGTTTATTCATTCGTGATATGTGCGCATCACTGGCCAGACCACCTTTTATTGGCAATCCTTAATTGCTATTGAAGATTTGATGGTGAACTACCTTCTTGAACTACTACGCTGTAGGCACACAATGCTGTTAGGAAATGACTTCCAATGACAGTGAAGGAACAGCAATATAGTTCCAAGTCAGGAAAGTGTTTGGCTTTTGGGGGAGCTTACTAGTCGCTGTGTTCTTTTGCATCTTGTCCTTCTAGGTGGCAGAGATTGCAAGTTTACAAAGCTGCTGTTAAGGGTTGTTGGGAATTTAGTGACGGTGATGCCATTGAATATTGTTATAAAGCAGAGGATTCCCCCCCACCCTCTGAGAATTAAAACCAAAACACCCAAAGAGGAGCACCTTACTGTGTAATCTGTTAAAAGGGATTGTGAAAAATGGTGCAACCTGCCTTTCAGCAACTTTTAGTGGTTAAATAAAACAAATCCCTGACACTCATTTAACAAACAATAAGTAATAATTTATTTATCTAACTCTAACAGTAAGCAAATTAACTAAAATATTAATAAATTGAATAATTCCCTTCTAACTACTAACTATTCCTGAATGAAACAAGATTCTAATAGTATGCGTCTCCATTGATTCTTCTGTGAGGAATATTCATTAGTTGTGCTGAAGGTACCTTTGTTCTTGAGATGGTGCTTTCTCTAAGACATAGAGTAGGCTGTGAGAGCCAACAATTCTGTCTTGAGAGCTGAGGGCTGTTAACTCTGGCAATGGCAATTAGCTCTGCTGTCTTTGCTCAACTGGGTGGCATGGTGGCTCAGTGGCTAGCACTGATGCCTCATAGTGCCGTGGACCCAGGTTCGATTCCACCCTCCAGTGACAGTCTGTGTGGAGTTTGCACATTCTCCCCGTATCTGCTTAGGTTTCTGCAGGTGGTCCAGATTCCTCCCATGGTTCAAAGATGTGCAGGTTAGATGGATTGTACAAAATGACGAGGAATGGAGTTGTGGGAGATATAGCAGTTTGGATCGGAAATTGGCTTGCTGAAAGAAGACAGAGGTTGGTAGTTGATGGGAAATGTTCATCCTGGAGACCAGTTACTAGTGGTGTACCGCAAGGGTCGGTGTTGGGTTCATTGCTGTTTGTCATTTTTATAAATGACCTGGATGAGGGCATAGAAGGATGGGTTAGCAAATTTGCAGACGACACTAAGGTCGGTGGAGTTGTGGATAGTGACGAAGGATGCTGTAGGTTGCAGAGAGACATAGATAAGCTGCAGAGCTGGGCTGAGAGGTGGCAAATGGAGTTTAGTACAGACAAGTGTGAGGTGATGCACTTTGGTAGGGCTAATGGTAAGATTCTGAGCAGTGTAGATGAGCAGAGAGACCTCGGTGTCCATGTACACAGATCCTTGAAAGTTGCCACCCAGGTTGACAGGGCTGTTAAGAAGGCATACAGTGTTTTAGCTTTTATTAATAGAGGGGTCGAGTTCCGGAACCAAGAGGTTATGGTGAAACTGTACAAAACTCTGGTGCGGCCGCACTTGGAGTACCGTGTACAGTTCTGGTCACTGCATTATAAGAAGGATGTGGAACCTTTGGAAAGGGTGCAGAGGAGATTTACTAGGATGTTGCCTGGTATGGAGGGAAGGTCTTACGAGGAAAGGCTGAGGGACTTGAGGCTGTTTTCATTAGAGAGAAGAAGGTTGAGAGGTGACTTAATTGAAACATATAAAATAATCAGAGGGTTAGATAGGGTGGATAGGGAGAGCCTTTTTCCTAGGATGGTGACAGCGAGCACGAAGGGGCATAGCTTTAAATTGAGGCGAGAAAGATATAGGACAGATGTCAGAGGTAGTTTCTTTAGTGAGAGAGTAGTAAGGGAATGGAACGCTTTGCTTGCAATGGTAGTAGATTCGCCAGCTTTAGGTACATTTAAGTTGTCAGTGGATAAGCATATGGACGTACATGGAATAGTGTAGGCTAGATGGGCCTGAGATCGGTATGACAGGTCAGCACAACATCGAGGGCCGAAGGGCCTGTACGGTGCTGTAATGTTCTATGTTCTATATAGTTTATCTTGATGACATGTTAGTAACAAGGAAGACAAATAAGGAGCACTGAGAGAACTCGGACATAGAACTTACATGTTTCTCCCAGCTGGGCTTATGCATTAGAAGGGGACAATGTGTGTTCCAGGCACCCCAACTTGCCTACAGAGTTGACAAGACCAAGTTACACCCATTGGAAGATAAAGGTGCCCCAGCTCTCATGTCTGTACCAGAGCTTAGGTCTTTCCTTGGGCTGGTGAATTATTATGGAAAGATCATCCATAACCTAGCCTCCATTTGGTACCTTTGCATCAACTCTTAAAAAAGGATCAGCCTTGGAAATGGTAACATAGCCAACCCGTAGCTTTCAGAGAAGTGAAGAGACATCTATCATCGTCTAAGATGTTAGTATACTATGATCCTAAATGTGATCTCGTACTGACATGCGAAGTCTCCCCATATGGCACCGGGGAATTATTAGCTCATAGGTGGCCCAATGAAGAGAACTGCCCAATAGTGTATACATCAAGGACTTTGGCTAATGCATAGTGTCAATACACTAGACAGAGAAGGAAGTTTTGGCTGATATATTTAGAGTCAGTATGTTGCATTAATAACTTTACGGATGTAAATTTAAAATAATAACTGATTACAAACCCCTGCTGGGCCTACTTAAAGAGGACTTGGCAGTGCTGCCCATGGTTTCAGGTTGAATTCAGTGGTGGGCTCTAATACTAAGTGCACATAATGATAAGTTGGAAGATCGTCCAGGAGGCCATGTAGTAAATGGCCCTATTGAGTGAAATGGTTTGTTTCTGGAGTTTAAATACTTTGTAATATTCATATCCTGAGATGTGTAGCCTTGATTGGTCCCTGTAATGTGCAGTATGTATTAACTTTGTGATATGTAATCTTTCTTCAGTTCTTAGGAAGGGTCACCAAGCCCAAAATGTTAACTCTGTTTTTCCCTTCACAGATGCTGCCAAACCTGCTGAGCTTTTCCAGCAACTTTGTTTTTATTCCTGATTTACAGCATCCGCAGTACTTTTGGTTTTTATTTGATATGTAATCTTTGTTAGCCTCGATTAGTCCTTGATATGTCTAACTTTGATTAGTCCCTCTAAAAATTTAAGCCTGTGTGAATCACTGAAATATGCTCTACATTTCCAGCTCCAGTTTGTATTCCAAAGGAGATGGAGTTGGTAGACATTGAATCTGACTGGGATGAAGAGGTTCAATATCTTGATGCTGAAACTCAAACAAGCGAATGTGAGGCATTGGCACAGATCACAAAACAAATCACAGCCACAGATGTAACACTAATAAAGCAGAGGTATATTCATATAGTTATTAATTGTATAAACACCATTATGTCTATTTCTATTTGAGTGATTGTTGAACACTGTCAGCCCAACAAAAAAAAAATTATTGAACACTGTAATGGGATGGAAGTGATCACAATGTTACAAAAGACAACTACATCAAGACAGATGCTATAAGCGGCAGTTACATCAAGGGCACTACAAAGATGGCATTCAACAATCACAGGCCAAACTGAGGGACTCTTAAGAGCTAATGAAAAATCCAGACTGTCATTCTCAAACTCCAAAAATTCTTCATAATTTAACTCATGGATATGCAAAAGGAAAATGCTTGGAAATATGTTAGGACCATTGTTCCAGATCTGAAGGAACATGCCACTTTCCCAATTATCTGGGTGTTAGCGGGTGATTTTGGCCTCTTGATCCTTGGCCAGATGGGCAACATCTGCCTATTTGCACCTATACTATGTGAGTGCTACATAATGATTCTCTTAAAAACTTTGAAATGGGTTTCCATTCTCGTACTCACACAACTGGGGATATGCCAGCTCTTTACAAGCTATATTGAGACTTGATCTATGAGTGCCAGGCCCTGCTGATGACAACAGCATATAATGGTAAGTACCTGAATATAGTTACAATTATGGCAGCTACCAATGGAGTGAGATGGCTTCTTGTTCATCTCTTACACTGCTGCTCCCTCCCTCAAACAAAAGTGATGAGACACCAGAGGAAGAAGAAGAAAGGTAAATAATTTACTGTAAATAATTCAGTGTGTGCCAGTTTGTCTGAGCCCTGTGCGTACCACTCAATCAGTACTCTTTGTGCATATCACACTGCACACTGTGTTTGTGTAGTAGTCAGTCCATGTCCAGTGTGTACTAGTCAATCAGTGCTCTATGTGTACCAGTCAGTCCAAGACCTGATTCCCAGTTAGTCTGTGCTTTGTGTGTACCACTCAGTCTATGCTCTAAGTGTACCACTTAGTCTGTGTTCTGTGTGTACTAATCTGTGATTTGAGCTCATGGATTAGTCTGTGCTCAGTGAGTACCATTCAGTCTGCACTCTGTGTATATCAGTCTGTCTTTGCTCTTTCTGTGTAACAATCAGTCTGTGCTCTCCATGTATGCCAATCAGTGGTTTATTCTGTGCATGCAAGTCAAAATGACTGTATATTTATGTATACAGCTGACACACGATCTGTATCATGCATGCTGTCAAACAAAAGATGTAATGCTCAGTGCAGGAAGCAGACACTGACTGTATATCCTGTCAATTTGTCAAGCAACAGTATGGACTTAAATTAGAGACTCTGTGTAAACAGTCTATAGAGTCTATTCAGATAAGGCAGCCTGAATCTCAACATTATAGAACTCAACACTATTAAGTGCAGGCAGCCATATGCTTTATCGGTGCCACAAAGTGTATATCACTGCTCATATGTGAGTCAATGTGCTTCCACCTTCTGTGTGGCTAAACAATGATCTTGACCCCTTAACACTGCCTTCTACCCCAATTCTGATCAACTCCATGGATTTAAAATTTGGATTGCATGCACCAAGGATCCAATCACTCAAGGACCTTAGATGCCTGTGAAATGAGAATGTGAAGATTTATCTGCTGATTCAGCTGCGTCCTGGAAAACCTTGAAAAGTGTTTATTCTCCAAGGATTTTTTTCTATGTGTAGTGAGGAAGATTCTCCAACCGTAATGGTATTTCGGACTAATGTGGCATTTAATTCACGCAGGCAGCTGTGGAGTATCACCGAGGAGGAGGAGGTGGACACGGAGTAAGTGCATTTGATGTGGTTGCACATAAAGATGTGGAGTGTGGGGATTTGCCTCATATTGGGCATTTGCACTGGAACATAGTAATGAGTTACCTATTCAGCTCTTCAAAACTGTTTTGTCAGTTACTTAAATAATTGAGTCATAGAGCCATACAGCATAAAAACAGACAATTTGGTTCAACCGTGCTGTATGTATATCAGTCAGTCCGTGAGCTGATTCCCAGTTAGTCTGTGCTTTGTGTGTACTGCTCTGTATATATACAGTAAATATATGCTCTAAGTGTATATATATGCTCTAAGTTTACCACTTAGTCTGTGCCGAACATAATCCCAAACTAAACTAGTCTCACCTGCCTGCTCCAGCCCCATATCCCACCAAACCTTTTGTATTCATGTGCTTATTTAAGTGTCTTTTAAACATTGTAACTGTGCCCACATCCACCACTTCCTCGGGAAGTTCATTCCACATGCAAACTATCTTCAGCGTTAAAAATCTGCCCCTCGTGTCTTTTTTAAATCTCTCTCCTGTAATGTTGAAAACACCCATCCTAGGGAAAAGACACCTTCTATTGATCATATCTATACCCCTCTTTTATACTTGTACATATATTTATATATACCCCCATATGTATAAGGTCACCTTTCAACCTCCTTCACTCCAGTGAAAAAGTTCCAGCCTATCCAGCCTTTCTTTATAACTTAAACCTTCCATACCTGGCAATATCCTGGTAAATCTCTTCTGAATCCCTTCCAGTTTAATAACATCCTTCCTTTAACAGGACAACCAGACTATTCCAGAAGAGGCCTCGCCAATGTGATCTGTACCTCAATTTCATATACCCACCATAGTTCAATATATTTGATATTATTTATCCAAAAGAAATTTCCACCTTGAACATTTTAATTAACATCATGTTTGCAACCTTTCGGAAGGCTTATACTTTGTATGAAAAAGTGTTTCCTGGGTTAGTTCACTGATTCAAGCAGACTGAGGCCGGAATAACATAAGTAACTAAGATTAAAATGAAGGTGCCAATCCTGTCCCTAGTTCAATGTGAGACAAAATAAAGTTAAAGTAATTGTTAATTGCATGCGAGAGTCACTGCCATAGCATCTTTACCAGGACTGAAAACTAACTGCTTCTTCACTGGCACTTTAACCCAATGCTACTAAGTGTTTTGTGTAACTGTAGTAATGTATGAATACCATTCCAATGTATTTTTTTTTACAGAGGGGTGAATCAATTAATTTTAATTGAAGTATTGATCACCATGCAGCTAATGATGTAGTTGTCTCTATCCTATAGTGTGTGTATGTGAAACATGATAATAGATGTAATCTTTTCAGATGTATCCACATTGTAACACTGAAAGTTTGTGGTGGGTGAAAAGTGATTCCATCAGTTTCCTGCCACAGTTCACAGCAGTACCCCTGAAAAAACAAACAGAAACCTTGCACCAAATGCCTACAATACAATTCTGTGGTGACTTTGAGCAGTTCTCTTAATATCCTGCTGGAGTTCCATTTGTTTCAGGGCCAGTATGTGATTGTGGTGCATGTGCTTAAAAAAAACTGGTCACAGTTTTTGACTTGCTGCTAATCTGTTGTGTACAGTATTATTTTCAGCACAATTTTTATTTTATAGATTCCCTACAGTGTGGAAACAGGCCCTATGGCCAAACAAGTCCACATTGAACCTTGGAGCATCCCACCCAGGCCCATCCCCCTATAAACTACCTAATCTACACATCCCTGAACACAATGGGCAATTTAGCATGGCCAATCACCCTAGCCTGCACATCTTTGGACTGTGGGAGGAAACCCACGCAGACACGGGAAGAATGTACAAACTCCACACAGTCGCCCTGGGCTGGAATTGAACCTGGTTTCCTGGTGCTGCAAATCAGCAGTGCTGATTTCTCAATCAAATCATCCACAGGGTGTTGTATAGAAATTAAAAAGATTACAGCTTATCTCTAGTGTTCTCATGTCTGTAGTTGAAAGTTCAATTCCCACTTCAGAACTTCACATGACCAAAGCTGGCATTGAAATGTTGCATTGTTGGAGGTAATGGAGCTAAGTTTAATTGAATCTTCTTGGCAAGAATCTCATATTCATATTAGGCACCTGAATTGAAGGCCCTCTCACTCTCATGTTGTCTTTCAGATAATACATTAAATTAGGGCCCATCTGTTCTTGGAGTTGTGAGAGATCCCAATGGACCTGTTTAAGAATGAATTGCAAAGCTCTCCTGATGTTCTGGCTTATATTTACCCATCAGTCAGCATCACTGAAAACAGAATATCTGATTTTGCCTTTTGCAGGATTTCATTGAATGTAAATTGACACTCATGTACTTAAAAAGCAGCCTATATTCCTAAGACAACTTAGAGAATAACTTATGATCTACATATAATTGTGATTTATCTTGTTTCTTTTCCATCACAAAATATGAGCTCCACCTATTGCGATTTGGTTCAATATTGTCACTTTGCACCATGAGCTTGATCTCTTCCCTAACGTCGACTGACATCTCTGACGAGTTTATAAGGATGATGCTTCATGAATGTTGGGGGGAGAATCCTCTATGTGAACAGTATGTACCACCAAAAATATCTGTACAAATCAATTTATGAATTTGTAGGCCACCTCAGTAGTTTTATGGGAGATAGCATAATATTCCATCTTTTAAGTATCTCCATATTATCCTGTCTGATAACTGGGGGATTGACTTCAGAATTTTCAATTTATAATTCATTTTTGAATTGGTCAGATATTTTTACTTTACTCCCCTACTTCTTTAATTATTAAGCTGAAGCTTAATATTCCTCCTTCCTGACTGTCCTCATGAACACAATTCCTCTTTGCCTGAGTACTCACTACATAATTAATGTAATAATTAATGAGTTTCCTTTAGATTTGATAAGATCTAGTGAGCCTCACCTTTTCTGGTTCCCCAAAGATAGGTAGCAATACTATGCCCCTGTCTCCAACAACAAAATTTTAAGCCTTAGCTTTTGTAATCTGCTCCAGTTTATATTCTTTGTTGAGCAATCTTTAAATGCTTTTGGTCAATTCACACACTTTAGTTAAATTTCTTAGGTCATAAGTGTGATCTTTCAGCTTTAGTTTAAATTTTTTTCTTCAATTAATTTAAGGCCAATGTCCATGTATCTATTCAGGAGGGCTGAATATTATGGAGATAATAGGAACTGCAGATGCTGGAGAATTCTCTGATGAAGGGTCTAGGCCTGAAACGTCAGCTTTTGTGCTCCTGAGATGCTGCTTGGCCTGCTGTGTTCATCCAGCCTCACATTTTATTATCTTTGAATATTATGGAGTCGTTCAGTCATTTCTGCTTCAGAAAAATCTATCGATTGGAAAACGTTTGGTATCAGTTCACAGAAGACCGAGCTGGAGTCAAATGGAAAAACAGTTACTCCAGGAGAAAGGAATTAATTCAGAATAGTTACAAATAGATTACCTCAATACAAGATAATTCCAGACATGATGCGGTTTCTTCAAAACCTGAAGGGTTTATTTGAAAATAAGAATGTTTAAACTCAGTTTTGTGAATAATTAAGGAAAAGGTTTAGATTATAAGAGAAGAAAACTAATCATCAAGCTTGCAACACTGGATCTTGCAAGAAAAAAATTGTTATATCTATAGATGTGACAAAGAAGGCAACTTTATTTGATATTTGAGTATAAACTGATTATGACCTATAAACTGATCATGTTGGGATAGTTGGGATTTTGTTATTACTGTCCATTTTGAAATCTTTCAAATTGTGCTCTAGCTATAAAGCTGGGTTTGGCTTAATTTGTGCCACGTGTAATGGAAGATGGTGGTTGTTGGAGGTCAATCATCTCAGTCCAGGACATAATTACAAGGGTCCCTCAATGTAGTGTCCTAGTTCCAACAACATTCAGCTCCTTCATCGATGACCTTCTTCCATCTTGAGGTCAGAAGTAATGTTGTTTGCTGATGGCCACAGTGTTCAGAACCATTCACAAATCCTCAGACACTGAAGCAGCTCATGATTCGATACGGCAAGACCTGGATAACATCAAGACTTTGTCCGATAACTGGCAAGAAAAATGCATGCCACTAAAAATGCCAGGCAATGGCCATCTCCAACAAGTCAGAATCTAACCATCACCTCCTGATGTTCAATGGCATCACCATTGCTGATTCTCCCACTAACAAAATCCTGGGGGTTTCTATTGACTAGAAACTGCATTGAATCAGCCATATTACATACTGTGATTGCAAAAACAGGTCAGAGGCTAGGAACCCTGCAATGAAATGGTCAATTCCTGCACTCCCCACCCCCATTTCTTGTCCATCGTCCTCAATGCACATGACAAGGGCATAGCAGAAAAATCTCCACTTACTTATCCACTACCATCAACATTCACTGCTTTCACCATCAAAGTATAGTGGCAGCAGAGCATACCATCTGTTAGATACATTGCAGTAACTCACCAAGGCCCCTCCAATAGCATCTTTCAAACATACTACCTCTAACCCCTAGAAGAAGAAGCATAGTAGATGCATGGGAACACCACCAGCTGCAAGTTTCCTTCCAAGCCACACATCATCCTATATCATTGTTTCTTTAGCATCACAGGTTCCAAGTCCTGGAATTCCCTTCCAAGCAGTACTGTCAGTGTCTCCACCATCACAAGAACTGCAGTGGTTCAAAAAGGCAGCTCACTACTACCTTTTTGAGGGCAATTGGGGATGAATGATAAATGCTGGTCCAGCCAGTTACATGAGTTTGAAGTCACTAAAGCCACGGCATTTCTTTTTCTCTTCCAAATTGTACAAATGTATGATAAGTTTTCTACTCCTACAACCTGAATCTTTAATGGTCAAGCTCACAGCCTCTGAGTATTACCCTTTTCATAGCATTCTAATCTGAAGATTGCTCATCTGAGGGTTGGCAGACACAAACATAGCTGCACCTTTCAGGACACTATCATGTTGAGGACCTCAAATTCTTTGGCCACTTCAACTTCACCGTTATCTTTTCAGATGAGGTGAAATATCTTTCAACTTCCCCCTCTGTAATTTTAGGAACTAGATGCAGATTTCTAGCTAAATCATGGCCCCCCAGTGGAGGCAGATTGTTTCTCTGAACTACTATTGCTTCTTTCTTACTTATTCTTTTTCTGTCACTTCTCTATCCATCTCTCTTTCTTTATTTTTCTTTTCTCTTTTCACTTCTTAACTTTTTACTCCAATTCAAAGTTTTTTTCCCATTTCTTACTAAATTTATCGAAGTATTTTGGTGACAAATCAATTTCAGGGTTTCTTTTTCTTACCTCTAAATATAGGTCATCACTTTAAACATCTCATCCTTATGAGACGCTGCTTTGATTCCTTCTCCTACTTATTCACTAACTTTCTAGTTTAACCTGAGTAAAAGATTTCAAATAATCCAGTTACATATTCTACTTCCAAAAAAGCCTTAGCAACAATAAAAACGGTTTTAAAATTTCTAACTTTCAATATTCTTTGTAACAACTCTCCTGCTTCAATGCTTAACATTTCTGATTGCTCATGTTTTAAAGTTTCACAGATCCCTCTTAAATTATGGATTTTCTTTTTATCCCACAAAGAGCTGCTACTTAGAGCAATTAGAGTAGAAGTTAATACTGGACAAGTCAGATCCCAAGAGAAACCTGGCATGATAGGCCACAAGTTTTATTTTTCTGTTTGTATATTACGAATGTTAGTCACTGATAACATATACAAGAGATGCCAATGTACTTTTACAAAAGCACATAGAAGTTTAATACACATAAGGTAAAAATGCAAACAAAACTGTTGGAAAAATTATGTTACAAACATCAGGTAGAGAAATCATCCTTTTACACCAGCTATATCCTGACAGGCAATGATGCCTCAGTGAAGATATACTCCTTTCTCCAAACTAAAGTTTCTTGCTCAATTGGTAATGCTGTAATTGGTTGACCTTTGGCAAATTTCTATGTATTGACATCATGTTATTTTCTTCAATTAATTTCTGTCCCCTCGACACTTAAAATGCTAACTCGGCAGACTTATTGCTTAACATGGATTCCCTAAACCTGCATCTTCAACAACTTTTGGAGAATGTCTTCTTCTTTGGCAATTCCACGCTATTATTCTACTGAAACTTGCTTCCTACTGACATCTAGGCAACTCAGGAATTCTCTCCAGATCTGACTGTTCGGTGGCTGCCAACGACAGAACTTTTGCTTCAACTCGTGACTGTGGTTCAGTGGCTCACTCATTAGCACTGCTTCCTCACAGTGCCAGGGACCTGGGTTCGATTCCAGATTAGGCAACTGTCTGGATGGGATGCTCTTCAGAGGGTTGATGTGGACCTGATGGGCCAAATGACCTGCTTCCACACTGTATGGATTCTATATCATCCTGCTTTATGATCAGTCTCTCACAATTATAAATCTCAGTTTATCACTGCTGACGTAGTTCTATAATATAAGAATAGGAGGAGGTTATTCAGCCCTCTAAGCTTCCTCTCCGTTGACTTCTGACTCTACTCAAAATTTTCAGAAACTTTCATTTATCCTCCTTTTTGCTTTGTTCTTCCTTGTACTTCCTCTGAAGCACCACAAACTGTTTTTCTGTAGTGAAAGGGGTTCTGTCAATTCAGATTGTTCTTGATAGAGCCAGAGTAGGTCATGATTGTCATCACATCACAACCATACTGCCAAGAAGAGGTGGTGAACCAAAGCCACTACATCTTCACTGTGACCTCTTAATATGGGCATGGGTCCATTTAATCCACCTTGTAGTGTGCGAGTTTGTACAAGGTGCCAATGTATTCTATTTTGGAAGAAAATAAAAGTCAGTCTGGGAGATCCAGGAGTGATTGTAGATACAACACACCATGGACAGTCATGTAGAATAGCAAACAACAGAGCAAGCAGAGTCCTGTGCTGTATTACATGAACAGTGAGTATAAATCCCAGATTTATCTCATAAAGCAATAAATTAATTGACCCTGTATCCAAATAGCTTAGAGCACTTGGTTCTGTCCATCAAAGCATGAGAACTTGAATCCAAGTTCCCAAACCAGTGTAAAGAAAGGAACTTGAGGCTGATCCCAAATATAAGGAGATTCTTGCAAGGAAAATTCTGGAAAAAAAGTTATTTTCATGGCTTCAAATTCGATTATTAGACAGCTTCTTTTAGTGGGTGTCGAAAAGATTGTGGGATAAAATGACTAACCTAGAATGCATGTTAGATGATAAGAAATAGATCAAATTAGGAAAAAGTAGTCTCTGGCCTGAAGCCAAGAAACACTTGCACATAAGTGATGGTTAAAAAGTCTCATTATATGGATGTTCCACCGCTGGCACATGAATGATTGTTGAAGCTTAAGCTAGATAAGCCAAATATTGTATTCTTATGTATTTAGCTTTAAAATGATATGATTGTCAAACTGTTTAGACAAGTAGAGAAGTTACATTTTCTTAAAAGA
Source organism: Stegostoma tigrinum (assembly GCF_030684315.1). NCBI lineage: Eukaryota > Metazoa > Chordata > Chondrichthyes > Orectolobiformes > Stegostomatidae > Stegostoma > Stegostoma tigrinum. Next base: position 11,209,043 of record NC_081369.1, on the reverse strand, counting down.
ATACAACAATAACCACAATGTGTAAAATGTAAGTGCGCTGTGGCTTGGAGGGAAAGTTGCGGGTGGTAATGTTCCCATTTATCTGCTGCCCTGGTACTTTTAGATGGGTCACTGGTTCAGAAGGACTGTCTAAAGAACCTTGGTGAATTTCTGAATCATGTAGATGGTACAAACTATTGTTATTGAATATTCTTGATGGAGCTACTGGATGTTTGTGGATGTAGTGCCAGTCAAATGGGGTTGCTGGGTCCTGAATGATGTCAACTTCTTGAATATTGTTGGAGATTTTATTCCATCCATCTCTGGCTTGTACTTTGTAGATGGTGGGCAGGCTTTGAAGAGTCAGGTGATGAGTTAATCACTGCAAGGTTCCTGGCCTCTAACCTGTTCTTATAACCACTACTTACATGGCTAGTCCAGGTTAGTGATCAACGATAATTCCCAGGACTTTGTTAGCATAGGATTCATTGACTAATGCCATTGAATGTTAAGTTGGGGTGGTTAGATTTTCACATGCTGAAGATAGTCATTGCTTGGCACTTGTGTGATGCTCTTTTTACTTCCCAGTCATCAGCTCAAACCTGGGTATTGTCTGTCTTGCTTCATTTGGACATGTACTATTTCAATAGCTGAGGAACCATGAATGGTGTGGACGATAGTGCAAACCATCAATGAACATCCCAACTTCTGACCCTGTGGTAGAGGGAAGGTCATTGATGAAGCAGCTAAACAAGGATCTCCCTAGGATATTACCCCAAAGAACTCCTGCAGAATCCTGGGATTGAGGTGGCTGACCTCCAGCAACCAAAACCATCTTCATGACTCAAAACCATGGCTCTAACCAGCAGAGCACTTTGCTCGTGATTCCCATTGTCTCTAATTTTGCTATGACTCCTTGATGTCACACTTGGTCAAATGTGGCGTTAATGGCTGTCACTGTCTGTTCATCTCTGGAGTTCTCTATATTGTTCATGTTTGAATATGTCTGTAATGAGGCAGTACCTACGTGACCCTAGCAGAAGACAGAACCCAAACTTAGCATCGATGAGCAAGTTGTTACCAAGCAAGTGCTACTTGATAGCACTATTGATTACTTCTCCCATCACTTTACTGATGATTGAAAGTATACTGATGGGATATTAATAGCCTGGGCTAAATTTGTCCTGCTTCTCGTGTAGAAGTAAGTGACAGGGCTATTTGTTGTAGTTCTCCTGAGAAATATGTAGCACATGTCTACATATTCAATTAAATTTTCCATTGATCATATGGTTTGGCTTCACAGAACACAGCTGAGAAATCATGCCCCATGTATTACACTTTGTTTCAGCCATTCTTCTCCAAAGTGACCCCCATTAAAATCTTCTGTCTGAAAGAAATCAGTTTCCATTGTCCACCTTTAGACAATTATTTTAATAATTGAAGTCAGCTGGTAGACTCAGTCATCCAGCTCTCATTACAACCCTAGTGTCATAGCTATTGCCTTTCTTTAATTTTTCACCAATTAAAAGAACAATGAAAAACGCTACCCATCAGCAGTTTATATGTTCCCAATGGTAAGTAATAATCATCAACTGTTTCGCTTAACCTTCGAAATGGCATTGATAGTATGCTTGATCAGATACTTTTTGTGAAGAACAGTAAATTAATTTTGATGGTATTGATTCTGGGAGGATAAGGGCAACCTTCTGTTCTTAGTTAAATGGTGTTGAGAAATCCTTTACATGTCTTGAACAGGTATTTAGTGTCTCACAATATTTAGTGTTTCACCTGAAAGACAGCAGCTCCAGAACTGCAGTACTCCTTCTGTCTTACACTAAAGTAAATTTTTGATTACTTTAATCCTGCCTCTGCAGTAAGTTTTGAATCGACATCCTATTTACTTAGGTTTCAGAATATTACAACGGAATCAAATTGACACATAAAAATCAATTCCTCTGCTAATGTCATTATATTGTCATTTGATCTCAGTACAATAATGGATGTAGTAATTCATGACATGAAGCATGAGATCAAACATTAGACAAGGAGGAAAGTTAATCTGGGAGAAATTGTGTTCCATCCAAAGAATCCATATGAAAAGCAGCCACAGAAAATCAATAAGCAGTTGCTTCTCCTGAATGATAAGTCTCTCTTTGTCTGACAGAATTGTGAAAGTGTGTGAAGGAACTAAGAGCTGTGAAGATCTACCCAGTGAAGAGTAAGTCCTTAAATTCCAATGTAGCTGAGCAAAAATGCATGGCTAAGTCTCATGTTGAGGTGGCATACATTCTACACATCAATTAGTTCAGATGAATTAGAAAGTAAAGCATTTAAGGAATGATACAGAGAGAGACATAGATTGTAATCATATATATATTCTAAATATGTCCATACACAGATTCTTAACATGCCTGTCTACAGACTCTGAACATATCTGCCTACAGATATTGAAGTGTCCATCTATAAATTCTGAATGTGTCCGTGTGTAGACTTGACGTGCGTGCATTTGAAGATATGGAAGCAATAGCATTGAGAAAGGTTACCTTCTCATCATCATCATATTTTTCATTGTGTAAATTATTTGCCAAGTTTACTGCATTAAAAGGCAATTGAATTTCAAAAGTACTTAAGTGGAATTCATTAAAAATCTGGAATAAAAAGTCTGGCCTAATGGCAATATGTAACCACTATCAATTCTTGTAAAAACCTATCTAGTTAACTGGTGTGGCTTATGCTTGAATCCAGACCCATTGTAATGTAGTTGACTCTTTTCCTCTCTCTGGGCAATTAGAGAATGACAGTAAATGCAGACCCATACAGCTATGCCCACACTCCATGAACAAAAAATAGAAAAATGTCTCTAAAGAGCATTTGGACATTTTGAGGCCATGAAAGGTGTAATATTTTTTCATCAATTTATTTCTCATTGGGTGGGTGTTCTAAAACATAATGAACTTCTGTTACAAAAAGCCAAAAATATCAAGGCTATCAAACAAGCTACAGTTTCACAAAAACTTATAACTTAATTAACCTAGAATGCTGCACCAATTTTATTTTGTAGCATGTATGTGAAGTCAGATTTTTGTCTTTACTTTCTGAACATTAGTCACATGCAGCAAATTTTGATCTTATTGAAATTAATGCAACCTTCTATATGACCACTAAGGTATGTGTATGGATACATATAATATATATGTGTGTGTGTGTGTGTGTGTGTGTGTGTGTGTATATTTACATACATAGTGAAATTCTTAAATGTCCATTTGTCAACTGACTTTGGGTCTTTTGATTATGTATGTACTTGTGTAGGCTTATAGAAACATTGAAGCCTACGTGCTGCCATTTATTTCTGTTTGGTTTACTGTCAGGGCAGAGGCAGTTTGCAAAAGAACCAACAGCAGTGAGGATCAATCAACAGCAGAGTGAGTTCTTTACCTTTCTTCCAAAGAGGGAATGATGAATGGAGAAAAAGAGAGAGTGTGAAAGAGTCATTGATAACAGATGTGAAGTGATGGCCACTGACCAATATTAAATTATTCTCCTGATTCATGCCGCCACTCACTGTCGTCATACCAATTAGATAAGCTTTGTGCTGACCCCAGAAAGTCCACCAGGTTCAGCACTGAAGTAGATCCTGACAACTAATGTCTGAATACAAACACACAGCTGCCAGCATGGTTTTTCTAACCAGCATTGTTAACAGCTCTTCTCTTTGTTTTCTGTATCAGATTGATGCAGATTTGTGAAGAAGCACAGACTGATGATGGTCTATCAGCAGCACTGTGAGTTTTTTTTACCTTTCTTCTTTTAAAAGGGCTGAGGGAAGGAAGACAGTATTAGGCAGCATAAAGACTGAATATTGGGAATGAGGAAGGAAAATTCTAGAGTGAGGAAAGAAGGAAAATGCACGTATCCCCCGAGAGTTGAAAAGGGTGGGAAAGACAGTGAGAATTGAGGGAGGAACAAAAGAGAGAGGATTGAAGAGAATAAGTACAGCAGTGAGCTATGAATGATTCTTTGACTGCACATGAGACAATCTAACGGTTACAGAGCAAATTACACTGAACAGCTTTTGTGGTACATTTTTTAACACTTTAGTCCTTCCAAGGGCCTGACTCATCGTGAATGTGAATTGTAGATCTGCGGGTAACATACCTATAATTTTGAAGTTTAATCAACATTGCTAAAATGAGTTCAATCTACCATTTTACATACCAGCACACATGCCATTTTTGGGCAAAATCTGTTCTTATGTAATGTATATGTTACTGCTTGTTTAGTATGTGCACATACTGAAAATGTTTATGTGCATGTGAATTATTACATGCATGCATGCATACAGATATACATACAAGGTGTGGGGGAGGGACATAACTTCTATTTGTAAAGTAGAAGGAAAAGCTAACAAATTGGCATTGATTCAGAATTGTTTCAGTGAAGCATTTTTCCTTAGGTTTACAGAAATAAACATACCCTAGTATGTGTAACCATATTTTTGTGTAAAGTAGTAGAAACAGGAGGTATGCTGCTGTTCATTTCTATTTGTTTTGACTGTCAGGCCAGTGGTGGAATGTGAAGAAATCGAGAACAGTGAATGCCTGCCATCTGCAGAGTGAGTTTTTCAACTCAGTCTCGGGAGAGGGGATGAGAATGTGATGAATTGGGACAGATAATTTTTAAAGAGAGTGCACCTAAAATAGACCGAATATTTAAGAGAAGGGAAAAGTTGTAGTCAAACTCAGGAATGGAGAAGATAGCAAAATTCAAGGAGGAGAGTGGTCTGATGTAAAGTAGGGGCATGTTGGGGTGATAACCAAGGTGCGCCAAAATTGGAAGAGAAAGGCCTTGATTTTTGCTTCCAAATCAGGAAACAGCCCATTTTCAGGTCCCATCAACCTGAAGCTCCAGAAGATCAGATTCTTGCTCAGAGATGGTGGCTTCCTTGGGAGGCAAACTGAGTGGCCCCAAAATGGCAGTGGATACTGTTGGCTGGAATGTCTGCCTATATAGCCATATACATCGACTGTATATTGCAGTTTAATAAAGCAGGACCCCAAAAACATGCATACAGCCCTCACTCCTCAAAGCCCCCACCCTCCACACATCCCCCATTCATGTCAAGTTATGACACTTCATAACCTATGCCCCTGTTCCATTTCCCATTGCCTTTTTAACCTTCATGCCAACCTAAGCACAAGTTCCCACTACATTGACCTGTCATATGGCCAATGCCACCCTACACCACAGTACCCTCTATTTTGCTTATTAAAGGTCAATGGCAGCCCATACACTACTCACTATACCAACTTAGTGCCGACTCAGATCAATCATTTCTGGTCATTGTACACTTTGCTGCTCCCTCTTCACCGCCAATTCACCTAATATCCACCACAGACAAATCTCAGGAACTATGCTGACAAACGATATGTTATATATGTCAATTGAGAATATCTCTATAAAAATTTTTCATTGATTTTTTAAAAAATCAATACGTTGAACTTCCTCCAAATGATATCTGACAAAAACAGAAAATTGGCTAAAGTGCTTAGTGCCTCATGAAAGCCAACATTTCTATTCAAAAATCACTTGTAGCTATTCACTGTGCTCTGATTATAAACACCGCTTTGTGAAAATGATAAGTTTGGCATCTAGCACAAATTCTATAACAGATATCAAAAAGCACACTGAAATATAAAGCACTTCTTTTTGATTGCTTTGATAGTTCTCTGACAGCTCTTACAGTTCTTTGACAAGTTGACACTAAATAAGTTCTACCACATTTTACACACCAACATGACTACTTTTCAAAATCTCATTGGGTCCCAAAAGGTGCCTTACCTCCACCAAGGGTGGCCCAAGACAAGATCCAAATGGTTAACGTACCCCTTCAAATGTTTATCTTGGCTATCAAAATGAATTCACAAGATTCAGATCTGCTTTTACCTTGTCTAATCTTCACACTTCAGACACTTATTTCACCAAAAACATATAAGAAAGGATGCAGTTGATGATTTAAATGGCTAACTGCCTTCACAAATCATAAACCCAGAGCCAAATCTATCTACACCACCTGAAAAATGGTAAATACAGGACTTATAATTTCTGAGTACTTTCACTATTTTTGCCATGTTGTAAAGATTCTCCAATGTGGCAAAAAATTGTGCCCAAGTCAATGCTGTAACTTCAATATGCTTGAGTGAGAGTACGTAAATGTGGTTTGGTGATTTAAAGTTTACATATGTGTTAATCCAGTTCTGAAGTTGTGCTAACATCAAATTCAGAACCAAATGGGATAGATGAGAACAATGAGATAGATTGGCCCATAATTAGGACTCTTAAGTTCCTTTCAGATCAAGCCAGCATCCATGCCTACCAATCCTGCCATCCCTTCACTTGTGGACATTTTTACTATTGGATACAAAATAATAGATTTGACCCTTCTTTAGTACAAGAGATCATAGACAAATTGACTTGTGTCTTTACTCATTTGTTTTCTTTTACTTATTGTACGTTATTTAATTTTGTATACTTAAGCTTTCTTTGAGTTGGTTGATCACAATGAAAACAGCAATGTAGATCCTACAATTGTGTATCACTTAAAAGTTAGGAAAATAAATTGTTTCCACCCCTGATTACTATCTGCTGTCTCCTCGCTATACGTGTGTGGACTGGATACCATGCACATCCAGGATTGCGAAAGGTTTTAACTAAATCCTCAACAATACAGTCTGCTGCCTGTTATCATCAGGACTCTTATATAAACCATAGACACTTGAGTAACATCGCTAACATCCAATGAAACTGTACCTCAGTGAAGGTGATCATTCTGCAGGGAATGAGGACGTAAAACTGGAAAGAGAAATTGACTTTTAAAAAAGTAGTAGGTTGTTCTCCTGCATATTTACTTCTGTTTATTGATATGTTTATTGATCATTTTCCTTGTTTGTCAGATCATTGCAGGAGTATGAAGCAGCCAAGAGCAGTGAGGATCTGCCACAAGCAGAGTGAGTCCTTTATCAATCTTCCATTGGCAGAGATACTGGAGAAAAGGAATGGATTAGTATGAGAGATAGGGATATCAAAAGAATGCTTGCCCAGCACAACAAATTGCATGAATGAGGATAGCAAAAGAGGGGATAGAGAGAATAAAATGCTGACACAGAAATGGGCAAATTAATTGTTTAAGAGTGAATGCACACAAGTCAAAGGGAGTGACCAAACATAGCATCCAAAGAATTCATTTAACTATTTGCTACATTTATTAATGACTTAATTAACACAACAGAGAAGGACTGACACAAAGCGCAGAATCTTACCAGTTGTACTAGCTTTGGGGGTGAGGACTGTTTGAAAGATACGTGCTGGGTCTTCTACTCAATGTGCTGCCACATCCAAGCAGCTTTTCTATGGGCAGAGTTAAACTAGCATCAGCAGTTCACCCAGTGACTAATTAATTAGTAGCAACTAAATTTGAAATAAGAAGTGGAGTCAAGCTGAGATTAAATTTTTTTGGATTGTGCATAGGCCCCACAATGTATCAATACCTTAGCAGCTCGGCTATGGTGGCTGCAGAGCAAGAAGGCATTGATCACAGACACAGACATCCAGGCTTCTCTGTAAAAGGAGAGGCGGCAGAGTTGATCAACGACAGAGCTTGCAGTAAGACTCAGTTGATCTGGTAAGGCAGATAGTGTGGCATGATAATATTAAGAGTGAACTGGGAGCACAATCTGTTAGGTAAGTGGGCTGAGTGGAGTATTGTGTTCTATGCCACAAACATAAGCCAAAATAATTGTTATTGTGTAAACATGAGCTTTTGTTTTTATTCACTCATGGGATGATGGGCATTAGTAGCTGGCTAGAAGCCCATTCCTATTTGCTCTTCAGAAGGTGGTGGAGAGCTCCTTTCTTAAATCACTGAAGTCCATGTGGTGTAGGCAAGCCATAATGCCATTATAGAGGGAGTTCCAGGATTTTGACCCAGGAACATTGAATACAAATTTCCAACTGGATAGCGAGTAACTTGGAGAGGAATTTGCAGATGGTGGCTTCAGTATATTGGTTGCCTTTGCCCGTCTAGTTGGTAGTAGTCATGAGTTTGGAAAGTGCTGTCTAAGGAGCCTTGCTGAATTTCTTGTCGATGGTGCATCCTGCTGCCTTTGAGCATTGGTGGCGGAGGGACTGACTGAATGAGTATCTAGTGCTAATCAATCAGGCTGCTTTGTCCTGATGCTGTCAAGTTAAATGATTGTTGTTGGTGCTGCACTCATGCAGGCAAGTGGGGATTATTCTATCACTCTCCTGACTTGTGCCTTGTAAATGATGGACAGGCTTTGAGAGTCAGGAAATGAGTTACTTGCTGCAAGATTCCTAGTCTTTGACCTACTCTTGTAGCCACAGTGCTTGTGTTGATTAGTCAGTTCAGTTTCTGGTCAATGGTAATCTCCAGGATATTAATAATGAGAGATTCAGCGATACCATTGATTGCCAAGTGGTGATGATTAGATTCTTATTTGTGGAAAATGGTCATTGCTTGGCAAATGTTACTTGTGACTCGTCAGCCCAAACCTGGACATTTTCTGGATCTTATTGTATTTGGGCATGGACTGCTTCAGTATTTGAAGAGTCACAGCTGGTCCTGAACATTGTGCAGTCATTAACAAACATCCTGACCTCTGACCTTATGATGAAGGGAATATCATTGATAAGCAGCTAAAGATGGTAGGGCTGAGGACAAGGCGTTTTCCCCTTGGCTCCCATTTACTCCAGTTTTGCTAGAGTTCCTTGATACCACATTCAGTCAAATGCAGTCTTGATATCAAAAGCAATCGCTCTCATCTCACTTCTGAAATTCAACTCTTTTGTCCATGTTTGGAGCAAGGCTATAGTAAGGTCAGGAGCTAAGGGGCCCTGGGAGAACCCAAGCTGAGCAGATTATTGTTAGGCAAGTGCTATCTGATAACATTGTTGATGACACCTTTGATCAGTATTATAAATGCTTTAAAAATTCCTGGTGCCACAAAACTGCAGTTAGGTTTAAGCATCTTTATAATCATGACTACAGGCTTGAGACAGCACACAACACAGTGGGAACTCAGCAATCGCACAAAATCAAACACTGCACAACTGAACACAATGTAGAGCACTGCCCTGAAAGGCACAAGAGGATTTAAGATCTACGTTATCACTTGTTGCTAGACATGAAGAGGAAGAGCATGGCCATCAGCATGTCTAGCCACATGCATTGGAGCACAGCAGCCAGGTCAGCCAAGGAGCACCCTCACTGGAGAGGTATTTGGCCAAAGTTAACTTTTCTTGATCTCTTGAAGCAGCAGAACCACAAAGGGCCTTTACAGATACCTCTGCATGAGGGTATATTCCAACAAGTAATTAGACACCCAGTACTGGTGGCAGGGAAGGTCACAGTTACCTTAAATTTCTAAACTTCAGCATCTGTCAGGCTGCAGCTGTGAGTATTTGTAGGTTATCATTTGGCTTCAGCTATCAGCATAGCACTGGTGACAGATTGTCTGCACATAGAGCTGTCTGATTGGATTGAATTCTCAAGGGATCAGGCAAAGCAGGCACAGAAGCTTGTAGGTTTTGCTTCAATCACTGAGAAATGGCCCCAAAGATTCACTACAATGAAATTCTACCCAAAGATGAGACTACATTATGCACAGGAACATGTAGTTACAAAGACGCAGATCGATTAAATGAGTAGGCTAATCAAGGCAGCTGGGTTTAAACATAGGTGAGTGTAATGTCATCCATTTTGAATCGGGAAAGGATAAATGAGTAATTTTTAAATCATGAAAAATTAAAAACAGTAAAAGCCCAAAGATCTATGTGTTCATGTGCACACATCATTGAAACATGATGGATAGGTTAAAAAGCTTTATGGAGTGCTAACTTCGATAACTAGAGGATTATACATTTTAAAAAAGGACCTTTTTATGCAGTACAGATCTGGATACAGTGCCTTAGAAATTAGTCTTGAAAGGAGTACAGTGTAGATTCACTGGAATATTACCAGAGCTACAGACATTAGACTATGAGGAGAAAGTATACACATTATGCTTGTATTTCTTGGATTTGAAATTAAGTGATGATGTGAGTGAAGTTTTTAAGATTCTGGATACTATTGATGGAGTAGGTAGAAAGTAACAATTTTCCACTGGTGGAGAGCCTACTACAAGGAGACATTATCTTAAATTAGATCCACTTCATTCCAGAGGGGAATTGGGAAACACTTCTTCATGAGAGCAGTAGTGGAAGTATGCTATTTTCTCCCCAAAAAGGCAGTAAGAGATAAAGTTGTCATGGTTTTACAAGACTCATTAGATTAGATTAGATTCCCCACAGTGTGGAAACAGGCCCTTTGGCCCAACAAGTCCACACCGCCCCTTGAAGCATCCCACCCAGACCCATCCCCCTAAAACCCACACACCCCTGAACACTATGGGCAATTTAGCATGACCGATCCACCTAGCCTGCACATCTTTGGACTGTGGGAGGAAACCAGAGCACCCGGAGGAAATCCACGCAGACAGGGGGGGATGTGCAAACTTCGCACAGTTGCCTAAGGTGGGAATCGAACCCGGGTCCCTGGCACTGTGAGGCTGCAGGGCTAACCACTGAGCTACCGTGCCACCCCATTAAAAGATAACTGGTGGTGGTTTAACCTGAGGGTCACCGTGCCTCAGGTAAAGGGAGATGTTGAGCAGGAGAATCCTTCTTGATAACCTCAGTCGGTAAAGCAATTGAAACCACGTTGTTGACACCACTTCACATTGCAAACCTGCTGTTCAGCCAACTGAGCTAACCAAACCCCCCAAAAAGGGATTCTGAAGAAGGGTCACTGGACCTGACACATTAACTCTGATTTTCCTCCACAGATGCTGCCAGCCCTGCTGAGTTTTTCCAGCAATTTCTGTTTTTGCTCTTGTTCCCAATAAAAAGGCAGTAGAAGTTAGCTCCATTAACAATTATAAATCTGAATGAATAGCTTTTTGCTGGTCAAGGAGATACTAGGATATGTGAATGGAGTTAAGATTCAAATCAGCTATAATTTTACTACATTATAGAACAGGCCTGAGAGATAAATGAACTACTTCTATTCTTTGAAGAACAGATCAAATCAGAAGAGAGAGAACAAGTAAATGCCAAAACAAATGAAAGAAAGTGGAAAATGTGAAAATGAGAAATTGGCACTATAAAGTGAAAAAGCATTTGAGATCAGATAAGAAAGAGATCATTTAGTATACCAAGGAAAGTACATGTTAGTGATAACTGAGATTTCCAAATTCTGGTTCATTCTTTAAATCCGGTATTTCAATCCTCTGTCTATTCTCAAAACTGCCCAATTTTAATTTCATTGTAAATAAAGTGAATTTATTGTGAGTGATTGATCACAGCACTATTTTTGCTTTTTACACTGCTGTTTGCTGCTATATATTGAAAGCATTTTTGTCAACATCTATCAAAACTATGTAGATCTCATAATATTTATGATGGTTTGCTATGTTAGACTGGACACCTATGACATATTTTTTATCTGTCAGACCAATGCTGAAACGTGAAGAAGACCAGAGCAATAAAGAACCATCTCCAGCAGCGTGAGTCTTCTACTTCTTGGCTGAAGGAGAAAGTCAGAGGAACATGGCAGAGTTTGAGAGAGTGAATGAATGAGAAACAGATGAGGATCTTGAAAGAATGATTTTATGCATTTGTGTTGAAGTAGGAGAGGAAGGGAAAATAGTTTTTGTGGTATGATGAGATAGAATAGCAAAGATAGAGTAAGTGAGATGGAAAGGAAATCCTAATGGCAGTGAAAAGGTCAAACAGTCAAAGAGATATACAGCATGGAAGCAGACCCTTCGGTCCAACTCGTCCATGCCGACCAGATATCCTAAAAAATATAGTCCCATTTAGCAGCATTTGGCCTATATCCCTCTAAACCCTTCCTATGCATATAACCATCCGTATGCCTTTTAAATATTCTAATCATACCACCCTCCACCACTTCCTCTGTCACCTCATTCCATACATACACCACTCTCTGTGTGAAAAAGTTGCCCCTAGGTCCCTTTTAAATCTTGCCCCTCTAAACTTATGCCATCTAGTTTTGGGCTGCTGCCTCTAGGGAAAAGACCTTGACTATTCACCCTATCTATGTTCCTCAAGATTTTATTAACCTCTATAAGGTCACCCCTCAGCCTCCGACACTCCAGGGGAAATAGTCCCAGCCTATTCAGCCTCTCCCGGTAGCTGAAACCCTCCAACTCTGGCAACATCCTTGTAAATCTTTTCTGAATCCTTTCAAGTTTCACAACACCCTTTCTATAGCAGGGAGACCAGAATTGAACGCAGTATTCCAAAAGTGACCTAACACTGGCCTGTATAGCCACAACATGACCTCCCAACTCCTATACTCAATGCACTGACTAATAAAGGAAAGCATTCCAAATGCCTTCTTCACCATCCTATCTACCTGTGACTTCACTTTCAAAGAAATGTGAACCTGCACTTCAAGGTCTCTTTGTTCAATCACATTCCTAAGGACCTTACCATTAAGTGTATAAATCCTGCCCTGATTTGCCTTTCCAAATGCACCACCTCTCATTTATTAAAATTAAACTCCATTTGCCACTCTTCAGCCCATTGGCCTATTTGTCAAGTTCCTGTTATACTCTGAGGTAACCTTCATCACTGCGCACTCTACCTCCAATTTTGGTGTCATCTCCAAACTTACTAACTATGTCTCCTGCATTCACATCCAAATAGTTTATATCAATGACAAAAAGCAGTGGAACCAGCACCGACCCTTGTGGAACACTGCTGGTCGTAGGCCTCCAGTCTGAAAAGCAAGCCTCCCCCACCACCACCCTCTGTCTTCTACCCTTGAGTCAGTTCTGTATCCGCATAGTTAGTTCTCCCTCTATTCCATGTGATCTGACCTTGCAAACCAGTCTACCATGAGGAAACTTGTCAAATGCCTTACTGAAGTCCACATAGATCACGTCCAGCATGCTGCCTTTATCAGTCCTCTTCATTATTTCTGTAGCTCAGTGGTTAGATCACGGGCCTTGTAAACCAGGGGTTGTGACTTCAAGTCTCCCTGGGGTCTTTGGTAATGGGCGGCATGGTGGCTCAGTGGTTAGCACTGCAGTCTCACAGCGCCAGGGACCCGGGTTCAATTCCAGCCTCGGGTAACTGTCTGTGCAGAGTTTGCGCATTCTCTCCATGTCTGCGTGGATTTTCTCCGGGTGCTCTGGTTTCCTCCCATAGTCCAAAGATGTGCAGGCTAGGTGGATTGGCCATGCTAAATTGCCCATAGTGTTCAGGGGTGTGTGGGTTATAGGGGAATGGGTCTGGGTGGGATGCTGCAAGAGGCGGTGTGGACTTGTGCCGAAGGGCCTGTTTCCACACTGTAGGGAATCTAATTTAATCTAATCTTCAAAAAGCTCAAGTTAGTGAAACATGATTTCTCATGCACAAAGCCACATTGACCAATCCTAATTGGTCCTCAGCTTTCCAAATACACGTAAATCATGTCCCTCAGGACGCCCTCCAACAACTTGCCCACTGCTCATGTTAGGCTCATCGGTCTATAGTTCCCTGTCTTTTCCTTACCAGCTTTCTTAAATAGTGGCCCGATGTTAGGCAACCTCCAACCTTCTGGCACCAAACCTGTGGCTATCAGTGATACAAATATCTCAGCAAGGGGCCCAGCAATCACTTCCTTAGTTTCCCACAGAGCTCTAGAAATCATCTAGATTTATCCACCTGTCTGCATTTAAAGAAGTCCAGCACCTCCTCCTCTGCAATATGGCCATTTTTCACGATGTCACTATTTATTTTTCCAAGTTCTCTATCTTCCATGTCCTTCCCTACAGTAAATAATGATGCAGAATACTCGGTTAGTATCTCCTGTGAGAAGGATGTTGATAATAAAGGACAGACTGTGACCAAAGAATGATCAACAATCTGACACTGGTATAAAATTATCTGATTTCATTTTGCTGGACAATATGATCTACTTATAATTTACTGAATGTTTCTCGGTAGGTTTTTGTTTTGTTGAATAATTTACAGAATGTGATGTGTATTGCTGTCCATAATGCCTGCTGTGAATCTCTTCGTAATGCGTGCGAAGGCTGCGAAGTGTTAATGTCTCGTGTGTTCATAGCAGTGTTAAATGCAGTTTTGCAATATGGGAGAGTAAGTTGATGCAAAGGGTTCGGCCGTCTTCCCCTCTCTCTCTCTCTCTCGCAGACAGGGAGCTCCTGAGCCTCCCGTCTCCTGGCGACTCCTGCCGCTTGCGTTCGGTCTCCTAGCAACGATAGCCGGGCAGGAGCTGTCCGCTGGCAGTGGTGCTGACCGGACGGAGACTCGGGGAGAGTCACTTACTGCGGTCACCCTGCAAAACACAAGGAAAATCCCGCATTTCTGCAGCAGCCAGCAGGCCTCGGTCACCGAGCTTCACGAGAAGCTGCAAAATGCAAACAAAAAGAAAAATAGCCTTTGATTTAATGGAGATCTCATCCGGAGGGCAGTAATGTAAATCAAGCACCTCAGCAGAAAGTTCGCTGCCTTATGTTGAGGAGCACTTTTATTTGAAAGAGAATTTCGTTCCCGAAAGCATTAAAGCAGCAATCGGAATATTTTCCGTCGATTTGGCGGAAGTAGATTTTTATCTGTCATTGCGTGCGTGGAATCTAGGGACGAAAATCTTCATCTCTGCACGACCAGAATGGGTTGTTCTGGTAAGAAGTGAATATAAGAGCAGAGTTCACTCTGCGCCTTTTTATGCCAATCTGTTAGGTAGACTTTAAACTGCTGTTGATTTGTCACGGATTTTTGTGGATATTCCGTCAGTTTTAGGATTTATCCAAATTTAACCCCCTTAAATATTCCTTGCTGACGATGCATATCCCCTACTTTACCCTAACGTTCTAACCCATTTTGAAAATCTAGCCCAGGTTTCATCATGCTGTGGTGGCAATAAGAATCTCATAGCAGAGTCATTATTGACATTTAAGCGACTGCTGGACATGCACATGGACAGCAGTGAATTGAGGGGAATGTAGGTTAGGTTACTTTATTTTTGGATTATGATTATTCCATGGCACAACATCGTGGGCCGAAGGGCCTGTACTGTGCTTACTTTTCTATGTTCTATAAGTATCCTAGCACACGACCAGGAGCTCAACATGTTTTTAATATGCATCTGCTTGAATCCTGCCCAATGCCAAATGTTCCAGGGCTTTCAATGAAACCTTCAACATTTTATGCATCAGGCTCCCTTTGCTACCTTTGCAATTGTCTCTCAGCATCTTAAACTTATCCACTTGCCTAATTGTCAGGGATAGTTCCCTCCTCACAACTAAAAGCCCTGCTCCCATCTTAAAAGCTAGTGAGTGATTTCCATTGGGTTCAGGCAGGAGTCTGAATTGAACATGAAAGACTTTAACTCCCAGACCTCATGTATTTATTTCTTCCATGGTTGGAGTACATGAAAATAATGTGCAGGACAACACCAGCTGTTGAAACGATCAACCCTGTCCCTAATTCTTAAGTTTAATGGAGATTTTTTATCCAGCAGAAGGCATGTAATCCACAGAAAAGGCAGGAAAAAGAAAGTAAACATGACCAACAAGGAAAAAAAATCTGGATAATCCTTTTCTAGCTCTCCCCACCTTCCAACACAGATGATCGCTTGGCCTGCTGTGTTCATCCAGCCCCACACTTTGTTGTCTTGGATTCTCCAGCATCTGCAGTTCGCATTATCTCTGATCAAAACATCTGATCACATATCCAATGATTATATTAACTTTCAAACTGCTTACATTTCCATGTTTGGTAGATGTCTGTGAAATTCTTAGCAAAATTGTCTTTTCTCTGAAATGAAAAGAGAACTTGCTGGAAAATCTAAGAAGTTCTGAAAAGGGGTCACTGGACCCAAAATGTTAACTTTGCTTTCTCTCAACACATGCTGCCAGACCTGTGGAGTTTTTCCACAATTTTTGTTTTTATTTCTGCTTTTCGGTGGTGAAGTTGGAGAATCTACACCACTCCTTTTTGTATTTTGTAGTAATGTGACTGCCATCTGCCCAGTGGAGAGTGACCAGACTGTGCCACCAATGCCCGATGAAGAAGCCTCTGAAGATCAAGTATTGGCAGCAGTTGAGACCAGCCCCTCTCAACAGGTAAATATTACACTTGGCCAACATGTACAGGATCATAGCATTACTCTGAAAGAAACAATCCAATAGTGAAAAGAATTGTGTGGATAAAGTCTTTTTTTCAGATCTGTTAGTAAATCTCGTGTGATGTATCTTAGAGTAAATCAGAGAATATCATCTTTTATAAAGGAGAGGGGAATTATACAAAGCAACACATAATGATATGATATACAAATCACATCCAAACTTCAAAACTACGCACCAGGTATTCACAATTTGTATGTATCAATTCATCTCAAACAAAAAAGAAATTTGACATAAACTAGCTTTGTACAGATAGCAGAAAATCAATCATTCACATATTTCATTATTCACATTTTTATTTTTCAATGAAGGAAAAGGAGATTTTGAAGAGTGAGTTGGAAGAAGAAGGTGAGTGCTTCAAATGCATCTGCATTTTGTTGGAAAGGGTTGTTGCTTTTTTATGGTTTTAGAGCTACTTGGTTATTCAGATACTGTGAAGGAAGATTTTCTCTGAATGATGTGGCTAATGTTCTTTACAAACTCTGAATTTGACAGCATCCAATGTATAGATAAATCTTTCCTTCCATTATCTCACCTTGACATTGAAAAAAAAGGCAAGGGTACTTCTGAAAAACTTTTAAAAGACTTTTAAAAACTTGTAAAAATAACTTTTGTAATCACAACATGAATGCTGTGTACTGTTCAAGTGATTCTTCTTAGATTTTTGAAGCTATTTTTAGTATTGGAAGTTGTATTACTGACATGGAATACTGGATACTCTTATTAAGATGGTTATTTTCTGATAAACTCACCATCTGCTTTATTAAAAAAACTCCATCAGGTTACCATTCTTACATATACTTTATAATGCAAGGAAAAAAATAAACAATTACATTTTACAATGCTGCCCTAGTGCAGTGGCTAAGAAAGATTTTACATTTATGATTTTTATATTAAGTTGAGGAGAAACATGAACCAAAACTTCATCTCTGAAAACAAGTGTAATTTTGGGCACTACCTGGATAGCTAATTGTGCCCAAGACTCAAACATTATCTTCTGATCTACAATAATTCATTTGAAATTCAATTGACATTCAGATCTGTCATATTTATATCTGTCATATCTGTTTCAGTTACTATAATTATATGAGTGGAACTCTGCTTAAGGTCTAACTCCACAGATGTAAAGGTGTTAACATCACTGTGACAATTTTGTGTATTTAAATCTTTTCTGTAGCATATTGTCCAGCAAAGAGAATGTCAACGTTTCCTTGGGTGTAAAGTGTGTAAATATTCACAATAAGTAAACTGTTTTAAAGAACATATAATCCGTATGACAGGAGGAAGAACAATGAAACATGTTTGAGCACTATTTGCATCAAGATTACAAAATATATAAATTTGCAAAACATAATTATAGGAAGATTTTATAACTCCAGTATCAAGGGTACAGACACAGCATGGAATAAATAAAACAAAAGTTTGTAAGAATATGCCATATTGTGTGCAGGACATTTACTGCTGAGCTGTATGAAACAACCTACATTGAAGTACATAGTACAGTCTGAAATACAACTATACAATAAATTTCATGATGGAGTGAGTGATACAGGGCACTAGCCTCTGTACATTTGGTGGGAAAAGTGATGGGAGTGGGAAGAGACCCAACAGCGTATCATTTGTCATACAAGCTGAGGTGGGTCAAGTGAGTAGGCACCAGGGATACCAAACTAGTGCTAAAGAGCTAAACCTCAGCCTTAAATGTTTCTTCATGAACTCAAAATCTCAGTAATGATTTCAGCTCAGTAAGGACTTGTTTACATGGCTATGACTGGAGTCTGCCAGTTTAAGGGCCTGTAATAAGTTTTTTAAAGTGGTTTTATAAGGTCTGATTGTTTATTTGGGCAGAATTAGGATTAGTAGATAGGAATTAATATTGAGTTCAACATATTCAAATTGTGAACCCACTCCCGCTCCTTCCTGTTCTTTTAGCTTCACTTGTTATATTCTCTGTCGCCATGTCGTCTCTCCCCTCCCCACACCTCAGTGAGACAGTCTGTACTTTCCAGTCTGGCAATTAGACACACCATTGTTCTACCATTCTCAAATTCCAATCACTTAATCTGAACTATCAACATCTTTCTCTGCCAGCATTCCACCCTCCAACCCAGCCCCTCCATTAAATGCTGTCACCTTCCACAGTTCACATCAGCTCTGATGAAGAGTCTTCTAGACTCAAAACGTTGGCTTGTTCTCTCTCCATGCATGCTGCCTCACTCACTGTGATCTCCCAGAATTTTGTGTTTTTTAGTAAATTTCAGATTCCTTTCAAGGGGAACATGAATCTTTTTGTTTGACTAACAGTTTTGAAAGCTCAAAAGAGGGAACATTTTCCTTTAAAGGAAATTTTAACAGTTTAACTGTTCAAAAAATTCAGGAGCATTCCAAAGATTTGCCAGTGTTATCATAAAATTTGTGAGCTGGATACTGGGAGAATGGCTAAGTGGGAGATGATGTATTGGAGGTGTGAGAAATATGGAGCGGATATGGGGGTGGGTAGTGAGTGGGGTTGATGTGGTGAAGGACAAAAAGACTAACAATCATAAATAAAACCAGATCCATATCCTAAAAATCAGAGACAAAATTTGTGTGTGAATGGGCTGACTTTTGAAGTGCGTTATCAGTGTAGCTTTGGATGAGATGTGTAGAGGAGTCTTAAATACATGCACAGGATGTGTGATGAGTATGTCATAACTGCATATTGTGGTAAAGCCAGTATTGATCTATATACAGTTCTGTAGCCTAGGCTGTATAATTTAGACTCTTTGGACTTAATACTTAAATCTGTTTTTGCTTTTTAGTTACAGATACCCTCCTTACTGCTTGAGTCATATTTCTACATGTGCCTAGTAACTGCTATCATGCCTAAACGAAGTAAAGACTTAGAGTTAGTCCATCTTGTTCGTGACATGCCGCTGACACCCAGAAGTTCCACCCCTAATTCCCAGTATGCTTTAGATTTACCCAATGTGCCCAGCTACTGCAGTTCCAGCTCTCGGTTATCTCCACTTAGCCATAGGAAACAAGCATCTGGGGTCATAAACCCTAACTTCTTGACTGAGGAATGGTCTCCATTGCATCATATAGGTGAACATAATGTCCGTTATGTTTTGTGATTGCTTTATGTTTTGTAATTTGTATATTAGTCTGTTTGTTCTCAGTGAATGTCTGATATTGTATATTTTAAGACCTGTCTGTGTGTAGTTTCAATCTTCTTTTTGTAAAGCAGTTACAGTCGATATCTTAAATGCTTTCACAAAATAATCTTTGGACTACCATCAAAGCTACCTGTATTCAATTCGGTGCCCCATACTGACCTCTATTAATTTCCCTGAAACCTGAAGTCCAATTAGCATTCACCTCAGATATTTCTGGAGGATTAAATTACTTCACATTGCAAGAACAAGATTTACAAAAGCAGATTTAAATAAGAACAAAGGAGCAGGATTAGCCCCTTGCAAGCTTGCTTCACCACTCAATTAGATCATGAATGACAAGTATCTGATCTCCAACTATCTGTCTTTGTTGCATAACTCATTAATGTCTTTGGCTAACAAAAACCTATCAAATTCAGCTTTGAAACTTTCAATTGACTACTTGCCTCAGCGACTTTTAAGAGGAAATACACTTCTGGTTTTTGGCTACCCTTTTTTGAGAAGAAGTACTTCCTGACATCATCTCTGAACAGTCTGGCTCTAATTTTAAGGTTATGTCCTCTTTCTCTGGACTCTCACTCACCAGAGGAAGTGATTTCTATCTACCATATCAACTCTTAATCATCTTATACGTTGATGAGATCACTCTAACATTTCTATATTTAAATGTGTACATACCTGTCCTCATTACTTAAGCCTTTAGCCTCTCAGAAATCTCTGCAAAACTGTGAATCTATTCAAGAAAATGACTATGCATTAATTTTCTGATAAACAAATCTTACACCACAATAGTTTTGCACCATGCCTGGATGACATGGTAGCAGGAAATCCTTATTGACTGAGAAGCAGAGGTTGGAAGATATTTAGAGTGATGGATGTTTTGCTACCTTACACTTTGCTTTCGCACCAGGTCAATAAGTTAATTATGTATCCATTTCACTTTTTACTTTTTTTCCAGCATTTGACTAGAGTGTTTATTTCACTAATGTCCCACTTTCCTTTGGTACCAAATAAAGATGCCACAAACAGAAATCTAAAATAAAAACAAAAAAAAAATTGGAAAATATGCAACATCTCAAGAGAAGTCTGCGGACAGAGAAATGAAATGAATGGATCTGAATAGAGTAGGTGCAAAAGAGATCAAAACAGTTGAAGAGGCGGGCTAGGCTAGCGTGAAAAGATACTGCCAAACTTAATAGCATAATTTCATTGTCACTTTTGCTTCATTTCACACCTGAACAGGCTGAAAGCCTGACCAGTTTCCAAGAGGGAAAACAATGGCAGAAGACCTTAATGTGGAGGTGCCGGTGCTTGTCTGGGGTGGACAAAGTCAGAAGTCACACGACACCGGGATATGGTCCAATGGGTTTATTTGAAATCACAAGCTTTCAGAGCATTGGCCCTTTGTCAGGTGAAATGAGGGAGAAGCACACGGAACACAGAATTTATGGGCAGAGAGCTCAAAAGATCAAAAGATTACTTATTATTTCGCCTGTACCCTCATCAGGTGACTCTTATACCAATCATGCTATTCCAGTCATTTAGTTTGTCTCCAGCACCACCTTATTTTTAATTTTTCATAATTATCTCCCTGCATGATTTAATAGGTCATCCCTACCCTTGTTATTCAATAGTTGACGCTTTACTCACGCCGTTTAACACTTTTGAGCACCTGAAGAAACTTATTATTTAACACTTTACTCACAACGTTCGAATGACCTATTGATCTCTCTGCCCATAAATTCTGTGCTCTGAGGGCTTCTCTCCCACTTCACCTGAAGAAGGGACTACGCTCCAAAAGCTTGTGATTTCACATAAACCTGTTGGAGTATAACCTGGTAACATGTGACATCTGACAGAATGTCTTAGGCAGTTTCCCATTGAAAAGCTAAAATAGTGAGTTATCATTGCAAATTCACAGCAGTTATAATGAGAACATACATACTGGACAAAGCGTTCTTAATCTGCAGTTAACTAAAGATTATCGCCCAGATGTCTTCTGTGGTGTGAAGATTAAATTAAGTACTGGCTTTGAATCCCTCCAGAATTTTTAGTATGATGTTAATAAGTTGAGGTCACCATATTTATACCAGTTCCACAATGTCACACTCCCAGAATAAATTATCTTCACAGACTTGTATTTTGGGGGTGCAATGACTGAGTACCCATATTGGAATAAGTATCTGACTGGTATTTATCAGGTTCTCTGGTCAATATTTAATCTCTATTTTATCTGCCTTTTTACTCTGTCAGATCCTCACACAACCTCATGGCCCTCGGTCAACATTGAAGATGTGGATTCTGAAAGCGTTAATTTAACACCGAAGAATGGCAAGTTGCCACCAGCTAAAGTACCCTCTTCTCCATACAAGAACCAGACACTTACAGTGCCAGGTGTCTCCATGTCAGCACAAAGGTATGAGCAGAAACTCAGGTCAATGAGTAAAGTTAGCTGGGTTACACTATTGAAAGTGTGTTGTGCACTCACTAGTGAGTTCTGTCCTGAAATTCCTTCTGTTTCTCCAGAATGTGGATTTGCACTGTCAATGCAGATGACTTACAGAAGAGATTAATGGAGGTTGGACGCAAACTGAGCAGGGATAGGCAAAATTCAAGTAAAGCCAAGGAGGTGATTGTGGCAAGTAAAGGAAGGCAATTCAGGGCAGAGAGTTTCCCATGTTAATTTGCCTACAATGTACTGCACATAAAGAATACAGAAATTAGAAAAAGAAATAAGATCACAGAATAGAGATAATGGGAACTGCAGATCCTCCCACCTCAAGCCGCACCTCCATTTCCCACCTAGTAACCTCATCCTGCCTCCTTGACTTGTCCGTCCTCCCCGGACTGACCTATCCCCTCCCTGTCTCCCCTCCCATACACTCCTCTCCACCTATCTTCTCCTCTATCCATCTTTGGTCCGCCTCCCCATCTCTCCCTATTTATTTCAGAACCCTCTCCTCATCCCCCTCTCTGATGAAGGGTCTAGGCCCGAAACATCAGCTTTTGTGCTCCTAAGATGCTGCTTGGCCTGCTGTGTTCATCCAAGATCACAGAATATCCTGCTAAATCAAGAACAAAAACACAGTTGCTGGAAAAGCTCAGCAGGTCTGGCAGCATCTGTGAAGTAGAAAACAGAGTTAACGTTTTGGGTCCAGTGACCCTTCCTCAGAACTGATGGTGGCCAGAAAAATGTGATCAGAGATAATGGGAACTGCAGATGCTGGAGAATCCGAGACAACTAAGTGTGGAGCTGGATGAACACAGCAGGCCAAGCAGCATCTTAGGAGCACAAAAGCTGATGTTTCGGGCCTAGACCCTTCATCAGAAAACTGGGATGGAGAGACGATGGGGATTGGGCAGCGCCATAATGATGCCATTCATAGGTTGCAGGAACAGCAACTCATATTCCGCTTGGGAACCCTGCAACACCATGGTATCAATGTGGATTTCACAAGCTTCAAAATCTCCCCTCTCTCCACTGCATTGAAAAGCCAGCCCAGCTCGTCCCCGCCCCCTAACCTGTTCTTCCTCTCACCTATTCCCTGCTCCTACCTCAAGCCGTACCTCCATTTCCTATCTACTAACCTCATCCCGCCCCCTTGACTAGTCCGTCCTCCCTGGACTGACCTATCCCCTCCCTATCTCCCCACCTATACTCTCCTTTCCACCTATCTTCTCCTCTATCCATCTTCGGTCCGCCTCCCCCTCTCTCCCTATTTATTCCAGTTCCCTCTCACCCTCCCCCATCTCTGATGAAGGGTCTAGGCCTGAAATGTCAGCTTTTGTGCTCCGAAGATGCTGCTTGGCCTGCTGTGTTCATCCAGCTCCACACTTTGTTATCTGTGGCTGGGATAACGTCAATTTATATGCAGAAAGTAGGGAGGTGGGTGGGAGTAAATGATAAGATAGAGCCCAAAGAGAGAGGAGGACAGTTGGACAGACAAAGGAGTTGCTAATGACTTTGTCGGTCCAACTGTCCTTCTCTGTCTTTGGGCTCTATCCTATTGTTTACTCCCTACCTCACCCACCTCCCTATTTTTTCATCTAAACTGAAGTTTTCCCAGCCACTATCAGTTCTGAAGAAGGGTCAATGGACCCGAAATATTAACTCTTTTTTGCTCCTTCACAGATGCTGCCAGACCTGCTGAGCTTTTACAGCAACTTTGTTTTTATTTTGATTTATAGCATCCGCAGTCCTTTGGTTTTTATCCTGCTAAATCAGTTTAGTTCGATTTGTGTTGAAGCTATAAAGCAGGAAATTGATTGGTATGAGGATACATCTTTTGTTTTGCAGAAGAACTCATCTGCTATGAAGCTTTCTAATAATCACATACTAATGCTGAGGTATAGACATTGGAAGAATGTTCGAATAATATTGGTTTACAGAGAAGGAAATAAACCAGCAAACGGAAACTTTAGAAGGAATCTGAATATTATCATTGACTCATGACCAAAGTGGGCAATTTTCCAACTTGATCTGGTTAAGGGACCATTAATATTTTAGAGAGAAATATGAGCACTCAAGGAACAAGTGAAAGGCACTATGCCACAAGCTTCATGTTTTTAAAACAAAAACAAACTTTTCTGTCTATAAGATAACAAAGTGTGGGGCTGGATGAACACAGCAGGCCAAGCAGCATCTTAGGAGCACAAAAGCTGAATTTTCTGGCCTAGACCCTTCATCAGAAAAGGGGGATGCGGAGAGGATTCTGAAATAAATAGGGAGAGAGGTGGAAGCAGACTGAAGATGGATAGAGGAGAAGATAGGTGGAGAGGACAGTATGGGTGGGCAGTAGGGAGGGGATAGGTCAGTCTGGGGAGGATGGACAGATCAAGGGGGTGGGATGAGGTTAGTAGGTAGGAAATGGAGGAGGGGATAGGTGAGAGGAAGAACAGGTTAGGCAGGCAGGGACAAGCCGGGCTGGTTTTGAGGTGCAGTGGGGCGAGGGGAGATCTTGAAGCTTGTGAAATCCACATTGATTCCATTGGGCTGCAGGGTTCCCAAAGAGAATATGAGTTGCTGTTCCTGCAACCTACGGGTGGCATCATTATGGCACTGCAGGAGGCCCAGGATGGACATACTGTCTAAGGAATGGGAGGGGCAGTTGAAATGGTTCGCGACTGGGAGGTGCAGTTGTTTACTGTGAACCGAGCGTAGGTGTTCTGCAAAGCATCACTTTGTTATCTTGGAGTCCCCAAGCCTCCGCTTGGTTTCCCCAATGTAGAAGAAGCCACACCGGGTACAATGGATACAGTATACCACATTGGCAGATGTGCAGGTGAACATCTGCTTAATATGGAAAGTCATCTTGGGGCCTGGGATGGGGGTGAGGGAGGAGGTGTGGGGGCAGGTGTAGCACTTCCTGCAGTTGCAGGGGATAGTGTCTGGTGTGGTGGGGTTGGAGGGGAGTGTGGAGCGGACAACGGAGTCGCGGAGAGAGTGGTCTCTCCGGAAGGCAAACAAAGGCAGGGTGGGAAAAATGTCTTTAGTGATGGGGTTGGAAAATCTGAAATTAAACCAAACAATCACTCCAAAATTAAAACTATAGTTTATAAAAACGTAAGCACAAATCCAATCCCACTTTCTACTTTTCCTCGAGAGTTCTTTTAAATATTTCATGAACCTTGAGGGTTGATTCACGTCTAGATTACTAAATCAATGGTTTATCAAAGCTCTCAAAATTTACTCAGATTTTTCTCCAATTTTCCAGCTACTCCTCAAGTTATAAGGCTTTAGGGGGACCTTTCAATAGCTTTTGGTTTTGTGACCCTTTGAATTTCCTTTAAATCCTCATAGCTCAGGATTCCACAGTACAAGCACAGGCCTCTCTTTGTTTGGTCTACAACAACTAAAACATCAGAAAGCAAAACTCTCCATTTGCAGCTTTGGTTTCAAACTGCAACCAAGAATACTTCCAGAATGTATCTGCATTTACATCAGGGGAATCTCTGTAGATTTCTTCAATTAGTTAAAGAACTCTTGTAGTCATTTTCACCATGCAAATTTTATCTTATGATGGATAAAAGCTAAAAAGGCAGTTATTCAAAACAAGACTATGATAGAAAATTGATCTAGCATTTATCCTACTTGTTAATCTCTCAAATTCCAAGGTGATACAGCTGCAAAAGATCCAACTCTTACATGGTCTTTTAGATGCTTTCCAAACATCAACCAGTTCTCCTGCTGGCCATTTCTTTTTAGGTGCCTCTCTATATCTGTCTCACTGTTGGCTATGCACAAAGAGAAAATCAAAATAAAGACTCTCACTGAGATTCACCCAACTCTGTGGCAATGTTTTCTGGTAGAAATGAAAGTTAACTAGCTTGTAATTCCAAAGCTTAATTCTTAAAGCATGTGGTTAATGTATATCTCTAATGGTACAAATTGCCCTCTTTCTAGACTTAATGCCTCCAAATCTACTGTTTACAAGTCAGTCCAAATCTTTCACTGAAATCACGGTAAACATCATGACTCCAGTTCTAGCTTAGTAAACCAACCTGCTGTTTTATGATTCTTACCCTTTTACATTGATCTTTTCCAGTAAATGCACTAACATTTTGTACATTACTTTTACAATTTACTATTGTTTTTTTTGTAATTGGATCATATGTATCCTAAGTCTTTGCAGTTATCCAGCCTCGAGATACTTACTAACATTTACGGTTCAATTTAAAAAAACTGAAACACTAAACTATGTGAACTATGGCAAAATACATAGATAATACTTAATATTTTGAATGGAATTCCTGTTATTCTTGTGTAGAGACCGTAGGAGAGGTGCAGAAGAGAGCAACAAGATTGATTCCTAATTTTAAAAACATATGGGAAGCCAAATGATATGAATTGCCTTAAAAGGGTGATATCTCAAAGACAAAGGCTTTTAATAGAGATGTAAAATGTAAGATATTCAAAGATTATAATCTCAGAACAAAATTGTTGGTTACACCTGAACATTCAGGTACAGATTCAGAGCTGAGGGGAATAACTTCAGGGCAAGTGTTGGAAAGCTCCTGTTTACGCTTTAGAATGATGAACTGTCGAACAAGTTTTCAATAAGGAACCCTGAAGACAACATAATGAGGAATGAATGTCTGAAAGCCTGTTTCACCTAAAATTTATTTAAATCCACCATGTTCATTTCTTCAGTAAGTAATCCTAAATGTAAAATCAAAAGCACTGGGAAGTAAAGTGGACATTGTATTTTTCTTCAGTGAGCTGATTTTCTGATATATGGAAAACCATTGCACTTAAATCTAAAGAAAAATGGATACATTTATTTTGCCATCAATTCTGATAGCACATACTATCCTTGTTGGCATTCCACTTATAAAGTCCAGAAAGATTTAGCATATATTACCAAAACTACAGTTTATGGACCCCAAGTGTGCATGGTGATAATGCTTTTAACTAGCTAAAATTGCATAGTTTGCCAATGTGGAGTACAGAATGCTTCACATGGCTTGTATTGCTAACACCACATTATGTGCTAGGACACCTCTTACCTCCCTACATTGCTAAAGAATAGAAGCCTTTCATTTTTATTAGGTTTCACTAAGTGCAAATATTCTGTTTCATTGTGTGATATAACCCAGAAGTAATACCATCTCGTGCCACTTCAAATTGACACTGCTAAAGTCATGGTCATTCACCTCCTTACATGTCATTTCCTGCTGTCATCATTCATAGCCATCCATCTTGATAGTATTTAACTTCATGTGTTAGGTTTAATTTTCCTATTTTTTGATGAAGTGCTGTTTTTGGTGACACTTTGTGGCACATGGCCCACGACAGGCCATGTTGAGATTACTCAAAGAATCAAAGTAGCGAATGAGGCCATTCAACCCATTATGTCCGTATCGGCTCCCAGCTAGTCCCATTCTACAGCCCTATCTCCATAGCCATCGAAATTCATCACTTTCATGAAATCTTCTAGTCTTCAGCACATTAATTATGCAACCAACCACTATGGCACCTGTCTCATGGGATAATGCAGCAAGAGAGGTGGAAGTGCTAGCCTCTGCCAGAATTCTGTGACATCCACAGCATTGGAGCTGTGCACCACCCCATGCAGCATGCCAGAAGCAGTCTTTCAGACCTTGCGCCTGCTACACTGGAACGAACAAAATGGTCCAGATAGGGAACCCGGCACTCTGTTTCTCAGACAAGGACCTGGAGGTGCTGGTGACAGGGTGGTGATGAGGATGACCACCATTTTCATCCCCAGACCACCTGGACAGAGGTAGCGTCCTGGATCAGTGCATTTTCCAAGGTTAAATACAACTTCCAGCAGTGCAGAAAATCTAACTACCTAACTGTCACTGCATACACTGTCACTGAGTCTGACAGATTACAACTCTCACTATTCTACACAGCATTTCCATTCAATGGCTTTTATCTGCCTCATTCTCCCAAACAACTAATCCTTCCTGTTCTCTGTGCTTTCTATTAATTCACTGGGAATATGTCACCACTTCCTTCATGTGCATCATCACTAACAGCTCTCCCATCTTCAATCATACTCACTCAACCTGTAAGCTTTCAATCCTTCTACAAAACTAATTCCTTGTCTTGTCTTATGCAGCCACTAGTGAGACCCAGTGAACACCCCCAAGGAGGAGGTCAGTACTACTGACCCTCAGCATCACCTCCTTTTCTGAGGGAGAAACTACTGAAACCTCAGGAAATGCATCAGCAAGGCTTTCACCTGCACCCCACCAGGCAGATTTGTGAGAGGTAGTTGGTAAACTGGATTGAAGGGTGCAGGAACCCGCGAATATTATCAGTACCATACTGGCTTCGGCATACATGCATTTGGCTGCCTCCATAGACATGAGCTTGGATCTGTAATCCATCGCTTTAATCATAAGAGCTCAGTGTCAATGGCAAGGTGATAGCGGTCAAGAGACCCCAACCTCACCTCAGGTGCCTCTACCTCTCAAGGAGTCAGGTGCCAGGAAGCATATCCAGGGCGGAGGAACCACGCAAAGGACTCCCAGAAGCTTTCTCATAGTTACCTAATATAGGCAGTTGACAATTTGTAAGCAATTTTCTGACAGTTTGAGTTTGTTAAGGAGCAATAGTTTAAAAATGATACGTAAGTTAATTAGATAAAGAGGATATAGCAACTGAAAATGGTTCACTGATATCAGAGGACAAAGAGCCTGTTGGCATGAAATGTGCTCGCCTTTTAAAGCTGTGAAGGCAGCATGCTGCTGTCTAGCTGAGGAGTTAGGGAATCTTTTCTGGGTCTTCCTTTTCTCTGGAGAAGACAGTACTTTCAGAATTGCCCAATGAGGACCACTTGATGAGGACTGCTGCCCAAAACGTCTGATAAGGACTGCCATCTGCCTTTGAGCCTGTGTTGGTAAATCTTATTTCTAGGGACAGGTAACTTACACTGTGTCAATCAACTATCGGAATCTTTTTAGCCAATATCCACGGAACAACTACTCATGATGCCAGGGTCACTGTTATCCAATTTCCTACCTTCATTTGAAGGCTAGTTTTCACTCTTTCTAAGAACAAAAGCCTACTTTTTTCAAATCACTTCATAGATAATAGGACAGTATGGCACCTAATAAATCTTTGACATGAGTCATGATCTCAGTAATCCTTTGTTTTCATACACTACAGATCTCTTTATATTTGCAGAAGTCTAAATACTGCTGTAACACTCAGGCTGCATTGAAAACACAAAGTAACTTCAGCTTTACAGAGGATTCCAATTGCCAACTGGAGCTGCTTCAGCATTTTTCCTTATCTGCTGCCTATCGGAAGAGACATTGCAATGCAACACCTAGATATCAACGCCATGCCATATTACTGCCCTGACTCATTGACTACTTCATTCTCTTCAACAGTGAGGAAGACCTCTAGAGCGAAGATACTTGAAGGTGAATCACTCAAAGATATTACGCATACAATAATATGGACAAGAACATTTTAATACATAAATAGCAAAGGTTAATAAGTGCTGAAATAGAGAAGTACACACATACTTTAGATTGGCCTGAAACTGTTCATCATATAACCTT
Source organism: Stegostoma tigrinum (assembly GCF_030684315.1). Classification (NCBI taxonomy): domain Eukaryota; kingdom Metazoa; phylum Chordata; class Chondrichthyes; order Orectolobiformes; family Stegostomatidae; genus Stegostoma; species Stegostoma tigrinum. The sequence continues at coordinate 11,179,600 of NC_081369.1, read as the reverse complement.
ACATTACACATCAATGGAGTGGACATATTTTCAATTGACAAACTCAACAGGTTGGTAATGAGACGCTGTTGAAGCAAAGTGGGTGTAGTCTATATTGCCCTGCACCAGGGGAAGCCAGCAATGTTAGTGAATTCCACTGCTGAAGCTCCTCAACCCTTTTCATCATGGGCTGTATTAAAACTGGTGTAATATGTAGAAAATGGAATTTAATCCATCTCATTTGCATTTATAGGCCATCAATTGGGAATTAAACAGAGATTTCTAGTTGCTCCTTGGTAAGAGCACTGCTTAAAAATTCAGGACCAATGTTAGCTTGATGTAACCAGGATGGGTTGGCCACCTCTCCTTTCCCATTGCAACTCCTGCTCCAATGAATGACAGTTCGGTGATGATGTCCAGGATATCCTTGCTGTCTGCCTGCATTGGGTTATTGATAGATGTAGATAATAACAATATGACCAGTAGTTTTTGGGTCTAGTCATTCACTTTGGGGAATCTTCAGCTGTTGTTTCTCTAAGTGGAGGTTGTGTGGCAACGACCAGAGGTTCCTGTTTATCTTGTTATAATAGATCTCGTGTTTAATGCTGTCATCAGACTTGCAACAAAGCCACAAGGAATTGTCCAACTGTGGGTTCCCATCTCAGATGCGTGAACCAGTAATCTCCAGGGAATGTTGGAATTAAACAGCATAACAGTAACAATATTCCTAAACTGTGGCATCAGTCACAATGAAGCAACATGTTTTGCGCTGCCAGTGTGCAATGGAGGCTTCACAAGGAGGCCAATGGCATGCCTCAGACTAGAGCTCTGAGCTGTGTAACCTTATCCAGAAGTAACCAAAGTGGCATTACTATACTGTGGAAGTGAAATTCAAGTACTTATCCATTATGATTGCATCCCTCCCAAAAATGGGATCCTTGCCCATCACAGAGCATGTATTTGCACACTTGTAGTTCATTGTGAGAATATGGAAAATCTGTGGTGTTATTTTCCAGTGTCAAGTGAAAAGTGATGCAAAAACGGCAAGCCTAGGTAAGACTTTTAAGTTTCTGTTGACATTTTTGACATGTCATAGGACTAATTGATACAAAGTATTAGCTGATCAAGTTTGCTTGAAGCTATACATTTTTTTGTATCTATTCTTACAAAAAGGCTGACCTTTTAATGAAGACATTACCTGCTGACACCTGCAACTGCAAAGAAATTGCACATGCACGCTAATCCAGGGACATGCATGCACACAATTCCAGGCCCTATTACATCAGCACATAAAAGTTCAATAACAACATTCACAAAGGCTGTGCATGCATATACAGAGAAGAAGCTCAATATTGAAGTGGGGTTCAGCAGTGGGAGTGGGGACACAAGGTGGGAGAGTGTGTGAGGATGTGGGAGGGTTTTAGATATGGGGAGGGGGGAATGAGGATGAAAGGGGCCCCAATTTCCCCAATGCTTCCCTCCACTCCCCATCCCCTTCCTCCCCCTCCTGTATTTGGTGGTAGCTATTTTGTCTCATTGCTACTTCATTAAATTTTGAGTGAAAATAGCAAGTTTTCAGCTCTGTGCCCTTTTGAGTAATTTGCAGACTTTCTCTGAGATTCAGAATAATCCCGCCATTCTTCCCGTTCCCTTCTGTGCTGCAGTCTCCTCTGATGACCTTTCAGCCACTTGTACTCCCATTCTTCGCCTTGTACCCAAACCAACATAGTGTTGTAGTGTTCTTGTTGAAAGTATATGACCTAGACTACTGTTAGGCACATTACAGCACAAGGCAACACTGTGGCAATCTGACTTTTTTTTCCCCTTATTTGATCAAATAAGACTGAACTTAAAAGGAAACTTCACTTTAACTCCTGTTATTAAAAAACAGAACCAGAAATTGCTGGAGAAATTCAACGGGTTTGCAGCATTCGTCGAGAGAAAGCAGAGTTAATATTTGAAGTCCAGTGACCCATCTTCAGAACTGATAGCAGCTTGGAAAAGGTGGCATATATGCTGAAGACAGGGGACTGGGGTAAAAATAATGAGCGGATAGGCAGAACCCAGAGGGAGAGAAAGAGTTAGGCAGGAAAAGGGTTGGATGATAATGTGCCAGGGAGAAAGAAAAGCTTGTAATGGAACCATAAGTAGGTGCAAATGGTTGGCAGTGTTAAAAACAGCCCATAACATGACAACCCCTGGGGTATGGGGATGGGTAAAGGACAATGAAGAAGGTTTTAAGGTTCTAAAATTATTGAATGCGACACTGAATCCTGAAGGTTGCAGGATCTCAAAGCAGAAAATGAGATAGTGTTTTCCAGATAGCTCTGAGCTTTGCTGGAGTACCGCATCAGGCCCGAAACAGAAATGTTGGCCAGGGAGTACAGTGGCTTGTTGAAATGGCAGGCAACTGGAAGCTCAGGATCATTTCTGTGGACAAAACGTGGGTGTTCTGCAAAGCGATTGCTCAATCTGCATTTGGTGAGGATGTTGTAAATTAGAAGGTGTTGTACCTTCTGTGATTGCATTGAAAGGTAGGGTGTGGGAGTTGAGAGTGTTGAGAGTGGAGGAGTAGTCAAAGGCATCCAGGAAGGCACAGTACCTGCAAAATGCTGACAGAAGAGGAGAATATGTGACTGGCGGTATCATCCTTTTGGAGGTGGTGAGAAAGTGGCTTATGATCTTTTGAATGCTGAGGCTGGTGCGATGTTAAGTGAGGACTGGGGACCCAATGGTATTGTGGGTGAGAAGAGAGTGGTTGAGGACAGAAGTGCGGGTTATGGGTCGGACCCAGCTGAGAGCCCTGTCAACACTGGGGGTGAGGAATCCTTGGTTGAGCAAAAAGGTGGACATTTCTGAAGCCCTCTGCACAAGGTCACATCATCAGAACAGATGCAACGGAGATGGAGAAACTGGGAGAATTGAGTGCAGTCTTTATAGGAAGCAGGTATGAGGATCTATAGTCCGAGTAACTGTGGGAGACAGTGGTTTGTACCGGATATCAGTGGCCAGCATGTCCCCAGAAATAGAAACAGAGATGTCAAGGAATGGAACAGAGGAGTCAGAGATGGACCAGGAAAGGTGAGAGCAGGTTGGAAATAGGAAGCAAAATCGATCAATTTTTCCGATTCCAAATGAGACAGGGAAGCAACAGCAATGAAGTCATTGATATGCTGAGGAATGCACTGTTGGGAGGAACCTGAGCGGGATTCAAACAAGGAATGTTCCACATACCTCACAAAGAAACAGGCATAACTGGAGATCATGTAGATATCCATGGCCAAACCTTTGATCTGAAGAGAGTAAGAGGAGTTGAAAGGCAAGTGTTGAAAGTGAGGATGAGTTCAGCCACGTGGGGGGGGGTTGGTGCTAGTTGGAATGGTTCAGGCCTTCTTTGTAAGAAGAAGCAGAGAGCCCCAAGACCATCCTGATGGGAAGTGGGCATTAAAAGGATTGCATGTCCGTGGTGAAGAGGAGTAACTGGTGCTGGCAAATTAGACATAAAATATCAGAGGAATTGTGGAAGTAAGTGCGAAGGAAATGGACAAAGGAAATAAAAATCAAGTTGAGGTAGAAGAGATACTTCCTGTTGGCAGGAACAATGGGTCTGCCTGAGGTGTCCTGTGGGTTTTAGGAAGAAGTAGTAGCAGGCTGCGTGGGATTAGGAGACTGTGAATTTGGAGCCTCGGAGAGGTGGCGGTGGAGTGGTATACCCAGAAATGATGAGATTAGTGAACTTCATGAATGTAATAGCCTGACGTTCAATGCTAGGGTCATGGTCCGGAGGAGATAGGAGGAGTCCGAAAATTGATGCTCAGCTTCTTTCATGTCGATATCAGTACTCCAGACAATAGCATCTTTGTTGACAGGCTTGATTACAAAGTCAGGGTTGAATCTGAGCATGGAGTGCAGTCAGTTCAGAGGGAGGTAAGTTTGAATGGCTGAGGAAATTAAGGCAATCAATGTCACATGATGCCCACATGCCATGAACAAATAATAAAATAAATTGCTGGATTGCTGTCTCACTAGATGAAAACTAATGGCAGGTTTCCAGCCACAAGATGGGCTGTGTCATCTTTTCAGATCAGAAAACATGCAGAGATTGACCACTGCATGAGAAGGGGTGTAGAGGAGATTCACAATGATGTTTCCTGGGCCGGAGCAAATTAGCAATTAAGGAAAACTAAATAGACTGGTGTTATTTTCCTTAGAGAAGGGTGGAGGAGGACCTGGTTGAGAAGTACAAAATTTGGAGGTGCACAGATAGGTTAGAGAGGGAGAAACATTTCCACTAATTAGGAAGGTCAACGACCAGGGAGTACAGTTCTAAGGTTCAGAGCAGAATGTCTAAGGGGATTTGAAGAAAAATATTTTCACCAAAAGGGTACCTGGAATTCACTGCCTAAAAAACGGGTGGTGAAGGAGGAACCTTCAAGGCATTTAAGAAGTAATTAAATGAACACTTGAAATGCTATGCTATATGAGGCTACAATACTGGAAAGTAGATTTAGAATAGACAAATGCTTAATGACCATCACGATCAAGATGGGCTAGAGGGCTTCTTTCCATGCTGTAAAAAATTGATGACACCCGGAATAGTAACAGATGTGGAGGAAGGATTTGTTGTCAGAAGGCGAAAAAAAAATGCAGCCATCACCATGTACTTCACATCTATATGTAGGTTGTCCCCTACCAACATATTTATACAATTTTTATGCGCTCTGTATAAATATATAGAGTGTAGTTGAAACTCCTCAGATGCTTCGTCCCTCAGGGCTGAACTCTAATTTTACTGTAGCATTTGCAACATTTATTGGAAAGGTCAAGAGTTTGAGTGTGGTAATATTTGAATGACAGCTCCTCAAAGATTGTTGCTTCTTCTTAAACATCTCCAGTTACAATGCAGGTGGTGAAATGGCTGCAAGTGCCTTGCCAGGTCCTTTGTTCGGGCTACCCTCCAGAGCAAGTCATTTTCTGATTTATGTAGATAAAAATGGCTGAATCAGTGAATACGGAGTCATCTGTTCATGGAGCAGGTCAGAAAAAATGGAAGTGTTCTTTTCCCCCAATTTACACCCTCTACAACAAGCTGAAGGAATCAGGTGCACAGGAACGGCACGAGGAATGGCAGATGGAGTTTAATTTAGATAAATGCGAGATGTTACATTTTGGTAAGATGAACAAGAGCAGGACTTACACCGTTAATGGCAGGGCCCTGAGGATTGTTGTTAAACAGAAACCTAGGGGTTCACATACATAATTCCTCGAAAGTCGCATCACAGGTAAGACAGGGTTGTAAAGAAGGTGTTTGGCATGCTTGCCTTAATTGCTAAGACCATTGAGTATTAGAGTTGGGACGTCATGTTGCGGTTGTACAGGAGTACTGTGTAGAGTTCTGGTTGCCTTGTTATTGGAAGGATATTATTAAATTGGGGACAGTACAGAAAAGATTTACAAGCAATTTACAAGTTATTGAGACTGGAAGGTCTGAATTATGAGGAAAGACTGGAATAGGCTGGAATTTTTTTCAATGGAATGTAGAAGGTTGAGGGATGACCTTACAGAGGTTTATAAAATCATGAAGGGCATAGATAAGGTGAATAGCAAAGGTCTTTTCCCTCAGGTAGGGAATTCAAAACTAAAGGCATAATTTTAAAGCGAGAGGACAAAAATTTAAAAGGGACAACTTTTTCACACAGAGGGTGGTTTGTACATGGAATGAACTGTCAGAGAAAGTGGTAGATGTAGGTACAGTCATAACATTTAAAAGACATTTAGACAGGTGCATGAATAGGAAAGGTTTAGAGGGATTTGGGCCAAACGCAGGCAAATGGGATTAGTTTAGTTTAGGAAACTTACTTGGCATGGAAGAGTTGGACAGAAGGTCCTGTTTCCGTGCTGTATGACTATTACCCTATGACTCTAAGTCGTATGCCATTCTGATTTTGAAATATTATGCACTGTCCTTCATTGTTACCGGAATAAAATGCTGGTGTCTACTTCACTGCAGAAGTAATTCACTTCACAAGAGTGCAGAGTTTTAAGAAGGTGGTTTGTCACCACCTCCTTAAGAGATGTTAGAGTTTAACAATGAGTACTGACCTTGCCAGTGATGCACCAATCCCATTGAAGACTAAAACCAAACTCCTTGCCAGCCTTCCAGGTTCTACCCTTTATAACCAGGTCATCTAAAGCTTTGTTTTCTGTGTCCAACATGCACTAAATCACATTCTTGATCAGTCCTGTTTTCACATTCAAGCTTCCTGCTGCCTAAGATTTTGAATTTCTTCCTTAAACTTTTGCTTCTCTGTTGCTCTTTCCCTTTTTTAGATATTTCTTTAAACCTACGTCTCTTGGCCATTTGCCTTAATATCTTCTAACAAGATTCGATAGCAAAGTGGCTTAATAGGTTTCCTGTGAAGTGTTTCATTGGAACATTTCACTGTTATAAATCTAAATTATGTTGTTTCACAGCTAGCAGTGGTCTCCTGGCAGCTGAAATCCATGTACACACAAAATGATTGGTTGATCACAGGAGTTATCTTCACCTGCCACGAGAAGTTCAGAAGTCCATTGCATACTCCAAAATGGTAGCTTTTATTAGCTTACATCTGTACAGTCAACATAAGGAAATTAAGGTCCATTGTCCGTTCCAAGTTATGCCCGAATGAGTCTTTCTTCCATGGTTGCATATTGTGAACTTTTCTTGATCAGGTAAGAAGAAAACTACTTACATCCTCTGTGGATTACTTATCTCTGCTGGGGCTTTTGTAGACCCTGTATCTCTACCTAATGGAGTGGAATGTGAAATTAAGCCTTCCAGTTTTAGTTTCAAATAAAGTTTTTGTTTTGGTTAGAAACTGTCTTTTTAAAAAGTTCAGTATCTAGTTCTAGACAATTAATTAATTAACGTTTGACATGAGCGTGTCTTTATAACAGACATCTACTTCTCAGGTCAATACCACTTCCACCCTAGATAGTTGCCAAACTTAATTTACTGTACAGATGCCAAATCATCGCTGGGCCCACATACAAAATCCATGCATTTGCAGTAACAATTGCACAAGGAAATCAAGTACGTGAATGCAATCCCTCTCACTTTCCCATCCAACCCAGACATTTATGGAAGCACAATCTGCACTTTCAAAGTGATAAAATGCACAAGACTTGAAATCTGATACATCTACCATAGTTCTCCAGTCATACCTTTGGTGGTAGCTCATCAGAAACCCATGAAAGATGCCCTGATTTCAGACATTTATGAGGCCTGAAGCTGTGGTCAATTTTCCTGCCTGACCTGTAGCCACCCTTGGTTTGGGCCTACACTTAAAAGAAAATATATGGAATTATCTGATATCAGGGATAGATCATAGCCTGTCTTTTTTTGTCCTTTATATTAATCCAATTCACTAATTCAAAAATAAGAAGGCAAACGGTAAAAATGTTAATATGTGGAGTTGGCTTCTTTACAATCCTTTTCCTTAGGCAACAAATTGGACAGAAAATGCTAGAGTTGTGGAACAAGTCAATGTTTGCTTCTTTTATTTGAATGCATCTCAATATTTATCAATATAATTAAATGAAAGATACTTAGGCTGAGTGATGAACTACCGGTGAGTTCATTTAGAGATAATGGGAACTGCAGATGCTGGAGAATCTGAGATGACAAAGTGTGGAGCTGGATGAACACAGCAGGCCAAGCAGCATCTTAGGAGCACAAAAGCTGACATTTTGGGCCTAGAAAAGGGGATGGGGAGAGGGTTCTGAAATAAACAGGGAGAGAAGGGGAGGCGGATCGAAGGTGAATAGAGGGGAAGACAGGTGGAGAGGGGACAGACAAGTTAAAGAGGCGGGGATGGAGCCTGTAGAGGTGAGTATAGGTGGGGTTCAGTTAGCAGAATGGCTGGCTTGGGATTTAGATTGATGCTAACAGTATGGGTTCAATTCCTGCTCTGGCCGAGGTTGCCATGAAGGATTATCCTTCTCAACCTTACCTGAGATGTGCTGACCCTCAGATTAAACACCAGTTATCTCTCTCTCTCTACGATGAGAGAGCAGCACTATGGCCGGTAAGACTGTAGTGACCTTTCCTCATTGTAAACCAGTCAATAAATTTTATCTGCTCTTGTTTCTAAAGTGAAGTGTAAAAATTCACTTGTTTCTTTCCCATCCCTTCTGTGAAAATGCAGCAGTTCAACTCGATATTGCTGTACTCTTTCCTCCATTGGAAAATGGTGTTAAATATTCAAAGGATTTTGCAGCCTGATTAACAACCTGCTTTGACCCTAGGTAAACACTTCTTTGGCCAACAAATCTGAAGTAAGGTTTGAACCCCGACTCTTCTAGTTCTGGAGCAGGGGCACAATCACGTTTCTAAGAGTTTGATGACATAAAACCATGACTTATCCTGAAGACACTGGTAGAGCTGTACATTTTTCTGCGATGGCTTTAAATTGACATTGATAAATAACCAATGACTGCATGTTTTCTTTGTTGAACAGAAATAAGTCCAATCGTGAAAATGTGGATGAACCATCCTGTGAATCACCTATGCAAGCTTGGAATAGCCAAACAAATCTCCAGGTTGATGACAGGTGCCTGACCAACAGAAGTTTGGGTGTTTTGAAGTTGATTTTTACTAAGCTCCTCCTGCTACTACAGATGCTGCTTATTTTTGCCACAGTCCTGTCCCCTGATTGTTTCAAGAAGATGTCAATTGTTGCCGGCTGCAAATGACTTCAGAGAGAGGTGTTGCTATTGGTTCCACTGGGTGGAGATGGTGTGCAGTGATACATGCACTCAACTTGTATTATGTAGTCATTTCCACTCAAGTTCCTGGTATATAGTTCCTCACTGCAGTTTACAGTGAACAGTGAGCAACAGGCGTAGATTGAGCAAGAAATACGTACGGAGAAGAGGGGAGAGAGAGGGAGGAGGTGATAGAGATTTGAATACCACAGAAGAGAAGGAAGTGACGGGGGTACAGGCAAAAATTCCGATTTAAGCGGTCTCATTTATTTAATTAATTTGGTGATGCCTACTTGTATTTATTCAAAATATACCTGCATTTTATCAATTCTTGGATAGATACTAAATGATGAACCTGCCGCAACAGTAGAATTCCCAGAAGTCCTATTGTTCGCTTCCATGAATAGAGGCTGTAGAAGAGTAGATTCAAAGATTGCAGCAGCAGCAGCAAAGGAACCTAAGGGTGTTCCACACTTTCATAAGGCTGATTGGGGTTGGGCTCACATACGGGGGCAGATATAGAAGTCAGACAGCTGCAGGCGTTCCCCAGATCACAGTCCAGAAATAAAGCAACAGGACTGAGTAGTGAACAACAACGAGAGTTGTAAAGGGTCATGGCTTTGAAAGAATTGATGGTGAAATTACATTAACTCTGCCCAATCTGATGACTTCACACAGTCATCATGTGGAGAAATAGTTTTGCATGAGTTCCTGATGAATACAGATGTGACATACCTGGTTCCTAATAGCCATAGTTGTGCCTAACTAGTGAATATTAATCGTATCTACATTAACCATGTTTACATAACAAGGTTTAGTTTAATACAAGTATCTATTGTTAACACTTATCTTCTGTCACAGCTCATTACACATGCCCTAGACTAAGCATAGAAAGGAAGATTAGTGCTGGTGATCTACCCCAACTACAAGCTAACAGTGATTGGTAGCCACAGCCTAATAAGTTAGGTAAAATGATTGAGAAGATATACACGGATTTATAAGGTTACTAGAATTGCAATAAATTTTATTCTACCAAAACTTGCACATAATACAGTATGCCCCTTAGTGTAAATACTCACAACATTAATAATTAATACCTTTATGAGGCTAGCATCCAACACATCTTGTATGGAAACTCAAAGCTCCTGAATTCAGTTTTCTCGTTCAGTTCCAGAGATAAACGGGGTTCAACAACAAGTATTACCAGCGCTATTGTTAATGAGCGCCTCCAAGAGCTGGTGAGAAGCTTTAAAGAACGAACAGAACTAGTCAAGGAAAAGCTTATTGACCCTGATGCATCCGAAGATGAGGGAAGTCCAACTGCATGTAAGTAAAGGGATTGAAGAATTAGGGTCCTGGCGCACGGAATGGGATCGGTAGACAGTATGCACAGTAGGTGACAATGTAAATTGTGGACTGGTGCAACTGCAAAGTTTATTGGATTATTGGCTCAGCTTCAGGGAGGATTTCAAAATGTTTAACAGTAGTACTAGGTTAAAACGAATGTTGGAGGAATTCGGGAAGATACAAACAGAAGGTGGATGGGGAAGGTAGAGGAATTGAACAGCTCAAAACATTGGAACAAAAACAAAATTGCTGGAAAAGCTCAGCAAGTCTGGCAGCATCTGTGGAGGAGAAAACAGAGTTAATGTTTCAGGTCTGGTGACCCTTCCTCAGAACTCAAAAGTGCTCAAAAAGGTTAATAGCTTTTCCGCTCAGTTCTGTGTCTCAGGTCTAAAGCCTGGCCAGACTAGTGGAAAAAAATGTCTCCTTTCTGTTGCCTACACCTCAACTAGACACCCTGACACATCCTCCTGGGGAGTGTATATAAGCTGAGGTTGAATTTCTGTCTGCCGTTTAGATGCGCTGATGAATCAACATACAATTTGAAGGATAAGTGACATTGCCCACACTGGCAGTGGGAGAGAATATCATTATGATTCTTTACTGTGATATTTTCTGCATTATAACAGAGGCAACATTTTGAAGGGCTTATGTTGGCTGTGAAGTGACCTGGAACTTCCTGTGGCCTCAGTCACGGTAGAAGTACATGTCATTTTTATTAATTTGCTCCATTAGATGGCGCAAATGTTTTCCACTTGCTCACAAACAAACCTGACTATTCATTTATTTATATCACAGCACCAACTAAGAAGGCTATGGAAGTCCCCCCTCCACCTCCACCCCCAGCCCGAGAGGAAGAAGGGGAGGAAGAGGAGGACGAACACTACTGTGAAATGATGTGCTGCCGGTTTAAAACTCAACCTTGGATCAGACGGATTAGAGGACTGGGGTTTCCATCCAGCGTTGATCCCTTCAGCAGTAGGTTTGATTGGAACAATCTTTGAAAATATTTTTCAAACTATGTTGGTGTGGACTAAACTGATCTGAGCACCAACCAAGCACCAGTAGGATCAATAAGATCAACAGGATTGAAGCCAAGCAGAACTTAATGGGCAGTAATTGGCCAATAGATCAGGAGATTAGTGAGTAGGTACCGACCTGTGTAGCAAACAGTCAACAAAGACTGGTCATTGAAATGTAACCTAAGCACTAGCTATTCATTGGAACCTTGTCTTTGGAAAAATCTGTTCAACAGTCACTAGTGAACAAGCACACATCTGAGTGGTAAATAGTCAATGAGAAATGATCGGAGCAGCAACAGTCAATTTGTCTTTTTGTTCATGGAAGTCCAACATTCATTGCTCAATCTGAATTGATCTTGGAACTGGTGAGCAACCTTCTTGATTTGCCGCAATGTAAGAACACTCACAAAGGTGTTTGGTTGGAAGTTGCAAAACATGGACCAAGAAATAGTAAAAGAATCATGGAATTGTGGCAATGATAATGGGAACTGCAGATGCTGGAGAATCCAAGATAACAAAGTGAAGCTGGATGAACACAGCAGGCCAAGCAGCATCTCAGGAGCACAAAAGCTGATGAAGGGTCTAGGCCCGAAACGTCAGCTTTTGTGCTCTTGAGATGCTGCTTGGCCTGCTGTGTTCATCCAGCTTCACACTTTATTATCATGGAATCGTGGCAAGATGGTGAGTTGTGTGGAGATGAACCAGCAGGGATTGGTATTCTCATGTATTTGCTCCCTTATCCTTCCAGGTGGAAGGAGCTATTAATGGAATATGTTCATCAGTAGCGGAGGGAGCAATTATTTAAGGTCCTGGAAATGATGGCATCAAAATAGTTGCATTGTCCTGAGTGTGTTGTGTTTTTTGCATTGTTGGAGTTGCACTCATTCAGGCAAGTGGATTGTATTTCATTGCACTCCTGGCTTGTGCTTTGCTGGTAACGGGAAGGCTTTGAGGAGTCAGATGTGAGCCGCTCATCACAGGATTCCCAAACTCTAATCTGCTATTAAAACAACAACATCAAACAGAAAAGTTAAATAATGATCATTTATAAAACCTGACAAACTTAAATTTATAACATTATTGAGTTAAGAGCTGAGATGCTTTATTGGAACCCAAATTGAACGTCCATGAAAGCATTGTTGCCGAGTTGGTATGAACAAGTTACGGCAGATGCTGGAATCTGTATTGAAAGCAAAAAGTGCTGGATATCGCAGCAGATCAGGCAGCATCTGTGGAGAGAAAGCAACACCTTTCATTATTTTGCTGGAGACTGAGAGCAGATTGTTGGGGCAGTAATTGGCGAGACTGGAATTATCTTGGTTTTTGAGAATCAGACCTATCTGGGCAATTTGGTTAAATACCAGTATTGAGGCTGTACTGGAACAGCTTGGATTGAGGGAATAAAGTAAGCATTCAGTACTACAGCTGGAACATTGTCAGAACCCACAGTCTTTATCATATCCAATCTGTTCATCCATTCCTTGGTATACGTGGAATGAATCAGAATTGGTGAAGACTGATATATGTGACGCTCAAGTCCTCAGTAGGGTCCTGAGATCAATCATCCATCTGGCACTTTGGATACAGACAATTGCAAATGCTTCAGACTTGCTTTTCCTATTAGTAACTTAATAGCAGGAATTAACTTTTTTTTAAAAATAACAGCTAAATAGGAACATCAAAATGCTGTCGAATTAAAGGTAACCTAAGTAAGTCATGGCCCATAAGATTTTAATTGACAAATAACTAGTCAACAATACATGGTTTATTTAATGCTGGTTGTAACTAATTCACAGCCTTGCTCAGTGATTTTTTAAAAAAAGTCAACAAAAACAAATTTGGGCAATAAGTAATATAAACAATAATTTACTTAGCTGACCCTCATCACATCAGTGTTAAAGAGCAATTTGGGATAGATTAGCTGCAACTTCCATGAATAAGTATGTTTATATTTTGCTATAGTCCTATATGTATAATTTTATTTCATGTGATTCTGTGCTGCAACAAGGCAAAAGAAAAATGACATTCTCTTTTGATGATGCAAATAAACACATACTATCCTGGCTGTGACTTAAGCAAATTCCAGGGTCACCAGTGTGGAACAGATCATTGTGCCATGCATTGATTGGACACTCTCTTGTGTTTCCATGGCTTGCATTTAAAACTGCCCACATGAACAGGATAAAGTTTCCTTTCTTTTCAGACTATACTACTGCATTCACATAAAGTAACAAGATTGTAGAGATTCAAATTGTACATCCATGTACAGTGAAGGAAATCTCCCATCCTTTTCCAATCTGACCTATATGCATGATTCCAGACCACAGCAATATGGTTGGTTCTTAAATGCCCTCTGAAATGGCCTAGCAATTTACTCAGTTGTATCAAACAGCTGCAAAGTCTAAAAGGAATGATATTGGAAGGACTGCTTGATCCAGGCACCAGAAAATGATGATGGTAAACACAGCCTGACAACCCTGTAAGGCCTCCTTGCCAACATCTAGAGTTGTTTTTTGTCAAGCTTGGGACAGCTGTCCTACAGACTAATCAAGCAACAGCCTGATATAGCCACTGTCAGTGAATCATACCTTACCGACAATGTCCCAGCCATGACTATGCCCATTCCGAAGTATGTTCTTTACCTTGGGCTGGACAGACTCACCAGAGGTGGTGGTACAGTGGTAGGTAGCTGTCCTTGAAATCCTCAACATTAAATACAGACACAATGAATTCCCTCAGTATCAAATAAAACATGAACAAGAAAAATTCCTGCTGCTCCACCATTCACCTCAACTCAAATCTCAGCTGCTGAATCAGTATTCCTCTGTGTTGAATACCGATCAGAAGAAAATGATGAGGACATAGAATGGACTCTTGGTGATGGATTCCAATTCTCATCTCAGTAGCTATTAGTACTGACTGAGTGTCAGTAGTCAGTCAGTGTCTTGAAGAGCATAACTGTTCGACTATGTGTGTCAAAGGTGATGAATGAATCACCAGTCTACCTGTAGCAAATGCACCTGTCTATGACAGTATTGGTGAGTGTATGTGCATTCTTGTGGAGATGAAGTCCTGACTTCATAATGAAGATATTTACTACTGGGTTGAATGATACCACCACCATATTAAATGGGATAGATTTCAAACATTGCAACTCAAAACTGCACCCATGAGGTACCGTGGGCTACCAACAACAGAACTGTATACAACAAAAATCTGTAATGTTATTGCACATTCTCATTCATCAATACCATCTAGTCGTGGGATCAACCCTGTGTCAATGAAGAGTGTAGTGAGCATAACAAGCGTACCTGAAAAATGAAGTATCTATCTAATGAAGCTACAACACATGACTACTTGCCTGCCAAACACCTGAAACAGCTTGCAACAGATAGAGCTTAGCAATTCCACAACCAACAGATCAGATCGAAGCTCTGCCATTCTGCCACATCCAGTTATGAATGATGTAGATAATTAAACAGCTAACAACAGCAGGAGGATGTTCTACAAATATCCCAATCCTCAATGATGAGAAAGCCTGGCATGTCATTGCAATAGGCAAGGTTAATACATTTACAGTTAACTTCAGCCAGATCTGTTAGGTAGATAATCCATCTTGGTCTTCTTCTGAGAACCCCAGAGTCTCAGTTGCCAATCTTCAGCAAACTTCATTCATTTTGTGTGGTATCAAGAAACAGCTGATCCACCGAATACCACAAAAGTTTCAGGCCTTGACAATACTCTGGAAATAGTAATGAAGACTTACATGCAACACTAGTAAATACCTGACAGTGTAGAAAATTGCTCAACTACATTCTCATTTCAAGAATCACAATACATCCAAACTAGCAAAGCACATCAGACTGCTCTCAATCATCAGCAAAATAATGGAAGGAATCATCAACAGTGCTATCAAATGTCAATTACACAACAATAAGCAGCTCATTGTTTGGCTTCCATAAGGGCCATTCAATTCCTCACTTCAACCCAATCTTTGCCCAAACATAGAGAAAAAGAGGTGAACTAAGAAAAGGAAGTGAGATGGGAGTGATTGCCCTTGATATAAAAATAGCATTTAACTAATTGTAGCATATGAACCTTAGCAAAATTAAAGTAAGTGAGAATCAGAGACAGAACATTCCATTGATTAGAGCCATACCTTTGACAAAGGAAGATGGGTTGTGGTCACAGGAGGCCAATCAACTTAGTCCCAGGACAATGCTATAGGTATTCTTTGGGGTAGTGTCCAAGGCCTGACCATTTTCAATTGCTTTATCCACGGCCTACCTGCCATTGTAAGGTTAGAATGCAGGGGTGTCCATTGATGATTGTAAAACATTTGAGAGTCCTTAGATACTGAAGCACGTATTCCTACAAGCAGCAAAATCTGAATAACATTAGACTTAGGCTTATAAGTAGCAAGTAAGATTCATCCAACAGAAGTAGTCAGCAATTACATTCTCCAACAGAAATGGCAGGCAATTACATTCTCAAACAAGAGAGAATCTAGCCATCTCTGCTTGACATTCAATAGTATTACCATCACTAAATTCCACCACTGTCAATATCATGGTGTAATTAGTTACTGGACCAACAATTTATATATAATAGTAAGAACTGCAGATGCTGGAGTCTGAGATAACACAGTGTCAAGCTGCCCTGGCCTGCTGTGTTCCTCCAGATAGCCTCTGATCTGTTCTTGTAGCCAGAGGCTAAGAATTCTGTGGTTACTCACCTCTGGTCTCCCAATGCCTACCAACATCTACAAGGCATAAGTGGAGTGCAATGGAGAACACTCCACTTTCCTCGATAAGTGCAGATCCATCAAAGCACAAAAACTTTGACACCATCAAAGACAAAGCAACCCATCATTTCAAATATTCACTCTCTCCACCACCAATACAAAGTAGCAGCAGTGTATACCGTCTACAAAATGGGCAGGCAGAATTCAATAAGATTCCCTCAGCAGCACTATCCAAACCCACATCCTCTATCATCTGGAACACCATCACCTGCAAGACCTCCTCAAAGCCAGACAGCATCATGACTTGAAACTATATCACCATTCCTTCACTGTCACTGGGTCAAAACTGGAAGTCCCTTCCTAAAAGCATTGTGAATGTACCCACACCACATGGACTGCAGTAATTCAAAAGGACAGCTCACTATCATCTTCTCAAAGGCACTTAGGGTTGGGAAATGAATGCTAGCCTCATCAGAAACATTCCATTTTGTAGAAACAAATTTTAAAAATAATTTTCCCAGATATTTGAGATTGTGCTATAGCCACAATCCAACTCCAGTTTATGATGCATAGGTTATGCTAACAATTACGGACCAGCTTTACCTATACTGGCCTCACATGCAGCTGGACCTCATGTAGAGCACATATCAGGCAGTAAAGTATTCTGCATACAACCAATAATGAAGATAAATGGGCAGTTCAAAGTTTATGTGCTGCTTAGATCACCCCAATCAGGCACGGGGTATTCTCACATTGAAATAGAAGGTTTCCAATTTTTAATCCATTTGCACTTTGGCATGAAGAATAGAAGAGCTAAATGATAGTCAAATGGAGGAAGACTGCAGAAAGCTGCAACACAGATGGATTTAGAGCTCACACGCATGAATTACAAGCAACCAAGTTCACCAGGTATAGGGAGTGCAAATGAATGAAGGGGCAAATTTTGAAGGGGATGATGCATGAAGATAAGGAGGTCTTGCTAGGCACTGGTGAGATCACAGCTGGAATACTGTGAGCAGTTTTTGTCCCCTTATCTGAGGAAAGATATACGATCCAGAGAAGATTGATTGATTAGGTTGGTTATAAGTATGAATGGACTATTTTATGAGGAGAGGGTTAGTAGATTGAGCTTGTACTAGTTGGAGTTTAGAATAATGATCATTTGAAATACATAATATTCTTCTGGGCTTTGATGCGATGGATGCAGAAATGTTGTTTCATTTTATGGGAGAGTCGAGGACCAGAGGGCAGAATCTCAAAGTAAGGGATTGCTTGTTTAAAACAGAGATGAGGAGGATTATTTTTCTCTCAGAGAGTGGTGAATCTGTGGAATTATTTACTGTAGGGAGCTGTTGAGGCTGGGTTGTTAAGTACATCTGAGGCTGAGGTTGATAGATGTTTTATTAATAAGGGGATCAAATATTATGGGAATAATGCAGGAAAGTGGAGTTGATGACTATCAATCAGCCATGATGTCATTGAATGACAAAGCAGGCTCGATGGACCAAATGGCCTTTTTTGCTCCTACATCAGTTTTATAGTGTTGCTGCTAATACAGGGCGGTTATTGACTGTGGCAGAGGCATTTTTATTGCTGGGGGTCTCTCAAGTACAGCAACATCCTGATTCTATATTTATGTTGAGGTTTTAATGCCAGTCCAAACACATTTGGTACATAGGTTGTAGAACTGGATGAACACAGCAGGCCAAGCAGCATCAGAGGAGCAGAAAGGCTGACGTTTTGGGCCTGGACCCTTCTTCTGAAGCAGGGTCTAGGCCTGAAATGTCAGCCTTCCTGGCTTGGCCTGCTGTTATCATCCAGCTCTATACCTTGTTATCTCAGAATGTCCAGCATCTGCAGTTTCTACTATCTCCGGTACACAGATTAACTGCTGTGTACAGATTAAGCAGCCATAAAAGAGCGATAGTAGGAGTCTGCGATTAAGTTGTTGATTTTACATGACTCACAGATCCAAAAGTAATTGCAAAGTAGACATAAGATTTCATTCCGTTTATGTGAAAGTTGATTTCTTACATTTTCCAACATTCTCAGCAAAGAAAAAGTTGTTTGTTTTTCTCCTTCTTTGTAAATTGAGGGTTCTTGTGATCAAAGTGAGAAAGCTCAACTGTTTGACAGCCTAACTCAGCAAGACTAGCAATCCAACTTGTGACTTTCCTTGTCTATATGTTTGTGTTCCATCCAGGGCAATTGAACCACCAGTACACCAACCTTTCAATTGCCTACTTGCCTCAAACCAATCTGTGCACAATCATTAGCTTCTGATCCCGCTCCACCTGACTTACTGAAGAACTGCTTGGAGATTTGACCTTAGATTTCTTTTAGATTTTAATCTTATTTTTATGTTGACAGCTGAACAAGTCCTGATAGTTCAATGGCAAGATTCAATGCACAGTAAAATCAAATTTGCCCTTTTTAAATATTTGAGGTCTGTCAACAGAATCCTACATTTCAAACTTGAATGGTCTGCTAATGTGCAAAAGGTTTGCCTTAAAGTTCATGTTACTGACCTCCTATCCACTTTGATATCTTCTTGAGACTAAAACCTGTGATATAAAGAGTGTTTGGTTAGCAGGTATTCCTCCACTATCAATGTTCCTAGCTCCTGTGAGGTAAATGCTCATTGGCTGGTGACCTGTTAGGTCGTGCTTGTCTAAATATTGAAACTCTTATGTTGATATTTGAGCTGGTTGTGCTAAGGTTTACTCTAATGCTAATGGTAGTGGTGCTCATGCTAGTATTGCTGATATAAAATGCAGCATTGGGAATGGTGTTGGTTCTTGTTGGTCCTGTCCAGGTTCATTTTTATAATTTGAAGACAATGTAACATCAGCTTTGAGTCTGTTAAATATCAGAAAATATTGACACATTTCTGTATTAAATAATGAATTTGTATCGCATTCCAAACTGTATTTATTTTACTTCCAAAGCACTTAGATTCAACTTCATAAACATCAAGTGCACACTGTCTAATTTCCTCTTTATACATTATCACCTGACATTATCCCTATATCACAAACATGTACACCTTTCTGTATAGTTACAATACATACTGCTAATATGATATGATCAGGGTTCCTGTATTACTGCTGCTGGTAAATTAAAAACAACTTATCAATCTTTGTTGGTTTTAGTACTTGCTGAACTTGGCAAATTAAGGTTACATCGTATTATGAAGTAATCAGTTACAATTGAATTTTACTGCTATCTAAACAGTACAGAATGATGCAATACTGCATCTTTCTGTATTGTACATATAGGTCAATATAAAGCACAGTTACTGTTTTCTCCAATAATAGATCCAATGTATGTGCTGTGGTTATCCATTGTGGTCTTCGCCTGGAATTGGAATGTTTGGTTAATCCCTGTGCGTTGTACCTTTCCTTATCAAACACCTGATAATGTCCACCTGTGGCTGTTGATGGATTACTTCTGTGATCTGATCTACGTGATAGACATCGCTTTTTTCCAATCCCGTCTTCAGTTCGTTCAAGGAGGAGACATTATAGTGAGTAATCACTTTAATTTCATCTACAGGAATGAATAAATGTTGTTCATGCAGTGTTTGCTCTCTACCATGTGTTAAGAACTATTTGTTTTTCTCATGAACACCATTGGCACAAACCCCTGTAGTCCTTTGTTGTGTATCACAGGTTATTGTGTCCAACAGTTTGCCTGTAATTTTGCTCCTTTCAGGTAGCAAGGATGACAAGCAGCTCCTGTGCATAGATTCCAATAATCAGTCTTTTTCATTCAAAAACATTAATGCATACTAATAGATTTTATTGAGGTTTATAGGTCACTTTAACATTAATTTATAGTTTTATACCTCACTCTTTATTTATTTCGTGTGGCCTATCAAGATGGCCAGATGACTAAGGTTGGTTTGCCACTTGGAGATAAAAGTGAAAATTCCATTCTTTGTACCCATGTACCTTTACTCATTCACGCGATAAGGGTGTCACTAGCGAGGCAGCATTTATTGCCCATTCCTAATTGCCCAGAGGGCAATTAAGAGTCAACCACATTGTTGTGGGTCTGGAGTCACATGTCGGCCAGACCAGGTAAGGATGGCAGTTTCCTTCTCTACAGGACATTAGTGAACCAGATAGTTTTTTTTTCCTGACAATCCGCAATGGATTCACGGTCATCCTTAGATTCTTAATTCCAGATATTTATTGAATTCAAATTCCACCATCTGCCATGGCGGGATTCAAACTTGGGTCCCCAGAACATCATCTGGGTCTCTGGATTAACAGCCCAGTGATAATACCACTAGGCCATTGCCTCTCCAGCCAATTACATATATTTAAAGTAACCTTGAACTACTACCAACACTCAAAAGTCTAGCATGAATCCAGGATGTAAATTGTCCCTTAATTATTACCATATCTCACCACTTTCCTGAGATGTCACTGTTTTTAATCATATTGGGCTTCGAATTTTCTTTTATTTTCAGCACTGGATGTTTTAGCATTTTGGGCATGAGCGTTGTGAGTGTCCAAATTTGTTTCTGTGGGCTCCCAAATTGGAGAATTCTGAATTAAAATGTCTCAATTATCTTATATTGAATCTAACCAGCTTATAATGGGCTGACAGCCACACGTCATCTACTCTGTATTTCCACATTGTGACCCCAATGTATTCAAATGTACTGGATGTGAGTTTGCTCACTGAGCTGGAAGGTTAGTTTTCAGACGTTTCGTCACCATTCTAGGTAACACTATCAGTGAGCCTCCGACGAAGCACTGGTGTTATGTCCCGCTTTCTATTTATAATTCTATTAATAAATAGAAAGCGGGATATAACACCAGCGCTTCGTCAGAGGCTCACTGATGATGTTACCTAGAATGGTGACAAAACGTCTGAAAACTAACCTTCCAGCTCAGCGAGCAAACACACATCCAGAACCTCAACCTGAGCTACAAATCTTCTCAAAACTCGCTATTCACATGTAGTTGGCATGCATTGTCCATTTAATTGATTGGCTGCATTGGAGGAAATGAATAATTGGTATTTAGAGAAATGTCATTGTGCAGTGTATTCACAGCATTGCCGTAATGTGACTTGTACCTCTGTTACACTTTGCTTTCACTTTGATTTGTGGAAGCCATCAAACTCATCATTTTGAAATGTGATGTCAGAAATTAGAAGCTGAGGTTGAGTGCATTTTCAGAGCTGTAAGACAGCCAGTTACTATAAAACATTATCATGGAAGAATTGAAACAGCCTGCAATTTTGAAATGTTAGGTGGATTGGAAAGCCTCTGGATTTTTCACTCCCTCCTGCTGTGGAAATGAAGAGATATGAGACATAACTGGAAGTTATCTACTTGTAGTGACAAAGCTATGAGATAGCCACAGAATTAAATGAAAAGACTAAGCAAAGAAAAGAAACAACACTGGCATTGCTGGGGAAAGAGTGCTAAAAGGGTATTGTATCCCAAACCTCATTAAGGAGTAGAGAACACATACAGGAGAGATTATCATGGATTAGAAAACATACTTAGAACCCTTTATTAATGTTAGTTATGTTCATATGTTACTTATAGCACATGTTCAACATCAGAACTCAAATAGAATGGGAGACTACTTGTCAGTGTATGTTGGCACTGACATAAATAGCCAAATCCTGAGGGTTTAGACAATGGCAAGATGATTTCACCAGAAATAGGATTGTTTTATGCATACAAGATCATGCCAAAAGAGCATGTCTACTGAGAGAGGAGAAACTTACTTATAGAAATATATGCAGAATCTTAGAGTCTGCTGATCATCATCTAGAGAGTATTAGTGGGACAACATTATGCTGAGTGAAATTTCGGATTAAACAAGAACAATCTGTTGTAAAAAATGAAATATTTGCAAAAGACCCAGCAGAAAGATCAAGTCCAGAGGGCACGATATAAATACAGGGGAGGATATTACACGGAAGAAAAGGAAGTTCATCGTGCAAGGAAAAGACAATGCTCTAATTGTGAACTAAGCACTTCTCATGCTCCTTAGCTAAAATGAAGCAAAGCAAACCCATAATGTTGGCTGCCAGAGAGATGTCAACAATGATGCTGAGAAATACAGCAGAAAACATGTTGGCATTGTCAGGTCGAAAGCTTATAAATAGTTGATGACTGTTAGAATGATGAGTGCAGAAGGAGAGCGTCAAATGAGTGTGAAGTGTTCATTAGACCCTTGTGCTTAATGTGATGTGATGTGCTTCACAAAATCACTTCAAGGTGGTTGAAGCCCTTAAATGTAATGTTAAAGTCATATGGCGAAACAGCACTATTTCAAGAGGACAAATAAATGGTGCAATGGGAAGAATGATGATGTACAGTTCCAGATAGTAGATGTTAAGCAAATTCACTTATCTCAACCGAAGAAATTCCAAAGCCTGGGCTGATTACTCTAAATGTGCCAGAAGAGATTTACACCATCATAGAGGCCACCAAACCATTGACTGCCAAACCAATCCTAGAAGAGTACAAAATTGTTTTTTCAGGTCTGTATGTCTTTCTGGTGATTGTCATCCTGGAATAAATGAGTCTGTTATACTAACTTAGCAGCCACAACAAGAGAGTTCCAGCTTCCCCATAAGCCTGGCCTGAAAAACAAGATAGAAGATCTTGGAGAAAAATGCAATTAAAGATGTTTGAAATCCATTACATAGGTCACGCACTGACCGAGAAAGGATTTCACCTGGATCCTGACAAAGTGAAGGCTGTAGCTGGGATTCAGCGACTAACAAAAGTGCAAGTATAACAATAACTTATTCATGCAAAATTCTCACGCAATTCATCATCAAGGTGTGAACCTCTATGCAAACTCACTGTTAAAGGTGTGCAATGACATTGGGGACAGAATTAGTGGCAGCTTTCACTAGAATCAAACAACTACTGATGATAACACCAATTCTGGGGTACTTTGACATCACTGAAATCACCTCACAGCGATCCACGCAAGACAGGACTTGCAGCAACCATTATGCAGTCAGGATAACCATTGATTTCCATTCAGGCATAACACAGACTGAGCAATACTGTGCTCAGAAAGAGTGCCTATCTTTGTATCTTAATCAACACCTGTTGGAGAGATTCAGAATGAGGGTACAGCCAGATATCACTTCAAAGCATCCGTTTCAGACTACTTCTATTTGTTCCAATGCATCTACAAAGAAAACTACTACATTTGTGAAGATATCGTCTAGACATGATGTAAAAGCAAGGGAAACAGACGTACATTGCCAATAAACTGTTAAAGTGGCACTCCCTATGATGGAAGTTTAGGATGTTAAAACAGAGTGTGAAATCTTCTAGATTCAATGAAAAACAACAGATTAACACACTCTGAAAGTCACAAAACCAGCAGTCATTTAATCTGAAAAACGAACATACTGCTGAAATTAAGCAAAGCAAATGCCACAAGATGTAACTCCCAAGTGCTACAAGCAGTATTAATGAAGAGCTGGCCTGAAATCATCAAGAACACACTCTTTGCTATGACAGAGTAATGGGCATACAGAGATGAAATGAAAACCCAAGATGGTTTCTTGCACAAAGGAAGTAGAATTATTATACCTAATGAATGAGCTTCTGAAACAGAACCATGCAAGCCATCAAGGGATTGAGTCTAGAGACAAAAAAGAACTGCAGATGCTGGAATCCAACGTAGACAAACAGGAGGCTGGAAGAACACAGCCGGCCAGGCAGCATCTGCAGTCAACGTTTCAGGTGTTACCTTTCTTCAGGACTGGATGGTGGGGGTGGGGGATCTGCACATAAAGAGTGAGGGAGGAGTGGAGGCAGGATGGTGGTGACAGGTGGACACTGATGGTAGTTATGACCTGGTTGGTCGATGAGAGGAATGAATCCAGTTGGTGGCTGGAAGGGAGGGTCAGAAGGTGAAATGGAAGGGGGGGAGGTGGGGCTGGAAGGGGAGGCAGGGCATGGTTGGGAAGGTTATTTGAAATTGGAGAACTCAATGTTGGGTCCTCCAGGCTGTAGGGTGCCCAGGTGGAAGATAAGGTGTTGTTCATCAAATTTGCATTCTAAATCTCTGCTACACTGGAGGAGGCTCAGAATGGACTTGTCAAAGGGAGAGTGTGGCAGGGAGTTGAAATGAGCAATGACCAGGAGGTTAGGTTGGCCGTTACAGGCCAGGCAGAAATGCTCGGTGAAATGGTCATCTAGTCTAAGTTTGGTCTCACCGACATAGAGAAGACCACACCGGGAGCACTGGATGCAATGGACTAGGTTGGAGGAGATTCAGGTGAAGCTCTGACTCACTTGTAAGGGCTGTTTAGGACCCTGAATGGAGGTGGTGTGTGGGCAGGTGTGCATCTTTTATGCTTACAAGGAATCGGGCAGGTTGGCGTGGTTGGTGGGAATTGTGGCGCACACTCTAGGGAGTGGTGAAGGGACTGGTGCTTGCAGAAGGCAGAGAGAGGTGAGGAGTGGAAGATATTCGAGTGGTGTGGTCTAATTTGGACTTGGCGGAAATGTTTGAATCTAGTCAGAGGAAGGCAAGAGAAGTGTTCTACTGGCCAAACATGAGTAATCAGCTAGTGCAATGCTTGCAACTGCTACTAAGCTAAAGATCTGCTTGTGATGCATGCCATCCCAGAGAGACCCTGGGTGAAACTTGGAATAATCTGCTATACTTTTGTGGGAACTGGTTATCTGCCCCTGTCACTACTATTCTGACTACTAGGTATTAAACCAACTGATGTTAACAGCTGACACTGAGAATTACTGAAAACACACTTCTTCATTATGGCATTCCAAACGTTATGATGAGCACGTTATGAAGAACCCTCTGTATGTGAGTTCAGAATTCAGATATTCTATAAATGATTAGAAATTTAAGCACTATGCATCATCTCAATACTGTTCCCAATCAAATGGCAATGCCATATGGCGATGAAAATCACCAAAGGGATCATAATGAAATCAAATAAATCCAGCACAGAATTGGAGAGTGGCGAAACATGGAGACTGAAGGCATGGAAAGTAATCCAATTGAAAGACTAATGTCAAGTTGCACCTAAATTACTTGTGCAATCACAGAAAAGGGTATTGAAGTGGAAGCAGCAATATGTGTGACAAAGTCAAGGTGAAAGGGACAAAAAGCCAAATTTCACTTAGATTAAACTGCCAAAAAATTGCCAGAGCTGAGCACTGGAGAGCCAGTGTGCAAACATTCAACACTCTCAATGAGATTCAGCCCATGTGGCAATGTGAGAGCTGTTTACAGCAGTTGTTGCCTTGATTATATGCAGTGAATGTGAATTATGAGATGTATTGTTGCAGCCACAGGCATGCGTGCACAACTGGAAATGTTGTTCCTTCGCTGCAGGCAGCTGATCAGAAAGATTTGATTCACTGTACAAAATGGCCATCATTCATAGGTGTGCACCATTGCACAACAATGGAATAAGCTTTTGCTATGGGAATTAAACTTGTCAGAGAAGAAGCACCACTCTGGGAATGAACAGATACCAGATGAACAGCCAATGCCATTGCTCATACATGGCATTAAAAGACCTGCGTAACATTGAGATTACGTACGCAATGCATGTTCAGAAACTGATGAAAATGGGACTGGCTAGAATTAATGTTCAGTTTTTTTAGTGAATAGTTATTTTCTTCGCTGACAACAGATTTTGGTAACTTGTCACTATAAATGATAGTGGATGCATTTTTGATTTTTTTGATTTTTATGTAGATTCTTAGAAGAAGGTGTTGCACATAATGCTGATTTGCCATAGTCATGTGACCTCTGTCTCTGTTGTAACTTTAATTTGTGGCAAGCACAAACATACTCCTCCATAATTGACCTTCAGTTGAGAAAATCATGAGGCAGTTATTTTCAATTTCAACCTCTGTTCAGAACACCTGTGCAGACCAATTTTAGTAAGAAACTCGGTTCAGATGAAAATAACTACATGACAACAGAAAGGCTCTTAGTGAGTTGTTCCATGTTTTATACAGAGTGCAACTGATGGGTTTCAATGAGATGACCTTACAATGCATTGTGAGCTAGAAACACTATTCGGGAGAAGGGAGCATAGATCATAGGTCATAGAATTCCAACAGGGTGGCAACAGGCCTTTCAGCCCAGCAAGTCCACACCAACCCTCAGAGCAACCCACCCAGACCTATACCCCTAAAACTCACCGAAATTACACATCCCTGAACACTACGAGGAATTTAGCATGGCCAATCCACCTAAACTGCATGTCTTTGGATTTTGGGAGGAAACCAGAGCACCTGGAGGAAACCCACGCAGAAACGGGAGAATGTGCAAACTCCACACAGACAGTCGCCCAACAGTGCAATCAAACTCGGGTCCTTGCTGTTGTGAGGCAGCAGTGCTAAACACTCAGCCACCGTTCTGGCACAGTATATAAGCTCTGGTATCAATGGTTATGAAGAGCTGATGGCTGCCCAAACGTCGACCCTGTAAAATCTCTTTTAGAAACTGCTGACATCCAAAAATGTACAGAACCTCTTCTGAAATTAATGTCTTCTATTTGAGCTTCTTGGGAACCATCAAGTAAAAGGGTACCTTGGTATATTGATTTTTGTGATTCTATGTTTCAGACAGCAAGAAAGCCTATGAGAGAAAATTACATGAAAACACCTAAATTCAGGGTGAGTCATTCCACTTGTGAGGTTGATGGGCATTACATTGCAGTCTTCAAATCAGTTGTTTATTGTGTATTGATTTATTTGTAAATACCCTTTTCAAAGCATTCTCCTAGATGCTGCATCAATAGGCACTGGAAATAGGAGAGATTTGAAGGGAAT
Source organism: Stegostoma tigrinum (assembly GCF_030684315.1). Taxonomy (NCBI): domain Eukaryota; kingdom Metazoa; phylum Chordata; class Chondrichthyes; order Orectolobiformes; family Stegostomatidae; genus Stegostoma; species Stegostoma tigrinum. The sequence continues at coordinate 11,152,941 of NC_081369.1, read as the reverse complement.
TTAGGTAAACATAAGAGGGGAAAGGAACATAAGCTTTTGTTGATCATGTTAGATTCTAAAGAGCAGAAAAACCCTTTTGCAAGCACATGCCTATGAATTAGCAGCTTTCAGCCCTTCAACCCTGCCCAGCCTTTCAAGAAGATCACAGCTGATGTGTTTATGCTCGAATTCCACATTCCCAGCAATGTCAAAGGTCTTTAGATTCTCGCTAGACATGGGAATCAATCTCTCCGCCTTAAGAATATTCATTAACCCTGTCTCCGCCACTTTCTGAGGCAGAGTTCCAATGGACACAACACTCTGAAAGAAAATAATTCTCCTCATTGGTCCTAAAAGAGAAAAGCTAATTTTAAAATAGTGTGCCTTAGTTCTGGAGTCATCCACTATAGGAAACATTCTTTCCAAGACCTTGTCAAGACTGTTCAGAATCTTATATACTTCAATAAAGTCATCCCCTCACACAAGTGAAAACTAGTCCAGCTGGTCCAAACTTTCTGCACGAGATCACCTGTTCATTCAAGGTATTAATTTAGTAAAGTTGCTCTGAACAGCTTTTCACAATTACATCTTTCCTCATATAAGGAGACAAAACTACACACAGCCTTCAAGATAACAAAGTGTGGAGCTGGATGAACACAGCAGGCCAGCTCCACACTTTGTATTCTTGGATTCTCCAGCATCTGCAGTTCCCATTATCACACAGCCTTCAAGATGCGTTCTAATAGTGCTGCAATGTACAACTGAAACGTAACATTCTTTCACTCAAGTTCAGTTGTTCTCCAAGTAAAACATAATACTCCATTAACCTTTGCAATCGCCTGCTGGCTAATGTTTTGTGAGAAAGGTTAGATTCCTTTGCATCTTGAAATTTTGCAGCCATTCTCTGTTTTAAAGATACTCTGCATTCTTATTTTTAACAACAGGAGTGGACAACTTCACATTTTCCACATTAAACTCCATCTGGCAGATTTTTGACAAATCACTTAACATGCCTGTATTGATCTGCATCTTTGTTACGTCACATTCACAATACACTTCGCTATTTGTCTTTGTGCCATCTACAAATTTAGCCACCATGCCTTTGATCCCCTCATTTAAGTCATTGACATAAATCATAAAATGTTGAGGGCCCAGCACAGAACCCTGCAGAATGTCACTTGCCACACTGTGCCAGTCAAAAAACAGTCATTTTTATGCATCATAATTTCCACAAGCCAGCCAATCTTCTATCCACGCTAGCATGTAACCCCTACACCATGAGCTCCTAATTTGTGTAATAACCTTTTATGTGGAATCTTGTTAAGTGCGTTCTAGAGCTGCACGTGCAGTATTTCATTGGATTCCTCTTTATCCACAATGCATGTTATTCTTCAAAGGCTTCAAATAAATTGGTTAAACTTGATTTTCCTTTCACAAAACCATGCCGACTCTTCTACCTTGAGTTTTCCATAGTACCCAGTTATAACATCCTTAATGATCAGTTCTAACATCTTTCCCACAACAGACATCAAGCGAACTGGCCTATAGTTTCCTGTTTTCTGTTTCTCTTCCCTCTTGAACAGAGGAGTTACATTTGATACTATTCAGTCTGATGAACTTTTCCAGAATTTAATGAATTTTGGAAAGTTAACACCAATGATTCTGCTACTTAATTAGTCACTTCTTTTAAGACCCTAGGATGAATTCCATCAGAACAGGATGATTTATCAGTTCACAATTCTATCAGTTTGTTCAGAACAGTTTGCCTAATTTCACAATATTGTCTTTTCCTTCAACTCTGATTTATAGCTATTGCTGTGTTGTTTTTGTGTCCTCTATAGTGAAGACAAAACCAAAAATATTTGTTCAGTACATCTTTCATTTCTTCATTATCTACAATTAACTTCCCATTCTCACTCTCTAGAGCAGCAACACTCAATTTACATGCTCTTTTCCTTCATAGATGCCTATAGAACCTCTTGCTATCTGATTTTACATTTCTAGCTAACTTACTCTCATGCTATAACTTACATCTCCTGATTAACATTTTAGTCATTTTCTATTGTTCTTTATATTCTGACCAGTTGACTGACTTTCATCTTTGCGCAATTTTATGTTCTTTGATGGATTGTGGGTCCTTCCCTTGGAGTTTTTCTTTATGGTAAGAATCTACTTATTCTGAGTATTCTCAAGTATCATTTTAAACATTTACTTCTCCACTGATCCATCTGCTAGCTTGGTATGCTGATTCACTTCAGCCAGTACAGCTTTCATGCCCACACGGCTGCCCTTATTTAAGAGTAAAATACTAGTTTTAGACTAACTCTCTTTCAAATTATGACCACTGTTACCCAGAGGTGCCTTTAATCTGAGGTCAATAATTAATCCTATCACATTACACAATACTCAAGCCTGCTGTACAGTCTGTTGAATCTACTGTATTCACCACTTACAATGTAATCTCCCCTGGGGAGACAAAGTACAGACTGGACAATTGCTTTGCAGAACAGTGACATTCTGTCTGCAAAAATGGCCCTGAGCTTCCACTGACTACTACTTCAGATACCACTATGTTCCCTGGCCAACGTCTCTGTCTTGGGATTGCTACAGTGTTCCAGCACAGCTCAGTGCAGGCTGGAAGCGCAGGCATATTACTTACTGCTTGGGGACTCTGCAGCCTTCAGGACTTGATATTGAGTTCAATAATTTTAGGGCCTGAGCACCTTCATCCAAGCCCTGCTCACGTGGCCTTGTCATCACATGGGCTGGTACCTCTACCAACTCATTGTAAGCCAGTAATGCTCCCTATTAACAGCTACTGATTCTCCCAGCCTGACCATTACTTTGTCTGCCCAATTGCTGTTCTCTGTCTCCGCATCTATTGTTTATTTCTCCCCCTCCGCCCAACCCATCTTCAGCACACATACCAATCCTTTCTTGGTTACAGTCAGTTCTGAAGTAGTGTCACTGGACTGAAACGTCAACTCTGCTTTTTTTCTACAAATGCTGCCAGACCTGTTGAGTTTCTCCAGCAATTATGTTTACAAAATCCCAGCTTGGATAACTCTACAAAAACTCCATCAGAGCTGTTCATGAGTACACTGTTATCACGTGTAGAGTTTCCCATGGCCTTCTGCTCAGCAGTTTCTTGATAGTGAAACAATGTGAAAAATGCATTTATGTTCCATTAGGCCTGAGTTCCTCCTTGTCATGTCATCTAATTTATCTTCCAGTCTCACTTCAGCATCCTCCCCAACTGCCCAGGTGTGAATTCTTTAATAAAGTAGTAACTACAGAATGACACAAGGTTGTCCATTTTATCATTTTTTTTATAAATATACCTTCACAGGAGATGGGCTTTTATAGCATTTAATGCCCATCTCTAATTACCATTGAGAAAGTGGTGGTGAGCTGTTGGTGTAGTCCATGGGGAGGTCAGTAGGTACACTAATGCTGTTGTCACCTCAATAATGCTGGACAATAGTCACATCATCATTCAGTGAAGTGGGAATTCATATTAAATATTTTGATGTCCACAGGAACAACACGTGCTGCTGTAAATTATCCAGGCATGGAGCTAACTCAGGTCTTTACACTACACCTACTCTGGTAAAGTAGTTCAAATAGACCCTCAAGCCTGTCCAACCATTCAAAATTCCCAATCTTCACCACTTGTTTATTTTCCTGAATAGTCTGATTTTAATGTAGTGCCTCTGAGTTTCTTTGCTGTTTCTGGCAAGAGATGGTAGCTTTGTGCTATTGTCTGCTAACAAAAAGCACAAACATAACAAGGGAAAATAGAGTTCAGAAGATAGATTCTTAGGAACAGATAAAAGCCGTCTGGCCTCCTGAGCCAATCTGTCATTCAATAGAATTGTGGCTGAACTGCAACCACAATCTACACACTTTCTTTTGTCCCTCTTCGTTTGGTTAACAAAAACTATTGATTTTTAGTTTAAAATCAACTTGGAGGAGAGTTCCAAACCTCCACTAGCATTATTTCATAAGTTCATCTCTGAAAAATCTGCCTTTAGTTGAATCATAGAATCCCTACAGTGCAGAAAGAGGCCATTAATTCTGCACTGACTCTCCGAAGAGCATCCCACCCTGACCCGGTCGTCCACTCTAACCCTGTAAGCCCACATTTACCAAGACTGACTCACTACCCTACACATTCCTGTACACTATGGGCAATTTAGCATGACCAATCCACCTAACCTGCACATCTCTGAAATGTGGGAGGAAACCAGAGCACCTGGAAGAAACCCACACAGACACGGGGAGTGTGTGCAAACTCCACTCGGGTTCCTGGTGCTGTGAGAGTGCAGTGCTAACCACTGAGCTACTGTACCGCCCAACGTTCTTAGACTGTGCTCACTAGCCCTGGACTTCCCAAACGATAAATATGGTTTAGTTCTACCTACTTTTATTGTTCCTGTTAATAAATTGAAAATGTTAATCAATTTAACTGAACCTATTTCTTTCAAGGTCTTGTGCCAACAACTGCTTACAGTACTCTAGATGTGCTCTAATCAGAGCTTCATACAGCTAAAGTATAACTTCTAGCCCTTATATTCTAACAAAAAGGTATTTAATCTGAGGATTGTTTAACCTGAGGGTCACCATGCCTTGGGCAATGAGAAAGGTTGAAAAGGAGAGTCCTCAGCCAGTGCAGGAATGAAAACTGCACTGTTGGCTTTATACTGCATTGCAAACCAATTGTCTAGCCAACATAGCTAGCTGACTCCAGCATAGTCTCACGGTCTACGTATAAAGAAAGGAATTCCTTTACCATTATTTTGTTTTCATTATGATTATTTTCATCACATTTCACCATCAATGTAACTAGATCCACCAAGTCTCTCTGGATCTCCAATGTTTCAACCTTTTCAGCATTTAGGGAGTTCTCTCTTCTATTTAGGTCTGAAGAATATTATCTCATATCAAAATCGACTTGTCATGGCTTTATCTGTTAATTCATCAAAATTGATTTTCTTTCGCATCCATCACAATGCTTATACTGCTAGGTATCTTTGCATTTTTTGGAAAATTGTACATGTGGCAATATTCCATGCCTGGTATGGAGGGAAGGTCTTACGAGGAAAGGCTGAGGGACTTGAGGCTGTCTTCATTAGAGAGAAGAAGGTTGAGAGGTGACTTAATTGAAACATATAAAATAATCAGAGGGTTAGATAGGGTGGATAGGGAGAGCCTTTTTCCTAGGATGGCGACGGCGAGCACGAGGGGGCATAGCTTTAAATTGAGGGGTGAAAGATATAGGACAGGTGTCAGAGGTAGTTTCTTTACTCAGAGTAGTAAGGGAATGGAACGATTTGCCTGCAACAGTAGTAGATTTGCCAACTTTAGGTACATTTAAGTCGTCATTGGATAAGCATATGGACGTACATGGAATAGTGTAGGTTAGGTGGGCTTGAGATTGGTATGTCAGGTCGGCACAACATCGAGGGCCGAAGGGCCTGTACTGTGCTGTAATGTTCTATGTTCTATCTAAACTACTAATAACTGAAGTCCAAACTCAGTACTTTGTGGGACACTACCAGTCATATCCTGAAGAATAGGATGATGAATATTTAGTGAGAAAATACCAACTGAGGTGTGTAATCTTATTTTTATTAGTTACATATTTTGATTGCATAGATCAATGTGCATTGATCTATCACTTCAGAAGTTTCAAGCTTGGGCCTCCGTCTCTCACTCAGGCTACAGTTAAAAATCTTGTTCATTAGCAGTGGCCACATAAATCTTCATACAAAGAAAAGTATTCAGAAAAACATTTGACTCCTTGTGTACTTTGACTGGCCTTCACCCTTATTTGAATTCAACATCCCCGACCCTTTGTCTGCTAATTAGATAATTTTACCTCTTCCAACAGTCCTCAGCTGAACAGGAGATAGGTAGGCCAGAGTATTCATGTTCAACCATCCTGAGATGTGTGATAACATGTCCAAACAGGTGGATTAAAATACCTACAAGCTGTGCATCACTGCATTACATTCCCATTCATCCAGTGAGTTGGATCACTCCTCAACTGACCTACAGGTTTTTATTTTATTCACTTACAGGATTGGATAGCACTAACTGTACCAATGTTTATTGCCCTTTGCCAGCTTCCCTGAAGAAGGTGGTAGTGAGCTGCTTTTTTGAACCACTGCAGTGCACTTGATGTAGGTACACCCAGAATACCTTTAGGAGGAAGATCCAGGGTTTTGACCCAGCTGAGCTGAGTGAAGAATAGCATTACCACAACTAAGTATCAGAAGCTGGTTGATCAAATATTATGAGCAAACCACACTCTAAAGTAGATTTGGTATGTAAGAGGGAGACAGAAATCTTCAAAAGCAGGAAAGAGAAGCTAACTGGGAAAAATGAATATAAACGTACATTTTCTGATTCTGTTTCAGATGGACTTAGTGTCACTTTTACCTCTGGACATTTTGTACATTAAGTTAGGTTTCAGACCTGTACTAAGGTTTCCACGCCTCATGAAGGTGAGCTTATTGATGTTTCCTCCCTCTTATTGAAGTTTTACTCAGACTTCATAACTATTACATGCACTGTCACTGGAAACAATTTGTTGAAGAGGGAATATTATATCTGAATGCAATCAGAAAGAAATAGTCAGGAAGAGTTTACATTTCTAAAACATCTTGCCCAATGTTCATATGTCCCATGTGCTTTATACCCAACTTAGAAATTTTGAAGTGCCGCCAACGTTGTAATTTTGGATATTAAATGCACAGCAAGCTCCCACAGAAAAATCTTAATCAACAGAGAATCTGTTTTATTGATGTTAATGAGGGATAAATATTGGTCAGATATTCTCTAGCCCAATCTCTAAGCCCACAAAAACCTGATCTCACTGTGTGATAGCAGCAAGTCTGAAATATCCCATTTGCCTCTGATCATTACTGTATCATCCAAAGATGTTGATCTCTCCCTGGTTCCTTGACATTGTCAAACAGTTCCAAACTCTCTCTGACTCTGACATTTTCCCGATACCCTGAGGCATGCTGTGGTTCCTTAGTTTAATCTTCATGGAGTCTTATAGCACTGAGGAGAATCTTTCAGCCCACCCATGGCTTTTGAAAGATCTATCCAACAAGGTCCTTTTCTCTGCTCTTCCTCCATAACCCTGTGATTGTTTCCTTTACAAATATGTACGAACAAGCAACAACAGAAGACCACTTGGTCCTTCGAGCATGCTGTGCCATTCAATAAAATCATGGCTGATCTGAATTTAACCTCAACGGTACATTCCTGCACCTCACTGGCAATCTTTCATCCCCTTGTTAATCAAGAACTATTTCCCTTTGCCTTAAAAATATTTAAAGATTCTGCATGTAAACAAATCCTTTTTGAAAATTACTTTTAAACTGTTTTTACCATACTTACAGACAATGCGTTCTAGATTACATCAGCTTAACATTAATTGGGCTGACCTGCAAGAGTTAACTAGCATTAGTGACCCATATGGAACAGTATGAAATCTGTCACACAGGTTTAGTGTCAACTTACATAAGATGCTGAATTATATTTTATTAATTTAAGTTCAGAAATTCCCAGCTGATTTGTTTTGCAATTACACAATGTTGTTGCTTTCAGGTTAGTATTGTATACCCTATGCCAACTGCAAATGCCATGCTCTTACTGAATTAACGTTTCATTAATCTTTTGTAACAGTACATGACCTTTCTTGAATTTAACGACCGGCTGGAGGCTATAATGAGCAAGGCCTATATATATAGGTGCGTACCATTGATTCTAGATATATTTCTTTTCCAGGTCTCGGTGATGTAATTAGATCTTGGGTTTGTATTCTGTGAAACATACTGATACCCAAATGCTCCACTTCATGTCACTGATAATGCTTTCTGTGATAGCTAAGCACTGTTCCTTACAAGACAGTGATTCCCAGATATTACATCCTTTAAACATAATAAAACCCAGATGCTGTCCCCTTTAAATGAGGTGCCATTCGATACTGCCACATCCTGAGCAGGATTTGCTAGACAATTGATGGCAATATCTCAGTGAGGTCATGTGGTGAGATTTTGGGATGACAGGCTCAGAGGCAGCAATGGCTGCCACAGAATACAGACTGATTTCTATCACCAGCAAGGCCTCTGTATATTTGCTGAACTTTTTCTGGTTGGCCAGGACTCTCTAGGACTGTTGCAGCTTCAAATATCTGTGAATAGGTAGATGTTTGATTATTTTGAGCATAACCTGTCAACTTCTCTCATGCTGGAGATTGGAACTGTAAGAGAGAAATGGGGTAGATGGGTGGGGTGGATTTAAGGAGTGGAGGGACATGGAGGGGGTGTGGGCAGAAGGGGAGATATGGAGGGTGGATTAGGGCGAAGGGGTTAATGAGAGGGAGGGAATGGTGGAAATGAGGGGTTTAAGAGGATCAGATGGATGAAGGTTAAGAAGGGTGAATGGGGAGGATTAGGATGAGAGGAGAAGGGGGCAGGTGGAGGAATGAAGGAGATGGAGAACTGAAGAAGATGAAGGAGATTTGGGGGGAAGGAGAAGAGAACACTGAGGGGTAAACAAGCAATGACGCATGCTCAAATTTTTACCCACATTCCACAAATTTACACTCCAGTGACACATGAATTGAAACGGGGTCATGGCAGAGAAAGTTTGAGAAACATTAATCTAGAATATCTGCTAGCAAGACTTTCTAATCAGCCTTTTCAGAGATGTTATTACCCATCCCTGGAGCAGGTGGGACTTGAACCAATACCTCCTGGATTAGAGTAAAAGACATGACCACCACACCACAAAAGCCCCTACACAATATCTGCTATTGTGCTATGTCAGGATATTGCTTTGTTAGTGAGTTTTGAGAAGATTTGTAGCTCAGGTTGAGGTTCTGGATGTGAGTTTGCTCGCTGAGCTGGAAGGTTAGTTTTCAGACGTTTCGTCACCATTCTAGGTAACATCATCAGTGAGCCTCCGACAAAGCGCTGGTGTTATGTCCCGCTTTCTATTTATATGTTTAGGTTTCCTTGGGTTGGTGATCCACCACCATCACATCACCAACGCAGGAAATGACATGGCGACAAAACGTCTGAAAACGAACCTTCCAGCTCAGCAAGCAAACTCACGTCCAGAATTGCTGTGTTACTCTGGACAGAGACTGGCCATCACTATGTTACAGGATTACTCAGAGACATAATCAAAACTCCTTTGTCTGGAAGGTCAATGATAAACAAGAGCCATACTATTGCTCCTTTATACAAATGGGAAGTTGCAGACAGGAGTATTTAATTACCCTGAGAGACTAAAGGACAAAGAACCTACTGACAAGAGTCAAAGATGCTTTAAATTCCCACAAAATCCTGTTAGTGCAATCAGAAAACTTTGGTCTTCTTGCTTTTGAGTCTACGACGCAAAGTTGTTAAATTTCATGAATCTGCAAAACTGATTTGGGAGAATCTGCCCTGAATAGATGGATCTTCACTTAACATAAGAAATCTGGAATTAAAAATCTACTGATGGCCAGTAACCATTGTTGATGGTTGGAAAAACCCAGATGGCTGCCTCATGCCCTTCAGGGAAGGAAATGAGCCATCTTCATCCAGTCTGGCCTAAATGTGAATCCAGAACCACAGCCATGTGGTTGACTTTTAACTTTCCTCTGAAATAGTCTAGCAAGCTACTCAATTGTGTCAATCACTACAAAGTCTCGACAAAGAAATGAAGCCAGCCAGACCACCTGGCATCTACCTAGGCACTGGAAAGAACAACAGCAGAAACAGCCCGTTTACCCTGCAAATTACTCCTGACTAACAGTTTGGCTAGTGCCAAAATTGGGAGGGCTGTCTGAAAGACTAGTCAAGAAAGATCCTGACATAGTCATACTCATGGAATCATATCAAACACACAATGTTCCAGACACCACCATTACCATCTCTGGACACGTCCTGCCTCACCAGCAGAACAGAATCAGTAGAGGTGACAACACATTGGTGCAGGATCAGGAGGGAGTTGCCCTGGCAGACCTCAACATTGACTTTAGACCCCATGAAGTCTCATGCCTTCAGGTCATACCTGAAGAAAACCTGTTGCTTGTTACCATCCTCCCTTAGCAGATGAATCAGTACTCCTCCATGTTGAACAACATGTGGAGGAAGCACTGAGGGTCCCAAGGACGCGAAACATACTCAGTGGATATTTCAGCACCCACTTCCAAGAGTGGTTCACCAACAGCACTACTGCTTGAGCTAGTCAGGTCCTAAAGGATATAGGGTCAGGCTGGGTCTGTGGCAAGTGATGAGGGAACCAACAAGAAGGAAAAAAAATACTTGACCTCATCCTTACTAATCTGCCAGCTGCAGTGCATCTGTCCATGACAGTATCACTAACAGCAACCACCACACAGCACTTGTGGAGAAGTCCCAACTTCACATTGAGAATAACCTCCATTGTACTGTCTGGTACTATCACCATGCTAAATAGGACAGGCTTCAAACTGATGTGGCAATTCAAGCCTGGGCATCCATGAGGTTCTGTGAGCCATCAATAGCAGCAGAATCAGACTCCAACACAATCTGTACTTCAGTCAGCATACCCCCACTCAGCCATTACCATCAATCCAAGTGATGAAACCTAGTTCAAAGCAGAATGCGAGGTGGCTTGCCAGCAGCAACACCAGACATACCTAAAAATGAAGTGTCAACCAAGTGAAGCTACCAAGCAGGACCACAACCAACGGATTGGATTGAAGATCTGCTGTCTGCCACGTCCAGTCATTAATGGTGGTGAACAATTAAATTTACTGGAGGAGGAGACTCCACACAAGTGTTCCTATCCGTAATGGTGCAAGAGACCAACACATCAGTGCTGAAGCATTCTCAGCAATCTTTAGCTAGAAGTGCCAAGTGGATGAACCATTTCTATGACATTCAGTAGTCCCAGCATCACAGATACCAGTCTTCAGCCAATTCGATTCTCTCCAAATGACATTAAGAAAAGGCTGGAGGCACTGGATAGTGCAAAGGTTATGGATCGTTATTACATTCGGGCAACAGTACTGAAGACTTGTGCTCCAGAACTTGCGCTCCACTAGCCAAGGTCTTCCAGTACAGTCATAACACTGGCATCTACCTAACAATGTAGAATCTTGCCCAGAGATATTCCATCCACATAAAGCAGGGCAAATCCAACCCAGCCAAATACTGCCTCATCAGTCTACTCTGGACCACCAAAAAAGTGATGGAAGGTGTCATCAACAGCGCTGTCAAGCAGCGCCTGCTCAGAAATAACCTGCTCAATGACATGCAGTTTGGGCTCGGCCAGGGCCACTCAGCTCCTGACCTCACTACAGCCTTGATCCAAACATGGACAAAAGAGCTGAATTCCAGAGGTGAGGTGACAGTGACAGCCTGTGACATCAAGGCTGCATCTGACGGAGTGTGGCATCAAGAAGACCTTGATGAAGGGCAAGCAATGATTTTGTTGCTCAAATGCCAAAGAATGACCATCTATGATAAGAAACAATCTAAGCACTGTCCCCTTGACATTCAATGGTGTTACCATCACTGAATTCTCCACTATCAACATCCTGGGAGTTCCATCGACCGGAAGCCCAACTGGACTCACCATGTAAACACAGTGGCTACAAGAACAGGTTAGAGATTAGGAAACCAGCACTGAGTAACTCACCTCCTGATTCCCCAATCCCTGTCCACCATCTACAAGGCACAAGCCAGGAGTGTGATGGAAAGTTCCTACTTGCTTGGATGAGTGCAGCTTCAAACACAGCCAAGAAGCTTTACACCATCCAAGACAAAGCAGCCCACTTGATTGGCACCACATTCACTAACAATCACTCCCTATACTACCAACGCTCAGGAGAAGCAGCGTATACTATCTACAAGTTGCACTGCGGTAGTTCACCAATTCAATTCAAGATAGCACCTTCCAAATCTACAACCGCTTCCGTCTGGAAGGACAATGGCAGCAAATACATGGGAATACTACAAATTGCAAGTTCCTTTCCTGACTTGGAAATATATCACTGGGTCAAAATCCAGGAATTTCTCCTTAATGTCATTTTGGGTCAACCCACAGTATGTGGGCTGCAGTGGTTCAAGAAGGCAGCTTACCACCACCTTCTCAAGGACAAGGGATGAACAATAGAAATGTTTGCCAGCAGCAATGCTCTCATCCTGCAAATGAATAATGAAATACTCCGGGGGTTGTGACTGGGTGGAAAATGGAGACAGGTCCACTTACCCCAGCAACAGTGTACAGGCAGCCACTGGGGCTGGCAGGTGTGCATATGGGATGTTTAACAGGCCCAATTTAATGCTCTATGACATTACTCCAGTTATACTAAAATCAATTTGGAAAGTGCCTTCGAGCCCCTACCCTTTATGACTCCTCATACTTCTAATATCCCATCAAGGGTCACAATTTCAAGACTTCCTGCAGAAAGCTAGGTGTGAGATGTTGAGAAACTTTACTCAGAGAGTTGTTATGAGTTGGACTGCACTGCCTGAGGAAGTAGTGGAGGCAGATTCCATAGGAGGTTTCAAAAGAGAGCAAGATATATACTCGAAAGTGAAGTCAAAGGGCTACAGAGATAGGGCTGGAGAATGGAACTACTGGGTAGTTCTTTTGGGAGCTGGTACAGACGTAAGGGGTTGAATGGCCTCCTTCTGTACTGTAAAATTCTATCATTCTACGTAATGCCTTCCATCCAATCCCAATGTCCCATGTTGTGATCTCAGAATACAGAACCAATTTTATGTTCCGATCCCACTGACCCAGTAATCTTTTATTTTTAAAACAGATAAGTTCTAGGGGACTTACTAAGAGAATAAAGCTGCAATATTCCAAGTTTTGAACAAACACCAATAAACTTTACTGTATAATGTTAGCCATGATGTGGAGATGCCGGTGTTGGACTGGGGTGGGCAAGGTCAAAAATCACACGACGCCAGGTTATAGTCCAACAGGTTTATTTGAAAATACAAGCTTTCAGAGCTTGCATTCTCAAACAAACCTGTTGGACTGTAATGTTAGAACAGTAATGTAATCAACATTAAATGCACAACTTATTTCTAACACCCAGAGGTAGCATATGGTAAATATAGGTAACAGACCATGAACAAACACCACACAGTACACATCAAACTGCAAGTGTGATCAGAACAGATCCCAAGGATCTCTCAGTAACTGCCCAGAAGTTAACGACACAATGGGTATCTTATTAAAGATCTCAACAGATTGCAATTCTGTTTAGCTGATCTGACAAAACTGTCTCCTGAGCAAAAGGCTGTCTCAATGACTGCTCCTATTCTGGTTGATCATATTCCTTTTCTGGTCCACTTATTCATAGACAACAACTCCTGCTTTTCACAGGTAGCTAGCTTCATCAAGTTAAAACTTTGCTGTATTTGCCTGAGACATAATCTTGCTCAGTTGCATGATTTGCTGTGGATTTTCAAACCTCACTCTCAACAAAACTGAACTATTAATTGTATAAGACTTCTCTCAATCCCTCTTGGGACTTCCCTGAACTCCTATTATGTAGAACTTTTCAAGTGTAGTAGGACTTCGCTGAATTCTCACTTACTAAGCTTGTGTTGTTCAGCTGACTTTAGTAATCCATTTAACAGCAGCTCTGCCTAACACAGAGTCTGCTTCTGTCTCTGTCTTTTACTCCAACTGACGGCTAGACTGTTGCTTATAACTGTTGCTCCGAATTCCAGCTGTACAGAGCTTTTCAACTGCTCTTTACTTCTCGTTGCATCCCTAACTACAGTCAGTATAGATTCAGTGCAGTCCGGTTGCCTTCCCTAAAGTATAACTAAAAATCAGAACTTCTAACATAGAAAATACACCTCTCTCTCTCTCTCTCTCTCTCTCTCTCTCCCTCCCCAAACTCACTGACCTTCAAACCCTGTCTGTAATCTTTTGAACTCTACTTCAGTGGCCTATAAAAAATCTGGCAATAAGCCTTGCCTCTATTGCTGATGAGATTTCAACGTTGCCACTCAGCAACTTTTGGAGTTATTTCTTCCATAAATGTTACTAGTCATGGATGGCTGACTTATTCAGTACAACAAAATGCATGTAACTGAAGGATTTCATCATATGCCTTATAGCTTTCATGCCAACATATGTCCCTGAACCCATCCTATGGTAGCCCGATGCCAAGTTAGCACAAACTAATGCCAACTCATGAAGTCCCTCATAATCTCTATGGCGATTGGTGGAAACTCTTGCCAACTCATGCCCCCACACACCACCCTTTGCCCTCATAACCTCCAGACATGGTGTGATTTTCTTCCAAAATGGAAATAGCAGTAGATTGAAATGACTGAGCCATTTGAAAGCTATTTCCACCTTTCATGGTTATTCTTAATATTTCTAAAAAGGTACCCAATCTCTGCAATAAATTCAGACAAGTTTTGACTGTTTTTTTGAAATTTGTAAATCCCATGAGATGCGTTTGAGAGGCTGCAGTGACAAAAATTGTTTCTGAGAGAAAGGCTCTTTTAAACATGCTACTACCTCAATGAACCACAGATGTGCAAAGTATGTCCAATTCACTCTTTCCTCATCCATCCACCATCCCCACCACTACCACCCTGAACTCCACTTCAGCTGAAAATGGTGGGTGCCAGACGTAGTTTGGGAGATTCGGTATTTCATTCTATAAGCCATTTTAGCAAAAGTGTTGGCCTCTGTAAATTTGCTACAACTCACCAAGTGACATCTTAAAATGCATCACAGCTCCGTCACATGAAGGGACCGTGAGTCACAGAAATACAGTCAAAGCTCACTCATACAGTAATTTGATGAGGCTCAGACAGTAACAGTACTGATTCATCTTGTGTATAGTGATATTGAGACACTTAGTAATCTTCATGTAATAAATAAATCAATGGCTAGTTTTCCAGTTATATTTAAAAAGGTAGCATTGAATTCAAAAGAATGCCTTGTGTTTTACAGAGTGATAAGGACCACAGTATACCTACTGTACAGCCTCCATATAAATGCCTGTCTCTACTACTGGGCATCTGACTATGAGGGTATTGGAGCCACAAAGTGGGTCTATGATGGGGAAGGAAACAGGTAGGGATCTTTCCATGCTTCTGTGTACTAGGATTTGCTGAATCAAATTTGTTGCCCATTTTGAAACTGAGTTATTATGAAGGTTTTCTGATTGACAAATATGTGCCTATATATTCAGGGCACAATTCTCCGCTGGAGCGGCAGCAGAGGGCAGGGGCAGGAAATCACCCAATGAGATGCCCGAAATGAAAGGTCTGCACAGAAATGTTTAAAAATAGTTCCCTCAAGTCACCCAGTTCTTCTAGATTTCCTCCTGCAGTTAACGGTGTGGTGTTAAGTGCTATTTGATGTAAGGCTCTCGACCTGTTGCCTTCTGTATATGAATGGATTCTCAATTTTTGATGGAGTCAGGAAAGAGACTGGGAACAATGTGAAAAGTGCATTTTCAAAACGTGCCAATGGATCCTGCCTCCTCTGGAACTTATTACAGTTTTCAAAGGGAGGATTGGGTGTGGGGGAGGATGAGGGATGCACTTGCCTCTACCTGAAGGCCCATTAAACTCCTCGAAAAGCTTTTAAGTGGGCTGAGGAGGTGAGAATACAATTTTCAAAATTAAAATCGACAAATCCAAACACACTGGTGCATGTTAGTGATCAGTGGTTGGCTTCGAAGTTGACAGAAGTTAAACACAGGAGGAGCCTTGCACAGGATCATGATCTTTATCTGCCATTTGTATATTTTAGTGTTCAGCAAGGCTGCTGGCCCTCTTGAGCTGCTGCTTCTGTTCTTCTGTGTGGCCCTCTTGTGGCTGCCATCAGTCCTTGCCGCTTGCGCTCTTCAGGCAGCTCCTGCCTCCAGGTAATATTCAACGCCACTGATTGGACACTGAGGTCACCTTCAACCCAATTGGGACATTTACAATTAATTATATTGTCTCATGAATGATGCAGTTGAGGAGGTAAAGTGGGACCGTAAGCTTTTCAGATGTTGGGTTCCCACTGTTGGGTTGAAAACAGTGCCCTATAAGTTCTGCTATTTGGGCACCGAGGCACTAACATACATCAGTTACATTAGCCATAGGTTTGATCTCACCATGGCAGATGATGGCATTTTAATTTAATACAACCTGAAATTGAAAAAAGCCTAATGGCAATCATTTAACCATTGTCAATTGTTGTAAAACACCTATCTGGTTCACTTAAGTCCTTTAGGGAAGGATATCTGCTATTCTTTCCAGGTTTAGAGTACATGTGTCTCCAGTCAGCAATGTGACTGATCCTTAAATGCCCTCTATTGTATCAAATTACAAAAACGTCTAAAGAACGAAATGAAACAGGACAGACCACTGAGCATCAACCTGGACACTGGAAACCACAATAGCAAACATGGTCCTGTCAACCCTGCAAAGTCTTCCTCACCAATATGCAGAACTTATGCCAAGATTGGGAAAGCCGTCTTACAGACTAGCCTGACTTATTCAAACTCACACAATCAGACCTTACAGACAATGTCCCAGACACACTGTTGCCCTCCCTGGGTATGCCCTGTCCTCCTGGCATACTTGTTTGACCGAGTATGTCCAAAGGAGCTCTAGCAAATCTGGATTTAATGTGAATGAAAGGGATAATTCAGTGTTAACTGGAATCCTACTAAACAAAAAGGAAGATTGTTGGGCGTCAATCACCCCAGCCGAGGACATCACAGGGTAGTGTCCCAGGCCTAACCATCTTTAGCTGCTTCATCAATGACCATTCCTCCATCATAAGGTCAGAGGTGGAGTTGTCCATTGATGATTGTACAATGCTCAAAATTTACATTTGCACAGATACTGAAGCAGTCTGTGTCCATATGCAATAGGGGGCTGACAACATCCAAGTTTGGACTCATAAGTGGCTACGAACACTTGTTCATTGCCATTGAATGAATCCCTGACTATCAAAATAAAAACATAGAAAATAAGAGCAGGGTAAGCAATATGATCATGACTGATCATCCAACTCAGTACCCTGTTGGAGGCTTCGCAGTGAGGTTAAAATAGTATCAGAGATAATGATGAAGGGTCTAGGCCCGAAACGTCAGCTTTTGTGCTCCTGAGATGCTGCTTGGCCTGCTGTGTTCATTCAGCCTCACATTTTATTATCTCAGTACCCTGTTCCTGTTTTCACTCCATTTCTTTGATCCGTTAGCCTGAAAAACTATATCCAACTCCTTCTTGAAAACATTCTATGTTTTGCCTTCAAACACTTTCTGAAGCAGAGAATTCCACAGAGTCACTGTTCTTTGGGTGAAGAAATTTTGTCTTATCTCAATACTAAATGGCTTACCCCATATGATTAAATTATGCTCCCTGGTTTCGAAATCACTTGGCAGCAGAAACATCTTTCCTGAATTTACCCTGTCTAGACCTGTTCAAATTTTGTAGGTTTCTATGAAATTCCTCCTCATTCTTCCAAATTCAAGCGAATACAGTCCTTACCAATCTAGTCTCTCTCTTCCTACATCAGGCCTGCCATCCCAAGGATCAGGAATCAACATTCTGGGATTACCAGTAACCATAAACAGAACTGAACTATCCACACAAATACTGTAGCTGCAAGGACAGATTAGAAGCACGAATTCTGCAGTGAATAACTCATCTTCTGTATTTTCAATCCCTGTTCAACATCTAAAAGGCATAGATCGGAAGTTCTGCTGGAATATTCTCCACTTCCCTGAATAAATGCAGCTCCAACAACACTCAAGAAGCTTGACATCATCTTGGATAAAACAACCATCTTGATTCACACCCTGTCCACAATCCTCAACATTCTGATGCATTGTGAAAGTAGTGTCTATCATACACAGATACACTGCAGTAACTCACCAGGGTTCCTTCAACAGTACTTTCCAAATCTGTGAACTCAAAGACACAGGCTGAAGATGCAAGGGAGCACCAGCACCTGTATGTTCCCCTCCAAGTCATATACCTTCCTGATACAGTTATTACTGTTCCTTTAGGGTCTGTGGCTTATAATTCTGGTACTCCCAAACAGCAGTCCAGATGTCCTTACATCCCAAAAGATGCAGCTGTTCAAGGAGGCACCTTACCATCAACTTCTCCAGGGCAATATGGGATGGGCCATAAATACTGGCCTAGCCAGTGACATCGAAATCTCATTGATACATTTCTAAAAAGGCTATGTTTAGTTCTAGCACATTCACCTTTTGTCAAGAAATCATGAGTTACCACATTTATCGGATGCTTGAGCGTGAACTTAAGGTGAACGCTACATTTGACCACAGATGAAATTTAAATTGAAGCCTTTTTGTGCTGTCTAAAATGAAGGTTAAAAAATCCCATGGCAATATTTTGAAGAAATGTAGAAAGCATCCCTCCATTCACTCTCCAAGGCATTTTTTAAAAATCCCTCAATCAGGTTTAACTTAACCAATTTGAAGAAATCTGACCTTTATCTCAGTTATCTCCTCCCCACCGTACAGTCATATCATTTCCGAGGTGGTGCACAGAACAGAGATACTCTCCAACATTACTGTATTACCACCTCAGGCAAAAAATTGCAGTGCAGAAGACCATATAGACCATGTGACATATGAACATCAACACAATTCATATATAGGACAGTATCTCTCTAAGTCAAGAACTGGAACAGGTTGCTGTTGAAAAGATAAAAGTGTTGACTATGGGAATTTGCTGTGCAACATTTGGCTGCTGTATTTGCTACATTTCAAGTGATTATAGTTCAAAAATATCTCATTGGCTGCAATTTGCTTTGGAATGTTCTGAAGATGTGCAAGGCTCTTAGTAAAAGCAACTCTGTTTTTCTTATTATTATAATGACCATAACTGTAACCCACTTTCTTAACATTGTTTGCATGATACAGCTTTACTTCTGGACATTGTTCCATAAAATTATGCCTTAAAAAGGAAAAGGAGAACGAGAGTTGGGACATCAAACATTGCTACATACAGCTGGCCTTTTCTAGTGATCATAATTCTTCTAGATCAGAACTCCCTTCTGAAACAAGTCATTGCAACACCAGTGCCATTTTCTCACCTTACCCCTTGATTAATACCTGATCCTCGTCCTGGCCATTAGTCACAAGCAGTATAACTCCTGAGATAGCCATTTCAAATATGCTGCAAAAGGTTCCTCAGCTACCCAAGAAATAGTTTTGGTATCATTTTCTTGCAGTGACTAAGAGTTTTTTCAACCTTAAAAAAATTGTAAGTATATAGCAGATGTTACAGGTGATGAACTGTTGAGGAGCTTTTGGCCTTGCAGGTATTTTGCGATAGTGATCTTCTAGGTTCTCAACTTGGGTAGGAGAAGGGAGCAAAGAATGTTGCAGCTGGAGGCAGAATAGAGACTTCATGCCTAAAGGAATCTCCTTCGTCCCAGTGGAAATTAGAAGCCCAGATAACTGCCAGTATGTTACTCTGATGAGATACAGGTCTATGAAATAATGAAAAGAATAGCTCATGTATCTCTTGACAGACTCCAGCTTGACAGATGGAGAAGACCAAAGGACATGAGATTAAACAATAAGGATGAAAGAATGTTAAAAAAAGTTTTGACAACAGATTTGACAGGCTCTTCTTTTCCCAGAGAGTAGTGAGCCTCTGCAGTGTATTGTCACTTGGAGCAATGGTTGCTGATTCAGTCTTTTCAAGAGCAAGCTGATCCAGTTCTTGACTCAAGCAGATATTGTACTATATCAGGAAAGGGCTACTGCACTGTTTGTCTTCTGCACCATACTTCTCTACATACATAGCATGAGTGGAGATGGGCCATGAATGCTGCCTTACCAATGTCATTTATAGTCAAAGAACTGATAAGAAAAATAAATAACCACCACTTAGAGCCATTGTGGAAATTGCAAAAATAGTTTAAAATATTTAGTTAGCTGGCTTAAGGAGCAATGGGGAAATGCAGCACACGGTTTGCCTTTAAGCTGTACAAACCTGAATATCCCACATTTAACTTGTGATCCCAGGGCAGCTTAGCCAAAGTAGAATTTGGGCCACTACCCTAGGATAGGGAAAAAACAAAAATGATCAGGCACAGTTCCTACCCCTGATAACAAATTGGTAAACTGATCTGGAAAATGTGAGTGTATGGATGTTGGTTGAGATTAAGGTGTTAGCTGTGCTGCTTTAAATGGTCAGGCAGTCTGCTGTTGCCTAGTGTCAAAACTGAAGAATGATCACGGTATCAGAAGACCCACTCTACCATAGGACAACATCCCAATCAATGTTAGCACCTTCAGGAAATGATGGGAGAAACTAATGGATATTAGGTGTTTTGTTATGATTAGAGAAAGGATTAGAGCATTCAGTACCGCAGTGCCCTTCTACATTCATTGAAGATCATGACTGATCTGTATCTTACCTCTGTTTACTCACCTTGGTTTTATATTCCTGAAAATATTCCTTAAAAATCCAACATAGAGTCATACAGTACAGAAACAGACACTTTGGTCCAACCACTCCCTGCCGAACATAATTCCAAACTAAACTAGTACCACCTGGCTGCAGCTGGCCCGTATCCCTCCAAACCTTTTCTAATCGTGTACTTGTTCAAATATCTTTAAAAATGTCGCATATGTACCCACATCTATTACTTCCACAGGGAGTTCCTTTCACTTGCAAACCACTGTCTGTGTAAAAAATTTGCCCCCATGTCTTTTTTTAAATTTCTCTCCTCCCAACTTAAAAATGTGCCCCTTAGTCCTGAAATCTATCATCCTCTGGAAAAACATGACCGTTAACTCTATCAATACCCCTCCTTACTTTATAAACTTTTCTAATGTCGCCTTTAAACCTCCTACAGTCCAGCGAAGAAAGTTCCAGCCTATTCAGCCTTCCTTTATAAGTTAAATCTTCCATACACGGCAACATCCTGGAAAATCTCTTCTGAACCCTCTCCAGTTTAACAATATCCTTCTTAACACTGGGCTACCAGAACCGGCCATAATATTCCAGACGAGGCCTCACCAATGTCCTGTACAACTTCAACATGATTTCTCAACTCTTTTGATCCAGCATCAACAGTAATTAAGGGGAGATGATTCTGGATTGTGATAGCCCTGTGTATGAAGAAATGCTTCCAGACATCATCTCTGAATAGCCTAATTCGAATTTTAAAGTTTAGACTTAGCCACCAGAGGAAATTGTTCATGTTTATATATCTCATCAAATTCTTTAATTGTCTTAAACATCTCAAATTTATCATTGTTTATTCTTGTAATCTCAAAGGAAATGATTTACTAGGAACCCTAGGGTTTAATGTGCTGCTGTTTTTCTTCTCCTGTAGTTACATGAGGTGCTATTACTGGGCAGTGAAGACTCTGATTACAATTGGAGGGCTACCGGACCCACAGACAGTATTTGAAATACTCTTCCAACTTCTCAATTATTTCACAGGCGTCTTTATCTTCTCCATTATGATTGGTCAGGTATGGAAGAAACGAGAACTGAAAGTGTTGAAAATGCCAAACAAAACATGGAAAGCAGGTTCATTAGCTTCTATAAAGAGGGATGATTGGCCAATGTTATGACTTTGCTGCTTCACTGATGCTCAATAAATAATGCATCTTTATTTAACAACTGATTATGTACAACTAGGATATTCCACTATTGTTCTGGATATTGCTCATTCTTCACAAGAATACATGGTATTGTATTAGCATTGTCCTAAGCTAGTTGAATTTGCAAGGCACCTGTGTGCTAAACCTTTCAGAAAGAGCTAGATGGTGTGACTGATTCAATAAGTAGTGAGGTAAGGGTATTTCAAAAAAGAAGTGAACCGCTCCCACACCTCACCCAAACTAATGGCTAAATAGGGAGAGGCCTAATAAGAGAAAGTCATTCACTCGACCATTGATATTTGATATTGAATATTGATCACACCAGATTGTGATTATTATGGGTGCAGAGGCTGGTAAATTTCCTTCTTTCCAACCCCCTCCCCCGCAGACCCTGCAACTCAGTGTGGCATGAGCATACCACTCTGTTGAGTCAGTTGGTAGATGTACTTCCATGTGATTCTGAACCCCACAGAACCAACATTCAATCCCTGGTCTGTGATGAGTTACCAGTTTAGAACTTAGATGGCTGTGGCTAGTGGCAGAAAGGCAAAAGTTTGTAACAAACACTAACTATCTTGGCCCATGCAATGTTGGCCTCACCCCTTGTTTTATCTACCGTCAACTTTGGTTTCAAGAAGTTCCAACTCCCTTTGTTTTGTTTAATAGCCAGATGAATTTTAAATGAATGAGCTTTGTTTATGAGCCCAGAGCAATTAACAAGATAATTCCATAGAAATCAGTGAGCCATAGCAGAGGAACTCACAGAATGATGTGACAAGTTCTGTCCAACAATGTCCAACACTGAAAACCTAGATGCACAGTGTTCATTTCTGGGACCATGCGAATTGTCTCTAAATTCAGGGCAGCAGAAGAAACAACTGGTCATCTCACCACAATTGTTTGTTCCTACAAGTGGGAAAAATCAAGACATGGGCTCTTTGAAATTTACTCAGCTACTTCCAACAGCCAAGAACTACTCTTGATCATTTCTTCCTATCTGAACTTTGCACTACTGACATACATCCTTAATTGGGTATTTGAGTTGTATTGACTGATATTGATAATTTGAAGTACTTTGACTTGTATTGATTGAAATCCATTGATGTTGTTTTTCTACAGATGAGAGATGTGGTGGGCGCAGCCACCGCTGGACAGACATATTATCGAAACTGCATGGATAACACTGTGAGATATATGAACTCTTACAGAATTCCTCGATTCGTCCAGACCAGAGTACGGAAGTGGTATGAATTCACCTGGGAATCCCAAGGAATGCTAGGTATGTCTGCCACTTTTTGCTTCAGGTGATTGTTCTACCTCAGCATCAGCCAATCTGATTGGCCATTAAATGTGGTATCACCTGGGGACAGGGGTTGAATTTTTCTGTGTTTCATAACCATCAAGATCCAGGGCTGGGTTATACTGAGTGTAATTTACCAAGTAAATTATTCTTTGGAACAGCAATTACTCCAGGAATGGAGAGTTGTATGGAGCCAAGATGTCATTGCCCATCATGGAGCAGGACATTATGCAGGAATTCTGGAAGTCACCTTCATAACCATGGCAGGAAACCAAAAGAACTGCAGATGCTGGAAAACAGAAATTGCTGAAAACACTCGGCAGATCTGGCAGCATCTATGGCGAAAAAGCCGAGTTAACGTTTCAGGTCCAGTGACCCTTCCTCAGAACTCATACTGACACGTTTTAGCGGAAGCAAGTTACAGTAGGTCAGCACCATTTCCAGGAATTTCCTTAATGCCTTGCAGAAGAAGGACATACGTTCAGCTTTTAGAAGAAAATGATGAGTTCGAGGTGCAATCAAGGTTGTGGTTTTCCTAAAATAAAATCAGAAAATGCTGGAGAAACTCCATAGGTCTGGCAGCAAATGTGGAGAAACAGAGGATTCGCATTTTGAGTCTGATATGATTCTTTTTCAAAACATATTAGACTCAATGTAAACACTTTTTCTGTCTCCACAAACGGTATCTGAGCTGCTGAGATTTTCCAGCTCTCTGTTTTTATTTCAGGTCTTCACCATCTGTAATATTTTGTGTTTATTTTTTGAGTTCCCAAAGCTGGGAGTTCTGGCATCTAGGCCACAGTCAGGACATGCAGATGGTATTGTAGCTGCTGACTCTCAATCTGGCTGCCTCCAAAGTTAGAACTTGTGGGTTCAGCCAGTTTTAAGGGTCTGCAAGCAGGATATAGCATCACACGGGGGCTCTTAATACTGGTGAGTACAAGCAGCTGAGATTGATAAAGTTATGGTTGCATGGGTACAATCCCAATAGTTACCAGCTTTGGCTAAGCCTTTCATCCTTAAGTGATAAGATTGCGGAATCAAGCCCCATTCTAGCACATAAATCAGGCTGTCAATTAAGTTTAGTGCAGAAGTAGTTCTACATTTATGGAGGTGGTAGCTTTCGGGTGAGATGTTTGAGGTAAGTTGCATCCACCAACTGAGATAAACACAAAATCCAGTTACAAAATTTGAACAGAAGGGCCACTATAGATCCCTTCTAACCAAATTATTCAGAGATTTTATTATACACCTGTGGAGCAGGTGGGATTTCAACTTGGGCATCTTGACCTCTGTCAAGAAAGGGACAATATCACTGCACCACAACGGTCCACAAGGGCTACAGTGTCCTAACTATAATTTATCCCTCAATCAACATTAGTTTAAACAAATAGATGATTTGATCATATTTTTGTGAGATTGCTATGTATAAATTATATTTCCTACAACAGGCCCCACATTAAAAAAAGATGATCCTTGTTCATGATAAAATGCTTTGAGATACCCTGAGTTTTGAAAGACACTTTTGGGATACCCTGAGTTTTGAAAGACACTTTTGAAGTTTTGAAGTAGGTTGAATACTGGCAATGTAGGCCACCTGTGATTCACTTTCTTCACCTTTGCTAATACCCCAAGAAGTTAGACTAGATGCCCTAGAAGCCGCCCAAAATGGCCAATAAAATTCAGGACATTACCAATTTCTACAGCAACTGTTACTTTAATTCCAAAACACTGATAGGTTGAGCCTGAGTTCCATCATGTGGCTTAACACCGACTCCTGCAGATTGGAGCACCCATCAGCAGACACATCTGACAGGAGGTTGTCTGACCTCAATATGTATCTTCACTAGCATTCTCCTGTTTTGTTATCCAACTGAAGGCCCCATCAGAGAGACCTCATCTGTATCCTTGCCCTCCAATGAGCTGGCATGTACAAATTATTCTTTCCTCCTGGCCCTGCTATAGCCTTCTGGAACTCTGCTCAAGCTGATTCCAAATCCAATTTTGCCTCTAAGATACAGGCACCTGAACTGGTGGACACAAGTATCCAATCAAGTGTCAGGGCCTCTTCACAAGTGCTGTGATATTGCTCTGTCTCTTCCTCTTGAGTGTGTTACGGCTGAACAGGTCATAGTTCTTTGAATATTGAAACCAAGAATTCAGAAAGGCGAAGACTGGAATAAGGGAAAGAAGGTGGGAGGAAAGCAAGAAATCTATGGTCACATCATCTGCTCTACATTCCAGATAGCAGGATGATGGTGGGTTGGGAATTGAGAAGGGGCACGTGTCATATCATCCTCAATATTCTTAGAAATAATAGGTGCCATGGATTCTTTTGCAACTGGACCTGTATTGCAGACAACCATCTCATTTATAGCGCTCAGAAGATGTAGGTGTCTATGTCCCCACCAGTTCTGCTCATCTCCCTTTTGTTATATTTTACTTATTCTTTAAGAGAGAGAGCAGAATGTCAGTGATTACCCAAACACAATGTAACACAATGTGTATGGAAGTGTGTGCAAACAGCAGGAGCTAAGTGTGAAGCTGGCAGCATTGGAATATGTCAAGTGCCAGGTCGTGCTGACAGGTGAGTGATGGAATGTGATTCATTGAGTAGTACGAGAGGTTGGTGGATCAGCAGGTTGGAGGTGTCATATGAAGATGCTCACCTTGACCATTCGTGAGGTTGTCCAGCACCTTGTGGCATCTTTGATGGTCCTCAGTGACAAATTCTGCAAATGGCTTCAATGCCCACTACCCCCTTTCTTCTTGATCTTTACCTCCTTGCCCCAGCACCTATAACTATGGAATGTCTCCTCCAGTCCACCTCCATGACTAAAACTCTACTGCACTGCACCTGCGAATCAGACAGCCCTCTCTTTACCTTGGTGTCTGATTGTCATTCTTCAGAATTGCTGTAATAACATTCGATAGCAGCCTTTGTTATTCAGTAAAGCCTCCCTTTAGGAGGAACATGCTGCATTTTAGAAAAGCAGGCTGTCTTCCCCAAATGCTATCAGCACCGGTTCTTCAGGTCACTGTTGAGCACTCAAGCAGCCAGCAATGTGAACTCTGCTTGGAACAACACTACAATTCAGTAAATTAGGAGACAGCACCAAATTTGTCTACCACCTGCCTCCAAAATAACAAGCACAGAGTGTTAGCAGCAAATCACAACCTTGCATTCAAAAAATATGCCGGGATAAGAAGGGTCTTTTCTCGCTGGCTGAATTCTAATTCCAGCTCTCCTTCTCATTATGTTTCCAGATGAGACAGAGCTGCTGGTGCAGCTTCCTGACAAGATGAGATTGGACATTGCTATTGATGTTAACTACAGCATTGTCAGTAAAGTGGCACTGTTTCAGGTATGGAGAGTAACATTTGGAGAAATGTATTCATAGAGTCAGTGAGTATGAGCTGGAATATGCTTCAATGAGTGGATAACACCTCCAGGGTAATGCTGAAATATAAGCAAATATCCCAATGTTCCATTCCCCGTTGTGAACAGAAAGGAGTGATGCCACAGCATCATGCTGTATGGAGCTTTGCACTTCAGACGTACTGAAGCAACTTGACTATTTTCTACCTAAGGTTGCCTCAGCAGCAAATATTTCTTAGTCTCTACTCCAGATTTTCAAAGCTGTTTAATTCTGTACAACAGTGATAATGCATACAATGAAAGACAAATTGAACACCCAGAAGCATTTGGTGTTAGCAGTTGGGAAGAGGTGAAATTTGTGATTCTAGGATGGGAATGCAATTTGGCTCCAACATGCCCACTGAATCACATTTATTCACCTCTGAAATATTGTTATGATAACGGGGTCAGAAGCCTGAAGTATTGTGAATATTTTTAACTTGTAATTCCAAAATGTGTTTTCTTTAAAACAGGTCTAATATAGCCAGAATTGACGCAGATGTCAATTAATTGGCTGTCTCGAAACAATAACTGCAATAACTTTAAAAAAAGACTGCGCAGGACCAATGGGATGCAACACCTAAAGGCGTTAAGAAAACTTCAAACATACTGGAATGTCATCCCTTGTGACTAAACTGATGATCCCGATTCAACAGCAATTCATTCCTTGCAGGTCACGTCCCAAATTGGGACACATTTTATCTCTTGCCCATCAAAGAATATGCGATGACAAGGGTTAAAAATCAGGTATCAACTCCACTGCAGTCTATTGGTGGGAGTGAGCATCCTTGTGGGTACTAGCCTACATTCAAGCACTAGTGTGTTGTGAGGTCACAGTCGAAAAACTGTCCACTAGCGTTGCAGGATGATTCTCTCTCAAACCAGTGTTTCAAACCAGTTTAGAAAGGAATCCAAATAAATGCATTTCCATCAACCTGCATAACTGAGAAAATTTAAAATCGCTTGTTCAACTTCCAACATAAGTGTGAACAGTAACGTGCACTAAAATAGCCACAAATTCAATTCTCTTCAACAAGTTGGAGACTGTTCAGTGTAACCTTTATTTTACTTTTAACTTCTTGGAGTCACCTTCGTTCTAATCTCTGTGTGTATGTTCCATCATGCGGCGGGGTTGAGGGGATATAAAGTATGAGAGAAAATGATAAGGAGCATAAAACTGGCAGCAAAAGCTTCTGTTCACTTGTGAAGAGAAAAAAAAGCTTAGTAAAGATAAATGAAGTTCCTTTACCGTCAGGAGCTGGGGAAATTCTAATAAAAATAAAGGAATGGCAGAAGAATTGGACACATGCCTTGGCTCTGTCCTCACAAAAGAGGGCACAAATAACCTGCCAGAAATGTGAGCAAACAAAGTGAGAGCCTCAAGTCAGAAGGAGGAACTGAAGGAAATCTGTATTGGTAAGCAAATAGTGCTAACGACATTAACGGAACTAAAGGCTGACAAATCACCATGGCCTAATAAACTACATCTCAGTGTACTAAAGTAAGTGGCCCTGGAAATATTGGATGCATCGGTGGTCAACGTCCAAAATTCTATAGCCCCTAGAGCAGTTCCTACAGATTGGAGGGTGCCACATGTAACCCAACTTCTTAAAAAGAGAGGAAAGAAAAAAAAGAGAATTACAGACAAGTTATCTTAACATCAGTAGGGGGGAAAACTATTACAAAAGACGTGATAGCAGAATATTTGGAAAACATTAATGGGATTGGATAAAGCCAGCATGGGTTTATGAAAAGCAAATTATGCCTAACAAATCTGCTGGAGTATTTTTGAGAATGTACCTAGTTGAATAAATAAGGCCAAATCAGTGGATATGGTGCATTTGGATTTTCAGAGGCTTTTGATAATGCCCCATAGAAGAGGTAAGGGGCAAAATTAAAGCTCATGGAATTTGGATTGAGAATCGGCTGACAGAAGGAAACAAAGTGGAAAACGATGTATCTTTACCGTGTGACCAGCAGTAACAAGTGGTAACTGCAAGAATTAGTGCTTGGCCTCAAGTATTCACAATATATATAAATGATTTGGAGGAAGAAACCAATTGCAACTTTCCCAAGTTTGCTGATGACACAAAACTGCCCAGGATTGTGTACTGTAAAAAGGATAAAAGGAGGCTTCAATGTGATTTATAGAAGTTGGGTCAGTTGGCAAATGTCTGGCAAATGCAATACAATGTGGCTAAATATGAAGTTGAACATTTCAGTGTGAATAACAGTTCGGTGTAATTTTATTTAAATGGTGATATATGAGAAATGTATTCTGGATATCCTTGTACACTCATCAATGAAAGCAGGTACTGCAGGCAGTTAGGAAGGTAAATAATCTATTGGCCTGCAAAACAAAAGTATTTTAGTTCAGAAATATGGAAATCCCTATTGTAGTTATCCAGGACCTTTGTCAGACCAAATCTGGAGTATTGCGTACTATTTTGGTCCCCCTTCCTGGGGAAGGATATACTTGTCGTAGAGGAAGTCTACTGGAGATTCACTTGGTTGATAGTGGGGATTACAGGACTGCCCTGTGAGGAAAGACTGTTTCAACTTGCTCGTATTCACTTAAGTTTACAAGGGTGAGAGAGGATCTGATTCTAAAAAGGGTGGACAGACTAAATGCACTGAAGATGTTTCCACTGGTTGGGGTTCACTGTCTCAGGATATAGGGTAGGCTGTTTAGGAATAGTTTAGTTTGGGATTATGGTGGCCATGGACTGGTTGGACAGAGGATCTGTTATCATGTTGTATTAGTCTATCACTGAGTTAAGGAAAGCATTCTTCACTCACAGGTTGTGAGCCTGTGGAATTCTCCACCAAAGAAGCCTGTGGAGGCCAAGTCACTGAATATGTTCAAGAAAGAGATAGGTACATTTTTAGATGTTAAAGGTGTAAAGGGATATGGGGAGAAAGCAGAAATGTGACATTGAGATAGAGATCAGCCTTGATCATATGGAATGACTGAAGTGCCAAATGGCCTACTCCTGCTCCTGGTTTCTATGTTTCTATGTTAATGATTCTTTTTGTAATTCATAATTAACAAACTCACTCTTTGTTAATTCAAAAAAGTCTGATATAATTGACTCCTTTTAAAAGATAACTTGATTTGCATCTAGGAGCAGGGTATCCACAAGAGAAGTTATCCTTTCTAAATCTTGTTGCAATCATCTGATGGGGTTAGTAACTAAAGAGGGGAGACAGTCATCCTTCCACATCCAGAGGCTTAACATTTTGGGGCATCCATCTAGAACTATAAGGGTTCGGTCTAACATCACCCAGGGCCTTGTTGTAACAAAACCTACAAGCTGAGATCAGAACCTTAACAATTGGTTTCGACCATGAATTTATTAGAGACATCAATGAGCTCTTTTCAGATTGGTTTTAACTTGATCACAAATTTTACTAGAGCAGCACAGGTTTCACAGGGTTTCGAAAACTGACCTGTGAAGCAGAGGTGAACTTAAACAGCTTTTCAGGTGGATAATATCATGATCACAGCTGAATTAAAACCTCACTTAAAGGCAATTACTGTCACAATTCCTTAAGGCTAATATTTGGCAGTGAGTGCTTGAGCGGACGTTGACTTTTTTCTAGCTTGGAGGATTTCAAATTGACAAGTTCAGAATGAGAGACATCTTGGATGTGTTTGACAGCACATGATGAAAGGAAGAGCATCACCATCCACAACAATGAAGAAATCTAGCGACACGATCAGCATGTGCACATGAAGAGTGCAGAGGGAGGAGGACAGAAGAAGGGCTGAGGTTACAGGGACATGCAGGGTTTTCAGACATTTAGCTTCTTAAACCAGTTTGAAAACTAGTGTTTCTGCTGGATGACATTGTCTTTGAGGCTGGTGGTAAACACTTGCAGCTTCTCTCCGATCCTACAAAGCTACTCCTGAATCCAGAAACTCTCAGGCAGCTACATAAATGCATACATCAACGATGGATTGTTTCCCTGAACTTCTAATTCTGTAAATTTCCCCTGTGATGATAATAGCCAGAATAAGTGGCTACTCAAGATTTGCCTCTCTTTTCTGGATTTCTTCCAAGTACAAGACAACATAATTCACATGGCAGCCAGAGAACCATTCCATCAACTGAGAGTCATTATAAACTGAAATGTTTACCAATGTGAATCTGGTGTGCAGTGACTAAAGGAGATTTGTTTTTACCTGTATCAGATTCCCTGGGAGTTGTCCATCATCTACACGGCAAAAATCAGGTGCATGATAGAAAAATCTCCATTTTCCTGGATTAGTGCAGATCCAACAATACTCAAGATGTGAGGCACTATCCTGGTCAAAACAGCCTACTTGATTGGCATGCTCTCTACTACTTTAAACATTCACTCATTTTACCATAGATGCAGAGCAGCAGCAATGTATATAGTCTACAAGATGCACTGCAGCAACTCACCAGTGCACCTTTGACAGCACCTTCCAATCTACAACCGCTGCCACCTAAATGTAGAAGGACAACATGTGTGGGATCACTACCACTGAGTCAAAATCCTGGAATTCCTTTTCTATAGGACCATGTGTATTCTCACTCCCAAGTACTGCCACTGTTCACTATTGGGTCATTAGCATTTTCTCAGGAGCAATTAGGAATTGGCAATAAATGCTGGGCCTCCAATTCTATGAATGAATAAAAATAAATAAATCTGTATCTTTTGCGATCCACCTGTTAGAGGGATCAATTTTCAATATTTTCTCTATGAAAACCCTCCTAAATTTCAGTGTCTCCATAAAATCTCTCATGACCTTGGCTTGTTTGCTGATTACCTCAGTTGTCTAGGCGGCTAAGTCTGTGGTGCAGGTCTAATTTCTGTTGTAGCTGAAGTAGATTTGGCACCTGTCTCTTTTTCTGCCGTGACAGTGGAAGACAAATCACCCCTGACGAAAACTATTAAGAAAACCGCTTAGGTTGAAGCATCAACAAATAATGAGGCTAAGGATCTGCCTTTGGAAGAACACATGATGATTGATGAACCTTTGTATCTCATAGTGTCTCACAGAAATCACATCCACTTATCCACATCCCTGAGTTAACCCTCCTCTATCTAACAGCATAGCAGATAAAGAAAGGCAGGCAGACAGAAGCTCCTCATTCTACTTCTTCATCATTCCACAGGGCTGTGACAGACAGATGATTTATGACATGCTGAAACGACTGAAGTCAGTGGTGTACCTGCCTGGAGACTATGTATGCAAGAAGGTAATTAGCTGTAAAATGTTTCTGTTAAAAGAAAGCTTTGCATTTATGCTGTATCTTTCACGGCCTCTTGATGCCCTAAAGCACCCTGCAGTCAATTCGTGGGAAATGTAGCAGCTATTGTTGTGCATTGTAAGATCCCACAAACAGCAAAGAAGTAATGATTTGATAGTCTAGTTTTTAGATGTGACAACTGAGGGACAAGTATTGGTCAGAACATTAGAGGAAATTTCCTGCTTTTCTTCAAAAACTGCCACAAACTCTTCCGCATCCACTTCAATTTAACATTTCATCTGAAACAAAAACTTCAATGAAAACCCGTCAATGGAATGTACCATTCGTACAGCACCAGACTGTTAGTCTACATTATGTATTGATGCCTCCGGTTAACACTAATGGACACTGTACCAGAACAGTATCTATTTATTGGCCTAGCTCTTCATTTCCTCATCTTAACATCCTGCAGTTTCCTTCTAAACTGATTTTGTCTTTAAAACTGAACAGAAATTGATCTTTACTAATTTACTATAAAAGCTTTGTTCCTCCAAACAAAGATGGCTACTTTCATTTATTAGAAGGGGGTAAATACAAAACCTAATCTGGGTTAAACAGTAAATCCAAAAAACCAGTATGAATTGGGCAAATTTACATTTCTATGAAAGAGCAGCAGCTTTATTAGTTTCAGACAGTTCTTATTCAAACACATTCGACAAATATGAGTGCGTCAGTGAAAGGCAGATATTTAGACTGAATCTATAGTTTAATGTGAGGTGGGGGAGCTTTCAACCTGGAGTCTAGCAAGGAATGAGCTTGAGAGGTATACTCAAGAGGACATTTAAGGATGCAGATTCCCACCTGACTGGCTAAAAATAAATCTGCCACATGAACAAATCGGGTGCTCCACGTATTCTGTCCAGGTATCATCAGGTAGGGCTCTATAGGCAATCTGTACAATATTGTCAGGTAGTATCCTGCACATAATCTGTTCTGACATTATCAGTGTTAAGGTATTGTCAGGTAGTGTCTTGCACACATCTTGTACAGATATCGCTAGGTGGGAACATGCACACACATTTGCAGGTGTCATTAGGTAGGGTCCACCATACGCTCTTTATCGATATCAATAAGTAATATCCTACACATAATCTGTCCAGGTATTGGCTGGTATGGTCCTGCAAACATTCTTTACGTAGATCCTCCGGTAGACATGCACACACTCTTTACAGGTTTCATCAGCTAAATCCCTGCGGACAATTTGTAGAGGTATCATCAGACAGGGTCCTGTACATATTCTGTACAGATATCTCCACTCAGGGCCCTGGGCTGCTGCTCATGGGTAGGATAAAAGATATAATTTCAATGAGAATGGTTAATCTTTCTCTTTTGATTAGCACTACAGAATTCTTGCAATTTGAAATACTTTAATCAGAGCATAATATTATATATTTAAGTTGTTTTTATTTTAGTGTTCCATTCTTGTTCCACGAGCATGATTACGTTTGGTTGAATGTATCAACCTCCAACTGACATAACGATTGGATAACGTTTCCTCAAAGTAATAATAGTTAATAGTGGCCAGAATACTGGTGATAGTTACTTCTTTTTGAGTTCTTTGTGCCTATTATGTCCAAAGTAGTGTTTCCACTAATTTTGTTTTCGGCTGCAATGGACCTCTGAAGTCGGTACAGCAGCAACTTCTGGGACTGCGAGTCAATGCTGTGAATGGCACCAGCATACCATTGGCCATGCACAGACCCTTGGCATGGCTGTGCAGCTTAGAGGGCACATAAGTCCAAAGCCAGATAAATGTCAGTCCTTCATACATCTCTGAACACAAAACCATTGGGAATTGCAGTCTTGCTCTGTGTTTGCCAGAAACACTAGCACCCATTCACATGAATTACAAGCTACACCGTTGTGTCACAGATTTTCAAAAACAAATCCATAACCTTTAAATAACATTAAATTAATACATAATTAACTTTGAGTTTGTTGACTTGCTCGCCGAGCTGGCTTGTTTTTTTTCAGATGTTTCGTCACCATGCTAGGTGACATCCATTGGAGTCTCCAATGAAGCGATGTTATTCTACTCCATTTGGAATTGATACTGTTCAGGCTGTTGTGGTGAGTACTGCCATTTCCGGTTTTGATCTGCATGGCTTTATATATGGGGCCCAATTCTGTATGTTTGTTAACAAACAGAACAAACCCGGAAATGACAGTACTCACTATAACGGACCGGATAGTATAAATTCCAAGCGGAGTAGAATAACATCTCTTCAGTGGGGGCTCCACTGATGATGTCACCTAGCATGGTGACGAAACGTCTGAAGAGAAACAAGCCAGCTTAGCGAGCAAGCCAACAACCTCACCCACAACCCGAGCTACAGATCTTTGCCAAAACTTCAAACTTAATTAACTTTATTTCAACCTTTAATCCTGTGCCGGTTTCAGGTATTTCAAAAGGAAAGTTAAAGAATTGAGTAAACCTAAATTTCATTTCATTAACTTAGAATATTATGAACAAGAAATAACCTTTGGTTGTACATCATTAGGAGGACTTTGCTGCTCTTTTTGTATGTAGGGTTGGGCACTTACACCAGTAAAAGGTTTAACAATCAACAGAAAGGTGCAGTTGGGAATTGAATCCAGCTTTATTCTCATGCCTAGCCACACTGTGTATGGATGAAGGGATTGATTTTTAACCTACACATCAGCAGGAACCAGCGAAGCTGCCAGGTGTGCACCCAATTAATTTTTGTTTTTCTTTATTCTTTTACGGAAAGCAGATGGTTTCTTTTGTGAACTAGAGATTTTCTTAAAAAACAAGAATCAATTATAGTTTTGCGGTCACCATTACTGATCAGGATTTTAATTCCAGATATTATTCATGGAATTTAAATTCCAGCAGTTACAAGATTTGAACATATTTCCATAGCTCACTGATACCGCTACACAGCCATCTCCAAACTACACCTGTACCCATTCAATTCATGCCCACCCCATTTATACCCGCCTGATCTGGACAACACAATTTACATGTTATGCAGTTTACATACCAAAAAAATTATACCCTGCACAATTTTCATCCTACAGTATTTACACCCACCTGATTTTTACCCTCCTCTTACATCTAACCAGATCAAAATTGAAGTTAAAATAGTAATGGGTGTATATATTTATTGTATATGTATGTATACAGGTATGGACAATTAAATGCATATATGAATATATATGCAATAAAACAATGTTAATATTTGTATATCTAGTTATACACATATGAAAATTAATTGCACCTTATCCATGAATTATTATTTGGAGTTCTTACTAATCTGAATAGAAGCCAATTGATTTTTATTTCAGGGAGAGATTGGGAGAGAAATGTACATCATTAAAGCTGGAGAGGTCCAGGTTGTTGGTGGTCCTGATGGAAAGACTGTGTTTGTGACTCTACGAGCAGGTTCTGTATTTGGCGAGATCAGGTGAGGTTCCATTAATTGCTTCTGTCAGATTTGTCCAGGTGAGATACCAAAGGAGGCACCTTTGAAGTCCACAAGAACAGGAAACTTGGACGTGTAGGGTGAGTGAATAAGGTAGAAAAATGCTGATTTTTCCAAAGGTGGTTTGAGATGTAGAGATACAGTCAGTGGCATGTTTAAGGTATGCCAAGCATTACTCCAGCGTGAGGTGGGTTCGTCCAAAAACTTTAAACATCAGTGCTTATTAGCAGTAATTTTTACTTTATTACTTCCTGCCTTCAAGATAAATTAAGTGGCGAGAATCTTGAGGCATGTGCTTTAAAAGGTGATGACAAAGGTGATCCAGTGGTAAGTAGGATTTTGGAGGGCATGGAGGATTGGAGGAGAGATCCGGGGAATCAATGGGTGAGTCAGGGTCATGGCAGAGTGGTGTTCTGGGTGAGGTAAGGATAGTGTGGATAGTCAGTCATTAATGAAATTAGAGGCCTAGCTCATTGTTTCAGCTCTGTTCCCTTGAAGGACTTCTAGTTCGGCTACAACTTTCATTAATCCTGCTGAGATTGCTCTCAGACAATGTCCTTTGCAGTGCACAGTAGAGATGGCAAGCTGAGTCTACAAGTTCTGCACAATGCTACAGAATGGTGATTACAACATTATATATTTCTTTAGACATTCAACAAAAGTGAGCACAAAAATACAGCAATAATAGGAACTGCAGATGCTCGAGAATCCAAGGCAACAAAGTGTAGAACTGGATGAACACAGCAGGCCAAGCAGCATCTTAGCAGCACTGGTTCTTTCACGATAATGGAAATGCCCTTAACTTTCTCACAACCATCATTGAGTGTCAACCGTAAAGTATGCCTGTACATTTAGCTCCCTGGCTAAACTAGTCTCAATAAATAACAAGATAATAAAATGTGAGGCTGGATGAACACAGCAGGCCCAGCAGCATCTCAGGAGCACAAAAGCTGACGTTTCGGGCCTAGACCCTTCATCAGAGAGGCTCTCTGATGGAAAATGGTGAAAACAGAGAAAGCTGAAGTGATGCACGGTTCCGGTTATGGCATCAGTCATGACACGCTATTTGATGCTATTAATTTTGAGAGTTCATTATAGCTAAGCTTAAACCTCTGTTCATTCCATTGCAAATATATACTTCCAGTCATTAGTTTTCAAGAAGAACCTTGAATTTTATCCAGAAACCAGTCGGGTGCCCTTAGATTAGAATCAGGAATGGGCAACCCCTCACACACCACCAGCCCCGTGCACCACACACACACCCTCAGCTAAAAATCTGCTAGAAGTGTTCATCTGCTGTTATGTGGCAGTATATTTCCTGTGGAAATTTCAGGCACTATTATTTATTTCAAAAGGGATTTGTCAGACAAGTTTTCCAGTTTCACTCAGTCTTCTCATCTGTGTTAACAGTTTGCTTTCGGTTGGAGGAGGGAATCGACGGACTGCAAATGTTGTAGCTCACGGATTCGCAAACCTCTTCATTCTCGACAAGAAAGACTTGAATGACATTCTAACCCACTATCCAGACTCTCAGAAACTGCTGCGAAAGAAAGCTAAGTCAGTGCAATGGTTTTAGTAATTTCTGATTTTATTAGAGGATAGAATTATTTTAAGATGAGTCATATTTGCACAATTAAGCAATTGGAGGTCATTTCAGGTACAAGGTTTTAAACCCCATTTCTTTGCCACCAGCCATTACCTGTATTTGTAAATAAAGAACAGTAAAGAAAGTTTGCTGGAGAGGCTCTGTAACGTGAAGCAGTCTAACTGCAATAGTCTAGAATTAACTTTGCACTTCCATCGTGATAAGGGTGGTGAAAGGTTTGGAGGGATATGGGCCAAATGAAGGTACATGGGACAAGTTTAGTTTGTGAAAAAGGTTGGCTTGGACTAGTTGGACTGAAGAGTCTGTTTTCATGCTGCATGACATCTTGTGTAACATATCAGATCAAATCTCTTCAGTCCTCCCACACTTAGTCATAAATTATGGTAGACAATTAAACAATGGTTTGAAGAAGGTGATTCAGCAAATATCCCCATCCTCAATGATGGTCAAGGCCAGCACGCAAGTGCAAAACACACAACTAAAGAATTTACAATAATTTTCACAAAGGCAGTGGGCTCTGACAACACTCAAATGATAATCCTGAAGACTCGTGATTCTAAAATATAGCTGTGCCCCTTGCCAAGTTGTGCCAATACAGCTACAACACCGGCTACCCAGCAATATGGAGTATATCCTGTCCACAAAAAGTAGGAAAAATGCATATCAACCAATTATTGCCCATCAGTCTACATTTGAACATCAGCAAAGTGATGGAAAAGACCATTAAGCAGGAGCCACTCAGCTCCTAACCTCTTTAAAGGCTTGGTCCAAAAATGGATATGAAAGCTGATTGTGGTGGGATTTTTATAAAAAACTATTAACATTAATGTAACTTGTGTAAGTGTGGGAACTGTAAAAGTGGAGCATGTTTTCAGTATGAAAAACACAGATGAAATACACTCCAATTTCCTTTGAGAAGATGCAAAGAATCAGTGTCAATGCCAAAGGGAAAGGTATTAACATCGCAAATGATAAACCGTGACAGGAAGGGATAAAGAATATGAAAGTAAGGGGCAACTAATAGAGAAGGCTAGAATTTACAAAGTCAGAAAAATAATAAAACTAGAGGTTCATTATCTGAATGCATTCAAAACAAAAACAGATGAACTGAGAGTGCAAATGGAAATGAATAAGTATGATCTGGTAGCCATTACAGTCACAAGGCTGCATGATGACTTGAAGTGGGACTCGAGTCTTAAAAAAGTACAATACATTTATAAATGACAGGAAACTGGAAAAGGTGGAGGGGTGGCTCCATTAGTAAATGGATGTTTTGGCACAATGGACAGTGATGACCTAAGTTCAAAAAAAAATCACAACGTAGAAACATCTTGAGAAATGTGAAAAAATAAAGGTAAGAGGTCACATGTCAGAGTGGTGTATGTACTCTCTGAACATAACCACATGGGAGGGTGGAGCATAGAGGATCAAATAATGAGAACGTGTGCAAGACGATAATCATGCGAGATTTTAATCTAGACTGTGGAAGGTCAAATGGGCAAAGGTAGCCTGGATGCATTCATAGAATGTTTTCGGAATAAATTCTTAGATCAGGATTTTCTCAAGCCTACGAGACAGCATAATATTTTAGACTTTGTGTTATGAAATGAGAAGGAACTAATTAAAGACATCATAATTTTATATTCAATTTGAGGGAGAGAGGAATGGATCGAAGACTTCTTTCTAATTTAAGAAGGATATAAAATCTAAACTGGCTAAAGTGAATCAAGTTAAAGATGAGGTCAATAGAGATGCAATGGCAGACATTTAAGAGGATAGTTCAGAATACAATCCAACAAGTCAGGAAAATTTCAAGGAATAGATCTGACCATCTGTGGTTAATTTGCAATATTTAAAGGTGACATTAAATGAAAATAAAATCATATAATTGGGTAAAGTCAGAAATTGAAAGGAATATAAAAACTGACAAAGAATGATCCAAAAAATCATGAGAGAAGGCAAGCCAGAAATGTGAAAAGATAGTCAGTGGTAATACTATTGCTGAATTCTTCACCATCAGCATCCTCGAGGTTACCAATGACTAGGAATTGAACTCGACCAGCCATATAAACACTGTAGCTACAAGAGCAGATCAGACCTTGTGAAATCTATAGAAAGTAATTCACTTCCTGACTCCCAAAACCCTGTCCACCATCTACAAGGCACAAGGCAAGAATGTGTTGGAAAAATTTTAGTTGCCTGAATAAATGCAGCTTCAAAAATACTCAAGCAGCTTAGCATTATCCTGTCGAAGCTTGACTGGCACTCCATTAACAAAGAACAAAAGAACAAAGAAACCTACAGCACAGGAACAGGCCCTTCGGCCCTCCAAGCCTGCACCGATCAAGATCCTCTGTCTAACCTGTCATCTATTTTCTGGCGGTCTGTGTCCATTTGCTCCCTGCCCATCCATGTACCTGTCCAAATATATCTTAAAAGACGCTAACGTGTCTGCGTCTACCACCTCCGCTGGCAACGCGTTCCAGGCGCCCACCACCCTCTGTGTAAAGAACTTTCCACGCATATCTCCCTTAAACTTTCCTCCTCTCACTTTGAACTCATGACCCCTAGTAATTGAATCCCCCACTCTGGGGGGAAAAAGCTTTTTGCTATCCACCCTGTCTATACCCCTCATGATTTTGTAGACCTCAATCAGGTCACCCTCAATCTCCGTCTTTCTAATGAAAATAATCCTAATCTACTCAACCTCTCTTCATAGTTAGCACCCTCCATACCAGGCAGCATCCTGGTGAACCTCCTCTGCACCCTCTCCAAAGCATCCACGTCCTTTTGGTAATGTGGTGACCAGAACTGTACACAGTACTCCAAATGTGGCCGAACCAAAGTCCTATACAACTGCAACATGACCTGCCAACTCTTGTACTCAATACCCCGTCCAATGAAGGAAAGCATGCCATATGACTTTTTGACCACCCTATTGACCTGCGTTGTCACCTTCAGGGAACAATGGACCCGAACACTCAGATCTCTCTGTTCATCAATTTTCCCTAGGACTTTTCCATTTACTGTATAGTTCGCCCTTGAATTTGATCTTAACAGCTTGAAACATTTTTTCCCTGTATCACTGTTGAACTATGACAGCAGTATGTACCACACACACACAATGCAATACAGTGACTCAGTTAGCCTCTTTTGATAGAATCCTGCAATCTCATGACCTCTACCATGTAGAAGGCAACAAACACAAGGAAATGCCACCACTTACAAGTTCCGCTCCGAGTCATACACAATTCTGACTTTTCACTGTGTCACTGTTCCTTCACTGTTGCTCAATCAAAATCCTGAAACTCCTTCCTAACAGCATTATGGATGTACCTACACCTGATAGACTGTAATGGTTCATGAGGATAGCTCACCACCAGCTTCTCATTAGGGATGGATAACAAAGCTGACCTAGCCAGCAAATCTCACATCCCATGGAAGGTTTAAATAAATGAGTGAATAGTGTCCAGACCTTGATCCATATTAAGAATAACTGCTAAACTGACTACTTTTAGTTTCATTACTGTTAGTGGACACCACTGATTAAATCAGGTATTTGCTATTTCTAATATATTTGCAGGAAACTGCTGTCGAAAAGTGATGGAAAAGATGTAAAGCCACAACCAAAAGGAATACAGCATATTATCCCTCCAAGACCAGAGACTCCTAAATTATTCTTGGCAGCCCTCTCGATAACAGACAAATTTGGAATCAAGGGAACATTCTCACTTATTAAACAGAAACTCAGAGAATCTGCCAAAATGAAGGTAGGGTAATGAGAAGAGAGTCAAGGGAGAAAATGTTTGTGTTTTAAAAATGTCATCTCCTTATAGTAAAGAATTCAGCAGAACTTTAATCAATCCTTTGCGATTACAGATGAGCACTGTGGAGGTTGTGCTAATCAGGGTTAAACAATAGCAATAACATACCTATGTAGCATTTTAATATAACAAATCCTGCCATGGCAGATGGTGGAATTTGAATTCAATAAATATCTGAAATTAACAATTTAATGATGACCATGAATCTATTGTTGATTGTCCTAAAAATCCACCTGGTTCACGAATGTCCTTTAGGGAAGGAAATTGCCTTCCTTGCCTGATCTGACCTACATGTGACTCCAGACCCACAGCAATGTGGTTGACTCTTAACTGCCCTCTGGGCAATTAGGGATGGGCAATAAATGCTGCCGAGCCAGTGACACCCTCATCCCATGAATGAATAAAGGAAAAAAAAAATCACAAGATATTTTACAGGAGCATTAGAAAGCAAATTAGATACTCTGCCACATAAAAAATGGCCATGAGATTTTCCTTTTAGAGAAGTTAAATTTTAGAGACAGTCTTTAAAGAAGAAAGTGTGGCCAGGAGGTGATGAAGTTGAGGAAAGGAATTTTGGCATGGATGCCAAAGTGCTCAGAAGGTTGTGGCACCAGCTGGGTTTGCAGAGATAGGGAGAGGCAAGGCATAGAGGTATTTCGAAACTAGGATGAGTATCTTAAAATTGAAACATTGCTTGACCAGGAGCCAAATAAGTCAATAGGTAATAGGTAAACAGAACCTGGGTATACATAAGGACACAAAGCAGAATTTTCAAAGACCACAAGTTTTTGAACACAACATGTGGGAGTCCAGTGAGGGATATGTTGGAATAATCAACTCTGGATGTAAAAAATATAGAGGAGGGTTTCAGCAGAAATTTCTTGCGCTAGAATGAGGATGAAGTCAGGTGACATGATGGAGGTGACATGAGACAACGTTAATGATGGTGTGGATATGTGGTCAGAAAGTCACTTTGTGAGAAATAAACACCAAGGTAATAAACAGACTATTTTGGTCTCAAAGAGCTGTGAGTGACAGGGAAGGAGTAAGTCACTAGGGAATCGTCTTTAGAGTGGAGACTGAAGACAATCAACATGTCATTTAATGAGCGAAATAGTTCTATGAGATTATGGCCAAGCAGGCTTTAACTTAATAACGGTGAGGAATCGAGAGACATAATGGTGAGGTGGAGTGGGGGTTGTCAGTGTACATGTGAAATTTGACGTTGTACTCTCAGGTGGTGTTACCCCTCACTCTGGTGACGTCCCACCAAATCTGCCAGCCAATCTGAATGATTTGCAGCTCTGGTCTCAAAGGAGCCACAAAGAGCCATGGTCCCCACGGAGACTACAGGAAGTCTAAATTCCAGGAGCTGAGTGTAAATGCTTGTCTCAGGAGTGCACAGCAAAAACAAGAAGGAAGGCGGATGGGGTTGTGAAGTGGATGGGTTGCATGCTACAAAGACTGATGGAGGTGTGGGATGTCGCAGCAAAGTAGGTTGGGGCTGGTCTAAAAAGGCCAGGATACTGGACTTTAGAAAGGAGCCTCAGGTCAAGAAAGGTGGTCAGTGATGGAGGTTACCCTCCTTCCCACTTTCTCACCTGAGGCCTGTGAAGGCTGACATGGTAACCCCACCCATAACCTCACTCTGGTCGCTGACCTTTCACTGCTGGCCTCAACAGTTCAGATGGGTTGGGCAGTCCTTAACTGACCAATACTTGGCTCTTTGAGAGCCTCAACTGGAGCTGTAACATTTTTGACAGGCCAGGGGTGAGTGGGTATCTGGTGAGAAGGCTATTCAGAGAATTTTACAACCCCTCCCTCCTGAAAATCTATCAATTTGGACCCGTACAACTAGCTGTCACTGCTTAATTTTTTTTTAGAAACTTACGTGAGCAAAACAAAAGGAGGGAAAATCTTACATTCCAAATACAAATGAACACAGAAGTTACCGAAAACTGCAGTTGCTAGAACTCTACGTCAAAGTTCTTTCACAGTCTGAAAGGGTTATTGAAATGCCCATTGTTGTACTGAGACATGTAATCTAGGGGTTTCGGACAGGGCTTGGGGTACTGTTCAGTCTTCACTCAGTTAGCTGTTACCAACCAACAGAAAATCAGCCCAGCTCCCAGCTCTTGAATGCTATCCAATGATGTCCACAGAGAAATGCATCTCTGCAAGCGAATCAGCTCAATTTGTGATTCCAACCACTGTTGGTAATACTCTGAGACCTGGATTTGCCTCAGTG
Organism: Stegostoma tigrinum; assembly: GCF_030684315.1. Lineage (NCBI taxonomy): Eukaryota > Metazoa > Chordata > Chondrichthyes > Orectolobiformes > Stegostomatidae > Stegostoma > Stegostoma tigrinum. The sequence goes on along the minus strand of NC_081369.1, from coordinate 11,110,192 downwards.
TTTCAAGGTGAACAAGAACACAAAATATGGCTGACAGATTCATCTTAACTCTCCTATAGTTAATTTCTTTGAGCTGAACAAGGCTGGTACAACCACAATGTAACTGAATGATCACCTAGTGTGGCAAAATTCTGAGGCAAGAGGGAAAAAATCTGAAATTAGATACTCATGAAATTACACAAGTAAAGCCAGGGTTTTAGCAGTGGAAGTAAAAGTTCAAAATCTACTGATTATATACCAACATATAGATTTTCATGTATTTACATTGCAGTCTTTCCCAAATATAGTGCTGTATTCCTCATTCTGTTTATGTCAGCTTTGCAAATTTGTACATCAACTTGTTATTTCCAAAACTGCAAATCATATCAAAAAACATAATCTAGCCCACACTATTGTAATGATTATTGATTGTGTAAGTTGTACATAAAATTTTCTACTAACTGTTGCAACAAGTACATGCACTAATAGATCAACAAGAACTCAGCTAGTCCCATTCTCCTGCCCTTTCTCCATGGGCCCGCAAATCTTTCTCTTCAGATACTTATCCGATTTCCCCTTCAAAGCTATAGTTTGATCTACCTCCACCACACACTTAGGCAATGCATTCCATTAATGCACAGCTCATTGTGTAAAAAAGATTGTTCCTCATGCTCTTGTAGATTCTTTTGTCATTCACCTTATATTGGTTTCCTCTGATTTTTTTTTGTCAGTCTTTCTCTCCATCCACTGTCTACACCCCTCACAATACTAAATACTTCTTTCAGATATCCTTCAATATTTTAAGGAGAACAACCCCAACTTTTTTCATCAGTTCATGTAATTGATGTCCTTCATCTCTGAAACCATTCTCGTAAATTCCTTTCTGTATCATGTCTAAATCCTTCTCTATGCTGTTATGGACCAGACCAAACCCCCTCAGAGTATATTAAGAAGATAGCTTTAAAATAAGAAAAAAATTAGGGTCAAGGCTAAGTGTAAGATGTTGCATTCAAATGCAGTTCGATTGATTAAACTACTTGGATTTAAGAGAAACACGTTTTATTTCTACACTACAGGTAAAATACATGCAAAATAGAAATAAAAGAATTGGCTTAATTGTAACTCCATTTAAATGCTTATCAAAATAATATATATATTGCTAATTGCTTCTGATTAACTGTTCCAATATAGTAACATCGCATAAACACATCTTTGGCAAAGGCAAATTCAGTAAAATAGATTGTCTCACATGCAATTCTAGCAGCAGGATCAGAACCCCAGCTTTCAGTTGTCACAGGGAGAGGAATAAAAGCTTCCACATCCAGCTTCAAGACCCCAGCAATTGCTGAAAACAAAACTAAAAATCCTGATTTTATGGAAGTTTGGATCCACCTATTCAGGCTGCTTAATTCGATCCAACTTTATAACAAACAAACCCAAGGGCTCACAGGCTGTTTGTTTTTGGCTTTGAACAGATCACTCCATACCTCTGTCTCAACCTTTCTTCACAAAAAAAAGACAAAATACACTTCTTAAAGCCATGGTATCATCATAAGGCCCAGAATTAGTCATAAAACTGTAGTTGAAGCAAAACCAGCAAGTTAGAAAGATGTGTCATAACTGTCTTGCTTTAAGGCACTTTATTTCTCTATTTTTCAAACACAATTTTGTAAGCCCTCTTAGCCACTTTTTCTCGATCTGCCACCTTCAATTATTTCTGCACCTGTGCACCCAGGTACACATCTACACACTTTATTTTATATTGTCTAAATTCTTTTCTTCTTCTCAAAATATAACTTCACAGTTCTTTGCGCTAATTTTTATCTGTCATGTTCCTGTCTGTTCCACCAACTTATCTTGCAGACCAGACTAAATTGGCATATTTCGTTTCATAAAGAGCATGGAGTAAATTAGATGGGTTTTCAAAACAATTTAAGTGGTCTCGATTACTGAGACTAAATTTCAATTCCGGATTTCTGAATGCCAGCTGTTGCAATGGGATTTTAAATTCCTGTGTCAGAAACAATTGTCCAAGCCCCTTGAGGGCTAGTCCAGCAACATCATTGTAATGCTATTATATCTTTTTTTCTTTAATTAATTACTTTGCTATTTTGCGACTACATTAATATGCTGGTAACTAAGTAAACGTTTTTGCTAGTACAGAACTTCATTGCTGCTGAATAAAGATACTTTTTTGTCAAAGCTTTGCATCCTGCATTCATGAATAGAGCGTAAGAGACTGAGGGGAACCTTATAGAAGTGTATAAGATCATGAGAGGCATGGATAGGGTGAATGTACTCCGTCTTTTTCCAGGGATGGGGAATCAAGAACTAGAGGGGAAAGAATACACAGGAACCTGAGGGGCAACTTTTTTGCACAGAGGGTGGTACAGATATGGAATGAGCTACCAGTAGAAGTAGTTGCAGCGGGTATATTAACAATATTTAAAATGCATTTGGAAAAAATACTAGATTGGAAAAGTTTAGAAGGATACAGGCCAGGTTCAGGGAAATGGGCTTAGGGTGGATAGACATTTTGGTCAGCACAGACCAGTTTGAGTCAAAGGACCTGTCTCCATGCTGTAGGACTCTATGACTCAAATAATGTACCATTAATGCTGACACATAATTACCAGGGACAAAATTAGGAATTGCTGGAAAAATTCAGCCGATCTGGCAGCAACTTGGAGAGAAAGCAGCGTTAACATTTCAGGTCCAGTGAGCCTTCTTCAGATCTGATTGTAGCTAGGTAATGGTGGGTGTATAGGACAGAGATGGCGAAGGGAGGAAGGAGTAAACAATAGGTGGAGATGGAGCCCAGAGAGAGAGAAAACACTGAAAACAAAACTCGCTGGAGATCACAGCAGGTCAGGCTGCATCCAACAGGGAGAAAACACACTAATGTTTTGAGTCTAGATGATACTTCATCAAGAGGGAGTAAAGGTCAACCTGGGAGAATGAATAGCTGCTAATGGAAATCATTAGGAGCTGACAATGTACTTTTTGTGGTATCATAAGACCACATATGTGGGAGTTGCTGTAAGGACATGGAGAAGGTACTTATACCCTAAAATTATTGAACTCGATATTGAGCCCAGAAGGTGGCAGATTTCCAACTGGAAAATCAGATGTTGTTCTTCCATCTTTCACTGAGCTTCACTAGAGCACTGTAGCAAGCCCATCAGAGATGTTGATCAGGGAACACGGTGATGTGTCGAAATGGCAGGCAACCAGAAGCTCAGCGGATGGAACAAAGGTGTTCTGCAAAGCTGTCACCCAGTCTGTGCTTCGTCCCCCTAATGTAGATAAGACCACATTGTGAGCAGTGAACACAGTAGGCTAGATTGAATGAAGTGCAGGCAAGTCGCCATTTCACCTGGAAGGTATGTCTGGGGCCTTGGATAGTGAGGAGGGAGGAAGTAAGCGGACAATTATTACACCTTCTGAAATTGCATGGACATGTGCTGTGGGATGTGAGGACATGGTAGGAGTGGAGCAGGAGTGGACCAAGGTGTCCTGAAGGCAATGGCCCCTGTGGAAGACTGACAAGGGAGGAGAGGGGAATGTGTGTCTGGTGGTGGCATCCCACTGGAGATGGTGGAAATGGCAGCTCATGATCCTTTGGATGTGGCTACTAGTAGTACATAAGGACAAGGGAGACTCTATTGCTATTGTAGAAGATAAGAGAGGGGGTGAAGGCCAAAGTGAGGGCTGAGGGCCCTGTCAATCACAGTGATGGGAAATCCTCAGTTAAGGAAGAGGGTGGACATTTCAGAGGCTCCATTATTGAAGTTGGCATCATTGGAAGAAATGTGATGGAGACGCAGGCACTGGGATAATGGGATAGAGTCTTTGCAGGAATCGAAGTGTAAGGATATATAGTCAAGGTCACTGTGGAAGTCAGTGGGTTTGAATTGGATACTGGTGGCTAACCTAAGGCCAGGAAAGGAAACAGAGATGTTGAAGAAGGGAAGGGAGGAGTAAGAGATGGATCAGATGTAGGAGAGAGCAGAGTAGAAATTGGAAGGGAAATGGATGGATTTTTCCAATTTTGGATGAGAGAGGGAAGCAATGATGATGTCATTGATGTCTTGGAGAAAAAGTTGTGGCTGGGGACCAGAGTGGGACTGGAATAAGAAATGTTCGATGTACCCCACAAAGAGACAGGCATAACAGGTACTCCTAACTACCCCTTTGACCTGAAGAAAATGGCAGGAGTTAAAGGAGAAGTTGTTCAAAGTGAGGACGAGCTCGGTGAGACGGAGGAAGGTGGTGGATAGACCGTTCATGCCTTTTTCTGGGACGTAGCAGAGAGCCCGGAGACCATCCTGATGTAAATGTTCACAGTAAAGAGGAGGTGGCTGGAGCTTTGTATAAATGTTAAATGAGGAAAATTGACTCTGACCGATCAGAGCACTACCTTGAGATATGAACCAGCAAATGGCTGTCACATATTTTGCAGAATTGCATCCTCCATGGCAACACCTCTACCAATCAGAGTCCACTTACCAACTAATCAGCACTCTCCTTTTATACAGAGTAATTGTTGGTTTTCCCTTTGAGTTGGTATTCTTGCAAATTGTCCTTTCAAATGCAGGACAAAATGCTTCAGCAGAATATGTCTTTCTTCAGCAAAACTTAAGCAATTAAGTATTTAACTACAAACCTACATGCTTGGGTCGTTTGATTAGATTTAGATGTTGTCTCTTGTTCTTGCAAAGTAACAAATAGCAACAACCTTTGGTTCAGTAGTTAACACTGCAGCCTCACAGTGCCAGCAACCTGGGTTTGGTTCCACCCTCAGGAGACTGTCTGTATGGAGTTTGCACTATTTTTCCCATGTCTGTGTGCTCCGGTTTCCTCCCACAGTTCAAACATGTGCAGGCTGGGTGGATTGGCCATGCTAAATCGCCCAAAGTGTTCAGGCATGTTTAGATTATGTGGGCTATTGGAGGATGGGTCTGGATGGGATGCTCTGAGGGTCGGTGTGGATTTGTTGGGCTGAAGGGCCTGTTTTCACAAAGTAGGGTTTTCTTTTTTAAAATTTGCTTCTATCTGCAATACATTTTATAAAACGTACAAGTTTTACTGTTTCTAATAATGTTTTCACTGTCCCAAAGTTGTCTGAGCAACCTATGTTTATCTTTGTTCTTTCTAAATCAAAACTTTGCTCTGGAGTGTCAATATGATTAAGGTGATGGATAAGTGGGCAATTTAAACAGCCTAAAATTCCACCTGCATTTTCATTCAGTTTTGAAAGCATTGTAAAAATATATCCTTATTCTCAAAATCAGAGCATAATTCAGAAATCTGTGCTGTTTACTATTCATGCTACTTTTATTGTTTGTATTTTCTTTCTTACCCCGTCCCCGAATTGCCGTCTAGCCTCTTCCAAAGCCTCCTGCCTCCCCTGTCCATCGCCGATCACCTGTTCCAGTGGAAAAGGTGGAGGATGACGATGATTATGATGACGATGATGAGGTTCTTTCCAAATCTTCAGATTACTCAGTGCTGATCAGAATGAGCCCCTCACACCGCAAGTCTAAGGGACAAATCTTATCTGTAGAAGTCCCAACTGAAGGAGAAGAAGAAGATTCTGAAAAATGATACTGCTTTGGATTTGTGTGTCGTGCTGTTAACAGTACCAGCTAAAAACTAGGCTTGAGATGTCAGTTAAAATGCATTCACTAACAGTTAGGCTCACAGTGCCACCAATGCATCCATAATGCAGATAGACTTGCAATGATAATATGTCATTCACAAACTCAGGATGTCTCAAAGTGCTTTACAGTCCAATAAATGCTTAAGTAGCCTCTGTCGTAACGTAGGAAACACAGTGTTTAATTTGAGCACAGTAAGGTCTCACTATCATCAAATCTGTTTTAGGTGCTGTTATGTGCTAGCTACGTTGAGAAGATCAGAAACTGTGACCAGTTGCTAAACTAGTTACGCATGTCAACAAGAAAATCAAACTGTGTCTGCCGAGGATCAATTCCAGGGGAATACACTCTCAGAAATTACTGAATAATGCATCCCAGACAGTGCAAGTATCAAGGGATCAGCAAATAAATATTTCCACAACACACATGAAGAAAGATTCTGGAGATATACACAATCATTCATGGATACAGCTCATTTGTGTGATCACAACATTTTCGAATATATTCTATGAACCCCCAAATATATATAACTGTTGTACATTACACATAATAGACATGCCAGACACACACTCACGAAACATATGGGAGCTAATCCGACGCACAGCAGTAGCAGAGCACATGTATTTAGTTGCATACCTACCACCTACAAATTTTACCACACTGAATGTAGACTGAGAACACTAACGTACATATGTCACTAATTATTGTTAAGCCATTAGCGTTGAATCTACATAAATGAAACTAAATGTGCATGTTAATTATTATAGCTGTATGTAGTTTTATAAAAGTGGTTTTGCAATTCTAAATATCTTTTACTTTTCTGGACATTCCGTAATCAGCCATTCTTTTCAGAAACAAGTTATTGTCATGGTGAGCCTTTGAAATTGGCATTACCTCTATAAAATAAAGCTTCATGATATGTCAATTACATGTTTCTAATAATTTGCTGGGTAAAAGTCAGTAAGGGAGGAAGGGAATCCTGCCCTATGCTGCCTTACTTGCCCCTACCCTGGAGAATAACATTCTGGTTTCTGCCTTGATCTCTTCCAACAAGAGATTCCTTCAACATGAGGACATCTGAAATTTTGACTCAACTTAGGTTGCATTGTGCAACTCCCCCACATTCATCCAAAATGGCACAACATGGGTGGAGGCATTATTGGTGGAGTTTCAACACCCTGGGGGATAAAGGCAAATCAATGTAGTCTTTTAACCAATAATTTACTGACAAGATAATTTCAGGAAACAGCCTATCAGGTCCACAATAAGGAGAAACTTGCACAGTCTCAAATCTAGCGTAGGCAAGATTCCTATTTATTTTAATGTGTACAGTTTCAGACATACCATCAAATGCACATGCAGACAACTAATTCAAATTATATTGTCAAAATCTTTGGAAGAAGTCCAATGGGCACAATATTATTCTCTCTGGGGTTGAAAAGAAGAGGAAATAATCGAGCAAGTTGGCTCTGGAGAGATGCTCACTCCCTTTTTGCTTTCTCACCAAATGGATAAGCAGGTTAATTAGGGGCTTTCTCAACTTTTCAACAATTAAAGGCCTTGAAGTATCATGTCACCACTTGTCCAATTACCTTCCTTCCTAGCAGGTGAGAAGAATGTCTGGTTTACTGGCTTTGTTACCAGGATGCCCTGTCAGCCACGTTTGGGGGATGGGGTCCTCCATAAGTCTCAATCTGGGAGCAATCAGAGGTACAGATGGGACCACAGTCATAGCCTCTGATAACCACCTTTCTGCTCTTGTCTCTGACCTCCCTGGAATCAATCCTGCCACCTGTGAAAAGAAAAAAAATTAACTTCTTTCTCACAGTTAAATCTCCTAAGCAATAGTCATTGAATGATGGTCTTTAGATACATGGGTGCTGGTCTTTGATTGACTGGGAGTTTCTGGTAAGCTGGATGCTATCTTCAAGGACTATGACAGTCTAAGAAGCCCACCGAAGCTCACCAGTCTCTGTTAACAAGTGGTTGGCATCCGATATGGCATGCTTTCTTGATGGTGGGGCAGCAGTTAAACAATACACCTGTCTCTCACACAGCCTCAAAAATAGAAAATTACACCCAGTGTGTGTGGAATGCTAAATTATTTGTATAGGAATATTGGACGTCATTTAGTTCTTACTGCAATTACTCATTGAAGCTGAACTTATGAAAGATTCTTTCAGGGAGCTGGTGCTGTACATAACTAACTACATTTCTGTCTTATAACATGCTTACAATCAAACAGATTATACAAAGAACTTGATATTTACGATATTTCTATGTTACAATCCCCATGGAGACTAATAACATTTAACAGATTAGAATTCCCAGTGACTGACTCAAAAGACCACAAAAGATTTCACATTTTAAGACTTTTATAGTAACAAACTAAAATCAACATTAAGGGAATTTGGCGGGATTGTGATAATATCACTGAACTAGCACTCCAGAAAACCGAGCTAAAGTTCTGGTGAGAGATAATGGGAACTGCAGATGCTGGAGAATCCAAGATAATAAAATGTGAGGCTGGATGAACACAGCAGGCCAAGCAGCATCTCAGGAGCACAATAGCTTTTGTGCTCCTGAGATGCTGCTTGGCCTGCTGTGTTCATCCAGCCTCACATTTTATTATCTAAAATTCTGGTGAGTCAGGTTCAAATCCCTCTTTGGCAGATGGTGACATTTGAATTCAATTTTAAAAAACTGGGGTAAAATACTAGCCTAATAATAACCATGCAACAACTGTTGACTATCGTAAAAACACATCTGGTTCTTGAATATCTTTAAGGGAAGGAAATTTGCCATCATCGCTTGGTCTAGCCTAGATGTGATACAGACCCACAGCAATGTGGTTGACTCTTAACTGCCCCTAAGAGTGGGCAATAAATGTTGGCCACATCACGTGAATGAATAAACAATTCAAGTCATTATTTAGCAGGCAACTAATACACTAAACTACAGTAAGTATATTTCCTTACCTTCCTAAAATGACTGAAAACTCCATGCCGCATTTTTATTTTACATCACATGCTGAGGAGAATTGTAAGGCAAGATCATCTGGACCTGCATGGAGCTTTTAGAAGGGTTGGAGAAGGACCTTTATTGGGTCAGAGGCAAATATTCAGTTTCCCAATGGCAGGTTAAAGTTTTAGTGTTATGTTCTAAGTTCCATAGCCTTTCAGGTGTGTCGGCTTTTCTCTCCTTGATGGCCAGGTTGCATTCATTAGCATACCATGAGTATACATTGACACTCCTATGCACTGGAATTATGTTCACAGGTACAGTCTTGCCAGAGTAAAATGGTGAACAAACCCAACTGCTAATATGTTTCTGGCATTGTTGACTTCTTCCTACAAAACTCTGGTGAGTACAAACTTTTTCAGTAATTTCACTCCTTCATAATGAGCTACTTCTTGATACAAACACTTGCAGTGTAAGGACAGAAGCCTGACCTGGGGAACCAACTTATGAAAAGTCTTAGTTGTATGCATCTTGCTTGTGGTGTTAAATGTTTACAGTGCAAGAGATGAAGCCTGAATAGGTCAAGAGGCCTGTCCATACGTGGCAGCACATTAGCTGACATCAGCAAGCCTGAGCACTAGGGCTCAACTCAATCAGTTTAGATAAAGGTGGGTTATGTAGAAAGAAATCATGACAAATGGAACTGAAAAGGTGTGGTTTTTAGGGGCACTGAAAGGTCCTGAGGAATGGAGGGAGGAAACTGGGATGCACAATGGAGATTAACAGTGACAGGAACAAGAGGACAAGGAAAGATGGGAGCTGCATATTTAGAGTATGGATCACAGTGGAGTAACTAAGTGCTAGGGAGGGAGAAACATCAGGCAGATTGAGTAAAGGGTGCTGTGGGATAAAGCTGGTTATAGAGTTATGGATGAGAGTGAAATATTGAAGAAGATAGCGAAACAGCTGGTAGTCACAGATGATGATAGAATAAGAATAGAAGGAATGCCAAGGGAAAGGAGAAAAGCGTCTACAGTAATGAAGGATGAAGTGTTTTGTTTATTCATTCATGGGATGAGGGTGTCAACAACTAGGCCAGCATGTACTACCCATCCCTGATTTCCCAGAGGGTGGTAAAGAGTTAACCATCTTTCTCTGCGTCTGGAGTCACATATAGGCTAGATCAGGTAAGGATGACAGTTTCCTTCTCTAAAGGATATTAATGAAGTAGATATGTTTTTTTCTGACAATCAACAATGGATTCATGGTCATCATTAGACTCAATTCAACATGTTTATTGTATTCAAATTCCACCATCTATCACAGCAGGATTCAAACTTGGGTCCCCAGAACAATTCCTGGGTTGGTGATTACCACTAGGCCATTGCCTCCCTGAATAGTGTAGTGTAAGCAGAGAATGAATGAATGAAATTAAAAATTTACAATCACCATTTCTCACCTAAATGAGCTCACAAAAGAAGTCCTCATAGAGAACGCACAGCACAAGTTGGCAGTGCCTGAGACCTGTTTGCATGTGTTCCCATGCAATGCATGCACACCTAACTAAGGGAAAAAATAAGGGAAATAAAAGCTGAAATTCTCTTGTGTGAGCTCTCAAAGGTTTAACAACGAAGGAAAGTACTTGCTTCAAAGATGGACCAGGGAAACAAGGCTCAGGGGCTGCAGTTGTAGACAAAAAAGCAGCACCTGATGATGGGAACGAGGGTCTTCAGCACCCATTGAGCAGTGTGCCAAGACAGGATTCATTGAAGATGTTGAAGTTACATGTAGATGAGTGAAGGGCATTGCAGGAGATGTTGCATCATTGGAGATACTATCATCTACATCCATCGCAATGTCCAGCCACATTCCTAAACAGGAAGGATTCACTCCCTCAAAGTCCAGCTCTTTTGTGACCACAGGCAACAGTTCCTGCAGGTGTATACCTGCTATCCAGGGAACTGTCAAAGTATTTACATTCCACACAACTCCCAGGTTCCTCAAATGTTCACTTCTCAATATCATCTCCACAGCTGCATTATGTGGTTCCCCCAGAGGTACTTCTAATGACCCTAATATGAAACTCTCAGACTGATGCTAAGCAGGGCTACAATGCCATCCATGCATTCACGAGGGCATTCTTCTAATAGACAATTAATATCTGAAAATGCTGTGATCCAAGATGGACAAGTTAAATCTGGGATACAATCATGTTTGATAGGTCACACTTTCTTTATTTTGGTTAATGTGGTGCACAGTCATTGAAATTTGGTCACATAAAACTGCAGCCTTTCTTCATCAGAAGAACACAAAAGAAACCAAGCAAAAATTAGAACGCAGCTTGAAAGATCTTAAAACACACAGCAAAACCGATTCTCATCCTGTTTCTTAACACACCTGTTATAGAGACTCAAATCCAGAGAAATTATCTCTCTATATCAAATCTTTAAGCTTGACTTAACTCATTCTCCTCAGTCTCTTCCTGTGAATTGTTAAGTAATCTTATATGAATATTCACAGAACTGAGAGCTTAGATTTCTCAGCTTTGAATAATCTGCACATTTATCAAGAAACACTGCTGGTTTACTCGTTTCACAAAATGATTTTTATACAGAGGTAACTGTGCTTTCCATGAACAGTCTTATACTCATTTTGAGGAGAAAAACTATATTTGCTTCAGGTCTCCTTCAAATAGCACTCAAAGCTTTCAATCTCTGAGTTTTCTAAGCTAAAATCAATCCTTGATTATCTTGAACCCAAAACAAGCTAATGGCCTTCAATATTTACCCATCTGTCATAAAAACAATCGATCATTATGCTCCGGGGCATCCTTGCTCTCTTGCACATATTGGATTAGATCTGACTGAGTTATTTTTTAAACCCTTCAGTAATCAACCCCATATGCCACAATTTGAAAACTGAAACTCTGAAAATGACATTAATACAAACATACAAACCTAATACCTTTTATCATAATGTTTTTTTTTCTATTCATTTTGTGGGATGTGGGCATCGCTGGCTTGCCAACGTTTATTGACCATCCCCAGTTGCCCTTGAGAAGGTGGTGGTGAGCTGCCTTCTTGGACTGCTGCAGTCCACCTGCTGTGGGTTGACCCACAATGCTGTTAGGGAGGGAATTCTAGGATTTGGACCCAGTGACACCGAAGGAACGGTGATATATTTCCAAGTCAGGATGGTGAGTGGCTTGGAGGGGAACGTGGAGGTGGTGGTGTTCCCATATATCTGCTGCCCTTGTCCAACTAGATAGAAGTGGTCGTGGATTTGGAAGGTGCTGTCTGAGGATTTTGGTGAATTTCTGTAGTGCATCTTGTAGACGGTACACACTGCTGCTACTGAGCATCAGTGGTGGAGGGAGTGAATGCTTGTGGATATGATGTCAATCAAGTGATCTGCTTTGTCATGGATGGTGTCAAGCTTTTTGAGTCTTGTTGGGGCTACACTCTTCCAGGCAAGTGGGGAGTATTCCATCACATTCCTGACTTGTGTCTTGTAGATGGTGGGCAGGCTTTGAGGAGTCAGGAGGTGAGTTACATGCTGCAGTATTCCCAGCTTTTGGCCTGCTATTGTAGCTAATCTGTCAATGTGGTGAGTCCAGTTGAGTTTCTGATCAATGGTAACCCCCAGGATGTTGATAGTGGGGGATTCAGTGATGGTAACACCATTGAATGTCAAGGGGTGATGGTTAGATTGTCTCTTATTGGTGATGGTCATAGCCTGGCAGTTCTGTGACACAAATGTCACTTGCCACTTGTCAGCCCAAGCCTGGATATTGTCCAGATCTTGTTGCATGTGAACACGGACTGCTTCAGTATAGCTGAGGAGTCACGAATGGTGCTGAACATTATGCAATCATTGGCGAACATCCCCATTTCTGACTTTCTCATGGAGGGAAGGTCATTGATGAAGCAGCTGAAGATGGTTGAGCCTAGGACACTACCTTGAGGAGAGCCTGCAGAGATGTCCTGGAGCTGAGATTATTGACCTCCTACAACCACAACCACAACCATTTCCTATGTGTCAGGTACGACTCCAACTACTGGAACGTTTGCCCGTGATACCCATTAATTCCAGTTTTGCCAGGGCTCCTTGATGCCATACTCAGTCAAATGCAGCCTTGATATCAAGGGCTGTCACTCTCACCTCACCTCTAGAATTCAGCTCTTTTGTCCATGTTGGAACCAAGGCTGTAATGAGATCAGGAGCTGAGTGACCTTAGTGTAACTCAAACTGGCCGTCACTGAGCAGGTTATTTCTGAGCAGGTATTGCTTGTTAGCACTGTTGGTGACAGCTTCCATCAGTTTACCGACAATCGAGCGGAGACTGATGGGGTGGTAATTGGCCGGGTTGGATTTGTCTCTGCCTGGATGATCAGAGGGCGCACTCTGGAATTCGCCAGACAGAACTGTGATTGTTTGCTGTGTACTAAACAACTTAGCTCATTTCTGAGATAGTAAGATCTGCTGATGCTGGAGTCAAAGATAACACAGTGTGGAGCTGGGAGAACACAGCAGGCCACGCAGCATCAGAGGAGCAGGAAAGCTGACGTTTCGGGTCGGGACCCTTCTTCAGAGGAAGATTTCTGAAGAAGGGTCCCAACCTAAAACATCAGTTTTCCTGCTTCTCTGATGCTGCCTGGCCTGCTGTGTTCTCCCAGCTCCACACTGTGTTACCTCTTAGCTCATTTCTGTTGTGAGAATGGAGAAGAGAGAACAATGGGCCATCCAACTGCCTCCTGAGACGAGAAAGAAAAGGAATCTGATCGAGCTTTCGCATGGCCCAATGCTGGTAATGGCTAATTATGGCATACAAGCATTTGTGCCTTCAAGAGAATGCTTGTTTCATACCTCTAAAACATTAAGATACTTTATTTGCATTAATTGTAAGTTAATTTGTTTCCTTGGCATCAATATTTCCTGGTGAGTTACCTGACCAGAGCATCAGCACAGAATTTGCAGGATTACAGGGGAATTGAGCTTTTACGAGTCGCCCAAGCCTCGATTTTCTCATTGACACCATTGTCAGTAGTGCTCTTTTTAAAGTCAGTCACTCCTAAGTTGGTACTGATTGTGGAACTGGAAATGGGGGAACAGAAGTAAATTGCTAATGGCATACAGTTACAACTTCAGGTTTAAAATCTATGGATTCTACAATGATTGAGGTAGTAGCTGGGTCTGGCTGAACTAAGGTTGGGTAGATGCTATGCATCTTGGTTTCATTGAAAATCCAGCAAGCAGGGAGACAGTGTTTACAATGATATACATAAATGTTGGGAAGAACAAAAGAAGAAAGTGCCAGTTTATTTACCCTCTCCAGGCTTTGGGCTATGTCCACTGTGCTTAGTCCTGTTCCAGTAAATGTGTCTTTCTCTGAACTTCAGCATGTGGCTTACAGTTTATCCTTATTCCAGCCCCATAACTTCTGCAGCCGTACCCTGCTTTGTTTATCCAATATTCTTCTCCCTGCCCTAATGCAATACATTATTTTCCAAGCCTTTGCGTTGGCCTTGTGCCTGGATTGTTGCCCTTCCAGTTGCAGAATTAGATGGATTCCTGTTAAACAAAGGAGTAACAAATTATTGGGGATAGGGGGGAATGTGGAGTAATCAGATTTGCCAAACTTTGGGGCGAGCTCGAAGCGCAGAATGGCCTAGTCCTGCTCCTCGTTTGTATGTTTGCACGCATCAGTGTTTACTATTTTAGTACTTTTTCTAATCTCCGCTTGTATTCTTCCTGGGCCAACATTATTACCTTTGAATTTCCCCAATACCTACATCATTAATTTTCCCTTTGTCCTATTACTATGTGTTATGACTGTCCCTATCTTTTCCATGTTTAATTTCGAATTCCTGAAACTTTTCCCGTTTTATCAGCGACCCGCCTACTCGCTGAATGCGTCGCCATTGATTGGTCGGTGCCGGGCAGGAGCCTGAGCCTGATTGGTTGAGTCTAGCTGACAGATTCTGCGGCAGTCCTGTTCGGCTCGGCTCGGCTCTGGGACCCGGGGAGCAGCGGTGGCCGTTGCGGGAGGGTCGCTTCCAGCCTGAGCTAGGCTCGGGCGCGGTGTGCTTGGTGAGTATAATGCTAATTTCCTGAACAGGGAGAAGTGCATTATCATCCTCACATCGGATAAGGGGCGGTGCAGGCTACAAGACACCTATTTGATGGAATGTGGTCGGTAGGGATCTACCCCTGTCTGCAGCGTCGTTGGGGGGGGGGCGTTATACCTAGGCTGAGCTTCAGCGGCAGCCGGGGTGGACTGGGCGTTTTGGGTCACAGCGGGGGTGCCTCTCCTGTCTGATAGGAGACCAGAGGGAGAGTGCTGTTTGTTTTTAAAGCCCTGCAGTGGTCTCCAGGTGCCAAACATGAAAACACGGCAGCGGAGAAAGCAGCTGCGTTAGCCAAAGACGGGGGTGGGTGGGAGAAAATCATTTGTCAACACAGATTGAATCAGGAGCACCTGACCAGAGAGAGCGAGAGAGAGAGCCAGGTCATTCTCACCAGAAGGACGTTGTTGCTTTCAGCAGCACGACGTTATAACACACAAGTCACCGGTTTCCCCCTCTTGCATTCTCTCAGGGCGAGAGCCTTAACCATCGGCCTGGCGACTCCGTTCAGCCGGCTGGTTCCGTTCTGTCCGAGGTGCGGATTTAACCCATGAGTAGCCCAGCTGCGAGCTAACCCTGCATTGCAGCTCTGTGGACTAACACCAGCTGGTAGGCATTAGTCTGAATGAATTCTGTTTCTGCAATTTTAGTTTATTAAGCTTGCGTTTTGATGTTTTTTTAATTACTAAGTGAAGGTATTTTCCATGGCTCGAATTCTTTCTGTAGATTGTAAGTAAGGTTAGGAGATGGTGTTTTCGCTCAGGCTACTGTACAGGCTGTTTCCCTGGCAACAGCATCCTCCTAGTGTCATTATGTGCACCTGTACAATTCCACTGCAATGCACAATGTGACCCTTCCAGCATTCCAATGGGCCTCCTTGAATTTGAGCCTGGAATGTGGGGTCTAGTGCATGTACTATTAACTAGCCCTTGAATTTGCTACTTTTCTTTGTCTGTGGTGGAAAATCATGGCAGATCCCTCTCCTGCATTTCTGGCATATCAAAGGTAATTGATCAAATGGTAGTAAATAGTATTGAGGTACAGATCAGCTATGATCTTATTCAAATGAGAAATAGGCAGAATGGGCTTGATATTTATATATTTATGTGAATTAAACTTTTTTGGTCATCTTATTGCTGCTGCATGAAGATATTTCTTGTCACAATTAAACCTGTTACACAGAGTAATGAGTTTAAAGGTTTTGATCAGTTTATTATTTGGTTTTGGGGTTGGCTAGATTGAGCAGAAAAAGTGCTGTGCCTGCTCTTGACCTTGTCATGTTATGTTGGTTAGTGTGGGAGGTACTGTTTCACCTCTGGGGCGATGGTATCAGTATCCTGGGACTGTGGGATGAGACGGTGTTTGCTAAGGAAGCCTTTCAGGTGTAGCAGGTATCTGGGAGTCTTCCTGGGGCAACCAGGTATTCAGCAACCACGGGGTTACGTACAAACCAACTCCACACCACCTCCCTTCTAGCATTGATTGTTACCTTTGTACTGAGGGAAATATGCAGTGGGGACAAATGGGACAATGTTGGTCAATTTCTATTCAACACTCCCTTTGCCAAAACAGTTGTGTTAGCTAGTTTCAGAGATAACCGGGTACATCCAAAATCATCATGCCCCCTAACCTGACTGCATTTAAATACGTGTAGCTGTGTTCATTGCTCAGCTGAATTGCCCTTTTATTTCTCCTCAACTTCAGTTGTGCCTAGTTCCACAAAGTTCTTCCTCTCTTCATCTTCACTGTATTGAAACTAAAAACCATCATGCACAGCTAGTGCCTCCTTTTACCAGGAGTTCAAAATGGTGAAGCCTTTACCCTGTGTATGTTGTGCTGAGAAACCCACTCATCTCTGACTATGTAACTGGGTGGAGGCATTTCATCTCTCAGAAATGAGGGTACCATCCTGGCCAAAGTTTGGGTTTGGGTGATTTCCTGATTTCTTGTCTCATGGGTCAAATTCTTTTTTCCTCCTTTTAAACAGTTAAAATGCTGCTGACGCTTGTGATGTAATAACATTCTGTGGTTTGGCAAAGGGAAGAGTTCCATGCGGTGATAGATCAAATCTAAGTTATAGTGCTCACTTTACAGCCCTGAGTTGCTGGAATATGTTTTAGCACATGTGGAAATATGACATCCCAGTGGTACATGTGCTACAGTTGATCCTAGAGCAGTCTCCTGACCTGGTTGACAACACCTGTGTAGTTTATAACTACATTCAATAAAGCTTCACTCTCTGTCCTCTGTTTTACCCTATTCAGCCTGATCATCTCCAACTGAGACTGGAAAAGCCCCAAATTTCTTCAGCCTGTTCTTGTTGGTATTGCTTCACTGGGGTAATGCTGCAGGCACCTCGGGCACAGAGTGATTGATTTATAAAGCAGGAATTATGAGTTGTTCTCAGGTGCAGTTGGTTGGCAGTAGCAACACTGAAACGTTTTGACTCATTAAAGGGTAACACATTTGCTGTTGGTGTGCATGCTACAAAATGTCAGTAAGGAGCTGGAGTCCGTGGTATTTATACCATAAGCATTCATTGCAGAGAGAGAGGCAGACATTTGGTTTACGTATGGCTTGAAGATGCTATGCTGGGTAAGATGACAAAGCAGAATAACTGCAGTATTGTTGATGTTACTTCCCAGGCTTGTGTTCAAACCTGCCAAGCAGGGTCTAGGCCCAAAACGTCGGCTTTCTTGCTCCTCTGCTGCTTGGCCTGCTGTGTTCATCCAGCTCTACACCTTGTCACTTCCGATTCTCCAGCATCTGCAGTTCCCACTACCTCTGAAACAGGGAGCAATCTGGTTGCCAGTACAGTGATTGTTTAAATTGACTGAACGGAAGTTGCTGCGTTATGTTCAAAATCCTGCACTGGCCACTTGTACCATGTGCTGCGTGCACTTGATTCTGGTTTCTCGGGATTGCTTGCTGGAATTTCTGCAGCACTGTGGCAATTTGTTATTGAAGCTGGAGAATTGAAATTGTTTTCGGTCTTTATTGCTGTACTTGACCCGACATACTATAATCATGTGCAGTGGGAGAAATAGTGCTTTGTTGTTTAGCCTTGCTGATGATGGGAACTAGAGGTGAGCCCTGTGTCGCTATGATGAAGATTACATGGGCTTGGTTTTCCAGGATGGGTCGGGATTGACAGCTGGTTTGTCCATGGCTTGGACGCAGAGCGAACGCTAGTTTGTTGTAACGAAGATGGGGACTAGAGGTGGATCATCTGTGGCCAGGATAAAGATTTTAAGGATCAGATATTCCAAGCAAAGGCAATGATTAGGGGCCAGTTTATCTGTGGGTAGGACAGAAGTAGAACTTTGTCCATTGGAGTCAATAAATATGGGGCTGGACAAGCACAGTGGGTCAGACAGCCCTGGGAGGTTAAAGGGAATGGAAGTGGATTATGAGAGGAGATGGGATTTTCTGCAATTTGTCTTACTTCGGTGCAGGACTGCTCCTGAAGCTGAGTTTTATTTGTGGAGAAGTTTTGAGGATGACATTGGGAGACTGTGATTGTAACAAGGGCACAAGATAAACGCTCATGTAGGAAGGATCTCTGGATTGCTTTGTCTATGACTACTGGTTTTTTAAAAAGTTAAATGTCTTTAGTTCACTGAAGTAATTTCAGACTGAGAACAAGTGATACTGCTGTGCTCTGGGCTGTTATATTGGGGTTAGTATTGATGGGTGTATTCAGTCCACATGGGCGGGTGAAAGCTCCCATCACAGCACACCAGGAATATAATACTTTGTAATGAAACTGCAGCTAACTGTTAAACTGGATCATGCAGATTTAATAACAGTTTGTGCCCACAGCAAACTGAAGGAAACTTCTGTTTCCTTGTGTAATATGGAGAGAATACATGGCTGGTTGAACATGTAATTGCACTTCGGGTTATTTTTATTCATTTGTGATGTATTGTTGTTAAAGACAGCACTTAATGCCCATCTTTAATTGCCCTGAGAATAGTGGCAGTGAGTTGCCATCTTGAGCCTCTGCAGTCTCTCTGATGTAGATACACACTCAGTGCTGTTAGATTCCTGGATTTTCTTCCGGCAGCAATGAAGGAGCAGCGACAGAATGGTGATTAAAATGCCAAGTTGTGTGATTTGGAGGAGAACTTGCAGGTGGTGCTGATCTCTTGCATATGCTGCTCTTGTCCTTCGAGGTTGTAGAGGTCCCAGGTTTGGCATGTGCTGTCACAGGAGCCTTGGTTAGTTCCTGTAGCACATCTTGTAGATGGTACATACTGTTACCACAGTGCATTGGCAGTGGAGGATTTTGAAGGGGGTGCATGAGATGTTTATCAAGTGAATTGCTTTGTCCTGGATGGTGTTGCACTTTTTCAGGCAAGTGGCTTGTATCTCATTGACAGGACTAGCTTTGGGAAGACAAAAGGTTAGTTACTTGATGCAGGAGGTTGAGTCTTTGACATTCCCTTCCTCAAAAAGCAGTAGATGCTGAACCTGTAAATAATTTTACGGCAAAAGTAGGTAGATTACCAATGGACTGAAAACCCGTCTGGCATGTGCAGGAACGTAGAGTTGAGGCTAAATGGGGTCATCCATGATTTTGTTGAATGGTGGGGCAGGCTGAAAGGGCTTAGTGGCTTCTGTTGTTCCTTTGTTCATATGTAGGTGGTCTAGACTCACATTGCAGAAATGAAAGAACTCTACAGCAAGAGTTGGAAATTCCTTTGTGACAAGAGAGTGCTTTCTGTGCTGTTGCCATCTGAGGAACCTGATAACTGGCTGCCTTCCTGCAGTAGAAATTGTAGCCAGATGGCTGGCTACAGCCTTGAGACCCATGGTAACTGTGTAAACACACCAGGCAGCAGCCAGAGCAGGACTGCTATGCTTCAGTGTGAGCGCCTTGCCATTGTTTCGTTCCTTCACTCTTTTCCTTCAAAGGAAATGAGTCACTCCCCCAAGTTAAAAGCAACTTTCTCCCTCAGGCTGTATGTTCTGCAAGTAAGACAGAAACGTCTAAATTATTAAGGCCTCACTATTCACACTCAGGACTACCTCTCCCTTTATAATTTGCATTTGAAATCTTCCAAAATGTTTCCCTTTTGAATCTATCTGTACCTCCTGCCAACCCAAAAAGTGCTAATTATTTAATTAACCTTTTTAAACAGCAGTCACATTTAAATGCTTCTTCTAAAAAGCCGATTAACAAATTGCCCGAGTTCTTGCTGGATTAATTGAGTATGTTCAGTTTCAGTTGTCCTTGATATTGTTTACACTTCGCAGCAAACGCTGCGATCTTCAGATTTAAACTGGCGATTATTGTGCCAGTGGAAATCTGTGTGCTCCTCAGGTTTCTGATCCCCAACAAACCTCTAACTTTCTGTGGCTCGGATAAAGTTGGCTGTGATTTGTGAGTGACTCTTCAAATGGAAAATGAGTGAGAGTGGCTTGTACCAGAAAGGATCCTCGTTCCTGTGCATGTTGTAGATTTAGCACATGTGCCCTGGAGGTGCTGTTGGGCCCAGTTTGTTGGTACGATAGGATTAGAGGTGCTATTGGCCATAATGGGCTGGGAATGATCAGGTGGCGCGATCAGGCCATGCCCTCACTTTGCTCCCTAACTAACCCCCAAAAATCCAATCCTTCCTTTTTGCTAGATAATAAAATGTGAGGCTGGATGAACACAGCAGGCCAAGCAGCATCTCAGGAGCACAAAAGCTGACGTTTCGGGCCTAGACCCTTCATCAGAGAGGGGGATGGGGGGAGGGAACTGGAATAAATAGGGACAGAGGGGGAGGCGGACCGAAGATGGAGAGTAAAGAAGATAGGTGGAGAGAGTGTAGGTGGGGAGGTAGGGAGGGGATAGGTCAGTCCAGGGAAGACGGACAGGTCAAGGAGGTGGGATGAGGTTAGTAGGTAGCGGGGGGTGCGGCTTGGGGTGGGAGGAAGGGATGGGTGAGAGGAAGAACCGGTTAGGGAGGCAGAGACTGGTTGGACTGGTTTTGGGATGCAGTGGGTGGGGGGGAAGAGCTGGGCTGGTTGTGTGGTGCAGTGGGGGGAGGGGACGGACTGGGATGGTTGAGGGATGCAGTAGGGGAAGGGGAGATTTTGAAACTGGTGAAGTCCACATTGATACCATATGGCTGCAGGGTTCCCAGGCGGAATATGAGTTGCTGTTCCTGCAACCTTCGGGTGGCATCATTGTGGCAGTGCAGGAGGCCCATGATGGACATGTCATCAAGAGAATGGGAGGGGGAGTGGAAATGGTTTGCGACTGGGAGGTGCAGTTGTTTTTTGCGAACTGAGCGGAGGTGTTCTGCAAAGCGGTTCCCAAGCCTCCGCTTGGTTTCCCCAATGTAGAGGAAGCCGCACCGGGTACAGTGGATGCAGTATACCACATTGGCAGATGTGCAGGTGAACCTCTGCTTGATGTGGAATGTCATCTTGGGGCCTGGGATGGGGGTGAGGGAGGAGGTGTGGGGACAAGTGTAGCATTTCCTGCGGTTGCAGGGGAAGGTGCCGGGTGTGGTGGGGTTGGAGGGCAGTGTGGAGCGAACAAGGGAGTCGCGGAGAGAGTGGTCTCTCCGGAAAGCAGACAGGGGAGGGGATGGAAAAATGTCTTGGGTGGTGGGGTCGGATTGTAAATGGCGGAAGTGTCGGAGGATAATGCGTTGTATCCGGAGGTTGATAGGGTGGTGTGTGAGAACGAGGGGGATCCTCTTGGGGCGGTTGTGGCGGGGGCGGGGTGTGAGGGATGTGTCGCGGGAAATGCGGGAGACGCGGTCAAGGGCGTTCTCGATCACCCTGGGGGGAAAGTTGCGGTCCTTAAAGAACTTGGACATCTGGGATGTGCGGGAGTGGAATGTCTTGTTGTGGGAGCAGATGCGGCGGAGGCGGAGGAATTGGGAATAGGGGATGGAATTTTTGCAGGAGGGTGGGTGGGAGGAGGTGTATTCTAGGTAGCTGTGGGAGTCGGTGGGCTTGAAGTGGACATCAGTTACAAGCTGGTTGCCTGAGATGGAGACTGAGAGGCCCAGGAAGGTGAGGGATGTGCTGGAGATGGCCCAGGTGAACTGAAGGTTGGGGTGGAAGGTGTTGGTGAAGTGGATGAACTGTTCGAGCTCCTCTGGGGAGCAAGAGGCGGCGCCGATACAGTCATCAATGTACCGGAGGAAGAGGTGCGGTTTGGGGCCTGTGTAGGTGCGGAAGAGGGACTGTTCCACGTTCCACTGTTCCACCTCCTTCCTTTTTGCTTCTGGCTGCTGGACAAAGGTCGATATTCTGAATAAATCTGACCAACTTTTGAATGTACAGTGTGATGGATGGTCTATTGCAGTTTCTGCCCTGTCCCTGTCTATCAGTATTAATAGATCTCCTTGTATTGCATAGGGAGAGTAATCATTGGACCAGGGTGATTACCAAACCCTTCCCTCTCTCTTTGCTGAATTTTATCAATGATATCTTCTGCTGTTTTATAGCCACTGTGATTCCAGAGGAACCTGAATGTGTTGTCTGCAGGGAGATGTGAGGAGGTAGTACTGGAAACCATTCAATTACATCAGAATTTTAAATAGCAGCAACTGAGTTTTTGTATTTGGCGTAGCATGCCTAGATTTGGATCTGAGCTCTGTGTAAATGAGGTAGGAGTAGGTTTGTCAGCAATTATCCAATTGTGTTGTAAATACCTTGATAACGGTTTGGCTGGGTGTTGTGATCTGGATGGGGGAAAGAGGGATTTGCAGATGTGGCTGGGGTTTGTGATCTGGGTTGGGGAGACGGTCTGGAGATTTGGCTGGATGTTGTGTTGGAAGTGACTGTGTGTGCAGTCCAAGGGGTTTTACGTGGGTTCCAGACCCTTGGTTTAGCACCTGCGATAGGGTTAGGGTTAGTGGCTATAAGCCTTTGGTCAACTGTTGAGACCACCCAAGCTCTAGTACGGCAGGTTGTCTTGAAATTGGAGTGTCCTTCCCTGCAGCACTTGATTGTTGACTGTTTTACGTGTAACCTGACAGGTTTGTGCAGATTAAGAAGTGTCTTTTGTTGAGTTGGTGTGAATCCCTGGGAATATCCCTCATACACCAAGTCCTCTTTGTGCCTTCAGAAGTTCTGAAGAAGGGCCCAGACCCAAAACGTCAGCTTTTCTGCTTCTCTGATGCTGCCTGGCCTGCTGTGTTCATCCAACTCCACACCTTCTTATCCTGGATATAAGAGAAGGTTGTGTTTGATAAGTTTTGAGCAAATTTCTTGACATGATAACTGAATGTTGATGAAGGTATCTTTTTGCAGTCTGTGTGGACCATAACAAGTCTTTTTGATAAGTTCCCTTTGGCAGACTGTTTCAATAATGCAAGAACCCATGGGATCCAAAGCAAAATTGCACATCATCTGCTTCTCAGCCAATTTTGGATCCAGTAGCAATGATGGTAGAAGGACATTTCTGTGACTGGACATCTGTTTCCAGTGGAATTCTACAGGACTTTGGTGTTGGCCCCCTGGCTGTTTGTTTTCTCATTAGCAGTTTACACTTAAATGTAGGGGGTATGTTCAAGAAGTTTGCAGAAGGCACCAAAAATGATAGAATGGCAAATAGTGGGCAGGATTGCTGTAAATACAGGAGGGCATTGACAAACTGGTCAGCTGGACAGAGCAGTTGTAAATGGAATTCAACCTGGAAGGTGTGAGATGATGCTGATGAGGAGGGCTAACAGGGCAGGGGACTTCAGTTTAACTGGTAGGGCACTGGAAAGTACTGATGACCTTGATATGCCTAGCCATAGATCTCTGAAGCTAGGTGGGCATTTAGGTAGTTAACTTATCTTTATTAGCCAAGGCATAGAATGCAAGATCAGGGAAGTTATTGCTGGTTAGGCCATAACTGGAGGGTTGTGTGCCATTCTGTAGGAACAATGCACTTGCACTAGAGAAGGTGCAGAGGGCACTGATAAAGATGCTGGTCTGGACTGGAGGGTTTGAACTGAGATTGGATAAGTGGGTTTGTATTTCGTGGAGTTGAGAGTTGAAAGGGGACCTGGCAGAGGTGCCTAAAACTGAGGGGCATAGACAGAGTGATAAAGACATCAGTAACCAGGGGGCATAGAATTAACATATGTAGAACAGCAAGAGGACAGTTGAGAAATATTTTTACCCTGAAGTTGGAGTGTGTCTGGAACCTGAAAGGGTGGCTATGTCAGAAAATCTGCTGACAATGAGCAATATTTAGATGCCTGTTTGATTGCCGTAGCTTCGAGCACTATGGGCCAAGAGCTCGGGCATTGGATTAGTCTAGACACATCTATCTTGAATAAAGCAGATGTGATGGGCTAAATGACCTTCTGTGGCCTAAACATGTAAGAATGCAAATGTCGCTGATACATGTCCAGCTTCTATATGACCTTTTAGTTATATTTTCCAGGTTTTTGACTTGTGCCCTGTGGTCTCACTTGGTGGTAAAGGTGACCAAACGTCAGTCAGCCCAGTACCCGAGGATGTGGCCTTGCTTTTGCTGCGATTTACTTTGGTTGCTTTGGATTTTCACTCCTCCATGTTTCATCATGCCCGCTGCTTGATCAAACCTTTTGCCAAAATCCATAAACAGTAAGAGCAGAGAGGGCAGTCTTACTTCAGACCTGATCAGAAAAGTTTCCACCCATTGGTGGAAACTGGTCTCCACTCCCCTGACTTCAGTTGCTTCTCTATTGGTGACAGTGCTTTCCACAATCCCTTTTGGGATTTTTCTTGTATTAAATGCTTGATGTTTGCCTGCTTGTTAAAACTGATTGGATTGAGGGTTTGACTGCAGTTTGCATGTGCGTAATACAAAGAGTTGGTTTTGAGCAGTGACTCAGGGGTGTGATAACTGCACATATGGCCATTGATGCTACCTCCCTTCCAGAGTTCAGGGCTGCTGCTCGCAGTGATGGTGAGTTCTTGTCAAAGTTTTACCTTGTTCCCTCAGGCATTATGCAAGCAGGAACACTTAGTTGGACAGTATGCGTCAGGTGGGAGTGGAAGAAACTGGTGGAGTTGCATTGTTGAGATAGCTGACAGTCAGTAGTAGTGGGTGTGGCAAATAGACTTAGTGTGAGAGAGCTCTCACACTTTCAGTTGGTTGGTGCCTGGCACAGAAATCCTGCATCATGGATGTTATCTGCTTTATTTCGATTTCTTCAGCAATGACCGACAGGAACTGAGACTGTGATAACGTAAGGACTGTGTGCTGCATTGGGCTTTGGAGCATAATGACCCTTGGGCTGAGTGACACACTTCCCTTCTGGGTGGCCCTGGAGATCAGGAGTCTGTAAGGAATTCAGACACGGATTAGAGAGTGAATACAAGCTACTTCATTATTGAAAATGTACTTCGTGGTTAAGCTGTAAGCCTAGGGGGAAGATGTTCTTTTATGCTGTCACAGAATTCAGATTTTTGCGGTTCTAGTCCTGGTTCTGCAAGTGTAAAGAAGCAAGTGCTGGGATGCTTGCTGAATGTCTCTGTCTCTGTGAATTTACTACCTCTCTCTTTGATTTGGTTCCAGTTTTCTCAGACCCCTCTGAGATCAGCTGAACCGCTCACTCCTATGAGCTCAGTGGCAACTGACAAACATGGGTGCGCACTCCTGATCAGTTACTGGATGAAATAATTTATTCCTTTTGGATTGCTCTATACTTGTATTTTGGAGAATTTTCATCCCTTTCATTTTTCTTAAATCTGAAGAGGAGTGGGAAAGCAGCTGCTCACTGTGATGTCCCATCCTACTGACTCAGTTTGATACAATTATGCCACGTGTTGAGTGGGTTGTAGAATGTTTCAATTTTTCTATCCTACTTGGATGAAATACCTAATGGGCGCAGAGCTGTTAGTCTTTAAGTGGGCTTTTTAGCGTGTTTGGTAGTGTTGGTGCTGGGCTCATTAGTATATTAAGGATTTGGACTGGGGGTTGGCCTTTAGATGCTGTTTGTCCATCCTCTCAAAGTGGTGATCTGGATTGACTTTGATAAGTAAATAAGAAACAGTGTCTAATGGGAGTGAGGTCAGTGACAGATATAGCCCTGCCACTTCAACCAAGTAAGGTGTGTTGACCCCGCTTTTGAGGGGGGGGTTGCCCTCTTGTGACGCTGTGGTAGTATCCTTGCCCCTTGAACTGCGAGGCCTGGGTTCAAATCCCACCTGCTCCAGTGGTGTGTAATACTCTCCGAATAGGTTTAGTAATTTTCTTTTTGAAAATGGAAAAGTGGCAGGCAAAGGTGCCTGAGGAGCCATGAGAAAACTGTTTTCCATGCAGCAATTTGACATGTGCTACCCGAAAGTGTGGTGGAAGCAAATCTTTACAGTTTCTAAAAAATGTTTGAATAAATTCTTGAAGGGGAAGTGTTGCAGTTTAATGGGATAAAAGCAGAGAGATGGGGATTATTGGACAGCTTTAACAAAGAGCTGGTGCACGCATGCAACTAATGGTGTCATCTTGTGTCGTACCATTTTAATGCAGGAGGCTGTCAGGACCATGAGATTGCCTGAGAAATTTTGGTCCAATGTCAAAAGTGCATATATTATTGGAATATCTGGCCTGTGCAGGTAGAGATTATTGCCCATTATCCGATGTGTGAGAGTTTGGAGGAAAATATCTCACTTATGACAGTGAGACTTGCTGCACCAGTCTGACATGAGGCATGGTGTTGAGGTGAGATAGTGGATATTGGGCTCGCCTTGGCCTTCAATGGGTTCAGAAAGAGTCCAGGTACATGACTGATGGTATGTACATAGCTTTTATTTATCCTTTTGTCTTTGTCTTTGTTCTTGAGTGTTTTTCCTCAAACTTTTGTAATAAAAATGTGAATGTTTTATTTGATAGTCCTCTAACCCATTTGGACATGTAGTATCTTCTCTCTCAAGGCACTTGTGGAAGGAGGGAGGGAGGGATCAAAGAACACGATTGGAGAAAGACAACAAGCCTGGACTGAAATGATAGCATCAGAGGAGCAGGCAAGTTGATGTTTCAGGTTGGGACCCACTATCTCTGGATTTAAATGATGATGCTTTAGAGAAAATCTCGCTAAAGGAGAACCGATCTCTTGAGATTGAGATAGCGATAGGGAACAAGTAAGTAGAGACAGTGATGAGGTTAGCTATTTTAATGTTTTTGGAAGGAGGATCTCCTTATTTTTAACCACAGTTCAACTAATATCTAATATTAAAGCTGTTTAGGCTGGATTGACACATCCTTGTCCTGGACATGAACACGGTTTGACTTACGGTCAGATGTGATGGTTTATCAGTGAACATATCACAGTTGATATATTTACATGTTAAGAAATCTCCCCATTGGACAGAATTGGAAGTAACACTTGCAATTAGCATCCTGACTTTCCCGGTTGTTCAGCACAGGAAGGATGTTGGAAATATTGCATTGGGCCAATGTGACTGTTTTGTTTACTATGAATCCTGGGATCCAGAGAGCTATGTAGATCTGCAAATGAGTGAGGTCATCTCCTCCCCTTCTGACCAGGTGAGTAAACTGGATGGGACATCTTCTCCACATTGTACTGATGCATGAAGAATGGTAAATGTTTCTCCTATATAATGGGATGAAATTGGAGTTGCGGAGGTAGTGTGGTGTCAGTAGGTGTGATGTCCATCAGGAACAGGACGTGCAGGTGGCATTCCCAGGATGCTGACTGGGCTGGGTGCAGAGTGACAGACCCAAGATGCTTGGTGAAAGTTGTTAGTGATGTTGTGGTAATGTCATTTGAATAGTAATCCAAAACTCCAGGCTAATATTTTAAGGACATGGGTTCGAATCCTATCATGGCAGGTGGTAGAACTTGAATTTAATAAAATCTGGAATTTAAAAAAAATACGGTGATGTGAAACAACTGTTAATCATTGCAAATAGCCATCTGGTTACTAACGTTCGAAATCTGTCATCCTTGCCTAGTGCCTGGAGACCCGTAGCAATGTGATGGATGCTTAACTTCCTTCTGAAAAAGCTGAGCAAGCCACTTAGTTCACATTCAATCAGGGATAGGTAACAAATGCTGTTCTTCCGTCCCATGAACATGTTGAAAAGAAAATGTAAGGTAATATAGCAATTTTGATTTTAGTGAATTGTCTTGGTTTAGACAAATCCTCATATAACCCTACTGCAACATCCCCCTGCCTTCGCTGGCAGGTCATCAGGGCACCGTTCGGTAAAGTGTGAAACAACTTGAGTTATCAATTGGTTGTGAGTTGCCTGTTCGAGCTGAGGCCTTGTGAATGGATAGAGATAAACAGATACAGTTCATTATCTTTGCTATCTGTGACTTACAGCCAGTACAGTCTAACACATGGCTAGACGGTTTGGGACAGGCCTGGCACAGCTGTCAAATTGACCTCATTAGTTATTGAAATTAACCCCAGTTCACTAACTTAGCTGAGCACGAAACATGGGAAAAGCTAGGTATCCTATTGCTAATTTGTGACTTCAGTGTGGAGGCTGCATGCACAGTATATTCTCTACACGATCGCTGGTGTTAATCTTTGACCATTGCTGTGTAAAGTACCACATGATCCTGCAATGCATCTGTGTAACAGATCTGCTGCTCCTTGTCTCTGACTTAGCAGTGTGATCATGAACAAGTTCAGACTTGATAAGAGGTATGGCTCTGCAGTCAGTCTAAAGCTGATGATTAATAGTCGATGACTGCCTTTGCCTTTGCTTTCTGGAACAGAAGGTTCTAGATGTTTCCATGGCACCAGGCACCAGCACAGGGCTGAGGCTCAATTTGAATTCACATTAAACCAGACTCCTACATTCACCCCAAGATTGCTTTGTCCTGGCTTCCTGCTGGAGACATTTGTGACAAAAGCAAAGCTTATTTGTGAATTGCAAGCTTTCAACAGGCAAATGTTTCTCCCCACCCCTGCACACTTCACAGGTGACACAAGCAGGGGATAAGTCAAATACTGCTGCAGGCCCATTTGGAGAGAAATCCGCACCAAAACCCAAAGCACGCATCTCTGACTTGTGTGGTTTTGGTGGACTTGGGTGATCAACTTGATTCTTTGGTAGAAAGACCTGTGATTCTAATTGGAAATCCAATCTGAAGCAACTCATTTGATCTCCTCTGCCCACATTCACATTGGGAAAGCCTCTGCGATTTCACAGTTCTCATGCTTCAACCTATACAGGAATTCAAAGTGGAGAGGAAAAAATGACAATGTAAAAGAGGGAAATATGTAGAAAGAAATGACAATGCACGCAATGGGGAAGATAGGTTAAACTAGTTGAGAAGATAAGGATGGGCAAAAATGCTGAAAGGGAAGGAATTGGCAAAATATCGAGTGCAATGGGACTTCTCTCTTTCTGCTGAAGTTATTATCAGTATACAATATTTCTTTTTGTGGCTTCTGCCCTGCAGCGCCTGTTGTTGGCATCTACTTTGTATAATTGCCAATTAATCCCTCCATTCAAACACATTGCCTGTAAAATTGGTGCTGCCCCCCAAGTTGCTGAGCTTTGTATACATTTTTTCTGTGCTTGCATGGAGGGTCTCTTCCAATTATAGCCAAAGTTTTCAGGTGACTAGCATTTTGTTACAGTTTATTGTTCTGGAAATTTATTGTCAGCATCTTCTGTGCCTGTTTCTTTTATGCACTTTTATAGGACATTAAAAGTTGAAAAGCTTGTCCAAGTTGCAAGTTCTTGAACATGCTGTACCTGATGGTTTGATGAATATAACTTTAATTTCTGTCCTTAAAGAACTATCTGAGTTCAGCACTTGGGGCCCTGATTCTGTGTGTATATTCTAGATTAGATTAGATTCCCTACAGTGTAGAAACAGGCCCTTCTGCTCAACAAGCCCACACTGCCCCTCGGACCAACCCACCCAGACCCATCCCCCTATAACCCGCACACCCCTGAACACTACGGGCAATTTAGCACGGCCGATCCACCTAGCCTGCACGTCTTTGGACTGTAGGAGGAACCCGGAGAAAACCCACGCAGACACTGGGAGAATGTGCAAACTCTGCACAGACAGTTACCCGAGGCTGGAATCGAACCCGGTGAGGCTGCAGTGCTAACCACTGAGCCACTGTGCTGCCCACTTCTAGTATTGAAAGGAAATTTTACAACTTGACATGCCCAGAATTGCAGTGTTTTGAACAGTGTTTTTTTCTTGTTCACTGACTGAGATGATCTTCGCTGGAATATTTCGAAGGGTAGTGATAGGCTGCTCTCTTTTGAGTGCCCTAAGTCATGGCACAATGTCTACTGCAGCTTTTTATTTTAAAGATTGGATCAAATTCAATAGTTTGTCAGTTTACTTATTTTGTCTGCAGTACTGATTTGAGACCAGGATAAGATTCTAGAGAGTCATTGTGATTTGTTTTGATTAAATCAGACCCCTTATTCCATGTTTAATGTTCCTATGACATGTCCTGTCTGCTGTTTGGGTGTGTGTTTGTGTGCATGGTTTTGGTGTGGTTTCATAGTTCAACAGGTAATTGGTCTGAAACATGCTCTGAATGTTGTTGCTTCAGACACCTTCAGATTTCAGGACAGTGAGTGTGAAATTGTGCATGATAGGCATTTTGCAATGGAGGTGGTGGCTCCTGTTGATTTTTGTCCTGGAGAAGTTGACTATTTTTGTCATCCTGTAGGTCTGTAATTTTTATTATTTATTTTGTGGGTTGTGGGCATCACTGGCTGGCCAGCATTTATTACCTGTCGTTAGTTGCCCTTGAGAAGGTGGTGGTGAGCTGCCTTCCTGAACCACTGCAGTCCACCTGCTGTGAGTTGACCCACAATGCCCTTAGGGAGGGAATTCCAGGATTTTGACCCAGCGACAGTGAGGGAATGTCAATATATTTCCTTGTTGGGATGGTGAGTAGCTTGGATAGGAACCTGAAGTGGTGACTTTCCCATATTTTGCTGCCCTTGGACTAGATTTCCTAGCTTTTTTTAAAGCATTTAGAATTGGGAGAATTCAACTGCAGAAAAATTACTCCTTTTAATATCTCTTTATTTGTATAATAAAATATTTGGTTTTGCAATTAATCGTTTGTATAGAAAGCAGAAATTCCAAGCCTATTCTTAGCTCATGCAGTTTGTGCATCTTTTCCCATCCTGTAGTAACAGTAATCTGTAGTTGGAAGTAAGAAGCTCTGGATATTTAATCTGGTGGAACAAGGCTTGATAATGCGATGCACTGTGTTCCCGCTGTCTGATAACTTTCCAAAATGTTCACATTTCACTTGGCAGAAGTACGTTAGGATCCTGACACAGATCTGAGGGTGTCTTTCTGTGATGTAATGCTTTTATTCCAGTCTGGAACTTGCATATTTCTGGTTTTATGTAGGCAGAAGAGGAAAATGTTGATGACATTTTAAAGACAGTGTCTTCTGCCAGTGTAAATCGCATCAGATCAAAATGGAAATACTGAGGGAGTTGGAGCTGTCTCAACTCCGGGGTCACAGAACTGATCAAATCCATTTAGTGTTAGTTTTAGGATGCTTTCCCTGTTGGTTGTCTCTAATCTCTCAAACAGTAACTTAGTGTTTGTGTACATCTTAAATAATTATACAGTGGATTTGATTTAATAAAACTTCCCAAGATGCATGACAGAAGTATCTTCAGACAAATTTGACATTGAACAATACAAGAAAATGTTCAGCTAAGTGACCAATAGCTTAGTGAAAGAGGTAAAATTACCAGGGCAGTATATCTACTTCCTTCCTCCCAGTCATTAATATGTTAACAGTTACAGTCCCAGCACTCATTTGGGTGGAACTCCACAGGTCAGCAACCTGAAAAAGCTGCCCATTAAGAATTCTCTCCCTGCACCAATGTATTACCTCCAACTCCATAGGCTCTCTTGACATAATTTTCCTTTCACAAGTCCACAATGACTCTACTTGATCTGGTTTCCAGGTATTTGCCAGGATCACAGTGAAACCATGTGGGATGGAATGACTTGATAATTTTATTCCTAACTTTCCCTTTCCCTTCCTTAGGAGATTCTGCCCTTAGTGATGTGACTGAGAGAAGGAACCTGGCAGTTCTGAACCCTACTTCTTCCTGTGTATGTTTGTTTCGGCCAGACTTTTTTGTGTGAGGAATTGGGTAGAGTTTCTGCTTGGCTCCATTCTTATCCAGGAATGGCTTCTAATTGTTATTAATGATTGGTACATGGAATAATCAATAGTAGCCTTTATAAATAAAAGGCAAAAACTACAAAGGAGATAATAAAATGTGAGGCTGGATGAACACAGCAGGCCAAGCAGCATCTCAGGAGCACAAAAGCTGACGTTTCGGGCCTAGACCCTTCATCAGAGAGGGGGATGGGGGGAGGGAACTGGAATAAATAGGGAGAGAGGGGGAGGCGGACCGAAGATGGAGAGCAAAGAAGATAGGTGGAGAGGGTGTAGGTGGGGAGGTAGGGAGGGGATAGGTCAGTCCAGGGAAGACGGACAGGTCAAGGAGGTGGGATGAGGTTAGTAGGTAGCTGGGGGTGCGGCTGGGGGTGGGAGGAAGGGATGGGTGAGAGGAAGAACCGGTTAGGGAGGCAGAGACAGGTTGGACTGGTTTTGGGATGCAGTGGGTGGGGGGGAAGAGCTGGGCTGGTTGTGTGGTGCAGTGGGGGGAGGGGATGAACTGGGCTGGTTTAGGGATGCAGTGGGGGAAGGGGAGATTTTGAAACTGGTGAAGTCCACATTGATACCATATGGCTGCAGGGTTCCCAGGCGGAATATGAGTTGCTGTTCCTGCAACCTTCGGGTGGCATCATTGTGGCAGTGCAGGAGGCCCATGATGGACATGTCATCAAGAGAATGGGAGGGGGAGTGGAAATGGTTTGCGACTGGGAGGTGCAGTTGTTTGTTGCGAACTGAGCGGAGGTGTTCTGCAAAGCGGTCCCCAAGCCTCCGCTTGGTTTCCCCAATGTAGAGAAAGCCGCACCGGGTACAGTGGATGCAGTATACCACATTGGCAGATGTGCAGGTGAACCTCTGCTTAATGTGGAATGTCATCTTGGGGCCTGGGATGGGGGTGAGGGAGGAGGTGTGGGGACAAGTGTAGCATTTCCTGCGGTTGCAGGGGAAGGTGCCGGGTGTGGTGGGGTTGGAGGGCAGTGTGGAGCGAACAAGGGAGTCACGGAGAGAGTGGTCTCTCCGGAAAGCAGACAGGGGTGGGGATGGAAAAATGTCTTGGGTGGTGGGGTCGGATTGTAAATGGCGGAAGTGTCGGAGGATAATGCGTTGTATCCGGAGGTTGGTAGGGTGGTGTGTGAGAACGAGGGGGATCCTCTTGGGGCGGTTGTGGCGGGGGCGGGGTGTGAGGGATGTGTCGCGGGAAATGCGGGAGACGCGGTCAAGGGCGTTCTCAATCACCGTGGGGGGGAAGTTGCGGTCCTTAAAGAACTTGGACATCTGGGATGTGCGGGAGTGGAATGTCTTATCGTGGGAGCAGATGCGGCGGAGGCGGAGGAATTGGGAATAGGGGATGGAGTTTTTGCAGGAGGGTGGGTGGGAGGAGGTGTATTCTAGGTAGCTGTGGGAGTCGGTGGGCTTGAAATGGACATCAGTTACAAGCTGGTTGCCTGAGATGGAGACTGAGAGGTCCAGGAAGGTGAGGGATGTGCTGGAGATGGCCCAGGTGAACTGAAGGTTGGGGTGGAAGGTGTTGGTGAAGTGGATGAACTGTTGAGCCTGTTTTACTGCAGATGTGCAAATCCCTGGTTAGAACACACATTGAGTTCTGCATGTGCTTTGGGTGGCCACGCCTTTGAAAGGATATGCTTGTCTTTAGAAGTTCAACACAGAATGTGCCAAATATTACCAGTGCTCCAAGCGTTAGATTTTGAGGAGAGATGATGTCAACTAGATTTGTAATTGCTGTAATTTTTTTAAGGAAGGGTGGTTTGAAACTTAATGATTTCAAAAAGAATTGACGAGATCTGGAGACAAGGGTTTTCCCCTGGCTTGAATGCTGATATGCTTTTAAAATCACACTGTGCAGGTCAAGAGAGAAGATGTCAAATGCTTTAAGAAAGCGGTGAGAGCAGTGTTTAACTATCTAGCATTAAAAGCAGTTGATGTAAGCTCAAAAAATAGCTTTCATCCATGATTTAATATATTTCTGCTGTGTGAAAATATTAAAAAGTGTCCTCCAAAGCAGAGTGTTGCAATAGATTTCCAATGTCGTGGGTTTGGGGGGAGGTTATTGGTCAAGAGTGGGCTGATGGTAGTCCTGTGAATCACGCATGTGTCAGTGTTTGTCAGGAACCAAATGCTGGTGTCGGTCTCAAGTCAGGGTGGAAGAGCCCAGATTCGGGCCCATGGCTGTTATCAGACTTAGGAACAGACCTCTCAATGTATTGGAGTTGATCCTTCTCAGCACCCTCTGTAGCTGTAACACTATATATTCTGCATTCTGTACTTAGGTAAAGTGTGATTTATCTGGTCAATGCACAAAACAATAGTTTTCACTGTGTATCAGTGTGTGAAGATAAATAAACAAAATCAAACATGAGAAGGAACGTGGCACTAATTAACTGGTTAGAAGCAAGGTTGAGGAATTCTTGGGGTGATACTGAATGTGGAAAGTTAAGGATAGAATATAAGATTAACATATTAATCTGAGGAAAAATATCTGATTCCATGGATAACAGATGAAAGTAAAACTGAGTTTTGAAAGGGAAATGCATGGTTTAAAAATAGGCTTAACAAATAAAGAAAATTGTGGAGTGTTGAAATTATACTGGTAACGTGGAAAGGAATATTAAAAGGGAAAATGAAAGCTTGTATTAGCTAATGTAAAATGAAATAGTCAAGTTTCTACATCAACGTGTTATTGAACATATGGGAACAATTAGGAGTGAATGCTGGAGTAAATCTATGGAGGATGAAGCAATGGAAAGTATATTAAATATTTAAGTGATTTTTCACAAACTGGTGCAAGTGGGGACCTCCTGAAAATAAACTGTAAAAATGGACTATGCTTTTTTTTAATGGGGGTGGGTGAGGTGGGGAAAAAAACATGTGCAACTTAGATGTTACTGGGCCCTGATGACTGCACTTTGGCTTGGGAGAGAAGCCAAATAGGAGATGAAAGGCGTTTTGCTTTTAGTGTTGTTTTACATTATGCCTAAATATGGAAAATATGTTTGCACTAGAGACCAACCCGTGTTAACATTTTGGTTCAAGTGAGGAATGTTGGAATAAATCATATAAACCACACACCAGTTAATCAAACGCCAACATTGGGCAAAAACAGAAAATGCTGCAGGAACTCAGTGGGTCTGACAGCATCAATGGAGTGAAAGCAGAGTTAACGTTTCAAGTTCATTGAGTTTTTCCTGCAATTTCAGTTTTTGTTTCAGATTCCCAGCATTGGCAGTTCTTTGTTTTAATTTACTTGTCAACTTCGCAAGCTGTTAGAACCTATAGTTTGAGATTGACCATAACATTTCCCACTCAATATTTAATAAGTTTATCAAAGACTAACAGCAGGGATTTGTTCCAGGAAAGTTGCTTTTGGCAGATTTTGAGAATACTTGAAGAGTTGAATAATTTAGAAAGATGATGCAAATGCAATAGATGGCAAGCATCTGGATGTTTGGAAGATGTTCACTCAGGTGTTTCACTAAATGCCTGATTTTTTTTTTCAGCACAAGTAGAAATTTAGTGAACTGGCCAAATACAGAATTTATGCAATAAGTATGCTGAAATGAAACATGCCAAAATATGTTGTAGCAGCTGGAAACTAAACAGGAATTTCTGGAAAATCTCAACAGGTCTGGCAGCATCTGTGAAGAAAAAAAGAGTTAAGGTTTCGGGTCTGGTCTGAGGAATGGTCACTGGACCCAAAACGTTAATTCTGTTCATTTTTCCCTTCACAGATGCCACCAGACCTACTGAGCTTTTCCAGCAATTTGTTTTGTTTCCGGATTTATAGCATCCACAGTTCTTTTGGTTTTTAATGTGCAGCAACTGGAAGTTTGAACTATTCTGGCAGAAAGTCACTGAACTGAAACAGCCTTTGTATGAAGATTCTGCTGGATCTACTGAATGTTTTCAATGTCTTGTGTTTATTTGGATAAATAGATGTGACGAATGCTGAAACCCCACAGGCCAGGGCTGGCCCCACTATTATTTACCTCGTGATTTGGTAAGACTTTCTCAATTTGCTGATAGTGCAAAAGTAGGTGGTTTAGCAAGCTGTGAGAAAGTTTGTAAATGATGTCAGGACGGTGGGTGGGGGGTGCAATTTAATGTAGATTAAGTGTGAGGTAAGGCCTTTTGGCAGCAAGTCATGGAATGGGAGTATACATTTCAAGGCAAAAGGTGTGGATGATCAGGGAGCCTTGGAGTGTATTGTTGAGGGTGGTGGGGAGCTGGTGTTGGGACTTGAGTGCACAAAGCATTGCAAGTATTGGACAGGTTTGCAAATATCTCAAGAATATTCAGCCAGGTTTCTGATGTTGAGTCAGTTTGAAAGCAGCTTGATCACTAGCACTGGTTTGGTTTTGAGTTTCTGTCATTGTTAGTAAGCAACAGGCCCTGCTTTAGGCTGGCAACATCAGTGTTGTACAAAAGCTGATTTCCTTGCAAAGCTTGAAAGGATAGTCACATAGGAATCCAGATGTAGGCCCTGGAACTGTAAAGGGATGTTAGCAATTGTATTGCCATCATTAAAACCAGGACCATACCAGGTTACTAATTTGAAGTGCTTCTGTAATCTGGTAATGATTTAACTTCTATTTCTGAACAAGTTTGTTTTCTGTTTTATTGGACAATGTACATGAGCTTTGACTTCACATGGGGTGATTCCATTAGGAGGGCATGGGGACATTGCTGTAGTAATTCCGGTTTCTTCGTGGGGCAGATCACATGGCTTCAGAAGATCCAAGACCACAAGCCATTCAACTGTAGCATCCTGTAGTTCAGAGGAAGACTTCATACCCAAAATATGAACATTGATTCTGCCTGCCAATGCTGCTTGTCCTGTTCCATATTTCCAGCATTTATCTCAACCATACAGTGGAATCTGACAATCTTCTCACTTCCTGTTTCTAGGCAAGAAAGCTTCCCAGATCTCCTGTCCAGCAGGGAACTTGCTTCGTCACTCAAAACCTCAAGATGATCAGCTGTCTGCAGGAAGACAAAGTGAGGTTACAGGAGGAGCTGAGTGTGACTGAGCCTCGAGGGCAGGCTCTGGGCAGCAGTCCACAATCACAGGTATTCTGGTTATGTGCAGACGGTGAGCTAGACTGTAGGGTGCGGGACCCCAGCTGTAATGCTGGGCCTGACGAGATGATATTTAATCTGCTGTTGTTTGCTAGCTACTGAAGTAATGTCATGCAGGACTTCAGCTAATGCCCGCAGCTCCAAAGGGATGGCTTTGAAATTCTTGCCCATGGCTGGCAAGTGTCAGTGTTGTGCGGTACTTGCTAGATGTAGTGTTTCCGTTCAGAACCTCGCAATGAGCCTCCAGTAGTTCTCAGTGCACCTGTTACCCATCTCTTTGCCTCTTGTAAGTGACAGGCAATAGATGAAGTTTTTTGACGCGTATGTGCTTCTAACCCCTGGTGTTGTGCCCACAGCTCGAGGGGCTTGAAGTGAAGCTGTCTGACCAGACGCAGGAACTGAACAAACTGTGCTCTGAGCTGGTGAGAGTCCTGTATTGTTACCATGAGCAGACACTTGCTAAAAATTTACTTCCTCGGGGTAATTAGAAGTCATTGCCCATCTCTCTTGACAGGGCACAACCGACCTGGAGAAACATTTAGAAATCCTGGTCCTGGAGAATGATCGACTGAAGCAGGAATTAAATGGCTGTCAGCTCCAGCTCCAGCAGCTCCAGAATTCTCTGTCTGGGTGCACTAACTGTGAGCACAGCAAGGTAAGAGAGCGCTCGCGTTTGACGGCATCCTCTGTGACCTCCGGCTTCCCAAAAAGTGCTTCACAGTTAGTTATTTCAAAGTGTGGTCACTTTGTGGGAAGTGAGGCAGGCAATTTGTGCGCAGCAAGCTCCTAAAAACTGCAATGTGGTAATGACCAGAACGCGCACTCTTTGTCATTGCCCGTTAAAGTGTAAACATTATCTGAGAAACCAAAGCGGGCAGCCTGCTCCTCTTTGTAAAGTGCTGGAGGATATTTTGCATTCTGCCGAGCAGGCAGGGTCCTGATTTAATGTCCATTGTGAAACCTCTGCAGGGCAGCACTCCTGCAGTACTCGGTCGGCCTCAAATGCTGGTTTTATTATCAGTGAGCCCTAGCTCATTGATGGCAGAGTATGCCAGGCTGGATGCCAGATTTATCTTGAATAATCCTGTCTGGTATGAGGCACAGAACCCATTAACTCGATCACTTGGGCTGTATAGAGATGTTTATTTTAAATTCATTCTCAGCTTGTGGATTTTTTTTTAGTCTCATCCTTGGGATAGGCGGGGGGGGCACCACTGGCTGGGCCAGCTCTTATTGCCCATCCCTAATTGAGTCAGCCACATTGTTGTGGGTCTGGAGGTACATGTAGGCCAGACCAGGTTATGGCAGCAAGTTTCCTAAGATGTGCATAAATAAGATGGGTTTTAGTAGATGGGTTCTACCAGCTATTGGCACCAGTTTGATGGTTATTAACCCATGTTGCTGGCAAAGCTGACCTCCCTATACCAAGTTGCCCTTGTGGTGGGGAGCTGCTTTGGCTATTCCAACCTTCAGGTGAATCTGTTCCCACAGTGCTGTTGGGAAAGTGATGAGGAGAATGGTGAGGAAATGCTCTTCCCTTGTTCTCTTACAGTGTACTTTGCACAAATTTACTGGAAAAGTATGCTGCACTTTTTTTTAAAAACTTATTCCCAACTCATAGGCCGCAACTCAATATTTTGTCCTGAGAAGAGAATTATATAGATGCGTAGCAATCAAACAGGCAGTTCAGTCCTGCAAATGCACACTTGAGCTTCCTCTGGTCTAAATCTATCATAATCCTGCTCCCTCAAATGATTTTCAACTTGCCCTTAAATGCGTCAATGCTATTTACTGCAAAATGATGGCAAATTCCACATTCTCAATATC
The DNA here is from genome assembly GCF_030684315.1 of Stegostoma tigrinum. Lineage (NCBI taxonomy): Eukaryota > Metazoa > Chordata > Chondrichthyes > Orectolobiformes > Stegostomatidae > Stegostoma > Stegostoma tigrinum. Next base: position 11,071,443 of record NC_081369.1, on the reverse strand, counting down.
TTTTTTTTGTTTGAAGGGATTTCTTCTGAATTCCTAATTTCTTATTGCCTGTCTTATATTGACAGCCTTTAGTTATACTCTTTTCTGCAAGTAAAAGTGTTCTCTCTATCCTTTTTATATTAAAACTTTTCAGAATTTTAAAGACTTCTATTAGATCACTTCACAACCTTGTTTCTTTTAATACAGAAAACAGCTAGCCTTTCAATCCTTTCCTGAACTGTATACCCATCCATTTCTTGTCATGCTTGTAAATCTTCTCTGACCCCTCCAGTACCCCTACATCCATTTTATAAATATGACCAGAAACTATACACAGTACATGAAGTGTGGTCTAAGGTTTAGACGTCTAGCATAATGGTAATAATTAACAATTTTATAATGCAATTGTACCCATTTCCCTGACTCACCTCTGTTACTGTTATAGTAGTACTAAGGTGGGACTTCGAGGAAAAACTAGCCTGTCAGTGCTAATAGAACAATGATGATTATCTAATCTTAGCAGGCAATTTGAGAATGGTTTTCCTGGGGGATTTGCATAATATCCAAATTGATTTGGAAGCAGTCTTTGTTAACTTATTTTTCTGTTTTTAATCAAATTACTACTAATCTATTAAAATATGGGAACATAGAACATTACAGCACAGTACAGGCCCTTCGGCCCTCGATGTTGTGCCGACCTGTCATACCGATCTCAAGCCCATCTAACCTACACTGTTCTATGTATATCCATATGCTTGTCCAATAACGACTTAAATGTACCTAAAGTTGGCGAATCTACTACCGTTGCAGGCAAAGGGTTCCATTCCCTTACTACCCTGAGTAAAGAAACTACCTCTGAAATCTGTCCTATATCTTTCACGCCTCAATTTAAAGCTATGCCCCCTCGTGCTTGCCGTCACCATCCTAGGAAAAAGGCTCTCCCTATCCACCCTATCTAACCCTCTGATTATTTTATATGTTTCAATTAAGTCACCTCTCAACCACCTTCTCTAATGAAAACAGCCTCAAGTCCCTCAGTCTTTCCTTGTAAGACCTTCCCTCCATACCAGGCAACATCCTAGTAAATCTCCTCTGCACCCTTTCCAAAGCTTCCACATCCTTCTTATAATACGGTGACCAGAACTGTACGCAGTACTCCAAGTGCGGCCGCACCAGAGTTTTGTACAGCTTCACCGTAACCTCTTGGTTCCGGAACTCGATCCCTCTATTAATAAAAGCTAAAACACTGTATGCCACCTTAACAGCCCTGTCAACCTGTGTGGGCAACTTTCAAGGATCTGTGTACATGGACACCGAGATCTCTCTGCTCATCTACACTGCTCAGAATCTTGCCATTAGCCCTGTACTTTGCCTTCTGGTTACTCCTACCAAAGTGCATCACCTCACACTTGTCTGCATTAAACTCCATTTGCCACCTCTCAGCCCAGCTCTGCAGCTTATCTATGTCTCTCTGCAACTACAGCATCCTTCGTCACTATCCACAACTCCACCGACCTTAGTGTCGTCTGCAAATTTGCTAACCCATCCTTCTACGCCCTCATCCAGGTCATTTATAAAAATGACAAACAGCAGTGGACCCAACACTGACCCTTGCGGTACACCATAAGTAACTGGTCTCCAGGATGAACACTTCCCATGAACTACCACCCTCTGTCTTCTTTCAGCAAGCCAATTTCCGATCCAAACTGCTATATCTCCCACAACTCCATTTCTCCGCATTTTGTACAATAGTCTATTGTGGGGAACCTTATCGAACGCCTTGCTGAAATCCATATACACCACATCAACCAGTTTACTCTCATCTACCTAACGAGTTTTGAGAAGATTTGTAGCTCAGGTTGAGGTTCTGGATGGGAATTTGTTTGCTGAGCTGGAAGGTTCGTTTTCAGACGTTTCGTCACCATTCTAGGTAACATCATCAGTGAGCCTCCGACGAAGCGCTGGTGTTATGTCCCGCTTTCTATTTATCTGTTTAGGTTTCCTTGGGTTGGTGATGTCATTTCCTGTGTTGGTGATGTCATTTTCTGTTCTTTTTCCCAGGGGATGGTAGATTGGCTCCAAATCAATGTGTTTGTTGATGGAGTTCCGGTCGTAATGCCATGCTTCTAGGAATTCTCGTGCGTGTCTCTGTTTGGCTTGTCCTAGGATGGATGTGTTGTCCCAATCAAAGTGGTGTCCTTCCTCATCTGTGTGTAAGGATACGAGTGATAGTGGGTCATGTCGTTTTGTGGCTAGTTGATGTTCATGTATCCTGGTGGCTAGCTTTCTACCAGTTTGTCCAATGTAGTGTTTGTCACAGTTCTTGCAAGGTATTTTGTAGATGACGTTCGTTTTATTTGTTGTCTGTGTAGGGTCTTTTAAGTTCATTAGCTGCTGTTTTAGTGTGTTGGTGAGTTTGTGGGCTACCCTGATGCCAAGAGGTCTGAGTAGTCTGGCAGTCATTTCGGAAATGTCTTTGATGTAGGGGACAGTGGTTATGGTTTCTGAGCCCGTTTTGTCTGTTTGGGTTTAGTAGTTCTTGACCATCCCAACACCCATAAACGAAGCTGCATTAGAACATTACTCCAACGAGCCACCACACACTGCAGCACAGAGGAACTACGCAGAGCAGAGGAAAATCACCTATACAGCGTATTCAAAAAGAATGGGTACCCTATGAACACAGTCCGCCGATTCCTCAGCAATAAACCCAAACAAACAGACAAAACGGGCTCAGAAACCATAACCACTCTCCCCTACATCAAAGACATTTCCAAAATGACTGCCAGACTACTCGGACCCCTTGGCATCAGGGTAGCCCACAAACTCACCAACACCCTAAAACAGCAGCTAATGAACTTAAAAGACCCTATACAGACAACAAGTAAAACGAATGTCATCTACAAAATATCTTGCAAGAACTGTGACAAACACTACATTGGACAAACTGGTAGAAAGCTAGCCACCAGGATACATGAACATCAACTAGCCACAAAACGACATGACCCACTATCACTCGTATCCTTACATACAGATGAGGAAGGACACCAGTTTGATTGGGACTTCACATCCATCCTAGGACAAGCCAAACAGAGACACGCACGAGAATTCCTAGAAGCATGGCATTCCAACTGGAACTCCATCAACAAACACATTGATTTGGAGCCAATCTACCATCCCCTGGGAAAAAGAACAGGAAATGACATCACCAATGCAGGAAATGACATCACCTACCCAGATAAATAGAAAGCGAGACATAACACCAGCGCTTCATCGGAGGCTCACTGATGATGTTACCTAGAATGGTGACGAAACGTCTGAAAACGAACCTTCCAGCTCAGCAAGCAAACTCACATCCAGAATCTCATCTACCTGTTTGGTCACCTTCTCTCAGAACTCAGTAAGATTTATGAGGCACGACCTTCCCTTCGCAAAACTGTGCTGACTATCCCTAATCAATTTATTCTTTTCTGGATGATTATAAATCCTATCCCTTATAACCTTTTCCAACACTTTACCAACAACTGAGGTAAGGCTCACTGGTCTATAATTACCAGGGTTGTCTCTACTCCCCTTCTTGAACAGGGGAACCACACTTGCTATCCTCCAGTCATCTGGCACTATTCCTGTAGACAATGACGAGTTGAAGATCGATGCCAAAGGCTCGGCAATCTCCTCTCTGGCTTCCCAGAGGATCCGAGGATAAATCCCATCTGGCCTAGGGGACTTATCTATCTTCACCCTCTGTAGGACTTCTAATACCTCTTCCTTGTGAACCTCAATCCACCTAGTCTAGTAGCCTGTATCTCAGTATTCTCCTCGACAACATTGTCGTTTTCTAGAGTGAATACTGTTGAAAAACATTTTTAGTGCTTCCCCTATCTCATCTGACTCCACACACAACTTCCCACCACTATCCTTGATTGGGCCTAATCTTACTTTCGTCATTCTTTTATTCCTTAAATACCTATAAAAAGCCTTAGGGTTTACCCTGATCCTATCCACCAACAACTTCTCATGTCTCCTCCTGGCTCTTCTGAGCTCTCTGTTTTTAGGTCTTTCCTGGCTACCTCGTAGCCCTCAAGTGCCCGAACTGAGCCTTCACATCTCATCCTAACATAAGCCGCCTTCTTCCTCTTGACCAGAGATTCCACTTCCTTCGTAAACCACAGCTCCCGCACTCTACAGCTTCCTCCCTGCCTGACAGGTGCATACTTACTAGGACACACAGGAGCTTTTCCTTGAATAAGCTCCACATTTCTACTGTGCCCATCCCTTGCAGTTTCCTTCCCCATTCTATGCTCCCTAAATCTTGCCTAATCTCATCGTAATTGCCTTTCCCCCAGCTATAACTCTTGCCCAGTGGTATACACCTATCCCTTTCCATCACTAAAGTAAACATAACAGAATTGTGATCGCTATCACCAAAGTGCTCACCTACTTCCAAATCTAACACCTGGCCAGGCTCATTACCCAGTACCAAATCTAATGTGGCTTTGCCCCTTGTTGGCCTGTCTACATACTGTGTCAGGAAGCCCTCCTGCACACACTGGACAAAAACTGACCCATCTATAGCACTCGAACTATAGTGTTCCCAGTCAATATTTGGAAAGTCGAAGTCCCCCATGACAACTACCCTGTCTCTCTCAATCCTATCGAGAATCATCTTTGCTATCCTTTCCTCTACATCTCTGGAACTATTCGGAGGCCTATAGAAAACTCCCAACAGGGTGACCTCTCCTTTCCTGTTTCTAACCTCAGCCCATACTACCTCAGTTGGCGAGTCCCCAAACATCTTTTCTGCAACTGTAATACTGTCCTTGACCAAGAGAGAAAAAGTAATGCTTGAACTGCTAGAGCATCATTGTTCTTTTGCAAACATGTGTATTGGCCTGAAATCAGACTAAATGAAGGGATTAAGCATGTTGAAAGTGCTTGGGTGGAGCTTGAGAAACAAGAAGTGAATAGAGAAAATTTGCTAAGCGTATCAAGTTTCTGAAATTTATAGCTGCCTTGCACTGCAGATCTCAAATCCACCACTCTGCCCAGTCTGGTCTAATTCAACTCTCGTACCTTGTATTGGGAAATAAGCCAACATTTTCAAAAAGATGTTAGGTACGGACCAAGTCCTGACCATTGTCTTTCATCATTCAGTCCTGGCCAAGCACCTAATGGCCGAATGCAGAATTATCTATAGCAGAGATTCTGTTCACTAGCCCAGTGAAGGGGTAATCAAAAGGGAAGAGCCTTTTACCCTAGCACATCGATGCTTGCATCCCTCACGTGGGTCTAGATATGACGTGGAAACTGATCCTACTATCCTCTCCTGGCTACACGTTTGCGCTCACACCAAGGATTGCTGATTAGCAGAAACTTCATTTTAATTAATCAACTAACCAAGATCAGGGTTCTGAAGCAAGTTTTAGCATCTCTATTGTCATTGGCTATCTTACTGCAACCATAAATCAACTTCAGAAACCTTATGATCTTTATTTGTGAGGAAAATCATTTTCACCCCAGGAGTGCGTGGGAGATCATGCCTGTCAAATTTGTTAGACTTCTTTTGAAGTGACCAGGTAGATTGTTAAGGGCAGGGCGTAGGTGTAGTCTATATGGATTTCAGTAAGGCCTCTGATAACGTTCCATATGGTAGACTGCTCTGGAAGTTTAGATCATGTGGAATCCAGGGAAACCTGGTAGGTTGGATACACCGTTAGCTCGCTGGTAGGAAGCGGTGAGTAGTTGTGGAAGTGTGCTTGTTGGACTGGAGGCCTGTGTCTAAGTGGTGTGCCTCTGGTCAGTGCTGGGCCCATTGCTGTTTGTTGTCTAAATCAACGATCTGGAAGAGAATGTACAAGCACGCTTAGTAAATTTGCAGATTACGCTAAAATAGGCGGGATCGTGGACAGGAGAAAGGTTATCAGAAATTTCCACAGGATTTTGATCAGTGAGTGGGTATAGAAAGGGAAAATGGAGTTTAATATAGCTAAGTGTGCGGTGCTGCATTTTGGAAAGCCAAATAAAGGTAAGAGTTTCAAGGTGAATGGTAGGGCCTTAAGGAGTGTCGTGGAACATAGGGACATTGAAGTTCAGGTGCATGGTTCTCTGATAGTGGAGTCACAGGTAGACAGGGCAGTGGAGAAGGCTTTTGGCACACTGGCCTTCACCAGTCAGGGCATTGAATATAGAATTTGGGAAGTTATGTTGCAGTTGTACAGGACATTGGTGAGGCTGCATTTGGAGTATTGTGTTCAGTTTTGGTCACCTTGCTACAGGAAGGATGTTGTTAAACTGGAAAGAGTGCAGAAGAAATTTTCCCGGACTGTAGGGACGCATTTATAGAGAGAGGTTGGACAAGCCAGGACTTTTTTCTTGAGAGCATAGGTGACTGACTGGGGAGCTTATGGAAGTGTATAAGATCATGAGAGGCGTGGACAGGGTGAATCCACTCAGTCCTTTTCTCAGGGTTGGCAAATTGAGGACTAGAGGACATCAGTTAACGTAAGAGGGGAACGAATACATTGGGAACCTGAGGGGCAACTTTTTGTTTACACAGAGGGTGGTATGTGTATGGAATGAGCTGCCAATGGAAGTGGCTGAGGTGGGTACCTTAACAACATTTAAAAAGGCATTTGGACAAAGACATGGATGGGAAATGTTTAGAAGGATATGGTCCAAGTGCAGGGAAATAAGATAGCGTGGGTGGACATTTTTGGTTGGCCTGGACCAGTTTGAGCCAAAGGGCCTGTCAAAAATAAAGTGGTGGGATTCTAGAAGTTGCTGCCTGAAAGGGTGGTAGAGACAGAAACCCTAAGCATTCGAGGAGTATTTAGATGTGCAGTTGCAATGCCAAGGCCAGGTGGTGGTAAATGGGATTAGAAAGGTTATGTGGTTGTTTTTGACTGGCCCTGATGTGATGGGCTGAAGGGCCTTTTTGCGCTGTAGTCTTCTATGACTTACTGAACAACAGATCCATTGGAGTAAGTGTTCAGAATTTGGGAGCCTAGAGGAGTAGGTTGCTGGTTTTCACTGCAAGATCCGGCCTGTTTCTGTTGACGGGAAGCTGGATTACCAAGGAACCTCGATTATATTCTCTCTCGTCCATCTGAAACAAGAGCTGGATTTATTCCCATGAGTTTGCTTCACTGTTTTAACAATATCAGAACTGAGCTTCTAGCGCAATTCAACTTTGCCAGCCTGGTTCCACGTCAAGGGCCTTACTGTCCAAAAATCTATTGATTTCAGTTTTGAGTGCACTAACTTAGCGTCCACAGGATCCTGCAGCAGAGAGTTTGAAAGAAAACAGAATCTGGTGCAGTGGAGGCTGTAGTAAGTAAATCATTGATTCTATTTTTGGCAGTCACACCCAGGTAAAGTATGAAGAGTGTTTTTCCCACACTCTGTGCTAACAATAAAACAGCTCCTTTTCAGTGTATTGCTGCTGGCATGTGACCTGTGTGTTTATTAGTGCCTGCTGACTCTGTTGGTAGCAACGCATGCGTTGTATACATTTTAAAGTAAGAGGTGGGCAACTATTTCAATAGCAATTGAAGCAGGTGAATATAAGTGTAACATATGAGTGATGTGAGCAGGTTCATCTTTTGACCTTGAGGATTTCAGCATATCTTGTACCCCAATCCTTGTTGCAGGAAAACACACTCTTGCGCAAGCAAACGACTGACCTACAGCTGGAGCTGGGAGAGAAGGTACAACTTCTGGCCGAACTGGAGCAACATCTCAAAGATGTCCTCCAGGAGAAGACTGAAAGGGAGGAGAGGCTGAATAAACGGCTTAGGGATTGCCATCTAGCTCTGGCCAAGCAGCCCACCCCATCAGTCAAGGTAAGAACAATTCTGCTGAGCTCAGCAAGGGATGGTGATATAGGCTTGGAATGTTTTCGGAAAGAAGCAGGAAAAGGCTAAGTTGGACACTGCTGGTTGACTGTGTTTATTGTACGCCTTCACCTTCCAGTTGAAGCAACATGAAGGACACGTGCAGAAACAGTGTTGAACTGAGCTATCGTTGCACAGCAATGGACCAAGAGCTGCTCCCTGTCACACAGATGGCACTGTTGATATAGTCACTGTCCATTCACCTGTGTATAATTAAACCATCACATGTTTCTGGGGAACTTGGCTAAGATAGATTTCTCTTCTTTCTTCCTCATAGGAAAGTAACTGAAGCGAGATACCAGCTTTGCTCTACAGCTCAGCTGCACATCATATGTAGATCCATCCTAGTCTAGGGACTCCTGTCACCAGTAACTGACAACATTGAGATAACAAGGTGTAGAACTGCATGAACACAGCAGGCCAAGCAGTATCAGAAGAGCAGGAAGGCTGTCGTTTTGGGTCTAGACCTTCAGAAGAAGGGTCTAGGCCCGAAACATAAGTTTTCCTGCTCCTGAGATGCTGCTTGGCCTGCTGTGTTCATCCAGCTCTGCACCTTGTTATCTCAGATTCTCCAGCATCTGCAGTTCCCATTGTCTCTGACATGATTAAGTCCCTTCTGTGCATTCACAGGCCGCCAATTACTGTATTGGTGTTGGAAAAAGAGTTACACTTCCCCTCTCTCTCTTCCCCCCCCCCCCCCCCCCCACCTCAGTTTTCCTCCTCTACTCCTTTAGTGTAACAGGTAGTGGGGGGGGGAGAAAGAGGGGTTGGGTGTGGTAGGGAGCGGCAAGGTTGATGAAGATGGGGGTTGTCGGGGCAGGAGGAAGGCTAAGAGAGGATTGAGAGTCTGGTAGTGTTTCCCTTCTGGGTGCATGCTTTCCTGTCTTTCAATCTCTACCTCCAATGGGTTCTGATTGGCTTCAGACTTGGTTCTCTTTCTTTCACACTTTCTCAACTTGTTGACACCACAGCTCAAGGTGCTGCCCTCGTCACGCAGCCCACAGCAGCAGCCACAATGACTAGACCAGTGTGCAGACTGGACCCATGAATGCATTGTTAATGTGGGTTAGGAAAAGTTTTATTGATTCACCGACGAGAGCAATGCTTGCATTTATTGCCCATTCCTAATTGTTCAGATGGTAGTTAAGAGTGAACCACGTTTCTGTGGATCGAGAGACACATGTAGGTTTGACCAGATAAGGATAGCAGTTTCTTTCCCTAAAAGATGTTAGTGAATCAGAGGGCTCACCACTGACAATTGCCAATGGATTCATGGTCATTATTAAATCCAGATTTTAATTAAATTCACATTCCACCATCTGCCAGGGCAGGATTTGAACCTGGGTCCCAGAACCCTACCTGAATCTCTGGTGATAATACCACTGGGCCGTCACTTCCCCAAGTGTTTCTCTCTGCCTGAGGATAGGAGGCTGAAATACAGGCAGTGCTGATAACTGAAGAGTGCAGTAACTGAGCAGCCCCACTTACCCTAATTTGCCTCCAGCTGGGTTATGAGGAAAGAATGAGAGCTAGAGTACTGAGTGTGGGTGCAAGCATGGCATGTAAATATCCATTGCCATAAGCTCATTCAAGGGCCTGAACTCCCAACAAATTATTTGGTTCTTGGCAAAGTGGGAGCTTTGGTTTACAGGCACTATTTAGATAACATTGAAAACTTCATCGCACAACAAAGACTTTTAATTGGTCAGGCATTGTGGTTTTGAAAGGGAGTCTCTTCCTCCTGGTTTATAAGGAGAGATCACTTCAGAAAGAAATTCCATTTGTGCAAGACTTCTTGCAATTTAAGGTTGCCCTGAAGCGCTTTCATAGCATTTTATTCTATTTTAGTGAAGAGCGGTCACTAATATAAGGAGAAATGAAGCTGCCAGTTTTCAGTCTGTAAACTTTGGCAAGCTGACATCATTTAATGGCCAGATTGTTTGATTTCATAATGTTTGTAAAGGGGTAAATTACTGTATAGGATGCCAGGGAAAACTAGTGTTTTTCTGTAAAATGCCACCCAGTGTTAACATGCAGGTCTTCTATTTTAATCTGTCATCTCCCTGAGCATTGCACTTAGTGTCACCCTGGATTATTGGTTCAAATCTCTGGAATTGGACTTGAGCTCCCACACCACCTAAACCAGTATAGAGTTCTACGACTAAACCATATCTAACTGCCTCCATGATCTCCATTGCCCTGAGATTTCCAGCACCCATCTGCACACAGAGGTCTCCTCCTTTTTTTTTGCCTTCATGTGATTTTGAGCAAGTCTCAATAGATAATGAACTTTATCAAAAGGCTTTTCAATAAAATAGAAATGGAAGGAGGCATTGAGTAATGACCTGACTTTGTCTAGACTTGACTTTTGGGAGGTGTCTGACTTTCTCAATGCCTTAACTCACCACAGACCCCTATGGCTATGGGATGTTTGTTCGTTCACTTTTCTTTTAATTGTTGTTGCTCCTGGAGGCATTTTTCAACCCATTGTAATTCTTGTGCGTCCAACTCCTCCACCATGCTCCCATCAATTCAAGTTTTTCTGTTTTGAGACATCACTGGGTTGAGACAACCTCTTGTTGCTAAATGCTAATGAGATCAGTGTAATTGTGCCAAACTCTAACCTGCAGTTTATGGTGGTTAACTAGAGACATAAGTTAAGTGTTTCCAGCTGAAAATACCTTTTGTCATTTTCCTCTACTTCAGCCCCTCCCATTAATCCTTCCATTCTCATACTGTTGATCAAGAGGCTTTTGTGTGGGTTTTAGGCCTTTCACAATTTCAGTAGCATGTAAGATCTGTTTGCAGCTGAACGTTCTCCACCCTTTTGGAGTTTGAACTGTTCTGCCCCCTTTGTCGGGATGGGGTGATACAAAGAAACCTACAGCACAGGAACAGGCCCTTCGGCCCTCCAAGCCTGCGCCGATCAAGAACCTCTGTCTAACCTGTCATCTATTTTCTAACAGTCTGTGTCCATTTGCTCCCTGCCTATCCATGTACCTGTCCAAATATATCTTAAAAGACGCTAACGTGGTCTGCATCTACCACCTCCGCTGACAACGCGTTCCAGGCACCCACCACCCTCTGCGTAAAGAACTTTCCACGCATATCTCCCTTAAACTTTCCTCCTCTCACTTTGAACTCATGACCCCTAGTAATTGAGTCCCCCACTCGGTTGGGGGGGGCGGGGGGGAAGCTTCTTGCTATCCACGATACAAGTGCTTTGACATGATTCTGCACTTGGTGAACATATGTAATGAACTTTATCTTTGAATAGTACATTACGAAAAAGGTGGAAGTGGAGTCATCCAGGACAAAGCAGGATTTAGAAGAAGCTCACGCCAGGAACCAATACCTTCAGGAACAAATAGCTATCCAGAGGCGCCTGCTGGCTGAACAGGAACAGCAGCTTCAGGACTCTTGGCGAACATCAGCCCAACTGCAAGCTCAGGCAAGTCAAAAGCATAATCTCTTCTCTTCCAATAACGTTCATGAAGCTTTCGTGACCGGTTACATCTAGTTGGTTCCAGCACTCCATGTGGCTAATCTTGAACTTTAGTCGTTAACATGCAAAGTTATGCTGTTACCTCATTAATCTCTCCAGTAGGGTCAATAGTATTCAGTATGCTAACTTGGAATTTGTTTAATAAAATGTGAGGCTGGATGAACACAGCAGGCCCAGCAGCATCTCAGGAGCACAAAAGCTGACGTTTCGGGCCTAGACCCTAGACCCATCCTCTCTGATGAAGGGTCTAGGCCCGAAACGTCAGCTTTTGTGCTCCTGAGGTGCTGCTGGGCCTGCTGTGTTCATCCAGCCTCACATTTTATTATCTTGGATTCTCCAGCATCTGCAGTTCCCATTATCATTTGGAATTTGTTAGTTTGATGCCTCTTATGTGCTATATTACATTGCATAGGAAGTTTTAAACCTGACAGTGACATTTCTGAACCTCAGATCATGATGTACGAAGCAGAACTTGAGCGGACACGTGGTGAAATGCTTGAGACATTTCAGGCAATGGAGGATGAGAAGAACCAGGCCATTGAAGAGGTCTTCCTGCAAGCCCGGTCTGAAATGAAGACTGTACATGAGAACCTGAATGGTAGGTGATGCAGAAGAGGCAATGTATAGCGTTCCTACGAAGAATAGGTATTTAATGGTTTCTGTTGGGGGTGGGGGGTGAAGGCAGTAGTAATCAGTGTGACATGTATTAGCCCATTCGAGGCTGTTTGCATTCGGTGGGAGCCTCTTGAAGGACTTGAATAAACTGGATGGAACTTGTGTTTATGTGAGCAGGAACAGATTAGAATGGGAGCACATCAGGAGGGTAGAGCGTGAGGGCTCGTTGTGAGCTCAGCCTAATGTCTTTCAGTGCTGAAGAGTTTGCCACTGTGTTGAACTTTTGATGCTTCCCTACAGGTGTTCGAATGAACCTTCTGTCTATCCAGCCAGCCCTAAAGACATTAACCAGTGATTACAACTGCTTGAAAAATCATGTCCGTGATTTTCCTTGTCTGCTGCAGGATGCAGTCAACCAGACAAAGAGGGAGGTGAGATCAAATTGCTTTGCCATAGAAGTAGAGTGAGTGGACTGGGGAGTCTCAGTAAAACTGATGTCAGCATTGTGATCAGGGTCATACCTGAGCATGATGTGAGGACAGACCATGTTTGCATTCTGCCTGTTGCAGTGGTAATGTTTTAGTGGATCAGCCATACTTCTATTGGAGTGCACGTTAATCTACTTCTGTGTACCGATGGGCTGCCAATTTTTTTTTTAAAACTTTTACAACAGTGACTACTTATCAAAAGTAGTTTGGCTGAAAATTTCTTTGGAGTATCCTGAGTTTATGAATGGTGCTAGGTGAGGGCAAGGTTTGCTTTATTTTTCCAGATTTACCAGGCAGTGGAGGAAGCGCAGAAAACAAATCAGGATCTGCTGCGCAAGTATAAACGAGAGATGCAGCTGCGGAAGAAGTGCCACAATGAACTGGTGCGACTACGAGGTGAGTTTGTCCTTGATGCACTTGGAGAGACACCGTTGTTCAGTAGATCCGCTGGAACTGAGGGACACCAGTAGGTAACAAGGGAATGACTATCGTTCTTGCTGTAGAGAAGAGACATGATCTTTAAGAGCTGACTTCGCTACTTTTACAGCCTTATTCCATGTATTTGCCTCTTCTCTGCTGTTTCTTTAGGGAATATCCGTGTATTGTGCAGAGTTCGGCCGATAACTCCGGAGGATGGCACAGGGCTTGACACGAGAAATATTATTTCCTTCGACAATGATGACGATGGAGTTCTGTATGTGTCACACCGTGGCAAAACCACCATGTTTGAGTTGGACAAGGTTTTCCAACCACGTGCATTGCAGTCAGAGGTAAGTAATTGAAGCATAAGGGCTGCTCTGTGATCCAGTTAGTTGCTGGGGCCTTGTGCAAAGCTGTTAAGATGCAAGTGGTTTAGAAAATTCGAGCCCTGTTCTTCGGAATTGCAGTGTGAAAGGGGAAAAAAAATGCCAAGGACCATTAAGTTGGCCTTCTACTTATATAGTCAAATAATACAACAATGGAGTTATGCACTAGTGCAGTAATTTTTTATCAATATTTTTGGGTTTACTGCTGAATAAATGTGAAGAATACCTCAACACATTAATACCTAAGGTGATGAGTATGGAGCAGGAGAAGGCTGCTTGAACTTGCTTTGCTATTCAATGATCTGGTTACTTCACATTCCACTCTCCTGATCCTCTGATAGAAAATTTCCCTGGATCATGCTCTCAAACGGGTAAACCCTTGTTTTGAGACAGTAGCCGGTGGATCGGAATTTCAGCTATAATCCCCATCTAGTAGGAACTTATCTCCCTCTGTCTATTTCCTGACAACTGGGGCATGTATAGCGATATTTTGACTGACATTGTTTCCATTATGTTTCCTGTCAGCTCTGTGAGGAATTAGTTCAAGTTTCTCAAGTATTTGGTATCTAACTTTTTGATTTAATTGTTGTGTTTTTTTTAAAATCTTGTGTTCAATCTAAACTCTGCAATTTTAATAATAGAATTGCATTCAATCCCTTTGGGTAGCATCAACTATAATTCTTCTGTGTGCAAGATAACAACCCAATATGCTCTCTCAACAGTTTTCACATTTTAAAATAATTCATGGACAGCTAAGCCTTTTAAATATTCCTGACAGTAGTGAGAGGCTGTGTAAATGCAAATCTGTACACGGACATAATTTTGTACATTTCATTAGAAGTGTGCGTGTGTGCGCGCGCGCACGGTGCGGCGCGGCACAGGGCGGGGTATGTTGACTAAAGTAAACCTGCCTGCGCCAGTCAAAGATCTAACCTATTCCCAATAGTGCTCAGACTCTTGCTCAGTGATCTGGATGGGTTTCATGTTCATGGATCTATTGTTTCTTTGCCTTTGAGTTCATTCACTTCTGATCAAATTTGTCTAGACCTTCCTACCATTGTGCACCGTTCTGTTTCATCCTGGGTCTTTTGTGAGTTAATATCCAACTTGCCCAAGCTGACTGAGATTCTTCTAAATGTAGGTTCGAGTGTCTCAAGCCAGGAAATGGGAAAAACAGACTGACTGACCTGCCCTGCACTGTTAAGGTCCAGACCACCAGTGTTTTGTCAAAATTTGAAGCCACTGTCAAAATTCCAAATGTTCCTTTATCTTTTTACTTTTAACCCTCAGGTATTCCAGGAGGTCCAGGCCCTCATAACATCTTGCATTGATGGGTACAATGTCTGTATATTTGCATATGGGCAAACTGGTTCTGGCAAGACATACACCATGGAGGTAGGCCTTTTAATGCTGTCTTGTGTCTTATTTTTGAAGTGATGAACCATTAATGGAGTAAACAAATTTGACTGTTACAGATATTTTGCGGGGAAAGCAGTTTGTGAGTTTATGTATCAAATGGCATTATTAATCCAATTCACATCCTTTCGCAAATCTGCAGTGCTACAGTAGCTGATGTGAATGCGAAAGATCAGAATATCATGTGGCTTCATTTTACCAGCTGTAACTTTTATCTCCTCCTATGATCCATCAAGCAACTAAAATTTGTCAGAACTTGCTAATAGTCTGGGTTACACTTTGGCAGAATTCTGCGATTTTTAGCTAAGCGTCCTTTTTAAAAGGTGTCCGGGCTCTTGCACTAAAGGAGCATCAAAATAAACCAAGTACTGGACAGCAGCCTTTGCAGTATGTCTGGTGTTGTCTGGGTTAATGATGTCCATCTTTCATGAGTGAAAGTTATTATAGAAAATGTGGGTTAGCGTTTGATTGTGGCCTTTCTTTGTTTCTGCACCTTCCCTTTTCTGTTGTTTTGTTTTTTGCGGTAAATTCCACTCAATCTATGGGGCATAAAAAGCTGTTTTTTTTTTCTGGCAGAGTTTGCAAAGGTGTTAAACATTGATGAGCTTTAATTTCACTAGGGTTCTCCTGAAGACCCTGGAATTAACCAGCGGGCTCTGAGGCTCTTGTTTGGTGAAGTTGCAGAGAGGTCGGCAGATTGGGATCTGACTATTACTGTCAGCATGGCTGAGATCTACAATGAAACACTTAGGTACGTGCAATTTTATGCCTTTATTGGTGGTCGTTTTGGCCACTACCCTGGAAAACTGCTAACCATGTGTTCGCACATTAACGTGTAGGGATAATCTGTGGATGTTTCTGCTAATAGTAGTATTTTCTCTTTTTATAGAGACCTGCTGGGGTCTGACCCCCAGAAGATTGAGGATCTAACTATGAGGTTACTAATACTTGCACTCTGGTGGGAGGTGCATGGGTGGTGGTTGGTAGACTGCTTTAGCATGGCTGTAGAGCTGACTGTTCCTTAATATAAAGAAAGTCTCTGGATCTGTATTAATTCAAACTTTACAAATTGTACAGCTGCATTCTCTGTCTGATCCTTGCTATTCTTAAAAGTAGACCTTGCCCCCAGCTTGTTCCTTCAATATTTGGCTCAGTTGTCTGTACCTGCAGCCATAGTGATTGGAACCTTGGGACATGGAATCCCTTGATGGTTCACTGTTAGAATACCTCCGCTACCAGATGATTGGAAAGTGCAACGTGTAGATCATGTTACAGCTTGAGTGAGGTCCAAGACCCCACAAAATGAGGGATAAATGCTTAACATTACTGACAGGGTGTTTTTTGGGAACCACAACAGGATTAGCATCAACTGAGCCCTTTTAACGACCCTGAAGAGACTCTTCTTCCTCCTCTTCTCTCCACAGACAATTGGCGATCTTCTCCATGCGGGGTCCTTAGTGAATGTCTCTCAACAACTAACTAATATTGAAAAGTCTGGTGCTGTGTTTGCAGATATCTCTTTTCCCATAAAGATCAGTGGATATCTGTAAGGAGCAGGGATCCTGGCTTCCCTTCTACCAAGCCTCAGATAAACTCAAGCAAACTGTATAGTTCTCCTATTGAGCTCAGCTGTCAGTGCAGAAAGCACACCCCAAACCTGATGGCACCTTTCCTGGTCTGTGGTTTCATCCCATTACTGAATGGTGTTCCCCTTTTCACTGATTTGGGAGAATCCCAATCTGAACAGTTTCATTATCCTTGGAACTGCTGCAACGCTTTCGCTATTTTTGTTCAACTAGGTCCAGCTGAAAGATGAAAGGTTTCCGAAAATGCTATTCTCTCTTCAACCTGCATCCTCTCCTGTGGCTGCGTTAAACTTGATTTTCAAATTTCAGCATTTCTTTTTGCCATGGATATCTGAAGGTGTTCAAAATGGGAGTGGATCATTCCAAGGCTTGTGTGGGCTAATCGTGGGACTAAAATGGATGGGTTATTGTCAATCCCTTGCTGCTTCTGTAACTGCGTTGCTTGTTTGCAGATACTTTTTCATTTCATAACCAACTGTTACCCCCAGTACTGCAATCTATTTCGATACTGACCTGGCT
Source organism: Stegostoma tigrinum (assembly GCF_030684315.1). NCBI lineage: Eukaryota > Metazoa > Chordata > Chondrichthyes > Orectolobiformes > Stegostomatidae > Stegostoma > Stegostoma tigrinum. The sequence goes on along the minus strand of NC_081369.1, from coordinate 11,054,637 downwards.
GGATGGTCATTCAGCTCAGTATCAGTGGAGATGTGGTCAACTACTTTGTGAATTTTCAAGACAAAAGAATTTTTGAAAGTGGTGATTGGGAGCCGTCAAAATTACTGCTCCATCACAAAGAGAATCAGAGCCATGTAGGTTGGATGCGGAGTAAAACTCACTCTACATTATCTCATCAAATGCTTTCTGCATGTTACAATGCGGAAAGTAGTTTCCTGATAGTCCGTATGATCACAGATGTGGTGATAACAGTCAAATAGTTCATTGTTTGTTCACCCTTCGAATGAATTCGAATCACCAAAGCAACTTCTTCAGAATTGATTTTATTCAGTAATTTGAAGGAATTTATATTTTTCACGCTTTATTTGTAGAAATGTAGGTTTGGTTTTCTTATGAACAAAAATTGCAGTTGAATTTTTTGACAAAGGAGTGGAGCTTTTTTGAAAAGAAATGAACATTTTGATGGATTCCTTTCAAAATGTAACCAGGACAAAATTTGATTCCTGAGCAGTGTGCCCACCTTCTGAAAACTTAGTGATGACATCTTCTCGACTTCGTAACTTTTATGGATTCCTGAGCTGAACCGAGTCCATTGGCTACCTGATGATAAACTGCTCTTTACATGGGGCTGTTGACCTCCTGCCTAACACATTTTAAATCAGAGTCTTTAGGTTATGACTGCAGGGATGTGATCTAATGATTCAGAAGGTTCACCAGGCTGACCCTGTAATGAGGAGATTGCCCTATGAAGAAAGGTTGACCAGATTGGAGGTATACTTCATGAAGATCTTACTGAAATATGTAAGCTTTTGAGAGGATGCTCCCTCCTGAAGGGTAATCTAGATCTGGTGGAAATGGTTTAAAAGTCCAGGATCTCCATTTGAATAGCAAGAAATCTGCTCTTGAAAGGAGTCCTTGGTCTTTGGAATTCCCTTCCACAGAAGGTAGTAGAAACAGGATTATTGGACATATTCAAGGCTGAGTTAGACAGATTTTTGATTTGTCAAGGCAATTGGGCGATATAATTAATGGATTGTAACAGAATGCTAATCTGCTCAATCTTTTCTTACAAGACAACCCCTTCATAGCAGGAATCAGCTTGGTGAACCTTCTGAGCTGAGATCAAACCCCCGCAGTTGTAACCTAATAAAGACTGATTTGGAATGTGTTACCACTGAGGCAGAAGGTGAACAACCCCATGTAATGTTGTCATTAAGGATTGCTGGAGTGGAGTTAACACCACAGTCAGAATAGTTTCAATCTTATTGACTGATAACAGTTGGCATGATGATCCCAATGGCTTATTTATGCACCTATTACTTCTGATTTTTTAAACTTCTCCATGAAACAGCCCCTTCTACACCATATCTTTTTATTTCTAAGTGCACACTTAGATTATTTCAAACAATAATCTTTTGAATTCAATTATAAATTTCCACTTTTCTGCATTCAGAATTCCACGTAACTGCTGCACCCACAGTCTCCCTGCTGTCTGGTGTTTGCTGCTGCTCTGTGGCTTTTGATGTTGTCTGCCCCTTCTTGTGGTCGTACGTCTGGTGCTGAGGCAATTCGACAGACCCTGATGCTAGATCTGTTGTCGAGGCCACAAGATCCAACTTGTTGCTTTCTTTGCAGGAACCTGTTGGCCAAGGACCCCAGTGAAAAGTTGGAGATAAAGCTCAGCCCTGATGGCAGTGGCCAGCTCTATGTCCCAGGCCTGATTCAGATCAGGGTACAGAGTGTGGATGACATCAATAAGGTGAGGTACCCCCACCCTCAAATGAGCTGTTCTAGTTTGGGAAGCGGGACTGAATAGATTTGCAGCAAAATAACTTGGGCATTTATCTCAATCTAGTGTTACCTTAATCTGGATTGTGTACTTAAATGTTGCACAGGAATGTTGATCTTTCTGATTTCTGGGGAACCAGCACAGTTTCCCCAGAAGAAAACATTTTGTGTGAGGTTCTGAAAGAAAACAAAGTTTGATTCTTTCACAAACTCGGCGTGTTCTAAAGTGGTATCAGAGATAATGGGAACTGCAGATGCTGGAGAATTCCAAGATAATAAAGTGTGAGGCTGGATGAACACAGCAGGCCCAGCAGCATCTCAGGAGCACAAAAGCTGACGTTTCGGGCCTAGACCCTTCATCAGAGAGGGGGATGGGGGGAGGGAACTGGAATAAATAGGGAGAGAGGGGGAGGCGGACCGAAGATGGAGAGTAAAGAAGATAGGTGGAGAGGGTGTAGGTGGGGAGGTAGGGAGGGGATAGGTCAGTCCAGGGAAGACGGACAGGTCAAGGAGGTGGGATGAGGTTAGTAGGTAGCTGGGGGTGCGGCTTGGGGTGGGAGGAAGGGATGGGTGAGAGGAAGAACCGGTTAGGGAGGCAGAGACAGGTTGGACTGGTTTTGGGATGCAGTGGGTGGGGGGGAAGAGCTGGGCTGGTTGTGTGGTGCAGTGGGGGGAGGGGATGAACTGGGCTGGTTTAGGGATGCAGTAGGGGAAGGGGAGATTTTGAAACTGGTGAAGTCCACATTGATACCATATGGCTGCAGGGTTCCCAGGCGGAATATGAGTTGCTGTTCCTGCAACCTTCGGGTGGCATCATTGTGGCAGTGCAGGAGGCCCATGATGGACATGTCATCAAGAGAATGGGAGGGGGAGTGGAAATGGTTTGCGACTGGGAGGTGCAGTTGTTTGTTGCGAACTGAGCGGAGGTGTTCTGCAAAGCGGTCCCCAAGCCTCCGCTTGGTTTCCCCAATGTAGAGGTAGCCGCACCGGGTACAGTGGATGCAGTATACCACATTGGCAGATGTGCAGGTGAACCTCTGCTTAATGTGGAATGTCATCTTGGGGCCTGGGATGGGGGTGAGGGAGGAGGTGTGGGGACAAGTGTAGCATTTCCTGCGGTTGCAGGGGAAGGTGCCGGGTGTGGTGGGGTTGGAGGGCAGTGTGGAGCGAACAAGGGAGTCACGGAGAGAGTGGTCTCTCCGCAAAGCAGACAGGGGAGGGGATGGAAAAATGTCTTGGGTGGTGGGGTCGGATTGTAAATGGCGGAAGTGTCGGAGGATAATGCGTTGTATCCGGAGGTTGGTAGGGTGGTGTGTGAGAACGAGGGGGATCCTCTTGGGGCGGTTGTGGCGGGGGCGGGGTGTGAGGGATGTGTCGCGGGAAATGCGGGAGACGCGGTCAAGGGCGTTCTCAATCACCGTGGGGGGAAAGTTGCGGTCCTTAAAGAACTTGGACATCTGGGATGTGCGGGAGTGGAATGTCTTATCGTGGGAGCAGATGCGGCTGAGGCGGAGGAATTGGGAATAGGGGATGGAATTTTTGCAGGAGGGTGGGTGGGAGGAGACTCCCACCGACTCCCACAGCTACCTAGAATACACCTCCTCCCACCCACCCTCCTGCAAAAATTCCATCCCCTATTCCCAATTCCTCCGCCTCAGCCGCATCTGCTCCCACGATAAGACATTCCACTCCCGCACATCCCAGATGTCCAAGTTCTTTAAGGACCGCAACTTTCCCCCCACGGTGATTGAGAACGCCCTTGACCGCGTCTCCCGCATTTCCCGCGACACATCCCTCACACCCCGCCCCCGCCACAACCGCCCCAAGAGGATCCCCCTCGTTCTCACACACCACCCTACCAACCTCCGGATACAACGCATTATCCTCCGACACTTCCGCCATTTACAATCCGACCCCACCACCCAAGACATTTTTCCATCCCCTCCCCTGTCTGCTTTGCGGAGAGACCACTCTCTCCGTGACTCCCTTGTTCGCTCCACACTGCCCTCCAACCCCACCACACCCGGCACCTTCCCCTGCAACCGCAGGAAATGCTACACTTGTCCCCACACCTCCTCCCTCACCCCCATCCCAGGCCCCAAGATGACATTCCACATTAAGCAGAGGTTCACCTGCACATCTGCCAATGTGGTATACTGCATCCACTGTACCCGGTGCGGCTACCTCTACATTGGGGAAACCAAGCGGAGGCTTGGGGACCGCTTTGCAGAACACCTCCGCTCAGTTCGCAACAAACAACTGCACCTCCCAGTCGCAAACCATTTCCACTCCCCCTCCCATTCTCTTGATGACATGTCCATCATGGGCCTCCTGCACTGCCACAATGATGCCACCCGAAGGTTGCAGGAACAGCAACTCATATTCCGCCTGGGAACCCTGCAGCCATATGGTATCAATGTGGACTTCACCAGTTTCAAAATCTCCCCTTCCCCTACTGCATCCCTAAACCAGCCCAGTTCATCCCCTCCCCCCACTGCACCACACAACCAGCCCAGCTCTTCCCCCCCACCCACTGCATCCCAAAACCAGTCCAACCTGTCTCTGCCTCCCTAACCGGTTCTTCCTCTCACCCATCCCTTCCTCCCACCCCAAGCCGCACCCCCAGCTACCTACTAACCTCATCCCACCTCCTTGACCTGTCCGTCTTCCCTGGACTGACCTATCCCCTCCCTACCTCCCCACCTACACCCTCTCCACCTATCTTCTTTACTCTCCATCTTCGGTCCGCCTCCCCCTCTCTCCCTATTTATTCCAGTTCCCTCCCCCCATCCCCCTCTCTGATGAAGGGTCTAGGCTCGAAACGTCAGCTTTTGTGCTCCTGAGATGCTGCTTGGCCTGCTGTGTTCATCCAGCCTCACATTTTATTACCGTGTTCTAAAGTGGAGTACTTTGAAGAATGGTCACTGTTGTAATTTAGGAAATGGAACCTCAGTTTTTGCTTTAAGATTATGGCTAGGTAATCCGTTTTGGTGATGTGCGTAGATGCATAACATTTGAGCAGGATGCAGGTATGCAGTCAATAATATCATGGAATCTTTTAAAATCAACCTGCTAGCGTAGACAGGACCTTGGTTTAACTATAATCTGAAAGGTAGTGCCCATGTCAGAGCAACGTTTTGGTGCTGTGCTGGAGCATTAGCCTCGACTATGGTGATGAGGCCACCGAGCAACTGTCTGTTTGCTTTAGGCATGTTGTATATTATGGTGTCTGAAGATTCTATTGCGATTTTAGTTATTAAAAGTGGAATTTTTTAGAAAAAAAGTTAGACAATAGAACAACAAACCTCCTCAAAGCAGTAGTTCCTGAAGGGTGACTTTGAGAAAGCTAGGCCTTTATGTGAAAGGGACACTGAGGGGTCTCATTCTGTTTTTATCAGGTTTTTGAACTTGGACGTGTGAATCGTGCGACAGATTTCACAAACGTGAATGAACGCAGCTCCCGCTCTCATGCTCTGCTTATAGTTTCTGTCACTGGGATAAACCTCACCTCTGGGGTCAGAACAACAGGTAGGATCTGCACATACCACAGAATTAATGACCCCATTCAGATTTTTGGTGTTAGTGTGAGCAAGTATTTTATACATTTAGTAACTTTGATCTGTTTAATTTGCTTGTATTTATCCAGTGACCTTGAACAGTCGGAACTCCAACTTGTATTCCTCACATTTCTGCCCAGATGCCATTTTCCTTTTGGATTTTAAAGAAGTAATCAGTATTAGAAACAGAGGAATTGAGAGAGGAGGATTAACCAGAACTGTCTCTCTAATCTACCATTTGATAATCACTTAATACAATGAGAGCTGCTCACAAATTCTAACAATGGTCAAACTGTAATGGAAAGGCCGTACTTTGTAGTTTGGTTGGACCATATTGCTTTAATCACCAGAAGTGTTACGGCACAGGAGGAGGCCACTCAGCCCATCATGCCCACCGTGGCTGGTTAAATGAGCATCATTGCCTAGTGCCAATCTTCTACCTTTGTCGCCCCCTATCCTTGTACAGTATTTCTAACCAAATAGTCATCTAATGCTGTCTTGAATACTTTAATTGAACCTGCTACAACCACATACCCTGGCAATTAATTCTATACACTAACTAGTTGCTTTTTACAAAGTTTTTGCGCGCTTCACACATGCTTCTTTTGCACATCACTTGAAATAATAAATCTATAATAATCTAACAAAAAAAACCTGTGGCAGCTTGATGATATTGTACAGGACATTTTAATTCATTCGCAGGAAGTGGATACCAAATTGGCCTTGAGGTGATAGTGAGCTCCCTTCCTAAACTGTTGCACTCGATGATACTCGCCCTGTTATTGCAGATTCCAGGATTTTGTTGCAGCAGTGAAGGACTGGCAATGTAGTTCCAAGCCAGGATAGTGTGTGGCTTGGAAGGTGGCATTTGCAGGCTTCTGTTACCTTTGCTTTTCTGGGTGGTGGAAGCCACAAGTTTTAGAAGTGCTATTGAAGGAACCTTGGCATCTGTTACAGCACATCTTTTGTATGGTGTACACTGATGCTACTGTGTAGCAGTGGTGGAGGGAGCAAATGTTTAAAATAATGGATGAATGGAGATCACATCAAGAGCATCTGTTAATAAAAATATTTTATCGACCCATTTGAATTTGGCTCCTGATAACTGGGCCACTAATTGATCCCTGTTTTTATTTGGTGTCGTGACTTGAGTTTTTTCAATGTCTCAAAACACATTAAATTTGCTGCTTTTTTTCAGGTAAATTAAACCTGGTGGACTTGGCTGGGTCCGAGCGTGTTGGAAAATCTGGTGCAGAGGGCCCCCGGCTGAGAGAAGCCCAGAATATTAACAAGTCTTTGTTGGCCCTTGGTGATGTTATCTGTGCACTGCGCTCCAAACAACCATACATTCCTTTCCGTAATTCCAAATTGACATACTTGCTACAAGACTCCCTCAGTGGGGACAGCAAAACTCTAATGATGGTCCAGGTGAGATTCCTTTCTGCCTCACTCTGTCAAAGCGTTTCTCAGGCATGGATTTACTGAAGTTCCAACACGGGGGCGATATATCCTTGTGCATCAGATACTAGTGAAAATGGTGAGGGTGGGGTGGGGGGGCGGTTACAGGGTAGGCACAGAGAGATATTGCTGCTTTGCATTGCTATGTAAATTGAAAGAGTGAGAGTCATTGTCTGCATTGGATATACTTGGAAAGAATATAAGCTGAACTCAAAGATAAACCAATAGTTGAAAACCTAGCCTTGTTCTGTTGCTGGATAATTTGGCTAATGTTGGATTTTTTGTTTTTATATCTTTACTCACTTCCCTTGGGGAAAATTGATGTGATGTAGTGTAATGCTATGGATCATTCCATAATAAATAGGCTGTAGGCTAAATAACACTGAACATGATGTCAACAGGGCTATGATCATATTCCACTCGGTTGATACTGATTAGTCTGGTACCCACAGGCCATATTAACAAGGCAGTACCAGATAGAAGTATCCTGCTGCATCTCAAAGCTCAGCTATAGCTTGTGGTGGATAGCTTCATGACAAAAGAGCAAGAACTTGCTTTATCATGACTGCTGGTAATATTTCTGGGTACCTCGCATGGGATCATGTTGTGCGCCTACTGTGTCATGTTGGAATTATTCTAGTTCACTCATGGGATGTGGGCATCATTGCCTTTGGTGATGGTGAACTCCCTTGAACCACTGTAGTAAGTCAAGATGGTGCATGGCTTGAAGGGGAACTTTCTGGTGCTGGTGTTTCCATGTATCTGCTCTGCTTGTTCTTCTAGCTGCTACTGAGCATCAGTGGTGGAGGGAGCGAATGTTTCTGGATGTGGTGCCAGTTACGTGGGCTGCTTTGTCATGGATGGTGTCAAGCTTCTTGAGTATTGGGGCTGCACTTATTCAGACAAGTGGCAAGTATGCCATCCCAATCCTGACTTGTGCCTTTGTAGATGGCAGACAGGTTTTATGGAGTCAGGAGGTGAGTTCATTGCTGTTGGATTCCTAGCTCTCTCAAATAGTATTTATATGGGCTAGTCCTGTTCAGTATCTGGTCAATGGTAATCCCAGACTATTGGTGGTGGGGGATATGGTGATGGTAATGCTACTGAATTTCAAGGGGTGATGATTAGATTCTTTCTTCATGAAAATGGTCCCTGCATTACGCTTGTGTGGCATGACGGTCACTTGTCAGTCCAAACCTGGATATTGTTCAGGTCTTACCATGTTTGAACAAGGACTGTTTCAGTACCTGAGCAGCTGTTGTGCTCACTGCAATATATTGTAATCAGCGTTTAAATGAATTACCAGTTTATATCACCATGTCAGTTTTGGTTGAGGGAGAAATGTTCAAGAAGCTAGGAGAATTTCTTATTCTTTGAGTAGTGGGTTTTAAAAATGTTTACCTGAAGCACCTACACAAGTTTAATGTCTCATCCAAAGCATGACTGTTCCAATAACAGAGAATTCCCTCAGTGCAAAATTAGTTATATTAGAGTTTGCACAGATGATTTTCTGTCTTGACGACAAAACCAAGAGTTGAAAGAAATAATAGGGTAACTGTGGGAGTTGATGAATGTTTAAGTGGATTTTCTATTCTAAGAAGCTTTCTCCCATCCTTTTCTGATTTCTGCAGGTATCTCCGATGGAGAAAAATGTCAATGAGACTGTTTGCTCGCTCAAGTTTGCACAGAGAGTGCGCTCAGTGGAACTGGGGACAATGGTACGAAGAGCTGAAAGTCAGCACTGTTCCAGCCGCCAAGACTATGAGGTAATGAACGTTTCACCACTTAATGTTCTCTGGGCACAGGGTGTATTTACACCCTGGGACACTGTTGCTTCCTTTCTACACAGTTAAATCCATGCTTCTCCAGACTCTGTTCTTCTATTGCAACCTTGGACACCAGTGAAAAGCTTGTCATTTTCACTAATTCCGGTGGCTTAATATCTGCTTTGTGTCTCCATAAACAGAATGGACAGGTATCACCTGCTCGGAACATTTGCATTTGGATCAACACCTTTTTTCTCCTCTGTGCCCCATTGTTTTGGCTGTGTGGCTTATCATTCTGAGATCACACTCCTCCTGCTTTGGCTAGATATCTTCAGCATCAAGCCTGCTAAAATTCCTGGATTTCTCTTGAACTCAGTCAGTGGGTTGTTCCAGCACCATTTTTGTGGAATGCATACACATCACTGACTCACTTTATCCTTCCCAAGTATAGTCCACCAAATATGAGTGGATAGTTTATTTGTTTGTGGGACATGGGGTTCACTAGCTGGGCCAGCATTTATCACCCAGTCTTGATTGTCTTTGAAGTGAAATTTCATTCCCCATCAGAATTTTTGATTTGCATTGATATGCTGAATCTGAAGTTGGCGTAAATGGAAGAACTATTCTTTTCTCTTTTTTTCCTCTTTTGTAGCACTGATTTTTTAAAAAAATTGATTTTGTTTCTATTGCATTCTCTCCCTTCCCCCACCCTCACAAACCATCACCATTTTCCGTATATTTTTACATCATCTTCTCCTCGTAGAGATGGTAAACTTCAACTCATTAAAAATGGTTAGTTTTTAAAAAAAAATTTACTTTCTCATGCTGCTTAGTCTTCCAAGATACAATCCATTACGTGTGTGTGTGTGTGTGTGTGTGTGTGTGGCAGGTCAAGGTAATGCCTGCAACACAGCTTTCGTAGCAGTTCGGATCAGGAAGCAACCGTTCATTTATCAGTTGAATCCATTCATTTCAAACAAAATATTCAGTAACACGTCATGCAGTATGCTAACATATTGCCAGTAATGCTCAGTGTGCTGGTGTAGCACAGGATCCTCGTTGCCAGTGATTGCCTTGAGAGTATGTATCACATGAGGATAGGATACCTCAAAGTCTGACTGTGTATTTTTGATCACAGTCAGAGACCCCGTCTGCAGCTGCCCAACAAGGACGGCTTAATATCAGCCATTCAGGAGGGAGCATAGTGGGAAAAACCACAACAGGGAAAAGACGACTAATGGCATCAGGTATGGAAATGGGTGCAACTTGTTTAAACCATTATCATAGACAACATGGAATACATGTGTTGGATAGGATGGTGATCAGCCTCAATCCACATTGAGGCAGTGCTCTGTTATGTCTGTATAAAAGTGCTATCCTGCTAACCAGATGTGTTCCCACCCAACCAGTACCAGGCTCCTGGTCTAATTCTCAAATATATCTCCCACACACTTGAGATAATCACAGTGAGTCAGTCATGTTAGAGATTCCCAGAAACCCACCCGGTCTTCGGACACTCAAGGGAAAAATGGCAACAATAAATATTAAACGTAGGATTGGAATAGATTGTTTGACTTATTCTATTTTGAAGAGGGATTTTATATTTCCCTTTACTGCCCACCTCGGGACAAGAGAAACAGTTACACTAGAGTTGAATTAGTAATGTCAGCAGTCTGTCTACTCCATCTGTTCAGTTCTCTAACAAGTATGAATGTGAATTACATTGCAATAGCTTTTTAATGAAAGGAGTAACCTTGAAATTATTTAAAATTGGAATGAATGTGTCTCCAACCATATGGAAATTCACCACCCCACCATTTACTATGCAGAGTGAGCTGGACAAACTTTTAATCAGCAATAGGTTATGGAGAACAACCTGATGAAAATAGAGTTGCGGTGACAATGAGATCAGCCACAATGGTAATAAATGGTAGAGCAAGCTTGAGTGCCTGAATTGCCTACTCATAGGTTACATTGTAATAAATCATGTAAGCTAATCTTTTTGCTTATCAAAGAGAGGCTCATTTGACCTTGGTATGGATCACATTGTGAAGTAGATCCATGTGCTTCAACAGATTATGATCTGTTATCCTAATTGGAGGAAAAGTATGAGTCCTTTGTGTAAACGCTGGATAGTTGATGTTACACGATCAGTTTGACGAAGAGGAAAGCAGCCTTGGAGTGAGCTGCATTTTGGTGCTAAACCTCTGTCCTATGAGTTAAATGTTTTTAAGTATCATCTTCCACCATCAGATGGGTTTACACTATTTTAATTATGCTGTCCGTTCTTTCCTTTCCCTTCAATAGATGCTTCTGAAATAGAAGTGTCCTTCCACATGCTTGCTCTCTCGCTATTGTTTCCCCATTATTGTTCTAAGAAAGTGGAAGGAGGAGGAGCTTCCTCCTTCTGTTCCCATTCTTAAAAAAAAAACTGTTTAGACGTGGACAAAGAGAGTGCCTTCTTGGGATGCCTTCTAAATATAGTCTGAGGTTAGTTCAGCCTATATATGTATCACATACAACTCTTAATAAATTACAGCTCCAAGAGACCACAAAAGAAAAAATATCAGCAAGGAGAACTGGATTTACCAACACAGAATACTGGAACTGACTTTCTACAGACTCCTCTAAACCTTTTTTAGATATCTGAACAGGTTAATTTAAAGATATGTTATTGATATATGTCTGGAACAGGTAGGACTTGAACTCTGGGCCTTTAAATTCAGAGGTAGGGACACTGCCTCCAGCCCTAATCCACACACAACACAACTGCTATAGCAATGATGAGTGGTAGGATATGATGTCTCTACAGGGTCTACCAAGTCACGTCTTGCTGTCTTGGCATGAGATGACCATTCTTGTGGGAAATGTATTCGCAATTGTGAAAGCAGCTGGACAAATTGTAAAGAAGTGACTGTGTGCAAACCTCTGTCATATGTCACTGTCACTGCCTCCCCCAACCACAGGCTCACTGATACTGGATCCAAAAGTCTAAGAATTCTGTTGCCAACAATGCTGTTAGACCACATGAACTGCAGTGGTTCATGAAGGTGGCTCACTAACACCTTCTCTTGGGCAGTATGGGTGATTCAAAACAATGTCTCCTCTACACCTGGTTGGGATCCTCATTGTGCAGCACAGCACCTTTTTTATTGCATTCTCCCCCACCCCATCCTTTAGTTTCCTGCAGAAGAGAAGTCAGATCCAGTATTCTGTTGGTAAATCCACTTCTCCATGCTGACAACACATTTCTTTCTGGGGTCTCTTAGATCTGCACTACAAGGAAAACAGAACTCAAAAGTTGGTAAGTATTTTTGTTTTTTGTGCAAAGCCAACATAGAACCTCTTAGTTCAGGGTGTTGACTATTAGTTTTAGTAGACATTTAATACATTATTGCTAAGCTTTGCTTAGTTTTGATATTCCTTAATCTATTGGATGTAATTCTGCTAATCTACATACATTCTTGTTTAGGTGAAGTAAACCATCGACCAGCTGCACTGTCTGCACTCTGAGGTCACCTGGAGTAGTGGAAAGCCAAGGACTGGTGGCCTGTTCCAAAGCTGAGCACCTCAACACAATCCAGATTATAGGCTAATGTCTGTACATATATATGCAGCCTGTTTTAAAAAATGACACAGAGTTCATTACTTATTTTTTATATATATATATATATATATAAATTTTTTTATATTGTCTACCTTTTTAAACCTGTCATTTGATATCCAACTGTTTGGTGTTCAGTGAGTTCCAGTTCAAATACCTTGTCCTTATATTTTACATGAAATCTGTTCACTGCCATTAATCTTTGTCCTGCAAACCTTGGTAGTTTGCTGTCATTTGTGGGTCTAGCCAGTGTGTTAGGTATACAATTCAAGGTTAGGCTGTGGTGTTGAGCACATTGATTGTGTACAAAAATTGGGGAGACTGTTAGGAATGCCATCCCTTAACACTGACTCTTGCCATGGTTTAAAAACATTGGTGCCTTTTCTTCATTCCTCTTCCCACCTCCATCCCAATGCCACATGGAGAGGATGATGCAGATTGTTTGCATCAGTGTCTCTAAAAATAGTTCATAATTACCTTTATTTCCTCCAAGTGTTTAAGGTAAACCTCACTGCTACCCTGAGACTAACCTGTTGAGGGTGACCAGTCAGGGCAGGAACTGGAGATTAATTCTAGAGTCTCCATCCTTGGAAGAGGACTGAAGTGATGTGTTGAGATGGAATACTGAGGTAAGAAATGAATCTTACTATTATCAAAATAATTTAAATCTTTGGAGTGAGAGCAAAGGAGAATGTTACAAATTCCCACCTCATTTTAAATCTGCAGTTTCTCCCCTAGCAAGTTTATTTAATAAATAAGTCTGATAAACCTGAAGAATCTTTGTCCATAACTTGTTTTCAAAAGCTGCTTTACTATTCCACAAAAGGATGCTCTTATTTTGGATCCTAAACCTCAAGCTTCTGAAATAATCAGTGTTGCAGGCTGAGGACAATGGACTTGATATTTATTTTCTTGCCAAAGCGGTTTTGTTCACCACATCCTGTTTGGATGTTTAAAATCTGTGTAAGATCCTGTTGTAAGAGTACTTGTCTTGATGTAAAGTCAAAGTCAATCTGTTGAGAACTGACTTGTCTCTGAAGTTCAGAGTGTTTCTAAATTTAACGTATATAGATGTTCCAACATGCAGTTTCCAGATGGAAAAGTTTTGCTGTCTAAGGCAGCTTGTTTCTGTTATGCTTAGCATGCGCTGTCTTGTTTTACAGTTTAGTGTCTTTAATGTTGCTATGAGATATTTAGTATTTGGATGGGAACTAGCAGGGTATCTCCCCCAGTACACTGGGGAAATAGGGAAGCCCAGAAAGAGAACTTCCAGCACTGGTGTTACTCAGGCAAATCAGTCTGTTTATGAATGTTCATTACGCTCAGGGTGACAGTGTTCAGAAACTTAGTATTAACATTTTTCGGTGGGCCATTTTGGTCCTTTTGAGCAATGATCAGATTCTCAATACTGTAATGTCAAAAGTATCCAATGTGTTGCCTGCTCTTGAGTTTCAAATAAACTTTTAAAAATATACTGCTAATAATTCTAAGCTTTCTAAAGTAGATGCTGCTGTAGTTTGTACTTATCTAGGTAAATCATTTAGTATGTGAATTGGGGAGGTGAACTGTATTACATGACAACTGTTGAGATGAAGCAAAGATGCTGTTTGAGCCTTTCAAATCACTTCTTTTTTTAATTGAAGTAATTTTTAAAAATGTACATAGAAAATAACAGCATCTATACATAGCACGGACACTGATGCACAACCTGAACTTTAAATAGAATTTGATAAGACTGGGCGTTAAATAACGACTGTCTCCAGACCCGGAATATGAAGTATACCACTTGTTTAGTGCAATACTATTCTCAAGGAGGACAGAGTAAAATCAACTGATCTTGCATTGCACTTGCAAAAAAAAGTACCAATAACTGGTGAGTTATTGAATGAATATCCAGGAGACACATTCTCTTATACAGTTGGGCTCATAAGGTGGCCACCAAGGTAGTTTGTTGCAGTATACCTGTTCAAGAGCCTGTGTACGCTACCACTCCTTCCTTCCCCCCCGCCCCCCCCCCCACAAAAAAATTTCACCTCCAGACCTTGTTTAGTTAAAAAGCACAAGAATCACCACTTGAGGTGGGAATTTTTTTTAAAAGCTGAAGTAAAATTAAAAATGAGCAATCCTTAACAAGTAAAGCTAACAGCAAGAACAAGTTACTCTTGACTGTCCCACAATTCCAGCTGTGACTGTTTGCCTGTACTGATTCAGCAGGTTGAAATTACCAATGGACAGTTCATAGCACTTACAAAGTAACTTCAATACAAGATCAGTTATTATAGTGATCGATTACAACACAGAGCAAATAAGGTCTTAACAGTAGATCCTGTTTCATACCTGCTGCAAGCTCTAAGAAATAAATCCCACATAATGGGAACCCAAGGTGTCCTGATCATATTTAAACCAAAAGGCACATGGTAAACACCCAGGTAACAAGTTACTGCTTATACTGTCAATGGATCTCACCATTTAGCTGCAGACCAAAGGCCACAGACACAACTTTGTAGTAGTCAGTACTGCCTCAGAAACACAAAGTAGAGTCAGTGAGGTTGGAGTGAAATTCAATTTGTGTATAAACGGAAAACAAAGATACTTACTTCGTAACAAGTCAACATGTTAACCATGCAAAACATGTCACTAGAATCTGTATTCCTGACACATTGTTGATTAACAGGCAGATAATTTGAAGGAATCAATTTCCTTTGCTCTTGTCATAAATACTGAGGGGGAAGAACTAATTTCTACAGCATTACAACAAAAATGTTCAAGGCGCACCATGGCCAATTCATGTTCAAAAGTCTAAACTTCAGAAAACTTAAATGCAATCCATTTGGAGAGAACTTGGACTTTGGATCATTTGTTGGCAGCAATTGCAACAGGATGTCAATTCGTCAGAGAACCTGGTCATTCGAAAGCTGCCATCAGAAGTTGTAGTTCACGAAAAGCGCTGCCTTGACGGCCAGGCAATCCTGCTTTACTCTGAAGAATCGGCAGCAGGTTTTTTAACTGCTTGTAACAGAGCTTACATTTCTGGTGCCTGAGAAAGGGAAGGGAAAGTAAATCAAAGCAGCAATATTTAAATAAGTTTCAGTTTCACTTGCCTCTTTTTCTAAACGTTTGGGAAATACTCTGTTAGCAGCATACAAGTCAAAGTTAACATATCAACATGAGGTGGCAATTCAGTCCCTCAAACCTGTCCTGCTATTCAGCGAGATCATGGCTCATCTGTAGACATCTGCCTTTGGATTGTATCTCTTAATACCTCTGCTTAACAAAAATTATTTCAGCTTTGTTTGATAGATTGATCCATCTCCCCACTTTAGTGAGAGGAAATTACAATTGAATATTTCCCCAATCTAGAGGAGAAACATTTCAGCAAAAATAATAATGTACAATTTTGTACAATCATTTTTTGGCTCTACAAGCAAAAGATGTTCTCAATGTCCTTTGAACTTGGCAAATCACAAAACTAAATTAGGTCCAAAATGTAAACGACACTTGGGTTATTAATGTGCAAACCAGCCTGTATCTCGTGATGTGGCTGTGAGCCACATTGGTTAGGGGGACCATTTGTGTTGCCCTGCCATTAACTTTGAGAGAACATCTCCCAATGAAGTTGCTGTATTCACGCTTAAAGAAGTTAAGTGCAATTATCCTTTTGGCAGTTATCATGTTAATAATATAAAATCTTGTGGAGACATGAGCAATTCACTTGTACAGGGATGATTACAACATGATTTCTCTGCCACATACTATTGCTGCAAGTGATCATAATGTTATTTTGAGAAATACATAGAGGGATAATGGGATTAGGTTAGATATTTTCCAGTCAACCTGTTCAAAAATGTTACTACACATCTCTACAGCAGGTGGAACTTGAACCTTGGCCTTCTGGCTCAGACATAGGACCAGTACCACAGCACAAGTGCAAGCTTAGAAAGTCCTTTGACTCCACTCCAAATTATCTCAGAATTCGCAAGTTAAGTTAGGTCATTCATGGAGAAAAACACTAGCCATCAAGTCTGTAGGGCTGTACATTATAAAAACAAGGGGAAATCTAACAGACTAAGTCCAGTGGAAAAGTTAATTGATACAAAATCAATACTACTCGAAGTACTAAGGAGTTTGGAGAAAAGGCAGTGAAGTAGGAATTGGGCCGTGCTACTGGAAGGGTGAAACAAGCTAAATTTACTGATCCGATGAATCCCTTTCTCCTCCCTAAGTAATGTGGACTGACGGTTTAACAATAAGTTGGACTGGTTCATACAAGAATATGGAGAAACTCAGGAGGTCTGGCAGCATCTGTGGAGTGAGAAAACCGAGTTAACATACTTTCAAAGAAGGGTCATTGAACTTAAGAGTTTCTCCATAAATTTCTGTTCTCGTGCACTAAATATCTCCAGTATCAACAGTTCCTACTTTTAACAGACTAACAATGTTAGTCTGGGACAGTGGACCCATTTCCCATAAATGAATTACCACACAAATGATGTGATGAACTAAGATACCCTGAACATGACAACAAACAAAATGTTTGACAAGAATCATGCCATTATCTATATTGCATACTGCAGTCACTGACCTTTCCTCACGTGTTATGTCAACCCCGATAGAGGGTGGTGTCACTAGATTGTCTGCCATTAAGGGTCCAAATCGCTGCAGGATCAACTTAAGGGAAGTATAACCAGTCTGCACATAGCTACAAGAGGAGGAAAAAAAAATCAAAGCTGTAAACATAAATTAAGCTTGAGAAGGACTGTGAATTTATTCGATCTTGGAAATTTATGCTATTTCATCAAATGATTAAAAAAATAGTTTTTACAGTTTAAGAGAAGGGATATTCATGCTCAGAAATGTAGGACTACCATATATCAAATACTCTAGAATAACCATCAAAGCCTGGACCGAATTGTGGGGTGTATACTTTATATTAACCAGCCTCACATTCAATCTTGGATGAGCAGTGCCATTGCATCAGTGCAACATGCTTTAAAAAAACTCAAGGGGAAATCTAACAGACTAAGTCCAGTGGAAAAGTTAATTGATACAAAATCAATACTACTCATGAAGTACTAAGGAGTTTGGAGAGAAGGCAGTGAAGGCCATGCTACTAGAAGGGTGAAACAAGCTAAATTTACTGATTTAAAGAATGATGTAAATGTATCGGAAGCATTTCAAAGAAGGTTTTCCAGACTTTACTACTAGACTATATCTAGAACGGATACATGGTCTTATGAGGAAAGATTGGACAGCCTAAAGTTGCAGTTGCTGGGGTTTAGAGGTGACTTGATTGAAGCATATAAAATTAAAGGGTCTTGACACGATACGTGTGAAAAATGATTTTTTTTCCCTCGTATGGGTGAATCTGGAACTACTTGCCCTGTTTAAGAGAGAGATCAGGTCCAATTCCTCCCTCTGAGGTTTGAGAGTCTTTGGCACTCTCTCCCTGAAAAGGTGGTGAAAATACCCACAGCTTTACACAGGAAGAGTTGTCAGCCTAGTGTGTGGTAGACAACATGGGATAGATTCCAAATTCATTTCACAAGAAGAATTTAAGAGTGCGACATTCAATTCAAATCACCAGATGGTATAAAATACCCAACCCAATGTCAGAGGTTTGATGCCAACAGTAGGATTGAAAACAAGAGATGAATTTTTCAAATAGGTCAATCCAGTGAAGTTCATTTGGGATATAACACAACATCATTTTCTTCCCAGTTAACTCCAACAACTAAGAAACATGCTCCAACATGGTTTTAATTCATGGTCAAATATCACCCAGTTGCTCTATTGTGTCGACAGGTGACTGTCTGTGGAAAAACTCTGGTTTCTGCACACATACAAGCACACCAGCACCCAAAAGACTGAAAGCACAACAATCATTTCAAGGTATCAGTTCCATATGAACATACAAATCAGAAGTGGGATGCAACCATTCAACCCTTCAAGGCTGCTCCAGTATTCAACAAGATCATAGCTGATCTGATTGTAACCTCAAATCCATATTCATGCATGATGATCTGATGTTTCAATCCCTAGCTCAACAAGAATTATCCATCTCTCAAAAAAAAATTCTGCTTCCACCACCTTTTCAGGGAGAGAGTACCAAAGACTCTCAACCCTCAGAGGGAGGAATTGGACCTAATCTCTTTTTTAAACAGGGCAAGTAGTTCCAGATTCACCCATATGAGGAAAAAAAATCATTTTTCACACGTATCGTGTCAAGACCCTTTAATTTTATATGCTTCAATCAAGTCACCTCTAAACCCCAGCAACTGCAACCTTAGGCTGTCCCAATCTTTCCTCATAAGACCATGTATCCATTCTAGATCTAGTCTAGTAGTAAAGTCTGGAAAACCTTCCTTGAAATGCTTCCAATACATTTACGTCATTCTTTAAATCAGGCAACCAATACCACACACACTACTCCAGATGCAGTCTACCAGTGCCCTGTGTTACTGAAGCATAACCTCAAAACTTTTGTATTAAATTCTCCTCACAATAAATAATAAGTCTATAGTCTTCCTAGTTACTTGCCATACCTGAAGACTGACCTTTATGACGTCAGCAAATTTGGGAATAATACCCTTTGCTCTGGGCCATTTATTTAAATTGTAAACAGTTGAGGTTCCAGCACCAATGTCTGTGGCACAACATATTACTTCTTGTCAATTTGAAAAAGACCCATTTATACCTACTCTCTGCTTTGTGCTATCCAGTCAATCTTCTCCTTATGCTAATAAACACTTTCTACACCGTCAGCTTTTATTTTGAGCCATAACTTTTGATGTAGCACCTCATCCAATGCTTTCTGGGAATCTAGGTACGGTACATCCACTGTTGCCCTTTATCCACTGCACATTATCTCAACTGCAACAGATTGGTTAACATGATTTCCCTTTGACAAAACCAGGTTGACCCTGCCTGATTACCTTGAATTTATTCAGTATCCATTATAAATTCTTTGATAATAGCTAATATCTTCCCTATGGCAGATGTTAAGTTAACTAGCCTGTAGTTTCCCTGTTTTTATTCTATCTCCCCTTTGCGTATCCACACACTGTCACAAACTCTGTAACAAACAATTCCTTCAATCAGTTTTGACATCACATAGAATGCACAAGTGGAAGGGATTGCAGTAGTGGTTTTTGTTAGAGTATTTAAGATAGTTTTTATTTTTATCAAATTTGAGGAGAGTACATGGTTTATAAAAATGAACGACCACTTCTAGTACTGTTGCCCCCATCACAACACTCCATGTCCCAAATGAAAATGACTGCTGACCTCTCATATTTGCTCTGCAACAGTTTGTCAATCTGAGGAATAATTGAAGGGCACAAGTCAAGTTTCCACAAGGCTCTGAAACAAAAGACATGTTATCAGTCGCTGCTGGGGTATCATTTTGGCAGATAGAGCACTGGTATCAACAATTCTTTTATGCAAAGTGTCAATTCATTTATTAAAATAGAGCTAGCAATCTTGAATCTCAGAAGAAACATCATGTCCTCCTTCTTGAGTATTTCAAAGATGTTCTCTTCGGTCCTGAAAGAGGGCCAGCAAAAAGTGCAGGACAAGGTACAACAAAGCAAAGGGTTGCAACATGGTTCATTCAGGAACTATTAGAAGGCATTTATTCAGTTTGTTAACAGTTTAGTTAATTTGTTAGAGTTAAGAGTTGGATAAATAAATTGTTACTTGTTGTTTGTACAGTGTGTGTCAGGGATTTATTTAACCACTAGAAGTTACTGAAAGATAGCTTACACCACTTTTCACACACTTATACAGATTGGAGGGCGAAGAGCTCCTCTGTGGGCATTTCAGTTTTAGCTCTTGGGGGTGTCAACCTCTGTTTTAACAATATAAATATTGATGTTTTGTAAACAGTCTATATTACAGAAAGAGAAGCTGGAGGTCTTTTTAAAAAAAAACAGATAAATCTCCAGGATCTGATCAAATATATTCAATGTTGTGGAGAGCTGCCAGAAGACTGGAGGGTGGCTAACATTGTGCCTTTATGTAAGGAAGGGTGCAAGGAGAAGGCTGGGAATTATAGACCAGTGAATCTGATGTCCGTGGCGGGTAAGTTGTTGGAGGGGATTCTGATAAATGACACCAAAATTGGTGGTATAATAGACAGTGAAGAAGGTTATCTAAAATTACAAAGGGATCTTGATCAATTGGGCCAAGGAATGGCAGATGGAGTTTAATTTGGACAAACATTTTGGCATTTTGGTAAGGTGAACAACGGCAGAACTTACAGTTAATGGTAGGGCCCTGGGAAGTGCTGTCGAAGAGAGGTTCAGGTAGATAGTTGCGTCACAGGTAGACAGGGTGGTAAAGGCAATATTTGGCATGCTTCCCTTTATTGTTCAGACCATGGAGTATAGGGGTTTGATTGTGGCAGCTGTACAGGATATTGGCCTGATTCCTCTGCTATGGAACTACTAAATTGGAGACAGTGCAGAAAGGACTTACAAGGATGTTACTGCAACTGGAGGGCTTGAGTTTAAAAAGGAGGCTGGATAGGCTGGGACTTTTTTCACTGGAGCACAGGAGGTTGAGGTGGCCTCAGTGGTTTATAAAACTATGAGGATCATAGGTAATAAATAGAAAGTGAATAGCCAAGGTCTTTTCCTCAAGGCAGGGGAACTCTAAACTAGGCGGCATAATTTTAAGGTGAGAGGAGAAAGATTTAAAAGGGACCCGAGGGGCAATATTTTTACATACAGGGTGGTCCATGTAAGGAATGAGTTGACAGAGGAAGTGTTGCAGGCTGGTATAATTACAACATTTAGAAGGTATGGACGAATTGGGCCGAAAGGTCCGTTTCCGTCCTATGTGACTCTATAACTCTACGAAAGAGGAGAATGGAATAGATTCTGAGCTCTAAGTCCTGAAAACAGGTGATGTGGCATCAGACATGAATTAAACCTTATGACCATCGATATGGATGACAGACGAGGAAATTTAAACACCAGTCAGGAGAAGCTCTGGTACAAGATGCAGGAATCATGTTATTCCAGCCTAACTGCTTCCATCTTATTTTTGGCATATAAAGGACAGTAAAAATATTGATCAGAAAATAATAATCAGCTGTCTTTGACTCAGACTATACAGGACGAATCAGGACATTGACGTATTTGTATACAACAAAAATCAATGAACAATCAATATGTAAAATAAAGCAGCAACCACTAAGAATCAATTCAGACATGAGTCAGCTTTACCAGTGTTAAATTAGATTTTGGCTAACCTATATTTCAATTCTATTTTGCCCACCACCAGATTTTTAACAAACTTATTCATGGGAGGAGGTTGCTGGTTGAGTCAGCATTTATTGCCTGTCCCTGGTAGGCCTTGAGAATGCAGTGGTGAGCTGCTTTCTTGAGCAACTTCAGTCCATGTGATGTAGATAGACCCACAATGCTGTTAGGGACGGAGTTCCAGGATTTTGACCCGTGACACTCAAGCAACCGCAATATATTTCCACATTACGAAAGCAAATATCTATGAAATGCTGTCTTGAATGCTCTAGATGTCCCAACATCCAGAGTCCTGGAAGGGCATAGGATTCAAAGTTTCTAATATACATTTTTCTTAAAATGTAATTCCTGATTTTACTTCTGAATGGCTTGGCATCAATATTGAGCATTAATTAGCTCCTATGTTTAAAATTTTAAGGATTACTTCAAAGTGGAAATATTGCAGACAATACTCCTTAACAAAACAAAGATTGGACAGTCTTTTGAGCAAATACGTACGGTTTGAGATTTATAATGTT
This sequence comes from Stegostoma tigrinum, assembly GCF_030684315.1. Classification (NCBI taxonomy): domain Eukaryota; kingdom Metazoa; phylum Chordata; class Chondrichthyes; order Orectolobiformes; family Stegostomatidae; genus Stegostoma; species Stegostoma tigrinum. The sequence goes on along the minus strand of NC_081369.1, from coordinate 11,032,683 downwards.
CAGGATGTCCACAATAACTGCCAAGTCATTCATGGTAACTGCTGAGTCTATGGAGGTCTGCAATGAAGAGTGAGTATTACAGTGTGCACTTGAAACCTAGGTCAGAATATGTAGTTTTTTAAAAAACAGGTCATGACAGCAAGATCAACTTGCTTTCAGCAGGTGTTTTTGACAAAAGTGGCCTTCTCGTTGCCTGTGATGGTGAAATGAGCATTATGAATGCTTCTGCCAAACAGAAGTCAGTTTTAATCAGCCAAAATTTCAGCATTCAAACTGGAACGGCTGCATTAGAAAATAATCTTTTAAAACAACAGCAAACAAAGCTGTGATAACGAGGTGTGGAGCTGGATGAACACAGCAGGCCAAGCAGCATCTTAGGAGCAGGAAAGTTTCAGGCCTAAACTATTCATAGTACTCATTTCACCATCACAGGCAAAGAGAAGGCCACTTTTGTCAAAAAAACAGCTGCTGAAAACAAATTGATCTTGCTGTCATCTTGCTCTCTGTGCCACATTAAAAATATCATCTCTCATTCTAGTGGAGGGCAAAGAGATGCAAACATATTAAGAATATAACTGCACAGCAATATTGCCTTTCAAACCCAGGAAGCAAATAAACCAAGCTACTTAAAAGTGAGAAAAATGATACAAATTAGGGGAAAGTGAGGAGTTCTCTCATCCATGGCTCCTAATTGACACTGCAAGTAGCGGATCTCCCACGGTATCATCATTCTCATTTGCCATATCACAGAATGGCTATGCAGATACAGGACACTTGGCCCATTCTGTTTATGCCAGTTCTCTAGCAATTAGCCAGTCCCATACTCCTGCCCACTTCCTCATTGCTCTAAAAGTGTTTTCTAATTCCCATCAGAAAGCCACAATTGAATGTGCCTCCACTCCACCATTCTCTCAGGCACTTCATTCTAGATTGTAGTGACTTGCAGTAGAAAGAACATTCTTATGCTGCTTTTGGTTCTTTTGCCATTCACTTCAAATCACTATCCTCTGGTGCTCAACCATTCTTTCACCAAACACAATTTTCCCTCATCTTCTCTCTCATGATCCCTCAGGTTTTTGAATATATCTCTATCAAATCTCCTCTCAATTGTCTCTTCTCTCAGGAGAACACCACTGGTTTCTCCAATCCATCTACCTAACTCAAGCCCCTCATCCCTCGAATCAGTCACCTAAATCTTTTGTACACTATTTTCAAAGCTGTCTGTGGTGCCTAGAAATGGATACAATACTCCAGTTGAGGCTTAAGCAATGTTTCAGAATGATAATCAAAATCTCCTCACTTTCACTGTTGTCTCAAATGGCCCTACTTTTTTCAATGATATTTGCACGTAAACCACACGTCAGTTTAAGATTTGAGCTTTGTTCCTGTTATCAAAATGGCACTTTACATTTCTCTGCATTAAACTTCAGCTGTCACATTGTCCACACAGACAATTTTCCTGTCCTTGTCCCTTGGAATTTAATCACTATTCTCCACTCGGTAAAATTACTCCAGGTTTTGCACCATCTGAACATTTTGACATCATTTCCTGTAGACCAAGGAAAGCAGTCGTTCTAACACTAGGAAATCCCACTAAATACTCTCCTCCAGTTCAAACCATTCACGTCTGATTGTTTCTTGTGACTCAGGCACTTTGTACCCATGCTCTCACTCTCCTTTTTATTCCAGCATCTTTAACTTTGTTGACAAGCCTGTAAACTGGCACTTTATCAAACATAGATAATGGGAACTGCAGATGCTGGAGATTCCAAGATAATAAAATGTGGGGCTGGATGAACACAGCAGGCCAAGCAGCATCTCAGGAGCACAAAAGCTGACGTTTCGGGCCTAGGCCCTTCATCAGAGAGGGGGATGGGGGGAGGGAACTGGAATAAATAGGGAGAGAGGGGGAGGCGGACCGAAGATGGAGAGTAAAGAAGATAGGTGGAGAAGGTGTGGGTGGGGAGGTTGGGTGGGGAGGTAGGGAGGGGATAGGTCAGTCCAGGGAAGACGGACAGGTCAAGGAGGTGGGATGAGGTTAGTAGGTAGCTGGGGGTGCGGCTTGGGGTGGGAGGAAGGGATGGGTGAGAGGAAGAACCGGTTAGGGAGGCAGAGACAGGTTGGACTGGTTTTGGGATGCAGTGGGTGGGGGGGGGAAGAGCTGGGCTGGTTGTGTGGTGCAGTGGGGGGAGGGGATGAACTGGGCTGGTTTAGGGATGCAGTGGGGGAACTAACCTCATCCCACCTCCTTGACCTGTCCGTCTTCCCTGGACTGACCTATCCCCTCCCTACCTCCCCACCCACACCTTCTCCACCTATCTTCTTTACTCTCCATCTTCGGTCCGCCTCCCCCTCTCTCCCTATTTATTCCAGTTCCCTCCCCCCATCCCCCTCTCTGATGAAGGGCCTAGGCCCGAAACGTCAGCTTTTGTGCTCCTGAGATGCTGCTTGGCCTGTTGTGTTCATCCAGCCCCACATTTTATTAACTTTATCAAACATGCTTGTTTATTGGGCACGAATCCAAATCCGTTCTTGGTATTATGTTATGCCACCTCGAGCACTTTGTCAAAATAATGCTAAAAGTCCTGTATAAGTTCTAATGACCAAAACATACATTTGTGTAAATGCAAGAACATTTCAGGTATTCCATCAAACCTAATCTACCACTAATTTAATGCAACAATCAAATGCTTTAAATCACAAAAGGTAAGTATTTCATTTTGCAGCTGGCGTATTCCCTCAAGGTAAACCATTTCATGCTATCAACTTTACCTTTTTGGGGGTTACATTCATAATTGCAACCCAAAAGTGGTTTTGGCCTTTAAATTCTAAACTGAGAAGAATAATACAGATTTCGATCAGATCACTTAAAATGCAACTCAGTGGGGGTCATAGGTCCACAGGTCAGAAGTTAATTCAACCATAAGAGTTCCTAAAACCCAGATTAAATCCAGTAAACTGGAAAGTGAACAAAGGTTATGGCACGTATATATCAATGGCATCTGGACCGTAGCTACACAGTAGAGGTCAGTGGTAGGAATCAGCTGACAACTTAGAAAACCAAATGTTGACTAGACCATTGCACCAGTGAATCCTATCAAATAGTGGAAGAGAACAGGGTGAGGGAGAAGAGATAATTAATTTGTGATCCTGCAGGTTATACATTCAGTATGACTCCATTGTTCAAGAGTATATGTATCAAAAAGTTAAAAATCTACCTTGACATCGCCAGTGGTCCACACAGCTCTCACTGTGTCTAGATTCTTGAATCGACTCGTTAATACCACGCACATCGTGTCATGTCCTTTCCGGATTTGGCTCACAGCATCTTCATCACTCAAATCAGCCAGTTTATTATTCTGAGGCTTAAGAAATATGATTTAATTAAACACAAATTATCCCAGTACTTTGACATTCAAAGACTTTGTTATCTTCTGAGGCCTCTTATGGTGCAGTGGTAATGCCCAGAAAGCCTAGGTTTTGAAGTATGTTGTAACAAGTCTGAACAGGTTGATTATAATAACTGCAAATCAAATAAGTTATGGAATAAAATAGACATTTAAATAAACAAAGAACTGTGGATGCTGGAATTATGAAACACAAACAGAAATTATGGAGAAACTCAAATCTGGCAGCATCTATGCGGACAAAACAGAATTAACATTGACAACAAAAACAAAGTTGCTGGAAAAGCTCAGCAGGTCTGGCAGCATCTACAGAGGAGAAAACAGAGTTAATGTTTGGGGTCCGATGACCCTTCCTCAGAACTGATGGTGGCTGGAAAAATGTCAGTTTATATTGCAGAAAGTAGGGAGGTGGGTGGGGTACGGAGTAAACAATAGGATAGAGCCCAAAAAGAGACAAAGACAGCTGGACAGACAAAGGAGTTGCTAACGATCAAGCTGGGACGGTGAGTAGTTGTTAATGGGGACTGTTAATGACAGGCTACGTGGTAACAAGGCCTGGTGTGTGGGGGGTAGGGACTGGGACATTGCGGAGTTTAGGCCCTAAAATTGTTGAACTCAATATTGAGTCCGGAAGGCTGTCGGGTCCCCAAGCGGAAAATGAGGTGCTGTTCCTTCAGCTTGCGCTGGGCTTCACTGGAACACTGCAGCAAGCCGGAGACAGAGATATTGGCCGAGGAGCAAGGTGGTGCAATGAAGTGGCAGGCAACAGGGTCTTTTTTTGTGAGCAGAACGTACGTGTCCTGCGAAGTGGTCACCAAGTCCATGCTTCATTTCCCCAGTGTAGAGGAGACCACATTGTGAGCAGTGAATGCAGTAGATTAGATTCTTGGAAGTGCAGGTGAAGTGTTGCTTCACCTCAAAGGTATGTTTGGGCCCTTGGATATTCAGGAGGAAGGAGGTAAATGGGCAGGTGTTGCATCTTCGGTTACAGGGGAAGGTACAGTCGGGCTATGGGGAGGTGTTGGAGGTAAAGGAGGTATGGACCAGGGTGTCCTGGAGGGAACGGTCTCTGTGGACAGCGGACAAGGGAGGGGAGGGGAATGTTTATCTGGTGGTGGCATCTTGTTGGCGGTGGCAGAAATGGCATCTGACGATCTTCTGGATGTGGATGCTAGTGGGATGGTAGGTGAGGATAAGGGGGACCCTATCACTGTTGTGGGAGGGAAGAGAAGGGTTGAGGGCAGAAGAGCGGGAGATGGGTCAGACCTGACTGAGGGCCCTGCCAACAAGGAGCTGGGCCCTCAATTGGGTCCAACCCATCTCCCGCTCTTCTGCCCTCAACCCTTCTCTTCCCTCCCACAACAGTGATAGGGTCCCCCTTATCCTCACCTACCATCCCACCAGCATCCACATCCAGAAGATCGTCAGACGCCATTTCTGCCACCTCCAACAAGATGCCACCACCAGACACACATTCCCCTCCCCTCCCTTGTCCGCTGTCCACAGGGACCGTTCCCTCCAGGACACCCTGGTCCATACCTCCTTTACCTCCAACACCTCCCCATAGCCCGACTGTACCTTCCCCTGTAACCGAAGATGCAACACCTGCCCATTTACCTCCTTCCTCCTGAATATCCAAGGGCCCAAACATACCTTTGAGGTGAAGCAACACTTCACCTGCACTTCCAAGAATCTAATCTACCGCATTTGCTACTCACAATGTGGTGTCCTCTACACTGGGGAAACGAAGCATAGACTTGGCGACCGCTTCACAGGACATGTATGTTCTGCTCACAAAAAAAGACCCTGAACTACCTGTTGCCTGCCACTTCATTGCACCACCTTGCTCCCTGGCCAATATCTCTGTCTCCGGCTTGCTACAGTGTTCCAGTGAAGCCCAGTGCAAGCTGAAGGAACAATACCTCATTTTTCGCTTGGGGACCCTATAGCCCTCTGGACTCAATATTGAGTTCAACAATTTTAGGGCCTAAACTCCCCAAAGTCCCAGCCCCCCACTCCACACACCAGGCCTTGTACCACACAGCCTACCACTACATATCCCCCATTGTTAGTCACCAACAGTCCCCATTAACAACTACTCACCCTCCCAGCCTGATCGTTAGCAACTTCTTTATCCAACTGTCTCTGTCTCTCTTTGGGTTCTATCCCATCGTTTACTCCCTACCCCACCCACCTCTTGCATATAAACTGATGTTTTCCCAGCCACCATCAGTTCTGAGGAAGGGTCACCGGACCCAAAACGTTAACGGTTTTCTCCTCCACGGATGCTGCTAGACCTGCTGAGCTTTTCCAGCAACTTTGTTTTTGTTCCTGATTTACAGCACCCACAGTTCTTTTGATTTTTATACAGAATTAACATTTCTGGTCCAGTGACCTTCTTCACTTGCTCCACTGATGCTGTCAAATTTGCTGTGTTTCTCCAGCAATTTCTGTTTTTTGAATACAGATACGATTTGCCAGACTGACAGAAACCTCTACTCCAGGTTTCCCCCATCATAATTTATAGCAATTACCACATAACAAAACTACCAATTACAGACTGCACAAGAGAAAAACAAGCAAAATAGCCCTTCTAAAAATGTGCACCATCTAGTGACCCTTACTCTGCAGTTACAATTCAGATCATTGTTTCCTTCCTTAGATAACAGCCACCACACTTCAAAAGTAATTCAGGCAAGGCACTGGCAGCCTAAACATTTTCAGGAATTGGGAGTTTGATTCATGGACAGGATAAGCTTGTATGACTAAAGATCTACTCGGGGTCTCAGTCACCATTTTTATTCTTCATTGACCTAAAGGCCAGATGGCCTTTAAGTACACAGATTCACACACACAGCTTGCAAGCTACTATTAGTGTACAAATCCAAGCAGTAAGGTTTACAAAAACCCAACTGAGCTGTATTCTAGCCTAATTGGACCACCAAAGCCTTGCAAACCAATTACTGAATATTGATCAGAAGGACCACAAGTTTATTTGATGCCATCTCATCCAGCAAGTTAGAATCAACTGTAATATTGCCATTGCCATTCAGGTAAAGAGTTTGCACTGAACAGAAAAAACATAACTACAAAGAAAATTTAAATTAACTGAAGGGAAGTGACTAAACACCACTTACTGGGAGAAAGTCTGCCACCTTCAATCCAATGGGCTCATTTTTAGCAATTGGGATTATTGGTGCTTCAGGCTGATTGACAGGAGTGGAAGCTGCTGTTGGAGGAAAATTCAGCCGGTCTGCCTGAAAGACAACAGTTTCAATGGATGGATTGTGACTGCTCCATACTTTTCCTCATAACAACGTCACTTATTGACACCACAATTTCAACAGCACCTATTCCATACTTCAACCAATGCAACCAAATAAGTCAAAATGTCACAAGAAATCTAGAAGATCTCTTGTAATAACAAGTTGTACAGGCTTACTTGGATGAACCCCGTATGGTCATCATGCTTGAATTCCAAAAAGTGCAAGAAGTTACCCAAGCTAAAGTAAGTTATTATTTGTCAGAAATAATTGAAACCACCAATAGTGGTAGCATTATGAAAAACAGCAAGAATTTTCATACCATTTAAAACTATAAATAATATTCCTAAGCATTTCAGAGGCATTTTTTAAAATGTAGACAGGTAAGGAAGGTGATATTAGAAAGGGTGGCCTAACGTTTTCTCCATGGTGGGATACCTTGCTTATGATTATCACTGTAAACAAAGTATCCTTGCAATGCTCATTGTAAGCATTTTATATTTTGATTCTCACTACTCTCAGTCTCTTTTTCTGTCAGATATGCATGAAACATTGTGCAAGAGTTTTAGAGAATCATTATCACAAAGAAGACCATCAAGTTCATTCTAGTGTCCTGTACTGCAAACCAGTCATTCCAATCCCCTTGCTTTTTTAAAATTACTGTTGCCTTGCATGTTTCTTTCCTTCAATGACCATCCAATTTCCATGTTATACCTGTAATCGCCTCTTCTTTCATCACACTCACAGGCAATGAGATCCAGTTCATCATTATTCACTACATAAAAACATTCTCTTTAAAATCCCTTCAACATCTCTTGCTCAAAACAAAATTGGTTACTTCCAAATCCTCGTACTATGAGCTCATGCAAATGTAAATTTGATCAGCAAAAGTAGATCTGTTAATTGATTACATAATAGAACATAGAACAGTACAGCACACAGGCCCTTCGGTCCACGATGTTGTGCAGAACATTTACCCGACTTTTACCCGAAATCTAAGGTCTATCTAACCTCCACCGCTACCTTATACTATCATCCATATGCCTATCTAATAGCCGCTCCAATGACCCTAATGAGACTGACTCCATTACTGCCTCCGGCAATGCATTCCACACCCCTACCACTCTCTGAGTAAAGAACCTATATCTAACATCTACCTGATATCTATCTCCTTTCATTTTAAAAACTATGTCTCCTCGTAAAAGCTACCTCCACCCTTGGAAAAAGTCTCCAGCAGTCTGTTTTGGTGCTGTATTGAACAATATAAAAAAAAAAGGGGCGACCAGAAATCTAATGCAAGGACATCTTTGGCTCCAAACCTTCAAACTACTCAACTTGAAAATGCAGATAAAAAGGTTTGTGCAATGTTTGTAGCTCCGAGTGTCATTTGCTGTATCACTATTTCCACAGCCCCCAATAATAAACAGGAAGCTTATCAGTTCACCTCTCCAGCAGGGAGCTTAAATAGCTTAATTTTCTTAATAGCAAACTAACGCGGTCAAGTTCACACACCTTCTTTATCTTTCCTTGACTTATTTTTTTCCTGATATAACAATACTTCCACTAAAGAGAACAGATTTAAAATCCAGTGGAGATCGGTCAATTCAGGCAGTAGCATTCCCTCTTCACAAAAGTTCAGCAGTTTGGGGTTATTTTCCCTCGAGCATTAAAGGCTGAGGGCTGACCTTTATACGGGTTTATAGAACCATGAGGGGGATGGATAGCATAAATAGACAAGGTCTTTACCCTGGGTTGGGCGAGTCAGAAACTGGAGGGCATAGTTTTATAGTGAGGGGGTGTTAAGATTTAAAAGTGACCTAAGGGACAACTTTTCACGCAGAGGGTGGTGCATGTATGGAATCAGTTGCCAGAGGAAGTGGTGAAGGCTGGTACAATTACAACATTTAAAAGGCATCCGGATGGGTATATGAATAGGAATGGTTTAGAGGGATATGGGCTAAATGCTGGCAAATAGGACTAGATTTATCTAGGATATCTGGTCAGCATGGACGAGTGGACTAAAGTGTCAGTTTCTATGCTATACATCTCTATGATTCTAATCACATTTCATTCAGAAGCTAGAGAAGGACCAGGTCTCGAGCAATTTATCATTTTGGAGGATTGATTAGATCAAATTATACAGCACAGAAAAAGACCCTTTAGTTCTACTCATCCATGTCAACCAGACACTTCTGACCAAGTTCCATTTGCCTGCATTTGGCCCCTATGTCTCTAAACCTCTCCTATTCATATAATCAACCAGATGCCTTTCAAACGTTATAATTATACTCATCTCCACCATTTCTTCTGGCAGCTTGCTCTATGCATATAACACCCTTTGATGAAAAAATTATCCCTCTTGTCCTATTTAAAATCCTTCGCCTCTCACCTTAAACCTATGTCTTCTAGCTTTGTACTCCCCTACCCTGGGAAAAAGATCTTGGCTATTCACCCTGTCCGTGCCCTCACGATTATATAAGTCTCTATAATGTCACCCCTCAGTCTTCGACAAAGCCCCAGCCTATTCAGTCTCTCCTTATAGCTCAAACCCCACCCAGTCCCAGCAAAACTTTGTAAATCTTTTCTGCACCCTCTCAAGTATAACAACATCATTCTTACTGAAGGGTGACCAAAAAGGCAGATAAGAGCTTGACAGAGAACAAAGCAAGACCGACAAAAACTGCAATCATTTCAATGATAAAGAGCTAACAGGTAAGGCAGATGAACTTAGGACACCGTTGGGAACACGGGACTTGGATATCTTTGCTCTCACAGAGATATGACTCAGGGATGGACAGGAGTAGTAGCTGAATGCTCCACAATACAGATGCAATAGGAAGGATAGAAAGGGAGGCAGGAGGGGGAGGGGAATGGTGTTTTTTGCTCGGGATAACATTACGGCTGTAGTGAGGGAGGATATTCCTGGGAGGTTATCCAGTTAAGTTTAAAAGCTTAAAAGTAAGCTTAAAAGTAAGAAAGGGAAGATCACTGTGTTAGAATTGTGGTCAGTGAGAAATTGAGAAGCAGATGTCTAAGGAGATCTTGGGCATTTTTAAGAAAAATAGAGGTAGGGGATTTTAAACTTTCCAACAGACTGGGACTATCATAGTGTTAAGGGCTTGGATGGGGAGGATAAGTGTGCACAAGAAAACTTCCTTATTCAATATGTGGAGGTAGCTACGAGAGAAGGAGTAATATTTGACCTTCTGCTGGGAAATAAGGCAGAGCAAGTGATGGAATAGTCCATGGGGGAGCACTCTGGGGCAAGTGATCATAATTCTATCGGTATTAAAATAATTATGGAAAAGGATAGAACTGATCAAAAAGTCAACATTTTAAATTGGAGTAAGGCCAATTTTGACAGTATTAGGCAGGAATTTTCTAAAGTTTTTTGGGGAGGCTATTCGCAGGTAAAAGGGACAGTTGGGAAGTGGGAGGCCTTGAAGAATTAGACAAGAGTTCAGAATTACCATGTTCCTACTAGGGTGAAGAGCAAGGCTGGTAGGTGGAGGCAGTGTTGGATGATGACAGAAATTGAGATTCTGGTCAAGAAAAGAGGCATATCTGGTAAAGACCGCTGGGATCAAGTGAATCCCTATAAGAGTATAAAGGCAGTAGGAGCATGCTCAAGAGGGAAATCAGGAGGACTAAAAGGGGACCTGAGATCACTTTGGCAAATAGGGTTAAGGAGAATCCAAAGGAATTCTACAAATACATCAACGACAAAAAAGGGTAACTAGGGAGAGATTAGGGCCCCTCAAAGATCAGCAAGGCCACATGTGTGTGGAACTGTAGGAGATGAGGGAGATACTAAACAAGTATTTTGCTTGCGTTCACCATGAAGGTGGTGTGGAAGATAGGAAACTTGCGGAAATAAATAGTGACGTCTTAACAAGAATTCATTTTCCAGAAGAGGTGGTGTTGGAGGTCTTAAAACGCTTAAAAGGTAGATAAATAATTGGGACCTGGTTTGGTGCTTCCCAGAACTTTATGGGAAGCAAGAGAAGAAATTGCTGGACCCTTGGCCGAGATATTTGTATCATCGCTAGCTCCATAAACTTCAGTGTTAATTCAGTTATCAAAACAATCTTCATAACCAGTTTCAAATAGAGGTACTGCTCCCGATGAATAATGCAGTGAAATGCCCAGAATTTGTTTTACAAAAACAAACAAACCTACTATCTGATCCTAACATTGCTGACACTTTATCCATAGCAATGGTTGTTAGTTTCTGTGACAGTATTTCAGCTTTTCAAATAGTCGGCATCAAAAATTATTTGTTGACCATAACCTATGTAACAATGCCCAGCAGTTCTAACTTCACAAAAGTTACTGTTATGGACCAGACCAGACCCCTCAAAATATTTGAAGGTAGTCTAGACCCTAACTTTTTCTTATTTTAAAGGCAAATGTAAAGTGTCCCAGATGGAAAGGCGACAGGGGTGGGGGGTGAGGGGGTTAAACTACCTGACATCAAGCAAAACACAAATTTAAACACTGTAGTTCAATTACAACCAAAGAAAGCGAAACTTAAAATCAACATAACAGAGATGCTGGAAAACTTAAAAGAATAATAGATACAGTAACTATTACCAATTAACTGTTCCAATATAGTAATATCCCACACCCCTTGGCCAAAATGGGAATTCAGATTCAGATTCTCACATGCAGTTCTCCAATCGGAGGAAAAAACATCAAGAGAAAAGTCACAGACAGCAGCAGCTAAGAAACATTCGAAGCTTCCAACTCTATTAAGACCTCGGCAGCTTCTGCTTAAAGCTAAAACTAAAAATGAAAAAAAGACTAGAAAGCTTGGTCTGAGACAGCTGGTTACACTCAGGCTGCTCCTATTGTTTCCACCTTAAAAACCCAAGGTCTCTTCAGCTGTTTACTTTCTCAGAGACAGCTCGATACTTCTGCCTTACAAATTCTTCAAAAACAAAGGACAAAATAACCTCTTGAAAGCCCCATCACCATTACAGTTATATATAGTATGAATAAACACTGCTCACAAAAGCTGTATAAACATTACAAAATTCATCCAATATAAAAATCAAACACTCCAGACAACTGGGATGCAATTCAATCTCACTACTTAGATACAAAATTACACTTGGGTATGATGAAATTCAAGAAAGTTCAGTTTCAATTAATACTGCTTTCTTTAGTGCTGTACCAAGGCTATTGGTCTGCAGCAAAACAAAATGGCGTACCTCACTTTGGCAAAATGGGGAACATATCCTTTCTTGTTAGGTTTTGGCACAGATGCTCTAAACCTTTACTAGACAAGATAAAGACATGGCTGTCAACACTCTGCAAAAAGCAAGTTGCCAGCACTTAAGGAAATCCTCAGGCCTGGGTTAAGTGATGTGACCAATTCTAAACCTGTTTCTGCAAGTCCCTAAACTGAAAAGGAGCTGTACTCAACTCAAAATATTAACTGTTTCTCTCTCCGCAGACATAGCCAAACCTGGTGAGTATTTCCAGTACTTTGTTTTCATTGTTACATTAATTGCTTTGGTCCAACTTCACAAAGGAATGAAGCAGTTTAGCATGCTGGTGTTCCAAAGTCTTCTAAAGCAGCCACAGTGTATCCAGATTGCAAGACAATTGTTGGATTACTTCAAATTTTTTTAAAAAGCACACAATTTGGTCAAAAGGGGCTTGTTATACAGTAAAGTAGTATTCCTATCTTTGACTCAGAAGGTTTTTTGTTCAAGTCCCGTCTGCCTAGGGGTGCATCATAACATAAAAACGAGGAGCAAGGCTAGGGCATCCAGTCCTTCAATCCTGCTGTGCTATTCAAGGCGATCAAGGCTGATCCTCTAACCCGGTGCCATATTTCCACTTTCTCTTCGTACCCCCCTAAAATAACCACAATCAGGTCAATATCTGCCATTGCGTGCACAGCTGATACTTTCAGCAGAAAATAGGAATGCCACTTCTCCCACTAGTTCAACAAATAAATTTATCATGTGGTGTGATACTAACACAAATAGACCAGAAAGCACAGGTTTGATTTTTGATCTGGACTGAGTTAAACCATATCATTCAGGGAAATTACAGGTTTTTTCAATGTTACTGGGCTTGAAGATTGGGAAAATAAAAGATCTTGCTTTGCTTTAATTCCTGCTACTCAATTACTTCTGTTCTAAATTTTTGTGTGCAGTGGACTAATTACATATGGTAAAACAAGATAAACCCACTTGGTTGGAGCTGAATGAACACCTGAAACGTCAGCATTCCTGCTCCTAAGATGCTGCTTGGCCTGCTGTGTTCATCCAGTTAGCTCCACACCTTGTTATTGTAGATGCACTTGGTTTCCAAGTTTCTGCATTGAATAAGATTAAACAGACTGGCAGCTGCCGGCACTCAAGAACATGTACCAAGTAAAGAGTCAAAAAGCAAAATGCAAGATGATAACTTGATAAGATATTCCGCACATGTATCAGCTTTAAACTATTAAATAACTGAGACAAAAAAAACTCAAATGCAGGAAATCTACAATAAAAACAAAGCCTGCTGGAAATACTCAACAGGTCTGGCGGCACTTGTGGAGACAGAAACAATTAGCTTTCAATGTATGACTTATGATTAAGATTTTCCGCAGATTGCGTTACTAACCTGCATCCTTTTCACAACAGGAGAATGCATCTCTGTTGGAGCAGTCACTTTCTCAGCTTCCTTCACTGCAACAGTATCTACACAAAATATTAATATAAAGTCCAGCACTAAAATAAAGAGCATTATACACTATTCAGTCGGTGCTACTAAAACTACTTCACGCACCAATATACAGAAATTCCACCAAAACAGGTTCACATTTGCAGTTCATTATTTGCCCAGTGGAAAGATAGAGTTCAAAGTACCAAATGAAAAAGCGAGTTAAATAAAGAACGCAATAAGCTTTAAATGAATAGGAAGATCATTGTTTTCACCAGAATAAGTAAAACATAAGGAAGAAATATGATTTTTGATTTTGTGTGTGTCAGGTATCAGATATAATGTCAGATATTGACCTGATTGTAGTTATTTTAAGGGGTATGGAGAGAAAGTGGGAATTTAGTATTGAGGTCGAAGATCAGCCATGATCACCTCGAATAGTGGAATTTTTGAATCCATTAAGTTGGTATGGAATGACAATAGAACATACTGTAAACAAAGGAATCTTTGAACTGAAACAGAACATCAGTAGCAAATTCAGTAAGAATATTTGCACAGTAAACTGCTTCAGAGATAGTAGGGACTGCAGATGCTGGAGAATCTGACATACCAAGGTGTAGAGCTGGATGAACACAGCAGGCCAAGCAGCATCAGAGGAGCAGCAAAGCTGACGTTTCAGGCCTAGACCCTTCTTCCTGCTCCTCTGATGCTGCTTGGCCTACTGTGTTCATCCAGCTCTACACCTTGTTATCTGAGTAAACTCTATTCAGAATGAAAATGGCTTGATAAATTGACCTAAAATAAAGTTATGTGAACGCCTTGTGATCTATTACTAATTTGGAATTGAAGTCTAGATCAAGATAAATCAGAAAAAGCCACATGCCCTGATGAGGAGACTGTTGGACAAAGACACAGACGGAGGCAATGGTCTAGTGGCATTACTCGCTGGACTGTTAATCCAGGGACTCAGATAATGTTCTGGGGATCCAGGTTCGAATCCTGCCACAGAAGGTGGTGGAATTTGAATTCAATAAATTTCTGGAATTAAGAATCAAATGAAGAGCATGAATCCATTGTCGATTGTCAGGAAAATCCATCTGGTTCACTAATGTCCTTTAGGGAAGGAAACTGCCATCCTTACCTGGTCCGGTTTACATGTGACTCCAGACCCACAGCAACGTGGTTGACTCTGAACTGCCTTCTGGGCAATTAGGGATAGGCACTAAATGCTGCCTAGCCAGCAACGCCCACATCCCATAAATGAATAAACAACATATGCACACATAGGAAAAGTGTTCCAAAAGAGGCTTACCATCTTCTGGGGGAGCAGGAAAGGGATCAGTCCTCCGAGGTGGAGTCCGTGCTGTCATAAAACCAAACTAATGAGTCAACAAAATTTCAGGTTATGTTTTCAAATTGATCCATATATTAAAGAACAATTTGTTTTCCTGCTTTTAAACTTAACATTGCTGATCTTCCACCCACATTTTAATACACGATTATTCCTAACCAACACCCAAAAGAACTGCAGACGCTGTAAATCAGGAACAAAAACAAAGTTGCTGGAAAAGCTCAGCAGATCTGGCAGTATCTGTGAAGGAGAAAACAGAGTTAATGTTTTGGGTCTGGTGACCCTTCCTTAGAACCTAAGGAAGTGTCACCGAACCCGAAATGTTAACTCTGCTTTCTGCTTCACAGATGCTGCCAGACCTGTTGAGCTTTTCCAGCAACTTTGTTTTTATTCGTACACAACATTAGTTCACGGAGTAGCCCATCACTCTGGATAAACAGCAGTATGCTGGCACGTGATTAGTTAGAATACACAACCAGTCCAATATTACAAATAAAAACAAAAAGAACTGTAAATCAGAGACAAAAATAAAAATTGCTGGAAAAGTTCAGCAGGTCTGGAAGCATCTGTGGCAAGAAATCAGAGTTAATGTTTCAGGTCAAGTGACCTTTCTTCAAAACACAACATGTCAGAAGGACAGACAGACTATTACACAGTCATTCAGCTCGGAAACAGACCCTTCGGTCCGACTCATCCATATCAACCAAGTTCCCTAAAACTAACGCATCCAACTTGCCTACATTTGGTCCAAATATCTCGAAATCTTTCCTATTCGTATACCTGTCCAAATGCCTTTAAATGTGGTAACTGCACCTATACTAACCACCGCTGTGTCAAAAAGGTGCCCCTTGGCTCCCTCTTACATCTTTCTCCTCTCACGGTAAAAATATGACCCCTAGTTTTGAATTCCCCTAACCGAGGGAAACGTCATTTGATATTCACCTTATCTGTTCCCTCATGATTTTAGAAACCTCTAGAAGTTCACCCCTCAACCTCCTACACTCCAGATACAGGTTGTGAGATACTTCATAAACAAGACTTCATGACATTTTGTTGGACTAAACAGTAAACCCCATTTCAATGCCCCCTATGACTCAAAGAAAAGAATTATTCAGAATAGGGCAAGAGATCTCAGTCCAGAAGACAGCAAATGGTCAGGCTAAGCCGTGAGAACAGCTGATAATGGCGTTTGGCAAATGCTCCCATGGATCAAAGAAAAATCAGTGGCCTTTAAAATTCAAACAGAAGTTACAAAGTAATACATCTTGGTACTAGCAACACTAGTGGGAAATAAGATTAAGATACTGCAAGCAGATTTTAACAAAATATTGAGATATTGGACTTCCCGATGCTTACGACACATAAATAAGACAGAATAGATAGATGAAAATGATTGAAGAGATAGTGCAGACTGTGGGCTTTAGATTTCTGGGGCATTGCGACAGTTTCTAAGGAAGGCATGGTAAGTATTGGCCAGATACAGGTCTCAACAGGCACATTTGCTAATGCTGTCAGGGACTTTTTAAAACAATATGACTAGGCTTGGGCGAGGAAGCAGTGATTCAGAGAGAGAAAGGCAAAACTGGAAGTGGAAGGCAGAATATCATCTAAAGTATTTGGAAAAGTAGAGCAAAGGTTGGAAAACAGACTAAGAGAGCTTGCTCAACTTTAATGATAAATACCTAAAGGCATCAGTGTAGTGATAAGCTGATGGCACAGATCATTATTGTTTTGCAAACACAGATTGGAGTGTCAGGAATAGCATTTAATGCATTTGGTTATATGGCTTATACATGAGGTAGGGCAATGAAGTAGTAGTAGGACGATAATGTTGACTAAAGTGACAAGTTACACTGTGAAACTGGACGATATGGAGAAGGATCATCAAATTACACCATATTGGCTGAATAAATAAATAAAAATGCAACACTTCTAAAGGTGCAAAGCGAGTCTCTAACCAGTCCAAGGGAAATGGAACAGTCTATTTGAAGGCACATTTGACAAATGCCAAAACAGGGAATAGCAGCAAGGGATTTCAAATGCTTTAACGTTAACTGAGACAGCCACTTTAAAAAAAAAGATACAGAATTCCTGCAAAGCATTCATAAGGACTTTCAGCAAACCCAAAAATGTGGGTTTGGTGAGGAAAAAGTCTGGATTTAGCTTTAAAGACTAAAGCTAGGAACATGAAAAAAAAATCATTGGGAAAACACTGTGGTCGTGAAGAGTTAAATTTACCATACTTCTGAAAAAAGACAAAGGTAAAACTGGAGTAAAGGTTTTCAATTAGACGAAGGCCAATTCAAATAGACCAAGAACTGATTTAGCAGAAGTGGACTGGAAACAGCTTATTGAAGATAAATCTGTATTACATCAATGAGAGACATTGGAGAGGAAGATTTAAAAAGTTTCAGGGTAAACATGCTCTCACAAAGAAAACATGGAATAGCCAAATCTAGAGCTGGATAACAAGACTGATCGCTAGATAAGGCATAAAGGGGCAGCATACATCAAAAAGAGCTTAATACTCCGGATAGCTAAGAAGAATACACAAAATGTAGGGGTGACAGTGAACGCGAAATTAAGAAAAAGAGGGTATTAAAAATATAGGCCAATAAAGGAAAATCCAAAAGGGTGTTTTAGAAGAACATAGACAACAAGAAGACAACAAAGAGTGAGAGGGGCCTGTTGCGAAGCAAAAAGATAACTGGTGAGTGAAGACGGACATGTAGACAAAATACCTCATGAATACTTTGCTGCTGTCCTGACAAAACAGATGCATGACAACAGTGCCACATTTATGGAGAAAGAGTGTAAAATACCGATTGGATGAATATTGTTAGACAGAAAATATTAAAAGGATTTAATGTCTTGAAAATAAATAAATTGCAGTATCCAAATGAAGTTGATTAAATTAACAAAGCATTGCAGATGCTGGAAATATGAAACACAAATAGATATTGCTCAAGAAAGTCAACAAGTATGTCACAGAGTTATTGAGGAAGAGAGTATACAAAAGATAAACAGACCCTTTGGCTCACCACATCACTGCAGACCAACAAACAGCAAACCATTCCAATCCCATTTACCTGCACTTAGTTCTTCAGCTACCATGCCCCGACATTTTAAGTACTCATCCAAATGCTTTTAACATGTTCTGTGAGTATCTTCTTCCACCATCCTCTTCAGCAGCACGTTCCATTTATCTATCGCCCTCTGAGCTAAAAAAATTTCCCCAGATCTCCCCTAAACCTCTTGTACCTCACCTTTAACTCATGCCCTTTGGTCTTAGACAGGTCTGCTATGGGGGAAGAGATTCTCACAATCTACTTTGTCTATGTCACTCAATTTTGTACATCTCCAATCAGACCCACGCAGCCCCCTCCCACCCCCAAACCAGCCCCTAGTCTTCCGCTCCAAGGTAAACAAACCAAATCTTTCCAAACTCTCCTCGTAACAGACTTTCATCCCAGACAACATCCTGCATCTTCTCTGCACCTTCTCCAGTACAATCATGTGCTTCTGGTTGCTATGGCAATCAGACTCGCTCGCTGTATTCCATCAGTGCCTAACCAATGTTTTGTACATTTTGTAACCAGGCTTCCTTGCTCCTATATCCCATTACCTAATGAAGGGAAGCATCCCATATGCCTTCTTCACTAACCTGTCTACCTGTGCTGACAACTTCAGGAATCTATGCACTTGTACACCAAAATCCCTTTGATCCTCAGTATTGCGTTGGGACCTAACATTCATTGCGTATATCCTTCCCTTATTAGACCTCCCAAAAAAGTATCATCTTGCATTTAACAGAATTAAATACCATCTACCATTGCTCTGCCCCATTTACCAGCTGATCAATATCAGACTATCGCCTGTGACCATCCTCCTTATTAACAAAACCATCAACTTTCATGTCATCTGCAAGCTTACTAATTATACTTTCTATTTGCACATCCAAGTCGTCAATGTACATTACAGACAGCAAGCGTCCCAGCATTGATCTCAGATACGCCGTTGATCATAGGCTTCCAATTACCTCCATCACCACCTTTTGCCTCCTATCGGTAAGCCAATTTTGGATTCAGTTTGTTAATACATCTTGGATCCCGTGGGCTCTAACTTTTTAGATTAGCTTTTCATGTGGGACCTCGTCAAATGCCTTACGTCCATGTAAATCATATCAAACTGCATTACCATCGTCAATATATTTAGGCACTTAAAAAAAAACTGGCAGCATCTGTGGAGAGAAAGCAGAATTAACATTTCAGATCCAGAGACCTTTCTTGAGAACTTGTTCAGCTGCTGCCAGACCTGCTGAGTTTCCCTAGCTTATTTTTGTTCCAAGTTAAAGATCCCAGGTATTTAAAAAGAGAAAGAAATTGTAGAGGCTCTAGTCTTCATATTTCAATTCCCCTGATTAGCAGTGTGATGCCAATAAATTGGATGTTGTACTGTAGTTTAAAAAGGAAAGAAGAGATAATTCCAGTACAAGGTCAGTTAGTTTAACTCTGGTGTGGATGAGTTGGGCCAAAACATCCATTTCTGTGCTGTATGACTATAATTAGAGGAAACAATTCTAATAGACAATTATAAGCTATTTAAAAGAAAGGCATTGACAATTCCTGAGTGCCTGAATTAGTCTAAGTAAGCTCATGGCTGACCAATCTGATTACATTTTTTTTTGAAGTGACATGGGGTGCTGACAATGATAATGTGGTAGATATAGCCCACATGGATTTTAACAAGGATCTTGACAAGGTCTCACATGGGCTGGCCAAACAAGTTTAAAGACCTTGGAATCCAAGGAAGCGTGTTAAGTTGGATCCAAAATTGGCTGAGTAACAAGAAGCACAGAATATTTGGCTGTAAGGTGCTTTGAGACAAGAAACTGTTACCCAGTGGGATTCCTCAGAGTTCATTACTCAGTTCCTTGCGGTTTGCAGTTTACGTTCATGATTCAGATTCAGCTTTACGGACTAGCTTAAGTAGTTTACAGATGATACAAAAATTGACTGCTCAGTTGATAGTGAGGAGGAACACTTTAGACATGCTCTGATTAGTTGGACAGAGTGCAGAATTCAATTCAGTTAAGTTAGAGGTAAGCACTTTGGAGGTGCAACTAGGTGAGGAACACACAATAAATGGAAAGATCCTAAACACATGAAAAAACAAAACAAAAAGGACCTTGAAATGTATCGCCAAGATTCTGAAAGGTAGCACAACAGATGATGTGTTAAGCAAGTGTATGTCTTCCTTTTTTGTTATTAGCCAAGGCAGTAAATGTGAGTGAGGAGCTTGAGCAAACATTATTTACAACACCAATTAGACCTCATCTTGCATGTACTAAATTCCATTCTGATCACCACGCTATAATGAGATCACCTTTTCCATAAAGTACAGAGAATATATAAGAATGTAATCAAGGACCGGAAAATTTTACATATGGAAGAAAAATCAGATAAGCTAGGGTTACTTCCCTTGGGACACAGATTTAACGTTAAGTGGTAAAGAATTATGGGGGGGAAAATGAGGAAACCTTTTTGACCGAGAGAATGGTAGGGACCTCAATGTGATTGCCTGAGGAGGTGATTAAAGAAAAAACTCTCATCCGATTTTAAAATATTTCATGTCCAACTGAAAAATAATGACGTACAAAACGATATACCTACACAGCAGGGAAATAGCATTAGGCTGGGTAACTCTTTGTCAAAGAGCACACATGCATGCAAAAACACAATGTGCCAATGGTCTTCTCTGTCACAGACATTCCCTGATCTCTACCAAAATATCGTAATTTTTTAAAACAGATAAAGCGAGTAAATCGACAGGTGACCTTGAGAGAAAATGTTTCTGCAACAGTGGTAACCCAAATATATCAGCTTTTCAGAAAAACAGGCAGATTCATGTCCTCAATGTAGTTATTCACTGGACTGGTTGAAATAAATGCATAAAATATTTTATGTATTAATCAACACATTCAGAAACAGATAAAATGGATCCATACTGACCAATGGCATTTTGTGGTTGGAAGATCTCCTTGTATTCTTCTGGGTTTCGAATTTCTGCTGTAGATTCTTTGTCATCCTTATCCTCTTCCCCACTTGGAATGCGCCCTTCACTTTCTGGCTCCTCCTTCACTTTACTAGAGAGACAAAGTAGTTTCCACTTGTTTATGGAGGACGGAGCAAGGAAAATAGCTAAAATTAGATCAGCTGAAGCAATCTCCTAGAATAATGACATAGGATTTTACCCCAAAGTATTGGTCCATTGTCCTTGAGAGCTTGACACCAAATGGTCTATTCAGTCAAATGAGTCTGTTGCCCCTGTGATTAAAAATTATCAAAATCTCCCAGTGTTTAAAGTAGGACTTCAGTTCAGTACACAATGTTGGCATATTACCTTTCTCATACAATAAGACCACAGACAAAGAATAAATCAAAGAGTAGAGACAAGGTGAGAGAACTGTATTAATATGGGAACTAATGAACAGACTGAGACTGGAAAAGACAGAGTACAAATCTAAGAGTGAATCAACAGAAAAGGTAAAAGGTTAAAAAATTAACAGAAAGGAGAAAATAAATGATCAGTATCTGAATGTATACAGCATTCAAAGCAAAACTGATGAACTGACAGCGCAAACAGAAATAACAAAGTACAATCTGATATTTTTGGACAGGGGTGTCTGTTAATTGGTAAGAATACCAGCCCATTAGCAAGGGATGGCCCAGGTTCAGGAAACTGGGATGTAGAAGGCATTTAGGGAGAAATTAGAAATGAGAAAGTAGAAAGTAGAAATTATTTGTCTTCCATAACAGTGATCATACAAGAGGATAGAGGATAAAGGTAGTAGTAATGGGACCTGTCAAAAAGGCACGGTGATAACCATGAGGAATGGGCAAAACAGGTCAGCAAAGGCCACTGATATGAGATGTTTACAGATTGTGTGGGGGATAGCTTCTTAGAACAGTACATTTAGGAGCTAACCAGAAAGCAGACTTTTGCAGTCCAACAAGGTATCATTGACTAATGTCCTCAGTAAAAACATACATAGGTAGCAGCGATCATAACACGATTGAATTTCACATTCAGTATGAGGAAGGGAACAATGGCTCCAAAACTAGCATTCTAAACTTAAGAGTACATGAAAGTAGAGCTAGATAAAAGTGAATTAGCAAATTAGATTAAGGGACAGGTCAATAGAAACACAGTGGCACATATTTAAGAGGACATTTCAGAACACACAAAATAGATAAAAGTCCAAAGAGAAAGAAAACTTCTAGGACCATGTTGACCTAAAAAGGTTAAAGGCTGCATCATACTCAAAAGAAAAATCACAATTTGTGCTAGATAACAAAGTATGAAGCTGGATGAACACAGCAGGCCAAGCAGCATCTCAGGAGCACAAAAGCTGACGTTTTGGGCCTAGACCCTTCATCAGACCCTCTCTGATGAAGGGTCGAGGCCCGAAACATCAGCTTTTGCTCCTGAGATGCTGCTTGGCCTGCTGTGTTCATCCAGCTTCACACTTTGTTATCTTGGATTCTCCAGCACCTGCAGTTCCCATTATCTCTGATCACAATCTGTGCTAGGATGGGTGGTGGGGCAGGAGGGTAGACAGAATACAAAAAGGTAAATAATGACTAAGAGATAAATAAGGAGAGAAAAAAGGATGAGAAAAATCTAGCCAATTTCAGTTTGACTGAAAATCAAGCTGGTTCAAAATTTTTGGAAGGTGATCACAACTCAGCTTCCCAAAGCTTTCAGGGAAGTGAAAAATACTGAGGTGAGAAAGAGAAGGATCTAGCAACCTTCCAAGCATTCCCTTCAGTTCTCCTTCTCTAAATCTGTCAATGACTCAGGCAGAAGTCAAACCGGCAAGGGTTGCTAGGCAACCATTAGCACATAGACAGGTATGCCAACAACTAGAGGCAATTTACCCTTTCTATTCCTGAACATGTCCCAACGATATGTTCCAGTTCTTCTTGTTGTCCAGAAATATTTGTATTCCCAACACCAGACTCTTAAAAGAAATGGCTATTGAGACAGTCAATGTGTTCTTTTTAATTTTCTACTATTCCCTAAATTCAGGGAAGGTTGCATTAAACTGAAAATTAGCAAATATAATTCCTTCATTCAAAAAGGGAAGCTTGACAGAAAACGGAAAATCACAGGTCAGATAGCTTAACATCTGTCATAGGAAAAATATTCGAAGCTGTAGCTAACACGAAACAGAGTACGTAAAGACCTGTTAGCTTCTGCCTTGCAAGATGCAATGGGTTGTGTTTCACAGGGATCGGTGCTGGGTCCCTTTTTTAAACAATTTATACAACTACTTTGATGGAGAGATCAAAGACAAAGTTGCTAAATTTGCTGACTCAAAGATAAGTAATAAAGCAAGTTGTGAAGAGGACATCTTGATACATTAAATGAGTGGAAGGTCTGGCAAATGGAGTACAATGTGGGAAAGTGTGCAATTGTCCATTGGCAGGAAGAATAAAGAAAACTTATCTAAAAAAAAAGAGAGATTGCAGCAGGAAGTGGATTTCCTACTGCATAAATTGCAAAAAATTGGTATGCAGGTACTGCAAGTAATTAGGACAGTTAATAGAATATTCTGAGGGGGATTGAATACAGAATCATAGAATTACTATGGTGCAGAAGAAAGCCTATTATCCTACTGTGCCTGCTCTTCAAACAAGCATCATGACCAATAACAAATCTTTTGCTTTTGTCCCATGCCCTTGTACACTATTTCTATCAAAATAACCATCTAAATGTTCTCTTGAATGCCACAACTGAGCCTGCCTCAACAAAATTTCTAGACAGTGCATTCCATCCCCTAACTACTGCCTGTGAGAAATAGCTTTTTCTTACTTCTTTGCCATATCACTTTCAATCTATACCGAGTTGTTATTCTTCCTTTTGGAAGTGGTAACTTCTCATCTACTCTATCCAACTTGTTCATGATTCTGAAAACCTCCACCTCTCATTCTTCTTTTCTCCAGAACAGAGTCAATTTCTTCAATCCAATACAAAAGTATCTATAAAAAGACAACCCACCCAAACCAGATATTAGTTCAGCAAACCTAAGCTTCAGTTAGACAGAGCACTGTGAGACCACATTTGGAGTCCCTGGTGTATAGTATTGACATGATTTGATTTATTATTGTCACATGTACCAAAATAAAGTGAAAAGTAATGTGTGTGTTATCCAGATAAATCATACCTTACATCATCACATCAGGGCAATAGAACAGAATGCAGAATATAGTATTACAGCTACAGAGAAAGTACAGAGTAAGATCAATGCTCATCTGCTCAAAAGTCTGATAACAAGGAAGAAGCTGTTCTTGAATCTGTTGGTATGTGTTTTCAAACCTTTGTATCCTCTGCCATATAGAAGAGTGTGGCTGAGGCCCTTCTTCCTGCTCCTCTGATGTTCTTTGGCCTGCTGTGTTCATTCAGCTCTGCACCTTTATTATCACAGATTCTCCAGCATCTGCAGTTCATGCTATCAATACATACATGTGGGCATACGAATTAGGTGCACGGGTAGGCCACTCTAGTCTGCTCTGCCTCTGTAGCTATTCTGGTTACTTCACGTTCGTGCCTACCACTGATAACCTTTTGCTTCCCTGCTGTCTATATCTGCCTTAAAATATTCAAAGACTTGCTTCCTCAATAGGTGGTGGAAGCAGAGTTACAAAAATCATGACCCAAAGAGGAGAAGAAAGAACTTAATCCCTTGTTTTTCAACAATGATCTGCTAGATTCACCCACAAGCATACTATATATATTTAGCCTGTCACGACAGCTCAGAATCTCGTGTTTCAATCAACTCACCCTGTTCCACTTTTGAACTCCAACAGGTATAAGCGTAATATATCCAACTTTTCCTCAGAAGTCAACAGACCCATTACAGATATTAGATCACTAGTCTCGAGACATTAATTTTGTTTTCTCTCTACCAGATGCTATCAGACCTGAGTTTCTCCAGCAATTTTTGTTTTCGTTTGTTTCAGATTTCCCTTCGCATTTTTTTTATTTTATAATACAAAACTTGTGTAATGTGCTCATGTGAATTGTGAAAACCCCTTGCAGCTCGTAGAAATCATTTTAAGGTACTTTGTACCAAATCAGTTACAGATCCATTAGTGAAATTGTGGTTGAAAGTAAACTGAAGTGCTTAATGGGGTGAAGCCCACAGGCACAGTGAACAATTTCCACTATATTGCTGTCATAGAAATAGCTTAACATTCTATGTTCGGCCAATAGATTTCTCCATAATATAAAGAGTCTCAGGTTGATTTTGTTTAGGGTTTATGAGTGCAAAGGTTAGTTCTGGACGCATTATGTTGCGGGAAAATAAAACATTTGCATATAAGAAACTACCACAGCAAAAATCAAATCAATAAAGCACATTTTGTTGAAATGCAATACAATAAAACATAGATTAGCTTAAATGAGAGAGTTAGGACAAAGAAAGTAAGCTTTATTAAAAAATAAAGTGATGCCAGGCTGCAGATTGACTAACAGTTAGTGACTGGATAAGCAGTTAAAGAAAATAAGAATAATGGGGTATGATAACAGGTTAGGCACAAGGGATCAAAACTTATTCATGTTGCTGTTTATCCCCAACACTGACTAGTTAGGTTCAATGACCTCTTGGGGTGTTGCAACTTCCAGAAATAAACAAGTGCATACCATAGCAAATGAATTCTAGATGTAGAAACTGAAGAGTAATTATAAAGGAGTGGGACACCACAATTAACAGGATTAACCCACAAGATACAGCTGCTGGATAAGTGCTGAACTGAAGGCAAAATTAACCTGCTTATAGTATGGTTGATGCCACTCCAACCTCAAAATTAAAGACAAAATTGTGACAATGAAAATGTTGTCAGTCAAAACTATTTCTGAAATGCTCAATATAAAGGGAATTGCAAGAAAAGCAGAAATACATGTGCAAAGCAGATGCACTTTAAGGCTCACAAAAGTGCTCTTTTGGTTTTTAAAAGAAATTGTACAAAACTAAGCCATTGACCAGTAAAATACAAGTGTATAGGAACAGCAGATAAAGCAACAAGAAAAGGAAGCCTAGAAATGAACAATCTGGAATTGCAATAATCGGCGATCACTCTTTCCTCTCAGCTGAACAAAAAGTAGTTGTACCTTTGTGGCCTACTGCAGGCAGTCAGTGGCCTCTCGTAGTTGCGTCTGAGCACAGCTCCTTTTGTCACTGGTAAATTGTACAGCTTTTCATCTTCAACTACACCTTGGACAATAGAACCAGTCTTCTTCACACGATTCAGATCCACTACAAATGTCGAGACAGTCACCTGACTGAATGAAGCTCCAATCTATTATGTAAACAAAACACCAAATTAATTAGAACTTCTCCAGTAAACTGTAGAGGAGGGATCTTGACTTGTTTTGCTCAAGGCCCTCTCAATATCTAAACGACCTGAGGCATTGTAACAAAACATGAAGGACCAGGGAAGTTTCATTGAGGTTAATGCCTCATACATCCTGGATATCCACATGACAATAGTATCTACCTGGTACTCTACGGTTCCTCACGTGCCTCTGTCATATGTCACAAAACCTTGTCAACTTATTTATCAAAGGGAAGGCTGGACCTTTCAGTCCCAATTTGCAAATGCAATTCACCTCGTGTCACTCGCTTGCCTTTTCCCGATAGGCCTCCAAGCCCTTCCTCTTGAATTGAACTATTGAATCAGCCTCTATTATATTCTCAGGCAGAGCTATCCAGATCTCACCCTTCTGTGGTGGAAAAAAATTCCCTGCATTACCACTGGTCCTTTTACAAATGACCTCAAATTGTCGTCCTTTGGTTCTCTTTCCCCTTTGACCACTTACTTTTATATCTCAATAAAACCTCCTCATATTACGAATCATATCAAACTCAACATGTTAACTCTATTTCCCTCTCAGACCCTGTCAATCTAAGTTTCTCAGCACATTCTGTTTTTATTCTCAGTTTTCTAGCACCTACAGTAATGTGATTTTACTGCTGTAATGTTTCCTTACGCAAGAAGAACAACTCAGGTGTCTGCGTGGGTTTCCTCCGGGTTCCTCCCACAGTCCAAAGATGTGCAGGCTAGGTGGATCGGCCATGCTAAATTGCCTGTAGTGTTCAGGGGTGTGTGGGTTATAGGGGGATGGGTCTGGGTGGGATGCTGCAAGGGGCGGTATGGACTTGTTGGACCAAAGGGCCTGTTTCCACACTGTAGGGAATCTAATCTAATCTAAACCCCTGTTTCTCCAATCAATCTAGGAAAGTGAAGTACCTCATCTCTGGAATAATTATCTTGATTCTTTTCTGTACCCCCTTGAACACGTTGACTTCATTTGTAAAGTGTCGGGACCAAAGCCAATTGCAATTGCTCACGTGAGGCTGATGTTGCTGAATCCATGTTTCATAACAAACTTATCTTAAAGCACGACAATGAACTCATGTCCTCTGCATGTGTAACTCTAACCAAATTGTCCTCTGGGAACAAAAGATGATTGGTCTGTTCATTCTCATGCTTACTCTGCCCAAAAGATTGTTCGATGATGGTGGATTCCGACACTTTTTTGTGCAGAGGTGGTTTCAATGACTGCAACATGTGTAGAAGCTCACCTTCCCAACTGAATATCATGCAAAGGTTGAAGAACTATTTGACTCTGCCACAGACAGGGGGAGGGTTGAATCAATAGTGATGGAGTGGAGTCTGTAGTCAAGATGACAGACAATGCTTTCAATCTTCCCTATATCAAAAAAAGTCCGATAATATAGTGACAGCGGAAGATATCAAGGCAAGTCGTGGTGAGGTAAAGCTGGGCATTGTCAGTTTCCATATAATGAGTGACATGTTTTGGATGATGCTGCTGAAAGGCAGCATATCAATGAGAAATTGTTGGCTTCAAGAAGGATGCAGTGATCAACTGTGTCAGGCCACATCTTCAACTCAACCTCTGCTACTGTAGCCCATTAAAACTATTACACTTTCTCACATGGCTATTTCCCTGCTAAGCTTCATCTCCGCATCCTTAAGTTCGAAGGATGTAGGCATGAATAAATATCAGGTACAAATAGTTCAGCCACTCAAAATTTGGCTCGACCACAAGGTACTACTTGCTCTTGTTTCTGTCTACAAAAATAAATTTCCATCCCATGAATGCAAAGGTAACCACTGGTTTCATTTCTGTCCTGCAAGTCATCCCTTCAAACCACTTTCTCCTGTCTCCTCCATCTTCACATCCAATGACAAGTGACAGATGCTCAGGGATTTCTGACATCAGGATTGAGACCATCTGATTGTCTGTAGCGGTTACTTGCCCCAGTTCACAGGTAAAACTTCAGTTTTGGATCCCCCATGCCCAAATCTGAATTTGTTTGTGGGCAGGTGCCAAAAGACCTACCTCCTCTTGGATTTATTTCCAAGAAACTACACAACCCTCAATTTCCCTTCTTGACTCCTTCAAATTTGCCATTAACGCAAACATTAAAAAAACACTTGAAAACCCTGTATTCTTGCAGATATAGCCCCATCTTCAGCCTTGTTTTTCACTTCAACAACCATGAAGTCTTTTGTCTCCCAAATTAATGCCCATGTTTAAATCACTCAAATAAGGTTTCAATCCCAGCTAAGTTCCAAAAATCTTTTATCAAAGTCATAAATGAAATCCTCAGTGATGGTAACAAAGATAAACCCACCTCCTCATCCCTCTCAACCTATCTTTAGTTTCTGAAACTGTGGATGACATCATCTTTCTTGGAACCACCCATTTCTTACTGACATGCCACTCTCTGGCAACATTCAAAACATGTCACTTTCATAGTACAGTGACATCACCTCGCTCCATATCACAATCACCTACCTTCATCCCTCCACTGTCATCATATAATCAGAGAGAACATTTATCTGACAATGGGGAGACTGAAATCGTTGTCCAGGGTCCCAACCATAAACTCCACTACTGACTGCAATGCTCTCTGGGGCAACTAAGAATCAGAATATTTATCAACCTCTGTGATATTCATCCTTACAATTAGTTTTCAATTACACAACCAAGACCAAGGCCAAGTTACCAAGACCAGCTATTTCTGCCTTTACCAATACCTGTCTCTGCCCTTGCCTCAGCTCATATACCGTACTGGTGAAACCCTCATCCATGTCTTTGTTACCACCACATTCAGGTATTTGAAGGAAATCCTAGCTGGCCTCCCAAAATATATCCTCTGCAAACTGAGATAATTCAAAATGCACCAGCATTGTCCTAATGTACATCAAACAATGTTCACCCATCACCCATGGTCATGGACCTATGCTGGCTCCTGGTTAAACTATGGCTCGATTTTAAAATTCTCATTCTTATTTCTAAATCACTCCACAGCTTTGCCTCTCCTTATCTTTGTATTGCCCTCTAGCCCCATAACCTTCCAAACAATGTGTACGCCTTTTATAATGCACCCCTGAGTTAACTACACCATCACTAGTAACTCTGCTTTCAGCGGTCTAGTTCTAAGTTTGGATTACCTTCCCTGAACTTCTGCACCTCAGACTTCTCCTTGGAGAGACTCCTTACCGTCCTATCTAGCTAAGTTTTTGATCATCTGTTTGAAAATCTAATTATGTCTTTCAGCGTCACTAGGCATGCATTGGAATGTTTTATTAGAGAAAGGGAGTACATTAACAAGTTGTTGTTATTAAGGGAGGAACTTTGGGGCCAGAGTGTCTGAAGAATTTCCTGTGAGAATGTATATGCAAACTGAACATTAAGGCTCAACTAATTTGTAATCCAGAGAATTGCATCTACACTTAAATATTAATATTTCTATTGTTCACCTGTTACATTTCTTTCTTACTTTCACAGCTGTAGAATTTCCTCTTGGCATCATAATTCTGCATAACACCAACATACACTGATATTTATTTCTCGTAAGAAATTTCATCAGTTAAGGATTAAGGTTTCTCTAGGCAGTTCCCACAACTCAATACACATGCGTGTACTATACATACCAATTGATTGGAACAGATGGCAAGGTCTGCGGCTCTACCCCAGTTAACTGGCAGTACATCAAAACAGCGGGGAGGTTCCCAGCCATAAACATGCAAAGAATCCTGAGAACCACTATAGAGACAGCACCCATCTGGGTTGAATAAGATGCACCTTAAAAGAACAGGATGAGAAAAGAAAGATATTAGCTGAAAACAGTTTCTTCAACTTTAACTCATTTCAATCCATTTAATCATTTCAAAGCTGGATCAATTTCATGACATTGCACTGAAAGGAATGGCAAATGTTAGGATTTATTCTATTTCCTCTAATTAATCAGAAAGGATGTGTTGTTTAAAACTGATAGTCAAGCAACAGAAGAGGGCACCCTACACTAAGGAATACTTTCATCTATCACTCAGTCACACAAGTCTGGAAGGTTGGAAGTTGAACCTAAACTAAATTACTTTTTCTCAGCTGGTGCAAAGGGAAGACATTGCAATGACTTAATTGGCTCTGGGCTGGAGGGAGTTGGGGAGTGGGGAGATCAACAAGGATTCCCAATCACAAGCACAAAGCTCCACAGGAAAGTTCATGTGTACAAACATGATGTGAAGATAGGAGCAGTCTACCCTCAAAACAGATTACCAAAAATAGCCACGTAAGTAAAATGCAATCACTTGAACGAGACCCTGGCAGGAAGCTGGAATCCATGAAGCATGAGTCACTACCTTCAGAAGAAGGGTGAAGTGAAGAGCAAGGAAATATATTTAAGCCAAGTGAACAAGTAACTCTACTGAAAAACAGCAGGCAAAAACTGCAACAACATGCAGCATATACTACTGTTAAATTATTAATCTGGTTACACATAACAAAGAAACTTGAAGCCATTGTCTTTGATCCTTGCCATAAACTCTGTTCCCTCACCATTAGGGAAACAATGGCATAGTGGTGATGTCACTAGGAATGCAGAGACCCACACAATACTTTGGGGAATCCCACCAATACAGCTGGTGAGATTTAAATCCAATCAATAAATTTGGAACATAAAAGCTAGACAATGTGGTAAAAATCCATCTCATTCACTCACGTCCTTTATGGAAGGAAAACTGCCATCTGGCTTACACATCAGTCCAGACCCACAGCTGAGGGGTTGATTCTCGGCAATGGCCTAGCAACCACTTAAAGGAAAATAGGGATAGGTAGCAAATGATTATCTTGCCAGAAATTTCCACATGGAATGAATGCATAAAGGAGAAAAAGTAAATCAATCTCATGTCTTCATGATTAAGAAAATGAAATTTTTCTGATTACCCATGTAAAAGTTGATCCTTGATACAGTGCGAAAAATTCTCAATTAGCCTTAGGAGGTTAATAATTCAATTTCATTTTAAATATATACTCATGAAACTGAGCAATGACAAAGTCTCAAAACCTTTAAGTTGGATAATAATGAAGCATAAAATGCATATATCTTGCATTGCTACGAGTGTAAAATAATTAACAACTATTATTTAGTGTTAGTGGTTCTTACTTTATTCCACTGCAACAATCTTTCTTTTAGATTTTACTTGGGCCCAAATCTAGAACATCAACCCTCTGGAAATATTACCATTTAAAAGTCAATTCCATAACTCATGGTTTGAACCGTTGGTGTAAAAATTCAGCTGTTTACTAAAGATATGGGAAACTGAAAAAGAAACAGAAAATGTCAGACCTATTCAGGTAAAGCAATGTCTCTGAGACAGAAACAGCTATTAGTTTTGTCCTATTACCTTTCGACATAAAAGTCAGCATCCTGAATCATGTCACTCTTTTTCTCTACAGATATTGCCTGACCTAAATATTTCCAGCATCTTGTTTCATTTTAGGCCACAACTATCTTCATGGTATATTTGTAGCATGGACACATTATCCATCTTCAAAATATACATTTCTAAACTCAAAACCACCACCCATTCAAAAATTAGTGTGACTGCCGAGTAGAGTTTGCAGCCACGACCCAACTCCTGCAACATATATGCATTCACCGCCCCTGAGAAGGCATCGAGCTGCAAATGCCATTTGTTAACACGTCAACCTTCTTAACATAGCCCCTCATACCTGACAGGAGTGCTCTCGACTTCCGTGCAGCTCACCATCTTAAACTTTTCAAGATCCCAAAACTTTATCGTTCTGAAAATATGCAGAAAACATGTAGTAAGTTCTTGTGAGACTTCAATTCAAAGTACAATCTATCTTTCTAACCAATATCACATCTACATGCAAACTAACTTTTGACTTAATGAGTCAAGAGAATTAAGTTTGAAGAAATTTTGGGTTTCGATTTTACAGCACAGCTGTTAGAAAGAAGCTAGGTTATTTCTGCAATGCTTTTTCTTGTTTACCTACAACATTGACCTTAATTTAATACTTACTGATTATGGCAATGGCACAAATTATTCAAATTCCATTATTTAGTAAGTGAAGAAACAGTTGAAGCTCACACTGAACTCAGAGCTTTACATACTCCAACTAAAATGGAGTCAACAGCACTGGTAACTTTCTAGCCAAGGCCAATTGTACTGGTGTTGTGATGTCTGAATTGGGCCCTAATTCATTTTAAGATGAATGAGTCATCCAGATTAATCTGGGCTAGTCTATTTTCATTAAGATATTTGCAAGAAAAGGGGAAAATTCCTCATGAGACCATCTGATATCAAGGGAATAGCAAGTGGGTTTCTTGGAGACAATTCTAAACCAACAAAATTATACCTCATCTTTCAAGCCTCAAAAAGTTCCAAACCAATTTACAGCAGCTTTCATTCATATACCACCCAAATCATAGACCTGAAAATAATGTGTTGAGACTGTTGCAATAAAGAAAATATAGCAGTCACTTTGCACAAGCGAGTCCCACAAATGCTACTGTGTTTATGACAAGATAATCTATTTCGGCTAAGACATCAGGAGAACAGCCTATTTTGAAAAAAGTATCAACTGGTCTTTGTCCACCTGACAGGTAACACATAGCTTTAGCTTAATATCTTGGTGTTGAACATGACACACGCAACACTGCAACAACACTACACTACATTTTATGACTGGAATCACACCAATGATCTTCTTACTCAGGAAGAGGTGACAGTCCTAACAGAGATGCAGCTGACATTTATATGCAGAGACCATCTAAGACAGAATAAAACATCAGAAGTAAAATCGGTCAATAGGAGATAAATAGAAGTTTTCTAAAGGCTTGAATTCAGTTATTTGCTGATCGCAACTCTGTACCTTTTGTCTTTCTACCTTCAAAAGATATCATGTTTTGATAAGAAACACGTTACATTTAACATGCACAAAGCTATACCCGAACTTAAATTTTTATCAACGGTAAGTTCAATTTAAATATTTTGAAAGCAACATTTTATCTAATTTATCACTATCATCATGAATTATCACATTTTACAAAAGGTTTATGAAGCTGGAGGATTCAACAATAAATCCCATTGTTGCTGACCCAAATTGTAGGCACAATAAATTGATCTCAAAGTAGCAATTGTTCTGACCTGTCAGAGCTTCCTGAAGCCAGCAGATACTCATTGGGATGGAACTCTACAATGTTTACAGGTCCAGTGTGATCTGTGAACTCTGTTAGAATTTTTGCCGCTGACAAATCCCACAGCTGAATATATTTAAAGAAAAAAGAAAATACATCGATAGTACTTCCTTCCACTTTTGTGGATTTAGGTACAAGCCAGATAAATTTCATTACTATTGTTTTTCAATGGTAAGAAGCAAACCTATTTCAGAATTAAAGCTCTTAAATCCATGGCTACCTTTAACTTCAATCAACTCAGTCACTGTAAAACCAAAGACATCGATGTACAATCATTTCCTGAATGTACAAATATAACATTAACAGATACAAAAAAAACGCGCAAGACAAATGTTTTCAACACTGAAATTTTTCCACCTAGGTATTAAGCGTAAGCAGCAAACACGTCCAAAGTGCACACATTGGGGAATATAGATAAAAACTCCCTCTGCACTGCCACTGACTGCATCACACACAGGGGAAGGGAAAGTTCAAGACAGTGTTCTTATTTCTGAAAAATCCTTACTATTATTTACCAAAAATATATAATGTAGGCAGGCATTTTAGAACAGTGCAAATTTACAATTGCCATCTTTATTGTTCCCTTTAAATTCAGGAATTGGGCATGAAGAAAATGTTTGTGTTTTTAAAGAAAAAGATTATCAAGATCTGCCACATTCTTGTTTGGAATTGTCATTTCAATATAACAATCACTTAGCAGAAACTATTTTAATTTATAATTTGCCACAGAAAGGAGCTTATGCTGAGAATTTCAAGTTATATCAATTTCAATTTTTAAAATCTTTGCTTTACTGAACAGCAGGGCAATTTAAGAAGGAAGTCATCCATAAATTACACACAAGTTTCTTGAAGTTGACACATAAATTATTCAGCTAAATGCAATAAGCCAATAACTTACGGATGCTGCAGTTACACCAGAAATGATATTGCCAAACACTTCTGTAATGTTCTCTATAAAAATACCTTGACTGTGCTATCATCCCCAGCAGCAGCAATCCACCGGCCATCAGGACTGAATCTTAAACAACGCACAGCATTTGTGTGACCCTACAAAGAATGATGAAAGTTTTAAATGGTGTACATTCAATATCATTTTGCAGTCCCTTTGGTCAGAGTAGACTAAGGTTTCTATGTTTGGGCCTGAAATATGCCCAGTCAACTTCAGATTACCTGGAAGAGAAGGTGCTTCAGAAATTTAAACTATAGGTAAAGCTAGCTGTCTCACGTTACTACTTTAAAGTAAACAAATGAGTGATATTCTCCACTAATAGCACGCTACCATCAAGCCGAAGAGATTTTCCGCACACCACACAAATGAAGAGTGTTGAATACAAGTGCTGATCGAGATCTGTAGGTTTTACATCCCAAATGTTGGCAGAGTGTATAAAACAACAAGCATCTTTGGCTGCCTGTATAGTCAGTGTGCTACCTGGGCTCAACTAACACGTTTGCACAACTAACCAGCAGAATAAGTCTTTTCACCCACCCACCATTCCCAGCAACTGAAAATGACCATCTGTATAGTCATTTTTATTCTTTGGACATAATTAGTCTACATGTAAATAGAATATTACACATTTACAGGACATCATTGAATATTCATAGTCATTCCAATCTCTTTCCCTTATTGACATGACTTCACTGACTAACTCTCAATGCAGTACTTTATTCAGTTTAAATTTAATCATAGATCAATTTATAGGCCCTTTTTTATTTTTTTTCACCTAAAGGAACACTGCTATATTATTGATTTGATTAAATCATTTATTTCTCTCACCTTGTAGGTCATTACGCAACCTTTTCTTCGAATGTCCCACAACTAGAAATGGAAATAGATCAGAATTAATGATCTGCAATCCCTTCAGGCCAGGCATATCTATTTTGTTTCATAAAATTTTCTGCATCTAAAACAAACTGAAAACAATGGGAAATATTGATCACAGCAAAGTATAAAGCAGCACAGGAAAGCATGACAGTTTATTGTAAAGTCAGCAGGGAAGAGCAATAAGATAGAAGGGCGTAAATCACCAGAAGACGGAGAGCACGCTCGCTGAGACGGGGTGAAAAGAGTGAGAACAATGTGGAACATGTATGAGCTCAGGATAGGGAGAGTTCACTGTGACTGTGACAGGAAGTTCAAGAACACTTAGAAGCAGCTATACACCAGAAATCAGCATGTGAATTCAGACCCTAAATGTGGAAAGAAAAATCAAATCCTGACACCACAGAGAAGCTGCTGGGTAATTAACTGGATTTTTTAATTTATCTTGTCTAATTTAGGAAATAGACTGGTGAGCCTTTTTTAAATCTAAGATTTAGTACAACCAATACATGTATTAAGTGTTATAAGAGTTTAATCAGCAGTTGTGAGGCTTTTTAGTACTTGTACCGTTTCGTAAAGGCAGCAAGACTTATTAGCAGTAGCAAAGTTATTAATCAGCAGAAAAACCACGGGGATGTTCCAACCTCTCGGGTGCACATCCCACACTAGGACATAACTCCAGGACACTTCATGCGTTCTAGATGGCCAGTTGTCCCAGTAGTATAATTAGCTGCAGTTGCTTCAGCTCCAGGTTTTGGACCTTAGGCAGTAGCAGCAGCTTAACAGTATGCAGGGAGGGAGGGAATGGATAACAAACAGTCAAAAAGAAACAGATAGTGCAGGAAATTTGTGAATGTGAACCACTCTCCAACCAGTATTCAGTTCTGAATACTGACGTATGACGATTCATTTGCCACAGCCATAGGAGTATTCACAACAGTGACTTTAATTATTAAAATATAGACTGAGTTAGTAGCGGTATAATAGTCACAGAGCAACAAGAGTTCCTAGTGCATTCAGAAAAGTTTGACAACAATCTGATTTCAGTCCCAAAAGAAAAGACACTGCTACATCTAGCTTTTGAAAATGAAGTGAGCCAAACTGATCAAATGTCAGTAAGAGAACAGTGATCAGTGTCATAAGGATTAGGCTTGAAGAAAGGCAAAGAACAATCCAAAGTAAAAATAATTGACCACTGAAAGACAGCTTCAGTAGGGTAAGAATGGATCTAGGCCAAATAAATTGGCAGCCAAAAGTTGACAGGAGAAACAATAGCTGTATAGCGGCTTATCTTCAAATGAGAGATACCTCGGGACAGCAAAGGCTTACTTCCTCGAAATGGAAATTTAGGGCATAAAAACTAGAGGTTACTGGATGGCAAAAATGGATCAGAGAGAAAAATGTGACAGGTGTTAGGGAGAAAATACAATTAGGAACTAGGCTGAATATGGGAAGCATTTGGGGGAGTGGGGGGGTGAAGGGCAAGTAAAAAGCAATTAAGAGATGGAGAGAGGTGAATGGGAGGATACAGGAATCAAACACAAAACAGAATCCAAGTGTCTACAGTAAAAAGGTTATAAAAATAGAAGCTCAACTATTTGTGCACAAAAGCAGAGGGCATAATGCAGATGCTAATACTTTGCATTAGTCTTCACCAGGGAAGATTATTCTACCCATGCCATGTTGAAAGTGGAGGATAAGGATTGGATTAAATATATCCAGGTACTGAGATGAAATGGCAGTGGAAATTGAAAGAATATTGGTCCTAACTTTCCACTCTTCCTCAGACCCAGATGGGTTCAGAGGACTGGAAAATTTCAAGCAATATTCCCTTGTTGAAAAACGGTACAAGGACAATTCCAACATATATCACTGGAATCTGCTAGAAGGACAGGCACCCAGCTCCAGCATTGGACCAGGCTGTATCTCAGAACTTTCTCGGCGTTCGCTTGCACCGACTTTGATACAACTAATATGGGTTAGTCAGTTTAGTCAGTGATAGGTAAACTTTCAGAAACAATCATTCGTTGAGGACATGATGTTCATCTAGGAAAAAAAAACAAGCTAATTAAAGAAAGCGGCAGTTTTGGCAAAGAGATACCAGAGTGTGTTGATAAGGGCAATGCAGTTGTGGTGCATATCGACTTTCAAAAGGCATTTGATAAAGTGCTGCATTTGGGACTTGTGGGTAAAGCTATAGCTCATGAAAAAGAAGGGAAAGCAGCAAATTCAATACTAAATTGACTGAGTGACATGCAACAGAGAGCAGAGAACAGGAGATGTTGTTCAGGCTTGAAGAAGATTTATAGTGGAGTTCCCCAGAATCAGTGTTGGTACTCTACCCACCATATGTTAATTACCTCGACCTTACAGATGATACAAAACATAAAAGCATTGTAAACTGTGTGGAAGATGGTGAAAAACTTCACAAGCACATTAACAAACTGGGAAGTCTATACAGTTAACAGACAGAGTGGAGAGAAGATTGTGCTTCTGAAACAACACGAGTGACAGCAACATCACAAAGCACGCAAGAGCAAGGACAGCAGCTTCACTAAGAACAGGAGACACAGTACAGTCATCAGCTTCTCGAAAAAATGACAGCAGGCCAGCCGATTCATAAACAGAACAGCGGAATTACATAAACAAGGTGGTGACAGAGGGATATAAAAATCAGCAAAGAACCACTTCAACTTGCTTCTTCCTGTAAGACCCAAAGTGTGACATCACAGGAAAACAGATAGGTGACTGGTGGAAAGTTTATTCCATATTTTTCAACTGGCCAACTGATTTAAGTCAGGAGACATTATTATAGCTAACAGTACAGTTTAGAAATTCACCTTTAAAAAATTTAGCACTCAAATTAATTAACTGAGTAGAAGAGAGATGGTTGAACAGGCAATATGTTCCGGCTGTAGGAGGTGGAAGCTTGTGGATGCTAGAGCAATCCAGAATGACCACATATGTAGGTGTTGACCGCTCAAAGAGCTTCACCTCAGAATTGGTGGACTGGAATCTGTGTGACAAACAGTGCAATGATGAGGTCAATGGTGCCTAAACACTATGCTTCAGGACACAATTACACTCCATAGAATGATTACATCAAATTTGGTCCATGGTCAGGAACAGAACACATGATTGCGTGTGAAGCAGGTAAGAGAATGCAGAATTTAACTTTGGAAGAACATCAGCCAATGCTCTTATTAAATAGATAAGAGGTTTTGTCCCTGAAATAACTCCACGAAGACCAGTATACCATCACTAAATCAGCCTTTATTTACATATGTATAGTACACGAAGATGATCCAGTGAGTTGAGAGCCAGCTCCTGGACTGAGCAGAACCCCTGACACTCTGGTTTAGATCTGTCAGCCAGGGCTCCCCGACTGGACTGATTAACAGCCCCAGCCAAGGAACTCATTGTGAGGTCCACCTGGCTGACCCCGTTCCAATCAGAACATCCGACTCCCTCGATGTCTAGGGACATAGGCCTATTATTCTTCCCTAAGCTTCTCCTGGGGCGTTTTCACACTGGTCCAATTCCTCCAACTTTGCCTCAGATACTGGCAGCGCAGCCTGTCTCTTGCGCTGGGAGTGTCTTAGCCAAAATTCATCATCATCTTCAAGCGGTAAAGGCGTGGAGGCTGAAACATCTGCCATGTCTGTGTCTCCTCAGAGGTTACTTCGACACCAGGTGGAGGAGGAGAACCCACAGGTTCTGACAGCCTTGCCGGACGTTCTGAGGGGGATAGTATGTTTTGCTCCTGCCCTGTTTGAAAGGTTTCAGCTTTCATATGATCCACATGTTTATTCAGAACTGCCTCTCCTACCTGTACTTTGTACGTCAGGGGACCTGATCTCGCATCAACTATGCCTCCTACCCATGCCATTCCCATGGTTTCAGCACCAATCTTTGTTACCAGAAGTAAACTGCCTCTCTCACTGAGAGGAGTCTTGTATCCAATATTAGCCTTCCTGATGCCATTCCACAATGATTAAAAACCCATGAAGGGATTGGCACAGTCAACATGTAACCAAGTCCAGGGTTTAGCCAGCCATTTCTACAAATGTGGGCAAGTTGCTGTTGACAATTTTTGTCCTTGTTGGCACTCTTGGCACCAATGCAGTTATGTCAGCATCCAATCCTGGCCACCGGACCTCACCGGATGTCTCACCAGCACCTTCAGTTCGGAAACCTCTGGATGATCCTGGTGGAGCTCACTCAGTAGCTAGCAGTGGATTTTGCTCCGGACGATCACTCTGGCTTCCCATAATAAAATACCACCTTCTATGGCACTCTGGTCTCACCAAGTCCAGAAGGTTTCAAATTCTTGTTGTGATGGCACTTTTGCTTCCTCCATCACCAGCAGCTGTTTTAGTTTTGTGCCCACAGTCTGATTTGTTAGCAATGACCGAAGGGTGTCCAGAAAAGTTAAAACCAGAATGGGCTCTTCTAGTGGCGGCAACTCAAGGCATCAACATTTACCACTTAAGACTCCTGGATGGGGTTCTAACTTGTCATTGTACACACTTGGAATGAGAGCCTAATGCTACATTCAACCCAAGGCTATGGGTGACAGGGTTCTGCCCACTTACAGTAACCCTAGCAGGGATTTGTGGTCCATCACTATCACAAATTTATGTCTGTAAAAGTATTGGTGGAACTTTCTCACACCAAAGATGACCATCAAACCTTCTTATTCTATCTGGGCGCATCTTTGTTCGGCATCAGCCAAAGTCCAAGAAGCAGAACTTTTCAGGCATTACTCTCTACTAGGCTACCGATGAGCCAACAACACCCCAAACTCATATGAGGTGCCTTTGCATGTCAGGCACTACATCTTGCTTGGGATCATAATGTGCCAATTCCTTAGATGAAGACAGCAGGTTCTTCGCTTCCTTAAAGGCTAAATCTTGCCTATGAGACCATTTCCAAGGCTGGCCCTTTTTCAGTAGCAGATGTAAGGGTGCCAGGATGCTGACCAGATTACATGTGATGGTCCCTCAATAATTCACCAATCCAAGAAGCTCCGGTACAGATGTAGGGGCTGGGAAACCTTTGATCCCACTCTTATTGCCACCCCACGAAGGCTAGTATCCCACCAAGTCACCCTTTATTTATATGTGCATAGTATATAGTATAGCAGGAGAACGGTAGTGAAGATGCTAACGCTAATCAAAGTGAGACAGAAATGGGTTGGAATCGTATGTGCAAGACTACAGCAGAAATTAGAATCAGAGTGAGTAATAATGGTGAAATCTCAAAGCTTAAGACTCTAGCTGAATGCATGCAACATTTGTAATCATGAGTTGACAGCCTAAAGAGAGATAAACTGATATAACTTGATAGCTCTGAGAAGGCATAGATAGTTACAGGGTGACCATAACTGGGAACTCTATCCAAGAGTATCTGACATTCCAGACGAACACCCACAAAGGAAACAAAGGTGGGTAACTTTATTAATAAAGGAGCACAGTACAGTGGGGTGTGTGACAGGTTTAAAAATGTGAAATTAGTTTGAGTGAAAAACAAGGGAAACAAGGCTTCGATAGGAGTCATGCAAAGGTCCCCAAGGAACTGGCTCACTATGGGACCAAGTATAAATCAGAACATAATGCATGCACATAGGAGTGGATTAAAATCGTCATGTGTGATTTAAAACTGCATGTCAGACAAATTAGATGGGCATGGATGACATGAAAGATACATTTCTGGAGTGCATCAGTGATTGCTTCTTAGAGCAATATTTTGCAGAACCTACTTGGGGAAAGACTATTTTAAATCTAGCAATGTGTAATGAGGTCTCATGGTTCAGGATCCTCTAGTGGGTAGCAATCACAATAAACTGAATTTGAAATTCTGCTACGAGGGATGGCAACTTAATAACGACAATTGCAGAGATATAGGAATGAGTTGTTTAAACTGGGTTGAGAAAAACTAGAGGGAAAATCATTGAACGACCAGTGATAGACATTTAAGCAGATATTTCATCATGCTCACCAAAACTTTGTCTGGTCGGAATGGACTTAATAAGGAGGATGAATCACCCATGATCAATGTATCCAATTAAAACTTAACACCCCTGCAAAACAAGTGGTAGGCCAGGTTTTGGGACTTTTTTTGAAGCAACAAGCAAAAGATGACTGTAAAGATGATAAAATGGAGAAAACTAATTATGAAAATAGCAAGCAATATAAAAAGCAAACAGCAAGCATTTCCACTGTATAAAAAGAAACAGCAGCTATAAGTAAGTGAGACACTTGGAGCATGCAAATGGTGGATCGGTGACAATGAACTGGGGAATAACAGACAACTTCAATTAATATTTTACATCACTCTTTACAGTGGAGGACACTATTAACACCCCAAAGATAATAAATGAGGCAGGTGCTAATGGGAGGAAAGATTATGTAATAGTCTCTACCACGAGAAGACAAGAATTCGACAAACTTAAAGATCTGAAGACAGACAAGTCGCCAGGCCCAAATTCAAGGATTTTAAAGAAGGTGACTGCTGAGATGAGGGATGCATTGGATAACAAAATATTTCAGAATTCACTGGACTCCAGGAGGATTGCAGCAGACAGGAACTCCAAATGTAACACGCCTGTTCAAGGAGGAAGAGACACAGAAAGCAGAAAACTACAGACTGGTTAGTCTAACATCTGTTGAGAAAATACGAGAGCCCATTAATAACAAAGGAGCAGCAAGATATTTAGAAAAGGCTAACACAATGAAACAGTATCAACGTGGTTTTTGAAAGGGAAATAATTTTTGAAAAGATTGCTAAAGTTCTTTAAGGATCTAACAATCAGAGTTAATAAAGGGGAATCTGTGAATGTAATGTATTTGGATTTTCAGCAAGCATTCAATAAAGAGCCATGTAAAAGATCATTTCACAAGTTAGGATCTCAAACTTTTGGGAGTAATGTGTTCTAATAGATTGAGGATTGGTTAGCACACGAGGCGGCGGGGGGGTCAGGATTAATAGGTGATTGTCAGGTTGGAAAGATGTAACTAGTAGGGTGTCACAGGAATCAGTCTCAGGACAGCCAAGACTGTACAAAAACTGCAGCTGTACAAAACTCTGGTGCGGCCAGACTAGGAGTATTGCACACAGTTCTGGTCACCGCATTATAGGAAGGATGTGGAAGCATTGGAAAGGGTGCAGAGGAGATTTACAAGGATGTTGCCTGGTATGGAGGGAAGGATTTATGAGGAGAGGCTGGGGACTTGAGGCTGTTTTCGTTAGAGAGAAGGTGGTTAAGAGGGTGACTTAATAGAGACATACAAGATGATCAGAGGACTAGATAGGGTGGACAGTAAGAGCCTTTTTCCTCAGATGGTGATGGCTAGCATGAGGGGGCATAGCTTTAAATTGAGGGGTGACAGATAGAGGACAGATGTCAGAGGTAGGTTCTTTACTCAGACAGTAGTAAGAGCATGGAATGCCCTGCCTGCAACAGTAGTAGACTCACTAACATTAAGGATATTTAAATGGTCATTGGATAAACACGTGGATGTTCATGGAATAGTGTAGGTTAGATGGGCTTCAGACTGGTTTCACAGGTCGGCGCAACAGAGGGCCGAAGGGCCTGTACTGCGCTGTAATGTTCTATGTTCTATTAATTATTTATTATCTATATTAAATGATATGGAGAAGGGGAGCAAGTGTAAAGTATCCACATTTGCTGACGACCCATCATCAGTAGGAGTCCATGTTGTGATGAGGTCAGAAGGATATAGATTAATTGAGTGTGCACAAACTAGGCTGATGGGTTTAATTTAGCAAAGTTAGAGGTCATGCAGTTCAACAAGGAAAATCAAATTTAACAACATACTACTTTCAAATGACATGGAGGTGCTGGTGTTGGACTGGGGTGGATAAGGACAAAAATCACACGTCACCAGGTTACAGTCCAACAGCTTATTTGAAGAGATAGTAGGAACTGCCGATGCTGGAGTATCTGAGATAACACGGTGTGAAGCTGGATGAACACAGCAGGCCAAGCAGCAGAGGGGCAGGAAAGCTTGACGTTTTGGGTCGGGACCCTTCTCTCAGTTTATTTGAAGACACAAGTTTTCGGAGTCTTATTCCTTCTTCAAGTGTCAGCGAGAGAGGTGGCATCAGACACAGAATTTATAAGCAATAGATCAAAGGGTAACCATTTCAGCAGCAGTTTTATGACCCCTTGGTTTCAAATAACTGAGAAAGGGCACAAAAGCATTGAGGAAAAAATGTTTCCATGTAAGTTGGTGGTTAGGGTTTGGTATACACTGCCCAAGAGCATGGAGGAGGCAGGTTAAATCAAGGCATTCAAAATGGCATTAGGTTATTATGTGGAAGGGACGAATGTCCAGGCTGAGGAGCCATTAGATCAATTATGAATTTTCCTGTCAAAAAGCCCACATTGACAGGACACGCTGAATGACCTCCTTCTGTGCTGTAACAATTCAGGAATTTTTAATGTGCCCATGGATGATTGCTTAATTCCTCAGGTTTGATTTCTTTTGCCCCATCGACCGACTTTTAGAGGCAGTAAG
This sequence comes from Stegostoma tigrinum, assembly GCF_030684315.1. Lineage (NCBI taxonomy): Eukaryota > Metazoa > Chordata > Chondrichthyes > Orectolobiformes > Stegostomatidae > Stegostoma > Stegostoma tigrinum. The sequence goes on along the minus strand of NC_081369.1, from coordinate 10,989,030 downwards.
TAAAAGAACAGAAGTAACCTGAAATTTGGTGTATCATCCATCCGAAGCCTTTAAGATTGGAAAGAATTAATCAATCTTGTTTGCCTCTTCGTGAATGGTGATGAGACTAATAAAATATTGGGCTGGCTGTCAAAAATAACATAACTAAATTCAAGAGATGAATAGATTTCTAGAGGGATACGATGAATATGGTGAGAAGGCTGTTGTCAAGACATCAGAAAAAAAAAGACAAACTCACTGGGACAAATAGTCTTTCCAACTTCTATAAAGTACATGCTAAATGTTTGTCTGCAATACGTAGGTAATATTCTGCTGGCCTGTACTGTACCTTTACATTGGTGTCCATAGAGCCAGAGGCCACAAACTCCCCAAAAGGATGGAAGTCTAAACTGCAGATGTTGGCTTTGTGTCCCGACAGTGTCCGAAGAACTTCAAGAAAACAGAATTAACATTACTACATTGTCCCCTGGCATTACTGATCTAAGAGATGCCAATGAAGAAGACCTAAACATCAGGAAAGCGTGCATAGGCTGGGTTATTTTCATTTGTGAAAACGTGGCTGAGGGTTTGACATAATAGAGGTACTTCAAATTATGAAACAATTTTGAATACAGAATGAAAATTTCCTCTTGTAGGGAAGTGTTTCACATGAAACTATCAATATAAGAGTCACCAAAACATCGAGTAATTCAGTAGAAATGTCACTCAAAGGATGGTAAGAACATGGACCTTGTTACCGTAATTTTACCTGAACAATAAACTGTACTGGGACATTTGCAGGAATACAAGGCAATTGTTTGGGACAGAAAGAACTAGGTGGTTATAACATCAGATTTAGATGAGAGCTAATGGGAGGCTTGAGTGGAGCATAAATATCAGAAAGGGTTTTTGGGACAAATAGCTTGCTTACCTTAAAAAGATGATGGGTAAGTAAGCAAAATTCAAGTGATTCAAAGATAGGAGGGTAAAATGGACACACAGTTGTATAATAATAATGGGTACTTACTCTTTGCTGCTTCCAAATCCCATATTCTTAGCGACCCAGATTGTGAGCCTGCAACAACCAACTCCTCAGAATCTTTAAACTGAATACACTCAACTGGTGTGTTGTGACCTGTAAGACTCTATACAAAGGTTATTAAAATTAATTTTTTATTGACTTAATGATGCAACAGAAAATTCAAGGCTAAAGCAACATATAGAAGGTACATAAACTGGAATAAAGAATTTAGAAATTGAATTCAAGGTTGTGAAGATTTGTAGCTCAGGTTGTTGATGCGATTGTTGACCTGCTTGCCAAGCTGGTAAGTTTGTTCACAGATGTTTCGTCACCATACTAGATAACATCATCAGTGCACCTCCAGTGAAGTGTCAGTGTTCTGTCCCGCTTGCTATTTGTGTGTCTTGGTTCGCTGGGGGTGGCATCACTTCTGGGTTCGTGTCTTAGAGGTTGATATATGGGTTCCAGCTGTACATCTTTTTTAATAGAGTTCCGGTTTCAGAGCTATCCCTTCAGGAATTCCTGTGCATGTCTTTCCTTGGCTTATCCTAGGCTGGTTACATTTCCCCAGTCGAATTGGTGTCCCTCTTTATCCATGTGCATTGAAATGAATGATAGTTGGTTGTGTCCGTTGGTAGCTAGTTGGTGTTTGCGAATCCTGATGGCTAGTTTCCTTCTGGTTTGTCCTATGTAACGTTTTTGGCAGTCTTTGCATGGTATCTTGTAAATAACATTGATTGTATTAGTTGTGGTTGTCAGATCCTTTACTCTTGTCAATAGCTATCATAGCATAGCTGTCGGTTTGTGGGCTACCATAATACCTTGGGGGTGGAATAATCTGGTGGTCATTTCAGATATATTTTTAATGTATGGTACATAATGTATGGACTCGTGTCTCTGGGCATGTTGTCTCTTCCTGTGGTGGTGTGTTGTATAGGTATCAGCAGACTACGCTTTTGGTAAACGTCATTTCTAAAAACGCTGTATAGGTGTTCTTCCTTGGCTTTGTGCAGGGTGATGCAGTAGGTTGCAGCTCGCCTGAAGAGTGTTTTGATGCAGCTCCTTTTGTGGGTATTGGGATGATTCTAATTGGAGTTGCTATTGATGGTCTGAAGCTCACTGTTCGCCATAAAATGGCTAAAGGAAGAGAAGAACAACAACAGCTTCCTTTCCTGGACATAATGATCGAGTGTACGGCCAACAGCAAGCTCCAGACCAGCGTACACAGGAAGGCCATCCATACAGATCAGGTGCTCAATTACAATAGCAATCATCCCAATACTCACAAATGGAACTGCTTCAAAACACTGTTTAAACAGGCCACAACACACTGCAGCACCTTGGAGCTGTGCAAAGATGAGGAAGAACACCTAAACAGCGTCTTTAGTAACAATAGTTACCTGAAAAGCGTACTCTGCCGATACCTATGCAACAGGCCACAACACAATGCTTCCAGAGACAATTGTCACCCTACCATACATTTCGGATCTATCTGAAAAAAACCAAACTACTCAGACCCCAGGAATCATGGCAGACCACAAACCAGCAGCGACGCTATGACAGCTGACAAGAATAAATTATTTGACAACCACAACTAACAGAATCAACATAATTTACAAGATCCCATGCTAAGACTGCCCAAAACATCACATAGGGCAAGCCATATGAAAACTAGCCATCAGGATTCATGAACACCAACAAGCTACCAAAAGGCATGACCAATTATCATTCATTTCAATGCACATGGGCAAAGAGGGGCACCAATTCGATTGGGGCAATGTAACCATTTTAGGACAAGCCGAGCAAAGACACGCACAAGAATTCCTGGACACGTGGAATTCAAACCGGAAGTACATTAATAAACATCTAGATCTGAACCCCATTTTCAACCACTAAGAAACAAATCTGAAGTGATACCACCCACCCCAGCAAACCAAAACACACAAATAGCAAGCGGGACAGAACACCGATGCTTCACTGGAAGCACACTGATGATGCTACCTAGAATGGTGAAGAAACATCTGCAAACAAACTTACCAGCTTGGCAAGCAAGTCAACAACATAGAAATTGAATTGTATGGCTGTACAGTTTAAAAATCAGTACAGTTTAAAACCCCATTGCATCGGACATTTAATCTCAATTCGGGTTTAATCAGTTTTAATACAATCAAGGTTCGGGTACCAGTTGGATAACTTGGGTTCTACCTAAAAAAAAATCAGTTTGCGTAAAACAGCTTCCCAAAACATCATCTATTTTGTGATGGGAAAAATAAATCTTAAAAAATCCAGTTATTGCTACATTTGAAATAAAAACTAATTTGCTTCAGCTGTTGTCTACACAAATATTTAGGACTCTACAGCTATATTCCATAAGGAACGATCACGTTCAGTGAGTTGCCAGAGCACATATATCCAATGAAAATTTAGAACTTTATGTGGTCATCCAATTTCACTGTTAAATCTTGCAACCAAGTGCACACCATATAAAATTAAGATGACATGTGTCTGAGAATTCAATGCTTTGTTAAACAAGCCTCGGGGCAGCACGGTGTCACAGTGGTTAGCACTGCTGCCTGACAGCACCAGGAACCCAGGTTCGATTCCGGCCTTGGGTGTCTGTCTGTGTGGAGTTTGCACATTTTCCCCATGTCCGCGTGGGTTTCCTCTGGGTGCTCCAGTTTCCTCCCACAGTCCAAAGATGTGCAGGCTAGGTGGATTGGCCATGCCAAATTGCCCATAGTGTTCAGGATGTGTAGCTGAATGGGAAATGGGTCTGGGTGGGATGCACTGATGTTCGGTGTGGACTTTTTGGGCCGAAGGGCCTGTTTCCACACTGTAGGGATTCTAATTCTTCTGTGTTGAATGACCTCATGAAAAACTGTGACAAAAATCAGTTATGAAAAAGAGATCTGCAACTTGTCCAACTTGGGTAATTGGGAATATCAAAAACTCAAGAGATCCAACAAGTCAGATGCAGAGTCTGGTCAGTTTTTAACACAGTGATATATGTCAACAATGATCATAGGGAGGCCTAGCCAACATATTTTTGAGGCCTAACCAACAACTACAACTTGAGGTCTGAGCTGCAACTTTTATTTGAATTTGAGAGTATGGCTGAGCTCATACCCTTATTGTCTAGGAAGCAAAGGTGCCCAATTCACATTCAACCACTGATTCAGGTAACATTTCTTCAGCATACATTGACTTACCATAATACAGTTAGGTTTACTGACTGACCACAAATTCACCCGACAGTCCTCTCCACCAGTTGCCAACAGTCTGCCTGAATTCTTCCCCAGCACCAAACACGTTACATTACCAGCATGAGCAACAAACTCCTCTGTGAGAGAGATGCAAAAGAAAGAGGAGTTAGATCGGATGCTGATTCAACAGCAAAGTTACAAAAATATTTATGCTCAAAATAAAAAAGATACACATCAGCCAAGATTGTTGTTCACAGTTACTAATGTTATTATTTTGTCATTAAGAATATCCAACTGCCCGGCTTAGTTGTCTATACTAAACATACCAAAGTTAATTAAAGTAAACCTTGAAAAATCCAGCACTAGTCTACTTCAATCAATACAGGAGGAACACGATCAGATCTTGTATGGTGGGGACATGAGGCAAATCCACTAATGCCCAGCCAGCGCCTAGTCAATCTGCCTTTAGATATTACTCAGCATTTCTTTTCTCCCCAACTCCTCTCATCCATCTTCCTGTGAAGGGTCTAGGCCCGAAACGTCAGCTTTTGTGCTCCTGAGATGCTGCTTGGCCTGCTGTGTTCATCCAGCTTCACACTTTATTATTTCTCATCCATCTTGTTTGTTTTGCTCTGTTTTTCTCTTTATCTTCCTCCCTATATTTTGTCTTTTCCCAATCATCTTTTCTTCCCGATAATTTTCATGCTTCCGATCCTTATCCTGAATACTTCTTTCTGCTCTGCATGTTTCATTAATGTTTTTCATTGATTATACTTATCCCTCTCGTCTTCAAACTTTCCTTCCCAATCCTGCTTTGGTGGCTTGTTTTCCTACTACTTCCTCTTCTCACTCTTGTATTTCCGATGTGTTCTTGCCTTCCTATTTTCTTTTCCAAACCTTCAAGTATTCCTTTTTTAAAACTTGCTCATCTTTTCCCTCTTTCACCCTTCCATGTTGTTTTCTTCCTCTTAAGCCTACCTCTCATTCCCTTTTGTATTTCCCCACACCTCCAACCACCTTTCCTTCCTCTACTTTCCCCATACCTATTTCCTCAAGGTCAACTCTATCAATGGCTCCGAACAGATTGAGAAGGACAATGGAAAGCTTACCTTTATCACAATCATGAATGGTGTCACTCATGACTCAAAAAGCTATTTCAGTGACAAAGCTTGAAAGGATTCAAATGTAGAGTTCTAGAAAAGTGAAAACAGATTTGGAAAGCGACGACACATTTAAGGTCTTTGGAAGTGAGATGGAGATTGGAGATGGAATTGGTGGGGCCAAGGATTGTTTTTATGAGGAAGGGGACAATGATAGCATATTTAGAGGAAAGATGGACACCATCTAAAAAGACAAAGTGTTACAACATCAGTTAAGCCCAAGGTGGGTAATCAGCACTTTAGTGCAAATAGGGTTGAGAAAAGGAACGTAGAAGGGGAATGTTGGTAATACAAAATATGATCAGAGATGGCATTACCTGCAGTTGATACAAAGGGAGTGGGAGGACCACACAAGATGGCAAGGTAAAGGCAAATGAGTGTCAGGGAGTTTAAATTAAGGCAGAAATATTGATAACATTTAAGAAGTATTTAGATGTGTGCTTGAGGTGCCAAGGCATATCAAGCTATGGGCCATGTGCTGGAAAATGAGATTAGAATAACTAGGTGAAAGCAAGAAGCGCAGATGCTGGAGTCAGAGACAACATAGTGCGGAGCTGGAGGAACATAGCAGGGCAGGCAGCGTCAGAGGAGCAGGAAAGATGATGTTTCGGGTCAGGTCTTCTGCCTGCCTGCTGTGTTCCTCCAGTTCCACACTGTGTTGTCTTAAATGAACTAGGCATTTTTTTTAAACCAGTGCAGACTCAGTGGACAGACAGGCCTTTGCTATGCTGTAGACCTTCATAACTCTATAAGAGATTTAAGGAAAATAGAAAGGCAATAAACTCAAAAGAGAGAACATGAGGGATTGAGTTGGAGGCTGAAATCACCAAGGGAGCTCATTTGGGAGCAGAGGGATGCAAGAAGTGAGAGAACAAATCTTGATTATAACATTTGCTATTGTTCTTAGAAGTACAATAGAGAACAAGAATCTTGAAGAAGTGGTACGAATGGAAAAAGGCAAAATGCTCAAAGGCATAGAAGTCTCTGGAGGAGCACTGGGCCAGAACAATGTGGTCAGCATTGCACTGCCACCATGATTATTTTGGCAGGACAAGTAATGGAAGGCATAGACAGACGGAAGAGCTTCAGTAGGAGTAATTACGTTTTGCAACATTGCCAATAAGACCATGATGTCAATGCAATTACCCAAAGTAGTCTCAGGAATGAAAAAGGGCCCTGATCACAAGTGAAAAGTCATCTGTTAGGAGATTCATCCAGGATTGGTAATGTGTTTAAACTTGAAAGGATGCAGAGAAGATTGACAAGGATGTTGCCAGAACTGGAAGGTTTGAGTTATAGGGAGATGTTGAATAGGCTGGGATTATATTTTTCCTGCAGAATCGGAAGCTGATGTGCGACCTTACAGAAGTTTATAAAATCAAGAGAGACATGGATTGGGTGAATAGACAATGTTTTTCTCCTAGGGTGCCAGGGTCCAAAATTAGAGGACATCAGTTTAAGGTGACAGGGGAAAGATCTAAAAAAGCACCCGAGGGGTAGCCTTTTTATGCAGTGGGTGCTCTGAAAATGGAACAAGCTGCCAGAGGAAGTGGTGGATGCAGGCACAATTATAATATTTAAAATTCATCCAGATGGATATATGAATAGGAAGGGTTAGAGGAATATTGACCAAATGCTGGTAAATGGGACTAGGCCCGATAGGGCTTTCTGGTTGGTGCAGACGAAGGGTTCTGTTTCTGTGCTGAATAACTTTATGGTGAGAACTGAAATGCTGGCGGAGTTCATAGGGTCAACAGGATCAAAATCAAAATCAGCAGTGCCATTACATCCAGTCAAAAATGGTTCTGGCACATTAAACAACAGAATGAGGGGGAAGGCTGCATGAACAACTTCATCTTTAATAATGGCAAAGCCCAACACCTGTTCAAAAGACAAGACTGATATACCCGAACATTTTTCGACAAGATGTGCCTGACATGATCTCCTCCTGAGGATCTCACTATAATGAATGACTGAATATTGGCAATTCCACTCTCGTACCCACTGCCCCCCGTTTTATCTCCTTCTATGGATTCGAGCATGGGTTTTGACAAGGTAGCAAAGAAAAAGCCCATGTGAACCAAGAGAACTCCCCCAGTAGTGAAAAGTGAAATGCAATGATTGGGATTTTGTGACTGGTAGGCTGTTTCCACCGGAGTTCTGTAGGACTCAGTACTCTTGCCATTATCTCATGGTAATGATGTAGACTTAAACGAGGAAGGTATAATTAAAAGAGTTTGCAGATAGCACAATTTTAGGAAGTTGAAGACAACAGGATGATATCAGTGAACTAAGCAGGTGAGCGGAAAAATGGTAGATGGAATCTATTCTTTGAGATGTGGAATGTAATGTGGGGAATGTAAATGAGGCAAAGGAATACACCATAAATGTCAGGATAGGACAGAAAGCAGAGTAAGATGGGGGTCCATACCCACAGATCTTTGAAGGTAACAAGATAGCTGAAGTCGTTAAAAGTGGATCCAGGACTTTTTTTGTATTAGAACATAATAGCAAGGAGGTTAAGCTTGTACTAGTTAGATGACAGCTAAAATGCTGTGTACAGTTCTGGTCACCATATTACAAGAATAATTCAATATCACTGGCGTGGGTACCAAGCAGATTTTCAAGCATGTTACCTAAACTGGCAAAATTTTCAGAATGGGAAAAGACTGGATATCCTGGGGTGTTTTCTAGGTTACAGAGGAGGTTGAGGAGAGTTATAATTAAGGGATATAAAATTATGAAGGGTCGAGACAGAATGGGTGGCAAGAGTCTATCTCTGTTAGCCAAGAGGTGAATAGCCACGGGGCAAAAACTGAAGCAATCCGTGGCAACAGTGAGGACTTTCAAGAAAACTTGTTTTTACTCAAGAGGATGGCAAGGGTCTAGTGCTGATCACCTTCAAGAACATTAAAGGAAAAAAACACCACCTACACGCATGTGTACTGGAAATGCTGTAATCTACAAGTCTCTTGACCAGAATCATGCAGATAGATTTGAAACAGAGTTTTTTAGTACTAAGAGGCCCAGCGGCACATCATATCCATGTTGATCATCAAGCATCTATCTAATCTCATTTTGCAGCACTTGGCCTTGTATGCTATTTCTCTTCCAATGACCATCTGACTGGATAACATTTTTTCAACTGCATGGACTTCTAATATACCATAAAGTTCTATAATTCTATTTTGCTCCCTAATGCCCATTTGCCCAAGTCTGTGCCTTTTGTTTCCATCACCCTATTTGGCATTCCTTTCATCTCTCCCTCATTTCCAACCCAGTTCCAAGACTCCTCCCTGATCTTCCAACTTTTCTGTTTCACCCTGACACCATTTGCACTTGTTACATTTACCTTCTTCACTTCTGCCCTCTCTTCCACTCACATATTATGCATTTCTCCCAGTTTACGCTGTTGTATCTTTCTTCCCTCCCATGACCCAGCTTGTTTATTTCTCTCTTGCTTGGGGGATTTGTTTTACTCAGTAAAAACAAAAATAAAACTGCAGACGCTGTACATCAGAAATAGCGGAAAAGCAACCCCAACGCCGCCACCACCACCCACCCCCGCAATTTACGGTTCTCTCTCCCCCCCCCACCCCACCTCAAACCTAGTTACCGTTCTCCATCTCTGTTCTTCCCCAGTTTACGATTATTCCTCTCTCTCTCTCTCTCTCTCTCTGTTCTCCCCCACTCCCCCCGGAGTGTGCGTGTCTCTGTCTCTCTCTCCCCCCGCTTCCCTTCCCTTCAGTTTATGATTCTCCCTCTATCTCTCTTCTTCACCCTCCACCCCGTCATCCCACTTAACGGTTCTCCTTCTCTTTCTTCTCCCCAACAATTTACGTTTCTCTCTCTCTCCCCCCCCCTACCCCGACCCACTTTACGTTTCTCTCTCTCCTCCCCCAGATTATGTTTCTCTTTCTCTTCTCCCCCGTTTATGTTTTATTTCTCTCTCCCGCCTCCGAACCAACTTTGTTTCCCTCCTTTCTGTCAGTTTGAGTTTCCTTCTTGTCTTCCTCCCCCTTTCCATTTGAGATTCCCCGTCCATTTACTGTTCATCTCCCCCAGTTGGCTCGTTACCCACCCGCCCTCCCCATGCCCACGTGGCCTTTCTCTCCTCTATCCCCACCGCTCGTGAGTGTTTCTCTCCCTCAATTTGCGTTGTTTTCCTTTCCTCCTTTTTAGCGTCTTTCACTCCATTCTTCATTAGTTTATTTGTGTGTGTATTATATATCTGTATTGCTGTCAAACTCACGCAGCTTCCAGGTAATTTTCGTTGGCCCCGAAGCCGCCATGCTGACGGCCGCCACGGGAGCGCTGTGTTTCAGGTGTCGCCGGGCGGGCTGTGGGGCTGGTTGCCCGGGTGACGGCACTAGGCCCAAGCCCAGCGCCCCTCAAACCGATTTTTCGCTTCAGGCCATCAACACGCAAACGCGTTCAACAGCGGCCGCGCGCATGCGCAGCTCACGTGTTACTACGTCTGGCGGGAAAATGCGCATGCGTATTCAACTAGAGCCGGCGTCCGTTGGGTAACGTGCATGTGCATTCGCCCGACACGCAGGCCGCCTCCTCCGTCATCCTTCACCTGATTGGCTGAGGCTGTCCGTCGTCTTAAAGGGCAGAAAAGGGTCGGATCTTTGGAACTTCGATAGGTATATTTTGTTCTAAACTAGTTTCTAATGTGTGAAGCTATTTATGCGCTATTGAATAAAATATCGTTAATAACAGTTTACACCCTCGAAGGGTCAAAGGAGCAATAATCCTCCCAGCATTTTGTTGTCAAGTCACCCAGAGAAATTTCTGGATTCTTCACCGCGTGGGACTTTGCCCGTTTTATTTTCGTTACCCGAATAGGATTAGGTACCCGATTGTTCCTGATTTTTGTGTCAGCAGCTGTTGTATGTATAGTTCGGAGAAGTAACAGGGCTACCTCTGGATAAGACAAAAGGGGAAAGCAGAGGTAAAGATAACAAAGTGTGGAAGAGAGATAATGGCAACTGCAGATGCTGGAGAATCCAAGATAACAAAGTGTGGAGCTGGATGAACACAGCAGGCCAAGCAGCATCTCAGGAGCACAAAAGTTGACGTTTCGGGCCTAGACCCTTCATCAGAGAGTGGGTCTAATCCCGAAACGTCAGCTTTTGTGCTCCTGAGATGCTGCTTGGCCTGCTGTGTTCATCCAGCTCCACACTTTGTCATCAATGGCATCAATTGCAATTTTAAACATTGGCTTGAGTAGGAAGCGGGTGTGAGTTTGCAGTGAGGTTAACCAGTGGGGAATGGCAGTGGGGGCTGAAAGAGATCCAGAGCTGACAATTTGACATTTCTGATATTGCCACAGAATCTCAACCCGCTAAACCGGCTCTTGTTACACAGTAAAGTGTGAAGCTGGATGAACGCAGCAGGCTCAGCAGCATCTTAGGAGCACAAAAGCTGACGTTTCGAGCCTAGACCCTTCATCAGAAAAAAGATTTTCGGGTGGGGGAGGCAAAGTTTGGTAACAGCTGACCTCAGTAACACTCAAGATTTACTCATAACTCCCAATAGTTGTAGAATCAGACTGGGTACAGCACAACAAAGGACTAATAACCCGTTGTGGCTGTGCTGATCTTCAGTAGGAGTAATACACCTGCCTTTTCCCTGTTTTTCCAACATTCTGCAGCATTTTGTTTGCATTAGCTAAGAAAAAATCCATTTTGAAACTCAGTTGAATTTGCCTTCATGAAACTCAGGCAGTGCATTCCAGATCTTAACTAATCACTTTTGGAAAGATGGTTTTCTTTATGTTGCCATTCCTTCTTTTAACAATTACCTGAAATCTGTGTGATCTGTTTTTTCTTCCTTCCATCAGTTAGAATAGTTATGCCTCATCTATTCTGCTAGACCACTGATTTTGAATGCCTCGATGAAATTGTCTCACACATCTCCTACAAGGAGAACAGTCCCAGCTTCTTCAACCTATATATAACTACATATATAAGCCCTCATCCTCTTTCATCTTTTCTGCATCTTCCTCAATATCTTCACATTCTTCCTAACTGGTCTCCTAAAACCTGAAGTTATCTTCAGGCATAAGTGCTGAATTGAGGATCTATCTTGGTCTCATCCTGAGGAACCAAGCATCACAGATTACAGGATTCAGACAATTTGTTTCACTCCAAGTGATGTCATGAAATAGCTGAAAATACATGCAAATGGTCTGTGATGACATTCCAGCAAGAGTGCTGAAGACATGTAACAGAACTTGCCATACCCCTAGTCAGTACAGTTACAACACTGGCATCTGCCAGCAATGTAGAAAATACTCATCCTGAGCACAGATATTAGTAGAAATTAACCCTAGCCAACTATTGCTTCATCGGCCTGCTCTCAGTAGTCAGCAAAGTGATGACAAGCATTACCAATAGTGATTCAAGTGGCACTTGCAAAGGAATAACCTGGTCAGTTTGGATTCCATCAGGCAGTCTTAGTTCTTGACCTCATTTTAGATTTGGTGCAAATGTGGATAAAAGAGCTGAACTGCAGAATTGAGATGAGAGTGACAGTCTTTGACAGCATTTGACTGAGCATAGCATCAAGAAGCCCTAGCAGAACTGGACTTGAAGAGAAATAGGGAAGGTCTTTCAATGCTTTGTTCCCCTGAGGGAGCACCTGGCCAGATTTGATTGGAAGGGAAACGTGCCAAGGAAGACGGTGGAGCAGCAATGGCAGAAGTTTCTGGGGGTGATTTGGGAGGCATACAGAAACTTATCCCAAAAAAGAAGAAACATACTAAGGGGAGGATGTGGCAACAATGCCTGACAACGGAAGTCAGGGACAGCATAAAAGCAAAAGAAAAAGCAAATAACATGAGGAAGATTAGTGGGAAGCCTTTAAAAATGAGCAGAGGATGATTTAAATAAAAGATGAAATAAGCTAGTAACACAAAAGAGGATTGTAAGAGTCTTTTTAGATATCTAAAATCTAAGACAGAGGCAAGAGTGGATATTGGACTGCTGGAAAATGAGACTGGAGAAGTAGTAGTGGAGAACAAAGGAATGGCGTAAGAACCGAACAGGTATTTTGCATCAATTTTCACAGTGGAAGATACTAGCAGCGTACCAGAACTTCAAAAAAGTCAGGAAGCAGAGGTGAGTATGGTGGCACATTAACTAAGGAGAAGGTGGATAAATTACCCAAACCAAATGGACTATACTCCAGAGTTCTAAAGGAGATAGCTGAGGAGATTGTGGAGGCATTGGTGATGATCTTTCAGGAATAACAGGAATCAAGGATGGATCCAGAGGATTGGAAAATGGCCATTAAAACACCCCTTTTTAAGAAAGGAGCGAGGCAAAAAACAGGAGATGATAAGCTGGTTCGCCTGACCTCAGTCATGGGTAAGATTTCAGAGTCCATTGTTAAGGATGACATCACCGAGTACTTGGAAATGCATGGTAAAGTGGAACTGAGTAGGCAAAGTACTGGTATGGATAGAGAATTGACTGACTGGAAGTAGGCAGTAGCAGAGAGTAGGAATAAAGGGGACTTTTTCAGGATGGCAACCGGTAACTGGTAGGATTCTGGAGAGGTCCGTGCTGGGACCACAACTATTCACATTACACATTAACGGTCCGGATGAAGGAGCTTGAGGGCATTGTAGCTCAGTTGCAGATATTCTTGGTTTTGGAGACTCTTACAATTCTGTTGTTGATTCCTTTTGAAAGTTACTAATATCAGTGTTTGAAGTCAAAAACAGAAATTGCTGGAGAAACTGATTAGGTCTGACATCATTTGTGGAGAGAAAGCAGTTAACATTTTAATCCAGTGAGCCTTCTTCAAAAATGCTGGTCAATGAACTTAACTTGTTTCCTCTGCTTTCCTCCACAGGTGTTGCCAGACCTGCTGAGTTTCTCCAGCAATTTTTGTTTTTGTTTCAGATCATTAATATTCACAGGTCTTTGTTTTATTTCTCTTTGTTTCCTCTTTGTTTTATCTGCAGTACCAAGGTATTTAAAATGGCTGTTCTCAAAGCTGTGACTTTCACAATACACGAGTCCACACACTAGGATGTCCAGTCAATAACACACACAGACTAGTGTTGCAGTCAGTTTTGACCCCTTTTCTTTGATCATTTTTGGAGCTGTCTGCAAAAGGTGGCTTTCTGTTAAGCACCCCCTCATTATCCATCCATGTTAAGTTTCTCCCTGTTTGAAATTTCCCTGACAATTTGCAGATGTAAGCTTTCATGTATTCCTCACAAAACTTTTCCAGTCACTGAATTTACATTTGCATTTTTTTCTGTTTTTCGTTTAAACAAAAGCACATTTTGAAATTAAAGGTAAAACGTCTCAGCAGAATGGAGAAACAAAGACAAATAAATTTAACATAAAGCAAGACACACACACACACACACACACACACACACACACTCACACACACACACACACACACACACACACACACACACACACACACACACCTTTCCTGTAGCCAGACTTTTAAGTTCTGGACAGGATGTCTCTAATCACTTTCAATTTCCTGGAAATGTGGGGTATATTTAAGTGGCAGGAGTAAAATTGCCGTAGTCTTATCAGATCATAGTCTTATCAGACCGTTAGACCATGGTGGTGATTTAACCTGAGGATCACCACACCTCAGGGAGAGGGCAAGTTGAGAAGGAGAGTCCTTTATGATGACATCAGCCAGTGCACAAATTTAAGTTTTGCAGTTGATGGAACAAACTTCAAAGGAATAATGTTAGGTTTAAACCTATCCACAAAAGTTAGCAGATTGTGCTAATATAAGCTATGGTCACCCTGTACCCATTTTGGGCAAATGTCTTAAAGTGGTTGAGAGTCAATAATAAACTGAAAGTTTCTTTCTCTACTGTGAAATATTGATTGTTATGTTTATTTAGTGTTTTGGAGAAGTGCCCAATTGTGTCTCCATTTCAGATTTGTATCCCTGAAGGGAGTAACCCCTACCCAATGTCACCTGCGTCAATGGCTATGTTAAATGCTTGATTTGAATCCCTACAGTGTGGAAATAGGCCATTCAGCCCAAAAGTTACACTGACTCTCTGAAGATTATCCCATCTAGATTCACCACCCCCCAACCTGTCCCTGTATTTCCCATGGTTAATCCATTTAACCTGCACATCCTCGGACACTATGGGGCTATTCAGCATGGCCAATTCACCTAAACTGGACACCTTTGGACTGTGGGAGGAAACCAGAGCAAATCCACACAGACACAGAGAATGTGCAGACTCTTCACAGTCATCCAAGGTTGAGATTCAGCCCAGGTCCCTGTGAAGCAGCAGTACTAACCACTGACCCACCATGCAGCCCTAGTTTAGAGTGACAAGCACAGGTTCATTTGTTAAAACCAGTGGCACTTTCCTCAGACAAGAGGGCATAAACCTTTCCCAAGAGCTTACTCTGCAGTAACAAGGGCCAGTGTTGGACTGCCCACTCTGACTGCTGTTCTACCCACTCAAAAGAGATAAAGAAGGCTTCTACCTCTGCTTCCTCAAATTTAGGAGAGGGAGTGAAATGAGAAAGCTGAGTTGCCTCCAGTTAAGACTGAGCCAGTGATGTCTTCGTAGCAGTCACAAGGTTCCTGCTCCTCAGCTTGATCTTAGTCCAAAATCACTTTCCTGCTGTTTATCCTGAAATTCTTTATGTTCCCTCCTTGTTAGTTCCTCACTTCCCTGATTCTTTGTCTCTGTCTTTTTCCTTCCCTTTCCTCTCTCTGTGTCTTTTCTTTTTGAAATTTTAATTTTAGCTACTAAAATTTTGATGTACTGCTACTCTGCGCATATCATCATCCTCAATTTCCACATGTAAACTCTTAGCCATTCCCTTTTAAAATTTCAGGTTTTCTGGCTTCTAGGTAAAATTCTAATCCCACGTGCATTTGTAAATCTTTCAACTATTTGAGGGTTAGAACTTATAAATCCTCAAAAGTAACATCCTTTTAGGAATGGGCTAGCACCAAATGTAGTCATTTCTACGATCATTATCACTAAAGAGGTAGTGATGGGCAAGCTAATAGAGCTAAAGATAGACAAGTCTCCTGGCCCTGATGGAATGCATCCCAGGGTACTAAAAGAGTTGGCAAGGGAAATAGCAAATGCACTTGTTGTAATTTACCAAAATTTGCTGACTTGGGGGCAGTTCCAGCTAATTGCAAAACAGCAAATGTGATGCCACTGTTTAAAAAATGAAATAGTCAAGAGTTGGGTATAGGCCTATTAGCTTAACATCTGTAGTGGGGAAAATATTTGAATCTACCATCAAGGAAGAAAAAGCGAAGACACCTGGATAGAAATTGTCCCATCGGGCAGGCACATCATGGTTCATGAAAGGCAGGTCATGTTTAACTAATTTACTGGAATTCTTTGAGGACATTACAAGGGCAGTGAAAGCAAACAGTAGGGATAAATGGGTGTTTATCTGGTTGGTGATCAGTGGCTAGTGGTGTGCCTCAGGGTTCAGTGTTGGGACCACAACTGCTTACAATTTACAAAGATAATTTAAAGTTGAGGACCAAGTGTAGTGTGTCAAAGTTCACAAAAGACACTAAAATGAGTAGTAGAGCATGATGTGCAGAGGACGTTGGAAGTCTGCAGAATAGATAGGTTAAGTGAGTGGCAAGGGTCTGGCAGGTGGAGTACAACATTGGCAAATCAGAGATCATCCATTTTGGTAGGAATAACAGCAAACTGGACAATTATTTAAATGGTGAAAAATTGCAGCATGCTGCTGTGTAGAGGGATCTGGATTTCCTCGTGCATGAATCACAAGAAGCTGATTTGCAGATGCAGGAAGTAATTAAGAAGGCAAATGGAATATTGTCCTTCATTGCTGGAAGGATGGAGTTTAAAAATGGGGAGGTGATGCTGCAGCTGGATAGGGTGTTGGTGAAGCCTCACCTGGAGTAGTGTGTTCACTTTTGGTCTCCTAACTTGACAAAGGACCTGGAGGGAATGTAGAGGACGTTCACTAGGTTGATTCCAGAGGAGAGGATTGGCTTTTGAGGAGAGATTGAGTAGACTGGGACTATCATCTTTGGAATTAAGAAGAATGAGGGGGATCTTATAGAAACATAACATTATGAAGGGGATAGATAAGATAGAAGCCGGGATGTTGTTTCTACTTGCAGGTGAAACTAGAACTCGGGGCATAGCCTCAGAATAAGGGACAGCAGATTTAGGGCTGAGTTCAGGAAGAACTTCTTCACCCAAAGGGTGTGAATCTGAGAAATTCTGTGCCCAGCGAAGCAGGATGACTCTACCTCATTGGGTGTTTTTAAGGCAAAGATAGATAGATTTTTCAACAGTAAAGGAATAAAGGGTTATGGTGAGTGGGGTAGGTAAGTGGAGCTAAGTCCACAAATAGGTCAACCATGATCTTACTGAAATGGCAGAGGAGGCTTGATGGACCAGATGACCTACTCCTGCTTATATTTCTTATGTTCTTATACTGTAGCTGTGTAAACTCAAGAAAGCCTTTTGCAATATTTTAAAAATTAGTTTCAAAGTGACAATTTACCTTTTTATCCTTTTGTTTTGCCTGTGGGTTCAAATTTCAATATGAGCTCCCATTTTGTTACACACAGACTCAATGCATGGTTACCCATTTTGTTACATATCCAGAGATTATACCCCCTGGAAATTGCAATAAGATGATTTTAAAAATGACCCCTTTCTTGTGGAAACCTTCCTTCCATCTGCAAATGAACATGTTTCAAAAGCAGCCAATTTAATCTGGCTTTCTTGAATTAACAAAAATAATTAGTTTATTAATTGCTAAACAAAAGATGGTAAAAGTAATACAATACACATGATCAGAGTAGAATTAACTGGCAAGTCCAACAAGATAAAGGTTTTTCAAAAAAAACTGCAGCTGCTATTGGATGAAACCTGCTGCATCAACGTTGTCAGTTTCAGGGTTCTTGGTTTTGCGGTTTAGCGGCAATTCTGTTGTTCACGTTCTTTTTGACAGTAAAGTGCACTGATTCTCAATTCCCACTACTCATGGGGTTGGTACATTCTTAAATATTTATTCAAATGATTCAAAAATCCCAGTTTACTTATATGAGAGGCTCAGATTAAGAGAAATCACGGACCACGTTTCTGAAATAAAGAAAAAATCACTATTTCAAAGAACTCAGTTCTGATCACAAACAATATTTGAATTAACAGTTTATAACTTTGCTCACTTAAGTTCTCACCCCTTTCCTAAACCTCCACACATGTACAAATAGACAAAGGCAAACAAACACACATAGATGCTATGAACCGAAGGAAAAATACAGGGAAATATAGTTAATAGCCCCAATCCCTCCATAGAATTTGTTGACACGTCCCTCTTGCTTCTTCCTTGTCCTTCCGATCTCCAGTCTCCTTATTTTCTTTCAGTTCTTTGCTGCATTCACAGGACAGTTAGCATGTTAATTGTTTAGTCTTTCAGTGTCTGCTTAGATGCAACTACTGTAGCAAATCATGGGAGAGATTAGCTTTCTTTCAGTTCTTGGTTACTTCATTGCACAGGAAGAAAAAGAAATATGCTGCTTCTTCACACACCATTTGTCCACCTGTCTCAGGGACAGGTAACACAGTTGCTGTCATGTTGAGAAATGATTCCTGGCCTATGCAATAGTCTTAGACCAAAGAACAACATAGCACAGGAACAGGCCCCTTGGACAACACCTTTTGCCCTTCCGTACTAAAATTGTCCTCACTTACACGATCCACATGCCTTTATTCCCTTCCTATTCATGTATTCATCCAGGTGATTCTTGAATGTTGCTATTGTGTCTGCTTCCACCATCCCCTCTGGCTACGCGTTCTAAGCGCTCACCACCCTTTGTGTGAAAATGTGCCTCCCACATCTCTTTTAAACTTCCCCCCTCATGCCTTGAACCTGTGTCACCCAGTAATTGGCCTCTCTACACTCAGAAAAAGTCTCATACTTTCCACCCTTATAAATTCTGTCAGGTGACCCCTTAATCTACTGTGTTCCAGTGAAAACAACCCAGTCTATCCAATTTTTCTTCATTGTTAAAATGCCCCATACCATGCAACATGTTTTTCTGTATCATCTCCAAAGCATCCACATTCTTCTAGTATTGTGGTAAACAGAACTGCATGCAGTATTCCAAGCGTGGCCTGAATAAAGTTCTATAAAGCTGCAGCATTATTTGTCTGTCCTTATACTCAGTGCCCTTTCCAATGAAGACAAGAATGCCACAGGCTTTTTTTGCTACCTTGTCTACCTGCGCTGCCTCCTTCAGTGATCTGTGGACCCGCACACCCAGATCCCTCTATGTATCAATACTCCTAAGGGTTTTACCATTCACTGTATAATTGCCATCCAAACTTGACCTTCCAAAATGCATCACCTCGCATTTGTTTGGATTAAACTCCATCTACCATTTTTCAGCAAACCCCTCCAACTGATCAATGTGTCTCTGTATCCTCTGATAATCCTCCTCACTATCCATAAGTCCGCCAATCTTTGTATCATCCAAAAACTTACTAATTAGACCAGCTACATTTTACTCCAAATCGTTTATGTAGATCACGAACAGCAAAGTTCCAAGCACTGATCCTTGTGGAACACCACTAGTTATAACCAAAATTAGTTATTCCAAAAATCATCCTTCCACTGTTACCCTCTGTCTCTTGACTAAGTTCTATATCCATCTTGCCAGTTCAACCTTATACTGTGTGACTTCACCTTTTGTACCAGTCTGCAATGTAGACAACATTAACCGTGTTTACCTTATTAATCATCTTCATCACCTCCTCAAAAAAATTCAATCAAGTTAGTGAGGCATAATCTCCCCTGCACAAAACCATGCTGTCTATCACTAATAAATCTATCTGCTTCTAAATGGGTCTTGATTTCATCCCTCAGAATCTATTTCAATAATTTCCCTACCACCGATGTGAGACTATATTTTGCAGGATTATCCCTGTTACCCTTCTTAAACAAAGGGACAACAGTGACTATTCTTCAGTCCTCTGGGACCTCACCTGTGGCCTAAAAGGATACAAAAATGTCTGTTAATGCTCCAATAATTTGTTCTGTTGCTGCCCTCAATAGTCTGGGATAGATTCCATCAGGACCCAGGGACTTGTCCACCTTAATATTTTATAAGACACACAATACCTCTTCTTTTTTAATCGCAACTTGGCTTAGAAACACTCCCTTCCATAGACCATCCTCCACCAATTGCTTCTTTTTGGTGAATACCCACACAAAGTAATTATTTAGAACCTCACTTACCTCTTCTGGCTCCACACATAGATTCTCTCCTTTTTCCTTGAGTGGGCCAATCTTTTGCCTGGCTATCCCCTTGCTTTTTATATATGTATGAAAAGCTTTGGGATTCTCCTTAATCCTGTTTGCTAATGACTTTTCATGACCCGTTTAAGCCCTTCTGATTATTAAGTTCTTTCCTACTTACCTGATATACTTCAAGGGCTTCGACAATTCCCATCCTCCTAGACCTTATATATGCTTCCTTTCTCTTTTTGACCAAGGTCACAACGTCCCTGGTCATTCAAGGTTCATGTAACTTGCCATACCTATCCTTCACTCTTGCAGGAACATGTTGCTTCTGAACTCTCAACAACTGCCATTTGAAGTACTCCCACATGCCCAATGTAGATTTACCCTCAAACAGCCGCCTTGAATCAACATTCTCCAGTTCCTGCCTAATACTGTTGTAGTTCGCCCTCCCCCAGTTTAACACTGTCACCCGAGGACTGCTGTTGTCCCAATCCATGAGCATCTTAAACAGCATTATGGTCACCACTCCCAAAGTGCTCACCCACTGAAACTTCACACACCTGACCGGGCTCCTTTCCCAAAACAAGGACCAGTGTAACCCCTTCCCTGGTTGGACTGTTTACCTCCTGAATGGTCCTTACAAATTCTGCCCCAACATAATGAGTCTCTACAACATAATGAGTCCTACAATGAGTACCTACAACATAATGAGTCTCAGTTAATATAGAGGAAGTTAAAATCACCCACAACAACAACTTTGCTGTTTTTACCTCTTTCCAAAATCTGTCTACATACTCTCTCCCCTATCTCCTGCTGGCTGTTCAGATGCCTATAGTATATCCCCATCATTGTGATTTCATCTTTCCTGTTCCTGATTTCTACCCAAAATTGCCTCGCTGCAAGACTCCTCTGATGTATCCTCCCTCAATACAGCTGTGAGATACACCTTTACCAGTAATGCAACTCCCCCACCTGTTTTACTTCCCTTTCTATCACAGCTAAACAATTTATATCCCTGAACATTCAGCTGCCAGTCCTGTTCCTCTTTCAGCAAGTCTCTGTAATCGCAATCATGTCATAGTTCCAAGTACTAACCAATGCTCTAAGTTCAGCTACCTTGCCTATTATACTTCCTGCTTTGAAACACGTGCATTTCAGACCACCTCCCCTGCTCTTTTCAGCAGCGTTTCTCTGCCTGTCCTTGTTCTTAGTCATGTTTGCCTTGGTTTCTACCTCTCCTTCAATTTCTGCATCTACTGCCCTACTCTGGTTCTCATTCCCCTGCCACACGAGTTAAACCCTCCCCAACCACTCTACCAAGTATCTCCCCAAGGACATCAGTCCTGGTCCTGAACAAATGTAACCCGTCCAGTTTGTACAAGTTTCACCTCCCCCAGAACCGCTCCCAATGCCCCATGAATCTGAAACCTTCCGCTTGACATCATCTTTTCAGCCACATGTTCATCCTATCTATCCTGCTGTTTCTACTCTAACTAGGTTGTAGCCCCAGCTTAATCCTGAAAGATAACCACCTTTGAGGTCCTACATTTCACCTTTTCTTCCTAGTTCTCTATATTCTGCTTTTAGGACTGCATCCCTTTTTTATTACCTATGTCATTAGTACCAACATGTACCATGACTGCTGGCTGTTCATCCTTGCTCTCCAGAATGTCCTGCAACATCCAGGACCCTGGGACCAGGGAGGCAACTCACCATTCTGGACTCTCATTTGCGGCCACAGAAATGCCTACCTATTCCCCCTCCAATTGAATCTCCTATAACTATAGCATTTAATACAGTAGGAATTACTGGATAGTAAGAAGCCATTCAGCAGCTAATGTTCCTGGCAGTTATTCCACTGTAATCCCAATTCCTTAGTACTTTTATATTTCTCATTTTAGAAATACTTCACCTTTTAATGATATTCCTTACTGAATGAGCATTACTCTTCTCCTTCGTTCTTCCACTGAAAATCCTCAAGTCTCCATCCTCTCATTCCCCAACTCACATATCCCCCATGCAACCATTACCATCAAGCCAAGGCATCAACCCTGGTTCAATGAGGAGTCCAGGAGGGCATGCTCCAGACAGATCTGAAGATGAAGTATCAACCTGGTAAAACCACCAAACAGGACTACTTGCATGCCAAACAGCAAAACCAGCAGGTAGTAGACAGGGCTAAGTGATCCCACAACCAACGGATCAGCTCTAAGCTCTGCAGTCCTGCCACATCCAGTCATGAATGTTGGTGGACAATTAAACAACTCTCCGGAGAAGACTCCACAAAGATCCCCATCCTCAATGATGAAAGAGCCCAGCACATCAGTGCAAAAGATAAGGCTGAAGTATTCACAGCAACCTTCAGCCAGAAGTGCTAAGTGGATGATCCATCTTGGCCTCCTCCAGTGCTTCCCAGCATGACATATACCAGTCTTCAGCCAATTCAATTCACTCCACGTGATATCATGAAACAGTTGGACACACTGGATAGTGCAAAGCCCACAGGCTCTGACAACATTCTGGCAACAATACTGAAGACTTGTGCTCCAGATCCCTGCTGCTCCTCGAGCCAAGTTGTTTCAGTACAATTACAACACTGGTATCTACCCAACAATGTGGAAAATTGCCCAAGAATATCCTGTACACAAAAAGCAGGACAAATTCAACCCAGCCAATTACCGCCCATCAGCCTCCTCTCGATCATCAGTAAAGTGATGGAAGCTGTCACCAACAGTGCTATCAAGCAGCACCTACTCAGAAGTAACCTGCTCAGTAACGGCCAGTTTGTATTCTGCCAGGACCACTCAGCTCCTGATCTCATTACAGCCTTGGTTCAAACATGGACAAAAGAGCTGAATTCCAGAGGTGAGGTGAGAGTGACAGCCCTTGATATCAAGGCTGCATTTGACTGAGTATGGCATCAAGGAGCCCTGGCAAAACTGGAATTAATGGGTATCAGGAGCAAACACTCCAATGGTTGGTGTCATACCTGACACATCGGAAATGGTTGTGGTTGTGGGAGGTTAATTACCTGAGCTCCAGGACATCTCTGCAGGAGTTCCTCAGGGTAGTGTCCTAGGCCCAACCATCTTCAGCTACTTCATTAATGACCTTCCCTCCATCATAAGATCAGAGATGGGGATGTTCGCCAATGATTGTGCAACGTTCAGCACCATTTGTGACTCCTCAGATATTGAAGCAGTCCTTGTTCACATGCAACAAGATCTGGACAATATCCAGGCTTTGGCTGACATGTGCCAAGTGACATTCACGCCACACAAATGCCAGGCTATGACCATCACCAATAAGAGATAATCTAACCTCTGCCCCTTGACATTCAATGGTGTTACCTTCACTGAATCCCCTACTATCAACATTCCGGATGTTACCATTGACCAGAAACTCAACTGGACTCATAACATTAACAGAGTGGCAGCAAGAGCAGGCCAGAAGCTGGGAATACAACAGTGAGTAACTCACCTCCTGACTCCTCAAAGCCTGTCTGCTATCTACAGGGCACAAGTCAGAGGTGTGATGGAATACTCCCCACTTGCCTGGATGAGTGCAGCTCCAACAACATTCAAGAAGCTTGACACCACCCAGGACAAAGCAGCCCGCTTGATTGACGCTACATCTACAAGCAGTCATTCCCTCCACCACTGACGCTCAGTAGCAGCAGTGTGTGCTATCTACAAGATTCACTGCACAAATTCACCAAAGATCCTCAGACTGCACCTTCCAAACCCACAACCACTTCCATCTAGAAGGACAAGGGCAGCAGATATATGGGAACACCACCACCTTCACGTTCCCCTCCAAGCCACTCACCATCCTGACTTGGAAATATGTCGCCATTCCTTCATCGTCGCTGGGTCAAAATCCTGGAATTTCCTCCCTAATAGCATTGTGGTCAACCACAGCAAGAGGACTGCAGCGGTTCATGAAGGCAGCTCACCAACCCCTTCTCAAGGGAAACTAGGGATGGGCAAGAAATGCTGGCCAGCCAGCGATGCCCAAATCCCACAAATGAATTTTTAAAAAATCACCTGCCACACGTGTAACAGAGTCTGTAATAGCCGCATCGGGTCTGTACAGCCACCCACAGATTCACTGAGAGTGAAGGAGAGTTATTCTTGTCAACAAGGGACCGTCGATGATGATGCCAGGAGTGACAACAACCAACAATCCATCCTGGACCACCCACATAGATGTGGCAATCAAGAAGGCACAACAAGGCCTCTTCTTCCTCAGGAGGCAAAGGAAATTCGGCATGCCCATAAGGATCCTCACTAACTTTTACAGATGCACCATAGAAAGCATTTTATCTGGATGCGTCAAGGCTTGGTAGGGCAACTGCTGTGTCCAGGACCGTTGCGAAACTACAGAATGTTTTAAACGTAGTCGAGACCATCACGGAAACCAACCTCCTATCCACTGACTCCATCGATACTTTTCATTGCCGCGGAAAGGCAGCTAACATCATCAAAGACCCCTCCTATCCGGGTTGTAATCTCTTTCAACCTCTCTGAACAACCAGAAGGTACAAAAGCTTAAACACATACCAACAGAAGAACAGTTTCTTCCCTGCTGTTATTAGACTGTTGTTTTGACCTCTCAAATTTAAAATCTAATGTTGATCTTGTTTTTGCAGCCATAACTTTGTATGCCTCACACTGTTCAAACACCCTATGATCTGTATGTCCTTGTATGCTATGATCTGCCTGTACTTCACACAAAACAAAACTTTCCAGAGTCCTTATGTACATGTGACAACAATAAATCAAATTAGTTCCACTGGTGCCTGATGGAATTCAGGGAGTTGCTTGCTGTTGTCTGTCCAACAAGCATTTGTTTAGTAAAGATTGTGCAAAGTTTCTTCCCTTTGAGAAGTAATGAGAAAACCTCTAGATATGTTAAAGACTTGGCACAGCCAGGTTTGCAGGGTGCAAAAAAAGTCTAGCAGTAGCTCCAAAGAATTTCCAACTTGTTTTCTATAATTTTTTTTCAAGAATCACCTTGGGCTACTTCCATTTCACCTGTTGCTCCGTGTATTGCAGAATATTACAGAAGAGGCTTCCACCTATGCCTCCTCAGGCCTTAGCTGTGACTTAATTGGCAGCACTCTTGCCTCCTTAAGTCAGAAAGTCACTGGCTCAAGTTACACTCCAGATGCATGAGTTTTAAATCTAGGTTGATAAGATGCAGTACGGAAACAGTGCTGCCATTTTACAAAAGTGCTAATCAAGACCCCAGTGTGAACATAAAATAACCTATGGTGCTAATTTGAAAAAGGGAAGGGGAGTTCTTCTGGTGACCTAGCCAACTTGTGTCCCTGAACTAACATTACTGAATAACAGTGTGTCTGGACACTACTAAATTGCTGTTTGGTGACCCTGTGTGCAAAGTGCCAAGTATTTAATTGCCTGTGAAGTAATTTAGATCATCACATCCTGAGGTGGTGACAAACAATATATAGGACCACCTTTTTCTTCTTTCCCACTACCAGCTTTTTCCTTAAGAATGAACCTCTTCTATCATGAAATTAGGCTAGAGTGAAGGTGCAGTTAGATGTAACAATTTATTCAGGCAAAAGAAGTTACACAAAGATGAACAATGCAGGTCACGCGATATGTTGATCATTCCAGTACATCATGTTGGACTTCGCTGGTTAACATATATCATTAAGCCAGTTTTAACAGGCCTCAATTAGGCACAGTCAAGCAAGGCAACTCGAGTCATGTAAATATTTTGTTTCCATGTGTAGTGACTCATAAATTGCAAAATCATGCACACTTTGCATTGCCGGTTACAGAATCCAATTATCTTGTAAATGAATCCATACATCAAGTTCCACAACATCACATTCCCTCCACATCTTCCATTGAAGAGTGGCAGAATCTGAAGAGAAAACATTAGATTTCAGAATGCAAGCAAATTGTTCTAGAAGTTGGCTTCTTCCTTATCCTAGCATTCTCTGAAAGTTGCGAATCAAAGCTTTTCCATCATTATATTAATGATCAGTGAAAATTTCAAATGGTTGTGAATTGTTGACTCCTACACTTTTTGCTTAACTTTTAACCACAACAATGTGTTTATTTAACATCAGTGCTTTTAATGTTTATTAATGATGTATTTCTTGTACAAGTTAAGCATCCTCAGCTATTCTTACATCGTGGATGCAGTTATAGTAAACATATTTGAAAGCCTAACTTTGTTAAATGTGGTGACAGATAAATAACTAATTTGCAACATTTAATGAAAACAAAGCTCATATGCTAGCATGTAGCCACCATTAAAAATATAAAGTCTCCTATCTGCTGGGTTGTAGTGGATATTTGCTACATTTGGAGAATATTTCACAAAACGGATTTTAAGATTTTGGGCCTCTTGACTATTGATTGTGTCATACATATAAAATATTTCCTCTTCAGTCTCACTGATGTAACGGGTGGCATAAAGCACCCCACAAATCACAAAGGCATTGGTTGCTGCTTTCTTAAAGAGCTTGGTTTTCCAGGTCTGCATAACAGCCAAACTAATGCTGTCTATTTTACTCAATACGATATTGCCATAATTCTCTTCAGTGGCATAAATGACCCAAAGACCATTTTCATCCACTGAGAAATCCATATCACTATGACTGTAGCAGTCATAGTAACAGTAAGGGAACTTGTTTTCATAACCAGCATCAGGAAGGAGAACATTTGTGATGTCTTTTGTCGCCATGTCAAACCTACACATTTCTCCTGACTTATAACAGTTATAGTACAAAGAGTTGTTGTAAACCACAACCCCTGGACCCTGAATCGCATTGGTGGTGGTGAATGATGATTTCACTGAAATATCAATGTTGGACTTTGCTGTCAGGAAATTTTTGTAAGAAGTGTAGGTTCGGATTGAATTCCCATAAATGTTGGAAGACAGCAGTGCCATGACCCAGTAGAGTTGCAGACTTCCTGGCTTTGAGTCCATACCCCAGCCTCCATAATGGTATGATGTGCCATATGGATTGAGTTGTGCTACTATTGGCTCGCTTATGTTGCGTAAAATTCCTTTAGAACAATTTCCTAGAAGAAACACAATTAATTATAGATGCATTTTTAAAAATTGTTTTGGAAAATACTTCTTTAATCAGAGACAATAGAGAGAGCTTCTTATTATACCAATCAATCTCAAACCAACTCCATTTTTCCTAACATGCTCAAATCACGAAACCTCATTCTGATTAGTCACACTGCCAACACTCATTATTTCCTACTTAACATGGCCCCATCTTTTCCTCAGTTTCAATCCTATGCCAAAACTTCCCATCAAACCTAACTCTTATTCCTATCATTTCCATCAGATTTAAACTTCACCTCCACTGCTTCCATCATTTTCGGATCACTCCCATACTAACCAGAGTTAATTCTTTGTGAATAAGAGCCTAAAATGATTTTAATTGAGGCCTATGCTTGTAATCATGTGAAGGTCATTTGCATTATACGTGTGCTGGAATGAGTACCTTTTATAATGACTTGTGGATTATGTCTCACTTACACTATTTACATGGGAGGTAAGATCATTGCAAGCTTGGCCCACTTAGCTTTGAATAATATATCCACAAGGATGAGATTTTCATTCTGTGGAGGGCTGTGAGCTGCAGTCAAACCAGCCATCCGGGAAAAGTCGAAGGTTTGCCCAGACATCTGTGATTAAAGCTGCACCTCTGCTTGATTAATAGATTTGGCTCTCTGATCTCTGCTATCAATATCACAGTACTTATTTACACCAAGCTAAGGGTTTCAAGTGTTTACAGTTTCAGTTATCACTTCTTTAGAGGATCTGGATGATTGACACTTCTATTGAAGTGAAATGGAGATTTTTTTAACGTGTTGGAATGTTGTCAATGATTAACTGTTCTGTTAAAACATTTTGTTAACACTCTGTGGTAAATAAAACTGTATGCCTCCATTGCTTTGATTTAGTGGATAATGGGTGAATGATCACAAAGTGACATAGTATGGGGAGGTGCAATGAAAGGTCAAGTGGTTGCATGAAGAAAAACTTTTGAAGTTACCTTTTAAAAGATTTCCCCATGCTGATTCACGACATTGCTCAGTTGCCATAAACCACAACTCCTTAAGAGCTGGTCTAACTAAATGGCCTAAATGTTAGGAGCCAGCTCATTTGTTCTGTTCACTCTAAATACAGCATAAATGAACAATATTAAGTATCATCCTGAACTGGATATTTTACATGTGTGAATATAGAGATTCAGTGATGACAGGATATGTAGTCAGCAACAAGAATGTGAAGTGAAATGTTTAGGGGCACTTCACAGGAGTATATTCAGACAAGGACTCAAGCCAAAGGAAAAAAAAATAGATCTTAGATCAGGAGATTACCAGTTTGGTCAAGCTGTTTAAAATAGTGTCTTGGAAGAAGGGGAAGAGGTGGATAAGAGTGGAAAGTTCAAGAGCGGGAACTCCATGTCAAAGATCTAGGAAGCTAAATATTGGCTGACAACACTGCAGTAAAGCAAGTCAGTGATGCATCTGAGCCCAACCTTGGAGAAACTCTGAATTCGAATCAGGTTTTGGAACTGGAGAATGTCGTATAGATGAGAAGGGGTGAACCCAGTCCTGTCACCGGAAAATGTCCATTTTCATGTTTTTCATGCACTTCAGGATTATCTGGACAGTCAGTCATAGGATGTTTCATTGCCCATCTTAGGTAAACACAATTACAGTGGCTTCATTACAACCCTTGCAGGGCTCAGCAAATTCAGTAAAGCCAAGGAATTGAGCTTTGTCACTATCAGTCAGTGATACTTCGTGCAATGTATTTCGAACTTATTTGAATATTATTTTATAAAGTAAAGTGTCCATCATTTATATAAACTTGTCTATTAAATACTTCAGAGAAATAATAGAAATTGCTGATGCTGGAGAATCTGAGATAACAAGGTGTAGAGCTGGATGAACACAGCACGCCAGGCAGCATCAAAGGAGCAGGAAAGCTGACAGTTCAGGTCAAGATCCTTCTTCAGAAATGGGGGAGGGGAAGGGGATTCCGAAATAAATAGGGAGAGAGGGGAGGCAGATAGAAGATTGATAAAGGAGCAGATAGAAGATTGATAAAGGAGAAGATAGATGGAGAGGAGACAGACAGGTCAAAGAGATGGGGTTGGAGCCAGTAAAGGTGAATGTAGGTGGGGAGTTAGGGAGGGGATAGGTCGGTCCAGGGAGGATGGACAGGTCAAGAAGGTGGGATGATGTTAGTATGTAGGAGATGGGAGTGGGGCTTGAGTGGGAGGAATGGTTAGGGAGGCAGTGACGAGCTGGGCTGGTTTTGGGATGCAGTCGGGGGAGGGGAGATTTTGAAGCTTGTGAAGTCCACATTGATACCCTTGGGCTGCAGGGTTTCCAAGTGAAATATGAGATGCTGTTCCTTTTGGGTGGCATCATTGTGGCAATGCAGGCGGCCCAGGATGGACATGTCATTTCAAAATAATATAGTTGCCATTAAGATGCAGTCATTGTAACTAATATATGAAACTAATAATATGTAACCTTACCAATGGGTACATTGCCATAGATGGAGAAACTCTGCAAGCGGTTCTTCATTTTCTTCAAGTGGTCTTTCATGGACAGTAGATTGTGCTTGTCATATTGCTGTAGATTTTTCACATTGAGGCGGGTATCAAGCATCTGGATCACAAATGTAATTCATTACTTGGCCTGAACGTGAGATATAAATAATCTATTTAGGATAATTGGAGGTCTGTTTATTGTTAGGGTGGTGGACAGCCTGCTTATTATTGAGCATTATGGGCAATCTTGTTTATTTTGGGGAATTTGACAGCCTGTTTATGAGATTGGAAACAAAGAGTAGGAGGGGAAAGAATGGACAAGCTCAAAAAGCAGGTTGGATCTCAGAAGCAATAAGGGGATGTGATAACAGGCAGTTGATTGGAAGAATGGCTCTGAAATGCAATTCGAGGAGAGAAAAAACTTATTGTTTTATGTAATGGCCTGAACTCTACATTGATGCAGGAGGAGCAGGCAGTAAGGCACTTTCAAAAAGTTGGCTGATGACTGCTAGCTCTCTCTCTTAAAAGACAGTCTCCATTACGCTTTAGATGGCATTGGGAAATACAAAACACATAACTATGATAAATAGACTGTAGCGATGGCATTCCAGTCTGGCTTCACCAGCTAGCATCATTGAAAAAATAGATACATTTAATATGCCAATACTTGGAAAAAGTTGATTTTCTATCCCTTTTGACTTTATGTTGGTGTTATTTCATTAATGAAAGCTACAAAGTGGAAAACTCAAAATAGGAGCTGCTGAAGAATAACTAACATGAAGTCAGTAACTCACTGCTATGAGATCCAAGAGAAAGGAGCAAGCATTTAACCTCACATGTTGAATGAAGTAGCTCAAATGATTGAGCTAGGTTAACATTAACTAAAATACTAACATTGAAGTGATTGATATTGAAGTTCAAGGTGTTTTTTAGCAGAGTTAATCAAAAATATTACATGCGTACAAATGAAGTGGTCACTTGTTCACAATAGTTGTCCTGCTTCATTGACTAGTTACAGCTTTGACCACACCAGCAGTTCCAAGTTGGAGCAACAGAAGGAAAAGGGGAATATATCATGTAACTGTTTGGCATAATATCCTAAAGTGACAGCGTATGAGAGGAAGCATATTATTTTAGGATGTCATGAAAACTTATTTCACATCAGTGCAAAATGCAGAAATTGAATTAAGTTTGAAGCTAATTATAAGATCAAGTTGAGTGAGATTTCCATTGCCCAGATGGTTTGACACACTATTTTGCTTCAGTGTTCAGTTAGGCTTCAACTCTAGGTTCTCATGCAATTATGGTTTATTTCTAGAATCAGAATGTGGTGAATCACCTGTGGATTGTAGTGTAATTGGGCTCTTTGTGTTCCAATGTATTTTCTGCCATTGAGCTTCTAAATGGTAGAGAAGGTGCTACCAAATGAACCTTTCTGAGTTCCTGCAGTGCAGTTTGTAGATGGTACATACTGCTGCCACTGTGCTTTGTGGCAGTGAGAATAAATGTTGAAGGTGATAAGTGCAGCACCAATCAAACAGGCTGTTGGGTGGTATCAAGCTCCTTGAGTGTGATTGTGACGGATGCCAGGGAGTCAAAGGAAGTTTTCTCAGAACCTCGGTGCTGTCCAGGGCTTCCAGCAACCAATAGAGAGGAAAGGGTAAAATCAGAGGTAGGAAGTCAACACCTCCTCTGTCATTCTTCTATCAATTCCACAAATCATGGGCAACAACCAGAGTGTTAAAATCAGGATGCAATATGAATAAAGACATTTGAACCTAAAGCATTCCTGTATTTACCTGCAGTGGAAAATTTGATCAGCTTAAAATTAGCAAAGGTTAAATGGCACCAAATGGGAATGGAGAGACTTAAGGCAGATAAGTGGACTTCAACCTAATTTGATCAACTCCCATGCAATATTCCTGCTGACAAGGAAAAATGGGCACTGAAATCAGAGCCAAAGTTTCAACTAAATATCAAATCCTGTGATCACAGTGCACAGATGATACAATTTTACTACAAATACTGAAATCTCATTTATCTCACCTCAGTGAAGATCTTGCGAAGTAAGTTAGTGGTTGATGAAGGAACACTCTGCGCCTTTGCAATGTCAGAGCTGAGTTGTTTCAAGTCCCGGCGGAGGCTCCAAAAGTTGAGTGGTTGATACAGTTGCTGTTTGTACATTGCCTCATACTGCTGCAGCTGAGTAGATAGGTTCAATAACTCTTCCTGGAACTCTGGAATCCTCGACTCAACAAAAGTTGCCTTGAAATTTTCAATATCATGAGAGGAAAAAAACCATGATAAATAAATGATCAAATCCAGTCCTTGTGACAGGAGCTAGAGGGGAATGAGTTAGAAACGTTACAGCATCTATTGATTCAGAGACAGTGGGGACTGCCAATGCTGGAGAATCTGAGATTACAAGGGGTTGAGCTGGATGAACACAGTAGGCCAAGCAGCATCAGAGGATCAGGAAAGCTGAAATTTTGGGTCTGGACCCTTCTTCAGAAAAGTTTTGCATTTTTTGAAACTCTGAAAGCAACACTTTGTTATCTGCCTAGCCTCCTCCTCCATGAACCGAGATTGAATTATTTGATTAGGGTATATTTCACAGCTGAACTTGTGCCTACCTACACACCTTTCCAATGGAAGAGAAGTCAGTGCATAGCAAGCAGAAACGGAAACTGTCTTTTAAATTTACCTGTTAGTTAACGTGCCATCATTAGGTCGTTTGAAACATCTTTACAATTGGCTTGACTGTGGTTAACTAACCTGTCATTGCGAGAATTGAAGCTGCGTCGTCCGGCACTTTTGCTCAATATCATCTGAAGTAGTGAGCTTGCCCAATTACCAACTCACCCATTCTTGATGCTCCATTGCAATTCAACCAATCAGTGAACTTCCAAGGAAAGACTGGTTTCCTAAAGAGACCCCAAAACCCTGATGTCTGAGTCTTTTAGGTTTTGAAATTGATGCAGGAGAGTGCACTCTCTGACTATCACTGAAAGATCATGAAAAATGTACTAATAGATACCCACTGAACACTAATTAAGGATAGCCAGTTTATAATTAAGCATACCCCAGGCAATTCATATGTCATCATTCACCTGTAAAACAAAGATCCTTGTGTCCTCTCTGGTGAAATAAAAAATCCTTTGCCACTTCTGGAAGAAGCATAAAGCACTCCTGGTTTTGTATTCTACACTTTATTTATTCTTCAACCAATATCAACCAACAGATTATCTGGTCCTTTATCACATTTTATTTGGTGAAGTTTGCTGTGCATAAATTGGCACAGGTTCCTTTATTATAAAAACCACACTTAAAATGTACTTCATTGATTGTAGTGTTTTGAAATATCCTGCAGTCATAAAAGGTGCCACATAAATGCAAATCTTTCTTTTGGTTATATTAGGAGCCGTTGGACAATAGATGAGTTAATGGGCATCTAGGTGAATAGGAGTCAATTTCTTTATTTTCTTCTCTGTGTGAATAAGTTTCAGAATCTGTGTCACCTAGTCTTTATGAATGCCAGTGTTTCAATTGCACTTGTGGACAGATTTCAGAGCCTGTATTGCACCTTCTGTGTGACATGTTGTTGGACAGTGTGTGCTGCTGCTGTCTGTGCTTACATTTGCTCACCTCTAATTTTCTCTCTTCTAGAGATCTGGTACAATTCTGTGACAGATCTTGTAACTGTCCAAATCTTTCCACCGGAAATTCCCATGCAGAAAATTGCATTTTGCAGACACACCGATTCCCATTCTGAAGGACTCCATGAACTTCCTGGTATTGGTATTCTGCTTCCTGCAAAACACACGGCCCTTAGTTGAGATAAGGTCCTTGGAATCTCCTCCACAACATCGCAGTGAACTCCTAAACTGACACTGTTAGATCCAAACCTAGTCCCATAGAGTTGCCATTTTCACAGAGGTATTGATAAAAATCATAAGGGTAAATTCAAATCATGGCTTTATGAATTAAGCAATTGGTTGCTTGAACCAAACATCCCATTAGAAATTGACAGTCTGCCTAAAGTATAAAATTGCCTGGAATTTAACTTTACAACGTACTGGGAGTGATGGTGGTTGGGATTCTGGTAGTTTTTGAAAACCTGGAAGCCATTGCTGTGCATCAGCCGGTGGCTGTTCAATGCAGCCACAGCATTACAATATAATTTCCAGGTTTCCTAAACAATTAGCATGAGTAGGTGTGATAATAACCTGCAAGAGATGATTTCAACTACAACAATTAAAGGGACAATCCAATCTTGCACTTTGTTGGACTTGTTGGAGTTGAGAGAATACCACAACGAACTGGCAGAAGAGTCCAGGTATTCAAAAGTGTACCTCACTTTAGTAGCACCTCCGTGCGTGAGATGTTGGGAGAAGAACGGATCCACAAAGAGACACTTCCCTTTTCAAGGTAATCTGAGGCGAACTGGACAACAATCAGGGCCAAACATGGCATCATAGGTACCTTCATGATTTTGCACTACATGTAGCAATATATATGATGGTTTGATCAGGCATTAATTTGCAAGGTTTAATATGCTCTCTCTCAACTTCAAGCTTACACTGTGAGCAAATAACTGGGGCCCTAATCACGAGGTTGCCAATGAGGACGATCTTGTATTATGTCAAACCACACTAATCTCAACAAGTATAGCCACCAGTAGACGTGAATTTGCAGTAAATGTTATTAGAAAACCCATCGGACCCGAAAGAAGCTTGATTTCCCTCAAATTACGCTGAAAGGAGAAGGTGTCTCAAAAATTCAAACATTAGGTGAAGCTAGAGATAGTAAGAACCGCCGGTGCTGTGTGGAGCTGGAGCTCAGGCCACAGCGGGCCCGGAAGCATCAGGGCAGCGTGAAAGCTGACGTTTCGGCTTGGGACCCTCCTTCAGAAATCTGAAATTCAGCAGGTCCGGCAGCATTTGTGCAGAGAAAGAACAGTTAACGTTTCGGCTCCAGTGACCCTTCTTTAGAATATTAGACCCGAAACATTAACTCTTCTTAACAGGTGCTGTCAGACCTGCTGAAGTTTTCCAGCATTTTCCGTTTTTGCTTCTCAAATAATGTGTTTCTAAATTTGGCCTCTTGCATCAGTCTTGACGAGTACAAGTTGAAAGGCTCTGGCTTTGTGTTATTTTAGCAATGTTTAAGTTTGTATTGTCAAGCACTTGTTTATCCTAATTTTTTTCTGTATACTCTGAACTATCTGAAATATCTTGACTTGCTGAGATTTGCGAACGCTTTTCAGGATATCCCAGGACTCATCCCTGCTGATCAGAATACATTCCCTTTGTCCCCAGTCAAAAGAGAGAATAAAAGACGATGTTGTTTATTTTTCGAGAATTTGTGTCTAAACAAGCATGAGGCAAGAGATTCCTTCCATGACTGTGAAGGGAACGCCGACTGTACAAAAAAACTCCGTTTTGGTTTGGTTTCTGATTGAGGAAGATTTCCTTCCACTGCAAGTTGCAAACCAATAACCGGGGAAAGCTCAGTCCAAACTTCATGTTCTCCAGTCCCCTTCGTGACCATCAAACCGCGCGGGGTTTCCACTCCAGTGAAAGCCCGTTGCCCTTCTTTGTACAGAATTACGACTGACTCTTCCACAGGGCGATTGCGGATACACCAAAGGGAGCGGATCTGGCCTGGATGGGATCAACCCAACTCAGCAACCTGCGGGGCAAGCAGCCACCGCCCCTAGCCCCAATCAGCCCTGTTTCTATTTGGTGAATTCCTCTGTCCTTCATTGGCACCCTCCAGCACAGACAGCGGCTCAATTCATGGGAAAGGCGGTCAGCAAGTCTTCCCGAGCCCCTGGAGGGGCAAATTCAACAGTAAATCAACAACAACAGCTGGAAAAGCTCAGCAGCTCCGGCAGTATCGCCAAGAAAAAAAAGTTAACTTCTGAGGAAGGGTCACCGGACCCGAAACTTTAACTCTGATTTTTTTTTCCTTCACGGATGCTGCCAAACCTGCTGAGCTTTTCCAGCAACTTCACCTTTTGTTCCTGATTTACAGCAGTTCTTTCGGTTTTTGCTTAGTAAATCAACAACATTGTTTTAAGTGTAACCGTACAAATAATGAGTGGGGTCAGGGGAGAGAAGGGAAAGGAGGAGAGGGAGATGACTGAAGAGAACAGTGAATGTCGAGGAATAGGGATAACGTGCCCCAGGATCTGAAACGTGTTACTTGCGACAAACGAGCGAGCCAGGACTCGTTGTGACACAGTGGTACTCACAGCAAAAAGGACGCTGGCAGTCACAAAAATCACCGCAAAAGTCAGAGAATTCGCAGCCATCCTGAAAAATCGACCTCCCGCTTGAGGGAGGCATTTATTTAAAAAGGGGCTGAGGGAAAGGCAGGAAACAAAGGGGAGGAGATTTGGAAAGGGGAGGAGACATTAAGGAGGGAGGGGTGCGATGTAGAGAGGAATGAGAAGGGATCTGAAAGATGGAATTAAAAGGAAGAGCCTAGAGAGTAAAACTAATGGAGGGATAAACAATGATGACCGAGGACAGGAGAAGAGAGTGCATGAGGAACAACTTGAGAAGGGAAGTAGATTAAATGCGAAAAGATGCATGAAAGCAAACAAGTAGAACAGGAGGTGATGGTAGGGAGAAAGAGGAAAGAAATGCGAGAGTGGAGACTGAGTGGGGTCAAGACAAAGGAGAAATAGGGAGAGGAAAAGTAAAGGAAGGACAGGCAGTGAGTCGATCAGAAAGAGTAGAGGAGAGCTAGAAACAAGTACAATTTGTACATGCAAAAAACAGCCATGGAAATAATGGGGTGAGGATTATGTAACTAAAGAGTTGACGGAGGAGAGAGGAGATACAAAGACAGCAGATAAGCAGGAAACAACCCCTATCCAGAAATTTTCAGAGAATGTATTAAAATGAGCTGTGAAACATTTTGACGTAATTTTCCTTTCCATTTCAATGCCTCCTCCATAATCATCTTCATGGTATAGTCTTCTCATGGACCCCAGAGGCTGTTACGGGCACCTGTAGCCTATCCCAAAATCCCACCCTTAGTGCTTTTTTGTTCCACTACCATGCTGTTTTTCAGCTTCTATATTGATAGGTATGAGATCCAGTTCCATACGTAAGGGATCCAGCCTCAACTCACCACCACAATCTTCAATGGCTTTGATTTTCAACAAGCCATGGCTGAGGTTGAAGTTCCTCAAGTTCAAAATTGATAAGAGTGAAACCATCCTGTTCAACATCTGCAGAAACCTTCCACTCTCACTATTGATTCTATCTCCTTTCTTTGCTCCTCATTCAGGTTGTCCCATTTGATGCTGAGCTGAGTTCCAAACCTACATCTAATTGTTCAGAGGCCAATGAGTCATGAGGGGCATGGGTTGGGTGAATAGCGAAGATCTTTTCCCCAGGATAGGGGAAGTCCAAAGCTAGAGGGTACAGGTTTAAGGTGAGAGGGGAAAGATATAAAAACGACCAAAGGTCCAACTTTTTCACACAGAGGATGGTGTGTATGTGGGATGAGCTGCCAGAGGAGGTGGTGGAGGCTAGTACAATATCAACATGTAAAAGGCATTTGTATGGTTACATGAATAGGAAGGGTTTAGAGTGATATGGACCAAATACCAGCAAATAGAATGAGATCAGTTTAGGATATCTGGTCAGTGTGAACAATTTGGATCAAAGGATCTGTTTCCATGCTGTACATCTCTATGACTCTATGATACCCTCACTGCTGTTGAAGTTATAGAATATACCTTCACCTTGTATTTCTCCAATGGCCTATTCCGCAACCTCCTCTGCTCAGCCAATACAAATTGGACATATTTGACTATATTTGTCCAGATCGCCACTGTATGAGATCACTTTTTTTTTGGTTTTTTTGGATGGAAGTTGAGCTGATGTAACTTGAGAGTTTTGCAACTTGGAAATCAAGTGCTGCACAATTCTAAGTAATAACAGAACAATTAACCCAGCTTTTTACTCTTTAATGTTTTGGAGACGATTGTAGCTCAGGTCGTGTGTGTTGTGGTTGGTTGGCTGGCTGAGCTGGTTTGTTGTTCCATTGACGTTTCATTACCCCGCTGGGTAACATCATCAGTGCAGCCTCCGATGAAGCGCCATTGTGTTTTTCCACCTGGTTTTTAAACTCATTATGGACTGTCAATTGAAATACAATCAGATCAAGGTTCTAATTTTAAGTCTAATATTTTCAGGACATATTTAGCAAATTAGCAATGTCAGTATGAAACAATTGAAGTCCATCACTATCATCCACCAACAGACGGAGCTTTGTGAGAAACACCATCAGGCTCTCAAATCAAAGATTAGTACCTATCATCAAGAATATTCACAGGATTCAAAGGATGAGGTTTCTTCCTACTTTCTTCTCAACATTCACCAGAGAAATCTACTGAGTTTAGTTCATTTGAATTGATGTGTGGCCATGGAATAGAAGGTCTATTGAAATTAATTAAGGAGATTTAAGGCAAAAAGATAAATCTTCAAGGTTGAATAATGTATCCATCTTTCTAGAGAATTACAGGAACACGCAAAATAACACAGGACCATTTAAGAACTTTACAGACCACCATGAAAGGATGTACAGACAAATATGCAAAATCTGAAGTGGGGTGTTTCAAACAGGATACAAAGTATTAGTGTTACTAACTTTACAAGCTGAGCGTCTGAAATAAAGATTCAGTGATTCACACATGATGATTCACACAGGCTAGTAAAAGTTACTTAACTGGTGGATAGTCCTTTGTGCAGGAAGAACAATCATTTATGTCACGTGAACATTTTGAAGTGATATCATTGTCAGGAAGAAGATAAGAAAGAGTAAATTTGTGAAGTTATAAGAGGAGTAGAGGATGCACAGACAGTAAGAGTGAGGCAGAAGGAGTGCTAAACAACTCACAAAACAAACCTCCTGCAATTTGACTAGCTAATACTGAAATACTGGGACAGTTAGGCAAGGTCCCTTCAGACTTAGAGGAAGGACAACAGGAAGAGAGGTTACATAGATCTCCTTGAATGTTCATGTTAGCCAGGCCTGATGTGTGTGTAGGGGAATTAGTATTGATAAAATAACATCCATTTTGGTTAATTCCATTTGAAAAAAAGCTCCGGCACACTGGAGATTCAATATCTGCTGGAAAATCACCTGAATGAATCTAGCTACAGCAGCTGAAATTCATGAGTGGTGTTGGTTCCTAAACTGGATAGTTTGAATAGATTTTGCAAAGGTTATAATTTCAGTAATAAAAATAGATTCTTGCCCAGTTCCTCAGTTAGAGAACTGATTTGATTGAGTTGGCAATCCTTCATTCTTTTTGAAGGTCAATATATTGAAAAAAATGCAGACAAACACACAAACTAATGAGATATCAGCCTTTATTACTGCATATGATCAATATCAATCTTGGTTCAAGCCGTTCAGGTGTAAAACTGCTCCACCTACTTTCCAAAGCCTTATGAATCAAGTCATAGTTAAAATGCGTAGCTGTGCAGTGTATTTAGATGATGTCACATTATACAGTGACATCAGGGAAGAACATGTAAAGCAATTACAAGACATATTTAGTAATTATAGTTAGCTGATTTAGTTAATAAATCATGCCAAGAGTGAACTCGCAGAAGCAAGGTTACTTGCCTAGCGCACATTGTGAGGCAAGAGCAACTTTGTCAAAAACAGCAGAGGTGAAGGCGCTGATAGAATTCCCCTTTCCTAAAACAAAATTGGAAACTATGAGATTTATGGACATATGGATATAATGGGAACCTTGTACATAACATCAGCATAATGGCTGTACGTTTTAGTACCATGTGCAACCTTCAGGAAGTTGAAGGCAATCCTAATAATTGGCTACCACTGATCTTAGGAAATCTTTTAAAATGAAAGCTGATGCTATTGACTTTGGGGTGTCTTATTGCAAGATAATGATTTAGGAAGAAAACAAATGGTGGGGTATTTTTTTTAAGATTTTAAACAAATATCAGAAGAAGTACTCTACAGTGGAAAAGAAAATTTTGGATTAATATTGACTTTTCAAAATTTTGAAGCCTATGTCCATCATGGTTGCAAAGAAAGATGAATAGTGGGAAAAATCTACTAGCTTTTGTAGACTAATGTTAGATTCAAAATACAAAATACTCTGCTGGATTTATTGATTTGGCATTTCAATGCAAACATTGTTGGAAAAGATAATATAAAAGCAAATGCATTTATCAAGAATGTGATTGTGCTGAAATAGTTAAAGAATGAGAAGTAAATGACAAGAATTTGTTTCAGTAAAAGCAAAGTATTGTGGACTCTAGAGATCTGAAATAAAAACAGAATACTGGAGAAACTCAATGGGTCAAGCAGCCTCTGTGGGAAGAGTGAACAAAGTGAATATTGTGAGTCTGATAGTGAAGTTTCGGTTTGAATCATTGTTGTCACATGTACTGAGATACAGTGAAAAGTGTTGTTTTGCATGCTGTACAGGCAGATCATACCATACAAAGTGCATCAGGGTGACAGAACGGAGTGTAGAAAACAGCACTACAGCCACAGAATATAGTGTTAAGTTGCAGAGAGAGAGAGATCAACATTAATATTTGAGAGGTCTATTCAAAAGTCTGATCGGAGAGGGGAAGAAGCTGTTCTTGAGTCTGTTCATGTGTATTCAAATTTTTATACCTTGTGCCTGACAGAAAAAGATGAAAGAGGGTATAACCAGGTGGGAGGAGACTGTGATTATGTTGGTTGCTTTCCTGAAGCAACAGGAGATATAGATGGAGTCAATAGAAATCGTTTAAATTATGCATAATGGATGAATAAGAGTGAATGAACAAATTTTCTTGTCTTGTTTGTACATGTCATGATTATTACGTTTATGTTACAAAATGTATTTTAAAATGGTGTTTCATTAAGGGTGGAGGCATATTAAGAAATCATTTAATTTACATTTTTGGGACTATAATCTGAAATGGAAATTGAGCTGAAATAAGAGGAAAGTTCTGAAAATTGGAAATCAAGTACTGCACATTTTTAGATGTGTCAGACAATATTGTATTTTGAAGCAGTGAGGTAGAGAATTTGAGATTGAGCAGCATTGGGAGTTGTTTCAGTTAAGGAAACTTCGTCTGACAACTGTCTTCTAATTCGTTGAGTTGTAGAGTGTTACAAAGCTTTAAGTGTAAGGATAGTTGAAAAATCCATAGCCTGCAAACTGAAAGCATCTGCGTCTCCCTCTCTCTTCCTTTAAATTGGGGGATAAAGACATAAAAATCAAGAAAACTAAACAAAGAATTCTAAAAAGGAAAATCCAAGATCTGCCAGATCAACTATCAAAGTGAAGTACAACTGCCACCATATCAACAACAGTGTATCATCAGTGCTAAAAATCAAGAGGAATTGTATGAAACACTTTAACCCACCTTAAAATCTTGTCTTCTGATCTTTGGAGTTTTGTATACACCATCAATATTTTACACCCACAGTATCTGTATCAAAAACTCTGTCTTTATAGTGATTGAGTGTGTGTGTGTTTAGCTTTTTAGAAGGGGTATAGTTTAAGTTGCATAGTAGTGAGTTAGGATTCCTTTCCTTTCTCTGCTTTTTCTTAAAGTTGTATGTTACAATAAACAGTGATTTTCTGTTAATGACAACACCCAGTTCATTGTGCATTCACCTCCATTCTCCTGTAAGTGCCAGAGCCTGCCTTCATCACATCTCTGCATTCTAAATTGCTTTCTAAATCCTTGCACGTGTCATGACCTTTGAGAGCCTTCACCAACCTAGCTGTTCCATTTCATTCACATAGGTCTTAGGAGCAAGAGTGGACCACTTGGTTCTTTGAGCCTAGTCATGGCTGATCAGGATATGCTCTCCATTCCACTTTTCTGTCTACCCCTCCATTGTCGATCAAAATCTAACTCCACTTGCTTTTCTTCAATAACCAAGCCTCCACTGCCTTCTGAGAAAGAAAATTTCACATAAT
Organism: Stegostoma tigrinum; assembly: GCF_030684315.1. Classification (NCBI taxonomy): domain Eukaryota; kingdom Metazoa; phylum Chordata; class Chondrichthyes; order Orectolobiformes; family Stegostomatidae; genus Stegostoma; species Stegostoma tigrinum. Next base: position 10,947,825 of record NC_081369.1, on the reverse strand, counting down.
AACAACCGTCATCATTTATCTCTCATTACTAGGTCCAATTACTTTGCGATATTAAATCCCACAAAATATGCAACGTAAAAAATGGTGGTAGAGTTCCAAATGAACTTTGTAAAGTTCCTGATGATGGCAAGAACAGTATTAACCCCAAGCCACAGCAACTTCCCCTACTTGGATGGTCAGTTAAAATTATAGTCATGGATCCTAATTTTTGTAATTAATGAAGGGCCCTGCTGGCTGAAGGCAGATAATCTTGATGCTTGCTCAGAAGAACAGGTTAACATACAAGATGGGTGTTTTGTGGGCCAATATTTGATTTTAATTGTGCCATTTCTGTGGGTTTGTAGGGATAAATTCCACAGAAGATGATCACATTCTTTCTGGCACCACTTGGTCCCTGCTTCCTCATTTCTATCTCACGTTCGTCATCTTTCTTGAAACACTGTGTTCCTCTTTGTCCTGCTGCTTCTTGTTCTTTTCAGAAACAGAGTTATGCAACATGTGAGACTGTGAATTTTTTTCCTGCCTGCCAAGCCTAGAGTGAGGACTTTTTTGTTACTTGGTAAAATTACAACCTCATGCAAGAGCAATGTTGTAGATGTCACTGTTGGCTCAGTGGAGAACACTTCATAGAATCATAGAATTCCTACAGTGTGGAAACAGGCCCTTTAGTCCAACACGCCCACACTGACCCGCAGAGCATCCCACCCAGACCCATCCCTCTATAACCCACCTAATCTACACATCCCTGAACATTATGGGCAATTTAGCATGGCCAATCCACCTAGCCTGCACATCTTTGGACTGTGAGAGAAAACTGGAACACTTGGAAGAAACCCACACAGACACGGGGAGAATGTGCGAACTCCACACAGAGTGTCGTCCTAGGGTGGAATCAAACCCAGGTTGCTGGTGCTTGAGACAGCAGTGCTAACCACTAAGAATGTAGGTTAGGTTCTGTTGCAGAGAATTGAACTCTAAATCCTACATAATTGAGGGAGTGCTGCACTGTTGGATGTGCCTTCTTTTGCTTTAGCTGTTAAACTGGGACTCCATTTGCTTGCTTAGGTGGATGTGAAATATTGCACTTCTACAAAGGAGAGCAGGGAACCTCTGGCCTACAATTAATTCCTAACAATATAATTAAATAGGTTACCTGGCTATTTATTTCATCTGTCGCTCCCATAACCCTTTACTCCATTGTCTATCAAAATCTTTCTAACTCCACATTCTTTTACCCAGCTTGTGGGAGTTTGCCGTGCATGAACGATCTCTTCTGTTTCTTTCTACTATAATAATGACTGCATACTAAAAATATTTAATTACTAAGTACTGCTTTTGGAAATCTTAAGCTTATGAAGGTACTATATAAATCCAAATTATTTCTATTTCATCCTATATATGTATATTCCTCAATATTTTATCAATGTAGTCAGCATGTATTCCTACAGCTTGCCCTGGGAACCATTCATTGACTGTGAGCTTTCAAATAATGATGAACTGCCACATAATGAAATCATGCCTACTCCCCATATTATGATGCTCCTGTACTTACACATCACCTGAAGATAGATTGAACAGGCATTGCTCTGTTCATTTAGGTTATTAGTTGGATTGTCTTTATTTGTTCACAATATGAGTATCACTGACATGGCCAGCATTTACTGCCCATTCCTAATTGCCTTTGAAAAGGTACTGCTGAGCTGCTTTCTTGAGCTTCTATCGTCCATTTGATGTACAGGGTTGTTATGGAGAAAATTCCAGGACTTTGTGCAATGGAGTTAACCCGGTATCCAGTGCCTGGAAAAGAATGGTGGTATATTTCCGAGGCAGGATGGTGTTCTGCTTAGAAGGGATCTTGCAGGTCACAGTGTTCCTAAATGTCTGATTCACCCTTTCCTATAGGTTGTAGAGGTCATGGGTTCAGGATATATTGTCAAAGGAGCCTTGGAAAGCTGGTGCTATGCATGGTACACATTGCTGTTGAATTAGTGAGTTCAATATTATTGATATCTTAATGAAAATGGATAATATTTGTCTAGGTGTTTCCTAATAGAGGATTAACATTTAACATTGTCTCCCTGCTGTAGGAAAGATATTGTGAAACTTGAAAGGGTTCAGAAAAGACTTATAAGGATGTTGCTAGGAGTTTAGACTTTGAACTGTAGGGAGAGGCTGAATAGGCTAGGGCAACTTTCCCAGGAAGATCAGAGACCAAGACCTTATAGAAATTTATAAAATCATGAGGGGCATGAATAGGGTGAGTAGTGAAGGTCTTTTCCCCAGGGCAGGGAAGTCCAAAACTGAAGGATATAGTTTTGAGGTGAGAGGGGAAAGATTTCACACAGGAGGTGTTGAGTGTATGGATTGAGCTGCCACAGAAAGTGGTGAAAGCTGGTACAATTACAACATTTAAAAGTCATCTGGATGGGTACATGAATAGAAACACTTTAGAGAGATATGGGCTAAATGCTGGCAAATGATACTTGATTAATTTAGGATATCTGGTCAGCATGAATGCGTTAGACTGAAGATTTCGTTTCCATGCTGTACTAGTGTATGATTCTCTCTGCATGGCATCATAGGTTACAGCTCTGTAAAACTTAGGAACTGATGTGCATTGGAATGCCTTGAGATATTTTCTAGTCAACATGTTCAAGGATATCTTTACACACCTCTGAAGTGAGTGGAACTTCAACCTGGGCTTCCTGGCTCAGAGATGGGACATTATCACCACATCACAAGAGCCCTCTTGGAATGTCTTCAATTAAGATCCCTCACTAAACACCTCATTGCTGTATGCTGGGATGTACCAATCTTGTAAAGTCTGCCACAGTTCAAAAGTTGAATGATCACAGTTTTACAATTGAATCATCCTTCTTTGATAAACAAATTAGCCAACACCTGTACAATGCAAATTACAATAGCACACTGAACCAATCTGATTGACCTTTTCTTTACAAGGACTCAGAACCCTTACAGGTATTTAGACAGATCAAATGCTCTGAATAGACTAAAACAAGCCTATTAGTAATGGATCGGATCAAAACTCTGCAGGACTACCACATCCAGTCATGAATCATAAAAATAATTCATGGGAGGTGGAGCTTCAGGAATATAGTCAGTGTACATTCCAAAACGTCTGTTGGTGAAGAATAAAACATGGAGCGAGTATTTGAAAAACATTGGAAGACAGACAGAAGACTGGAAGAACACAGAAAGCCAGGCAACATTTGAAGGAAAGGAGAAGTCAACATTTTGGTTATTACCCATCTTCAGGACTGGATGTGGGGGTAGGGGGAGCTGCAGATAAAGGGGAGGGAGAGGATAGCAGAATGATTGTAATAGGTGGACACTGGTAGTAGGTACGACCTGGTTGTTTGATGAGAGGGATGAAACCGGTTGGTCGCTAGAAGGGAGGGTCAGAAGGTGGAATGGAAGGGAGGAGGTGAGGCTGGAAAGGGAGCCAGGGGATGCGTGGGAAGGTTATTTGAAATTGGAGAGCTCAATGTTGCATCTTCCGGGCTGTAGGGTGCTCAAGTGGAAGGTGTTGTTTGTCAAATTTGCGTTCTAAATCGCTACAGCACTGGAGGACGCCAAGAATGGAAATGTCGGAGGGGAATTGGTAGGGTGTGGTTGAAATGGGCGGTGACTGGGAGGTTAGGTTGGCCCTTATGGGCTGGGTGAAGATGTTTGGTGAAATGGTCACCTGGTCTACATTTGGTGTCGCTGATGTAAAGAAGACCACATTGGAGCACTGGATTGAGTAGACGAGGTTGGAGCACTGGATTGAGTAGACGAGGTTGGAAGAGATGCAGGTGAAGCTATGTCTCACCTGGAAGGATTGTTTAGGGCCCTGAATAGAGGTGAAGAAGGTGGTGTGTGGGTAGATGTTGCATCTTCTTTGGTTACAGGGGAAGGTACTGGGGGGTGGGTTGGAGAGGTTGGTGGGGAGTGTGGCATGAACTAAGGAGTGGCAAAGGGACTTTCCTTGTGGAAGGCAGGGAAGGATTGGAAGTGGAAAATGTTATCGGTAGCAGGGTCTAACTGGAGTTGGAGGAAGTGTTTGAGTATGACACATTGGATGCGAAGGCTGGTGAGGTGGAAAGTGAGGACAAGGGGGCCCTAACTTTGTTATGTTTGGGGGGGTGGTTTAGAGCTTTGGAGTGGGGAATGGAGGAGGCATGGTGGAGGGCTGTCTGGATGACAGAGGGGGAGAAAGAGCATATTTTGAAAAAGGCAGAGACATTCGGGATGCTTGGGAGAGAAATGTCTCCTCATCAGAGCAGATGCGACGGAGACAGAAGAATTGGGAAAATGTGAGTTACTATTTAAAAATAAGCACCTGCTAACCCAACAGCCATTGTTTAGGAATGTCAGAGTCTGCACTGATGACGTTATCCAGCAGAGCAATGAAATATCTGCGAACTAACAAATCAGCTTAGCAAGTGAACCAACCACATTATCCACAACCCAGGATACAAATCTACCCAAGAACCTTAGATTCTGTGCATTTTTGAGGACACATAAGAATCCCAAATTAACAGCCACTATTTGGATGCAGTAAAACATAATTAATAACAATTACCTGTCCTCAATGATTACAGAACTTAACTTGTCAGTACAAAAGACACATTGGGGATTCACCTTCTTCTCTGAATTACAGATATTTGTCTTCAATCAGTTTGATTCATTTGATGTAACATCAAGAAAAGACTGAGGACAATGGGTATAAGGCCTGATAACATCATGGCTGCAGTCCTGAAGATTAGTGCTACTGAACTAGCCATGCCCCAGATAAACTGGCACAGTCCAGCAACCACATTGGCACCTACCTGACAATGCAGGAAACTGCCAGGTATGATCTGGCAGAACTAACCTATTCTCAATCATTATCAACATGATAGACAGTGTTGTGAACAATGCTTACAAATGGTACTTGCCAATAACAATGCTGATTTGGGTTCTGCCAGAACCACCCAGCTTCAGATTGCATCAAGGCCTTGGTCTAAACAAGGACACAAAGAATAACTTTCAGAGATGCAATGAGAGTGACCATCCTTGACATCAAGGCAGCTCTTGACCGAATAAACATCAAGGAGCCCAAGGAAAACTCACATCATTGGGAAATGACACTTTGTTAACTGAATCAGTTATATACCAGGGGAGGCAATAGCTTAGTGGTATTATACCATTGCACAAAGAAAGTTATCAATAAAAACAGAAGATGCTGGAGATACTCAACAGCATTCTTGTAGTAAAAAACAGAATTGATGCTTTTGCTCAGAGACTTTTTAGCTGCTGTCTCCGATAAAGTTAACTCTGTTTCTCTCCATACAGCGGCTGCCACCACTGCAGAGTATTTCCAGTATTTTTTGCATTTATTTCAGAGTTCTAGTATCCTGTCTTTGTATACTGATGAAGATAATGTGGTATTTGGAGGCAGTTTTCTCATTCCCATGACATCATGACAGATGTTTCTTGAGATATTTTCTATTCAACCTGTTTAGAGATGTTATTACCAAGCTCTGGTGCAAGTGGGACTTGAACCCAGGCCTCTAGCCCAGCGGTAGGTACACTATCACAGCCCCACAAGGGCAATGTTCTATGCCAAACATCTTCAGCTGTTTCATCAATGGCTTTGCCTCATCTCAACGACTATTGTAATCTATTCATGCTGGGACTGATAAATGGCAAGTAACAAGTGAGCCACACAAGGACCAATTAATGATCAACTTGTAAGCATGTCACATTGGAATTCAATAGCGTCACCACTGCTGAATTCCTTCAACTTTACATCTTGGTATCACCACTCACTTGAACTTAACTTGTGCTGTAGGTTTCTTTGTTAACTGGATCAGTTATATACCAGGGGAGGCAATAGCTTAGTGGTATTATCACTAGACTATTAATACAGAAGCTTAGTTGATGAATTCCACCACAACAAATTGTGGAATTTGAATTCGATAAAAAACAATCTGAAATTAAGAATCTACAGGTTACGTCAAAAACCATTTCTGATAGTCAGAAAACCCATCTGGCTCCCTAACATCCTTCAGGGAAGGAAATCTGCCATCCTCACCTGGGCTGACCTACATGGGTATCGGACCCACAGCAATGGGGTTGACTCTCAACTGTCCTCTGAAATGGCCACTCAGTTCACCAGTGGCTAGGGACAGGCAATAAGTGCTGGCCACACAATATCACCCATGTCCTACAAATGAATATAGAAAAAGTTGTGGCAACATGGGCAGTTTGGAAGCTGGGAATTCTATAGCGAAGAACTCACCGCTTGACTCCCTAAGGTGTCTTCACCATCTACAAAGGACAAGTCAGAAAAATCGTGGAATGGTCCCCATTGGTTTGGAAAAATACAATTTCAAAACATTTAAGAAGTGCCATTGAGAACAAAGCAGCTCACTTGACTGGCACTCCATCCAGCACATTAAATCATTATTGCGACTGACTACGGTCTGTATTTGAACATGTGTTTGACATTAATAGAACATAGTACAGTACAGACCCTTTGGCCCATGATGTTATGCCGACCTATAATCCTACTAAGATCAATCTACCCTGCATACCCTAAATTTTACTATCCTAAAATATTGAGCCTAGAACCATGATACATTTGAGATCTCAATCATCAGTGATGGCTGTAAGGATTATCTTTGAAGTATATTTACAATTCCATGCTAGCTATCTCTGATCTGCTGAAAATTGTCAAGCGATCATCACCTTATCTTAATTATACACCCAGCAATTTCCTAACTACAAATATATAGTTAACTTTCCCACAGCTCCCTAGTTTCTTTCTATCACAGTTATTTGTTCTTCAGTTTAAACAATACAAGTATGTATTTTTCCTGTAGGCTGCAGCTATATTGCACTACAGGTGTACTATCCATAATTCATTCTGAACTCAACACATATACAACTAGCATAGATGTTGGAAATATTGTCATGCTGGACCAAGGGAGGATCCCTTTAAGATCTGAATTAAGAGCTGATGGTGGGGCAACATATAAACTCCAATTATAGCCTGCAATGCACCTGACCTATATATGCTAGCTGTGACAACATAGATGGTGTAGAACATCCATTTCCATCTAATCCATTCTAATGCTAATTTGGTAATGTCTGAAAATGGCTTTGATAACTTGTACTGATCAGCTCAGTGGTACTTAGTTTTTAGTCCATGTCAATACCACAGGGGTTTAGCACTTCCTACCACAAGTGAAAAAATGCATAACAATCACTTAACTGTCACCACATGTGTCATAGTATGAGGAAGTTTGGCTAAAAATATTTTGTACACTCTGCATTGAGGTTACTAGTATTGAGAAATGAGTAAATGCTACAAAAACTGCTGACTTTAAAACTTAGTCCTTCAATTTTTTTTACACTTGTTATAATGTCTTATTCTGCAATAATTTGCATCTTTGCTGTCTGCAGTGGTGGAGGCTGAAAGAAGACTTTTATAGAAGTAAATAGAATTATGAAGGGTAAGGATAGGGTTGACGGTTAGAATCTTATTCCCAGAGTCGAAATGTTGAAAACTAGGAGGCATGCATCTCAGGTGAGAGGGGGCAAGTTCAAAGGAGATGTGAGGGGCAAGCTTTTTACAGATAGTGGTAGGAGTGTGGAATGCATTGCCAGGGGTAGTAGTGGAAGCAGAAGTGATAGGGACATTTAAGACACTTTTAGATAAGCACATGAATATGTACGAAATGGAAGGATATGGACCAAGGGCAGCAGGAGGGATTAGTTTAGTTTGGCATCATGTTCGGCACAACATCATGGGCCGAAGGGCCAGTTCCTGTGGTGTACAGTTCTGTGTTCTACGTGTTTTGCATATTAGTCAACTTTAACATTGGTGTCTCAATATCAGTATCTTCATCATCGTTGCCTCAAAAGTATTGTTTAGTTTCCTGGAAATTCATGTCACAGAAAAGTAAAAGAATTCTTCCCCTATATTTCACTTGTGGAGTTTGATGCATTTTGGATTATATATTAATGAAGTGAATTAGAGCATGAGTGGACAAAATGCAAAGTCAAAGCAAATAATGTTAAAGGAAATATTAATTGCTCATAAAGAACATATGACATGGAAATTCATTGTTAATATTGTGGTATATTTCTTCATGAGAAAATGTCCAAGGCAACAGGAGAAGCTGAACTGTGTAAGATGCAGAAGTTAGAGATAGGGCCACAAGATTTCAATCCTATTTTCCCCGCAGCTTCTCTGCTAAGGCATTCCTGGAGGGAGAAAGGAATGCAGCTGATAGTTTATGCAGCTAAAAATATGAAACATTATGCAAAGGTAGGTTAGTGAACAGGGAATATAAGGCAATCCCATAGATCCTGTCTTAACCAATAACAAAATGAACAAGTGTTAATTGTATAAAGGCTTCAAAAATGCCTAGATGTAATTATGATGATGTGTGAAGAATTAAAAGGGTATATGTTTGGTATAAACTTTAGTCAAACGAAAAGGAGGATGTTGCACTTAGAGATTCCTTGCTTCTGGTGGGGTTCAGTGAAGGTGGAGATGGCATTTTATGGAGAAATTGGATTTATCTCTGGTTTCAGCCTCAAAGTAGATTGAGAAGGCAAAATAGATTAGGAAAGCAAATGGCCATCTTAACTACTTTTCCCTTGTATCATGTGTATGAGACCTGAGTGGGGACCTACTCAAGGGCAGATCAGATTTGGACATACCGTGTATAAATTAGGAGATGCAGACTTGCAGGTAAAAGGGACCGTGAAAAATAATTCAAAATCTAGTGTCACGTAGCATGTACAAAAACAATGTAGACACACAGGTCAATACATAAGTGCAGATAGTACCAGAGATAATGGAAACTGCAGATGCTGGAGAATCCAAGATAATAAAATGTGAGGCTAGATGAACACAGCAGGCCAAGCAGCATCTCAGGAGCACAAAAGCTTTTGTGCTCCTGAGATGCTGCTTGGCCTGCTGTGTTCATCCAGCCTCACATTTTATTATCTGCAGATAGTACTGCTCCTTAGGTGCTGTATGGGTGCTTATGTATCAGTGTAGGTTTCTTCATTGTCACTGATTAAAATCCTTTAATTCCCTCCCTAATGACATTGAGGGTCTACTACAGTGCTTGAATTGCTGCGGTTCAAGAAGGCATGTTCTCAAGGGCAAGTAGGGAATAGGCAATAAATGCTGACCAGCCAGTGACATCCACGTCCCACAAGAAAATCAGAAAAATCAAATCTACCCTCACTCTTCTAAACTCCAGTGAAACAAACTAAGCCTGTCCGACCTATCCTCATAAGCCAATGGAGAAATTCTACATATCTAGTAACCCTCTTTCTCAGTTCTACCTATATTGTAATACTTACATGGAGCACGACAATTGGATCCTGCCCTTCCTGTGGCACGTTGCTTTCCTATCCTCAGAAGACGTCCTGAAACTTGGCACCAAATAGAAAAAAATTGAGCCATCTAAATACTAGATGGTGGAATTGTTCAAAAGCAAAAGCAAACAAACTTCCTTCTCTCTTCACTGAGCTCCTCATTAGACAAACTTTCAAGTTTGCAATCAATTTCCTCAGCTACACACACCTGCCTCACTGCCTTCAGCTGTTCTCAGTTTCTTAATGTCACACGTAGTCAATTACCTCCTTAATATCAGTAGCAGTCACTCTTGCTTCACCTCTGCAGTTTAACACTCTTGCCGAAATATGGAATCAAGGCTGTAATGAGGTCAGGCACTGAATGGCCCTGGCCAAAAGTGGAAAAATGAGGCTTTTTCCTAGGGTCAATTACTCAGGGACATAGGTTCACAGTGTGAGGGGGGAAGTTTAAAAGAGATGTGCGAGGCAAGTTTTTCCCAGAAAGTGTGGCGATTGCCTGGAACACACTGCCAAAGAAGGTGGTGGAAACAGACACAATAGCAGGGGAGCTGACGGCTTGGTGGGTATTATCAATGGACTATTAATGTCTGGGGACCTGGGTTCAAATCCTGCCTTGGCAGATTGTGAAATTTGAATTCAATAAATATCTGGAAGTAAGAGTCTAATAATGACCATGAATCCATTGTCGCTTGTTGGGAAAAAACCATCTAATGTCACTAATGTGCTTTAGGGAAGAAAACTGCCATCCTTACCTGGTCTGGTCTGCATGTGATTCCAGACCCACAGCAATGTGGATGACTCATAACTGCCCTCTGGGATGAGGCATGGGCAATGAATGCTGCCTAGATAGCAACGCCCTCACCCCATGAATGGAGAAAAGAAAAATTCAAGAAATACCTGGATGAATACATGAATAGGAAGGGAATAGAGAGATACAGATCCTGTTAGTGAAGACCGTTTTAATATGGAAGGTCAAAATGTGTCGGTGCACATATGGAGGGCCAAAGCCCATGTTCCCATGCTGTATTGTTTTTTGTTCAAATCCAAACAAAGCATCATGTTATTGTGAACTAAATATCACTGATGAACCTTCCATCAGTTTTTAATGATTAAGCATAGACTGCTGGGCTGGCAATTGGCCTGGTTTGATTTGTCCTGTTTTTATTGGACGAGGCATACCTAAGCAACTTTCCATATTGGTGAGTAGCTGACAGTGTTGTAACTGAATATCTTGATTAGGAAGGTAGCTAATTGACTAGATTAGATTCCCTCCAGTGTGGAAACAGACCCTTCGGCCCAACAAGTCCACACTGCCCCTTGAAGCATCCCACCCAGACCCATCCCCCTCTCACCCACACACCCCTGAACACTACAGACAATTTAGCATCGCCGATCCACCTAGCCTGCACATTTTCGGACTGTGGAGGGAACTGGAGCACCCGGAGGAAACCCATGCAGACACGGGGAGAATGTGCAAACTCCACACAGACAGTCACCCGAGGCTGGAATCTGGACTAGGAAAATGATGACTGGATAAGAAAACTTCTAAGACATTATGAACAGAGGAACCGCTGTGATTTTTTATGAACTCAAAAATAAAAGTGTGAGAAGTGTCAAGGAAGCTCTTGTGGTGCATTGGTAGTGTCCCTTCCGCTAAGTTAAGAGACCTAGGTTCAAGTCCTACCTGTTTCAGAGGTGTGTCATAACATCTCTGAACAGGTTGATTAGAAAATATCCGAGAACTGTCAAATGGTGTATTGGGCTATTTAAAGATCTCCACAGACATGTTTTAATGGACTCACTAGAAGGGTCTTGTGACCTAGTGGTGGTGCCCCTACCTCTGGACCAGAAGGTTCAGGTTCCAGTCCCATCTGCCACAGACGTGGATCATTATATATTTGAATAGATTGATTAAAATAACTATGTTTGAGTGCGTTTTCTAGTGATCTCAGGCCTCAAAACTCTTTACAGCCAAATTAATAATTTTGCAGTGTGGCCATTTCTACATTGGAAGGGATTCAATGGGCTGAATTTTCCTAATCCTTCAGAGAGTTTTTGAGAGTAGGATCAGGAGCACATTTGGAAATTAGGGTGTCAGAATGTTATTCCTGCTTCTAGACAATCTGGCCCAGTGTAGGTCATCAATGATGACAACTAGCTGTCTGGCAGTAGCAGGTAGCCTAAATTTAATAATGAGGAGGCTAACTCGGGGGACTGGGAACCCTCTGTTGAGATCTTTCCAGTGTCAGAACAATCTCTGCAATGAGAACTGAACACCATATTACTCTGAGGACAGAACCTGAGGTTGGGATGCCAAGGAGCCAGTGTCCCAGTGACATAACCATGGGCATGAAAGTCTGCACCTGTGGTTTCTGTAAGAGTTTTCACCTCTGCCCTGAGGATCCTACTAGCTTTAGCCCTTATCAGATTTGAACTTGCAGACAGCAAAAGAACAGGTGGAAAGGCACGTTGTGAAAGGGATACAAACAGCAATATTGATAGGTTAAATGAGTAGACATAAATTTGGCAAAAACTGTGGGAATTGTGAGGTTCATTTCGATAAGGACAACAAAAGATCAAAGTATTATTTAAATGGAGAAAAGCCACAGAAAGCTAAAACACAAAGGCACTCATGGGTACTTGAGAAGTGATCTCATTGAAATATAAACATTTCATAAAGGGCTTGACAGTGTAAATGATGAGAGGATATTATCTCCCATGGGGCAGTCTATGACTAGATGGCATAGCCTTAGAATAAAGGGACAATGACTTAAGACTGAAATTAGAGGAATTTCTTCTCTAAGAGGGTTGTAAATTTTTGGAACTCCTTGCCACAAAGTGCTGTTGGGTAGTCTTTGTCTACATTTAAGGTTGAGATGGATAGATTCTTGATCAATACAGGAATCGAGCATTATGGGGAAAAGGCAGGAAAGTGGATTTGAGGAATGTGTGATTCGCCATGATCCTGTTGAATGGTGGAGCAGCTCAAAAGTCCAAACAGCCTACTGCTGTTCCTAGAGCATCTCAATTTCAAGACCTTCTTACTGCCTGAGCAGTGTTTACCTTTTCTGGTGGAACTACCAGTCTTCCAAACCTGTGCGAGCTCGATAGGATCAGCAGCCATTATCCTTAATTTGGATGACATGCTCGATATGCAATTAAGAAGCTACCCATGGGAAGATTGTGGAGGTGGGCAGCACTCCCCCCGCCACTGAGGGACTGGCATTGTTCCAGATGGAAAAGTATTTTCGGAGGCAGTGATTCCATGCAATATTGACAATTATACCAGATAGTATGTACCTGTTCTCCTCTGAATTATGTTACAAGATCAGTTACATCCAGTTGAGAGGGCACAGGGGATTTGGTTTAACATCTCATCCCAAAGACAGCACCTCTGACAGTGCTGAACTCCTTAGTGAAGATTCATCTCAACTTTGTAGTGAAATCTGTGGTGAGACTCGAACTCAGGATCCCTTGATTCAGAGGCAGAGCTGTTCCCACTGAACTTTGTCATGATTGTGCATGAATGGGGTGGGGGCGGGTGTGGGTGGTGGTGATGGTGGTATTAGAGGAATTGATGGACTATGACTTTTTACGGTGATCAGTCAGTAAATCGGGGATTGAACAATATATATAGGTAAGCCCAAAGTCACAGGGGCAGGTCTGTGTGTGATCAGATTTTCAACCCGGATTGTCCTATAGAAATTTGACTTCATTTCCCGCTGAATAACCAATGTGCGAACTTCAAAGAACGAAGCACAAGAGAAATCCTGGAACCCCTCTGACCACCTCACTCTCGAATGTACTAACTGGGATAAAAAAAACCTTCCGTTGGCGGCAAATCGAACATCCTTCTCTCTTTGAGGGTTTCTAGCGAAGCTCTGGAACGTGTGGCACTACTGACAGACCTGCCGCTGAACGGGCGATATTCACCTCAACTCTCGATCTCCATAGAGCTCAACCGGAGAGTTCCTGTCAGGGGAGGGGCCCCAGTCAGTCCCACCTTCCTGAGTCTGTATAAGCGCGGCAGTCTTCAGGAGCTGAGGCTCATGTCAACGGGGCAGAGATGGTTTTGTTTACTGATATGGGCGTGAAATTCGGGTTCTTTCTGATCCTGAGCCTTGCCTCTGTAAGTAGAATGCGGTCGATTGCACATTACCAGTAGAGTTCCTAACAAGGCAGTGTTACTGAGCTACATTCCATAACATAAGGAGATGGGAATGGACCCCAGCAAACGCTTAGGTTTGATGTACTCTTCTTAAGAGCCTGCACTAATTTTCACCCTTGCTGTCCATTGCGTAGGCGGATCGCGATGCTCGTGGGGAGGCTCGGGTGGCGAAGAGATGCTACTGCGACCTTCAGATGTCTGATGGGCCGTTCCCTCACATGCAACTCGAGCAATTATACTCAATCTCTCAGAATTGCAGCCTCAAACTGAACAAACACCAGGTGAGAAGGATGCGGCAGGAATCAACGACTGTCTGCCAGAAACTCCACTCTCCCAAAAAACCTCTACACTCATTCCATCCTTTGCTCCACCGTCTGCCGCGATGTGGAGATGCTGGTGTTGGACTGGGGTGGACAAGGTCAAAAATCACTGACACCAGCCTATAGTCCAACCGGTTTATTTTTAGAATCAGTTTTGGAAGTCGCACTCCTTCTCCAGGTGTCAGCGAGAGAGGTGGCATCGGACGCAGAATTTACAAGCAAAAGATCAAATGGTCATAAGAACCGATGCGAATGCGTCGAACAAACCTAAGCTGGCTGTTAAATCTTTAATCAGTTAGAAAGAATTAATATGCAAATTCTAAAATTTCTTTCAAGTCACCGCCCTGTTCTTAGGTTTGTTCAACACATTTGCAAAAGTTCTACGACCCTTTGATCTTTTGCTTATAAATTCTGTGCCTCATGCCACGTCTCTCACCAACACCTGAACGAGTGAGACCCCGAAACTTGTGTCTTCGAGTAAACCTGTGGGATTATAACCTGGTGTTGTGTGATTTTTGACCAATTCCTGCAGCAAAACTAATTGGTATCATGCCAAAAGGCAGGTCTGCAGTTCGCCTGCAGTTAGTGGCAGGTTAGGGAGTAGAAATTGCACACACCCCTGCTTGACTTCTGGGCACAACCAAGCTTAGAATGGTGCAGAAAGAGGCCGTTCAGCCCATTGTGTCTGCACCAGCTGTCTGAATGAGCACTATGACTCTGAGGTCATTCTCCTGCGTTTTCCCCATAACATGAACATTGTTTTTGTTTAAATAAACATCTGATGCCTTCTTGAAAGTTTGCGCTTTAAAATAAATATATTCTTCCATTTCTAGAAGATAAAATGGTAGATCAGTTTCAGAACTGACCACATTTAGCGTTCACATAATACTCAAGAATGAGTCACCAGTTAAGCAATTGATGTCCTATTCTATTTAACAAAGAATAATGCTTTCGATTTATCCTCCAGTTCAATGAACCTCTTGAAATTACTGGCTACATAGAGCAGAAATTGAACAACCTTGTGCAACGCATTCATGAATTTGAAGAAGAATATGATGGTGAACTATATAGTATCATTTCATATCGGATAATAGAGATTGAAATTGCTGAGCTGAATGAGTTGCTCAACCAACTTCAAGAAAAGTGCTCTAGGAACAATGATGAGAGAACCTATCTGGATACACAGGTAACCAGGGCACAGTACTGGTTGACTATTGTGTATGTGTGTGTATATGCATGCATGAATGTGCGTGTGTGTGTGTGTGTGTGTGTGTGTGTGTGTGTGGTGACAGGGCGTGGAGGGTGTGAAGCTCCTTGAAACTCCCATGATTGAATGGAATCTAATTCATACCAAACTGAGAACCAACTTGGTATTCTTCTGAGGAAGGGTCACTTGACCCGAAATGTTAACTCTGATTTCTTCATACAAATGCTCCCAGACCTGCTGAGCTTTTCCCGCAATTTTTGCTTTTGTTTCTGATGTACAGCATCTGCTGTTCTCTCGGTTTTTACTTGACACCTTTCCAGTCAGTATGGGTCAATGAATTACAGAAGAAACTTGACAAGACATCAGTAAGATGTGACTGTGTCATTAGTAACATCTGATTATTTCACTTATCCAGTGCCAAAAATGGCTACCATGTTTCTTACATACTAACAGTGACCACACTGAGTTGGTCTAAGGCACTATTTAATTATAATTCCTTCCTGTATCCAACAGGCACAAAATATTACCAACAAAGTAGATGAATTAGAGAAATATGACCGACTTAAAGTCATTCAAGAGCACAGAAAAAATAACATCCTGAAAAGGAGTCTAACCTCTTGCCAGAATGCACTGTTAGTAACACCAACTCCATATGTCACTACACAGCCAGGTGAGTAAAACAGGCAGAGCTAACAAATCTAATCAGTATCAACATACAACAGGAAGAAGAATCTGCCCTGACGTTTTCTGTTCAGGACATATGAAATCTTTCAGCTGTGAAACACTATTTGCATTGAGTTTTGTTACTTCTTGTTTTTGCACCCAAGAAACACTGTTGTTCAAAGGTAAATGGATCAGAAGAAAAAATAGTGAATCAGCTTCAGAACTGACCATATTTAGCCTTTACGTAATACTCAGGAATGAGTGACTAGTTAATACAAGCACAAGCTGTTACTAGATATTTTGATATTTTATATAATCATCCAGTAATGAAAAGAGACCATTTGGACCATAATGCTTCTGCCAGTTCTTTGAAGGAGTAATGTAATAAGTCCCATTCTACAGATCTTACATTGTAGCCCTGTAATGTTTTCTCTGTCTTCGCACGGCATCATTTGTCTCATGGTATTGCCATCTCAGCAGCTTGCAATTGCAGATCAACTATAAACGCTACTTCTCTCCAAACTGAATAATCACCTATTTTGATTAACTCCATTTGGTTTTCTCCTACTCTCACAATGCTGCATTTAAAGCACAGGGAATACCATTTAAGTCAGACAGCAAGGAAGCAACGGTAGCGGTTTGCCAGGGCAAGGTATAAAGTCCTACAGGTACAGTATCCTAGTAGTTATTTCATGAATTAATCAACAAGGGGTTTTGAGTTCTAATCGTAGAATGCCAAATTGGGAAACTGAATTCAATAAATTTGGGGAGAAAGAAGCAGAAGCACTGGAAATATACAGCATCTGTGCAAAGGGGAACAGAGTTCAGAACTGCGATTTTTATAAGAACAGCAGCTATACATTTGTAGTCTGGCAGCAACAAAAATTCCTTCCGGAAACAGAACTTGTCACTCTGACGCCAAATGCCCTGCCTATGTCTCTGGTCCTAAAATAAAACAAAGAACTGTAGATGCTGAAATCTGGAACAAAAACCGAAGTTGCTTGAGAAATTCAGCCTTAGGTCATTGGCCTCAAAATGTTAACTGTTTTCTCTTCACAGTGCTGCCAGAACTACTGAGTTTCTCCAATAATTTTTGCTTTTGTTTGTCCCTCAATATTTAATAGCCTTACCATCACCAAATTCCCCCACTACATACATCATCATGTTTGTCATTGACAAGAAATTGAATTGGACTAGTCACATATACAACATGATCAACAATTTTTGATTTTGTCCCTGGTCCTAAACTTGGACTTAATGTAGTCAGAGTATCATTGAAAAGTACAATTATAGTGGAACATAACTAAAACGTAAGAATTTATGTCAAATATGTATGAAACCTTGATTAGAAATACTCAACTGTGTATGTTCAGATCCATATTACAAACAGAATGTCAAATGACCAATGAAGTTCTACAAGGATAATGCCAAGACTGTGTAGGAAAATATCAAGAAAGACTAAACAAGCTAGGATCTTTTCTCTTGAAGAATAATAAGTGAAAGATGCTGATGAAGATCTAAAATTATGAAGGGTTGATCACATCAAAAGGGAAGTATCAAATGCATTTTTTGCTCTTACCATGTTTTGCATATGCTATTATGCTTTACATATTGCTGTTTTTCTCAGTGTAACACTAACAGGGTTTATGGGATTTCTCACAGGATCCTGTTCCTTTGGAAGATTAAAAGCAGTCTCCTATCCCAGGACTTCAATGCTTAATCATTTTGGGACATCCTATCCATATGGTTCCTGGGGGAAAGATCCACTGCCAGCTCCCGGGAAAGAGGATCAACACTGGCTTGTAGTTCTAACCAGTAGTAATAGATATGGAACTAAGATTCGTGTTTACAGCTCTTATTCTAAATTACTCACCAAAGGTGCTTTTAAGGACATAAGTTTTCAAACCTATAATCCTCAAGGCTCAGGCGGCGTAATGTACGGAGATGCCTACTATTACAATTGCTATAACTTAGACAAACTCTGCAGGTTTGACATGACCACACAAAATGTCATATCTGCCACCCTGCCATTTGCTGGTTTTAATGACAAGTTTCCATACTGTACACTTGCTTCCTGTTATGTATACACAGACATGGATCTAGCAACAGATGAAAATGGGCTGTGGGTGCTCTACTCTACTACATTCAATTTTGGAAACTTGGTCGTCAGTCGACTTAATACAACTGACCTCTCACTACTCGAAAGTTGGAACACCACCTTATTCAAACGATCAGCATCCAATGCCTTTTTGGTGTGTGGGGTTGTATATGCTACCAGATATGTAAGTCCTGAATTAGAAGAAATCTTTTACATGTTTGACACTACCAGTGGAGTTGAGCGATATGATTTGAAAATCCAATTCCGAAAAATTTGGCCTGGCATTCAGTACATGAACTACAACCCACAGGATAAGAAGTTGTATGTATACAGTGATGCTTATGTTATTAGTTACAATTTAACATTTGAATAACCTCTGACCAGAAGTTCTAAGAATCAAGCAATAAAAGGAACCTATTCAGGTCCAGCTAATAGGACGAAGCTAAATACAAAAAGATATATTTGCAGACAATACTTGACAGTATTGCTTGAAATGACAGAAATGCAGGTGAAGCAGCATCTGTGGAATTAGAAACAGGTAATGTTTCAGTTTGACAACATTTCAACAAGAGCACACCTGTATGGTTCTTCGCAGTAATTTACATGTGTGAATTTAATTAATAAGGATTGCAGCAAATCATATGGACATTCAATGTTTGAAACATCTCAGTTAAGACTGGACTAGATGTAGTCTGAAATAATTCAATACAAATATTGCTTCAATACTGTGCGTTTGAATGTAGTATGCAGTGTAACCACAATATGCAACAGATAACTCAGGTCATTCTGACAGTAGAGCAAAATGAGATTGATGTAACTACTGGTACTTTTGTCTATGCATATCAACATTTAACATCTAGCAGCACTGAACAACCACTGATCAATAACAGTTATTATATGAATAACCATAACTTGTTGAATTCCATTCATTTCAAACATTTAAACATTTGATCTAAAATTAAAGTGAAAAACTATTATGATGGTGAGCTATTTTCTCATTATGTGCTTGTGTTGTAATTAAAGAATATGTTTTCTATTATCTGGGCATAGCATATACACAGCGGCCTTTGTCATCCCATGTCTTGTGATGTCGCAGATTAATTTGTTCTTCTTACCGATTTGTATTAAAGATCATACAACTTTACCGATAAACCAGCTTTCCATATTATTTCCCTCTATTGATCATTGCGCTAGGTATTCCATGAATGGCAGCAACCATTTTGTGTCAGTTTGAGCCTTTGTTGTTTCAAGCTTTTGAACCAATAATATTGAGAGAATAGCAATATACTTCCAAGACAGAATGATGCAACTTGGAGGGAAACTTGGAAGTGTGCAATTTCCATGTAACAGCTGTCCTTATCCTCCTAGGTGATGGTAGCTTATACATATTTGGGAGATACTGTGAAAGAACCCTAGGCAAGTTACAGCACTGAACTCAAAAATGGTACACAATACTGCCACTGTACACCAGTGGTGGAGGGAGTGAATTTGAAGGTGTTGGATTTCAGTTGTGTTTATGGTTGATAGTGATTCCCAGCATGTGAGACAAGGCTTAAGTCAGTTGAAACATTTGAAGTCAAACAATTTTAAAGCTGGACACATACATTTGTTTTCATAGTCACTAAAATAATACAGGACATTTGCATTTTGAGTTTCTCATCTAGTCGACCAGTGATGCACTCTTTAAATACATTGTCTCATTATAGCCTTTATTACTGCAATAGTAAAATAGAGACACAGGGTAGGAGTTTAAAGGGTTAACAATCTGAATTCCAACATCAGTTCTCCCACTTCCAGCTTTAATGGATAGGACAGGAGGGGGAGCATCCAACCTGTTTCTGGAAGTTGGGGGTGGAGGGTGTAATAATGGGGATGGGTTGGCATTTTAAATATTATAATAAGACTCTGAGCCTTATTTCCATTTACTATGTGGAATTTACAGAAGATTTATAATGGCAAAGAGCGTCTGGAAGCTAAACACAGATGAGGACCGTCAGGTCCCTGAAGAACGTACCATTTCATTTATCTGTTAAATTCCATGTGCTAGGTTAGGCAACTGTGGTGAGACCCCTCTCTCTCCTGACTCTCTCAGTGAAGCACCAACCTCTTCTTCCAGTCTCTGATTTCCCCCATGCCTCCATCTGACCTGCAGGCTTTCGATCCCACTCCCAGGTGACTGCATGCA
Source organism: Stegostoma tigrinum (assembly GCF_030684315.1). Classification (NCBI taxonomy): domain Eukaryota; kingdom Metazoa; phylum Chordata; class Chondrichthyes; order Orectolobiformes; family Stegostomatidae; genus Stegostoma; species Stegostoma tigrinum. The sequence continues at coordinate 10,927,797 of NC_081369.1, read as the reverse complement.
TTCAGATGTCTGGCTTAATAAATAAGTCACCTGTCCTAAGACAAGCTGCCAAGACATTAAGCCATTTCCATAAGAAAAAAACATAATAATTATAAAATGGAAAAGTTCATTTAGTCCAACCAATGTCAGTGTTTTCATTTTGCACCTGCAAATCATTATATCCAAATCTAGCTACCTCAAAAATTGTTTCACTGTCTCAACTACCTAGCAAACTTAACATTGAGTAACAGAGATTTGAAAAAGGAATGCAAAATCATAAGATATTTTGACAGAGTGGATTGGGAGAAATAGAATAGCTGAGAACCAAAAGAGACAGATTTAAGATGATTGGCAATAGAACCATAGGTGATATGAGCAAACACACTTTATGGAGCCTAAGAGTGTGGCAGAGGCAGACTCAGTCTTTGCTTTCTTGGGGAATTGGATAATTTTCTGAAGAGAATGATTTGGGATATGGGATTTACTGAGATAGCACAGTGTGCAGCTGGAGGAACACAGCAGGCCAGGCAGCATCAGAGGAGCAGGAAAGCTGACATTTCGGGTCGGGACCCTTCTTCAGAAATGAGAGAAGGGAAGGGGGCTCTGAAATAAATAGAGGCGGGGCGGCAGTGATAGCAGTAGATAGTCGAGCGGATAGGTGGGAGAGAAGATGGACAGGTCAAGGAAGCGGGGATGAAGCTAGTAAAGGTGAGTGAGGTAGACAGCGGGGGGGATTGGTCAGTGAGGTAGGAGAATTGGATAGGTGGGATTGAAGACGGACAGTTCAATGAGGCAGGGATAACGGGGGGAGGTGCTGGTCCTGCAATGAGGTCATGGGTGGGGAGATTTTGAAGCTGGGTAAATTTATGGATTTACTGAGTTTTCCTTGTAGAGATTTAGCACTGACCCATGGGCTAAATAGGCTCCTGTATAACTACATCAGCTACTATTCCCTGATGTGAGTTCCACAACTGTCAAAAGATTTTTATTCCTTTCTGTTCAGAGACCATTACGTTTAAAACTAGGGAGATGCTGATATAGTGGAAATGGCACTGGCCAAGTAATCCAGAGGCCCAGGCTAAAATTCAGGGGACACAGATTCAATCTCATAAAGCTGATGAGTTTTAAAATCAATTTGTGAAATCTGAAATTGAAAGCTAGTCTCAGTAATAGCAATCATGTCAACTGTAGTAAAAATCAATCTGGTTCACTAATGTCCTTTAGGAAAGAAAATCTGCTCCAGTTACCTGGTCAAAATGTGACTCCAAATGCACAGCAACTCAGTTGACTCTTGAGCTCACTGGCTTGCAAGGCATCTAAGGACAATCACTGATTGACAATATTACTGGCCTGCCTCAAGACTGTCAAATACTGTGATAGAATAAGAATGTGTTGTTGATGATGTTCACTAATGCAATGGTTGCTGTGCAAATCAGTCTAGTGATTTGTATCTGATATAAGGTGCACATTGTATCACTGTGTGCAGTAGAGGTGAATCAGTAGGTTACAGGAATACATGATCAATAAAGAAAAGCACCAGCACCAGCTCACTTCCACTATAGTTTACTCAATGAAAAGTAAAATATGCTCTTACTATTGGTTGAGAACTGTTTACTTATATGAAATTATTTTATCAGCTCCTGATCCTGCAGCAAATGTGGTAACAGATTCCACGAAGATAACTTCGGCTCATAGCTTCTGAACCCACGATGTGCTCTAGTACCAAGGTCGCTGGAAGGAAGTACGGCTATAAAACAGAATGCATTATTAAAGGCAATTTTGAATCTTGGGTGAATAGAGACAAAGGTTCCATAGGACAAATTAACTCACTACATGTAATACTAAAACAGACTCGTAGCAACTGGTGTAGACCTTGCCCACACATATTTTGCTTCTGCCTTCACTATAAAATTCACAAACATCACTTGAGCAATAGCTATAAATCACGATGTGGAAGGGAGAGAGAAAACTTGTAAAATTATAATCATAAGGGAAATGATACTGAGAAAACTGACAGAGCTGCAATCTGACAAGTCCAAGCCCAGCTTAAAAGAGATTGCTAATGACGTAGTGGATGAGTTGGTATTATTTTTGCAAAGTTTTATAGATTCTGGAAAGGTTCCACTGAACTAGAAAATAATAAGAAAGGCAGAAAGCAGGAAATTATAGGCCAGTTAGTCCATGTCTATCAGAGGAAGCTATTAGAATCAATAATTAAAGAGACTGTAGCTGCACATGAAGGAAAATGAGGTAATTGGCAAGAGGAGAATGATATGGCCAGAGGGAAATCACATATAACTAAAATAAAGGTGAGTCTGTAGACACAATAGACCTGGATATCTAGAAAACATTTGATAAGGTGCTACATCAAAAGTCATTATGGAAAATACAATCTCATGATGTAGGGATAACATAATAGCATGGATAGAAGATTGGCTGGCTTGCAGAAAACAGAATATTCATAAGGGTCTAGGCCCGAAACGTCAGCCTTTGTGCTCCTAAGATGCTGCTTGGCCTGCTGTGTTCATCCAGCTCCACACTTTGTTATCTACACATAACTGGGTTTTTATTTGGAAGAATGTGATATGTGGAGTTCCACAGGGGTCTGTGCCAGAGCTTCAATTTTTTACCATTTATATAAATGGCTTAGAAGAGGCAAGTGAAGGCATCATATTTAAATGTTCAGAAGACTCCAAGATAGTAAGGAAGTGTGATGTGAAGAATACATTAAGATGTTACAGATGGACTGAGTATGTTGAGTGAGAGGGCAAATATCTGGCAGATGAAGTACAATATGAGAAAATGGCAGGAATAATGGGGAAAAAAGTAAGAGTGTTTCCTAAATGGAGACAACTGCAGAATCCTGAGATACAGAAGTATTAACTTGTTTTGGTGCAAGAATCACAAAAAAGTTAATATGCTGGTATGCACATAATCATCGACCCATATTCTTAGTAACAAGGAGTTGAACATAAAAGGATGTTATGCTTCAGTTGCAGGTCATTGGTAAGACCACATCATGAATATTAGGTGCAGTTGTAGTTTCACTTTAAAAAGGATTTAAATAGCGAGTTTTGAGAAGATTTGTAGCTCAGATTGAGGTTCTGGATGTGAGTTTGCTCGCTGAGCTGGAAGGTTAGTTTTCAGACGTTTCGTCACCATTCTAGGTAACATCATCAGTGAGCCTCCGACGAAGCGCTGGTGTTATGTCCCGCTTTCTATTTATCTGGTTAGGTTTCCTTGGGTTGGTGATGTCATTTCCTGTTCTTTTTCTCAGGGGATGGTAGATTGGCTCCAAGTCAATGTGTTGTCAATGACACATTGACTTGGAGCCAATCTACCATCCCCTGAGAAAAAGAACAGGAAATGACATCACCAACCCAAGGAAACCTAACCAGATAAATAGAAAGCGGGACATAACACCAGCGCTTCGTCGGAGGCTCAATGATGATGTTACCTAGAATGGTGACGAAACGTCTGGAAACTAACCTTCCAGCTCAGCGAGCAAACTCACATCCAGAAGGATTTAAATTGCACTAAATTAGTTCAGAGTTGGTTTATTGGATTTGTATCTGGAATGAGCCTATTTTTCTATTAGGTTTAGAAGAGTGAGTTATGATTTGATTTAAGTTTGCCAAATCCTGAATGGTGTTGACAAGATAGATGTGGGAAGGATGTTTGCTCTTGTGTTTTAAAATTAGGAATTTCCCTTTCAGGACAGAGTGTTAAATATTTTCTAACACTTCTTTTCACTAAGAAGATTTTGAGACTTTGGAACTCTTTGTTTCAGAAAGTGATGGAAGTGAGATCACTTTTTTTTTAAGGCAGAAGTTCACAGTGTTTTGGTAGATTGGATAATAAACAGCGATTTGAGGTAAATGGCAATGTGGAATTAAAACACAAGCAGGTCAGCCATGATCATTTTAAATGGTGCAGGGGGTTTTCAGGCACTGAATAATATATCTGTATTTCTATTCTGTATATTTGTATGTTCACAAAATCCAAAATATCAGAGGACTGATAACTGCTATTCCGTGGCAGCTGTAGTTCAGATAAACAGGAATAAGAGCTAAGGAGGAAAAATGATCCATTCGGGTTTTCATGACTGATTGCAATCCAATGTCATTTTCCCATTCACTTGTGTGGATATCAGTGATTATGGGATTACATTTGGCTATGATGCCACTATGGTAGAACATGCAGGTTACAGCTATCAAAAGCAGATCACTTCCAGGATAGGTTGCTAATGGTTCACTATATTATTGAAAAGATGATGCCTCAAACATGATAACATTTCCTCAGTACTGCACTAAAGTGCCAAACTAGCCTAGTGCTCAAGTTTCTGAACTTTGTGTTTGGAGGCAAGACTGTGATGATTAAACCGGAGTTGACTGTTGAAGGAGTCACTGATCACAAACAAACAGATTAGGCATTGGAATAACGAACATTGCAATCTAGGAGAAACATTTTTTTCAAATTGCCATTTTTTGTTTACTAGATAGAAAAATATTGCCTTCGTGCTGCACAGCAACATGATAGTGACTCAACAGGGCACACTGATGGCTAAGTTCACAAATTTGTGTAATATATTTTAAGTCTCATTTGCACACCATGGCACAGGGCAGCAGATCTCAATTGGACTTTGGTTAAATCAGGGAGCAAGCTCCTGTCAGAGATACAGTCATACAGTGTAGCCAGACAAAGCCATTCCAGCTTCTCAGAAGTAACTATACCTGGATGATGGTCATTCTTTATGGACAGATGAGCATCAGTGATGGTGTTATAATATTTGTCCAATCCTTGTCAGTATAGTTGACACAGGTTACCTTTCAATGGCCAGCTGGTGTATGAATTTAGACAGCAAGCCTTATAGATCAATGCCCAGAATCCTGGCTACAATCATTATATCTTCATTCTGAGGGGTCCCTTGTGTCCGCTGTATTTGAGCCCCCAAGTAAATCAAAACATGGTTAATCTCAATTTAGGCATGATGATCCTCAGGTTAAACCGCCAGTAATTGTCTCTTTATAATGTGAGAGCGGCCCTATCGTCCTCTGGGACAGTGGTGACTTGACTTTTTACTGGGTGACAGACTATAAAACATGAATGTGATGAATTAGGGATTTTGGTAAGTTGGGGAGGGAAGTGCACCTTTATTTTTCCAAACTTGTCAGCCTCCAGAAGGGTAGGAGTTGAAAAGCTGCACGGGAAGGCACGAACAAGTAGCAATCCTCGCCAATCCTCAAAACGCATTCAGACAAAAATAAACATTACAGGAAAACAAGTAAGCAATTGCTTGGTAAGTATTTGGCTCACTTCCCTGATCTTTTAAAGCCCATCAAAAACAATTACCAAAAGTTACACCAGCATTTGGAAAATTTCTGAATGTAATCTTATGGAGGTGGCAGAGTTTATTAATTATAAAGTAATTAATAGAAATAAATTAATTGAGACACAATAAGGATGAACAGGTAGGTGATGTGCTGCAAATATAGCATATGTGAGATTCTAGATGCAAGGCATTAGTAACCCAATGAATTTGGCTCACAGTTTATGAGTTCGAGGTGGAGCTGCAGTCACTGATGCATCAGGAAGGGGGAAACTTAAATGGAAAACTTTATTCCAGGAGGTGTCCACAACCCTGAGGACAGTGTCTTCCAATTTGGTCAGTAGTTAGGGACAGGAGGGTGTTTCATCAGGATATGGAGCCTCTGCTCGGGGCTGGAGGGGAGATGTAGTGGGAGCAGAAGGATTCAGTTGCTGTAGTCCATGTAGTTACTAACGACACAGCCCAGACAAGAAAAGTGCTTATGTACAGGCAGTTTGAGAAGATACGCACTAAATTAAAAAGCAGAACGTCAAAGATAATAATCCAGAAATGAACTATGAGTAAGTTGGCATAAAACAAATAAAATTAGAGAAATGAATATATGGCTGAAACAAAGATGACAGAGAAATTGGTTCTATTAAAGTGCAGCTAACTTCAGTGAACTTGCAAATTGGGTTAGAGATAGGTCAACAGAGGTGCAGTGGCAGATATTTGAGCGGATGATTCAGAATACACAGAATAGTACATTCCAACAAGCATGAAAATAATCAACTTGAAGAGAAAGCATATAATTGTGTAAAGATGGTGGGAAGTCAGAAGACTAGACAGAATATAAAAGCGTGAAACGATGAGGACGGAAGAAAATAGATAGCAAGAGAAAGCAAGCTAGAAATATAAAAGAGATAGAACATAGAACATTACAGCACAGTACAGGCCCTTCAGCCCTTGATATTGTGCCGACCTGTGAAACTGATCTGAAGTCCATCTAACTTACACTATTCCATTATCATCCATATGTTTATCCAATTACCATTTAAAAGCCCTTAAAGTTGGCGAGTCTACTACTGTTGCAGGCAGGGCATTCCTCATCCTTACCACTCTCTGAGTAAAGAACCTACCACTGACAGCTGCCCTATATGTATCACCTCCTCAATTTAAAGCTATGTCCCCTCGTGCTAGCCATCTCCATCTGAGGAAAAAGGCTCTCACTGTCCACCCTCCCTAATCCTCTGATCATCTTGTATGTCTCTATTAGGTCACCTCTTAACCTTCTTCTCTCTAATGAAAACAGCCTCAAGTCTCTCAGCCTTTTCTCATAAGACCTTCCCTCCAGATCAGGCAACATCCTGGTAAATCTCCTCTGCATCCTTTCCAATGCTTCTACATCCTTACTGTAATGCGGCGACCAGAACTGGACACAATACTCCAAGTGCGGCCGCACCAGACTTTTGTGCAGATGCAACATGACCTCATGGCTCTGAAATTCGATCCCTCTAACAATAAAACCTAACATACCGTACGCCTTCCTAACAACCCTGTCAACCTGAGTGACAACTTTCAGGGATCTATGCACATGGACACCGAGATCTCCCTGCTCATCCACACTACTAAGAATCTTACCATTAGCCCAAAACTCTGTATTCCTGTTACTCCTTCCGAAGTAAATCACCTCACACTTTTCCACAATAAACTCCACTTGCCACCTCTCAGCCCAGCTCTGCAGCTTATCTATGTCCCTTTGTAACCTGCAACATCCTTCTGCACTATCCATAACTCCACTGACTTTAGTGTCATCCGCAAATTTACTAACCCATCCTTCTATGCCCACATCCAGGTCATTTATTAAAATGACAAACAGCAGTGGCCCCAAAACAGATCCTTGCGGTACACCACTAGTAACTGAACTCCAGGATGAACATTCCCCATCAACCACCACCCTCCGTCTTCTTACAGCTAGCCAATTTCTGATCCAAACCGCTAAATCACCCTCAATCCCAAGCCTCCGTATTTTCTGCAATAGCCTACTGTGGGGAACCTTATCAAACGCTTTATTGAAATCCAAATACACCACATCAACCACTTACCCTGATCCACCTGTTTGATCACCTTCTCAAAGAATTCAATAAGGTTTGTGAGGCACGACCTACCTTTCACAAAACCGTGTTGACTATCCCTAATCAAATTATTCCTTTCTAGATTATTATAAATCCTATCTCTTATAATCCTTTCCAACACTTTACCCACAACTGAAGTAAGGCTCACTGGTCTTTAATTACCAGGGTTGTCTCTACTCCCCTTCTTGAACAAGGGGACAACATTTGCTATTCTCCAGTCTTCTGGCACTATTCCTGTAGACAATGATGACATAAAGATTAAAGCCAAAGGCTCTGCAATCTCATCCCTAGCTTCCCAGAGAATCCTAGGATAAATTTCATCTGGCCAAAGGGACTTATCTATTTTCACACTTTCCAGAATTGCTAACATCTCCTCCTTGTGAACCTCAATCCTGTCTAGTCTAATAGATGCTTCTCAGTAATCTCCTCAACAACATTGTCTTTTTCATGTGTGAATACTGACGAAAAATATTCATATAGCGCCTCTGCTTCTCTTCGGACTCCACGCTCAACTTCCCAATTCTGTCCTTGACTGGTCCTAATCTTACTCAAGTCATTCTTTTATTCCTGACATACCTATAGAAAGCTTTGGGGTTCTACTTGATCCTACCTGCCAAAGAATTCTCATGTCCTCTCCTGGCTCTTCTTAGCTCTCTCTTTAGGTCCTTCCTGACTAACTTGTAACTCTCAAGTGCCCTAACTGAGCCTTCAGGCCTCATCTTTACATAAGCTTCCTTCTTCCTCTTGACAAGAGATTCAACTTCTTCAGTAAACCATGGTTCCCTCGCTCGACCACTTCCTCCCTGCCTGACAGTTACATACTTACCAAGGACACAGCGTTCCTTGAACAAGTTCCACGTTTCAATTGTGCCCAGCCCCTGCAGTTTCCTTCCCCATCCTATGCATCCTAAATCTTGTCTAATCGCCTCATAATTGCCTTTACCCCAGCTATAACTCCTGCCCTGCGGTATATACCTATCTCTTTCCATCGGTAAAGTAAACGTAACCGATCTGTGGTCACTATCACTGAAGTGCTCACCTCCCTCCAATTCTAAGACCTGGCTTGGTTCATTACCCAGTACCAAATCCAATGTTGCCTCACCTCTGTTGGCCTATCTACGTACTGTGTCAGGAAACCCTTCTGCACACATTGGACAAAGACTGACCCATCTGAAGTACTCAAGCTATAGCGTCAAGTGTCAATATTTGGAAAGTTAAAGTCCCCCATAACAACTAATCTGTTACTTTCACTCCTATCCAGAATCATCTTTGCAATCCTTTCCTCTAAATCTCTGGAACTTTTTGGAGGCCTATAGAAAACTCCCAACAGGGTGACCTCTCCTTTCCTGGTTCTAACCTCAGCCCATGCTACCTCAGGAGACGAGTCATCAAATGCCCTTTCTGTCACCGTAAGACTGCCTTAACCAACAATGCCACACCTCCACCTCTTTTACCACCTTCCCTGATCTTACTGAAACATCTAAACCCCGGAACAAACAACAACCATTCCTGTCCCTGCTCTATCCATATCTCTGAAATAGCCACAACATCAAAGTTCCAGGTACCAAACCATGTTGCAAGTTCACCCACCTTATTCCGGATGCTCCTGGCGTTGAAGTAGACACACTTCAAACCACCTTCCTGCCTGCCGGTACACTCCTGCGACCTTGAAACCTTATTCATGACCTCACTACTCTCAACCTCCTGTTCAATGGAGCTACAATTCAGATTCCCAGCCCACTGCTGAATTAGTTGAAACCCTCCTGAAGAGCATTAGCAAATTTCCCCCAGGATATTGGTACCCCTTTGGTTCAGGTGTAGGCCATCCTGTTTGTAGAGGTCCCACCTACCCCAGAATGAGCCCCAATTATCCAGGTATCTGAATCCCTCCCTCCTCCTCCATGCCTGTAGCCACGTGTTCAACTGCTCTCACTCCCCATTCCTCGCCTCGCTAGCATGTGGCACAGGTAACAAACCAGAGATAACAACTCTGCCTGTTCTAGTTCTAAGCTTCCACCCTAGCTCCTTGAATTTCTGCCTTACAGTAAGAGTTTCTATCAATATATAAAAAGGAAAAGAGTTATCAAAGTGTGCACTGGTCCTATAGAAAGTGAGTTTAGGAAATTAGTAACAGAAAATGAGACAATGACAGATGATTTCAATAGATATTTTGCGCTGGTCTTCACTGTAGAGGATACAAGTAATATCCTAGAATTAGCTGTAAATCAGGAAATGGGAGCGAGGAGTTTAAGAAAATGATGATTATCAGGGATGTGGTACTGAGCAAATGTTGGAGCCGTGTGCTGACAAGTTTGTAGGTTCTGACGGATTGCATTCATGGGTTTTTAAAGATATAGCTAGTGAGATAGTTGATGCATTGGTTTTAATTTTCCAAAACTCTATAGATGTGGGGAGGGTTTCATTAGAATGAAAATAGTGAATATAAGACGTTCATTTAAAAAATAGAGAGAAACAGGAAATCGCAGGGCTTAACGTCTGTCATCGGGAAAATATTCAAAGTTTGTTATTATGATTATTGTTAATAAAATTCTGGCAAACAGAGTATAATGTGGGAAAATTGTGAAACTGTCCACTCTGGCAAGAAGAACAAAAAGAGAATATTAGCAACACAGGACTAGGAATGGGCCATTCGGTCCCTGAGGCTGTCCCACCATTCAATGAGATCATGGCTGCTCTGTGGCCTAACTTCATATACCTGCCTTTGGCCCATATCCCTTAATACTTCTGTTTAACAAAAATGTATTATTTCACATTTAAAATTAACACTTGTGAAAGAGAGCTCAAAACGTCCACCACTCTTTTAGTGTAGAAGATTATAAAAATGGCGGGAGACCACAGAGCTCTGAGGTAAATCTAGTGCATAAAGCTCATAACGTTAATATACAACTGCAGAAGCAACTAAGAGAGCTAACGGAATATTATTATTAAATGTGAGGGAAAGTGAATGCAGAGTTGGGAAGCTAGGCTTCAATTACATAGGGTATCAGTAGGATCATCTCTAGAGAACTGTGTACAGTATTGGCTTCCTTATTTGAAGAAACAAGTACATGCATTGGAAGCACTCCAGAGAAAGTTTCCTAGACTAATACTTGGATAAGGCTGAAGATAAGGCTGAAACACTTGCAGTAATCTTCAGCCAGAAGTGCCATATGAATGGATCATCTCAGTCTTCTTCAGTGGTCTCCAGATGCCAGTCTTCAGCCAATTTGATTCACTCCACGATATCAAAAAATGGTTGGAGGCACTAGACACTGCAAAGGCTACAGGCCCTGACAACACTCCAGCAATAGCGCTGAAGGCTTGTGCTCCAGACCGTGCTGCTCCCCTAACCAAGCTTCTCCAGTACAGGTACAACACTGAGTTCTATCCGACAACATGGAAAATTGCCCAGGTATGTCCTGTACATAAACAGCAGGACAAATCCAAACCGGCCAACTACTGTCCTGTTAGTCTACTTGCAATCGTCAGTAAAGTGATAGAAGGTGTCATCAACAGTGCTGTCAAGCAGCACCTGCTCAGCAATAACCTGCTCACTGACACGGCGTGGGTCCCGCCAGGGCCATTCAGCCTCCTGAATCTAACCTCAGGCGGGTACCATAGATCAGAAGCTCAATATAAATTCAGTGGCTATAAGAGGTAGTCAGAGGCTAGGAATACTGCGGCAAATAACTCTCCTCTTGATTCCTAAAAGCCTGTCCACCAAGAGTGTGGTGAAATACGGCCCCCTTGCCTGATGACTGCAGCTCCAACCACACTCAAGAAGTTTGACACCACCCAGGACAAAACAGCTGACTGATTAGCACCACATCCACAAACATCCACTTCCTCCACCACTGATGCTCAGTAGCAGCAGTGTGCACTATCTACAAGGTTCACTGCAGAAATTCAACAAAGATCCTGAGACAGCAGCTTCCAACCCCATGGCAACTTCCATTAAGAAGAACAAAGACAGCAGAGACATGGTAACACTGCCACCTGCGAGTTCTCCTCCAAGCCACTCGCCATCCCGATTTGGAAATATATCAACATAATTTCACTGTTGCTGAGTCAAAATCTTGGAATTCTCTCCTGAATGGCATTATGGGTCCCTCAACACATGGAAATACAGCAGTTCAAGGAGGCAGCTAACCACCACCTTCCTCCAGGCAACTACAGACAGGCAATAAATGCTGGTCAGCCAGGAACACACATGTCCCAAAGGTGAATTTAAAAACATGGGGTGAGTTTCCTTTTGAGGAAAGGTTGGACCAGCGAGACTTGCACCCACTAATTGGACAGATAACTTAATTGAAAGATATTTGATTCTGAGGGATATTGATAGGGTGGTTATGGAAATGATACTTCTTCTTGAGGGAGAATCTAGAGTTACCTGTCACCTATTTAAATACATGGGCTTATTTTTCCCTCACAGGGTTATGAGTCTTTGGAATTCCTTTCCTCAGATTCGTGATAAGCAAGAAGTTGAAAGTTTATCAGGATAGGGCAAGGTTGTGGAGAAATCAGATCAGCCATGGTTTTAGTCAAAGATGAAGTAGATTTAAGGGGCTCGATCAGCTCTGTGCCTACTTTGAGTGTCCATATTTAAGTTAGTGCTGAACATCTCAAGCTGCATGATTAAAAGCAGGTTTTCCAATTGGCTTCCCAATGCACTTATTTGTTCCTAAGTGTTCAGCAACGTTCCTTCCAAACTGCGCAGTCATTAGGCAATTTTAAGAGGCCCACGCATCTAAATAAAACTCTGTAATAAATATTTCGGGGACCCATTGCTATCCTGGTTTTTGCTTTCAGAGCCCTTTGCAGTGCAACTTGTGTACTACCTCAATGGCTAGCAAGCAGACACCTGCCCAATTTTGGGTCGGTGCCCTGGGTATGGGGTAGATCTCCCCAATGTCTCACCATGTGCACATCCTGCCTGTAATCCATCCTTCATGATACATGCATTGTCAGTAACTGTGCTTCTGGCTGTAAGTGTCAGAAGTGTCATCATGGTGTTGTGTCTCTAGCATCGACCCTTCATGGTGTTCCTCCACTACTGGGTCAAGGTGCACCATTTGGATATCTCAAAGGAAAAAGACAGGAGGGTAGAAGTGTAGGGAGAAGAATAAAGCAAGACTTTCATACGTAAACAGGGTGAAGTAGGAAGTGAAAAGGGTGGGAGTTGTTTTTGATGGTTTCAGGCCACCAGTGACCAGTTTCAATGGTGCGTGTCCTAAAAATGACTATAACTGTCTCCTATTTGGGAACACCTGTGCCCTTCTCATTAACTCCTGCTGCCTCCAATTGTTTAGAATCTTGTCCCAGAAGGAACAAGGAAATAGGTCAATGAATGTGATACAATCCATTTAAGTGATGTGGCTGTCATGGAAGAAAAACTAGCTTTGTTTGAAAGCTGTAAGCTGTTTTGGGGCTGGAATCAGTGCTAGTTGGGTGAGGGTAAGATGAAGCTATGAGTTTTACATGTAAGTTGTGATTGATAAATCCAATTTAGACCTGAGCAAGCATAAAACAATTTTTACAAATTAGAGAAAATACCAATATCTAAGAATACTGTACTACAAAGTCAAACACAAGTACCTGAAAGGACTGGATAACCTTCTATATCGATTCCTGTTGAAAATGGGGGGAAAAAAGCATTGTAAGTAAATAGTTAAACCTAGACAGGAATTTGATGAAACAATCTTTATTTAGACTTACCAAGTTTCATACGGAATAGGCTTCTGATCGTATTTGGAAACCGATGGCTCTGATTGAAGGTGATACTGAAAAGCAACACATTGTGATTATTTTAAGACTCTAACAGGGGAGTTATATCGCAGTAGAACAATGGGGAGAAATTAAATTTTGAATCTACCTTCCAGGACTGGGTAATGTTGGGTTTCAAATATCTGACTGCATAACCAGAGAAGTGTACATCTGAAAGGAACAGCAAAATATAAAGTCAGTGGACACACCCAAAATAAACTACATACTTTACTGTACTGAACTAAGGTATGACATAACTCAGGGAAAGTGGGAGCATAACTATAATGTAACGAGATTAGTAATCCAGAAGGCCAGCCAAACACTTTAGGAACATGGGTCCCAATTCTACCTCAGTAGCAAGTAGAATTTGAATTCACTTAATAAAGCTAAAACTGAAAGCTAGTCAGTAATGCTACCACGAAACTACTATTAATTGCAATTAAAAAGCTATCAGGTTCACTGACGTTCTTAAACCTGCCATCTTTACTAGATCTGAAGGATGTTGTTAAACTTGAGCGGGTGCAGAAAATACTTACAAGGCTGCTGCCAGGACTACATGGTTTGAGTTATAGGGACAGGGTGAATTAGCAGGGGATTTTCTCCCTGGAGCATCAGAGGCTGAGGGGTGACCTTACAAAGGTTCATAAAATCACAAGGGGTATAGGTAAGGTGAAAAGCCAAGGTCTTTTTCCTTGCATGCGGAGTCCAAAACTAGGGGGCATAGGTTCAAGGTGAGAGGGGCAAGATTCAAAAAAGACCTTAAGGAGCAACTTTCTCACACAGAGGATGGTGCATATGTGGAACGAGCTGCCAGAGGAAGTGGTGGAGGCAGGTACACTTACAACATTTAAAATGCATCTAGATAGCTAAATAAATAGGAAGGGTTGAGAGGGACATGGGCCAAATGCTGGCCAATGGGATAGTTAAGTTTAGAAAACTGGGCCAGCTCAAGGGTCTGTTTCTGTGCTGTCTGACTCTATGACTCCACTCTCGGACATTGAAACACCAAATATTACAAATGATTAAGATTCCAGAATGGAAAAGGGTAGATTTTAGGAACCTAAAAGTTGAACTGAAGTACACTGATTAGAAATGCATTTTAGTAGATAAAACAGTGGATGAAGAATGGGAGAATTTTTCAAGAGTGATGAATAGCTTGCAAGCTAGATACACACACATGAGAAATAAATATAGGATATCCAAAGTTGGAGCACCCCAGATGACTAGGATATTGATGAGAAAGTAAGAAAGAAAAAAAGAGGCGTATGATGCACAAAAAATAATAATAGCAATAGAAATCTCGAATGCAGGAGAAAGGATAAAGCTGGAATAAGGAAGTATGAAGAAAGGATGGGAGGCTGCGTTAAAACAAATAGTAAAATGTTCTTCAAACATATTAGTAAAACATTACTGAAAGATAGAATGGGGCCATAGGAACAAGCAGGTAAGCTGGTCACTGAAGCAAAAGGTATGGCAGTGGTACTAAATGAATACTCTGCTTCTGTCTTTACCAAATTAGAAAATGGTAATGATGGCCCAGTTGAAAATGTGGGTGTTAGTCAACTCCACATCAAAGTGACAGACAAAAAGACAGTTGTTAAAAAGACTGGCATCACTCCAGGTAGAGTAGTCGCCAGGCCCGGGTGGGATGCATCCTAGATTGCTGAAAGATATAAGCGAGCAAATTACAGAGCTGTTAACAGAAAATTTCCAGGCCTCTCTGAATGCAGGATTAGACCCAGGGGACTGGAGGAATATAAATGTGATATTGTTGTCGAAAGCAATAAAAGATAACTTCAGAAACTGCTTTCAACGTGACATCAACAGTGGGAAAACTGATGGAAGAGATAACATAGGATAAGATAAATATACACTTAAGAGAAAAATAAGTTAATACTAGACAGTCAATGTGCATTGGTCAAGAGCAGATCATATCTGACAAATTTAATTGAGCTCTTGACGAGGTGAGACAAACAGTGAATGAGGCTAGTGCTGTGGGTGGTGTATATTTGGACTTTCAGAAAGCATTTTGCTACAGTGCCACATGGCAGGTTGGTTAGCAAATTAGAAATGTTTGGGATTATTTGGCAGCATTGATTAGAAATTGGCTACAAGATAGAAAACAGCAGGTAGGCATTGATGGACATTTCTCAGACTGGAGACAAGTTAAAAGTGGGGTTCCTCAGGGAACGGTGTTGGGATGTTTACTTTTCTGAGTGAGAGTAAAATAATAAAATTCCTTTAACAGTCAACCAGTTAAAAAGAATTAAAATGTGATGATGGCTTTAAACTGGTTACAATTTTGAATCACAATATGTAGCTCAATTAAACTGGCACAATGAAAGTACCAAGAAAGGGTTTTGAGCTTCTTAATGCTCGTTTTATGATGATGACAGTAAAATGTAAACACAGTACCAGTTTTCAAAATTTGCAAAACAATGAGTGTCATTGCAGCCATCATATTCTCTAAATCTCTCACCTTTGAAGTCCCTTTTGGGAAGCACAAATTCCCCACACTCTGAGACAAACCGAGACCAATCCTTTGAGGCCTTAGTGATCAAAGGCTTATAGTGGCTCCAGGGTTTCTCAATATGAACGCTGGGGACTGTATATCGTTTTCCATCAGGAGAAAATTTGTCACTTATAGTCAGTGATCCTCCAGCATAGTTAAATAACTGAAAAAGACCAAGAATCACAATTATAAATAAAGTCATAGAATCACACAGTTTCACAATACAGAAAGAGGGCCTTCAGCCCATTCTGTCAGTGCTGGTCATCACGCACCTATCTACTCTCATCATATTTCCCAGCACTCGGACCACAATCTTGAATGCTCAGGCGCTTCAAGCGATCCCCTACACAGTTCTTAAATGCGATGATGGTTCCTGCCTCTACCACCCTTTGAAGCAGTGATTTCTAGATAGGCACCATCCTTTTGCTCAATGACAGCACGACTAAGGGGAAAGGTTGCTTCCTATCTACTCTATCTATGTCCCCTGTAATTTTGTACTCCTCAGTGACACCCTCCTCAGCTTTCTCTGCTCCAAGAAAATCAGGTCCAGCCTACCTAGTCTCTCATCATTGCTGAAATACTCCAAACCAGGCAACATCTTTGTGCTCCTGAGATGCTGCTTGGCCTGCTGTGTTCGTCCAGCCTCACATTTTAACATCTTTGTGAACCTCTTTTCCACCCTCCCTGGTGCAAACACATCCTTCTTAGATTAGGGGAACCAGAACTGCACACAGAACAGTGGCCTAACTAACATTTTATACTGCCCTATCATAACAACTGCTCTTATATTCAATTAAATAATAAAGGCAAGTATCTAATGTGCCATCTTAGTCACATATCCACATGTTCTGTTGACTTCAAGGATCTGTGGGCATGCCCACTAGAACACCTCTGATTCTTTGTATTTCCTAGGATGCTACCATTTATCATGTATTCCCTTCCTCCCAAAATGCATCATATTACAATTCTCAAGTTTAATTCCACTTGTCACTATTCAGCCCATCTGGCCAGTCTCTCAAATCGTCCTGATGTCTAAGGCTTTCATCCTATCTCGAACACAATCAATTTTCATGTCATCAATGAACTCACTGATCAAACCTCCAGATTCATGTCTAGATCATTAAAAGATAGCAAAGGAGACAGCTGAATCCTGCAGTATGCCAATGGTCATGGTCTTCCAGTCAAAACCAACCTTCAACCATCAGCCTTTGCCTCCTGAGACAATTTTGGATTCAATTTGCCAATTGCCCTGGATCCTGTAGACTTTAACCTTTTTGACCAATTTCCCATGCTAGACCTTGTCAAAACTTCATGTATACTATCATCCACTGCATTACCCTTACTCACACATCTAGTCACCTCCTCGAAAAACTCAATCAAACCTGTCAGACAGGATCTCACCCTGACAAAGCCAAGTTGAACATGACTGACTCATTCTTGCATCTCCTAGTGAAATTAATTTTGTTCCTCAGTTTCTTTGCAAATAGATTTTCTCTCACTGTTCTACAGCTTTCTAGCTCAGCCCTACCACTGTTCTTGAATAATAGTACCACAATCATTGTTCCCCAGTCCTTTACCGCGTTGCTGCGCCCAGAGAGGATTGGAAAATTGATGTCAGGGCCTCAGAAATCTACTCCCTTGTCTCCAACAACAGCCAAGGGTACATTTGATCAGGACCTGGGGACTTATCCAATTTTAGTAACTCCTCTCTCCAACTGTAATTCATAGAATCACAGAATTCCTACAGTGTGGAAGCAGGGCATCAGCTCTTCGAGTCCACACTGACCCCTCCGAACATCATCCCACCCAGACCCACCCTCCTACCCTATCCCTGTAATCCTGCATTTCCCACAATTTACACAACCTCCACATCCCTGGACACTATGAGCAATTTAGCATGGCCAATCCACTTAACCTGCACACCTTTGTTCAAGTATATTACAGTCCTCTTCCCTGAATTCTATACTAATATCATTCTTCTCTTTTCTGAATACAGTTTAAAGTACTCATTTAAAATCTCACCTATATCTTCTGGCTCCACCCACAGTTTGCCATGTAGGACTCTAATCTTTTCCTGGTTATTCTCTTGCCATTATATACTTATAAAATGCCTTTGGATTTTCTTTCAATTAACCATCCACTCTTTTTTCATGTTCCCCCTTCCCTGCTTTCCTAATTTCATTTTTAAATAACCTCCACACTTTCTAGACACCTCTAGGGCTTCTGGTATTCTGAGCCCTCGGTATTTACCACATGCTCTCTTTTCTCCCGCCATATCAATCCTGTACATTGGTCAATATTTAGGGTTTTTTGGAATTTTCTGGTCTCACTCTTCACCTTTTTAGGAACATGTTGGTCTAACACTTTCATTATGTCCTTTCTGAAAGACTCCCATTGTTCCAATGTAAATCTTCCTTGACATAGCTGCTCCAACTCCATCTTGGTCAGATCTGTTTTATCATATTAAAATGACCTTCCTCAAAACCTTTATTTCTGATTTATCTTTCTCCTTCTTCATTACTAACTTAAACATTACTGAGTTGTGGTCACTATTCCTGAAATGCTCTCCTATCAACATTTCTGCTACTTGTCTGGCTTCATTTTTCAAAAATATATCCAGCACTGCTCTGACTGTTGTAGGAGTTCCTATATACTGGCTGAATAAGTTCTCCTGGATAAATTTTAAGGGCCCTACCTATTCTAAGCCTTTTACATGTCAATTCCAGCTAATAGTGGGGATGCTGAAATCTTGTACCTATTACTAACTGATTATTTTTACAGTTGTCTGAAATGTGCCAACATATCTGCCCTTCTATTTCTGCCTAACTGTTTAGGGGGTCTATAGTACACTCCCAACAATGTGATTGCCCTCCCTGACTTTTTGTTTCTAAATTTAACACGTGGCCTCTATTGAGGGGCCTTCCAGATATCATTTCTCCATATTACAGTAATAACTCCTTGTTAAATCAACGTTGCTACAATACGTCCTCAATTCTAGTGAATTTTCCATGATAAAAGAACAGATTTCTGATGGGCAATTCTCTGGGAAGATAAATGATTGAGGTGGGAGATCCTCTTGGAAGATGAGAGAATTGTGTTGAATGAATCCATAGGAATACTATAGGATTGCAATGTGGATTATGTGTTGGGTAATCACCTTTCTTTTAACTAAAGAAATGAG
Organism: Stegostoma tigrinum; assembly: GCF_030684315.1. NCBI lineage: Eukaryota > Metazoa > Chordata > Chondrichthyes > Orectolobiformes > Stegostomatidae > Stegostoma > Stegostoma tigrinum. Next base: position 10,908,919 of record NC_081369.1, on the reverse strand, counting down.
ACTTGTTATTGTTCAATAATTTGCCTATTAAATTGTTTAATTATTGCATCCATGTAGTTTTGACTAATGTAAGATGTAAATAGTTATTTGTTTGTACCAAATCCTTACAGCTGTTTTCTTCACTTTGTCATGACATGTGCTGTGGGGTTCTCCAATCTCAGTGTCCTTGATTGACCTTGATCCTGCCCACGAATCTGTACAGTTTAGGCTTGGTCTGTGACTAATTTGTGGTTTATTCTTTGTGACTAAGTACAACTATATTATTACTGGTCAACTTGGACTCAAACACTCACCAATGCTGCATGGGTTTGTTTTGGATGATCAAATAGGGTAAAGGAAGAACTTGCAAAGTCATCTAAAAAACAAAAGTGCATACAAATCAATTCAGTGCAGCTAGAAGACCTAGTCCCAGCCCATCTTCAATGACTAGGATGTATAGCAATGAGAACAATGGGGGAGGGGGGGCACTCAGTTCTGTTAAACCCGTGCCATTCCAGCAGTATGTGCATTGTAGGAAACAGTGAATAAGCTGCATTTAGAGCCCACTTCGTGCCGATTTAAACCATTGTGAGATTGTGTCACATCTAATGGCTTTAGTATATTTATCAGTCAACGATTATACACCCCATTCTGCATCAATACACACTTAAATGCACCGGTCAATGTTTTCTCCTCCCCTACTCTGAGGTCCTTGCCTCTCCTGTTAGATGCTTCTCATCCTTACATCCAGATGCCTCTTTCCCTGGGATCCTTCCCATCAAACAATCATCCATTTTCACCTCTGAGGTTTCTTGTGCTCTAACAGGCCCTTTTCTGCCCCTCTTCTGTAATCACTACCTTTCCCTTCTAAGGATCTTTCTTCCAGATCCCTAGGCGCTTGTCCCACCTCCTACTGAGCTTCATATTTACCTGTTCCTGCTTTCCTCCGTTCACTATCCCACTTTTCTTACCATTCTCCAGCCCACTTCCCCCCCTCCTCCCTTTTGTTTGCTCCTGGTCTCGTACACTTTCTTTCTCGTCCTCTGCCCCCACCGCGGCTCTCGATCCTTGTTACCAGCCGTGCATGTGGTGGTGCTCCTGCAGTGCTCGTTGGGCAGTTTGCTGACTTCGTCGTCCATGTTCATGCGGCGTAAGGTGGGCAGGTCAGGCCGGTAGAGGCCCGTTTTCCGGGCGGCCAGGCTAACCCGCCACGGAGGCTTCGGCGCTCCCAGCCCTTCGTACTCGTGACCATGTTTCTTCTGCATCTGGCTGCGCGGCCGCGTCCGGGCTCTGAGCCCAGCGCCCACTCACCTCAGCATCCACAGTGACCTGTATCCAAGGAGCTACATAGTCACTTAGCAACCGAGTATCTCTCACTGTTACCTATTTATGACCCTGTTTTCTTAGCGTGTAACAGACAGCCAGAATCTGAATGTCTCACCGCTACGTTTTTCAATTCGGAACGATTTTGCCTAATTTGTTATCCCATTTAATTTTACATCTCACCAGGCAATGACCAGTTCAAGGGCAAATAAAAACTGCGCAGATGACTTTTAATGTTGGGATGTGAGGTCATGTCCTTTGGCCCGAAGGATCAAAGAGGATGGCATAATTAAATCAGAGAGGTGCCAAGAAAAAGTGCAAAATAACAGAGGAATCTGCATGTTGGTGGAGAAACACAAAAAAGTTAGCATGCAGGTCCAGCAAGTAATTTTAAAAAAGCAAATGGAAATTCATCTTTTATTTTTCCTACCCAGAAGGATTATAACACAGCTTAGTGACCTTCCCACTGCCAAAATCACAGTGACTTTTTGTTTGCGTGTTTATTTTAATACTACTGTCCACCACCAGAAAACACTTGTATGGCCCATTCAGTATTTGAACAGAAAGCCCATTATGGCCAATGCAAACCATCAAAAGTGAAGGAGATTGGGGGAGAGAGAAAAGGAACTAAATCAGAATGGTGTCAGAGTGGGAAATAAAAGCACACTATCCCTCCCTGGCCCAACTCTCTCTAAGCATCTGGAACATTGCTGGACACCCTGGGCTCCCTCTCCAAGGATGCCTGGGCACAAACATAACTGCGAAGAGGGGCAAATAGTTGGCAGATGTGACCCTCCCTCTGCTGCCTGGACCTGTTTAAATTTTGGCTTTTCTTGCTGGGAATTGGCATTTAAAAACAGTAAAATCTTGTTACAATTCTAAGGGCGTTGGTAAGGCAGCACCTGGAAAACTGTACATTTTTGGTGTTCATATTTAAAAAGGGGGAGTCTGCAGCTGAGGTTGCATGAGGACATGATGGCCTAGTCGTATTATCACAAATAATGTTCAGGAGACAAAAACAAAGTTGCTGGAAGAGTTCAGCAGGTCCGGCAGCATCTGTGAAGGAAAAAAGAGTTAACGTTAACCTTAGGGTCACCAGACCCGAAACACTAACTCTGTTTTCTCCTTCAAAGCTGCTGCCAGCCCTGCTGAGCTTTTCCAGCGACTTTGTTTTTGTTCCTGATTTACAGCATCCGCAGTTCTTTTGGTTTTTATTTAATATTCGGGAGACCTGGGTTTGAATCGCTCCACGGCAGATGGTGGAATTTGAATTCAATTTTTTTTTAAAATCTGGAATTAAGAATCTAATGATGACCATGAATCCATTGTTGGAAAAACCCATCTGGTTCACCAATGTCCTTTAGGGAAGGAAACTGCCATCTTTACCTGGTCTGGCCTGAATGTGACTCCAGAATCACAGCATTGTGATTGACTCTTAACTGCCCTTTGGGCAAATAGGGATGGGGAATAAATGCTGCCTATCCGGTGACACCCTCATCCTGTTAATGAATTTTAAAAAGAGAAAGCCCTACCTACTCAACTTTTCCCCTCACCTTAAGTCTGGTGACTCTCTGGTTAAACCACCACGAACTCTGGGACAATGGCAACTTAACCTTTGCCTTTATGTAAAATGGATATACTGGCATTCAGAGATTCACAAGACTGATTCCTGCTTTGAAGGAGTCATATGTAGGCCAGATCAGCTAAGGACAGCGGTTTCCTTCCTGAAAGGACATTAGTGAACCAGATGGGTTTTTCCCAACAATTGGCAACAGATTCACGGTCATCATTAGCTACTCATTCCATATATTTATTGAATTCAGATTCCTCCATCTGCTGTGGCGGGATTCAAACCCAGGTCCCCAGCAAATTATCTAGGTCTCTTGATTAACAGGCCAGCAAAAAAAAGTCCCAGCCAATCCAGCTTATTTTCGTAACTCAAATTTCCTGGGAACATCCTGGTAAATCTTTTCTGAACCTTCTGCAATTTAATAACATCCTTCCTATAGCAGGGTGACCAGAACTGTGCACAGTGTTCCAGAAGAAGGCTCACCAATGTTCTGTAAAGCATCAACATGATGTCCAAACTCCTATACTCAAAGGTCTGAGCAATAAAGGCAAGCGTGCTAAATTTCTAAGGAGATTTTGTGCTTTGTTGTTAAAAATGGTGTAAAATATACCGTTTTTACTGCAGCAGGAGTCGGGGCATTGAGTTATTTAAGCCATGCCCTCAGTTTGAAAGAGAGTGAATTTAAGTCGCTGTATGGTAGTTAAGTAAGTCTTAGTTGCCTGGCAGCCATCGCTATCTTGGATTTGCAACCTCAGAATTTCAGCTCACCACCCTCCCTTTGGGAAGCCATGTCTTAGGAGCTGGAGTAGGATTTTTAAAATTGTTCCTTAGGAAATGGGTCTCACTGGCTAGACCAACATTTATTGCTATTCCCAACTGTCCTTGTTTCCACAAAAATACTTGAGTAGGTTGAAACTGCCTTGTTTGCCCACTCTATTAACCAATGTGTTTTACTGTTGTGTTGCTGTGTCAAACTTTTTTTGTATGTGTTTTCAGTAAGTTTTGCCGTTGTGTCCTCATACTAAAGTGTTAATTCTGTACTTATAATGAGCATGAATCCACAATGACCACTGCTTAACACTATTTCAAACCTTCGCAAATCCGAACCAAACCTATATACTGATTTTTCTTCCTGTCAATGAATTTTCTGTTCTGTTGCTGAATTTCCTCATTCCACATATGCACACTTTGGTGACTCTAATTGTGGCATCTCTCACTGTAAAGCCTCACCCAGTCAAATAGCACAGAATTGCTAGGATTCAGCTCTTGGGGCTCTTATCTCGATGTATTTGTTCTGAATATGGGGGGAGAATTCAGTTGAAGGTCACCTCTGTGGGCACTTTTGAACTCTTTTTATGTCAGCATGTCAGAATGCACATGACAGGAAATGTGGGAATAAGGACTTGCTGGGTTAATGTGCAATGAGGAATCCAAGGCAGATTCTGAGGTCCCTAGTACTACAGATACCAGGTCACCTTAGTATCTGTGAGATGTCTGTTTAAACATTGAATTGGTGATAAAAAAAGAAAAGTACTGTGAGAATAATTTCATTTACAATCTTTACTTAGCAATACGATACTCCATTGGAATTGTTCATTCATACAAAATAGTTGTTTTCTTCTGTGGCTTGCAGCAAATCTGGTCCCAGAGATATTGAAGACAGCGCCAACGTCCACGATACACTTTAATGTCTTCCTGCTTGGGATCTGATAGACAGAAGATAATTAGTTTATTGAAAAATCATCATTACTTCAATTCCAAATTGTAACAATTATGCAAATGAAACAGCGAATTAAAATTGACATCGATATGGCAATCATTAAAATGAAAATAAATTTGAAAATAATAAAAGAATGATACTGCATCTTATAAAATGTATATACTCACTACACACAGCAGAATAGACTTTTCAACTTTACGCATTGAGAATTAGCTGCCTGAATTCCACTTGTACACACCAATGACACCCTATGATTGACAGCGGTTTTTTCAGCTGTCTTGAGTATACAGACTTGCAGTGCCACTTTTTGTGCACTAGGACTCCCTTTTGCAGGGGCAAAATGACATTCAGTCGTCAATTTTTAATTTGTAATCATACCTAAGCTGTATTCTTGTCTTTTGGATGAGACATTAAACATAACTCCTCACTCTGTATATAAGAGACCATGATACTATCAAAGAAGGGTATTGACGTTCTCCCCTGTGTCCTACCCCATATATATTTTTCAACAGACATCAGAAAGACAGCTATTTAATAGAAGTAAGCACTGCAGATGCTGAACATCTGAAACAAGAACAGAAATTGCTGGAGAAATTCAACAGGTCTGCCAGCATTTTTGGTGAGAAGAGTCACAAAGACCTACAGTACAGAGACAGGCCCTCTGGCCCAAACTGGGCCATACCCACCAAAATGTCCATCCATGCTAAGTCCATTTCCCTGCACTTTGCCCATATCCTTCTAAACTTTTCCTTTCCATGTATTTGTCCAAATGCCTTTTAAATGTTATTAATGTTATTAATATCCGCCTGAACCATTTCCGCTTGCAGCTCATTCCATATGCATAGGACTGTCTGTGTAAAAAAGTTGCCCCTGAGGTTCCCATGTATTCTTTCTCCTCTTGAGATGTTATTGGGATAACATCCCATTGATTTCTATACTTCTATAAATTAATGTCCATTATCTGCCTACACATAGGTATGCAGACACTGCCCTAAAGCTTCCTGCCCAGCTAGGAATTCAGTGTAAGACTTTGTAACTCCTTATCTTCTTACAAATCGGTATGCAGACACTGTCTTAAGCTTCCTGACTGAATAAAATTAGAGTTAAACTGTCTCAAATAAGGTTAAGTGAGGAACATTTGTAAAGGTGTGAGACTTCTGAAGTATGTAACTTCTGTCGCTGACAAAGGGGCCAGGCCACTGACTTTGTTCCAGCCAGACACATCAGCAATTTAAAATTACAATCTGTCTCGTTAACAACTTGAAATCGCCTCCTGTCCTTAGCAATCACTTCACGAATGATCGATAGTATATCCTGGTCTTTTATGTTCTTGATGTAATAATTGTTTTGTATCCTGTCTTTGTCTGTTGTAATAATTGTTTCATGGGTCATGTCATTGTGAGATGTGAAATTGTTTTGTTTTATGTACTTAGTAAAGTTTTGAGAAGATTTGTAGCTCAGGTTGAGGTTCTGGATGTGAGTTTGCTCGCTGAGCTGGAAGGTTAGTTTTCAGACGTTTCGTCACCATTCTAGGTAACATCATCAGTGAGCCTCCGACGAAGCGCTGGTGTTATGTCCCGCTTTCTATTTATCTGGTTAGGTTTCCTTGGGTTGGTGATGTCATTTCCTGTTCTTTTTCTCAGGGGATGGTAGATTGACTCCAAGTCAATGTGTTTGTTGATGGAGTTCCGGTTGTAATGCCATGCTTCTAGGAATTCTCGTGCGTGTCTCTGTTTGGCTTGTCCTAGGATGGATGTGTTGTCCCAATCAAAGTGGTGTCCTTCCTTATCACTCACTATCACTCGTATCCTTACATACAGATAAGGAAGGACACCACTTTGATTGGGACAACACATCCATTCTAGGGCAAGCCAAACAGAGACACGCACGAGAATTCCTAGAAGCATGGCATTCCAACCGGAACTCCATCAACAAACACATTGATTTGGAGCCAATCTACCATCCCCTGAGAAAAAGAACAGGAAATGACATCACCAACCCAAGGAAACCTAACCAGATAAATAGAAAGCGGGACATAACACCAGCGCTTCGTCGGAGGCTCACTGATGATGTTACCTAGAATGGTGACGAAACGTCTGAAAACTAACCTTCCAGCTCAGCGAGCAAACTCACATCCAGAACTTAGTAAAGTATAAAAAGCGGGGACTGTCCGCTGCTTAGGAAGAATTAGTTATGAGACTCTGCACTCTGTGCCGGGTTAAGTACAGTGATTCTCCACAGCTTGTACTTGCTTTGTAATAAAAGGATTTGAGTTTTTCTAAACAGGTCAGTGTTTTGTTATTGCAGCAAGTCTGTGAGGGTCTCCGAAAACGAACCTGACACTCTTACCTTAAACTGATGCCCTCTAGTCCTCGATTTCCCAACCCTGGGAAAAACACAGACTGCATTCACCCTGTCCATGCCTCTCCTGACCTTATACAGTTCTATAAGATCCCCCCTCTCCTACACTCTAAAGGAGGAAGTCCTAGCTTGCCCAACCTCTCCCTATAACTCAGTCCTGGCAACATCCTTGTAAATTTCTTCTGCACTCTTTCCAGTTTAATAATATCCTTCCCACAGCAAGGTGGCCAAAATTGAACACAATACTCCAAGTTCGGCCTCACCAATGTCATGTACAACTGTATCATAACTTCCCAAATTCTATATTCAATACCCTGACTGATTAAGGCCAGTGTGCCAAAAGCCTTCTTCACCACCCTGTCTACCTGTGACTCCACTTTCAGAGAACCGTGCACCTGAATTCCAATGTCCCTATATTCCACTACACTCCTTAAGGCCCTACCATTCACCATGAAACTCCTATCTGAATTTGACTTTCCAAAATGCAACACCTCACGCTTGCCTATATTAAACTCCATTTGCCATTCCTCGTCCCACTTCCCCAGCTGATCTGGATCCTGCTGCAATTTCTGATAACCTTCCTCACTGTCCACGATACCACCTATTTTAGTGTCATCCATAAACTTACTAATCATGTCTTGTACATTCTCATCCAAATCATTGATACAGATAACAAACAGCATTGGGCCCAGTACTGATCCCTGAGGCACACCACTAGACACAAGCCTCTAAGTCAGACAAGCAGTGATGAATTGTGCCTCGTTTAAATAGTGACAGAGCTGCATCAGGACACGATTTAAATAAGCCACAACTGCAGCAATCTGGAACTACGCAAAGTGGAACAGGAGCACCTATATGGAGTCTTCGAAAGGAATGGATACCTGAAAAGCACCATTCATCAAAACCTCCGAGATAGACCACAACAGGAAGACGATCAGACTCACTAATCACCCTTCTGTACATCAAGGACATTTCAGAGGCGATCTCAAGACTATTCAAAACCCTGCTATCGGTGTAGCACACAAACCAACAATCACCCTTCGACGGCTACTGATGAACATTAAGGATCCCATACTCAAAACCAGCAAAACTGGTGTAATATACAAAATACCATGTAAGGACTCTGAGAAACATAGGCCAAACCGGAAGAAAACTGACCAAATGATACATGAACACCAACTAGCCACCAAGAGACGCAACCAATTCTCACTTGTCTCACTACACATGGACAACGAGGGACACGAATTCGACTGGGACAGCACATCCATAATTGCACAAGCCAAACAGAGACACAGCAGGGAATTCCTGGAGGCCTCATATTCCAACTGGAACTCCATCAAAAAACATACTGAATTAAACCCATTGTACAAACCACTGAGAAACAGAACGCGATGTAATACCAAGCACCCCAGCAAACTGAGGCATGTGAATAACAAGTGGGACAGAACACCAGCGCTTCACCGGAAGCGCACTGATGACGTTATCTATCAGGGTGACAAAGCATGTGCAACCAAACCTATTGGCTTAGTGAGCATGTCTACAACCTTGTTGCATTTTCTATTTCTCTAATCAACCTAGTGGTAGATATTATGTTGGTTTCTATGAACAATTGAATTCATTTTATGTGTATGGAGTGGTAGTGGAACAAAGTCCATCACAAACAAAGTATAATAATTATCAGAGATAGTAGGAACTGCCAATGCTGGAGATTCTGAGGTAAAAAGGTGTAGAGCTGGATGAACACAGCAGGCCAAGCAGCATCAGGGGAGCAGGAAGGCTGACGTTTCAGGCCGAGACCCTTCTTCAGAAATGGTTAGGGGAAGGGGATTCTGAAATAAAGAGGGAGGCGGGGGCGGAGGCGGATGGAAGTTGGATGAAGGAGCAGATTAGTGGAGAGAAGACAGGCAGGTCAAGGAGGTAGGGACGGAGCCAGTAAAGGTGAGTGTAGGTGGGCAATTAGGGTGGGGGTTGGTCAGTCCAGGGAAGATGGATAGGTCAAGGAGGTGGGCATGAGTCTGGCAGGTGGGGGGGAGAGTGAAGCGCTGGTGTTCTGTCCCACTTGTTATTCACATGCCTCAGTTTGCTGGGGTGCTTGGTATTACATCGCGTTCTGTTTCTCAGTGGTTTGTAAAATGGGTTTAATTCAGTATGTTTTTTGATGGGGGTTGAGGTGGGAGGAGTGGATAGGTGGGAGAAAGGAGAAAAAGGTTCGGGAGACGGGGACGAGCTGGGCTGGTTTTGGGATGTGGTCGCGGGTGGGGAGATTTTGAAGCTTGTGCAGTCCACATTGATACCATTGGGCTGCAGGGTTCCCAACTGAAATGAGGTGCTGTTCCTACAAACTTCAGGTGGCATCGTTGTGGTACTGGAGGAGGCCCGGGATGGACATGGCCCTGGTCAACCCATTGTCTCCACCTGCTCCTGCCCCACCGAATGTATCTCCACTTATCTCAACTCCATTTTCTCCCTCTTGGTCCAGGAACTCCCCAACTACGTCTGTGACACCACCCACGCCCTCCACCTCCTCCAAAACCTCCGATTCCCTGGTCCCCAACACCTCATTTTCACTATGGACGTCCAGTCCTTATACACCTGCATTCCCCATACAGATGACCGAAAGGCCCTCTGCTTCTTCCTGTCCCGCAGACCTGACCAGTCTCCCTCCACTGACACCCTTATCTGCTTAGCCAAACTCGTCCTCACCCTCAACAACTTCTCTTTCAATTCTTCCCACTTCAGACAGACAAAAGGGGTGGCCATGGGTACCCACATGGACCCAAGCTATGCCTGCCTCTTTGTAGGATATGTGGAACAATCCCTCTTCTGGAGCTACGCTGGCCCGAAACCCCACCTCCTCTTCCGTTGCATTGATGACTATATCGGCGCCACCTCATGCTCCCATGAGGAGCTCGAACAGATCATTCATTTCACTAACACCTTCCACCCCAACCTTAAGTTCACCTGGACCATCTTCGATACCTCTCTCTCCTTCCTGGACCCCTCTGTTTCTATCTCTGGCAACCACCTGAAAGCTGATATCCATTTCAAGCCCACTGACTCCTGCAGCTACCTAGAATACACATCCTCCCACCCACCTTCCTGCAAAAATGCCAACCTGTATTCCCAATTCCTTCGCCTCTGCTGCATCTTCTCTCAAGATGAGGCATTCTACTCCTGGACATCCCTGATGTCCTCGTTTTTCAAGGACTGCAACTTCCCCTCCACAGTGGTCGAAAATGCCCTCGACCGCGTCTCTCACATTTCCCGCAACTCATCCCTCACTCTCTATCCCCGCAATAACAACCAAAACAGAATCCCCCTCATCCTCACATATCACCCTATCAACATCCGGATCCAACGCATCATCCTCCGGCACTTCTGCCACCTGCAATCTGACCCCACTTCCAAAGATATTTTTCCCTCCCCACCCTTATCTACCTTCCAGACTCCCTTGTCAGCTCCACACTCCCCACCAGACACATCACCCCTGGCAACCGCAGGAAGTGCTACACCTGCCCCTACACCTCCCCCCTCACCCCCATCCCAGGCCCCAACAAGACCTTCCACATCAAACAGATGTTCACTTGCACATCTGCTAATGTGGTATCCTGTATCCGCTGTTCCCAATATGGTCTCCTCTACATCGGGGAGACCAGGCAGAGGCTTGGAGACCGCTTTGTGGAACACCTACGCTCGGTTTGCAACAAACAACTGCACCTCGCAGTCGCGTACCACTTCAACTCCCCCTCCCACTCCTTGGACAACATATCCATCCTGGGCCTCCTCCAGTGCCACAATGATGCCACCTGAAGGTTGCAAGAACAGCACCTCATATTTCGCTTGGGAACCCTGCAGCCCAATGGTGTTAATGTGGACTTCACAAGCTTCAAAATCTTCCCACCGCGCCCCCCCCCCACCTCCCCCCCCCGACCACATCCCAAAACCAGTCCAACTTGTCCCTGCCTCTCTAACTGTCCATCCTTTCTCCCACCTATCCAATCCTCCCACCTCAACCCCAACCCCCACCTCCTACTAACAGCCTCACCCCTGCCTCCTTGACCTATCTGTCTTCCTTGGACTGATCAACTCCCACCCTAATTCCCCACCTGCTCTCACCTTTACTGGCTCCATCCCCACCTCCTTGATCTGTCCATCTCCGCTTCACCTATCTGCTCCTTTATCCATCTTCCATCCCCTCCCGCTCCTCTCTCTATTTATTTCAGAATCCCCTTCCCCTCCCCCATTTCTGAAGAAGGGTCCAGGCCCAAAACGTCAGCTTTCCTGCTCCTCTGACGCTGCTAGGCCTGCTGTGTTCATCCAGCTCTACGCTTTGTTATCTGTGATAATTATCAAGTTGGTGCAAGCGTGAATTTGGTGCAGTGTGAAAAGAGATGTTGCTTTTTACCTTCGGTACTTGTAATGGTTCACATACCGGCAAATATTCAACTGGAATCTATCTATTACTGAAAATGAAACAATTCAGTAAGCCTAAAAATCATAAACTAAGCTTGTTAAATATATAGGGTAAAAGATTAACTAAGTCGAGCAAGATTATATACAGATAGCAGGCAGTAAATTGCAAGAAGTACAGTCATATTCTACTTGAAATATGAACTCTATAGTCTGACCCTATTTGGGACTCTACCCATGTAAAGAGAAATCCAAACATTCTCCAATGAACAGAGCTATGCCACGAGATTAAATACTTTAAACAAAAACAAACTTTATTGATGATCAAAAGATATTTAAGAGTGCAAATTAAAAAGACTCATGCCAAAAACTCAGTTCTATTTTTGATTTCCTCCTCCCTTAGTTTGGTGAAAGAGAAGCATGGTGGCAACAGCATTGGACCAATAATCCAGAGATCCAGGTGAATGCTCTAGAGTAAAAAAGTTCAAAGCCTGCCATGGGAGGTGGTGGAATTTAAATTCAATTATTCTCGAATTGCTAAATGGACTGATTAATGGTGACCATGAAACTACAATCAACAGTAATTCAGGATAAGGGGAAATTATGGACAGGAAACAAACACGAGCTGTTTTGATGCTCACATCCCATGAAAGGAAAACAAAAAGTTCCCTTACCTTAGAAATTATTAATGGTTCATGCCTTTTCCTGGAATCATATGCCATAGCCCTTTAGAACGTTATTTTTTATTTTCCTCAGTATTCCAACTATTCCTCCAGGTTCTAGCTAAATGATCCTCCAGTTTCTTTACAGATTTCATGACTGTGAACTATTCAACTTCTGGTCCTGGCTTTGGACATGTATGAGCTGTTTTCTCCTGGTCTGCTCCAACAGCTTCTGCACAGCTCTTGCTAATTTATTATTCTAACTGACTGATGTCTGCTGCAAGGCTTTGTGAACACCACTCTAGATTTCCACCACTACAAACTAAGGAAAATCTTCGTAACTAATTGTCCCTTATAAATCTAAAGTTAATGCCTGTTTCTGCTGGCAAAAAAAAGATAAATTGAACTTTAGCAATAAAATAAAGCAGAGAACTGTGAATGCTGGAAATCTGAAATATAAACTGAAATTGTTGGGGAAACTCAGCAGGTCTGGCAGCATCTGTGGAGAGGTGTCCTCAAGAAGAGTAATTGGACTTGAAATGTTAACTCTGTTTCTCTCCACATACACTGCCAGACCTGCTGAGTTTCTCTAGTAATTTCTGTTTATGATTTAAACTGAAGCATCTTCCAACTCAGGCTTCACCCTGAATTACTACATAAACATATGGCAGCGTACATTGCTTTGGGATGGTTCAATCAGAAATGCAAATTCACTATTTTGCCATCAGCAACATGTTTTGGTTATATAACACAGCTAAATTACAAATGGAATTTGATCACCCTTCCTCGACAACTTCCAGCTTCATTACAAGCTTACAGATGGGTCTTTCATTGATCTCTGCCTGAAATACTAAGCCAAAGCCCTCCGTACTTCAAGAAATCTTTCTGTTTAGAAATGTGTCCCAATCTTTCCCCTCAATCTGTATGGTAACTTTAAAATCATGACTGTTACACATTTAGTTCACATGGACGTTGCAACTTCATTCGTTTTGTATGTAATCTATTTGTTTAGTCTATATAAATATATGTCGTTAACTTTTTCAGCACTTGGGTCAGGCTCAAAGTTTCGGAACCACAATGTCATGTTGCAGCTGCACAAAACTCTGGTGCGGCCACACTTGGAGTATTGAGTACAGTTCTGGCCGCCGCATTACAGAAAGGATGTGGAAGCATCGGAAAGTGTGCAGAGGGGATTTACCAGGATGTTGCCTGGTATGGAGGGAAGGTCTTATGAGGAAAGGCTAAGGGACTTGAGACTGTTTTTGTTAGAGAGAAGAAGGCTAAGAGGTGACCTAATAGAGACATACAAGATGATCAGAGGATTAGATAGGGTGGACAGTGAGAGCCTTTTTCCTTGGATGGTGGTGGCCAGCTAGCACGAGGGACATAGCTTTAAATTGAGGGGGTGATAGATACAGGACAGATGTCAGAGGCAGGTTCTTTACTCAGACAGTAGTAAGGGCGGGGAATGCCCTGCCTGCAACTGTAGTAGACACGCCAACTTTAAGGGCATTAAATGGTCATTGGATAAACACAGGGATGATAATGGAATAGTGTAGGTTAGATGGGCTGCAGATTGGTTTCACAGATTGGCGCAACATCGAGGGCCAAAGGGCCTGTACTGCGCTGTAATGTTCTATTTTCTATGTTCTATTACTAAAATCAGTTGAAGAAGTAAGTTGGAATGAAATAAAGTGCAGCGACCATGAGCAATTGAGGATTGTAAAGTCTGCAGGATCAGAAAAATTCACAAAGTTTTACGGCGAGATTTACACTAGCTGCAAAACATGTTCATAGGAAGAGTGGTGAGATGATAACAAGACAGAATTACAGATTGTACCAGTTATTCTCTTCTTTTTTGGGGTATGGAATCGCTTTAAGGCTATCATTTATTGACCCTCTAATTGCCATTGAAGAGGTGGCAGTGAACCAGTGCAATTCACCTTGTGCAGGTATACCCAACGTTGTTTCTGTGTTCAGGATTTTAAGCCTGTAAGAATAAAGGAATAGCCATATAGTTCCAAGTCAGGAATATGTGTGGAATGGGGGTGTATCTGTAAGTGATGGTGTTCCCATACATCTGCTGTCCTTGTTCTTCTAAGTGGTACAGGTAATAGATTTGAATGGTGCTATTGAAGGTGCATTGATAAGTTATAGTAGTGCATCTTGTATTAAGTTGCTATCAGTGATGGAGGGCGAGTGAATATTTAAGTTGGTGGATGGAGCTCGATCAGGCAGAAGGCCTTGTCCTTCATGCTTCTTGACTGGCGCTGAAGTCTCACAAATCCAGTCACATTGAAAGTACTGGAGGTCAGTTAGTTCAGTTGACTGGATGGCTGATTTGTAATGCAGAGTAACACAAAAAGCATGGGTTCAATTCCCCAAAGCATGGGGTTTAATCTGAGAGTCACCATGCCTCAGGAGAGGGTAGTAGTTGAGAAAAAAGTCCTCCATGATCACCTCAGTTGGTTTGGGAGTTGAATTTAACAAAGAAAACCACATCAACAGAATCCAGGAATTATTGTAAATTATTTTAACAGCTTAAATGATATTATTCTATCCACTATATACATATCTCAACTGCATATAACTGGCTAGCTAGGTGTTGATGACAATGTCACATTGCAATCGGCAAAAACATGTATAGTATTCATTGCATATTTTTAATTCTTTATTTCAAGAAAAGAAAATGAAAAAGAATTGCTGTTTTATCTAGCTATCCATTAAAAGATGGAAAGTCTGAAAACAGATATTCATAATGTTCATATTGACATGGATACATCTGTAGATGTTGACCCTAATCACAGGATCTGAGGAGCTTGATAAATTAAGGTGAAGAGGAAGGAATTGAGTGCATAATATTGGAGACCCACCATCTACGGGGCGAGAAGAAAGGAGAGCTGATATCACCCTAATCCGTGTTCCTTCACATGGCCACCTCACAGAGGGTTGAGGGCATCTGTTGAGGCACCTATAAAACATGAAGGTACACATCAGCCACAGGATCAGCCTCAAAATCCCCCTTACCCACTATTTGAAACAACAGTTATCACAGGTCCTAAGAGATTAGGGTACAGATAATATCACAGATGCTTTCTATTTTGATGTTGCTTCATCTGCATAGTGACATAACCACCCAGCACTGCGAGTTGACTGAGTACTTGTATCAAATAGAATGACTTCCCTCATGATAAGGATGGGAGAATGATTTGCTGCCAGAATTAAGGGGGAAGCGTTACCATTCTGAGCCTGTCAGAATTCAGCTTTCAGGGTTTATGTCACAGCCTCTAAAACCACAAACCATAAAGATCTGTGACAGTTATCAAATCATTTTATTTACAATATTATAAATATAATTGATTTACCTGTTTTTCTTGAAGACCTGTTTCTGTCTTCTTTCAAATAAAAACTATTCTGAATCAACCCAGCTGCCATTTCAACAGAAAAATGAACACTCTGATAACCTTGTGTTATGGTGTAGCTCTGGATCTACCATTAAGCACTCTTCCAGTGTTCTAGAAAATGTGCCCACAGCTTGTGACCCCTTTCACCATAATACTTACAAAATGTGGCCATAGACAATCTGCCCTGTGGCTGAAACTTCATCACTAAACATTATGCAGAAGGCAGTTTCCAATGAGGCCATGGGATAAATTTTGTTGTGGCAACATGGGTCCCACTCACTGGTTAGCAAACCTGTCATTTCCGAGGAGAAGGTCCAGTGGTTAAGTGTGGCCAGAGTCAGGCTTCCCACATGATGGAAATCCATCCCCAAGAGGTTCCAGTGTCTTGAGGCCAACAGCTCTCTACTGCCTGGATCACAACCAGGAATGGTGGCTACTCTCTGTAATAAACTGTCGCCCAGTCCCGGGATCGAGGCTGGTTGTCAGGTGTGTTGGGAAGGGGGTCACTGATGAGATGGGAGAAGGTTGGAGAAAAGGATATGGTGATAGCTTTCAGCAGCTGCCCGAACTCTTCCTCCACTGCACCACCCCTTCCCAATGCCAGGTTCTGAATTGGGCTCAAGTGATGGTGCCCCAATGTGAAGCCATAGGCAAACCTGACAGGGGTTTGGTGGGCGGCGTTTAAGAGGCTGGGAAGCTATGAGAGTGCAGGAGAATACCTGAGTCGCCATTAAATTTTCAGTAGGCTCAGAAATAATTGGATTTAAGTGACTCCTTAACAAACCAAATTATCTTCCCACCACTGGCAAACAAGGTTCCCATTTCATGCCCTTCCTGATCACAACTACTTGGGGACAGCTTTCTAATCTGAAGAATCCAAGATGGATACTCATGTCTGATTCTACTGACAACCCTAGCACCACCTGTCCACTCCACCAGGCTCTATTAAATCCATCCTTGTATCTATTACTCTCTCAAAACAAAATGTAAGTTAATCGTTGAGTTCTCTCAGAAAAATTATACATTGATGACATATTCTACAAACCCTTCAGAGTGTAGCCCAACACAAGTATAAACAGCATGCCTTCCTTTACATATTTGCAAATACATAAATGAGGACATAAATAGTATGAAAAGTTATACTGTGTGCATTTTGGTTAGCTTGTGTCATGATGTCATTCATTCCAGTTTGGGTTAGTTCAATGCAGAAAGCGCAAACTGGTATTGCCAGTCGTAAGAGTCTTTGGTCACTTTATTACAAGAATCATATCATATAAATTTTAAAAATGTTAGCTATTTTAAAAAGCATGTGCTTTAAGGGTGATTGCCTGACCTCAAAAAAGAATTGTAATTCGAATAAAGGAAGCTTTTTATGACAAAGAAAACATTGGCAACAGTGTTGATGCATTGTATAACAGGATACATTACCTGATTTCTTCGTAGATGGCCGAGGTTGTGGCCAAGGTGCTGGCAGTTGGCTGACAGGTTTTTGCTGCTGGGGCTTGCTCTGTAATTGATTCGGTCTTGTCAATGAGGATTTTGAACCCAGGCGTTTATCAGGAGAACTGAAATTGAACAAGTACCTGATCAGCTTTAACAACAACATCTTGATTGTGAAGCAATGTGCGAAAAGAAAACAAACAGAAGAGGAAAAGTGAATTAAACTTTGGCCCTAACCTGTGAGATCGTGGTTGTAAATGTCTGATGGCATGGCCAGTGAAGTATACCTCTATAAAGAGAACACAAGAGATGTTAGTGGAGAGGATCAACTTTCGAACAGTGTCTTTCTTACGATACAACCTAAAAACTAATTACTGTTAACATGACTTAAATCTTGTGTTCAGTTATGACAGTTGCAACAAATAATTCTTATTTATTCAAACTTTATTGATGTAGGAAAAGGAATGGGCCTTTCAGCTTTTCAAACCTGCTCTTTGTCTTAACTAGATTTTGAAGGATTTGCACCTCCACATCATTTACCTGGCTTTCCCCCATAATCTTTGGGCCCTTACTGAATAAAAACACACCAATCTCAGACTTGGCAGCTTTAATATTTTAGCATCCAAATTCTTTCAGGGAAGACAATGCCAGATCTCTCACATCCTTTCACTCCTAATTGAGATTATATTTATCCTATCCTATCAACCAGCATAATTGGTTAATAGCCAAGATCTTTTTTCCCAGGGTAGAGGAATCCAAAGTAGTGGGCATAGGTTTAAGCTGAGAAGCGAAAGATATAAAAGGACCCAAAGGGGAACTTTTTCACGCAGAGGGTGCTGTATGGATGGAATGAGCTGCCAGAGGGAGTGGTGGAGGCTGGTACAGCTACAACATTTAAAAGTCATCCGGATGAATATGTGAGGAGGAAGGGTTTAGAGGGATATGAGCCAAATGCTGGCAAATGAGACGAGATTCATTTAGGGCATCCAGGCGGCATGGACGAGTTGGGCTGAATGGCCTGTTTCCGTGCTATACAACTCTATTCATCTAAATCCTTTTAATATCCCATTAATCATCTGCACACAAGGGATTATAAAACAGGTTCGTCCAACATGTCCTCATAATTTAATCCCCCAAGCCCTGATATTATGTTGTGGATCTGCACTGCACCCTGTCCAAGTCCAATAGATCCCCCTCATGTTATGCAGGACGAGAACCGAACTCAGGACTCCAGATGGAGTCTCACCTGGCTCCATACAAATTCATCCTTTATACAAATTCCATCCTTTATATTCCCCTACCCTTGAGATAAAGGTCACCATTCTAAGGGTATTAATATCATTTTAAAAAGTACCTGTTTAAACTATTAAAATTACATTGGTTAACAAGTGTGTTCACTGAAAAGAAAATACTGATACATTTCTTTCAGTTCTGTAATTTAACATACTCAACCAAGATGAAAAAGAACAATGGATAAATCTACACTAACAACTTTGGCAATGTCTTAAATAGCATCCTCAAATATTACACTGAGATAGTTACTGGCAGTGCTGATCGAGAGATAAGCCACGAGTATTCACGTGTTGGGATATGGCACTGAGTGTGGACCTTAAGATTTGGTCGGAACAATTCTCTATGAAATGTTGTATATCACAGAGATACCTGTAAGTTTGGGTAGATTCAAAACATGAAAGTTGGAATCTGAGTGGGGTAAAGCAGAGCCAAACAATGTCACTGTGGAAGGAGATGTCGCTGTGAAAATGAGTATTGGCAAACACTATCACACTCTAGGATGAAAATAAAAAGCGATGAAGGTGAACAAGCTGAAAAATTTAAAAAGGAAATCCCTTTGGAGAGAAGAGCAGAACTTAGTCACGGTGACCTTTCAGGAAGAGGAGGCAGTGAACTAAACACTCAAGTAAAAGCAAAATACTGCAAATGCTGGCTATCTGAAATTAAAAACAGAAAATACTGGAGAAATTTAGCAGGTCTGACGGCATCTGTGGAGAGAGAAACGGGGTCAATATTCTGAAGCTGTTACAACTTCTTCAGAACTGAAAGGGGCAGGAAAATGGTGATTATAACACCATCAGGTCACAAAATAAGAACTGAAGTAGGCCACCATTCAGTAGGATCATGGTGGATCTGACATTCCCGATATCCACTTTCCTGTATTTTCCGTGCAACCTTTGATTCCCCGACTGATCAAGAACCTGTCTACTCAATCTTAAATATACACACTGACTCTGCCACCACTGGTCACTGTAGCAAAGAGTTCCAAAAACTCACAACCCTCTGAGGGAACAAATTTTTCCTCTTCTCAGTTGTAAACTGGTGCCCCTTTATTCTGAGACTATGTTCTTGGTCCTAGGCTCTTCCATGAGAGGGAAACATTCTCTCAGCATTTACCCTGTCGAGCCCTTTTAGAATCCAAGATGTAGCAATGAGGTCATCTCCCATTTTTCCGAATTCCAACAAATAGAATCCCAACATGTTTGGCCTTTGTTCACAAGAAAATCTTTCCAAACGAACCTTTTCTGAACTGCTTGCAATGAAACAGAGTCTTTCCTTAAATAAGGGGACCAAAAATGCTCACAGTGCTCCAGATTGGGTCTCACCAACACCTTGCTCAGTTTCAGTAAGACTTCCCTATCTTTAAAACTCTAACCCCATTGAAATAAGGGCCAACGTTCCATTAGCCTTCCTCATTACCTACTGTCCCTATAAGCTCACGCTATGTGTTTCATGCACAAATAGCCCCCAAGTCCCCTCGTGTTGCAGTTTTTTTCTCTATTTAAATAATAGCGTTCTTTTGTTTCACCTTCCAGAATGAATAAATTCAAATTTTGCCACATTATACTCCATCTGCCAAAATTTTGTTCACCACCTAATTAGCCTATCATTACCTCTCTGTAAACTATTTGTATCCCTCTCGCAACTTATCTTTCTATCTCCTATTTTTGTGTCATCTGCGCATTTGCTTCCTTACTCTAAATTTTAATACAATTATCAGAGGGGAAGGGGGAGTGACTATAACAGATTGTGAAGGTTTCCAGAGCAAAAGACAAAGAGAGTGCTAATGGTGGTAAAGAACGACTGAGATGTAAAATAGGTGTAAATGTTAGGTGAGAAAAAGGGTCTGCCCTACTGAGAGCAAAATCAATAAGAGGGTTAAAATACAAGAATAGAGATGTACCGCTGAGGCATTATAACACTCTGGTCAGACTGCATTTGCACTACTGAGAGCAATTTTGGGCCCCATATCTAAGGAAGGGTATGCAGGCCTCGAAGGGGGTCCAGACAAGGTTCACAAGATTGATTCTAGGTATGAAAGGCTTGTCATATGAGGAGCAGTTGCAGACTCTGCGTCTATACTTGATGGTGTTCAGAAAGATGATGGGGGAATCTCATTCAAACTTACAGAATACTGAGAGGCCTGGATAGAGTGGATATGGAGAAGATGTTTCCAGTACTAGAAAGGATGTGAGGGTACAGACTCAGAGTGAAGGGGCAACCCTGCAGAACTGAGATGAGGAAAGATTTCTTCAGCCAGAGAGTGGTGAATCTGTGGAACTCATTGCTGCAGAAAACTGTTCAGGCTAAGTTATTGAGTGTATTTAAGACAGAGGGTGTTAGATTCATGATTAATAGTGGAATCAAGGGCCATGGGGAGAAGGCACGAGAATGGAGTTCATAGAATCATAGAAAACTGACAGTGCAGAATGAGGCCAAGTTTGCACTGACCCTCTGAAGATGTTACCATCACTGCAGGCCTCATTCCCACATCTTGCACCCTCCACATATTTCCATCCATTTGGCTACCACAGGAATATCACTAACACATTGTGAAAAGCCCTCACTGACACTCGTGCCTCTCTTTTGTGGAATGAGCTCTCGCATAACAGAAGGGAACCAAAAACCAGCAGGAATGAGGCGTGCCTAAAATGCCTCTGCCCATTGATGGAGACTGTATAATTGGACAGCAGCGCAACTTGTGTTGCCAAAAAACAACCAGAATGATGTTAAATGTGTCTTATGTAGCTCCTCAAATCGCCCTGTAAACTGAAGCCACAGTGTATAACTTGAAGATGGTGTTGCTACGGGCCTCTTGCTTTCCACCCAAGCCCCTTTCCCACATACCATTCCCTTTCTTCGTGTGTCACAATCTGATTTGGATCCATCAGAGCTGTCACCTGGCGAGACAAGGCAGTTCCGCCCTGAAGGGCTTAAGCAAGATCAGGTTAATGAGGAAGGAGCCTGAGTTGATCCAGTACCTAAAGCCATCACTTGCAGCTTTTATATGGTCCACATGCTTGTTCAAGACCATCGCACCTACCTTAACGTTATACATCACTGGACCTGACCTCATGTTGAACATGCCTCTTACCCATGCAGGGCCATTCCCGTTGTTCCTGCACAAAATTTCATCTGCTGAAGTAAACTGTCTCTCGCTTAGATGAGTCTTGTGTCCAACTTTAGCATTTCTGATGCTGTTTCACCCTCCCCCCAGGTCCAGGTAGATCAGATGAAACTGGTGTGGAGTCTTGTCCCCATTAGCAATTCTGCTGGAACGATCTCTGTCATTGCATGAGGTCTGATCCTATAATCAAACAGGAACCAGGACAGTTATTATCCAGTGAAGCTGCAGGCTGCTTATTTAAGCTGCACTTTCTGCCAGGCCATTGGATGATGGATAGTATGGAGCTGTTCTTATATGTCAAAAGCCATTCAACTTTAGAAAATACTCAAATTCCCTGCTGGTAAATGATGGCCCGTTGTCTGTGACCAACACTTTTGGGAGTCCGTATATTGCAAAAGATGCACGCAGCTTTTCTACAATCACCCCGTGTTTGATGAATGAACTCTGTGCACATCTAACTGGTCAGTGGGTGTCCGCCATAATTAACAACTTTGAACCCATGAAGGGATCTGTATAGTCAACAAGTACTCTAGTTCAGGATCTACCAGGCCATTAAAACTGTGAGGGTAACTGCTGGCTGTAATTCTGTCTTTGCTAGCACTCTGGGCACTGCCCCATCAACACAGCTATGTCTGCATCCAATCCTGGCTACCAGACATAATTTCTTTCCAACATCTTTGTTTTGGAAACCCCTGGATGACACTGCTGGAGTTCAGCCAGTAGCTGGTAGCAACCTTTGCTTGGAACAATCACACTTGCTCCTCATAATAATATGCCATCTCTATAGTGATCAGGTCTCTCCAGGTCCAACAAGGTTTCAGTTCTGGTTGTGATGCCCCTTTGGTTTCCCCAGTTTTGCCAGGACCAGATCTTTCTACATCCAATTTTATCCCACTAAGCTTGGGCCCAAGTCTTGCTATAATCTTTGGTAACCAAACAAGTTGTATCTCATAAGAGACTGGAAATGAAGTTGCACCCTTAAGCTGTAAAGGTTCTCAAGTATAAGTTCTCAATCTAGCTGAGGTCTTGCACAAACTTAAGGGTTGGAGTCCAGAGTGAATTTTGTTAAAGACTGGTTCTACGATCACTTGTAATGGCTACACTGGTATCAATCTCCATTAGAACTGGGTGACCATTTAATCAGGTGCTTATTTTAACTGGTTCTGATTTGGATGTTGCAAAGCAATTTAACTGTTCCAAACTAGATGCAGGTGAGCTTTCCAGGGCGTGTACTCTCTTGGATGCCAGCCTATAAGGTCTCTAACTAAATTAAGGTCCAGTGGGACTCTTCCGCTGTCTCAAGTCCACATAACAGCAGCAAATACAATGTCTTACAGGCCTGAATCCTGAAGAAAATTTTAACCATTTAGCCAAGGCTTGGCTTTATTTTGGGGTTTTGTTGTGGGCCGATCTAGTGTCTCTGTGTTCAGGATATGTCCTGAGTGTGGCTAGTCAATTGCCTTCACTCAAGTGGTGTTCCCCAAGCTCAGGTGAAATGGTGAGGGTATTCACTTCCATTGGAATACCCTGTAACTCATTTGGTCCACTTACTGCAGTTTCCCATGATAAAGCCAGTTGTAGAGCCTGTTTGAAGTCCAGCTGGGTTTCAACTAATAGGCACTTTTGCATGCTTACATCATTAAGCCCACATACCAAATGGTCTCTAAGCAAATCATTAAGGACCGCCTCTGCCAGTCATCTTAACCTAGTCAAAAATCCCAATATGAAGTCCCCTGGTTCTTGAATTGCCTAGTAAAACCAATAGTGTCTCAGAATTAGAGGAAGTTTGGGGTTGTAAAATTCCTTCACTAAATCCATCAACTCTTAAAAGGTTTTAATATCTGCTGCCTCGGGAAATGGTAGGCTCCTAATAACTGAAAAAGCTGTGGGTCCACATGCTGTCAGGAGAATTAATCATTGCTTTTCATCTGACCCAATGTCATTTGCTAGGAAAAAATAATGCATTATTTCCACATTCTGAATCCAATCTTCGATGATAGGATTGATCGAGTCAAGCTGTCTAAATAACGGCATGATGCCACAGGTGCTTACCCCAACTCAT
The DNA here is from genome assembly GCF_030684315.1 of Stegostoma tigrinum. Taxonomy (NCBI): domain Eukaryota; kingdom Metazoa; phylum Chordata; class Chondrichthyes; order Orectolobiformes; family Stegostomatidae; genus Stegostoma; species Stegostoma tigrinum. Next base: position 10,885,568 of record NC_081369.1, on the reverse strand, counting down.
AGATGACTGTTGTGAGCAAATTTCTTCAGAGGTGTGCTTTGCTCTTGTTGCCACTGAAGTAACTCCACCAAGGCGAATTCCTGTCACCAAGTCATCCTCTATTTACACATGGAAAGTCCTTGACACTGATCCAGCACCCTCAGAGTGTCAGGATGTCTTACACTCTATTTTTATCTGTCAGTCAGGGCTCCCTGATTGGACCAGATTATCAACCCCAAACAGAGAACTCATATTCTATGATGTCCACCTGGCTTACCTCATTACAATAACTACAGAAGCCACAGACACAGAAGGTTCAGATGGGAACTTCAATGGGTTCGTATACAGGCAAACATTGATGAAAATGCAGATAGCACGAGGATGTCTGTTGCATTGGTAGGCAGGTCAGAGAGCCTGTAGTCACTGCCAAGAACCTCGGCCTGAGCCAGTTGCTAATTCTGAAGAAGGGTCAGTGGACCCGAAACATCAGCATGCAGATTATTAAGATTAATGGAATACTGTCTTTTACTAGGAAAAGAACTGAATGTAAATGTAAGGCACAAAAATAGAAATTGCTGTAAAAGCTCAGCAAGTCTGGCAGCATCTGTGTTTGCACATTCTCCTGTGTCTGCTTGGGTTTCCTCCGGGTGCTCCGGTTTCCTTCCACAGTTTAAAGATGTGCAGGCTAGGTGGATCGGCCATGCTAAATTGCCCATAGTGTTCAGGGTGTGTGGGTTATAGAGCAATGTGTCTGGGTGGGATGCTTCAAGAGGCAGTGTGGACTTGTTGGGCTGAAGGGCCTGTTTCCACACTGCAGGTAATCTAATCTAATATGGAGAGGAATCAGAGTTAACTCTGAGTTCTTAGCATAGATGCTGCCAGACCTACTGAGCTTTTACAGCAATTTCTGTTTTTGTCTCAAATTTATTCACATATTCTCGAAGCTTGCAGCACATCCTGCCATTCAAATTTACCCTTCAGCTGCTACACCAGCTTTCTGCACTAATTGTCATCAAGCTCGGTCCAATTTATTCATTCCTCCTTCCTTCTCAGACATATCATACCTCTTCAACATTGAAGCATTATGCTATCTGTTCTGGCTGATGTTTCAACTACAGAATTTATTTTAACCAAACAAACTGACACTCACACAAAATAAAATTCTTAGAACTACTTTTTATTGTATGATCTGCTGACAAGATGCTACATGCAAAATTTTGCTTAATATTTTACATACATATAGACATTTAGATGTTCACACGTATAAATATTTAGTTTTTTGTACATTTGGTATATAACTTTGTATCTTTTAATAATTTACAGTTTACAATTAAATAAAACAATACAATATAAATTTATATCTCAATTTTCAACTGTTTAGATTTATTTGAGCAACATTATTAGTTTGCTGTAACATTAGACATTCCCATTATACCATCTAATCCTCATATATTATTGAGCATATTTCTTCAGTTTCCACCAACAATCTTCTAGAAGATTGACCAATATTACATTCAACGTCCTGTGCATGCTGAAAGTGATATATTAAGTATACACATGTAGAAAATATTGATTGATGACTGGCTGGAAAATTCATGTCAGTAAAACATCATTTGCTTTTATCTATTGATCCTGCTTGGCTTGATGGAAATCTGAGTCAACGAACCATTGCTTTATCTGTTCATTTTGAACAAATGTCCATCATACCACCCTGTGGCTCACTCTGAGCAATGCCATAAGGGGTTCACTAGTCACACATTATAAATGACAATGGTATCCACTTTGAAAGTGAAATGTTTCTATTTGCATATATCCCACCACATTTGTTTAATGTTTTCTAAACTCAGCTATTAATTGCCTTATGTGAGGTCTTGCAGCAAGTAGTCTAAAAATCCAAGTTATGGTAAATTTTGAATCATAATTTTCCTGCCTTCCACTTAAATGTATTCCTTGGCAGTTTTCCATAAACTAGACCTGAAGAAGGGCCCAGGCCGGAAACGTCAGCTTTCCTGCTTCTCTGATGCTGCTTGGCCTGCTGTATTCATCCAGCTCTACACCTTGTTATCTCAGATTCTTCAGCATCGGCAGTTCCTACTATCTTTCTAGTTTTTTTCTGGTGTCCCAGTCAATACTTAAACGTCAACTAATATCTCAAAAAAACAGATCACTTGGTCATTATAATATTGCTGTTTGTGAGCGAATGTTGTCCACAGATTGGTTGCTGAAAATTCTACGTGATGAAACTGATTATGACCCTGATACTTTCTAAGCTGGTGATAGGCAGCACCACTTTTTCCTGATGTGGTCCCCATCTAGAAGTCAGCCTTATCAACATTGGGTGGGGAGGAGGCTGAAACCAAGGACAAGGAGTCCGCAGCTGTGGCACGGTGGCTCAGTGGTTAGCACTGCAACCTCGCTGCACCAGGGACCCGGGTTCAATTCCAGCCTCGGGTAACTGTCTGTGCGCAGTTTGCACAGTCTCCCCGTGTCTGCTTGGGTTTCCTCTAGGTCCTCTGGTTTCCTCCCACAGTCCAAAGATGTGCAGGCTAGGTGGATCGGCCATGCTGAATTTCCCACAGTGTTCGGGGGTGTGTGGGTTACAGGGGAATGAGTCTGGGTGGGATGCTTCAAGGGGCAGTGTGAACTTGTTGGGCCGAAGGGCCTGTTTCCGCATTGTAGGGAATCTAATGGGAGCTTGGCTTAAGTGTCCGATCTCTGATCACAAGGAGGGATCCATTTCCCAACCAGCAGTTGCTGGCCTGTGCATGGTTTAGGGCTGACTGATGGGCAAAGAAAATGCAATGCCAAGAAAGCAAGTGAACTTGGAACGATCATGGGGAAGCTGTTCTGCTCCTTTTGTCCCACAGACAGCTTCTTAGAGTCATACAGCATGAAAACAGACCCTTCAGTCTCTAAACCTTTCCAATCCATGTACCTGTCCAAATGTCATTTCAATGTTGTAAGTGTACCTGCCTCTCCTGCTTCCTCAAGCAGCTTGTTCCGTATGCTACAGAGGCATTTGCCTTTACTCTGAAACAGTCCACACTTCCCTTTAGCTGCTGTCTTTTGGTCAGCCAAAGTCAAAGCTGAGTTTGAAGAGCTCTGTCTCAGCATTCACAAATTTTAGGGAGGCAATGGCAAATTTCTGTACTCTTTACTTCAGCACGGGGGCTCAGTGTTTAGCACTGCTGCCTCACAGCACCAGGGACCTGAGTTCGATTCCAGCCCGGGCAACTGTCTGTGTGGAGTTTGCACCTTCTCCCCGTGTCTGCACGGGCTTCTTCTGAGTGCTCCGGTTTCCTCCCACAGTCCAAAGATGTTCAGGTTAGCTGGATTAGCCGTGCTAAATTGCCCATAGTGTTCAGGGATGTGCAGATGAGGTGGATTACTGGGGCATGCTTTGAGGATTAGTGTGGACATGTTGGGCCGAAGGGCCTGTTTCCAAACTGTAGGCATTCTATGAATCATAGGATTCTATGATCTTAATAAAAAATGTCTTAATGATTTCTTTCCTAAATGGCCTAGTTGACCTATTTTTAAGACTGTCCCACTTACCTTGATTACCACAACAGGGGAAAATAAATACATCCCAAAGAATCCCTCTAACATTTTCTGCACCTCAATCAGATCGTATATGTCAGGTAACATTCACACCACACAAGTGCCGGGCAATGACCATATCCAACAAGAGAACATCGAACAATCATGACCATGTCATTTAATGGCATTACCATCACTGAATCTCCTAAAATCAGTATCCTGGGGGTTACCATTAGTCAAAAACTAAACTGGACAGCTATATACATACGATGGCTACAAGAATAGGTCACCAGAAAGTTCCCATGAACATTTTTTTTAAAAATCCAGCCTGATATTCGAATTAATTTAACATTTTCCTGAAGTTTTACGATGCTCCACAACCTGAAAAAGTCGCAATTTTCTCACAAAAGGAAAACCGCAGTCAATATCATGGCTGTGTAAGTGACAGTTGGGATCCCAGGGTTTGGGGCTACACAGCCAGGAATCCCAAGGATCTTTAGTACAGGATTGCAGGTGGGTGAGGGGTAGCAGGTGCTTGGTTGAGGGATTGGTGTGACACGTTGATGAAGGAATAAGTAGGCAGGTGCTTTTGTGAGTGAGAAAGGTGGCAGGCTGAATAGGAGGTGGGACAGCTGGTGATAATCCTTGATAGGTATGTCCCTGTCAGGCAGGGAGGAAGTGATAAGGTAAGGGAACCGTGGTTTACTAAAGAAATTGTATCTCTTGTTAAGTGGAAGAGGGAGGCTTATGAGACAAGAGGGTTCAGATGAGGCGATGGAGAGTTACAGATTAGCTAGGAAGGATTTAAAGAGAGAGTTAAGAAGAGCAAGGAGGAGACATGAGCAGACATTAGCAGGTAGAATAAAGAGAACCCTAAAGCTTTCTATAGGTATGTGAGAAATAAGAGGATGACTAGGGGAGGAATGGGGCCAGTCAAAGACAGAAGTGGGAATTTGTGTGTGGGCCCTGTGGAGATCGGAGAGGTGCTAGACGAATAATGCCCATCTGTTTTCACTCAGGAAAAGGAGAATATTGTAGAGGAGAAGACTGAGTTAAGGGCTACTAGAATTGAAAGGATTGAGGTTAGTAAGGAGGAGGTGTTATCAATTCTAGAAGGTGTGAAATTCCCTGGGCTGAATGGGATTTTTCCGAGGATTCTCTGGGAAGCTAGGGAGGAGATGGTGGAGCCTTTGGCCTTGATCTTTGAGTCCTCATTGTCTACAGGTTTAGTACCAGAGGACTGGAGGATTGCGAATGTTGTGCCCTTGTTCAAGAAGGGCAGTAGCGATGACCCAGGTAATTATAGACCTGTGAGCCTTGCATCTGTAGTAGTTAACTCAGCCACATTAGGGGCATTTAAACAGTCCTTGGATAAGCTTATGGATGATGATGGGATAGTGTAGGGGGATGAGCTTAGATTAGTTCACAGGTCAGCGCAACATCGAGGGCCGAAGGGCATGTTCTGCACTCTATTGTTTAATGTTCTATGTTCTAATACGTAAGTTGGTGGATGGGTGATGAGGAGGTCAGGAAGGAACTGAGTAAGAGGTAGGGTGGCAAGTTGTTACTTGAAGAGGTATGGTGAGGCCAGATCAACTGTAGTCAGGTTAGTGTTTAGTTGGGTCGGACTGGAGACGGAAGTGGGAGCTGGTGGTGGTAGTGGTGTCAGGGGACTATTGCCCAGGTGTGTCACGTAAGTAAATAGCAGGACATATCAAACGAGTCATTCAGACTGCTCTTGGTCATCAGTGAAGTGATAGAATTAATTGATTGATTTATTTATGTACCAAAACACAGTGGAAAATTTGTTTGTGAGCAGTACAAGTAAATCACAGTACAGATCAAAAAGACATAGACAGAGACATACAGGTTACATTGCACAGAGCGTACGGTATACAAGATGAACATTAGCAAGATAAACATTATTTCAGGCGAGACAGCCCATTCATCAGTCTGATAATGGCCAGGAAGAAGCTGTTCCTGAACCTGCTGGTGTGTTTGTTCAGGCTTCTGTTTTTTCTGCCTAACGGAAGAGGTTATAGGAGATCATTACTGGAGTGTGATGGGTCTTTGATGATATTGGCAGCCTTTCTGCAGCAGCGAGCCATGCAAATGGAGTCCATGGATGGAAGGTTGGCTTCCGCGATGGTCTGAGCTGTGCGCACCATGGTCTGTAGTCTCTTATGGTCTTGGGCAGAGGGTTGCCATACCAGGCCGTCACCTACCTGGATAGTACGCTTTCAACGGTGTATCTGTAGATGTTGTGAGGGACCTTACGAACATGCCAAATTTCCTGAGCTGCCTAACGAAGTACAGGCGTTGTTGTACCTTCTTGACTGTTGCATCTATGTGTGAGATCCAGGGCAGGTTGTCGGTTATCATCACTGAAAAACTTGATGTTCTTCACCTTCTCAACATCAGGTCCATTGATGTCAATGGGGTGTGGTCTCCTCCTTTCTTCCTGAAGTCAATGATCGATTCTTTAGTTTTACCAACATTGAGAGACAGATTGTTTTCATTGCACTGCATCGCCAAGCCCTCTATCTCCCTCCCGTAGTTTGACTCATCATTGTTAGATATACATCCCACTGCGGTGGTGTCGTCAGCGAACTTATAGATGATGTTCGTTCGGAATCTGGCAACACAGTCATGGGTGTACAAGGAGTACAGTACAGGGCTCAGCACGCGTCCTTGGGAGGCTTCAGTAGTACATGTCATTGTGGAGGAGGTGCAGTTACCTGTCTTCATTGATTGTAGCCTGTGGTTCAGAAAGCTGAAGATCCAGTTGCAGACGGCATGTCATCAATAGTGCTATCAAGCAGCATCTGTTCATTAATAACCTGCTCAGTGACGCCCAATTTGGGTTTCCATAGGACCACTCAGCTCCTGTCCGCACTACAGCCTTGGTTCAAATATAAACAACAAAGCTGAATTCCAGAGGTGAGGTGAGACTGACAACCTGGACATCAAGGCTATATTTGACCAAGTGTGGCATCAATAAGCCCTAGCAAAACTGGAATCAATGAGTATCAGGGGGCAAACTCTGACCTGGTTGGAGTCATATCTGACACAAGGAACGTTGTTGGAGATCTGTTATCTCAGCTCCAGGGCACCTCTGCAGGAGTTCCTCAGGGTAGTGTTGCAGGCCCAACCATCTTCAGCTACTTCATCAATGACCTTCCTTCCATTGTAAGGTCAGAAATAAGGATGTTCGCTGATTATTGCACAATGTTAAGGATCATTCGTGACTCCTCAGATTCTGGAGTAGTCCGTGTTTAAATGTAACAAGATATGGACAAATTCCAGGCTTGGGCTGACAAGTGGCAAGTAACATTTATGTCGGGCAGATACCAGGCTATGGCCATCACCAAGAAGGTGCGATCTAACCACCGCCCCTTGAGGTTCAATGGCATTATCATCCTGAAACCTACACTATCAACATCATAGGGCTTACCCAACTAGCCAGAAACTCAACTGGACTCACCACATAAATATAGTGTCGACAAGAGCTGATCAGAGGCTGATACTGCAGCGAGTAACTCACCTTCTGACGCCCCAAAGCCAGACCATCATCTACAAGGCACAAGACAGGAATGTGATGGAATATTCCACACTTGCCTGGATGGGGGCATCTCCAACAATATGCAAGAAGCCTAACACCATCCAAGACAAAGCAGCTTGCTTGAGTAGCACTACATCCACAAGCATCCACTCCCTCATCCACCCATGGTCAGTAGCAGCAATGTGTACTATCTGCAAGGTACACTTGGAAATATATCAGTGCTCATTCACTGTCACTGGGTCAAAATCCTGGAATTCCCTCCCTCCTGGCATTGTGGGTCAACCCACAGCAGGTGGACTGCAGCTGTTCAAAAAGGGTCTCAAGGGCAACTACAGACATGCAATAGTTGCTGGTGAGCCACATCCAACAAGTGATTTTATTTTTAAAAAATGAGGTGTATTCAGGTGTTCAGGGGAATTGGAGATGAGGGGTATTATAACAGTTAAATCCTTCTAACATTAGTTTAAGGTTAAGGAGTGAGTGATCTAGAGGAGATCAGAGGAAAACCTTTTACCCAGAGGTGGTAGCTATATGGAAAATGTTGCCTGACAGGGTAGTGCAAGCTAGTGCTCTTCCAACATTTAAGGCCTGTCTGGATGAGCATTTAAAATACTAGGGCACAGTAGGCAATGGATGAAGTGCAGACAAATGGGATTAGTGTAGTCTGGTGTTTATTGGTGGGCATAGACACGGTGGGCCTTTTCCATGCCGCATTACTCCAGTTCCAAAGTCAAGATGTCAGCAATTCAGTCAGAACCCACCAACAAAGAAACAAACAAAGAAACCTACAGCACAGGAACAGGCCCTTCGGCCCTCCAAGCCTGCGCCGATCAAGATCCTCTGTCTAACCTGTCATCTATTTTCTAACAGTCTGTGACTCCAAAGTCTCTAACTGTCTGTTGCAGACATTTTCAGACAGTCCTGGACACAAGGATATTTCCCATCAAAAGTTTAAACTTCCCAGGCGCTACTCTCATGGTCAATGTGTTGAGATTTCCAAGGAGTTCTGGTGCATATCTTCTGGAAAAGATTCAGACTCTGAGAACCAGAAGTTATGGGCCCAATTGATTCACTACGCACACATAGAATTACAGCCAGAACTCTAAAAGGAATCAGAATTCAACAGTTTGCTCTAGCAGCAGAGACCCAACGAGTAGGACCTTATCATGACTGATGTTAGAACTGCAAAGAAGAGAGATTAATCAATGATAAATCTACCTCACCAGGGGCCAATTTCAACGGGTTGCTAAGGAAAATAGCCAAAACATATTGGAAAGAAAACATAAAGATAAAACACGGAGGACATTGCTTAGACGTTAAAGGAACAAAATATGACATTTGCAAATGGCAAACAGACAGAAAATACACTGATCAATAACTTATAGACAAACATATCATAAATCAATGAACAACATGTAAAATCAATTACTTACAATCTAAATAAAGTGGTTTACATAGGTATTACAGAGTTACCAATGTGACTGCCATTTGCAATACATATTCACAATAATGTACATTGCACAGCAAAATTCATTTAAGCATGAGAGATAATACTGAGATCTCACAAACAGTCTAACATATGAAAATGTATTAATATGGTGATGAACCCTTTTATCTTCCCGCCTGGCATCCAGCAGCTGAGAGGACCACGCTCTGCCTCCTGTCTTTTAGCTGCTTGCTCAATTCCCTCTCAAGAGAGACTTGACATTGGACTCCAGGTGCAACAATGATTCCACCCGATTAACAGCTGGTTAAAAAGTCTTTTTGTAGAGTATTTTCACATGTAGTGATGTAACTTACGTTTGAAGAATATTTAGAGATTATGAATGACTTGTAATGTATATTGTCCCATTTTTCAACACATTGGCAAGTTATGATTTTTATACTGAAACTTTTTTAAAAAATGTTTCTGTCACAATTTATGACTTGATGGAAAGGCATTCTTGGCAGAATGTTGTAGTTTCAAGCCCTCGTTTGGGATCAGTCTCCAGTGCAATACAGCAGACGTGCTACTTTGCAGGAAATCACTCTGATTCTATAACTGCCATATTTACAGATAGAATGTCAACTGAGGCCTTTGTTTGATCTCGTTAGTAATTCCATGGAGTTCTGTCTGTTGTCCCAGCTGACAGTTTGAAAGAGGGAGCAATCAATTTGAGGCAACTGAGATTGCGGCCAATGTACAAGTATTGAGGTAAAAGTACAAAGCAACCAGAATTATTAGAGCTGGTTTAAAAAGTGTGAGGTGCTAATTGCTTTTTATTTGCCTGTGGAATGAAACGTGAGCTTTCCGGGCAAAGTGAGCATTTGGTGCGCATCCCTAATTTAGTTCAATAACGGTCAAGTGTCAACCACATTGTTGTAGTTCTGGAGCCACATGTTGACCAGACCAAATGGGAATAACAAGCTTCCTTCCTTAAGGGATGTTAATGAACTAGATACATTTTATGAGAATCAGTGACAGTTAAACAGTTGCAATTACTGAGGTTAGTTTTCAATTTTTTAAAAATCTAACTTCCAATAGCTGCATGGTGGGGCTTGAGTCACCAGAATATTAGTTTGGGCCTCTAGATAACTAGCTAAGTGACAATATCACTAATCATCCCTCCCATTTTAAATCTCAACTACTTTTAATATTTGTTAGGGTTATTTCTGATTAACTTAATTGGCAGACTTGCAAAAGGCATGGCAGAGCACCTCGGCCCTATAAAATATACAGGTTGTGCCCAACAGGAACTCCAGGATACAGCTATGGCCTGAGCAACTATATGTGTAGGAAGTACAATCGCTTAGAGGAGACCTGAGGCTTGAGTAGCATCAGTAACAATTTTGGTATATCTGTGAGGTTCACAACCATATCGATGGCATGTTTGGGGATGTGGTCACCCCATACTACAGAAATGTATAGGCAGAGAGTAAAGTGAATTGGGTATGAAGTTCAAGAATGCTAAAAGCATCTCACTCTCCATTCAGTTTATATCAATACCAATGACATTGGTAGACAAAAGAATGAGGTTCAGCGGAACAGTTGAGCAAACAGGAAAGGAATTAACAGAATTAAAGGATTTCAAATGGATTGATCCCAGTATAGTGCTTGATAACTGTAAAAATGGGACTAAGAAAAATGCGTTACTCAAGAGATTGTGCAAGCACTAAAGTTTTATGTTCCCAGGCCAGCAGCACCAATTCTAGAAACAATTATTCAGGATAGAATAAATAATCACATGGAAAGTTGTGGGCCAATTTGGAAAAGTCGGCACGGATTTGTTTAAAAAAAAATTGCATCTAACTCGCTGGAGTTTTTTTTTGAAGCGGTAACAGGGATAGATGAAGACGAGGATGTTGATGCGGGGTACATGAACTGTCAAGAGGTGTTTAATGCAGTTCTACACAACAGACTTGGAGGAGAGTTACAGATCATAGAATAAAAGGGACAGTAGCAATATACTAGCTGAGGAATAGGAAACGCAAATGAATGGTTAATGCTTATTTTTCAGGCACAAAGAGGGCTCGTAGCCCACTGTCCCAGATAGGGGTCTTGGGACCCCTAGTGTTTCCAGATATATAAATCACTTACATTTTGGAATGCAGGGAACTTTGAAAGTTTACAGACAATTCAAAATTTGGGGCAATTGTAAACTGCAAGGAGTACAGTGCAGAACTTGGCAGAGTGTGTGCATAGGGGGCAGATGAAGTTCAATGCAGATAACTTGGTATAAAGAACATGGAGAAATGATACTAACCAAAGGGCACAATTTTCATGTAGATGTTTCATGAAAAGTGGTAGGACAGGTAGAGAGTGAAAGTTGAAAAGTTGCAAAACTGAGAAACTTTTCACACTGAATGACTGAAGGCTAGAATGCACTGCCTTGCAGTGTGGTGGAGGCAGTTTTAACTGGGGCATTCAAGAGGGCATTAGTAATTATTTAAATAGAAATAATGTGCAGGGTAACTGTGAAAAGACAGTAGAGTGGCTCAAATTAAACTGGTCAGGCAGCCAGTCCGAACGGGATGGGCTGACTGACCTTAACCTGCATGAAAACAATTCAGTGAAAACAGTGATTCAACTTTAATAACGTTCTGGGGACCAAATTTAGGGAAGGATGTAAAGACCATCAGTGCAGAAAACATTTACAAGAATGGATTTGGGGGTGAGAAGCTTCAGTTGTTGATGCCTGGGCTATTCTTGAAGGTTGTGAGATGAGATTTGATAGAGCTATTAAAAATCATGAACGCATGGTAAATTGAGAGTAAACAAAGCGTGGAGCTGAAGGAACACAGCAGGCCAGGCAGCGCCTGAACGGGAAAGCTGACGTTCCGGGTGAGGATTCATCTTCAGAAAATAATTACAGGGAATCTATTTCAATTGGTGAAAGTGTCCAGAAGACACAGGTTTAAAGTGAATGACAAGTGAAGACAAAGTGAGGAAAGACATAGTTACCACTCACAATTAAAGAGTCGTGAAGACAGGTGTATAAACAACAAAATAAATCAGGGCTCGGAGAACGGGACTGGGGTTAGCCGAATTACTCTTGTGCAGACAAATGGCCTCAACGGGTAAAACGACTTCTTGTGTTGCGACCATTTTATGGTTTTATAGTTTTTAACTCTCTCAACCAAGAAATCACAGTCATCTAATCAATATCGTACCAAAGTTTTCCTAGGTACAAATTAGCTGTCTGTTGATACACATCAGAGTGATTGATTGACTGCATATCGGTTAGTGAGGACGTTACGTGTTCTTTTCTTCTAATTTATTTAACAGCGAACTCTGTTTCCTATGGGTTACGCTCCTCGTGATTGTGTGACTTGTTTCTCACTGCCTCTCCTCGGGTTTGTGTTGTACAGAGCTGTTCTCATTCCCATCTCCCTCTTTCTCTCACACACACACATACATGGAGGGTTTTCCCTGCGAAATATTCAACAATCAGCACCTCTTTTGTTCCTCTCTCCCCACCCAAGCCTCCATCCAGTGTGGGCTACACCACATTCCTGCCACTGAATGTTGCCTACCTGTTCCACCGTGTACGCTGCTCCACAGCGGTGACTCGCCAGTGTCTTTGGAGCTTTTCTTGGAGGAGCCCTTGCGTTTGTCGGTTTGGCGGGATTTAGCTAAGCCTGGGTTATACTTCAGCACAGCCACGCTGGTCCGCTTCAGCCCTTCTTGCCTCTTGTGTTTGACCGGGTTTATCTTCGACGCTTGCTTGACTTGCCTCACCTCACGCACGGAGCCCCCGGGCAGGACTAATTCCCCGATGGACCGGGTCTTGCAGGATTCTCTGCGCTGTTTCCCTCTGTCACCTTTGGCCACATCGTTCTGCATCAGGGTGTGGGAAAGGCTACACGGCTCAGTCCCGCGGTCACCCTCTCCCTGTTCTGGGAGAGCGCGCGCAACAGTTACCAAGCAACCTGGTAGCGCCTAGCGTTGCCTGGATACCCTGGTTACTTTGTCACCGCTCACCGCGAGGCGGCAGCTCCTCAGTCGCTACAGTCCCCTCAATGTTCATTTCATCCTTCCGGAACTGGAGGAAACACAGAGGTAAAAAGAAATACGTGATTTTAACACGGAAGACTCCGAAACAGAGGCGTGTGTTTTTAAACGTTTAATTATTTCCATGTCAGTGCAGCGCCTGTTTCACTGGAATCGATTTTGTTTAACAAAATACGACGCCTACATCGCTTGAATAATCCCCTCGGGAATGGAGGTCCTATGGCGCAGTGGGTCACATCCCTGCCTCTGGGTTCAGGCCTCCCAAACCCCAGATTTGACGACAATGAAAGTGCAGCCACAGTGGGGCAAAAGAGGTTTAATATCAACTTGTAAATTCTTTCAACTTTTTAAAAATTTCATTCCTGGGATGTGGCTGTCGCAGGCGTGGCCAGTATTTATTGCCCAGAAGAGTCAAACACGTCAGCTCATCGAGCCACATGTAAATCCGACCTGTTAAAGGTTGCATATTTCCTTCCCTGAAGGGCAATAGTGAACATCGAGACCTTAATGGTCACTGATGTCACAAGCCGTCCCTGCAGATGGCCATTCTTTACACAACTTTCACATGGCCAGTTTTCAGCAAAGTATGCAAGTAAATGCTTTCATCCTGCACTTTGATCAAAGCGTAAAGTCTTGATAACCTCTGAAGAAAATGCAATGCTTTATCTTCTACCCATGTTTTTAATTTGCAATTAGATCTTCTGAGAATTGGTCTGATTATTCTAGTAAATCCCACCAGGAACAATGGTAATGTTTGGGCACTGTGGAAAAAGGAGACATGCTATTTGTTGGAAAAGCTGCATTGATGGATTCAGTCAGCTCAGCAGTCAAGTCTCATTTTTCCCATTATGCACAAGGCTTTTCCTATGAAACTGTAAATATTCTTCACTTTCAGATTCCAGCAGTCAATTCCATCATTGGCATTGCAATATTCTGCCAACGCAATCTGAATACTGCAGGAAATTGGTATTCTGAGGTCCTTTGCTCACATCCCTTCCAGTTCTTCCCAAGTTTTATTAGTTGTGAAAGTCATACCTACTGGCTTCGGTCATCTCGCAAAAGATTGCTACTTAAATTCCCTCTGGTCTCAAAAATAAGATTATCCACCATGTTTTAAGTGATAAGTTGGGCTTGACTCCATCAAATGTTAACTAGTTTTCCTTATTAAAAGAAATGTTTAATTTATGTTTCATCGTGTGACCTCTTCAAGCACTGCATGTACAATTAGTGATGTATATAACACATAGTTTGCACACAAGGGCCCACTAAAAGCAAATTCAAATTTGCTGGTTAAACCTGTTTTAGTCATCCTCGATAGGGCATCACTTTCATCCTTACTGCTTTGAAATGTCTTGAAGAGCCTCCAGAATTAGCAGACACCTTGGTTTAACATCTCATCTAAAGGATGTCACATCTGATATTGCAGGACATACTGCCAAACAGTAGTGTCAGTCTGGATTATGGGATAACAGTAGTCTTGCAAGCAGTCCTCTTGGTAGGATGGATGTGGCATCACTGCACACAGGTGAGAAAGTGTAATGGTTCTTGAACCAGTGATAAGTGCTATTAAAGTTTAACTTCTGTCCCAGTCTAGCACATAGCTTTCATTTTAAGACAGAGTCTATATAAGTTATGAATAGTGTAATGTGCATTAATATTAGTATAGTACAACTGACCATAATTGTACTGCAATTAAGACCAATCCAGAAACAAACACAGGATCTTCAGCAACACGTATAACAGTTATCCACAATGGCTAGCCAGCATGATGCAACTGTACAAAAGGCAGATATGGTCCAAAAGGAGTAAATTAGTCACTTGTCCAGATATTAAGGTATTGATTTGTTGTCTTTTTTTAATCATCAAATACAGGAACAACAAGTTGATCTCCTCTGTAGAAGTATGAACTTGCCTTTCAGTTTTAAAATCTTAAAATCTAACTAGAGTGGTCTTCACAAATGAAAATGTTTCTGAATATACTAATAAGCTTTGAAAAAGAGCAATCAAATCAGTCAGATCTCCTTTAGAACTTGGTGTCATGAACCATCATTTTCTTGATATGAACATTTTTAAATGTTTACATTTTCATTAATTTCTAAGATGACTAAAGCTTGAGAAGAAGAAAGCCAGGTTAATTCTTACATAAATAGTAGGACCTGATATTTTGGGCCTAGACCCCTCTTCAGAAATTCTTCAAAATGTCTGAAGACCCCGAAACGTCAGCTTTCCTGCTCCTCTGATGCTGCTTGGCCTGCTGTGTTCATCCAGCTCTACACCTTGTTATCTCTTAATTCTTACATACCTATTTTCAGCCTGAAGGCAGGTTTATAAGTTATATTGTCTTTTCAAGACATCTGTCCCTTCCACTATAAAGGTTACTCCACATACAACCTTTTCTTTATGAGAGTGGGTGAGACCATGCCTATGAATATTTAGTATGGAGCTGGAGAAGCACAGCAGGCCAGGCAGCATCAGAGGAGCAGGGAAGTTGATGCTTCAGGTCAGGACCCTTCTTTAGAAATCCCATTTGTGTTATGGGATCCATAATGTGTTATCTCTGACTCCAGCATTTGCAGTTCTTGCTATCCCTATGAGTATTTATTTGGCTTTGACCTGAATTTTTTTTATGTTTGTTTCATTTAAGCAATTTCGAACGCAAACATTTTTAACCTGACAAAGAAATGCTAATTTTTATTGCACAGCGACTTGACATTGCTGGGAATATATTCATTATCCTCACTTATTAGGTATTCCTACAGTATAGTGATGCAGCTTTGCTTGGAAGTAATTCCCTATTCTTACATAATATTGGAATGTTTATTGAGGAGCAACTCATGAAAAGACCAGCACATTACAACATTTTGACATATTCACAGGTTAATAGTTTCCACTGTTAATTGACAACATGAATAAGGCAACAAAACAAAGAATCAAAGCCTGGTTTTATTTATTTGAAATAGCAATTTAATCAGTCTGTCAGCATAAAACATGACTTCTTTTGCAGCTAGATTAAACTAATTTTGCATTCTAAGGAAACCCCTTTCTATTCATGTGAATGACACTTAGTTGAGTTTGTGTTAAGTTCTAGTTCCAGAATTTCTTCATATCCTGGTGACCGTGTTGGTTTTATTTAAGTCCTGATCCTGATCATTGTACATTTTTATGCTCTCCCAGGTTTTACTATAGGTTTTGTGTGCAAGCTGGAAAAAGATATTGAAAGAAATGTGTTAATTGATTACTTGAAGCTCAAAATACTGTACCACTTCTCCTGCAACTATCTGTTCTGTTTCTGCATAATCTTTGTGCAACACATTGTTTTTCTGACTTACACAGAAGTCTTCCTTTCCCTTGTTTTATCTGTGACATCTGTGGGGTGGGTTTTCACTGTTTTTTAAAATAACTTCACACAACTTCTCATGACAGGAGATTTTATTAAATAAATGCTGTAAACAAAATGCTATTTCAGAAATGTACAATATTGTGTTTGAAACAAAATTCAATATCGTTTTTAGTTTTATTGGTGGACAGAAAATGAGTTGTCATTAATGATTAACGCGTAATAAAAACGCAGGGCAGTGATGTGCTGTGACTGTGGGATGTGGGTCATCTGGATGCCAGTGTGATCCAGGGTAAATACATCTGCAGCTACAAGAGCTCTGGTTCATACTCAGATGACCTAAGGCTAATCTGTAGATGTGAGCCATGTCAGGAAAGGAGAAAGTTATCTGGACACTTTATTCTAGGGACTAGCCATACTCTTTTGAATAGGGTCATCTGATTTGGCCAACGGTCAGTGACAGATGAGTGTGATTACAATTGAGCCGGGTGTTGACTGAAAGTGCGGCTGCAAGGTGAATGAACTAACCAACCACGATACCATGGTCCAGGAAGCCATTCAATAGGGAAGCACAAGGAGAGTCAGGAATAATGGACAAATAGAGCAGTATGTCATGGAGGGAATGGTCCCTGTGGAATGCTGACAGTGTTAGGAGGGGATGATGTGTTTGGTGGTGGAAATGCCTGGAATGATCCTTAGAATACAAAGACTAAATGGGGTAGAAAGTAAGGACAAAGGGAACCCTATCATTGTTCTGGGAAGAAAGGGAAGGGATAAGCGCAGAAGTGCACAAGATGGTTTGGACGTGGCTGAAGGTCCTATCAACAAGGGAGGAATCATTAGTTAAGAAAGCAGCCCAGCGGAAGGTGGCATCGTCAGAACAGATGCTTCGGAGATGGAGAAATTGGGAAATGGAGTGAAAGCCTTGCAGGAAGCAAGGTGGTAGGAGGTATAGCTGAGGTAACTGTGGATGTTGGTAGGCTTCTTATGGATATTGGTGCACAGCCGATCCCCAGACTGCAGAATTCCAAGGTGCAGAGCTGTTTTGGTTTTCTAATACATGAATCACAAGATGGTAAAATGCAGGTATATCAAGTAATTAAGAAAATTAGTAGAATGCTATCCTTTATTATTTGAAGAATTAGAAAGGTAAAGATGCTGTACTTCAGTTATATGGGTTTGTTAAGATCTCATCTCAAACACACGTGTGCAGTTTTGGTGTCCTTATTTAAGAAAGGATGTAAATACATTGGAAATTGATACGTGAATGAGCAACTTGTCTTTTAAGTCTGCATAAACTCGACTCATTTTCTCTGGAGTTTAGAACAGTGAGGGCTAACTTGATTAAAGAATATAAATACAGTCTTGACAAGGTAGATTTGGAAATGATGTTTCTTCTTGTGAGCGAATCCAGAACTAGGGATGCTGTTTTAACTTTAGGGATCACAAATTTAGAACAAAGATGAGATTTTTCTCAGAGTGTTGTGCAACTTTGGAACTCTCTGCCTCAGATGTCAGTGGAGGCAGTGTCATTGAATATTTTTACGGCAACAGCAGATAGATTTTTGTTAGGCAATAGCATCATATTGAGAGTACATAGGAAAGCGGGATTTGAAACACAAACAGATTAACCGTGATCTTATTAAATGATGGAGCGGGTTCAAGCAGCCAAATGTCCATTTTGTAACCTAGATGCTTTTCTAATTTATTCTGCAAACAGTAAATGGAATTCAGGAATTGTAAAATGGGTAGCCAGATAATTAAAGATCATTTTCCACACAACAATAAAGATTAAAACCCATGGGCATAATTTAATCCACTTGGTATGGGTTCAGCTCACGAGTTACAGAATTGATGGGAAACCACAACATTTCAAAGGATGAGTTTAATGAGATTAAGTGCTATCAATAATGAGTCAAATCAACAACTCACCACAGATAAGCAAATTTTTTCCAAGGGTCTGTACCCACCTCCAATTAAATTGTATGAAGTTTTCTCACCACTGAAGTGTGCAGGCTGGTGTGTGGCCTCTCTATTAAGATGGCCCAACTACAATATTTCTCAGCTCCATAACATTCTGTCCTCAACTATTTCTCACTTTTTCCGGCAATTTCTCTTTCTTTTTGTCTTTTCTATCCTCTTTGCTTTCCAACCGCTGAGTGTATGTTATCGGTATTGCTTTAACTAATTTATCGACGTTATTTCTTCGAAAGGCCAGAGCACTTTAATATACATCTCAGAAAACAACTTGCTCAGAAGTGCTTTCATGAGCCTCAGAAACAGTGAATTAGTTTCAAGCACAGTAACTTATTATGTGGACACATACAGCACCAAATTTGTAGACGGACGATTTAGCAAATTGCAATGTCGCTATCATAAAAGCAAAATACATCGGCTGCTGGAAATCAGTAATAAAAACACAAACGGTTAGAAATACTGAGTAGGACTGGCATCAGTAATAACTCTACCAGCTCTTAACAGTCTTCCTAAACTTTTAAAACCCATTTTTATCTTGAACTTTTTCTACACCTTTACATGACTTTACTGGTCCTTCTGCGTCAGACTTTCCGAAGGGTATTTGCTCATTGTTACCCATCTTATTACCTGCAAAATTTGTGGATTCGAAGTAATTTAGTAGGTTTTCTCATGTGATGGCATATGTCAGCAATTTAATTTTATGGACTCCAATATCACAAACAAAATAAATTGTGTCTTAAAGTAAGGAGAGTCTGCAGTTTAACATTAGGGCATCAATAATCTTGTTATCTGCCAGGGCTCCCTGATTGGACCAGATTAATAGCCTCAATCAGGGAACTATGAGGTCCACCTGGCTAACCACATTACAATCACTATGTCCCTCCCCATCTGAGCCCGAGGACATAGTCCTTTTTTTTTGTACCTCCTTCTGGGGCATTTTAGCCCCAGTTGGGTTCCTTTAACTCTTCCTCTGATATGGGTGGTGTGTATTACACAGTACCTTACCTCTTGCATCTGGAGCATCTCAGAAAAAAATTATTTCTCATTAGGTGGCAAAGGCATTGAGGCGGTGAAATCCACCGTGTCCACCTCAGAGTCTGTGGTTTCTTCAACTCATGATGGTGAGGGAGAACCCATGGGTTTCAGAACAATCAGAAAGGCAGGTGATAAGCGCATTTTGCTCCTGCACTGTTTGCAAGTTTGCAGCTTTTACATGGCCCATGTGCTTGTTCAAGACTGTCACACCTACCCAAACTTAATGTGACACTGGACCTGAGCTCATGTTAACCATGCCTCTTACCACGCAGGGCAATTCCCTTGGCTTCTACACCAAACATCATGCCCTGAATTAAACTGTCTGTCTCACTTAACAGAGTCTTGTATCCAATATTGGAGCTATCCCTGTAATTGCATGAGGGGTGGTCCTAAGATCAAACAGGAACTGGGACAGTTTGGTATGTAGTGAAGCTGTATGTAGTTTCTTTAAGCCTATCTTCAAAGTTTGGACTGGTCTTTCTGCCAGACCATTGGATTATGGGGCCATCTCTCATGCAACTACTGGGATAACTCCAGCAGAGTTTCTAATGGGGAGAAGACTCTGCACCAGGTCAAATCTGATCTTCCTGGATCTATAGAGGACAGTGAAATGGCATCAGGAATGCGAATGCTGGACACAAGATTCCATTAAACGAGAGAGACAGTTTACTTTAGGGGACGAAGTCTGGTGCAGGAACTATAGTAATAGACCTGCATGGGTAAGAGGCATGTCGAGGTCAGGTCCAGTGACATATCAAGTCTGGATACGTGTGACAAGTTATGTGGACCGTATAAAAGCTGCAAATTTGCAAACAGTGCAGGAGTAAAATGTGCCCACTTCCTCGAAAGCCTTTCAGACTGTTCCAGAACCCATGTTTCTCCCTCTCTGTGAAGCATTGAAGGGTCCTAAATTGAAAACCATCTGGTTCTGGTGACTTGTTCCTGTTACTTGCAGAAATAACTCTTCAGACGCTGACGTCCCAACACCAATCACCCTTTGCATACAAATGCATAGCTTTTGACAACAGCATTGCCTCTCAGTAATTTGCAAACCCAGACACAGTGACACCCACCTCTGCAATATCCACCTTACGTTCCCAGGTTTTCACTTTCTTCTCTAGGTCAAAGCGGTTCCATGTCTCACGCACATATTCAAGGACATCTGGAACTCTGTAATTAGAAATGTCTTCACGAAACTTCCTGTTTAGCTCCTCTCCTCTGGCTTTATCCTGTAGATGAAAAACATAGAATCAATTTAAATAATGAAAACGCACCTGAACTTTCGAGTATTGCAGTTATTAAAAAAATCCCTGGTTAGACGCCACTTGGAGTACTATGAATATATCTTGGCACCACACCTTAGTAAGAATATATTGGCCTTGGAGGGAGTAGAATACAGGCTTACAAGAATGATACCTGGACTTCAGGGGTTAAGTTATGAAGAGAGATTATACAAACCAGGCCTGTTCTCTCTTTAGAAGTGTAATCTGATTGAAATCTTCAAAATATACAGGAAAAGACAGTGTAGATACAGATAAACTGCTTCCACTGGTTAGTGATTCTAGAACCAGGGGACATAAATCTGACAATTCAGGTCAGACTATTCAGGGCCGATGTTAGGAAGCACTTCTACACACAAATGCTTGCGGATGTTTGGAACTCTCTTCCATAAATGACAATGGATCCTGCATCAGTTATTAATTTTATATTTGAGATTGATAATTTTTTGTTAAGTAAAGCTTTAAGGGATATGAGCCACAGCAAAGTATATGGAGTTAGGCCACAGATCAGCCATGATCCTACTGAATGAACGAACAGGCTCAAGAGGCAGAATGGCCTAGTCTTGTTCCTAAATCCCTATTTTGCTTTCATATTTCAGATAGGAGTAATGTCCTTGGACAAAACAGTTTTGGCAGTGAAATGATCTCCATGAGAAAGTCCTAGAGAAAAAAGCATGCATGTAACAGGAGTGGGAGAGTGATCAGTTTGAGTTCTGAACATGCAAGGTTGACCTGGTGGGCAGTGGCTTATTAGGAGAAATATAGGTCATGAGCTTTTACTCTGATTCTTTAAAAACTGGGACAGTATTTTAAAGGTTGTTACAGAGATAGTAGGAACTGCCGATGCTGGAGAGTCAGAGATAACACGGTGTGAGGCTGGATGAACACAGCAGGCCAAGCATCATCAGAGGAGCAGGAAAGCTTGACGTTTCGGGTCGGGACCCTTCAGTTTGAGTGACATGGATTATGGCGATATTTCTGGCTATTTCAAAAGAGGTCATCTGTACATGTCTGACTGCTATCCAGCATATGATGCTACTAATGCCCAGGGGCAGATAATGCATGAGGACTCAATTAAGTCAGGTAACGATTCCCCAGAGGTGGAATAGTCAGCTTTCACTTTTCTGTCTAGCCTTAAATCTAAAAGTATGGCCATTTACACAAGGTATCAAGACACCTATCACCCAAGGAGGCGTACACTACCAAAGACCAAATGGCTGCAAGACGAAAAAGAGGAGTGCGGGGTATTGAAGAAAACTGATGGTAAAGAGAATGTGTAAGATCAACTAAACTATGGAGTTCTACAATTTATGTTGGATTGTAAGCTATGTTACTCTTCCTGGTCACTCAATAAAAACTGTTTGGATAGCATGCAGAAAGATTTGGGTCGAACCCCATTCTAGACGCAAGCACATAATCTTGGTTGACATTTCAATAGAGTATTGAGTGAATAACATATTGTATCTAGAAGAATGCACTTCTCACAATGTTAAGCTGAGGCATTGTCTGCTGTCTTGGTGAATGTGGTAGATTAATTCCTAATTTATACTGTTAGCTGACTTCAGGCATTACAGTTCAGAGGAGAAAGACATTACTGTCTGGGATCAGTTGGGATGATGAGGTTAAGATTAAGATTAGTAAGGATGAGAAATAGATGTTTCAGCGGGGAAACAAGTACATTAATCCCCCGGGCCTGACGATATGAATGCCAAACTACTATGGGAATCAAGGAGCTCAACAATATCAAGAAAGCTTCCTCATTCCCTCCAGGCATGGAATTTTTCGTCTACACTGCAATTACCCCATACACCTTTAATGAAGCAGTCAGAAACCCAAAACACTGCACCCTAGCGAGTTGTGCCATTCTTTGGGGATGAGGTGGATAAGGGAGAAGAGGCAAATTATTGATTGCATTTTCAGTTATTGCATTTATATAGACTGTTTTATGTTTGTTGGCAAGTTCACCTTTAATTCTGTGGAAATAATTAATTGTTGAACTCCATGACCATCATAAATCCATGAATCTTGCGACAGCCATTCAAGGTTTCTCTCTAATTATTTCACAGCAATTTTTAAAATTAAAAATCATGGTCAGTAATTTGTAGAGAAAAGATTCTTTACCACTTACTTCTTCCACTTCTGTAGTCTCAAATTCAATCTTCTTAAGCAGCTCCTGTCTGGATTTTATTTCACTGATGAGTTGCTTAGTCTCTGATGACATTCTATTCAACTGCCTCTGGAAGAGGAAAGTGACCAAGGGATTTGAGAGCAGAATAGATTTTAGCAATACAATTTGTTTTAATTGGACTGAATGCGTTTCAATTCCCCAATAAACACATTCAACGTTTATTGTTACACTCAACCATAACACATTCATATCTGAATCCCTGCTTCCAGCCATAATATCTCTCCACTCAATCTTACCAGTCTTGAACATCACTCATCATGTCCCATGGTCTTCCAATACTTCTCAAGCTACCAAAGTACCTGGTAGCTAGATATTTTCTAATCAACCTATCTGGTGTTGCTATTACACACCCCTGGAGCAGGTGGGACTAAAAACCAGGCCTCCTGGCCCAGAGATAGGGACCACCTAGTAACTATCCCATTTGCTATAATTACAATCAGTATATTCACCTCACTCAACCATCCATTCCCATTACATTCTAAACCTTCCATAATTTGAATCCTCATATATCAGGATCAAGCATTTGAAAATCAAGGGGGATCTCACTCCTCACTTGTTCAAAAATGAACAAGGCCTAACATCTCAGAAAGTTGCCACCTTCTGTACCATTTTGGCCGTTGTAGAGTGAAGCTGACACTTTTCTGCATAATTTAGCACTGTGGGCCTGTCATAATGGACATTGGACTGGTGGAAAATTAGGCTGGAGAAGTAGTAATGGGAACAAAGAACTGGTGAAGGAACTGAATAGGTACTTTGAAGACACAAATAGAACTTGAGAGTCATGGGGCAGAGGTTAGTGACTAGGCCATCACTAATGAAAAGGTGCTGGGGACACTGAAAGGTCTGAAGTTGATAAATCACCCAGACCAGATGGACTATACCCTAGGGTTCTGAAGGAGATAACTGAGGAGATTGTGGAGGCATTGGTGGTGATCTTTCAGCAATCAAAGTCAGGGAGGGTCCCAAAGGACAGAGAAATGGTTAATGTAGCACTTTTGCTTAAGAGGGAGAAAGGCAGAAGATGAAAACTGTAAGACAGTTAGCCTGTCCTTCTTCATTGGCAAGACTTCAGATGTCATTATTCAAGATCAGATTATGGATTACTTGAAAGGCATGGTAAAATAGTACTGAATCAGCACAGCTTTGTCAAGGGGAGGTCATGCCTGACATAGCTGTTCAAATTCTTTGAGGAGATAACAAGAAGGTTAGAAAAAGGAGAGCCAGTGGAAGTGATTTAGATTTCCAGAAGACCTTTGACAAGGTACTGCACAGGAGACTGCTAAATAACATACAAGCCTGTGGTGTTGTTGGCAAGGCACTGACATGGATAGAGAATTGGATGACTGACAGAATGCAGAGCACGGACTTAAAGGGTTTTTTTTCAGTGTGCAGCTGGTGACTAGTAGAGTTCTGCAGGGATCAATGTTGGGACCACAACTATTCACGTTGTACATTAACGGTCTGGATGAAAGAACTGAGGGAATTGTTGCTAAGTTTGCAGACGACATAAAGGTAGGTGGAGGAGTGGGTATTGTTGAGGCACAGAGGCTGCAGAAAGACAGACAGACTAGGAGAGTGGGCAAAGAAGTGGCAGTTTAATATAATGTGACGAAGTGTGAGATTGGGCACTCTGGTAGGAAGAATAGTCACAGACATTCTTCTAAATGTGGAATGGTTTCAGAAATCTAAAGCACAAAGAGACATAGTTCAGGATTTTCTTAACGTTAACATGTAGGTTCAGTTGCAGTTAGGGAAGCAAGTGCAACGTTAGTGTTTGGTCTGAGGGAGCTCGAGTACAAGAGCAGAGAATATACTGCTGAGGTTGTATAATGCTGTGATCAGACTGCATTTGGAATACCGAGAGCAGTTTTGGGTCCCCTTTCTAAGGAAGAATGTGCTGGTGCTAGAGAGGATCCTGAGGAGTTCACAAGAATAATCCCATGAAATGAAGGACTTGTCATTTGAGGAACGGTTAAGGACTCCGGGTCTGTTTGAGTTTAGAGGGAAGGGGTTTAGAAGGATGAGGGAAGGGGTTTAGAAGGATGAGGGGTGTCACATTGGAACTTAGAATACTGACAGGCCTGGATAGAATGAACGTGGAGAAGATGTTTTCACTACTAGGAAAGACTAGGATCTGAGGGCATGGCCTCAGAGTGAAGGGACAACCCTTTAGAACTGAGATAAGGGGTATTTCTTCAGCCAGAGTTTGGCAAATCTGTGGAACTCATTACCAGAGAAGGGTATAGAAGCCAGTCATTGAGTATGTTAAGAAATAATAGGTTCTTCACTAGAAGGGGGAACAAAGGTTACAGGGAGAAGAGAATGGGGTTGAGAAACATATAAGCCATGATTGAATAACAAAGCAAGCTCGATGGGCCAAATGGCCTATTTCTCTTCCAATATCTTGTGGCCCCACAGTCAAACGGTAGGAACTGGATAGAAATTGGGTTCAGCACACTTTTTCACTTTGGACTCGAAGCAGGAAAGAAGTAGCTTTAACCAACAAAGTCATATCTCAAATCTGAAAGTTGAATTCACTGCTCTATCCAGTCCTTTGTCTTTCCAGTTCAACCTAGTGAACTGACATCAAGTTATTTCAGTAAAACAACATCTGAGCATATACTGAACTATGGTAATTAAAACTTACTTTATAAGAATTGAGAACCAGCTGTGTTTTCCCGGTCATGACTTTGAGCTGCAAGAGGTCCTGATTGTATTGTTCAATTTGCTTCAAATACTGGCTGTTTTCAATCTTAAGCTGATGAAAGTCAACCTCCCGGAGCACTTCCCCAGCTTCCTCTTTCTACAGAAAGAGACAAATGCTCAAAGAATATTATGGGGTTTTTTTCTGGTTAGTACTATAGTTTTTACCCCTTCTTCCACACCACATATCATACCACGATAGACACAAGGGATGGAAAATCTTCATTCCAAGCTCTGACAATGCTACTCTACGGCCAGTCTTTAAAGCTAGCAGCAGGTGGAGAAACAATGGTTAAAAAAGTAGAAATTTACGTTGTGTAGCACATATTTGGCTGAACAGCACTATGAGAGTATTGGAGAAACTAATGGCAACGATAGTTATTAATGCACAAATGAAACAAGATCTTCTAGCAAGCAGCTACTTGTGAAAATCTGGAAATTACTGTGTGAGATACAACACCCACAAGCAGAGAGAAAATGGCATATCACCATCAGGCTACCCATTTAAATGCATTGAATAGCAGGAAGATCCTGGTCTGATGTTGCAGATATGGAGTAAACACACTGAGGGGATTGTCCATTTCTATCTGAGTAATTTTTAATGGCATGTTTAATCTTAGCTACTGCAATATATCTTCTCTGATATTATAAGTTTTTTTGTAAATTTGGAATAATTTCTTCAAGTTTTAATTACTGCAAGAGATTTAAAATCTTTTTTTTCTTTCTGTCTATTACTTTCCTGCTTCCTTTTTCGGCTCTTTATTTTGTTTTCTGTTCTTGTTGACATTGAATTCACTATTCTAACTTAAATTTCCTGATTCAGACTCACTGCTGCTAAATAATAATTCTTAAATCTAATTAGTTAAGTAGTTCACAGTTGCATCCCCTGTTTGCACACATCCTAGATCCTGTGGAATATGCTGTAGTGGTTGGACTTTTCACAAATAAGAACATAGTCTGAAAATCTTACAGAACGGGGTATATACGAGTCTAATGGGTGGCTCATTACATTTTGGACAATTGGATTGGTTTCTACACTGTAAATTCTCAAGAGTTCTCTGCCCTTACTCAACTATTAATAACCACTTGAACAGAAAAGAATTCACTGTTTCATCCAAAGAATTGCATGTCTGATGATGCATCACTGCCTCAGTTCAACACCAAGGTATATTACATTGAATATGTAATCAAGATCTGAGACACAAGTAGAACGCAACCCTCTTAATTCAAAGGCAAGCTACATTAAAGTGACGAATAAGTTCTTGTTCTCTACTCAAGATGGAATCTAATAGTGAAAAATAGTAGTTCAAAACCTGTATATAACAACCCAATGGCATGGCATAACTTCCTTTGATGTTTGTTTGCTTCACATCTCTGAAATTTATCAACAAGGCTTTTGAGTTTCTATCATTTTCTTCCTCTGTACTTTAATGTCACTTTTCATGCTGCATACTGTACTCCACTATTTTTTGCCATTTATATAAAGGTTTTGGATGAGAATTTCGGAGGCACAGTTAGTAAATTCACACAAGCATGCAAGCATGCACAAAATCCCTGATTGAACCTGCTGACCAGCTCACCATAGGACCCAACTATTCTCCCAAGGATTATGAGATGTGGCAAAACACCTGTCAGGTGCCAACAACAACTCACTGGCTGTTTTCAAAAGGCACTGACTTCAAGTAGAAGTCTATACTTAACAGCATTAAATCAAGACTGTCTGACTGGTCTGGTTGTTCAAGTAAAGACTAAAGAATTCATAACAGTGTTCAAAGAATGGAGAATCCTGACCAACATTTTTCTCTCAACCAACACAATCAAAAGCAGAGGAAAATCGATCATTGAACTATGCAAATATTGGGAAGCCTGAAGCCATTGTGTTTGGAGTCCATCACAAATGACATTCCGTATTCATCAACTCTCCCTGGCTACTGTGTGATACTAAACCAGAATGTTTGCACTATTTCCATACAATTTTACCCTGATCTGAAATTCCAACCTCATATCTACACTGTAACAGCTGTTTTAGCTGTTATATTATTCCCAGTCTTCACCTCTGCCTCAGCCCACCTCTTGCTACAATGCTTTTGTTAGCTCTAGTCTTGCATATTTAAGTTTCTCTGCTGTGGTGTTGACATATTGGCTCTTAATCTGAGGACAGAATCTGAAATACAAATCTTAGTGCTCATATTTTTCCATGCTCTTACCCCTCATTTTATTTGTCAATTCCCTCAGCCTACACCTCTCAGATTTCTGTGTTTTTCCGATTCTGGCCTCTTGAGCATTCCCAACTTCACCATCTCACCATTGGTGACTGAAACCTCAGCTATCCAAGCCTTGGAACTCCCTTCCTGAAACTATCTGCCTCTCAGCCTCCCTCTCCTCCTTTGCAATGATCTATAAAACCAACTTTTTTGACCAGCTGTTTGGTTCTCATTTGTTCTAACAGCTCTAGCTGTGCGTCTGTGCTAAATTTTACCTGGTAATGATCCCGTGAAGTGTTTCAGGATGCTTTACTAAATTAAAGATGTCACATAAAAGTTGATGTTATACTGCATCTACTTTCTACCAACTATTTCCTTACATTTTCCATGTTCAAATGGTTATCGATGCGCATGGAATATTGCTGTGCACAAAATTGCACCATATTTGCTTACATAACAAGAGTTACTTTGTTTTCAAGTAACTCAAGTGTATGTGTAGTATTTTGAAAGATATGGTGAGGTGTCAAATAGACAATTTTTCTTCACTGAAAAAAAACATGCATTTATCTGGTGCCTTTCAAAACCACCAAACCTCCCAAAGTGCTCTCTTTGTGATAAAGAATTTCAATGATTTTTGTTGTAAACTGAAGAGGCAATTCTCTGCCTCACTATTGCATTTGTAAGAAAGGATGATGAGAAAATTGATTCACAGGGGAGAGTTGTTCAGAGTTAATGTAGTGATAGCTGTGCTCCTGCCTGCCACTATCGGTTTACAAACCAATCGGAGCTGTTGGTGCAGTTTCGCCTTGAGCATCTTCCAAGCATGATTCTTCAGTTGCAGCTTATCAATCAGCATTTCCTGAGGAGAAAGGAATATAATCAGACTCTTAAGAGGTCAATGTATAAAATAGTCCTCAGCTAGCACTGGTCATTACACAAAACATTTACTGAGAATATTAACTATTAGATGACTTGGTATCTTCATTTGTGAACACATGTTCAGAGCTGATGCAGGAGCTCCAATGGCTAATGAGATTGGTGAAGGTATAAATCTTTACCTCTCAATCCTACAGATAAAATGATAAATATTGGAAAATTGAAACAAAAACAGAAAAGGTTTAGAAGACAAAGCAGTTTAATTAATTCTAGTAAATAACAAATTGCAAGTTAATGCTTTCAAAGTAGATCTTTGTCTCAAAACGTTAACCTGCTTTTCCCTTTTCGAAGCTGTGTATTTGAGAATTTCTATGCTAATCAACCACGATCAATTTTTGTACCTTTGAAATGGTCTACCAAGTCAGTTCTACCAGAAGTCAGTTTCTATCACCAGAAAGTCTCATTTCAAAAAGGAATGAAACCAGATGGACCACCTGGCATTGACTAAGACATTGGAAAAAATGATGCCAACGACAGCCCAGTTCACCCTGTAAAGTTCTCCTTACTGACACCTAGGGGCTAGTGTCAAGATTGGGACAGCTGTCTCACAGACAAGTCAAGTAACAGCTTGACGTAATCATACTCATGGGATCATACTTTATAGACAATATCCTAGTCATCACCATTCCTGGGTCTGCCCTGTTCCTCTGGTGAAACAGACCCTACAGAGGTGACAGGCACAGTGGTACATGGGGAGGGTGCTGCTCTAGGAGTCCTCAACACTGACTATATTGACCCCATGAAGTCTCATCGCATGTTCAAACATGGGCAAAGGAACCACCAATTACAATGTACTGCTTATCTGCAGCTCATGAATCAGTACTCCTCCATGTTGAACATCACTTGGAAGAAGCACAGAATGTAGCAAGATTGCAGAACATAGTCTGGGTGGCAGACTTCAGTGTCCACTATCAGAAATGGTTTGGGAACCAGCACTCCTGACAAAGCTGATGAAGTCCTAAAGGATTGGGTCTGTGGCAGCTGGTGCAGGAACCAACGAGATAACAACATTCTTGACCTCACCCTCACCAATGCATCTGTCCAAGACAGTATCAGTAACAGTGACAACCACACCGTCCCTGTGGGGACAAAGTCCAGCCTTCACATTGAGGATGTTGTGTGCCACTATCACTATGCTAAATGGTTTAGACTAAGACTGAGCATCTGTGAGGCATCACGGACCTTCACCAGCAGCAACAGCAGAATCATAATCCAACACAAGAAACAACCTCATGGCCCAGTACCTCTCCCACTCTACCAGGGTTCTGGTTCAATGAAACATACATGAGCAGCACCACGCATACCTAAAATATGGTGTAAGCTGGTAAAGCTTCAACACAAGACTACTTGTATGCCAAACGGCATAAGCAGCAAGTGATTGAGCTCAGCATTCCATAACCAACAGATCAGATCTAAGCTCTGCAGTCCTGCCTAGAATGATGATGGACAATCAATAAACAACTCTTTGGAGGAGAAAGCTTCACAAATAACCTCAATTTCAACAATGGGAGAACCCATCAAGTCAGTGCAAAAGACAAGGAGGAAGCATTTCCAACAAACTTCAGCAGGATCAGCGGAAGAAAGGCATTTATGATTGGAGAGACAGTGGAGAAGACGAAACATTCCAGAAGTCACATTCTATTGTTTTCTTATTATTTGGATTTAAATAAATGGGACCTGTGTTTATTGGAGCAGCATACTATTAGAATCTTGTTTATTTAGGAAATAGTAGATAGAGGGAAATTGTTCAGTTTGTTAATAGTTCTGTTGATTTGTTCACTGTTAGGGTTAAATATATAAATTGAAACTTGTTGCTTATAAAATGAGTATCAGGGATTCCTTTCATTTAACTACTCTTTTAACAGATTATGAGGAGCTGGGCGAAACTTCTCTGGGGGCCTTGGGTTTAGTTAGTAGAAGGGAACCTCTACTCCCACCATAACAGATTGAGGCTGGTGTTTCGGGTTAATTATCAGAGGGGTTCAACCTTACCCCCTCTTCGTGACACGATC
Source organism: Stegostoma tigrinum (assembly GCF_030684315.1). NCBI lineage: Eukaryota > Metazoa > Chordata > Chondrichthyes > Orectolobiformes > Stegostomatidae > Stegostoma > Stegostoma tigrinum. Next base: position 10,855,324 of record NC_081369.1, on the reverse strand, counting down.
AAGCAGCACCTGCTTAGCAATAACCTGTTCAGTGACACCTAATTTGGATTCCGCCAAGGCCACTCAACTCCTAACCTCATTATAGCTTTGATTCATTCATGGACAAAAGAGCTGAATTCCAAAGATGAGGTGAGAGTAACTGCCTCTGAAATTGAGCTACCTTTGACCAAGTGTGGCATCAAGGAGCCCTTTCCAAACAGGAATCAATGGTAAACAGGGGGGAAACTCTCCACTGGTCGACATTATACTGAGCATAAAGGAAAATGATTGTAGCTAATATAAGTTCTTCATCTCAGCTCCAGGATATCTCTGCAGGAGATCCTCAGGTTGTGCCCTTGAGCTACTTCACTCCATTATAATGTCAGCAGTGGGCCCATTGTTGATGATTGCACAATGTTTAGAACCATTTGCAACTCCTCAGATACTGAGGCAGTCCATGTCCAAATGCAGGAAAATCCAGACAGTATCCTGACTTGGACTGAAAAGTGGCAAGTGACATTCACACCACACAAATGCCAAGGAATGACCATCTCACAAGAGAGAATCTAACTGTTGTCCCTTGACACTCAATGGCATTACCATCACTGAATTCCTCATTATAAATGTACTGGTGGTTATCATTGGCCAGAAACTGAAACAGACTAACCATATAAACACAATGGCTACAAAAGCAGGTCAGACACTAATAATTCTCTAGTGGGTAATTCACCTCCTGACTCCACGAAGCCTGTCCACCATCTTCAAGGCATGAGTCAGGGATGTGATGGAATACTCTCCACTTGCCTGGATGAGTGCAACCTCAACACTAATGAAGCTTGACACCATCCAGGACAAAGCAACCCATTTAACTGGCATGATATCCACTCCCTCCACCAACTGACAGTGCACCCTGCTGCTACTATCTACAAAATGCTTCGCAGAAATCCAACAAGTTTTCTTAGGCAGCACCTTTTAAATCCACGCCTACTTCCATCTTGAAGGACTGGGACAGCAGATACATGGTAATACCACCAAATGCAAGTTCTCTAGCCACTATCCGTCCTGACTTGAAAGTATATCATTGTTTCTTCAGTTTCACTAGGTCAAAAATCCTGGAATTCCCTCCCAAATGGCATCATAGGTCTGCCTGCTACACACGGACTGCAGCTGTTCAAGAAGATAGCTCACCACCACCTTCTCAAGGGCAACTGGGGATAGACAATAAATGCTGGCTTGTACAGCCATGCCCATATCCCATCAGTGATTTTCGTTTTAAAAACTGAATTCTAGAATTGAAGTGAGCGTGCCCTTGATATTAAAGTAGTATGCGGCCAAATGTGACATCAAGAAGTTCGAGCAAAATTGAATCAATTGGAACAGAGGGGAGAACTCCTCAATGATTGGAATTGGCGTCACAAAGGGAAATAGTTATTGTTATTGAAGATCAAACATGTCATCCGAAGACATACTGCAGGAATTTCTCTGGGAAAGTAAATTTGAGAGCAGATAAGACTTGAATCCAGGCCTCCTAGTCCAGAGGTTGATACAATACCACATCAGCACAACAGCCCTAATTTCTCTGAGCCTTAACCATCTTTAAGCTGCTTCATCAATGGCCCTCTTTCTGTCAGAAGTGGAAACATTCACAAATGAATTAAATGGTCAGTTTCACATGTATTTCACTCTGACTTTGCGTGTAACAAGACCTGAACAGCTTTTCAGGCTTGGGCTGATAGATGGTAAGTAACAACCTCAGCACAAAAATGCCATCTCTACTAGAAAAAGTCTAATTAATTCCCCTTTACATTTAATAGCATTATCATTGCTGAATCTCCAACCATGAAAGAGGGCAAGTCAGTGGCTGGAAATTCTGTAATGAGTAAATCACTACATGTTCCCCCAAAGCTTTTCCACCATCTACTGAGCTAAAGTCAGGAACATGTTAGGAAATTCCACTTACTAGGCTGAGTATTGCTTCAGCAATACCCAAGAAGCCCAATGGCATCCACGATAAAAAAAATTCTTGAATGGAACCCCATATAACGCCTTGAACGCCGACTCCCTACATCACCAGTGCACAGAGATAGCAGTGTGTACCATCTGTAAGATGTACTGTATCAACTCACTAAGGCTTCTTCATCATAATCACCTCCTAAAGGCCACAGCCTTTACTTCCTAGCTGCAGCAGGATACTTAACACAAGTATCTTTCCAAGTCTTTCTGACTGGAAAATATATTGCAGTTTCTTCACTGTTGCTGGATCAGAATCAGGAATTCTCTACGAACACCATTGCAGGAGACTTTTTACCATATGGACTACAGATAGTTCTGCTGTAACATGTGTTTCATTAACATGAATTGGCTTTAACGCAATTGATGAATAGTGGATGCTGTTTGGATAATGCAAACTTTCTGCTGTAGAGGTATAGCAATTTCCTGATAAGGCGATTTTCTATGCTGGTTTTCTATAGCATAATTTTCTAAAGCGTGAGGACATGGAAGAATGTAGCTATGGCGTTATAGGAGAACGTACAGTGGTTCAAGAAGGCAACTCACCAATTTGTCAGGGTGATAAATGTTGGTCTTGCTAAGAATACTAATGTTCAGTGTATACAAAAAAATCATACAAACTCTATTAAATATTTCCTTAACAATCTCTGTTCCAAGGAGAGCAATTCCAGCCTATCTAGTTTCTCCAGATAGCTGAAACGTCTACTTCTCAGTGACATGCTAGTAAACGCCCTCTGCATCCTTTACAGGCCTTGACATGAGGGAGTATGGTTATCCAGTGGCCATGGCCACTGGACTAGTAATCCAAAGGGCTGGACTAATGGTGAAATGAGTTCAAACCCCAAGTCAGCAGTTGGAGAAGATATTTCTAACCACCTGTTCAGAGATTTTATTACACAGCTCTGGTGCAGGTCAGAACTGAACCTAGGCATCCTAGCTCAGAGGAAGGGGCATTATCACTGCACTGCTACAGCACACATCAGCTGGAGAATTTAAGTTCAGTTAATGTAATAAGTCTGGAATTAGAAGTTAGTGGCAATCAGTGATGACGATGGTGTTTACTGGGTTGAATAGCTACTTGGTCCACTAACTTTCTGTAGGGAAGGAAAGCTTCCATCCTTAACAGTGTGGAATATATGTGATTCTAAATTCAGCCCAATTAGCATAAATAGAGTAGCAAGCCACTCAGCTTTAGTAGGATGGCCAATGATTTCCAGTCTTTAGCTAGTGCCATCCACATACTGTGAATTAATGAATGAAAAGAAAATGATGCCCAGGTTGGACACACTACTCTAGTCAAGGTCTTATCAGTGTTAACAGATTAACTTGAATGACTGACTGCTGTATTCTCTTCCACTTGTATAAAACCAAGCAAACCATTTGCTTTTTCAAACTGATTAATGGACTAGTCCTGCCAGTTTTAAAAATTGGTGTTAGATGAAATTCAGGTCTCTCTGTTCCTGTATCTGTTTTAAAATTTAATTTATACTGACTTGTGCAATTCTTTTCGAGATGCATTATTTCATATTTCTCTGTGCCAAATGTCATCTGCCAATTTCAGCAACCTGTCTGTGATCTGCTGTTTTCTGTTATCCACTTCACCTTTTACTTATCAGGAGGTGAAGGCTACTGCTGTGTTTGAATGAATGATAGTATGTGAATAGGAAGGGTTTAAAGGGATATTACCCAAATGCTGGCAAATGGGACTAGATTAACTTAACTTGCCGGCATGGACGAGTTGGACCGAAGAGTCTGTTTCTGTGCTATACAGCTCTGACTGTAAGAAGAGGAAGTCAGTTTGCAATTTCCTGGCTAACCTGTTTAGCCAGCAGTCAGTTTTCCCAAAGACAGCATCTATTCAGAAAATCATTCCACTGTTTCATTTGGTAACTTGCTGTTAATTCCAGATTTACCTAATATTCACAGTTGCTACTTAAGGATTAAGTAAAATAACTTAATGTAGGACTCACTTTGGCATGGATTTTGTCCTCAAAATATTTAAAGAGAGTCTCTGTTACAATTGTGCTCCCCTTCTTGCCTTGAGTGAAGGACCCAATATCTCGTTCAAACTCATTGACTGCTTTTTTAATCTCAGCCAAGGCAAATTCGGCTTCCTCAAGAGTAGCCTAGAGGAAAACAAACATATTGAGTTAGAGATCTGTGTACTTTGAACAGTCACAAAGACAGAAATTTCTTTAGACCTACTGTATTTTCACTGGAAGTGTGGCAGAAACTTAGTCATGGCAACAGATCACAAGCAATTCAAAGTAAATTTCTAAATCAGGGGACCTAATAAGAACAGATATTTAATCATTGTTCTAGCTTGGTATAGTGAGGAGAGTAGTGGCAGTGCCAAGTTCATATTTCAATTTGCAGTTTAAAGGAAGTATTAAAGGATTAGCTGTCTTTGAAGTGGTTACTAAAAATAAGTTTAATTTTATAACAGATTAACTACTTGAAGGAATTTAAAATCTTTGAAAGGGATTCACTAATGAGAGTCATTTTGACCCAACAACTGTACATGAGTGACATCACTCTTAGATTGCTTTTCATGTCAACGTGGCTTCTGAAGTTCGCTCATAATTGATACTGGATGAGTGGCTCTGGATGTGGCACAGGGTTGGGAGTGGTGAATAAAGTGACATGGAAATGGCAAGGGGATAGTGGTAAGGTACAGAAAGGAGCATGATGGTGTATAGATGAACAAAGGATGACAACCCTTTATAAATCTGAATGGAAGTCTCAGAAAACCAGTCGAATCTTCAAATGAGCCATCACACTGTTTGTTTCTGTGGCTGCACTCGACTTGTCTCAGTCATATGGGGCTCATTTCCACGGAGGCAGATCTGCTCAGACAGGAGACTATCCAACTCATGCTTCTCACACCCATGGTAAAAACCTTGCTTATTATTTCAGCTCCCTGCCCTACCAAGTCTGCTACTTTGTCATGAATTCCATCTCCGCCTGAGGTTGCAAAGAGTTTGATGCATCCTTATTGGCATATTTGCCTTGAAGCTGAGCTTTCAATTATACATTAATGTCATCACAAATTCTGCATATTTCCAGTAGCATATCGCCTAGCTGTTCTCTTCGTCTAAGTTCTTCAACTTCTGAAATCCCATCCATGTCTATATTACTCCCTTTGATATCCTTTCTTATAACTTTTTTGAACAAAGGTGTATGTGATGTTTGCAGTTCTTCAGTCGGGCAACACCTCCCCACATCTAAGGTGGATTGGAAAATTATAATTAGTGTCTCACATTTTCCACTCTTATTTCTCTCTGCAACGAAGGAGGCAGATTCCCTCCATACCTTGTGGCCAAGCTACTTTAGGAACACCTTTCCTGTATTTCTTTAAAAATTTTCAGCCCATTCAATGTTTTAACCATCTCCCCTTTCACTGAAGTTTTGGTGGCACATGCTTCTTTTGCTTAAAAAAACACACATGCATTATATGCACTAGGTAAATTGGCCATGCTAAATTGCCTGTAGTGTCCAGTGATGTGCAGGCAAGCTGGATTAGCCATGAGAAATGCAGGGTTATTGGGGTAGGGTAAGGGGTTGGTTAGGATGCTCTTTGGAGGATTGGTGTGTACTCAATGCTTCCACAGTGTAGGGATTCTAAATTATATATTCATTTAGTACCTCACCCATGCTCGATGCCTCCATTTGTAGGTTTCCCTTTTGGTCCGCTATCAGTCCCACTTCCTCCTACTACCCATTTACTATTTATCTGCCTATACAAGACGTTTGCATTCTCATTTCATGTTGGCTGCCACTCGATTCTCATCCTCTCTCTTTGCCTCTCATTTCTATTTTTACTTCTCCTCTGTATTTTCTTTAACCAGCCCACTCGTTTGTATTCTCAATGTCTGCCACATGCCCCGTTCTGCATCATTCTTACTTTTTATCTCTTTCTTGATCAAAGGAGCTTTGATATTGGTTGTCCTATTTTTCTTCCAGTGGGAATGTGCCAAGACTATACCTAAATCTTTTCCTCCTTAAACTAAGCTCAATTCTAGCCTTGCCTGCCAAAAGTGATTCCAATTTAACTGGGCCAGATCAATTCTCATTTCACTGAAATTACCCCTCATTCAAATTAATATTTTTATTGTAGATTCCTCCTTGAAATTTGCTGGTGCTTTCCTAAACCCTATGATTCTATGATTACTGTTCTCTAAACTTTCCCCTTATGATAATTCATTCACCTGAACAACACCATTCCTCAGAATCAGAACCAGCAAAGCTTCCTTCCTAAATAACAAGGTGTAGAGCTGGAAGAACACAGCAGGCCAAGCAGCATCAGAGGAGCAGGAAGGCTGACATTTCTTAGGCCCGAAACGTCAGCTTTCCTGCTTCTCTGATGCTGCTTGGCCTGCTGTGTTCATCCAGCTCTACACCTTGTTATCTCAGATTCTCCAGCATCTGCAGTTCCTGCTATCTCTGAAGCTTCCATCCTGACTGGACTAGAAACGTATTCATTAAGAAAATGCTGCTGCTTCAGAAACTTTTCCTCCTCAGTAATTTTTACACAATTACTATCCCAGTCTATATTAGGATAATTGCAGCAGTGCCTTATTATTGCTATTTTATAGCTGACACATCTTTACAGAATTTCCCTGGTGATTGACAACGTACACCCAGTTGTATAATTGTAACTCCATTTTTTTCTTATCTCTAATTAAATAAATTATGTACTTAACTCCTCAAATGACATCCTCTGTCCCCAGCACTGTAATATTCTGTTAATTATATCATGAATTGTAGATTTTTTTAATCAATTAGGGATTTTTATTCCATAATTCTATCCATTCTTTTCTGTGCAGTCTTAAATATAATAATTTAGCACTGATAGACCTCCAATTTAACTTGAGATGCAATTGGCACTTATAAATATTTGAAATTTAGTACTGGCTATCTCCACAGTATGTGGTTGGAGTCAAGTCACTAACTGCACAGAACGGCTTGTGATCAACCCTTACCTGTAAATTCCGAATTGTGTGCTCTGACTCCTGCTTCAGCTTTGATAATATCTCTTTTGTTTCCTCGAGTTCTCTATAAGCAATGTTGCACTTCTGCTCTGCTGTTAACATCAAAAGACGCTCTACTGCCACAGGACGAGTCCGGGATCGATGTCTTGACCTCCCCTGCAAGATTTACCAATATTTTAGGTTCTGAACTTCACATTTTATAATCAAACTGATGTGATCATTATTGTTTCTCAACTTTTTCTCTCCTACATCTTGTTGGCTTACTAAGCTGCAAGCTAACTTCTCCTTGCTTTATTTAGCCACACGGCTAAGATATTATATGGGTTTCTTGGTGTAGCGCATTCTTGATGCTACCTGTCTCCAACTGGTAGAGCTATTGCTTGGCTTGGCTCATTATTTCCTGCATTTCTGATGGATACTCTCAGGACTGTGACAGAGTGTCAATAGAACTACAGGCATGCTGGTCCTAGAAAAGTGACACCAATACGCCACACACAGTGGGCAGGTGAAGTCAACTTTGCAAATTAAGTCACATTCAAATTTATTTATGTGATTTATGCGCTATCTGACAAAGACCCTGACTGCAAAACTCACATTATGGAAGTATATAAGGAAAAGGGATGGTGTGATTTCCTAGGCACATCCTGGTTATAATTAGCTGACAGACAAGTACACCATTTTTTCCATATGTTCAGGAAGTGAGCAAGATTTCTTGTTGCCATCATGCTATCAAATAGCTATCCTGCCTTTCATGGAATAATTTAAAATATTCATAACGTTTAAAAGAGAAATGCTGCAAAATTTAACTAATCCCTGTTGAGCTCAATCTCAGATTCACACTCTTTCATTATACCACTAACTTGAGCCAACACCCAATCCAAGCACTATACTGTATACTATAGTGTAAACCCAGAGTTCCTGTTTTCTCACTCACCCAAAAGTAATACTCCAACAAAATTTAGGCAGTCAGGTAGCATGATGTCTCTACATAACATTTTTTGTGTGTCAAAATTTTGCTACAGATATTGTGGGTCCCTTTCTTTCAGATTATAAACATTATAAACTATTGAGAAATGCTGCTTTGTAGGTACTACCTGTGCCAACTGGGCTAGTTCCTGTGCTTGAACCTGGGCTTGAAGAACCAATTCCTTGGGCACCACACGTTCATAGTACTTATCAAGCATATCAGACTCAATCTTCAAGGCTTCATTGGAAATACTACATATGGAAATAAACAAATCACTGATATACACATTTTGTCAGGGGCTTATAAAAGAAAGTATGGTTTACGTAAGAGCTCGTGAGCTGCTCAGAGTGTATAAAATGGAACATTTAGTTACTTCTAGTTCACCACAATATTTCAATCCCTCTTAAATATTACAATATCAGCAACTTCACCATGTCATAATTTAATATATCACATTAGCAATAAGTTTATTAAACTTTAGGTGATTGGTCGGGATTTACATCACTGATTGAAAACCTTAAAAGAAAATCAACTTTAATTTGACTGTAATCAAAATTACAGCCTTTCCAAGTCATAATGTGCCTGGTCCCTATCTAATTTTGTAAAGTCAGTTGGATTTATTCAGCATAGGCAAGCTTAACAGTAGATCTGCTGATTACTGCTTGCTCGGGTAGGTATTCAAAATAGTTGAGAAAGTAAAGTTCAAGGATGCTTTGTAAACTTAAAGAGGTTGAGATTTTTCTTCACAATTTCAAAAACTACTAATATTAATTAAAAAATCAAGCTAGTCAATCTCTTGTGGAGTTGTCATTACACCCTCCAGCCAGTGGCAATCCAATGGCAGGAGAGTGTAATCACAGCAAGGATTAGTTTACAAAGTCAGTTTCCATTTTAAATGTTAATATTTAAAATTGAATAGATTGACAAGAAATGTATAAAAGTGTCAGACATCTTCTAAAATTGCCAATACATGGTGATTCAGAATCATGCAACCAAGCAGCATCATTGATATTTTTATAAAGTGGGATCTTATGAAACATTTATTTGTTTTAAGCTGTGTCCTTTATGTAAAATAACACAGAATGTCATAGAATGCGGGTAATGAAATCATACAAAACTCTGGCCCAAGTGAAAACCTATTAAAAATCAAGTGCCAATTTGTGCAGTTCTCACAGAAAAGAGGGGTACCCATTCTTTTTGGACACAGATTCTCAGACACAGAGTCCCAGAGAGGAGTACCAAACACAGCTACTGCTGTGAAAAGCAGGGGAAAAGATGGTTTTGTGTTAATAAGTAGGATATGAAGGAATACTTGCTTTCTGTTTAAAGCAGTAGAACATGTGGACATATAAGGACCAAGGCGTTTTCTTTCTGGGCCTTGATTCTGGATGTCAGTTTAGAGATTCTCAGGGGATTGAGGGAAACTGCTTTCAAGTGATACTGGAAGACTCAGGCTGGTGTAGCAACAAGAAGAAACACTGCTGAGCCAGCCAGAGTGTGGGACTTAGGCTCCAATGCTACATAAATGCTGATGGAATTAGCCTGATATATAAGTTACCTTTAAGTAATTTTTAGTCTATGTAAGTTTAAGTTAGTTTGTTACAAAAGCATTAAATCTTGTGCAACTTTTGGTCAGTAGCTGTATCATTCATATTTCTTTTATTGTCTTGATGGGGATCATAACAATATGAATATAAAATTGAACATGGTCAAATATCTAACCTGACTAAAGTTACATTTTGAGATTTATACTGGTGCTTTGATGTTGTATTTGACAACCTTGTCCATTTTTCCATGGAAACTATAAAGAGGTTTTTTTAAAGATACATTAATCCTTTTACCCATATTTAATTTTTTTACCTTTTTAGAAGTTGCTATATCATGCAAAGCATAATAAGACTGCAGAACATTGATTGTGGTGAGGGTGGAGTAGTATCTGTTTATCTCATGACTTAAAGCACTGTTTTCTGACTTTGTAAGGTTCCTCTGTAAACTCTGAACTTGGCTGTTTTGCGCATGGTTCGTTAACACATTTGTCTTTTCTGTCATACACAGACACAAGGCACAGTATACATCCTAGCTATTAAGAAAAATGTAATGATTACAGCTTTCAAAATTCTGCTGTTTAAAAACAAATTAAATTGGAAAAGAACATTACCTCTCCCTTCCAGAATTCTTATGTCTGACAGCTATTACAAATTACAAAGATTACAATTTCTAATTGTCAAAGTAACAACCAGAAATCAGGGAGTATTAGGAGAGATTTTCTGCTTCATTATGTATTGTTTTTAAAATCAACTACATTACAAAGAGTCTTTAGGAAGATGCAGTGGCTGCTAAACTAAAGAAGTAAAAAAACAAGAAGTGCCGGCAAGGTGTAACACCCAATCCCATTGTAATGATGTGAATGCGTATTACAAAGTAAGGTGGGCCTACTTTCCATTCTATTCCATTCCATAATCTCCCCAAAGAATATTCAAAACAGAGACAGCCATAATGTTTGTTTATGCCTGGCGTGCATTCAGTTTGTTTTGTCTATCCATTTTCTTCCGTTACTTTTGAGATCAGCCTTGAAAGCTTCTGTTTCAAAGCATCTTTGGCTTTTTAGGGAAAAAAAGGTTCCAGATTAGTCCTACTACTTGTGTCAAAAGAGAAGACCAGGTTCTCCCTCATCAGTTTGTCTGTGTTTCAGTCTACTACTTGTGTCAAAAGAGAAGACCAGGTTCTCCCTCATCAGTTTGTCTGTGTTTCAGTCTTCTGGTCAACACTACTCACTTCACCAAAAATGAATTAACCAAACACTCCTTTCAGTGCAGTTGAATTTTTGTAACTATCCAGTTAATTACAGTCACTGCATGTTAAGACAGTGCATTATATTGGAGAGTTATCTTGACAGACTCAATAAGAAATTAGCATTTTGGTAGTGCTTTTCATTCTCACCAGACGTCCCAAAACCCTTCACAACTTTTGAAGTCTGTACTGAAGTGCTGTATGTAATAATAATAAGTAACTGTTTCCTCCTTAATTCTTAATTGGTGGGACTTTGGCATATAGCAAATGTGCCAAAATCTGACATACCAGAGTGGGCTTTTGAGAGCCAAGCAAGACGCTCAACACAGAACTGACCCACCAAAGCAAGGTGCGAAAAAGCAAGAAGCTGCCAAAGAGAACTGCCTCCCGTTCTCTTCTTCATCTTTGGTAGGACCCTGCACTGTAAGCCTTAACTCTTCACCTGGGATCGCCGAGAGAAACAAAATGTGATAGTTTTTCTGTTAACTACTTCGCCCCCTCAAAGAATAGAAAACGCTTCCCAAACGTGCAAGGCACTCGTACGGGAGCGGCCGGCGATGCTGGATGGATGCCACTGAGGACGGCGCCAGTACAATGCCGGCTTCATTGTGGCTCAGCGCGAATAACCGCGTCGTTTCTTTACCATTATCAGGCCGGATTTCCAAAAGAAACAGGCTGGTGTGTTCTGGAGATCCGGAGTTAAACCTGAAAAGGAAAGCCCTGGAGACACTGAGCACGACTCCCTTCCACGGGCCGCAGCCGGTAGCTCCTTACTCTGTGGCGGCACACTTCTTTTTAAAAAGGGGCTAGTACCCTTACCCGATCTTTTCCACTAATTCCTGGAGTTGCTCATGTGTCAGTTCATGGATGCGTTCGTCCAGGTGGACGTCGAAATCGAAACTTTGGTCGACACCTAAAGTGGCCGCCATCTTTCCCGGGATCGCCCTCCCGCCGCCGAATGTTTACAGCCGTCTCCGTGGAAACCGGCCCGGAGAGCCGCGCAGGCGCAGATGGTGCGGTCTCCTCCCCAGCGCCCAGCGATGATGCCTCGGTGAACGTGAGCGAGCAAACGCAGCTCCGCGGCTGCTGCAGATCCAAAATCAACTTTATAAAAAAGGAAACAACCCCAGAAATCGCAAGTGCCCCCGCAGTGATTTAGCGATTTGGAGCTACCCATCGCCGCACTAAATTATCGAAAGAAATTATCAATTGGTTCTTCAGATGCCTCTTTTTTGTTAAAACGAGGGGACATATTCAACACGTATAGTCAGGGTCACTGGTGATGGTTTATAACCCGAGAGTCACCACATCTCAGGCAAGGGTAGAGGTTGAAAAGGAAAGGCCTTTATGACAACCACTGCTGGTGTGGGAAATAAACCCATGCTGTTAGTGTTGCAGAGAAAGTAGGAACTGCAGATGCTGGAGAAGTCGAGATGACAAAGTGTGGAGCTGGATGAACACAGCAGGCCAAGCAGCGTTTTAGGAACATAAAAGCCTAAGTTCGGGCCTAGACACTTCATCACAAATGTTAGCGTTACCCTACGTTACAAACCAGTTATCCAGCTAACTGAGCCTCCATTGACATCCGAGCTAATGCCATGTATAACTTCATAGTAACATGGAGACCAGGTTCATTTCAGATTAAGTGCCTTTGAAGTGACAAGGATGGCCTGAACAAGTAATATCAACAACAGTATTAGCAATCACTTCGAGAGAGCAAATTTTGGCCTATCTTGTCTATGGTTGGTGTGGTTCCAATTCTGGGATTACAAAATGCAAGTATAGGAACAGAAGGCACAATTATTAAGTTTACAGGTGAAATGAAAATTGGCAGTGTTGTTGATAGTGAGGAAGATCGTCTCAGACTACAGTCTGATATTGATCAGCTGGTAGATTGGGTGCAGCAATGGCAAATCGAATTTAATCTCAATAAGTGTGACCTGATACATTTTAGGAGGTCTAATAAGGGAAGGTATACACAATGAATGGTAAGTCCCTAGGGAACACTGAAGAACAACGTGACTTTGGTGGTCAACACCCTAATTCCCTGAAGATGTCAGCAGAGACAGATGGGTTGGTGAAGAAGGCATAGAGGATTCCTTCATTAGCCAGGGTAGAATATAGGATCATGGAAATTGTGTTACGACTTTATAGAACATTGGTTAGGCCACAGATGGAATATTGGGAAGTTCTGTTCACTGTGCTATCAGAAAGATGTGATTACACTGGAGAGTGTGCAGAGGAGTTTCACCAATGTTTCCTGAGATGGAAAGTGTCAGTTATGACCAGAGGCTGGATACAGAGATATTCTTTGTCTTCCCTCGATCAGAGGACACTGAGGGTGGATCTGAGTAGGTATGCAAAATTATGAGACACATAGAGTAGATTGTGAGAATCTTTTCCTCATGGCACACATGACTAAGACCAGAGGGCTTACGTTTAATGTGAGGGGTAAGTGGTTTAGAAGTGATCTGTGGAAAATTTGAGCTTCCCTGATTCCCTGAATCAACAATCTCTGGTGTTATGGATCACAACAAATTCTCTCAAAACATGTCAAAAACCATATCTTTTTCTAATTTTAAAGGCAAGTGGCAGGCATTGCATTCTGGATGCAATTTGATTGGTCAAGCTATCAGGTTTGAAGCAAAACTTTATTCATGCACTACAGTTAAAATATAGACAAACTAAAATTAAAAGAATTGGTTTAATTGTAACTCTATCAAAATACTTAACAAAATAATAAACTACTGATTAATTTTTCTGATATAGTGACATCCCATTAGCACACCCTTGTCACACATGCAATTCCAGCAGCAGGAAGCTTTTAGCTGTAGAGAGAGAGATATAGCAGCTTTCACAACATCAACAGCTATTAAAAATGATACTAAAGTTCCTGGTTCTGTGGGAGCCCACAGGTCGCTTCTATTGTTCCAACCTTTTAAAAAAAATCCCAAGACCTCACAAGCTGTTTACTTTATTGACTAGAAGCAGACCACTCAGCATCTCTGTCTCAATCTCTTCACAGACAAAATACACTTCTTAAAGCCATAGTAACATCACATTGGATATCATCAAATCTGGACAACATCGCTCTATTTTCTGTTTTTCTTTATTTTAATCTTTATAGTAAATTTTAGAATTCATGGTTCTTTTAAGGACAGAAACATTTTAGGATATATTTCGTAATGAATTATTCTGCTGCTGAGTTGGAGTAGTGTGCTGATGTGACTGTGGCCTAGAGACTCTAGGAGGTGTAAATAGGCAAATCCTGAAGCCAATTAGAGGCCAAAATCTTACTGGAGGTGATTTTTTTTTGTAGATTGACAGTGAGGCATAATCCCTAATTGATCCCAAAGGACAGAAGGAGAAGGTACTAAATTATTCATTTTCTTTCTTTTTTTCAATGCATTTGCCACATTGAAGTTGATTACCTGAAGACTGATGGATGCACATTAAATGCAAGATTTTTATATTTACTGGATGATCAGCTTTGGCGCTGCTTAGGGTGAGTCAGATAATATCTTATGGGATTTGGTATTTAGTTTAACATGAGCACCATTTCTTTATGATAGTTGAATAAGTCAGACTTTTTATCTTGATGTATTGTGGATATCTTCGTGAAAGTTTTAGCACTTGAATTCCATAATTGTTTCATTTTAATACATGATATGCTACTTTATGAGAAGATTATACCTTACAGTAGAGAATGTTTTAGTCTAACAATAAATTTTAGATATAGGAATAGAAATAAATTAATAGAACAAAATTGTTGACTTGCTCGCCGAGCTGACTTGTTCTCGTTCAGACGTTTTGTCACCATGCTAGGCGACATCATCAGTGTATCAGTGCTCCACTATGATGTCACCTAGCATGGTGACAAAACGTATGAAAGAGAACAAACCAGCTCAGTGAGCAAGTCAACAACCTCATCTACAACCCAAGCTACAGATGTTTGCCAAAACATTAATGGAACCAACTAAAGGACAAAATGTAACTCAGTTAAGAAGGATGACAAATTTAATTGAAAAACTCATTGCAGTGATTTTTGAACAAAATAAGTGGGAATTAAAATAAATTAAGTAAAACTTGCATTAATGTAACATCTTTCACAGACTCTAGACATTGAGTAATTTACAGGCAAGGAAACACATTTATGTGGTCAATGATGTAATTATGAAAAGTGGGAGTCATTTTTTTATGGAGCAACGAAATGACCAGATCATCTGTTCTGGCTGTTACTTGATGGTTCAGGGTTTGCCAGGACTGAGAGAACTCTGCGTTTTATTTCTTTGAATAATGCCATGGCACTTTTACAGTCACCTGAGAGGTGCTGAAGGCTCTGATTCCAGAAGCAGGATTTGAATCCATAAACTTGTGAGTCGGTCGGAAGTGTGACCACTGCACCAGGGCTCACACCTTAATATTTACATGAAATTAAAATGTGTGCTTTATGTATTGTAAAGAAATGCTTCTCAAGATCTGTTCCACTCTGACCCACCATTTGCCGCTTCAAAATCAGTCTGACCCAGTATGCCAATAAAAATTTTAAAAAGGTTTGTAATATTTGTGTTGTTACAATGTTACATATTTTACAAAGAAAATTAATCGAACTTTAAAATACATGCAAAGAATCTTACAAGATGGTTCTCAGAAGTGACGTGACCGCCTTTGTGAACTCAGTGGTGTTGAGACCAGACCATACTATACAGTACTTATGTCAAGAAGAAATTGACCAGACATTTTGAAGCCCAGCAGATATTTCCAACAGTAACTAGAAAGTCTTTGGCAGTGGTTTCCCTGAAGTTGTGAATAGCTGTGCTTATCTCTCCAAAAGACTACAGAATAAGAACCATCCAAGCAAATGGCTAAAGCAGTTAAGAAAAAATACCTAACTAAAATATAATGAATGGGTTTGTGCCTAAGATAATTCAATACAGAGACAAAATTCAACAGTTTTGGGATAGCAGCTATTTTAAGTTTTGAACTGTATAGAAGTCTGATTGTGAACAACCATTTCATGCAGAAGAGGAGAAGGGGTTAACATTTCTACACTAGTTATTAAAGACCCAGGTTACTGATCTTTGGTCAGGGGTTTGAATCCCACCTCAGCAAGTGGTGGAATTTAAATTCAATTTATAATGGAATTGAAACCAGTTTCAATGATGTTGCAGAAGCACAGTTGGTTCACTTGTCTTTTGGGAAAGCTGGCTCTAAATATGTCTCCTCAGCTACAGCAATGTGGTTGTCTCTTAACTGCCCACTGAAGTGAGCCTCCCAATTCATTCAGTTCAAGGGCAATTAGAGATGGGCAGAAAATGCTGGCTTTGTTCCACAAAATGTTTGTTTTAAAAATGTGAGAAACGTTTTAAAGCAGTAACTGCTTTTCAAGCAGGAGACAGAAGAAAGTTTCCAGATTTGCTGCACTGAACCAGACTACCGATAGTCAGAACAGGTACTGCTGTAAAAATGAAAGTAAGGAGCCTGCGCTCACTTCCAAAACACTTCTGCTTAGTTTACTGTGGCAGCTGTTTGACTACATTGCACCCAAGTTTTCAAACCCTTCAGGTCAGAAAGAGAATCTTCAAGCAAGCCAGGCCTGCTTCATAGTAGACACTGATATCAATTTCATCTTCATTTGTGACATTCATCCTCACTTACTTTAAATCTTTGAATCTGTATTTTAACAAATAATTTGATAGGTGTTTACTTGAATAAATTTCAACAATTGTTTTCTGATAATGTGTACAATATATTTTTGTATTTTGGAAATTTTTCTTTTTAAATTAGAGGTAATATAGATTTTGGTTTCAGTGCTGTGAAGGTAATTTTTTGAAAGAGATCAGAAAATAATTTGTGACATTGAAGTAAATACATGATTTATAAGAAAGCAGATGACTTAGTAAGTGCCTGTCAGGGTAGCCAGGGTGTTAATTTATTGAATGCTTCCCAAGTGGAATTTTTATCACATACAGAGGAAACAGTACAGGACCGTTAGCTTTTTTTGAATTCAGTTCACAATCAGGTTTCAGTTCAGTAGGGCAGTTTCAAACCAGCAGCGATATTTCAGTTTGTGAAGTTTTCAAACTTAGAGTTGTGTGGAATTTTTCACGCTATCGGAATTGAGAAGTGGTTTATGCTAATAGAGCTAGAAATAAGTCCCTTATCAATCACAACTGGAAAGATTCGGCTAAGTAAGACATTGCAGCATTAAAAGTATTAGAAACTCTTTAGTAGGATTCTTTTCTCATTCATTGCACATGGGCATTGCTGTTTGACCAGCATTTATTACCTGTCCCTAGTTGCCCTTGAGAATGTGGCGGTGAGCTGCATTCTCAAACTGCTGCAGTCCATTACTGTAGGGAGGGACTTCCAGGATTTTGACCCAATGACAGTAAAGGAACAGCGATATGAGGCTGCCTTGGGAGACAAGGGAGGAAATCATAGACCCTAACCCAAATTTTTAATTCTTCTCTAGCCAAAGGAGGGGTGCGAGAGGACTGAAGGACAGCTAATGTGGTTCCACTTTACAAGTGGAAAGGATAAATCAGGAAATTATAGACCAGCGAGTCTCAAATCAGTGGCCTGGAAACTATTGCAGAAGGTCGTGAAGGAGAGAATCAATCTCCATTTAGAGTTGCAAGGATTCATCAGGGTTAGACTGCAAAGTGTTGTCAGAGGGATTCTAACAAATCTGGTTGAATTTTTTGAGGTGATGAAGTGTGCAGATGTGTGCAGTAGAATTGATATAGTTTGTCTGGATTTCAGCAAAGATCCCCCATGGGAGAAACACATGTTAACAGCAGAATAATACAAAGATAAAACCACATGGAATTCAGGGTAGATTGGCAACTTGGATACAAATTTGGTTTAGTAGTAGGAGAGGTTGTTGTCAAAAGTTTATGTGATTGGAGGTTGGTGTCCAGTCGGGCACCATAGGAATGAATGCTGTGGCGCTTATTGGTCATGATTTATATAAATGATGTAGATGAGAATGTGGAGGGAATGATAGGTAAGTTTGATGCAGAGATTGGCCGGATGGTTGTCTGTGAAGAACGATTTTGGGTTATAGGAAAATTTAATGGATTGGTCAGATGGACAGATCGAAAGCAGAAGGAGTTTAGTTAGCTCTGGTAAATGTGAGGTGATGTGTCTCCCCTTGCTGTTTAGCTCCTACTGTGAACTTATGCTGAAGTCGTGGGCTCTACCATAGCAGCAGAAGTTGTTAAGTACGGCTCGTTCCAATTGCATTGACAAGTCTATGCCACTAGATGGAGCTTGGCCAATAGAAACTTCCTCAGGTGAAGGTAGTGCTATAGTAGAGAGAGCAAGAACTGCAGATGCCGGGAGTCGGAGACAGCCCAGTGTGGAGCTAGAGTCAGGCTAGGCAGCATCAGAAGAGTCGTACTTAAACTGGATTTTTCTGCTGTCAAAATGTATGTTGCTTTAAGGTTATTTTATTTGCGTAGGTAGGCACTTAAGAATATGCACCATTTCAACTTAATATTTTAAAATGCCTCATGGTCTTTATGCACCTACAGTCAACGTCCCTAATGTCAAAACATGAAACCGCTTATAGGGTGAAATGCCAGTTGGTGGGTAAATGCGAGACAACAAGATGTAGAGTTGGATAAACACAGTAGGCCAAGCAGCATCAGAGGAGCAGGAAAGCTGATGTTTCGGGCCTAGACCCTTCTGTTCAGGAAGCTGATGCCTTGCGTAGACTTTACAGGTCCACACAGCAGACGGAAAAAGTCAGAGGGAATGCAACTTACTGTATATATGATATATATTTAGTTTATAATTGTTAATTTAACTTGCAAGTTATTTCATCTAGGAATACGCAGCACCGCATATGCATGGCACAGTATTACAACTTGAACATTATTATCACAAAAGAAGAAATGCAGAAGGAACGTGACTCCAGTTTTATTTCTATCGGTACCAATGATTCACACAAGTTTCAGCAACGTCTCCATATAATCTATGAAAACCTAATATTGGCGGGTGTTACAGTTTGTGGGGATTTTTCTGTCTTAATTCCTTAATCCCTTTGTGCCGCTACCCGTGTATTATTCTGTAAGGCATTAGAGCCTGTGGTAAGCGTGTGGGTCATGTCTCATTAAACAGCGCCAGGTGCCGCAGTCGCTGGAGCGGACAGCCGGCGTCGCTCAGCTTCAGTGGGGTGCCGCGAGGGGTCGCTGCCGCTGGAGTGTGCAGCCGGCATCGCTCAGCTTCAGCTGGGTGCCGCTAGGAGCCGCTGCTGCCGGCGCTCGTCATCCTGTGGCCCTCGGTGTCTTCTCGCTGATAGAGCGAGCTTGTGACCGGTTTCTCAGGGTTGGGTCCGCACCCGGCGGAATATTTTCTTCCGCTGCGGGCCTCCCTCAGGGAAGTCCGGTTCGGTTTTGTTGACTTCGGTCTGTTCTGCTCTGCTGTTTGATCCTCCGTAAGGTTTCTCATAAGCTCGTTGCTGTTGCCCCGACCGTACCCATCTTTTTCGGGATCCGCACTGGGCCTTTCTAATCGACCCCCCGCGCCCCGGGGGAGTTCCCGCTGGCTCCACGAACCCTGCTACTGAAGTTATCCCGGGTGGTGCTGCGTGGGTTGAGGCCGGGCCTGGCTCCCGACTGTCAGTCTGCCCCGTGGCGGTGCGGCTTCTGTGTCCCCCCCGCTGCCCCCTCTTGGGGATTTCGTCCCCTTATCCCAGAGCTGAGCCCTGGCTCTGCCATGCCGGGTCCGGCTACCGGGAGCAGGGCCCGCGTGTATGCCGAAGTAAACAGCCTGAAACCCCGCGAGTACTGGGATTACGAGTCACACGTTCCTGAATGGGGGTAAGAAACACAGTATGTTGTAGCAGTGAGGTTAAAATATGACTTGAATGCATAGACATCTGCCTGTAGGCGGGAATATATAGATGCTTGTTGCGTGGATTAATGAAAATGTATATACCAGAAAAATAGTAAAGTCTTGATGTGTGGAAACCTTGTGTATATGTCTGGCGGATGTTTAAAGGCGTGTATAGAATATGGAAACGTCTAATTCGTATAAAAATGGACTGTAATTGACTTGGTTATACCTAATACGTCTAATTGTTAATTACCCAAGAAATGCTGTGAAAACATGTTCTGTCATGGTATGATTTTTTTTCCAGTCCTGTGTCAATAACCTGCCCCACCTCAAAGTCCGTATCAATCAGCACTAGCTTTTGCAGTCATTAATGGTGTGGAAATGAAAATTAGTTCAGTTGCTAATGACTTTAAGTCATATCCTGAGCCTAAAAGTTCACTATTTAGGTTTCAAACTCTTGTCTGAGAAATTTGGAAGACTATTTCATTTCATGAAATTTTCCTAAATGGTAAACTTAATATTGTTGCCTGTTTTACTGCTAATTTAGTTCATTGAGGTATTGGAGATTAGATCTGTCACTGGGACTAAGAACCTTTTCATGGTTAGAGATGGCAGGAACTGCAGATGCTGAAGAATCTGAGATAACAAGGTGTAGAGCTGGATGAACACAGCAGGTCAAGCAACATCAGAGGAGCAGGAAAGCTGATGTTTTGGGCCTTGACCCTTTTCTGAAGACATCAGCTTTCCTGCTCCTCTGCTTGGCAATCTGTGTTCATTCAGCCGTACACCTTGTTATCTCTCCATCTTTTCATGGTGTCTATTTAACATAGGAGCTAATAATGTGATAAGCAGCAGAAAGCTTGCATGTGCCTAGGTGGTTAAAGTGTTTTTAATGTTTTTATAAACCTGTTCAATTGTACTATGATACACCTCTGGAGTAGGTAGAATTTCAACATGGGTCTTCTGGTTCAGAGGTGGGGAGGCTGAGCCACAGGAGTCCTATTAAGATGTTTTATATTTGTCGTCTTGTTAATTTCTGCCTAAATACTTGGCCTGCAGTAAATATGACACATCCTAACTTTGAAAAGCTGTACCCTCCATGTTCTGTAAGTCGAAACAACTGAGTGTGTTTCTGAAAGATAGTGTGTTTGGAGGTTTAACATGGCGAATGATTACTTTCTGGTGATAGGTATCTGCTATACATAGCAAAAAAACAAGTCACCAATGCCTGATAACATTTATTTCCCATTAACAGTTTTTTTGTGTTGAAGGTTTGCTTTTAGTGTTGAACGTTTACTGAAATAGACTGTTCTTGTCATGGTTTCACTTGCCATAATGTTGACAGTTAAAGGCTCGGTTAAAACGCTCGTTCGAATGAGGGTTGAATGCGGTCTAGTGGTACAATCCAAAAGTATCCAGTGTTTGGGGATGTCTAGTGAGGAGTTTATTGTTGAGATTTGTTTCACCCATGCTTTAAGCCCAAGACCCAGACACATTTCCAGAGGTGAATCAGAGATTGGTGATTCTTAGGTGGTCAAAAGGTTGCATCCAATTTCAATGAAGCTCAGCTTGGTTCTCAATAGCCTTCGCTACTATTTATGTGCCTTTGGAACATGATGCACCTTGGCCCAGTAACTGTGTGTATGCAAAATAGTTTCTCATCCAAATTCTCTGGCATCAATTTATGTTGTGATATACAGATATTAACTTGACATAGCAACTTCAGAATTGATTTGTATTGGTAGATACATAGAGTTTCTCGACTGTGCAAATAACTACTGAGGATCCATAAATATTTTAATATAATGTTCTTACTGAAAGTTGCCAAAACTAAAGTGAGAATATTTGAAAATTGAATATTTGACTGAGGACTTGTTTAAAATGCTTTGACGAGAGAAGGGAATCAAGACTCTTAGTAAATGGTGGGATGGGTGATGGGAAAGAAAATTGAGAAAATCTTGTAAAATGTAAAGAGCAATTACTGTTAAGCAGATAACAAAAAAAAACATAGAATGAAGTTCCATGCACTAAGACTGCAGCTGAGCTTTTCCCGCAATGTGTTGTGTTGCTTTCTCATCCAGTCTAGTTGGTGTTTTCCAGTTAAACACTTGGGAAACCTAAAATACCACCTCAGGCTTTCAACAAAAGTACTGTGTCCTCCCCTCTAACTCCATAACATTTCCAGTGCAACTTTGATTTCCAGATTTGTCACGAGCTGACGAGCAGATTCTTTATTGTTGCTCCCAAAGACTATTGACTTACACCTCAAAAAAAATTATGTACACCTAATTACGCCTTAGTCATGACTGACTTAGTGCTCCACTCCTCATTGCCTGGCACTCCATTCCCCATAAAACAGAACTGTTTTCGTCCTCCCACCTTAACCTGTAGCAAATGTTGATCCTGACTTACGTTGGCTCTTCATCCCTTAACACCTTGTTATTTCTGAACTTCTCTAGCTTTACTTTCCCTCTTTTCTGTCCCTGACACATTCATCATCTAATTTTGGCCTCAGATGCACCAGTTTCTCACCAATATTGATCATGCTTTCAGCTGTCTAGACTTTTATACCCTGGAATTCTGTTCCTCAACCTGCCGGTATCTAAGTTTCTTCTCCTTTGACAATTCTTAAAATCTGACTTTAGTTTTCAGAAATATTGATTAATTTATCCTATTGCTTTGTTCTTCCTTGTACTTTCTCTGAAGCACCATGAACTTTTTTTTTCCTGTACTGAAGGTGTTTTGTACTCTAATTGTTCTCAAAAGAGCCAGGATAGAGCATGACTTTCTTCACGTCTCAACCCTGCTTTCAAGGCGAGGTGGTGAACCAAAGCCAGCTGTGTCTTCACTGTGACCACCTGGTAAACAAATCTCAAATTATGTGGGCATGGGTCCATTTTGTCATATGCAGTTTGTCCAAAGTGGCATGTATTCTACTCTGGAAGAAAATAAAAGTTTGGGAGATCTGACAGTAATAGTAGATTCAATACGCCACATGTAGAATAGCAAAGAACAGACAAGCAGAACCCTGCGCAATATTACTTGATCAGTGAGTCTGAATCTCAGCTTTGCCTCATGAAGCAATAAATTAGTTGGGCCAAAAGCAATATAAATTAAATGAACTTGAGATTGATCCCAAATATTAAGAGATTCTTGCAAAGAAAAATTCGGGAAAAAAACTTTCATGCCTTTATATTAGATTACTGGCCAGCATTTTTTAGTGGGTGAGTAAAAAGAGTAACATAGAATGCAAGTTAGTTGATAAGGAATGGAGCAAACTAGGAAAAAGTAATTTCTGGTCTAAAGTCAAGAAGCACTAGTGAAGGTTAAAAATTCTCATCATGTCAGTGTTCCACTGCTGGCACATGAATGTCTGTTTTAAGGATAAGCTAGCTGAGTCAAATGTTGCATTCTTTTGTATGAAGTTTTGGAATCATTGTCAAATTGTTTAGAAACTGAAGGCACCATTTCATTTAAAGCAACCAAATGTAATGCTATTTTATTGTGTAAAAAAGGGAATAGTTATGAGAAGTCAATTATTGTCATGCGTCTCATGTCTTTTTAAAATTTCTGTCCTCTCCCCTTAAAAATGTGCCCCCTAGTCTTGAAAAACTCCATCTTAGGGAAAAGACAACCCCCATCAACTCTATCTATACCTGCCACTTTTTATGAACTTCTATTGGGTCACCTCTCAACCTCCCATGCTCCCAGTGAACAAAGTCCTAGCCTATCCAGCCTTTCCTTATAACCCAAACCTTCCATACCTAGCCACATCGTTGTAAATCTTTCCTGAACCCTCTCCAGCTTAATAATCTCCGTCCTATAGCTGTGCAACCAGAACTGGACACAGTATTCCAGAAGAGGCCTCACCAATGTCCTGTACAACCTCAACATAACGTCCCAACTCCTATACTCAATGCAATGAGCAATGCAAAAATGGCAGAGGGAGTTCAGTCTGAGTAAATGTGAGGTATTGATTTTGGTACAACAAACAAGGGTAGGGCTTTTATGATTAATAGGGCTTTGCGTAGTGTTATAGAACAAAGGGACCGAGGGATGCAGGTACCTAATTCTTTAAAGTTTGTGACACATCTCAACAGGATGATTATGGGACTAGTTTAATTTGGGATTATGTTTGGCGTGGACTGGATGGACCAAAGGGTCTGTTTCTGTGCTGTATCGCTATGTTGATAATGATCATGAGTATCAAAGGTTTAAGCTAGCTCAGGGAAAGTGACAAGGGACAAGGGGCAATGTGAAGTAAAACATTGAAATCGGAAGGCCACTTTCAGTGGGGTAAGAATGGATGTGATCTAGGTAAAATAGAAACAAAAGATAATATTGGAACATCGGATTGTTTTAAAGTGGGTATAATTGAAATACATTTGCACAAGGGCAAAATGCAGAGCAACCAAAGCCAGAGCTCCTTGGATGACAAGCTGAGAGTAAGTTGAAGCAGAAAATGGGGGTTTTATGACAGATCTCATTGATGATGTAAGTACATTCAGACTGTATTGAAGAAAACTCAGAATTTTAAAAAGAAATCAGAGGCAACAGCAGTATGAATGGGGACTGTAAGAACTTAAATAGTAAAGCAGCAGTGAGGGAGGGAGGGGTTGGGGCAGTTTATGCATGCAAAAAGGAGTCTACACGTGGGAGGAAGCTTTTGGACTTTAAGCTACTAGTATTGGATTAGATGCACTTCATGATAGTGAGGGAGGCTTTTGTGGATGTTTTGGCCATGGCCATGCAGTTTACAGATGCAGGGTGGTGCCAGGCCAGTGGAAAATGTTACAACCTTGCAAGGGCCCCTTCAGCATCTATGGGCAGTCCGTTTAACCTTGATAGTCAAAAAGCTTTTAGAAATGATTACCCAAGGCAAAAGCCAATTTGGTATATATGAAAAAATTAGAGAAAGCAAGCAAGAATTTGTTCAAGGTAGTTCATGTTAATGACACTGAAACTTGTCTGATATGATTGTGGATGTGGTTGAGCTTCATATGTGTCACTGATTTCCGAAGGATTTCTGATGAAGTGCAACATTTAGACTTGTTCAAACCTGGATCCTGTGGAATAAAATAAAAACTGGTAGAATGGATGTGAAGTTATCTAAATGATGTATAACAGTATTGGTGATTGGTTGTTTGTATTTTAGACTGGAAGAAAGTGTTTCCTACGAGGGATTGATACCAGAACCACTACATTTCTTGATACCTACATAAATGTACACGACTCAGACTCAGATATGCATTAGTCAACTTCAAACTTGCAGAGGGCAAAACTTAGAAATATTGTGAACTGTGAAGAGGACAGTGGTAGACTTCAAGAGGCAATAGACCTAGAACATTACAGCACAGTACAGGCCCTTTGACCCTTGATGTTGCGCCGACCTGTCAAACCAATCTGAAGGTGTTATTTTAGATTGACACCTTGCATACAATTTAAAGTATAGTACTGTCAAGTGATATATTTTGAGGAGGAGCAGGGCAAAGCAATATAAACCGAAGGCTAAAATTCTAAAGGTGGTACAGGTTCAAAGACACCTTCGGATGTGTGTATGCAAATCTTTTGAAAGTGGCAGGGTAGGTTGAGAAAGTCCCGTCCTAAATTGAAGCACAGAATACAAAATCAAGGAACATAGAACATAGAACATAGAACAGTACAGCACAGAACAGGCCCTTCAGCCCACAATGTTGTGCTGACCATTGATCCTCATGTATGCACCCTCAAATTTCTGTGACCATATACATGTCCAGCAGTCTCTTAAATGACCCCAATGACCTTGCTTCCACAACTGCTGCTGGCAACGCATTCCATGCTCTCACAACTCTCTGCGTAAAGAACCTGCCTCTGACATCCCCTCTATACTTTCCACCAACCAACTTAAAACTATGACCCCTCGTGCTAGCCATTTCTGCCCTGGAAGCTATGCTGATTTTTGTTTTTCTATTTTGGCCTCATCTGGGATATATCCGGTTTTGGGCACTGCTTTCGGAAGGGAGCGCAAAGGTCTTTTAGCAAGGGTATCAGAAAATACATACAAGAATAGTTCCAGGGATGTAGGTTCCCAATTACAGAGGTAGATTGGAGAAAGATGATTGAGACTTTGATAAAGGTATTCAAAATAAAGAAGAGTCTGACAGAGTTGATGTAGGGAATTGGCAGGGTTGATGACAGAGTTCACTGATTTAAGGTGGTTGGCAAAAGAACCACAATGACTGACTCCGTATCTTCAGGATGTCTCATGGTCTGTGTGGTGGAGGCTGATACAGTTGGGCTTTCAAAGGGCAATGGATAACACCCCAAGAAGGAACATTTGCGGGAACGAAATAGATGTGGCATTGTTCCTTGAGAGAGTTGGTGCATAGGTATACTTGGGAATTTCACAGATTGGAGACGAGTTGAAAGTGGTGTCCCTCAGGAATTAGTCTTGTGACTGTTGGTTTCTTTTTGATTTGTGTAAACGATTTACAGATTAGTGTTGAAG
Organism: Stegostoma tigrinum; assembly: GCF_030684315.1. Lineage (NCBI taxonomy): Eukaryota > Metazoa > Chordata > Chondrichthyes > Orectolobiformes > Stegostomatidae > Stegostoma > Stegostoma tigrinum. The sequence goes on along the minus strand of NC_081369.1, from coordinate 10,829,256 downwards.
GCAAAATCTCTAAATTTGCAGATGATACTAATTGAATTGTGAGCATGATGCTGAGCAACTTCAGAGGGACATTTGGACAACTTGCCAGTCACCTGGTAAATTTCAATGCACAAAAATAAGGAAATGCATTTTTGTAGAAGCAACACAGACAATGCAGGCTCAGTGATTCAAGTTTGAGGGTAGTACAGGATCAGAGGGACCTTGGGGTTCAGGAGCATGATTCTCTGAAGGCAACCAGGCAAGTTGGAACAATTGTTAAGGCTTATAGGATCCTTAGGTTATAAATAAGAGACGTAAAGTATAAAACCAAGGAAGTGATGCCACACCACCTCCAAATCATTGCTCAGACCACAGTTTGGAGCGTTGTGTTCAGTTCTGGGCACCTTATTTAAGGAATGACATTAAAGCCCTGAACACAGTGCAACGCAGATTTACTAGAATGATACCAGGAATGAAGGATTTTAGATACAAGGAAAGAACCAGTTTGGTTTGGGACACTTGGTTGGCATGAACGAATTGCACCAAATCATCTGTTTCCATGCTGTGTGACTCTAACTGGGCTTATTGTTCTATTAGTAGAGAATATTAAGAGGTGACCTTATTGAGGTGTTCAAAATTATGAACAAGTTTGACAGGGTAAGGAAGGATGTTCTGTTTCCACCATTTGATACATTGGCAAATGGGGGTGGGTCACAGTTTCAAGATTGTCAGCTAGGAATGAAACAAGGAGAAACTTCTTGAGTCAGTTCTTAGGATTTGAAATGTGCTGCTTGGGAGAGTGATGGAGACACATTTCGTAGGAGGTTTCAACAGAGAGCTGGATATGTATTTGAAAACAATGAAGTTGGAGGGCGACAGAGATAGGGCTGGAAAGTAGAAATGGTGGGGTAGCTCTTTTGGGACCAGGACAGAAATGATGGGTTGAATGGCCTTTTGTACTATAAAACTGTATTATTCTACTCTGGGCCAAACAACCATTCTACAGATCAATTAAATGTAACTTTCAGAGAGAGAGTGTGAGAGATTGGAAGTTCAGTCAGCAAATTATTTCACACTTTTAAAACCAGGTTTATAGCAAACTTCCATTTATGTAATATTTTTCCAGTCATGCTATTTGAAGCCACGAATAACCTGTTGAAATGGAGTGATATTACGCTCAATATACAGTATACTGTAAAGAGCCAAAAGATGAATGACAATCATTAAGAAGCTAAAGGAAGAATGTTGGTCACGATACTGATAGTAGAGAACCATGGGACTCTGTTTAGCATCTGCTTTTGGTTTAACATTTTATCCAGTGTATCATTATATGATTATTTAACCCAGCTCCTAAATAGGGCTAAACTAGGCCATTTATGAACGGACACTGCTAACTAAAAGAGTCAAAAATATCAGGGATGTTCAACTGGAATCTGTGGTGAGAGTTGTATAGAAAGGAGTAAATGGACGCCATTTTCTTATGTATTATTTTAAGACTGGTTGAATTCTGTTTGGAAATTTTTTAAAAAGCTGTCGTGTCTTAAGCGCTGCTTAATGGAAGCAAAAACAGGAAATGGTGCAAATATGTACAAGATCAGACACAGCATTAAAAATACACAGCAATGGGTGAATTCGCTCAATGCCTTGAGTAACCTGCAAAAATCAAAACGTTTCAAGAAAGGTCTCCCCTGACATATTTCCTTATTCATTAAGAGCAAGGAAAACAATGCATGCTTCAATCGGAGAGCAGCAAGCATATATGAGACAGAATCTGAGGCACTGCTCTTCCAGGCTCTGATGCAGTCTCTCCCATGCTTGCAACTTCAGTTGCTCGAATCGTAGATTCACTCCATTCTGCTCTGGCAGCCCCTCTAGTCATAGGCCAGTTTCTGGAGGAGCAACAAGGCAGGGTGAAGAGAAGGCCTGTGATTGGTGAAAGTGACACAGTTATTTGGTTAGTCCATTGCAGCTTTACAGGTGACTTTTGGCCATGCAATTACCAGTTGCATCGAGGAGAGGCTAAAGAAGTTGAAAATAAAAATGGAGGCTAGAAGCAGTAACCAGTAATGAGACTGGGAGTGTGCCCAGGGGAACTGCCTGTAATTAAAATATTCTCATGGACCCTTTCAGTAGAGGTGTTACTCAAGGCACAGGAGGAGTCTATCTGGGAGCTGGATTCCTGAAACCCTACCGTGGATCCAGCTGCGCTGAGCTTAGATGGCTGACCTTTATTTTTCCTGTAGTGAGACAGTTTGGATAAGTTTAAGATGGGGAGAAGTGGAGAGAAAATTTGCAGAGGCTTTATTTAATGGGACAGTTGGACATTGGGCCTAATGCTTACAAAGGACCAAGTGGTTAACCGAAGATGGTCTGCATCTTTCTCAATGAGAAGCATAGTGGACATAAGTTTAATCCTAAAGTCCCTAAAACACGTACAAAATATCATTTTGCAATTTGCACAGCAAAGTTTTTCTAATAAGACAAAAAGTAGATATTGGCATGTTAACATACAAATGGTAGCATCACCATCACATCGAGCTTTTTTCTGAGTTCCTTTAGTTTTAAATTTGATTGAAGTTTGTTTGTTCCCAAACATCTCAATTTAATAATACAAATACCCTGTTGTCTAGAATGGGTACTGAGAACCATATTTCAAGTTCCTTTGGTTCACCCAATCTATGTTTCATTGTACCATACATGATCATGTTGGAAGGTTTTTAAGTTTGGAAAATATCACTAATAAGTGAATAATGTCTGAATTACAGCATTCTTTATCTGGTTAGCTTGGTGATGCCGCATTAATTTATAGACTGCATTTCTTGTCAGTGCCGTTGCTCAGAGTGCACATGTGCAAATGGTGTGCTGCAACACTGCAAAGTGATGGAATGAGAACTGCCTGAAACAAAGATGGCGCTGCTCATTGTCATAGGACGAGGTGGAGATAAACTTCAGCATATTCATTATAGAGCTGAAAAATATGCAATAATTCTCAGTAGCAGCTACATGATTTCTATCCCTCATCAGCTCCACACAGCCTGAGCAAGATCTCGCCCTTCATCCCTTGCTAACTCTCATGTTCAGGAGCCAGTCCTTGCTCTTGAAAACAGCCCCCAATTCTCACGGAAATGACCCAGTCAGCTACAATCGCCAAGCCCCTCTGAGGCCAGTCTCATATTATGTACTGCTGGAATTAAATTGCTGTTATTGGCTTAGCTGTAATATTTTGTATGCTGTCAATTGTATTAAGACAATAGTTTCCAGATTTTTAGAAGCAAAACTTCCATGACATTTCGCCTCCTCCTACCACCCCCCCCCCCCCCCCCCCAAACTAGAAGTCCGGCCTAATGTAACTTTAGAGTGTCAGTTTGAGAAGCTGACACTCCCAAAGCCAGTAGAAGGAATCCCCCGAGAACAAATGCAGATGCAATCAAGCTGTTGTACCAAAGAACCTGATGTATCCCTTCCTGCCTGTTTCAAACAAAGCTCTTTTCTTACTGAGTAAACTGTCCTCTGTCACTGTTAAGGGAGTGGTAGCACACGTTCCCCCACTCGTGAATAAACTGTTGAGGGAAGGGCAGCATTAGGCTTGAGCTTTCAACAAAAGTCTGCACATCGCCAGGCTCTGTCTTCTGCACATTTGCAGATACCTTCTGGCAGTGGTTGTCCTGTTGAAGCTGTGACCCATAATCACGTCCACTAGTCATGCATAGGCTTCAATGGTCATCATTGGTAGCCAGTTTTTACGTTGGAAACAATTCACAATTTTGAGTTCCCCAAACTACAAGTGGACACTTGGATGTTGGTATTCTTGTGTATTCCACTCTGGAAAACATTGAGAGGAAGTAAACTTTAAATTGATGGTGCCAAACCAGACAATTGTGGTTACTACTAATTGCTTAAGGAACTTCAATGTCTGTTGTCAGCAATGACTAAGCAGCACCATTACTGATCAAGCTTGCTGCTTGTAAGCAGCAGAATTTTATTCATGCACATTTTGTGACTGGCATGTCCCTCACTCTACTATTACCGTAAAGCTGAGAGATCAACCCTGGTTCAATAAAGTGTGTCTGGAGCAACACAAAGTGCACACTTTTAAAAATGAGGTGTTACTCTGATGTAGCTACAAACGTAGGGCTACTTACATGCCAAGCAGTGGAAGTTATGTTCGATAAATTTCTAAGAACTCCACGAGGATTGGATCAAATTGAATGTGTACAATCTGGCCGCATTCAATTATGAATGGTAGTGGATAATTAAAACTAATTGGAGGAGGACATTCAATAAATATTTTCAATGCTGAGAGCACCCAGCACATTAATGTAAAGGGTAAAGCTGAAGCATTTGCAAACATGTTCATTTGTAATTGCTAAGTTGAAAATCCATATTGGCTGTTCCTGAGAGTCCTGGCATCACAGAAGCCATGCTTCAGCTAATTTGATTCACTTTGTATGAAGTGACTGAAGGCACTGGATATCACAAAGGGTATGGGCATTTGCTACATTCGGGCAATAGCACTTAAGATTTCTGTTCCAGAACTAGCTGCACTTTCCCTGCCAGCCTGTTCCAGTACCACCTACAATGTTGGCATCTGTCGGACATTGTGGTAAAATGTCCAGTTATGTCTGTCCACGAAGAACAACCTGACCAATTTATCATGCCATTGTATTATTCTTGACCATTGACCAATTAGTGGAAGGTGTTATCAACAGTGCTGTTGTTTGGCAATTTTTCAGTAAAATGTCCTCCCTACTACTTTGCAGTTTGGCTTCTGTCAGTGTTACTTGGCCCAAGCATGGACAAAACAACTATCTAAGAGATGAGATTAGTGTGGCTGACTTTGACATCAAGGCAGCATTTGACTGACTGTAGCATTAAGGAACTGTAGCAAAACTGAAGACTGAATTTTGGGGTGGGGGAAGTCTCTCCATTGAAATCATGTTTCTCATAAAGGGAAGTGATTGTGGTTATTGGTGGTCTATCATCTCCGTACCAGAGCTTTGCAGGATTTCCTCAAGGTAGTGTCAGAACTCAGTCAAATGTTTTATCGATGACTTTCCCCCCCATAGGAGGTGGAGGATGTTTACTGATTTGTGTAATGTTCACCACCAAATACAGCCTGTTCGTACCCAGCTAGGCCCATAGTGCTTTGGCATCTGTTGATGAGTATCAATGATTGTCCAGCACCTGTAACTTACAATGATCATCTCCAATAAAAGAAGGTAACTAGCTCCCCTTGCCATTCTAAGGCATTACCATCAGGAAATTCCCAACAATCAACATTCTGGGTCTTACTATGAAACCAGACCAATCATATGAATATTTTGGCTACAAGAGTGGGTCAGTGGCTCAATTCTGCAGCAAATTACACTCAATCTGACTTTGAAATCTGTTCACCTTCTACATAGCTCAAGTCAGGAGTGTGATGGAAGACAGATGTGAGAAGAAACTCCCCCATGTGAGAGTCTCTCTCCAGACTCTCACCATCCTGTCTTGGAATTGCAGCCAACTTTTGTTTGAACCAGCACTCTCGATCAACCGGCAAACATTATAGTTTATTGTATTATCCTTTTCAGTTATTATAGTTTTTAATTTATGTACCTCAATCTAAATATACTTGTTCAGTCAAATAGCTACAAGAAATATCAATAATTGATTCAACTTTTTGAATATATTTTTTCTCCAATACGCTGATCTATCATGTCTGAGTAGTCAGTGGAGGGTGCAAATGAGAAGACTCTCTGCTGGTAAGTTTTATTTAAGGCAACGGTGCGTTATTATTTGTGATTTATACTGTAAGTAAAGTATAACAGTGTGTATCTCCTGTATTGCACTTGTTATTTATTATGTGTTCACACATTAATGATGTGGACCCCTTGATTATCTGGAGTATGTAATCAACTGGCACACTCCTGGTCTGTAGGTGCCAGAAAATAAAACACTTGCTGTATGACGCCATTCCTTTCTTTCCCCTGCAAACGGCACTGATAGTGTACCATGTCACCTTCTTGAAGATAGTTGGGCAGAACAAGTGCAAGCCTAGCCAGCGATGCCTGCATCCCAAGAAAGGAAAAGAACTAAAGCAATCCAACATGCAAACCAAAGGTCATGTTACTTCACAATTGTATCATCTAAGAATAGGTACTAGAATGGAGGTCTCAAGAAAATCTAAGCACCTGATTTTTTTTATATATAAAGCAAAAAATTGATCCCTGTCAGACATTGATGGAGAGAAAGCAAGTTGATTCTTCAAGCCACTTGCCTTTCATCAGAGTTTTGTAGCTCTTGATATGCAAAACAGACTTGACTGAAACTTTGTAGATTCATAGTTTGCAATGGAGTCTGAAGACACCCTGATGAATAACAGAAAACTCCCTTGAGAGAGTTTCTAAAATTAGTATAGCATAACCTCTAGCGTTTGTCCAAATGTACAACTATACAGAAGAGTGCTGAGCAGCTGTACCAGTAGTGTGAGATACAGTCTCCTGCAGTTGTGATGTTTGCTGTATTTCACTACAAGAATGATTTCAAAGTATCAAGAAAAGCATTCGATACTTTAAGATAGATTGCCTGTCTGTAGATTAGGCCTTATTGCCGTGGTTAATACAGAGAGCCCGTGGGAGAGATACAATCTAGTCAATGTGGAAGTAGTGGTTCTTAGACTTTAAAGTGTAAAGAGTTGCTGCAAATCTTCGCACATTTTCCTGAGTTTCTGAAAAATACTATCTGTTAGCCTAAAAGAAAGCTGTTATTGTTGCAAAGCATTTTTAAAATTTATAAGCAGTATAATAAAGAGTTCAGGCCAAAATGAAATGGCAGCATTCTCAATATTGTTTTTATAGAATTTGGCACATTTTGCCACTTTTGGCAATATGGTGGCCTCGGATATCCCACACTTCGCAAAATGCATCTGAAATATCTGTTATATTCAATCACTAGATTCCCCTGCCTCTGGGCTAGCTGGGAAAGGTGTGGGCCAGGCTAGCTTTTCTACCTTCCCCCTATGGTAATGTGTATTTGCGCTCCTTTTCCGTTAGTACCACCATATTTGTTCTTCAGGCGAATCTGTTAACTGGAATTCTTAGCTGAATTTTATTTTATTCTGACTGACCAGCTTGCACCCTCTAAACTTAAGCTTATGCAAAATTCTGCTTCCTTGATTCTAAATTTTTACCTGTCTCCCTATGCTCATAACTAACTTTGACACCTGATCTACTGATAGTTTGATTTATAAAATTTTTATTCTCTTATTCAAAACCTTTCATGGCCTGACACCCCATCATTTTTTGAATTTGCTCCAGCCCTGCAACCTCAGGACAGTGCCGACCTTCAGCTTTGACCTTGTGTATACCATGCTCTAATAACCCGAAGACATCTAAACCCCAAGATCCTGACTACGCTACATAAACCACTCGCCTCTCCTCTTAGAACCTAAAGACAACTTTTTTGTTAAAACCATTAGGCAGTTACCTGAATCTGTCTTGCTTTAGCTTGGTGTATTTTTATTTGATTCTCCTTGAGATACCTCACCAATGTTTTACTACCTTCAGGATATTGTATAAAAGCAGCATCCTATCATCTTTAGCAAAGTGATACAATAAAAATGATAAGTAAACCTTAGGACTTCATCCTGGGTCAGCATTAGACCACAGATCAAGGTAGCAATTTTTTTAAACCAAAGGGTCAAAGGTGCAGTAAATTGCACTTTCCCATAAACCAATATGGGAGGTTTGAGGTTGCAAAACTATAACGTACTCAGTGACAGAGCTTCTGTAGCCAACTCAGTCAGAGAATTACAATGATTTAGCACTTTTTGAAAACAATGCCTCTCATCTCAGTGCTAAATGGCCTACCTCTTACCCTAAGACTGTCCCCTCATTTTAGACACCTCAGTCAGTGAAACTGTGCTTCCTGCATGTAATCTATCGAGTCTTGGAAGAATTTTGTGCTTCAGTTAGATTGCACCTTATTCTTCAAAACATGAGAGAATACAGGTTGAGTCTCCTCCCTTAAAGCATTTAATTAATAATATTTTAATGCTTGTTTGTAGTCCTGATATTCTGCTTGTTTTCGTATTTGTTAAATGTTCTACTTTAAGGGCAGCACGGTGGCTCAGTGGTTAGCACTGCAGCCTCTCAGCACCAGAGACTCGGGTTCAATTCCAGCCTTGGGCGAGAGTCTATGTGGAGTTTGCACATTCTCCCCGTGTCTGCGTGGGTTTCCTCCGGGTGCTCCGGCTTCCTCCCACAATCCAAAGGTGTGCTGGCTAGGTGGATTGATCATGCTAAATTGTCCGTAGTGTTATAGGGGGATGGGTCTTACCCAAGTTTTAAAAGGTGAATGTGAAAAAAAATACCAAGCAGTCAACCTACTTTCTGTTGTCCTGTGATGTTATGCTTGACTTTCCTCAATGTGGTTAGTTTGTTATGGATGACTCTTAGATACTGCTGCCTGTGTTCTCCAAATCCTTCTATGGGTGCTGCTGTCAATAGACTGCCTGTTAGGCAGAACCAGTGCTAAACTCTACAAGGCGTATATGTGCCTTGATGTCTATTGTGTGTTTCAGGGACTTGGAGGTGAGCCTTCAAGGGTTTAATGGAGCAGAACTGCTTTCAGGCATTGAGCCTGTGACTGAAATATTCATAGTTTGTTTCAGGCATTTTGCACCCCCCCCCCCCCCCCCGCCACCACCAACTCCCATTTTCTAAGCAGCAGTTAAGTTTTTCTCTATACAAAGTATAGGCATTCTAAACACGCCAGAAGTGAAAGAATAGCTAGTATTGTTACAGTTCTTCTTGCAGTCTGTACACAACCAAGAGCCTTTTGTTACCCTAAAATTTTGTCATTTCGTGGAAGTTCTCCCTGATGCGACGTTGTTGGGTGTCAGCCCATGGAAAATACTACCCTGAAGGAGTCTGTATTGCCTGAGCCTGGACTGGGTGTATTTATGGACATTTGAAGCATAGGACAATGTGCTCCACATTCAACCCACATAGAGCACAGCACACTGAATAGCAATCAAAAAGAAGTCTCTGGCTCCTAGTTGTAGAATATGGCTGTAATTGTGATGCTCCTACTGCTGTTTGAATTCTCCAATGTGTATGCCATTAGTGCTAGACAAAACAATGCTTTTCAACATTGAGTCACTTCAAGAACACAGGGTTTAAAGGAAAAAAATAGGATGAATTGTGCAGTAAACAACTGTTTGTTACAAGGCTCTACCTATTTCATTTTTCACTGAGTACATAAGTGCACAGCCACAGCGTTGCTTTCAGGTCTGACGGTGGCTAGGTTACACTATCATCCTGTACTATACACTACATACCCTCTTGCTCAGGCTTGTCAATCTGTCCAGTGGGTGATATTCCTTTCTGTGGTTGCTTTCTCCTTTGTATTCTTTTTGAGCAATACATTTGCCAGGTCGTCTTCTACGTAGGTCACAGGGTTATTAGTCACTGCATTTGTCTGAAACAGAAGACTGGAGACTGACTTTAATTGATCAATTCATAATCATGACAAGTTTCGAATGAACTGAATTTTGGATTTTGGAGTGTTTGTACATGGTGCAATTAGCTCAGTGTTGCTGGAATGGGAATTATGAGCCGTTAGTTCAACTTTTTTCCTACAGCTCAAATCTTTGTCCTGTCAGTTGCTGGGGGTGTAAGTGTTGTTATGCAGCAAGCACAAAGGCATTTAAAATCTTTGAAATTTGAAATAGAAATAACTATCTGCAAAGAAATTAAATTTCTTCACTAAGAAAGAAGCAAATGAATAAATAACTAGAAGAATGAATTAGCTTTAAACCATGTAAAGCAAAATAAGAGGGAAAGAGTGACTCTCTTCCTCCTCAGTCCAAAGTTTAAAATATGAAATGTCATTGTGTTTAAATTTCTAAGATGAATTTACAACATAGTTGAATTAATGATTATTTTGTTAAAAGGATAGTTTTGGTGTTGTGGACCAGCTCAAAACTAAGACGAGTTTTAATTTTGGTTTACTTTAGCAAATTTAGCAAGTTCTTAAAAATAGCAGGGAGCTTAAGGGTTAACTGAAGGTTTTGTGACAGAAGAGTGGTATAACTTGTCGACATTATAGCTGTTGACAGCTCTTGGAGTTTTTTTTTGAGTTGAATTTGCTGACTGGTCATTAACAACAAAATGTTCTGTAACCACATTTATTTTTCAAACAGGATTTGAACCTTGTATTATAAACTGGAACCTGGAATTCCAGTCTGTTCGAGGCTTCTCTTTGAATTTCGGTCCATGGCTTGGTCTATCAAAACAGAAATGTTGACAGTCTTGGTTACTAATGGTAATGAGATCACTTTCAAGTGATGTGAAGAATGGTTGCTATTTGTAAATGAAGCTGCTGGAAAGTTGTTTGTGAATATCCTGACCAGTGAGGAGGCTCCAAAATGGCATGCAGCACTCGTGGAAGTTATAATTGTTACTAATCAGTGAATCAAAAAGCATTGTAGCCACTCATTCACTGTTTATTACTGAATAAGCTAGTTTAAAAATGACTTACTATGAAAAATATATATTGTTGGGTTTGGGTAGTTGCTCAGTTATAGCATTATGAATTGTACAGTTGTGTTCATGTCTTTGCAACAGTAACAAAGTGGTGTACTGTTAGAGGTGTCACAGATATATTGAGATGTTAAATCAAGGCTCTTTCTGCAGATGAATGGTATAATTTTGAAGAGTAGGTGGTTCTTCCTAGAATAAAGCTTCGATCGGGTGAGAAGTACAAGGGGATCATGGGGGCATGTCAGGGAAAGGTTAGGCGAGATTAGAGATCGAAGGTGTTGTGGATCAAAAGAGGAAAGGAATGATATTTGTAGAGAAGACTCAACATTGATCTCGAATAGGTCCTCAGGCAAAGTTCAGAAAACAAAAATAAGGTGCTGGGGTGGAAGGAGAAGAGGGAAGAGTTCAAAAGAATTCATGGGCTGAAGTTGTACAATTTAATGTTGAATCCAGAAGGCTGTAAAGTGCCTAAACAAGAAATGAGATGTCATTCCTCCAGCTTGAATTGATTTCGCTGGAATGCTGCAGCAGACTTAGGACTGAAATATGAGCATGAATGTATATTGGTGTACTGAAATGGCAAATGACAGTTGGGGGTCATGCTTGCTGCTTTGAAGAGGTGTTATGCAAAGCAGTCACTCAAACTGCATTTCCACTTGCCCAATGTAGAGAAAGCAGAATTGATAGTGGACCAGGTTAAAAGTAGTACAAGTACATTTCTACTTTGTGTAGGAGTGGAAAGTTTGAGGCAGTTAACAGCAAGGACAGAGAAGGGAAGGACAGCTATTACATATTCTGCGATTGCGTGGGAATGTGGTGATGTGGAGGAATGGACTTAGGCATGATGGAGTGGGCTAGGGTGCTGTAGCGGGAAACAATTGCTACAGAATAAGAGCAAAGGAGCAAGTGTAGGAAATGGGATAGACATGGCTGCAGGGTGGAGATGGAAGGATCGAATCTTAATTGATGGGAAAGAAGACAGTTCAGAAGACGGATGAGAAAATTGTCCTGAGATAGTAGGAACTGCCGATGCTGGAGAATCTGAGATAACATGGTTAAAGCTGGATGAACACAGCAGGCCAAGCAGGAAAGTTGACGTTTTGGGTCAAGAATTTTCTGAAGGAGGGCCTCGACCCAAAATGTCAACTTTCCTGCTCCTCTGATGCTGCTTGGCCTGCTGTGTTCATCCAGTTTCACACCGTTATCTCAGAAAATTGTCCGGGTTGGATTTGTTCAGCTTTCTGTCCGCGTCAAAGCTGGGCAATTCTTCATATAGTTAGGTCGATGCGAGAGTAGAACTGTTGTGAAGTAGCTTGGCTAGATATGTATTTTGTTTCTGGTGCACAAGCTTTCATGGCTATTGCCAGCATTTTGTTAGTATCAGTTGCTTTTGCAGTATTCCGTACCTTCAGCTGTTTTTTATGTTTTTAAAAGTGGAGTGAATCAAATTGGTTTAAAACTAACATCCCTGACTTTGGGGACCTCAAAAAGCAGAGATGGATATCCACTTGGCTCTTCTGGATCGGTCTTGACCTTTGAACTGATATGCTGGTCTCTCTGAACATTGCAACCCATTCTAGTGAGTTATTAAATTTTCCATTGTCAATCATGGTTTAAGTGGGCAAAACTGCTCCAAATGGATTTCAGTCTTGGCAGATGTGAAATAATCCACTTTGAACCCAAAATAAATCAAGGTACTTTTATAATGGTGAAATAGCTGAAAACAGTGCCAGTCCAAAAAAATTGTGGTACCAAGGTCATGGGTCATCAAAATATCATGAACAGGAACAGCAACTAATCCAGACAAATTTAAAGGCCTTTCTGTCTGGTGGATAGGAAGTCATGTTTTAGCTACATAATATGGTTGCATCACATTGAGTGCTACAGTTATTCTGTGCACCTTAAGGATGTTTTGGCCTTGGCGGGAGTCCGGGATAAATTTTCCAGAAGTATACTTGACACTCAAAATTACTAATCATGGAAATATTAAGGGATGTAGACCCTAGAATTTGAAGGCTTGGTTGATTCAACTCTGGTTTATAAACTGCTGGGCCAGATGAGGTGATTAATGTGGAACTACTTCTGTTGATTAGGGAACATAGTCTAAAAATAGAGCCCCATGTTTCTGAATTGTAATTAAGAAACACATATATGCTAAGGATAATAACTATGAAATTGTCTGTAAGTGGATTTATGCCATATCAGTTGTAATTTTTAAAAAAAATTGTGTTGAACACTTGTGTGATCAGAAGCATTGAAGGACCTAGGGCAAAGGCTGGTATATAGTTAGGTGAAGCAGTCAAAGTCCACATGAAAGGCGCAACAGTCTCAAGGGGCCAATATCCCATTCCAGTTCTGTACTTAGTGGCTTCATTTAAAATTGTCCAGGATGTTAGGTGGTGTTCATTCATTCTGTTAGAGAAGCTTCAATAGAAAGCTATGAGTTTAGTGCATTACCTCTATGTATAAGCCAAAGTTTGCTAAACATTGCCCATCTTTACTATGTAAAATGTCAAAACAGAACTGCAGTTTGCTTCCTGAAGCTTACTGCATCTGAATTTCATCACTTGATTTTTTTTTTCAAGAATCTCTGGGCAGGTTTACTCTAATACCTTAATTTTCCACTTAACTGGTGAACAATACGCTGTGTGAGTTGCATTGCTCTGCCAGGAAGAAATTTATGTGAGTCAACTAGTGTAATTCCTGAATTTTGCACTTGTCACTTGCCATATAGAAGTGAAATATTGTGAACCTTAAGTGCAGATCAAGAATTGCTTGCAAGGAAAGCTCAAATGTGTAATCGTTGCATCGTAGACAATTTTGGTGCTTCACCGTGTCATCTGAATGCATTAAATGTTCAGAACTTTGTGGCTACATAAAGGCAGGAATCAAGTTGTCGTGATGTGTACCGAAGAAATTTGACATGTTCTTGGCTCAGCAAAAAGAAACCAGGGCAAAAGCAGAAAAAGGATTTGGTCCAGTTTTAAACTGGATGCACTTTTAAGTGTGGGGAGTTGGAAATTGCTCTAGTTTTGAGTTTTAGTGAACGTCCTCCAACATCCATAATTACTGCATTCTTGGTGCATGGGCATTTTGGTCTATTGACGCTACAGAAAGTAGTGGACTTCACATTTCTGACACTGGATCCTCACATAATTGCATTAGGTATCTTTGAGTGTGCAAGCATTAACTCCAGATAAACTTTTTGTGTAAAGAGGGAATAAGTTTTTCCAGGGTGGAGAATGAAATTATATAAGCTTACTGTCTTGCTTTTCCTCCATGACCCCTCCCCAAAAGAATACAGTATTTTATTGGACACTGCTCAGACGATGAAGGATGGAGCAACAGTTCCAGTAGTTTACAAATTTACGTGTATATATTTTTTTAACAAAAAAGGGCAGGACAGATTGCTCAGTTTAGATTATGACAGCAAATATCACAGTCTTTCCATAAGTAAGACCTGTGGTTTGAGGTAAGAATTCTCTTGTCACTTGAAAATAGATTGGATAGGTGGATAGAAGAAAGTGGAAGAAAGGGTGAGCTGTGCGAAGCAGGTAAATGTGACAAGAATGTTTTGTATGTGGTGGATAAGTATTGATGTGGATTGGTTGCATCCATTGGCCTGTTTCTGTGCTACAGTTTCATGTATAGATAAACAAGCAGCATCATGTGTGTAAAAATCACATGCTTTGGATCTCAGTATTCCATGTTTGCTCAAATTCTCTCTTTGGTTTTCAGGAAATGCAGGATTTATCTATCTCGCTGCCACTTCTTGAGGTATTCTATGTGGTGCAGGAAGAAGATTGATTTGAAATAGTTCTTTAACCGTTGGAGTAGGCTGTGAAACAACTGTTGAATTCCTTGGTGCAATAGAAACAGTGCCAATGATGTAGTGTGTGGAATGCTTAGGGCAAGGAGACAGGTTGCAGTTTAATTACAAAAAAAAACACATGCTAGTAGTTGCTGAGTACTGAGTCATTAGTTTTGACTCATCAGTCATGAATAGGAACTGACAAATGCACAGGATTGGAAGAATAAAATCTGTTTACCTTTTTGCTTTGCCACAGTAACCAGGATGATTACCAGTTGGTGCGAAAACTTGGCCGTGGGAAGTACAGTGAAGTATTCGAGGCTATTAACATTACAAACAATGAAAAAACAGTAGTCAAAATACTGAAAGTGAGTATCAGTTTTTTCTGTTCAGCTTCTCATGGTCTGTCCTCTGTATGTAGGCTCAGTAATGCATTATAGTCAATATGCACAGTGTGAATTTTTCAGGATCATTTTCCATCTGGTGTTCCCTCAATTTTTGCTCATGGAGTTTTACTTGCCCCTCACCCACAATGACCTCTACTAGCTATGTTCCCATGTATGTTAAATTTAAACATGCACCCTCAAAATTTCTTGTAGCCCAACTTGTTTTTTTTTGTTTTCTGAAACCTCCAGACTGTCCTTTCCATCCTCCTTGTATAACCAATACTGTTTGAGTTATGCTAATTTCTGAACGCTGACCTGAGTGTTCTTTTACTGTTCAAATTGCTATTTGCGCCTCAGTCTCTTGTTTTGTAATTCTCTTCTCTCATCTGACCACTTTACTACCCTTAAACATGACTGTCTGTGTGGAGTTTGCACATTCTCTCCCTGCCTACATGGGTTTCTTCTCGGTGCTCTGGTTTCTTCCCGCAGACTAAAGATGTGCAAGTTAGATGGATTGGCCATGCTTAATTGGCCATAGTGTTCAGAGATGTGCAGGTTACGAAATGCATTGTTACAGGGATAAGATAGAGAAGCTGGGTCTGGGTGGGATGCTGCTTAGATGGTTGGTATGGATTGATAGGCCAAATGGCCTACTTTCACACTGTCGGGCTTCTATGGTCTATGTAGATCTATACCCCACCTTCAGTGACTTGGTGCTGAATATATGTTTTTTAAATGGGAGGTCTAGGTCCCAATCTAAACCCGAATAATAGATTAACAATCATCTGGTTATAATGTTTTTAATTTGAAATAAACTTGGTCAATCTTAACTCAGTTCACATCCAGTGAGAGCTCAGGGCAGAATCTTCTTGGTTTAGGAGATAGTGCTTTTAAATTAATCCGAAAAACCAAACACTATAGCCCGAGAGTCTCTCAACACGAAAACAGACCCTTCAGTCTAACTCCTTCTCCCTGACCAGATGTCCCAATCTGATCTAGTCTCTTTTCCCAGCATTTGACCCATATCCCTCAACCCTTCCTATTCATGTATCCATCCAGATGCCTTTTAAACGTTGTAGCTGTACCAGCCTCCACCACTTCCTGTGACAGCTCCGTACCATACATGCACTGCCCTCTGG
Source organism: Stegostoma tigrinum (assembly GCF_030684315.1). Classification (NCBI taxonomy): domain Eukaryota; kingdom Metazoa; phylum Chordata; class Chondrichthyes; order Orectolobiformes; family Stegostomatidae; genus Stegostoma; species Stegostoma tigrinum. Next base: position 10,813,415 of record NC_081369.1, on the reverse strand, counting down.
AAAAGTTAGCCCTCTCAGCTAAACCTATGCCTTCTAGTTTTGGACTTCTCCCACTTTAGGGTTTTAAAAAAAACCTTGACTATTCACCCTATCATGCCCGTCATGATTTTATAAACTTCCATAAGGTCACTCGTCAGTCTTTGATGCTCCAGGGAGATAATACCCAGCCTATTCATGCCCTCCCTTTTACTCAAACTCTCCACTCATAGCAATATCCTTGTAAATATTTTCTGCACCCTCTCAAAATTTAACAACATCATTCCAGTAGAAGAGTGACCAGCATTGTACACCATATTCCAAAAGTGGCCTCATCAATGTCCTGTACAACTGCAATATGACAGCATGCCCTATCCTTAGTGTTATGAAGGCAAGTGTACCAAGTGCCACCTTCACCACCCTGCCTACCAGCAACTTCACTTTCAAGGAATTATGCACCTGCACTCCTCAGTGTCTTTGTCGGCAACGACACCCAGAGCCCTACCGTTAAGTGTATAAGTCGTGCCCTGATTTGCCTTACCAAAATGCAGCACCTCATTTATCTAAATTAAACTCCATCTTCCCTCCTTGTCCATTGGTCCATGAGCAAGGTCCTTTTGTATTCACCGTCCACTGCACCACCTACTTTGGTGTCATCTGCTAACTTATTAACCATACCTCCTATATTAACATCCAAATCATTTATATAAAAGATGAAAAGCATGGACTTAGCATTGATCCTTGTGGCTCACCCTGATCACAAGCCTCTGGTGCAAAAAAACAATCCTCCACCATCACCCTCTGCCTCTTAACTTCAAGCAAGTTTTGTATCCAGTTGATGAGCTCCCCGTGGATCCCATGCGATCTAACCTTCTTAATAGGTCTACCGTACGGAACCTTAACGAACGCTTTACTTGAAGTCCACATAGACAACCGTCTACCACTCTGTCGTCTTCAATCTTTTTTGTCACCTCTTCAAAAATCTGTATCGAGTGTAGTGAGACACGACTTCCCATGTACAAAACCATGCTAACTTGTGGAAATCTGAAAAAGTATCATGTTGAATTTTGAAGATTTGGCAGAGGCATTTTGTTGGGTGATTTTAATTATGCTGTAATCATTTGATAATGGTTGATGTTGTAGATTTCTTAAATCAAGAATTTAATTTGCCACCCTCATTTGTTGGTTGACTATAAACCCAGAATAAGACCCAACTTAGTGTTATTGCTGAAAAGTATGAAGGCGGCAGGTGTTTCTTTAAAAAAAATTCTGGAGGTTAATTCCTTTTTGAATATTGTTAGTTGCTTTCATTCGGTTTGTTTGGTGCTCAGTCTGCTGGGTTAGAGGGCATAAATTACCATGGTTTGCATTGTGTACAACGAAATAAAGTATATTACTGGTGATGACAACAGTAATGTTTTTCTCAGTACGTGGTGTTCAGCCTGTTGACTATTGCTGTAAAGAATCATGTGACTAATGCCAGTTGGATACTGAAGAGTGTTAGCCACCTATGGAGATGCCCCATGGTGAATAGTTGACTTCTTCAGGAGAAAAGACTTAAAAATATAGTTCTGGAGTACAGGACAAACGTGAAGTGCCACTGGGTTACACTGCACATAGTGTAGCAGTTTAATTGCAATCTCCATGGGTAGCCCTGTAAATTGGCAAACCACTGAACCATTTGACAATTCTAATGATTAGGCTAACAATTAAACGAAAGATCACAGGAAAAGGGTAAAGCTGCTTATTTTTGATTAGTTAAAATGTTATGAACTGAAACCTGCGTTGCTGGTTTCTCCTTTTCATTTTTATTTCCTTGGCATTTTCTGGCTTTTCATCTGTGCAATGAACTCAGTGTGATCTTTTAGATTTTAGAAATACGTGATTTAATTGAGCCAGCTCTATAGGAGATGTCTGTAACGCCACTAAAATGTCAAGTGTAGATGAACGTGAAAAGATGAAGGATTTTTTTACAGTATTTGAAGGATTTTTTCAACTAAATCCATTCGTGAAATCTCTTAAAAATATAGATGAAAATGTGGCATTTGGAATCATTTGTATTTTCAGTTAATCAAATTTACGTTTTTTGTGTACTCAGCAATGCCTGCAGGGAAAACTTGCATCTTGTGTAAAATGAGCAAAGTTGATGCTCAATCCAATTGTTCCAAGTAACTATCTGCAATAAGTGTAGTGTAGCTAAATGGAACCCAGTTACAAGCCTCTTCTACAGCTATGCGTTGTTAGTGTGTGCTGTTTTTAACACTGCGTACATGTTTTGTCAAAGCTGGTAGAATGTCAACCATGTGTTTCTATGAAAGCTTTGGGAGCATTTATCATACTTCAGACAATATAATCCCACCATCACACTTTGTATAATACACCAATGATTCACAACTGAATATAACTTTTAACAAGGGCATAGAAGCCCAGCTGTTATCCCAGTTATTGCGATAATAAGGTGAGGTACTGTGCAACTGCTAATCTAGAGAAACGTCTAACAGATGCAGGTACTATTAAAACATTTAAAAGACGTTTGAACAAGTTTGAAGAAAGGTTTAGAGGGATATGGGCAAATGCAGGCAAGTAGAACTAGTTTCGGAAACTTGGTGGGCGTGAATGAGTTGGACTGAAGGGTCCTCTGATGAAGGGTCTAGGCCCGAAACGTCAGCTTTTGTGCTCCTGAGATGCTGCTTGGCCTGCTGTGTTCATCCAGCCTCACATTTTATTATCTTGGACTGAAGGGTCTGTTTTCCATGCTGTATGACTTTATAACAGTAACTTGCCTTTAATTGACCTCAACGTTCACTGACATTAATCAAATACTTGTCTGGAAATAATGGCCTTAAGGGGACTGAACAGATTATTGGTGCAAACCCACCTCTACCTTTTGAGTAAAATCACATTGTTTGTGTGTGAAATCTGTGTTGTTCAGAGTAAAATACTCAAGTATTTATATTTCTTCCCTTCCTTTTTATGAATGATCCTGCATTTGCTATCCATGGTTGAAAGGTTAAGTGGAAGCGAGTGTAATATATTCCATTATTACTTGGCATATATAATACTGAAATAGATTAAGTCACTTAACTACAAAAAACAGAAAGGTTACTCGCAGTTTGGAGGCTTATTAAGTGGAAATGTTTAATGTTTTAGTGCTTTCTGTTTTGTTGTAGGGGAAATGTATAGCTGATATATTCTGCACCAGGCTGTGGACTAAACCAACATATTGTGCAAAAGGAGGTTAGTGCAAGAAAAATAATACTGTGAATGCTGACCTAGAAGGCAAATTAATTTCTTGATTAATTATTTGTTTGCCAGCTCTGCAAAAGGCAGGTTATACAATTGATGGTAAGGGGCCCTATCCTGAATATTGGACTGAGTTTCCAGAGCAACGAGGTGGCTGGCATAAGAAATTTGGGAACAAGGTTAGACAGCCATTCAGAGAAATCATGGATTATCTTAGCCCTAATTCCTTGTACTGTACTCACCTTTGCACTATATTCTTACTAGCTTTGGTTAACAAACTAATCAATTTTTGACTTAAAAGACTGAGCAATAATCTGTCATCCATGGAAGAAAGTTCCAAACCTTTACAATTTTAGCAGGTAGGAGTGCTTGCTGACTTTCCTCCTGAAAAGCACACATCCGGTATCCTTTCATCTCTCTGAACACAGACGGATTGTTGCACAGTTGCTGAGGAAACAATTGAGACTTGAAATGATAGCTCCCTGGAAGTATTTACCTGGAGGCCAGGTGTGTGACCACACGTCTGTAGCCAGGTTCGCTATTGCTTGTATTATATTGATATTGTATGAAGTGTTTTGGTGCTGTAAGGAGGGAAATGTTGGTAGTAGACTTTAACTATTTATGGTAAGTTTTGTTGCTAACCCTCCTGTTTGTAAGGAGGTCTTGTTAATTACCGCCTAAACCAGCAAGGGTGTGAAGCTACATTTGTTTCATGTCAAATAACCAGCTGGTAGGAGGTTGGAAGCCAAGCGACTGTTTCCCTTGTGGGAAGGTGGAGGACCGAAGAGCATAATCTTGGAGTAAAGGGTTTACAATTTAAGACGTTTCTCTGCTTCACCATGACACCAATGATGGCCTAACCAATCAACAGTAAACAAATAGGAGGCTGGAAGAACACAGCGAGCCCAGCAGCATCTGGAGGAAAAGAGTAGTCGACATTTAGAGTATTTCCTTTCTTCAAGGGTCTAATGTGGGGGTGGGGCAGCTGCAGACAGTGTGTGGAGCAGGGGTGGTAGCAGAATGGTGGTGATAGGTAGACATTGGTAATAGATGTGACCTGGTTGGTCAATGAGAGGGATGAATCCGGTTGGTGGCTGAAAGAGGGCCAGAAGGTGGAATGGAAGGGAGGAGGTGGGGCTGGAAAGGGAACCAGGGGGATGGGTGGACAGGTTATTTGGAATTAGAGAACTGTGTTGAGTCCTCCGGGCTGTAGATTACCCAGGCGGAAGATAAGGTGGTGTTCTTCAAATTTACGTTCCGAGTTGCTGCGACCCTGGAGGAGGCTGAGGACGGCCTTGTCGGAAGGGGAGTGGGGCAGGGAGTTAAATGGATGGTGACTGGGAGGTTAGACTGCCCGCTACAGGTCAAGTGAAGATGCTGGCAAAATGGTCACCTAGTTTACATTTGGTCTCACTGACGAGGAGAAGACCACATCATGAGCTCTGGGGTGGAGGTTGCAGGGTTTCAGCCAGGAGGATTATTTAAGCTGCCGTTATTCCGTTTAAGAATGGAACAGATTTGATTGGCTGAATGGCCTATTTCTCCTCCTGTCTTTTTGAGATGACTTGCTCCCAGTTAACAAGCCTGCCCCCCTCGATCTCAAAACTGAACAGTTGAGCCCATAAGGGCAGAGCACTTCAGTATGGCACTGTTGACTGAACGCTGGCAGTGCAATAAGGATGAAACTCTTCCCACTTTTGTAGCTTGCTTTGCTTGTTCGTGTCCAAGTGTGTAGGCTGGTCCAGGAGTAGGAGCTAAAAACCCTTTGCTGATATGTTGCCTGTTTAAACACTTGTAAGGATCTCTTGGTAATTCACTTACACCGTTGAGCGTGACAGTGGGTTTCTGCAAATCTAGCTGACTAGTGTAAAATTTTTCTGATAAGTATAGGAAGTGTAGAATTCTATCTGAGGAAGCAACTTGTTGGGACTTCTTCATATGCTGGCAGTTACCCTGAGTGTAGGTAGCCATTAGGAGATGTTCAGATTGTCACTTCAATCATTACAAACCTTTACAACTCTCCCTTGGCTGCATTTTGACTGCTGTGGCGACAATATCACAGCAGAAAATAGTAATTTGAGTCATTCTAGTGTGTGCAAGTTGGGATACCTGGAGTTTTAATTTTGGGGCATGCATAAAAAGTGTAATATACATTTATGGAAGATGTGTTCAAAGGTTTAGGTGACTAGGAGTTAGGGGGAGACTAACATAGACCGGCTGGATGATTCTGCAGAATTGTGCTTAATTAAATCCAGTTTGTTTTGTTAGTGTGTGAGAAAACTAGGCCTTCTGTGAAAATTCGCCTTTCAATTTTACTGCAGAAGTGCTTTGGAAAAAATCCAAAGGCAACACCTCTAATGAAGAGAAAGGGACCAAAAGAAGGAAACTGTTGCCTGATGTAAAGATCCTTGGGATTACCATTCACTGCGAGTTGAACTGGGCCGGCTGTATAAAAATTGCGGGTACAAGAACAGGTTAGAAGCTGGAAACTCAGCAGCAAGTAACTTCGCACCTGATTCTCCAGATGCCATTCGCTATCGACAAAGCACAAGTCAGAAATATATTTGAGTACTGCTGTACTTGTCTCCTGGTGCAGCATCAGCAACACTCAAGAAGCTTGAGACCGTTCAGGACAAAATCCTTTTATCACCATCCCATCCATCACCCTCTGTCACCAGCACATCCATGGCAGCATTGTGTGATATCTACAAGAAGCAGTACAGTAGCTCACCAAGTCTCATTTTACAGCACCACCTAAACCAATGAGCATTACCGCCTAGATGGAGAAGGATAAAGATGCATGGGAATACCACTAACTGCTGAGTCCCCTCCAAATTTCTAACTGATCTGACTTGGAACTGCATTGTCACTTTTTTTGCATTTGGTTGTTCAGAAACTGGGTCTGTCTACACCACCTCGACAGTAATGGTTCAAGAGTGGGGGGCGTTCACCAGCTTTTTCTTTGAGGGCAGTAGGTGTGGGAATAAATGCTAGCCTAGTCGGTGGTGCCCACATCCCATGATAGATACTGGGTTAAATTTTAAAATGTATTCTATCTTGGGGAAATAATTGGAATCCATTATTGGGGAAGTAGTTGCAGGATATGTGGAAAATCCTAATACAATTAAGATTTAACATAGTTTTATGAATGGTTGTTATTTGATAAGTGTTCAGATTTATTAGATTTGTTTTGAGGAGATAAAAACAGGGTAGATACAGGGGACTTGCTTGGGTGCGTTTTTCATTTCCAGAAGAATTTGGCAAGGTGTGACTTAACTAGTTAGTTAAGAGCTCATAACATTAGGATAGTATATTTGGCATGGAAAGAATTGGTTAATTAACAGCCACACTTACTAGTGGGATGCCTCAAAGGTCAGTGCTGGACCCTCACCTATTCAATCTATTTAATGATGTGGATGAAGATAGAGTGTATAGTACTCAAATTTGTTGATCATGCAAATGTAAGAAGTTGAGTAAGTTTGCAGTCGAATCTGCCAAGGCATACAGATAAGTGAGTGGGCAAAATATTGACACATGCCTTGTAAATGAAAAATAATAGCCTGTTTGATAGGAATAATTAAAAAGCAGCAGTTTATTTAAATGGAGATCAACGGCAGTACCAAAAAGTCTGGTTGAATCGCACAGTTAACATACAAGTACAGCAAGTAATCAGGAAAAGAAATGGAATTTCATTCCTTAAAGTAATGGGAATGGAATTTAAAGTAGAGAATCCTTGCTACATCTGCACATGGTGAGACCACACCCAGACTATGTGCAATTTTGGCTTCCGTTGGGACTTTGAGCATGTATTGGAGGCAGTTCACTAAGTTGAAGAGATTGATACCTGGACCAAAAGAATTGGATACCTGGACCAAAAGAGTTGCCTTGTAAGGAAAGGTGGGCAGGTTGGCCCTGTACTTAGATTTAGAAGGATGAGGAGTGATCATCTTATTGAACCTATGAAGAGGGTTTGACAGGATAAGTATTGAATGTTTCCCTTATGGTGGAATCTTGAACGGGAGAGTTCAATTCCAAAGTAAGGAATCTTCTGTTTAATGAAAATGAGGTAGAGCATAGACTATAAGACATACAAGTAACAGGCCATTCAGTCCATCAGGTCTTTCTGCTACTCAGTGAGATAGTAGTTGATCTGATAATCATAGAATCCCTACAGTGTGGAAACAGGCCCTTCGGCCCAACAAGTCCACACCGATCCTGACAGCATGCCACCCAGGTCCATCCCCCTATAACCCACACACCCGTGAACACTACGGGCAATTTAGCATGGCCAATCCACCTAGCCTGCACATGTTTGGACTGTGGGAGGAAACCGGAGCACCCAGAGGAAAACCACGCAGACACGGGGAGAATGTGCAGTCACCCAAGGCTGGAATCGAACCCAGGTGCCTGGGGCCGTGAGGTGCAGTGCTATCCACTGAGCCAACGTGCAGCCCTTTACTCAAACTTGCCTTTTCCCCCATAATCCTGGATTCCCTTAGTAATTAAAAATCTATTTGCCTCAGCCTTGACTATACTTAGCTCGCCTCTGCAGCTCTCGGTGATAAATAATGTCACAGATTCACTGCTTTTTAAGATGGGGATAAAAAATCTTCCTCTCTCTTTTAAAAGGGAATACCATTTCTGGAATAGGAAGCAACCTCAGCAAACCCCCAAAAGAATGTTATGTCTCTATAAGGTTGCCCCTCATTCTTCCAAACTCTAATATGTGCAGGCCTATTCTATTCAACCTCTCCTCATCAGAAAATCTTCCCTGTATCCGGGATCAACCTTAAACCCTCTCTAGACTGCCCCCAATGTCCCTATAACTTTGCTTGGATGAAAGGATCAGCTTTGTTGCGCATTGTTAATCTTTGGAATTCTGTCCATTGGAGAGCAGTGTAGGCAGGGTCAATGAATTTGTGAATGCTGGGTTAGATAAATATTTGATCCACAAAGAAGCCCAGACTAATAGACGCAGGCAGTAGAACTCAAACCGCAATTAGATCAGTCTCGACCTAACTGGTCGGCACAGCAAACGTGAGAGGCAAAACAACATCCTTGTTTCTATGTTTTTATATATTTTGTGTTTGTTAAATGAACTACATCTTACAATCACACTTCACCTTTCCAACTTGGACTTTGTTTGGGGTTTTACACTGGAATCTACTGTGATGAGGATGTCTTTTTAGAACAGCACCTTTCACAGGCGATTAGGAATCTGCCTGGATAGGATAATTACCTATTTTCTTTACCAATCCAGTTAAAGAATTTCTACTGAGCAGTGAACTGAACCAGGAAATGTAAAGTAGAATATTTAATTTGATTTGAAATTCATACACAAATTAAAAATAAATGTAGATAACTCCAAAGACTAAACAGAGTGTATGAATTTGTTTCTTGGTCCGAGATGGTGAACCTCTTATGCCATCTATAAAAGTTACATCCCCACATGTGCCTAGCAGCATACTGGCTGTTAGTTTCGGAGTCAGTGTTTGGGCAGCACAGCTCAGTGGTTAGCACTGCTGCCTCACAGTGCCAGGGGCCCGTGTTCGATTCCACCCTCTGGCGACTGTCTGTGTGGAGTTTGAACATCTCCCCATGTCTACATGGGTTTCTTCCAGGTGCTCTGGTTTCCTCCCACAGCCCAAAGATGTGCTGCTTAGATGGATTGGCCATACTAAATAGGCCATAGTGTGCAGGGATGTGTAGCTTAGGTGGGTTATAGGGGAATGGGCCACTGTGGGATGCTTCTAGGGTTAGTGTGGACTTGTTGGGCTGAAGGACCTGTTTCCACACAGGGATTCTATGATACCTATGTTAATAAACTGGAATTGGCCAGCCTTGACTTAGGCCAGATTGTTATGAGTCTGTCACTTAAGTGACAGCATCTTTTTGTCTGCACATTCTAAGAGGAAACTCAGATAGTCACACAGTTCTGATGAAGAGTCATGAGACTTGAAACGTTAACTCTGCTTTCTCTCCACAGATGTTACCAGACCTGAGTTTCATCAGCAATTTCTGTTGTTGTTTCTGATAGCCATGTCCTGATTTCCACATTTAATTGTATACGCAGCATCACTTAAGTTTGTATGCCGTGAATTTTAATAACTGTGCATTGATGTAAGTAACGGGGAGACTAGCAAAAATCTAGACTGTTGTTTTAAGTTTTACTTTTAGTCATCACGTTCTCCCCAGAATTAGGAAAAATAAATGATGTAATATGGGCTAGATTTTCAGTACACCTCAGCAAATCTTCACACTTTACAAAGATAATCCATTCTGATGTTTCTTTAATATCAGGAATTTTAAGTCAAATTCATACATTTAGAATTAACAGCTTTTGTTTTGTCTCATTTCTGGTATAATGTTTTTGAAATGCAGTTGATGAGATCATAATCTGCCTCCATCATTCTGGAAACTACCTGATGATGCTCATGAACAGGGTTAATGACTCAAGTTTCAAATTGTGTTTTAAACTCTGTCAACTCCCTGATATATTGATGTCTTGCATCTGGCCATCTAGCAATGCATTTATAGCATTCCAGATATTTTGCTTCTATTGATGCTAAATTAATGAAAAGAGAAAACCAAGCAGTGTATATTTTGTGTTTGATTGTGCTTTATAAAAGTAATGGACATTATAAAATGATTTCTGACAGGCTGCCACAAGATATTGGGGCATATGACCAAAACCTGATCAGGGAATTTATTTAGGGGAGTATCTTAGAGAAAGCGAGGCGGTAGAGAAGTTTAGGAAGGAAATTACAAAGCTAGATCTTGGTACCAGTTAAACCAGGGGTGCTCAAGGGTCCAAAGTTGTAGGTGAACGGGTGTCTTTGATTATGGGGTGACAAGAATTTGCACAGTTAAGGACCAAGTTAGTAGAAGGATTTGGGGGTTAAAAAGATGAGAATTTTAAAACCTGAGACTCTGCTGAACTGGGAACCAATTTAGGCGGGAAGTTAATGAGTGTTTTGGACTTGTTGCAAATTAGGACGACTCTAGCAGACTTTCGGATGACCTCATGTCTATGTGAGGTGGAGTGTCAGGCTTTGGAGTAGCCGAATGTAAAGGCAGTAAAAGGGTGGGTGAAGGTTTTTGAAACAGACATACTGATGAAGGACCAGAGATGGACAGTGCTACAGAGACGGAAATATTTGGTCTCTAATTGATCTTTCTCTGAGCATACAGCTACAATTACTAAGCTTCCGTCATCAGTATTTGAGCCAAGCTCTTAAACAGACTGGCCAGTATAGTAGCTAAGTGTCACAACACACTGATTCCAGATTACTGATGCACAACACCAGAAGAGTTGCTAGCAAGATACTAAATTTGCAGTTTTTGTACCGTATGCATTTCCATGCAGAAACATAGAAAATAGGCACAAGAGTGGGCCATTTGGCCCTTTGAGCCTGCACCACAATTCAGAACAAGCCCAGTCAAGCTGGTCTTTGCTCATATGTCCGTCCTTCCATCCTGGGAATCAGTCTGGTAAACCTTTGGACAGCCTGAAAAACAAGAATATAATTAACTTCTCTGAGAACATAGATTCACGTGAAACAATGTTGGTAATAAAATGGAGTGAAAAGGCCCAACTTGATGTGTCCAAAGGCCACTTTTTAAGCTAATAATGACTTAGCCTATTTAGCTTATGCTGTTGTTTAGTTCTATGTCTAGCACCCATTCTAACCATTTTGATCCTCACTTGTCTTGATATAAAGCCAATCTGTTCAAATACACACAATTCTGACAGGCTTGACAGAGTTGTTGCAGGCAGGTTATTTGCCCTGGCTGGGATCATGAACCAGGGATCACAGTCTCTGAATCGTGGACAGGCCATTCATGACTGCGATGACAAATTTCTTCGTTAGTGAATTCCATCTCCCACACGGCTGTGGAAACTCAGTCATTGAGTATGTTCAAGATGAAAATTGAAATATTTCTATGTAATTGAAAGCATTAAGGGTTATGGCAATTTTACAGAACAGTGGTGCTGATAAGGTCAGCCATTGTCTTAAAGAATAGTGGATAGGGTGAAAAGGGCCGTATAACCTGTTGCTATTTCATTTGTGATAATGGGAACTGCAGATGCTGGAGAATCCAAGATAATGAACTGTGAGGCTGGATGAACACAGCAGGCCCAGCAGCATCTCAGGAGCACAAAAGCTGATGTTTCGGGCCTAGACCCTTCATCAGAGAGGGGGATGGGGTGAGGGTTCTGGAATAAATAGGGAGAGAGGGGGAGGCCGACCGAAGATGAAGAGAAAAGAAGATAGGTGGAGAGGAGAGAATAGGTGGGGAGGTAGGGAGGGTATAGGTCCGTCCAGGGAAGACGGACAGGTCAAGGAGGTGGGATGAGGTTAGTAGGTAGGAGATGGAGGTGCGGCTTGGAGTGGGAGGAAGGGATGGGTGAGAGGAAGAACAGGTTAGGGAGGCAGAGACAGGTTGGACTAGTTTTGGGATGCAGTGGGTGGAGGGGAAGAGCTGGGCTGGTTGTGTGGTACAGTGGGGGGAGGGGACGAACTGGGCTGGTTTTGGGATGCGGTGGGGGAAGGGGAGATTTTGAAGCTGGTGAAGTCCATATTGATACCATTGGGCCGCAGGGTTCCCAAGCGGAATATGAGTTGCTGTTCCTGCAACCTTCGGGTGGCATCATTGTGGCACTGTAGGAGGCCCATGATGGACATGTCATCTAAAGAATGGGAGGGGGAGTGGAAATGGTTTGCGACTGGGAGGTGCAGTAGTTTATTGCGAACCGAGCGGAGGTGTTCTGCAAAGCGGTCCCCAAGCCTCCGCTTGGTTTCCCCAATGTAGAGGAAGACACACCGGGTACAGTGGATGCAGTATACCACATTAAGCAGAGGTTCACCTGCACATCTGCCAATGTGGAAAGTCATCTTGGGGCCTGGGATAGGGGTGAGGGAGGTGGTGTGGGGACAAGTGCAGCATTTCCTGCGGTTGCAGGGGAAGGTGCCGGGTGTGGTGGGTTTGGAGGGCAGTGTGGAGCAAACAAGGGAGTCACGGAGAGAGTGGTCTCTCCGGAAAGCAGGTGGGGTGTGGCGGGGGCGGGGTGTGAGGGATGTGTTGCGGGAAATGCGGGAGACGCGGTCAAGGGCGTTCTCGACCACTGTGGGGGGAAAGTTGCGGTCCTTGAAGGACTTGGACATCTGGGATGTGCGGGAGTGGAATTCCTCATCGTGGGAGCAGATGCGGCGGAGGCAGAGGAATTGGGAATAGGGGATGGAATTTTTGCAGGAGGGTGGGTGGGAGGCGGTGTATTCTAGGTAGCTGTGGGAGTCGGTGGGCTCGAAATGGGCATCAGTTACAAGCTGGTTGCCTGAGATGGAGACTGAGATATCCAGGAAGGTGAGGGATGTGCTGGAGATGGCCCAGGTGAACTGAAGGTTGGGGTGGAAGGTGTTGGTGAAGTGGATGAACTGTTCGAGCTCCTCTGGGGCGCAAGAGGCGGCGCCGATACAGTCATCAATGAAATGGAGGAAGAGGTGGGGTTTGGGACCTGTGTAGGTGCGGAAGAGGGACTGTTCCACGTAACCTACAAAGAGGCAGGCATTGCTGGGGCCCATGCGGGTGCCCATGGCCACCCCCTTAATCTGTAGGAAGTGGGAGGAGTCGAAAGAGAAGTTGTTGAGGGTGAGGACGAGTTTGGCTAGGCGGATGAGGGTGTCGGAGGAGGGGGACTGGTCGGGCCTGCGGGACAAGAAGAAGCGGAGGGCCTTGAGGCCATCTGCATGCGGAATGCAGGTGTATAGGGACTGGACGTCCATGGTGAAAATGAGGTGTTGGGGGCCAGGGAATAGGAAGTCCTGGAGGAGGTGGAGGGCATGGGTGGTGTCAGGGACGTAGGTAGGAACCTTCAAGGACCGCAACTTTCCCCCACGCTGGTCGAGAACGCCCTTTCCCACAACACATCCCTCACACCCCGCCCCCGCCACAACCGCCCAAATAGGATCCTCCTCGTTCTCACACACAACCCCACCAACCTCCAGATACGACGCATCATCCTCCGACACTTGCGCCATATACAATCCGACCCCACCACCCAAGACATTTTTCCATCCCCACCCCTATCTGCTTTCCGGAGAGACCACTCTCTCCGTGACTCCCTTGTTTGCTCCACACTGCCCTCCAAACCCACCACACCCGGCACCTTCCCCTGCAACCGCAGGAAATGCTGCACTTGTCCCCACACCACCTCCTTCACCCCTATCCCAGGCCCCAAGATGACTTTCCACATTGGCAGATGTGCAGGTGAACCTCTGCTTAATGTGGTCTACTGCATCCACTGTACCCGGTGTGTCTTCCTCTACATTGGGGAAACCAAGCGGAGGCTTGGGGACCGCTTTGCAGAACACCTCCGCTCGGTTCGCAATAAACTACTGCACCTCCCAGTCGCAAACCATTTCCACTCCCCCTCCCATTCTCTAGATGACATGTCCATCATGGGCCTCCTGCAGTGCCACAATGATGCCACCCGAAGGTTGCAGGAGCAGCAACTCATATTCCGCTTGGGAACCCTGCAGCCCAATGGTATCAATGTGGACTTCACCAGCTTCAAAATCTCCCCTTCCCCCACCGCATCCCAAAACCAGCCCAGTTCGTCCCCTCCCCTCCACTGCACCACACAACCAGCCCAGCTCTTCCCCTCCATCCACTGCATCCCAAAACCAGTCCAACCTGTCTCTGCCTCCCTAACCTGTTCTTCCTCTCACCCATCCCTTCCTCCCACTCCAAGCCGCACCTCCATCTCCTACCTACTAACCTCATCCCACCTCCTTGACCTGTCCGTCTTCCCTGGACTGACCTATCCCCTCCCTACCTCCCCACCTATGCTCTCCTCTCCACCTGTCTTCTTTTCTCTTCATCTTCGGTCGGCCTCCCCCTCTCTCCCTATTTATTCCAGAACCCTCACCCCATCCCCCTCACTGATGAAGGGTCTAGGCCCGAAACATCAGCTTTTGTGCTCCTGAGATGCTGCTGGGCCTGCTGTGTTCATCCAGCCTCACATTTCATTATCTCCGCTATTTCATTTGTTTCTGGTTCATTTTGAAATCTGCAATTTTGATTTGATTATTTCTCATCCAGTCAATAGTTAACTTTTTTAGGTAGTTTTCAGCAAGCATGTTACATCATTTGTGAGATTGATCGGTTTGTTAGGATGACTTTTATCTCAGCTGTTTTCCAACAAACATGCAAAATGCTTAGTAAAGCCACTTTACCATAAAGGCTATCTCAGTAAATCATGTTTAGCTGGAGGATTCCTTGAGTTGTCATATTGGCAAGTAACTTCACAGGTAACATTTCTATGTTCACTTTTTCCTTATCTTTTGTGATGCCACACTCTTTCTCATTTCCTCCCCCTCTCCTCACTTAAAGGAGCTACCAATTGCATCGTCCTTTAATCCATTTCAGTTGCCTATCTTTTGCATAAAGTGGACAAAACTGAGTTTCTATTGTTACATTGTAATAAACTAGCTATCTCTGCCTTAAAAAATCTTTGCATCCACTGCCTTTTGAGAATGAGAAATCTTAAAAATTGAGCTGTCTGAAAGAAAATATCCTCATGTTTTAAATGAGCAATCCCTTAGTTTAAAACTATATCCTTCGAGGTGTCGACTTTCCCACTCCTTGCGTCATCCATCCTGTCAAGTCCCTTCAAGATCTTGTATATTTCAATTAAGCTGCCTCTGACTGTTATAAACAGTAATAGATACAGGCCCAGCCTGCCAAACCTTCCCTGATTACTTGCTGTATCACCATGCCAATCTTCTGTAATTCATGCACTAGAGCACACAGATGTCTCTGCATCTTAGAACTCTGCAGACTCATCCCATTTAGGTAATATGCTTTTTTCATCCTTTCTACCAAAATAGACAATTTCGCGCTTTCTGACATTTTATTCCATTTGCTCATTCACTTAACAGGTCTATATCCTTTTTGTAAGGTTGTTATATCCACTTCACAACTTACTTTCCTATTTCCTTTGTGACATCAAATTTAGCTGCTATTTCTTTAGTACCTTTGACCAAATCATTGATATGAACTGTAAAGAGGTGAGATCTCAGCACTGACATTTGTAATGTGCCATTCATGACATCCTGCCAGACTGAAATTGATCTGATCTGTTTATTCCTACTCTCTGCTTCCTGTTAAGCAATCAATCCCATTTCTACAGCGTTACATCAATACCATGAGCTTTTATTTTCTGCAATTACCTTGGATGCAACGCCTTCTGGAAATCTCATTACAATACATCTTCTGCAACTCCTTTATCCACGGCACAAGTTATTACTTCAAAGAACTACAAAAAATTGGTTAAGCATGATTTCCTTTGACAAAACCATGTTGGTTCTGTCTGATTTCCTTGAACTTATCCAAGTACCCTGCTATAACATCTTTAACAGTAACTTTGACATGTTAAGTGAACTGGCCTGTGTTTTTTGCTATCTGCCTTGCTCCCTTTGTGAATAAAGAAGTTACATTAACGCTTTCCAATCAAAAGGAACGTTCCCCGAAAATGAAAACCAATGCATCAACATCGTTGTAGGTGCTACTTTTAAGACCCAAGGATGAAATCCATTAACATTCAGTGACTTCTCAACTCCTAGCTCCAACAACTTCTTCCATACTACTTTCCTGCTAAGTGTGTAATTTTCTTGAATTCCCCTTTCGATTCTTGCTTTACAGCTATTTATGCGATGTTACTTGTATCCTCTCTAGTGAAGACTGATAGAAAGCCAGCTTGCAGCTAATGGCTGTCAAGAAATTGCTTTTGACATGCTGTAGTTTATGGGAAGAGGTATCTGCTGATATGGGAACTTCATATGCAACAGTTCACATTAATTTAACCAGTGTTTCAAAGACATCCCTAATCTGTAGCAGCCTTGTGATGTGCAACTACAAGAGAACTGCTTAAAAGTACTTGTGGAGTTAAGCCATCTGCATCATCAAAATATTTTGCAATTGCTACTTTAAGCTGTTAATAGAGTAAAGAGGAGTAAACAGCAATGTAGGGTTTGCATTGTACATAAAAAAAACATGCAAATGTCAAGAGAGAAAGTGGTTGTCCTCCTTCCTTCCCCCACTAAATAAGTGGGGTGCAACATGTCTGTTTTCCCTCCCCAAATGACTAACATAGCTGCAGTGTTTCAAAGCTTGCGGAGTTATTCATGTGGTGATGGCTAATAGTTGCTGGCTTTGCTTCTGAGCTTTTCCAGGACACATTGCAGGTCTGGATATGCATAGACCTTGTGCCCATGTGCAGTCATGAGACTCTGCTGCTGACCCTGATGAAATGTGATGTGAGTACTTTGGAGAGATTAGTCATGTAGTTGTATTTTTTGGATTATCTGACACAAAATGGGCCAGACCAAGGCAACTGTATTACATATTTAATGCTCAAACATGTGGTTCAAAAAAGGAAATGAGTGTCATGCTTGACTATCTGGAACTATAGTTGGAATCTGTACTTTAGCTTTTTGCAGTGTTGAAGGAGTATTTTCAGCTTTTTTTAAAGGAAAAGCTTTTTAAAAATCACAACCCTCAAACCTGTCCAAGAAATAAAACTTACTCATTCTTTCTTCATAAACTTTCAAAGCCTGTGATTTCAAAGCACAGCTTTGGTACATTTGGATTGTCTGCAAGTGATGGAGCAACTTAAGACACAACACAGCTCATTTCCCATGCGGTATCGTAACTGTGTATTTCAACATTTCATGGATGAAACCATTGAATTTCCTTATTGAGAAATGGAACAGATTTCAAAATGTGCACCTAAGCACCAGCAAAAATTAAGGAAGAGATGTGAAAAAAACAGAATTGATTTTAATTAGTTCAGTCAACCTAAAGCATTGGCCCTTGTTAAAGGCCTATATTTAAACACGTCTTTGAGCTTGTTAGCTTTCTTTAAATTGTGCAGCTTTTGTGAATTTTGTGGACATAGATGAACGTAGACCATATTTCCTTCGGCTGCATGTGTGTATTAATACTTGAGTTGAAGGAGATCTGGCTGTAATTCATTTGTCTGAATTTTGCACTGAAATTGGAGATCTTTTATAATTGTTTCAGGATGAATCATTATCCGTTGAAACCATTTGAACACATTTCAGTGCAAAACAACTTGTAGCTCCTCTTTTCTCAGTTTTACAATGTTTATTTTGGTTTCAAGATTCTGTTGTAGAAATTTCAAATCTGAGTTAAATTATACATGTGAGGAGTATTTGTGCCCCTGCCTCTGAGCCAAGAGACCTGGGTTCAAGTTTCATCTACTCCAAAGGTGTGTCATAACGCCTGTTTCAGAGATGCTTGGAACTGCACATGCTGGATAATGAGATAACAAGGTGTAGAGTTGGATGTACACAGCAGGCCAAGGAGCAGGAAAGCTGACGTTTTGGGCATGGACCCTTCTTCAGAAAATTTTTGTCAGCTTTCCTGCTCCTCTGATGCTGCTTGGCCTGCTGTGTTCATCCAGCTCTGCACCTTATTAGCTCATAACACCTGTTGGCAAGATTGCAGAGCTGTCAACATACATGTCCATGTCCTGTGAGTTTGACTGAAAGCCTTGAATGTTTGGGTTTTGCAGCAACAGTTCCACTGTTCAAATGAGATTAGCATGAGTCTATGTGCCTACTCGTGGACTATTTAACACGTTACTTCGTTTAGGAATTGGACACTGGTTTTCTGAAGTAAGGTGCTGTAGAAATTGACCCATTTCGAGAGTTTTTTGCTGTCTGTCTGAGAACATGACACTTGTTAAGGTATGTGGTGGTTAATGAAGGGAACTTGAAGGGCTTTCTGAATGTTCCTGGCTCAGCTACTGGATAGTTGAGGAATCGTTCATTGCTCATCTTAGTTTAATATTCTCTCAACACAAACACTTCATCTTTCCTGGTTTCCTCATTGCCACATACATTTTTTAAAATTTGTATGCTTTGCTGAAGCCATCAGGCAATTACACCGGAGATGACTGACTGAACTGGTATTGTTGTCTCAGCATTTCAAGAATGAACCCTAATTGAACTAGTGTTGCTATTTTTCCATCAGAGTACTACAGAAAACTAATTATAATCTAAGTCTATATCAGAGGTAGTAGGAACTGCAGATGCTGGAGAATCTGGGATAAACAGGTGTAGAGCTGGATGAACGCAGCAGGCTCAGCAGGAAGGCGGATGTTCCGGGCCTGAACCCTCCTTCAGAAATGGGTGAGGGGAAGGGGGTTCTGAAATAAATAAGGAGAAGGGGGAGGCGGATACAAGATGGATAGAGGAGAAGATGTGTGGAGAGGAGACACAGATCAGAGAGGCGGGGTCGGAGCCAGTAAAGATGAGTGTAGATGGGGAGGTAGGGAGGAGATACGTCCGTCCAGGGAGGGTGGACAGGTCAAGGGGCCAGGATGAGGTTGATAGGAGGTGGGAGTTGGGAGGAGGGGATAGGTGAGGGGAAGAACAGGTTAGGGAGGTGGGGACAAGCTGGGCTGGTTTTGGGATGCAGTGGGGGGAGGAGAGATTTTGAAGCTTGTGAAATCCACGTTGATACCATTGGGTTGCAGGGTTGCCAAGCGGAATATGAGGTGCAGTTCCTGCAATCTTCTGGTAGCATCATTGTGGCACTGCAGGAAGCCCAGGATGGACATGTCTTCTGAGGAATGGGAGGGGGAGTTGAAATAGTTTGCGACAGGGACGTGCAGTTGTTTAGTGCGAACCGAGCGTAGGTGTCCAAAAGCGGTCCCCAAGCCGCCTCTTGGTTTCCCCAGTGTAGGGGAGGCCACAATGGGAACAGCAGATGCATTATCCCACATCAGCAGGTGTGCAGGTGAACTGCTTGATGTGGAAAGTCTTCTTGGGGCCTGGAATGGGGGTGAGGGTGGAGGTGTAGGGGCAGGTGTAGCACTTCCTGCGGTTGCAGGGAAAAGTGCCAGGTGTGGTGGGCTTGGAGGGGAGTGTGGAGCAGACAAGGGAGTCCTGGAGAGAGTAATCCTTCTGGAAAGCAGACAAGGGTGGGGAGGGAAAAATGTCTTTGGTGGGGTCGGATTGCAGATGGCGCAAGTGTCAGACGATGATGCGTTGGATCCGGAGGTTGATGGGGTGGTACCTGAGGACGAGGGGGATTCTGTTTTGGTTTTTATTGTGGGGAGGGTGTGTGAGGGATGAGTTGCAGGAATTGCAGGAGACACGGCCAAGGGCATTGTCGAACACTGAGGGGGTGGAAGTTGCGGTCCTTGAAAAAAGAGGACATCTGAGATGTATGGGAGTAGAATGCCTCATCCTGGGAGCAGATGCGGCGGAGGCGAAGGAATTGGGAATAGGCAATGACACTTTTGCAGGAAGGTGGGTGGGCGGCAGTCTATTCTTGGTAGCTGTGGGAGTCGGTGGGCTTGAAATGGATATCGGTTTCTAAGTGTTTGCTGGAGATGGAGACAGAAGTCCAGGAAGGAGAGAGAGATGTATTAGAACATAGAACATTACAGCACAGTACAGGCCCTTCGGCCCTCGATGTTGTGCCTGTCATACCGATCTGAAGCCCATCTAACCTACACTATTCCATGTATGTCCATATGCTTATCCAATGACGGCTTAAATGTACCTAAAGTTGGCGAATCTACTACCTTTGCAGGCAAAGCGTTCCATTCCCTTACTATTCTCTGAGTAAAGAAACTACCTCTGACATCTGTCCTATATCTTTCACCCCTCAATTTAAAGCTATGCCCCCTCGTGCTCACCATCACCATCCTAGGAAAAAGGCTCTCCCTATCCACCCTATCTAACCCTCTGATTATTTTATATGTTTCAATTAAGTCACCTCTCAACCTTCTTCTCTCTAATGAAAACAGCCTCAAGTCCCTCAGCCTTTCCTCGTAAGACCTTCCCTCCATACCAGGCAACATCCGAGTAAATCTCTTCTGCACCCTTTCCAAAGCTTCCACATCCTCCTGATAATGCGGTGGGCCTTTAAGCCATCTGTATGGGGAATGCAGGTGTGTAGGGACTGGACGTCCATGGTGAAAATGAGGTGTTGGGGACCGGGGAGGTGGAGGGTGTGGGTGGTGTCACAGACGTAGATAGGGAGTTCCTGGACCAAGGGGGAGAAAATGGAGTTGAGATAGGTGGAGACAGTGGATTGACCAGGGCAGTCAGGTTTGTTAGGCTTCAGTTTCAGTCAGATTTCACAAACTTCAAAATCTCCCCTCCCCCTACCACATCCCAAAACCAGCCCAGCTCGTCCCCGCCTCCCTGACCTGTCCTCCTTCTCACCTATCCCCACCTCAAACCCCACTCCCATCTCCTTCCTACTAACCTCATCCCGCCCCCTTGACCTGTCTGTCCTTCCTGGTCTGACCTAACTCCTCCCTACCTCCCCACCTACACTCTCCTTTACTGGCTCCATCCCCAACTCTTTGACCTGTCCGCCTCTCTTCTCCCCCCACCCCCCCGACCCTCTCTTTATTTCCGGACCCCCTACCCTCCTCCCTTTCCCAAGAAAGGTCTAGGCCCAAAATTTCAGCTTTCTTGCTCCACTGATGCTGCTTGGCCTGCTGTGTTCATCCAGCTCTACACCTTGTTATCCTATAATTTAAATCTGTTGTTCAGGCATTAAGCATTGTAATATTTTTGTTTGCATAAGTTCATCAAACATTGGCACTGCAACCAAACCAAATAACTGAGCCAAATTTCGGATCATTAACTTATTACTAAGTTAATGATCCACGTCAGCTGTTAGCTTGGTTAAACTGCAATGTTAGAAATGCTGCTAATCTGACTTGGCCACAACAGAACTGTGTTGGACTGTGTATCAGTCTCAAATAACTAGATTATAGTTTGATTCAAATGTTAATTTTAACAGAATCAGATTCTTGGGTGCAAAACAACTGAAAAAGGCTAATAGAATTAGTTTTTAACTAAGGAGCCTGTAAATTTGCTGCAGCTGATCAAAGTTGCTGGCTTAAACCACTACTGGAATATTAGTACCAAGCGCTGCGTTTTAGGATGGGTAAATCCGTCTTGGAGAGTTTGACACAGATTCACCAGAATGTAACCAAGGATCCAAGGACTGTTACATTAACCAGGTTAACATTCCCAGATACAAGCATAGTTTAGAATGTTTAGACCGAGCTTTTCTAAGATTTTGAAAAGATTTTATAATTAACTTAGCCAGGTGACTGATCATTCATCATCTCACTGAATGATACAACATGCTCCAAAGATTGAACATAGCCTACTATGTTACTTTTGAGGATTGTGATACATATTTTTCACTGAGATAAACTGTAACATGACTGTTTTGCTACTTTACAGATTAAATTAAGAGTTTTAAATTCTGTATACTCCTCGCCACTTTTTTGCCACTGATAGTGGTTGCTTTGGACAAATTTTAAATTTGATGATCACTATTAAACAAGTCAATTAAAAGTGACAGTCATGTTTTTAGTTCAGAATAGCAGTAGTGTGTTAATTGTGTTAATGTTGTATTGTGTACTTTGCAGCTTTTTCAGTCTGTTTTTTATTTATGAAGCCCCCTTTGAGCATGGAAGCTTGTTAGACTTGTAACTTGACTGGCCCAGGGCATTCTGTTGTACCACATGACAGCTTGTTAACAACACACTGGCATCTTTCTCCATAGGCTTATCCAATGATGTGTGCAGTAGAGCTAGAGAAGCAGATTTGGGGATTGTGACAAAGTCGCTCATTTAACCTCTAAACAAGCTTTAGAACTAAAACTATTGTATCGATTTTTCTTTGCGCTAAGATGTCAGCATCTCAGCATCCTACCTTGCTTGAATTCATCCATTACTTTTGTTAAAATTATTTTTAAAAATGTTAATTTTGCAGCCTGTTAAAAAGAAGAAAATAAAGCGGGAAATCAAAATATTAGAGAACCTCCGTGGAGGCCCAAACATCATCAAGCTGCTAGATGTGGTAAAGGACCCTGTGGTGAGTAACCGCCGTGACTTGATCCAGATCTTGATTTCAGATTGAAACGTAACTGAAAGGTTGCATGCTTCGTTTGGTCAGCTTGGCTCAGTTGGTGCAACTTGCACTGAGTTAGGGAATGGTAAGTTTAAGCACCATGTCAATCTATGAGCACATATTCAAGGCTACTTTGCAAAGCAGTACAGAGAGAGTACTGTGTCCTTTGAGAAATGCAATATTGATGGCCCTGTTTTAGTTCAAGTTAACATGATAGATCTTGTGACAATTAAAGCAGAGACTAGATTTGTTCTCATACTGTTAAATAAAAGCAGATTGACTTATCAGTTAATTGCTTTTTGTGGAATCTTACTATGTGTAAAGTGCAGGCTCACATAAAGATACTTGGAAAAGCCAATCGCTTTCACAGGACAAGGCACCATAACTTAGTGCCTTTTATTCATAAACTATAGACCTAACCCTACCTATACCCATGTCTCACTGACCCAGCCATGCACCCATTACTAACTGAACCTAGGACCCATCTCTCAACCACTTCTTTTCTAATTTCTGTTTTGGGAATAAGGATTTCACTACAAATTGTTTACAGTCTTTTCCAATTTTTCAGTAAGTGTTGAACAGAGGACAGCTGGCTCGATATGGAGTGGGAATGCACATTGGTCATGATGCATTCCTCCCTGCGCAGTTTTGATGCAATTCTTACCTGGCGTTGTAAGACGTTTGCAGTAATTGCAAAACTAGTCTGCTCGATTGGCTGACAAGCAGTATTTGATTGGAAGAATACAGGAATGGGATATGATTTTTTTGTTTTTATAAAGCTGAACTCGGAGGTTGGGCCGCAAAATTCCAATGTGCATGTATGCAATCAACTAGGCACCCTATGTACAGGCAACATTTATTTCTTTCTAAAGCCCAGTTTTTTGTCTTCTTCAGTACTGTCATTTCATCTTTTAAAAAAGCCACAATGAATGGCTAAACTTCTGTGACCCAAATCAAATGACTACATCTTGACAATCGCATAGTTCACTTGCGTGAACCATTGCAGTGCGGTTTGATCATTTGTTTTGTTGACAACAGAGCAACCTCTCGGCTCTGTGACTGCTATACTTAGGTAATCTAAGATTTCTGTCTTCTAAACTTTTCATTCTATTCCAGAGTATCCATAATTATTCTAAGTTGAGTTGGGCATCTGAGGAATTACTATGTTATGTAGAAGTCAGTGCTTCAATACAGGAGAAGGGAAGCGTTAACTTTAGCTGGACAAGTAAAAGCAAAGTACTCGACT
The DNA here is from genome assembly GCF_030684315.1 of Stegostoma tigrinum. NCBI lineage: Eukaryota > Metazoa > Chordata > Chondrichthyes > Orectolobiformes > Stegostomatidae > Stegostoma > Stegostoma tigrinum. The sequence goes on along the minus strand of NC_081369.1, from coordinate 10,789,970 downwards.
GCAAATGTTGGCGATCTTAACTAAAACTGAGAATACAGGAGAAGCTGAGCTGTGCTGGCAGCATCTGTGGAGAGAAAGAAACAGATTTAACATTATAAATCCGACATGACTCCTCTTCAAGCAAACAAGAATCCCATTGGACCTGAAATGTTTACTCTGTTTCTATCTTTCCAGATATTGCCAACTTTGAGTTTCTCCAGCACAGTTTATTAATCTTGGGCAGGTACTGTTGTCATCTGGCAGTAAATTTGAGAACAGTAGTCTCAGGAGCTTAGGAGTTGTATTGCTGCATCACCTCTTCCCTGAGGTGGTAATTATGTAATCCAGCAAAAAAAAACTTGCAGGGCTATGCCTTATCAAGGATACAACCTTGTGCAATCAAAAATTAACACGATGTCTACTGTAAAAATGCATTTTTAATTACTGTTTAGCAGCAGTTAGTCTTGGTCACAGATACAGTCTGCATTGTTGGCTGAAACATTTCTTGTTGATCATTTGCATTTGAGTTTCCTAAGGAGTTTCTAACATGTTGCCTTTGTGCTATGCCTCACATAATGATCCTGTTTTTTCCACAGTCAAGGACTCCAGCTCTTGTTTTCGAGCACATAGATAATACTGATTTCAAGGTGAGCTTTGCACGTACACTGCATCTTATCGGCACTATTGTTGTATTTCACTAATACTACATTTAGTCCAGTAATGAACTTACAAAGTTTTTACTCACTTGTGCTAAATTTCCTTCCCTCTCCCTCCCTACCCAACATCACACCCCCGATCTTCTCGCTTTGTCTAGCAACTGTATCAGATTTTGACGGATTATGACATACGGTTCTACATGTATGAAATATTAAAGGTGAGTTGAAAACAAACCAATCATTTGAACTGAGTAGTAATAGTGTTAATTTCTTTGTGTTCAGATAACCTTTTTGGGATACCTCCACTGTATCAGTGCCCTGTCCACCACCATCACAAATTGGTGTAGCTCCCAAGCTTCTCCCAACATTGATGTTTACTTCTCTTGGTATCCAATGAGTGATTGACATTAAGCTGATGGGAGGTGCTTCCCTTCAGGATAAAGCAATTTGTGCTGCTTCTGGTAACCTGGATGAATGGGTCTGATGGGATTGCTGCACAGAGAGCTGGCATGGACTCTATGGGCTGAATTGCTGCTTTCTGTGCTGTAATGACTATTACAATCCATCAAGTGACATCTAATGACTCTTCACTGCCTCCTGCTGTCATAGCGTGCTGGTACTTTAGTGATTATTCTCTCACTATTGAAAACCAGTATACTGGTTTCCAGGGTGGACAGAATGTTTAGAAACTAAACTGTTGCTCAACAAATGTTAAAGGAAGCAATCTTTTTATTCACATGAGAAATGCTGACATAAAAGCAAGGAAAAGCTTGGAAGAAGGTCAATTCTTTTTTTTTTGACATCAAGGAAATATGAACGTACATTTCAAGAGAGGCACAACAATGGGTTGTTGGACTTTCCGGAACAAGACTTCCATGCAGAACTTTCTCCTCTAAGTTGCAGTGATAATTTGGAAGCTAGTTTCTTCTGTGGGAAGGAGGATTTTTTTGATAATAATCATTGCAGGTCGCTGTGTTTAGAAGTATTGGAGATTATCTTAAAGAATGGAGGATGTTTCTCACTTTGACTAGTGGTATCAGAGTAAGCAGGAGAAAAATTGTGGAATGAAATGAGGAAATCAAGCAAATAAAAAGATTAAAACTCTTCTTCCCACAGGCCTTGGATTACTGCCACAGTATGGGCATCATGCATAGGGACGTGAAACCACATAATGTGATGATAGACCATGCTCAGAGGAAGGTATGGACTGATTGCAGGTTTGTCTGTTTTATGGAGGGGGTGTGTCATAGTGAGCAGCAAAATGTGTGTGAACATTTGGTGTTAACTGAAGTGTGTTCTATGACTCACTTTCTCCGGAGTGTTGCAGCATCAAACTGCGAATTGAAGGTTGCATTGAGCTTCTGATGAGTTAACTAAATTGAAATTTAATTGAGCTTACAGGAATCTGATGTTTCCAGTTCTGAGGTGGTAAACTAAGAGGGGGACTGCTGCAGTGGGGAGCTGATCATATGGCCGACAAATGGGGTGTATGTGGCAAGTTATGTAACCCACCTACCACAGGTCATTTCAGATCAGTTTCCCAGCTCCCCACTTAGGTACTCCTAGTTAGATTATTCACTTCTACTGAAGGACTTGCTTAATCAGACACTAAGAAGAGAGATCAAGTGTTTTCTCTTGAGAACTTGTTGCTGAACCTGTTCAATGTCCATGAAGAGATACATAAGTGAATTGGTTGATCTCTTCATTCTGACCTCCACCTTATAAAACTTCTTATTTTGGAAACTGAAGCAAGAGATCAATTGGCTTTTTCCTCTTGGCTTTCATTTTGTTTTGCTTTCTCTTTGATTCAGAGTTCCACTGTGTCCGTTATGTATTAATATTGCTCTAAAACATAGTTCCATCAGATTTATGGCCATTTCTTGTGAAGAACACTTGTGGGGAAAAATGCACTGCCTTAAAATTTGAGCAATAAAATTGCATGTAGTACCAATATACCAGCTAACATCTGACTGCCAATTTGCTCTACAGCTTCGGTTGATTGACTGGGGACTGGCTGAGTTTTACCATCCTGAACAGGAGTACAATGTTAGAGTGGCCTCCAGGTACTTCAAAGGTCCTGAGCTGCTAGTTGACTACCAGGTACAATCAAGTCACGGGATTTATACTGTTTTACACTCAATTAGAATATTTTATCGAGGGGAGAAGAATGCGCAAGCAGTGTACAATTTCTGTACTGATGTTCTCTGAATTTGCCTTTATTTTTCTCAGTATCATCCTTGCTCGCAGTGACAACAGAACATGAAATAGGAGCACCTCAAGGGTGCACCACTATTCAACGCATGGCTGATTTTCTGCCTCACTTTCTGGCATGAACCCCATACACCTTGATTGAGTAATTAAAAATATCTTTCTCAACTTCGGTCTGCCATGTCATGTTTACAACCCCCAGGTTGAGAATTCGAAAGACCCTAACTTCTAACTGAAAGAGTCTTCTCATTCAGTCCTGAATCATTTAATTCTTTATCATAGAATTCTGTATTCTAGATTCTTCAAGGACTCCTCCAGAATCTTGTGTTTCGATAAGATCAACCTTGATTCTTCAAAATCCCAGATATGCACTCCATTTACTCTACCTGTCATCTTAGAACAACACACTCACCACGGGCTATTCTAGTTAACCTAGGCCGTAATACCTCCAACACTTTCCCTTAAAATATGCCGACTTAAACTGCTGAAAGTAGTGCAGTTGCGGTCTCCCAAATGCCCAGTGCAGTAGTACGTATTAGAAATAGGAGTAGGCTATTCAGCCCCTTGAGTTCGCTCCAGCATTCTATAAGATCATAGCTGTTTTGCCCCAGACCTCAACCCCTCTCTCTTACTGGCTGCTCATAGCCCTTAATTCCTCTATATCAAATATCTATCTGCCTGTACCACCTCTTTAAGTACTTCCAGGCATATAGTCTCCATAATCTGGGTTAAAGAATTCCAAATATTCTCTACTGTGAGACATTCTTTCACATCTGTCTTAAATAAATGTTCCCTAATTCTGTAGCTTTTTTAAATCTTGTACTCCAGTTCAGTGACAATAAGCACCTATATGCTATTGACCTCCTTGATTGCTTGCACTACTTGAGGGTGAAATTATGTTCCTTGAATCACTGCACCCAAGTTTTTGAACACTAACTTTTAAAAGTTTCAAGGCCTTTTTTAAAAAAAAATGCTGTTCTAATTTCATCAGCAAAGTGATTAAACTCTTTTTCTTCCCATATTATACTCCATTCTTAAATAATTATTCATTCATGGAACATGCCCTTTTCTGGCAAGATCCCTGAGCATTTATTGCCAACCTGTACGTACCCCAGACAGCAGTTAACTCTTTGCTGTGGGTCTAGTGTTGGATCTATCCAGAACCTGTTTGTGAGACCAGGTAAAGATGGCAGGAACGACATTAGTGAATCAGATGTAAGTCATCAATGGTTACATTTTCTTAAATTTTTTTAAAATGAATTTAAATTCCCTTTGCTGCCATGATGTGATTGAAGCCTGTGGTCCCAAATCCATTAACTTTGGGCTCTGGAATAAATGTTCGGTAACATTACCTCTGTGCCATTGCTTCTGCCTTGTCCACTGAACCTGTTTATATTTCTTTAGAACCTCTTTATAGCTGCCTTACCATTTACATTCACATCCAATTTTGTTGTCAACAAATTTGAATACATTTTCTCCTGGTTGTTTCATCCAAAATCACTGAATATTAATTATAAATGCTGAGATAGCAGCACCGATTCTTGAAGCTCTCCAGTAGCTACAACCTGCCAACTTGTAAGTGTCCTGCTTAACCTTACTGCTTTCTGTCTGTTAACTGATTCTCCATCCGTAGTAATATATTGCCCCCATGTCTGTAAGCTCTTAAATTTCATATTAATCTTTGTGTGGCACCTTACTGAATATTTATTTGAAATTCAATTATGTTATGTCTACTAATGTACTTGTTACATGTTCAGAAAATCCAAATATACTGTTAAACGCTATGTTGACTTTGTCTGGTTACTCTGATTTTCTAAATGTTGTTTGGACTTCGTTAAGACTAGATTCCAATATTGTCCCTTAACTTCTCCTGAGATTTAATCATATACTTCTCTTGGATAAGATCTTCCCAATTTGGTACTTCCCATCTCATACAGGAAGTAGAACAAGACTTCTATATATGGGGCATATATATTTTATAAATAAGGCAGATATAATACAGTGCTTTAAAATTGGTACATAGATATCTGTCCTGGGATTTAATGTAACTGTTCATTTGCAGATTTTTTTGAATGATACCTAAGTGTACGACTCACCAGTCCCTTTGTACCCTTTCCTTTTCCAGATGTATGATTATAGCTTGGACATGTGGAGTTTGGGCTGTATGTTGGCCAGCATGATATTCCGTAAGGAGCCTTTCTTCCATGGACATGATAATTATGATCAGGTAAATTTTGATCATCTAACACGAATTGCTAAAAGAAGATAAAGGCTGAAACTCAGCTGACACTTAAAAATGAGAGTTGTCATCAGTGAATATCTTAGCAGAACAAGCATCTAGTTGTACAAAGACAATACATTTGCAACAAGACTTCCTTCAGAAGTCGGGTAAAGGATCCAGCTGAAGGGCCTATTGGTTGTTTTGAAGTTATTTAATCAGCAGTCGTAATAATTTTGTTTGATTATCATCTGAAAATCTCTAATAAAGGGTTGAAAACTTTTCCTTTGTGTAAATTAATTATCTTTTGCACAAAGTTCACAATTTTGTAACCCAACTGCACACCTACAGGCCCTGCCATGACATGGGCTGCTTTTAGCACAGTCAACCTGTTTTCACTTCCTTATGGTCCCTGTTATGAGTCTTTTTTTTTTCTTTGACCCGAGCGTACTGTCATTCCTTTGCCTTGCTGACTGTCCCTCACTCGCTCTCTATGCTCAATTTTCCTTATCTCCTTGCTCTTTTTCTCACCCCACCACCTGGCTTCAGCATAAATACCACATTTCCTAACTACTGTCAGTTAGGAGGAGTATCACTAGACTTGCAACATTAACTCTGCTTTCTCTCCACAGATGCTGCCAGATCTGCTGAGTATCTTCAGCAATTTCTTCTTTTGTTTCAGGTCTCCAGCATCCACAGTTCTTTGTTTTATTTCAATTTAAAATCTATTGTTTTAAAAACTGAGCAATCCGTGCATCTTATCGCAGGCAACTCAAAAGTTGAAGACTGGTTTTAATAAACCAACCTTCAGACCTGTTCCTTCACTGACTGCTGAAGAAAAGTAATTGCTTGTTGTATTGCTAGTTGCTTAGTCTTCCATGAATTTGTGGTGATGGAAAACTACATGACTTTTTGATTTCCCTTTCTCGTGCTTTTTTGCACCTGGACATAATCTGGATGGATTAAATGTGATGAAAGCATTTTATTTCTGGACTTGGCAAAGTTTGTTTTTCAAGAAGAATATGGAAGCTCTTGCAAGCTTGGGGCTGAGTGCTGAACTTGCACACCTGCCACGCATGACTGAGGCTATAAAGGGCAAACAGACCATTTACCACCTGCTGCACCTGTCTGCTTGCATTCAGCAACTGGTGTACAAGGATACCCAAGTCTCATTACACCTCCCCCTTTCCCAGTCCATTGCCATTTCAGGTAATAATCTACCTTTTTTGCTACCAAAGTGGATAATCTTATTTATCTGCATTTATTCTTCATTTGCCGTGCATTTGTCCCCTAACTCACCTTGTCCAAATCAACCTGTTGTCTTCCTCACAGCTCACCCTTCCACCCAATTTTGTCATCTGCAAACTTGAGATGTTATCCTTAGTTTCCTTACGTAAAGGCCCAAGTAAACTACATCCATTGACACCGCCTTATCAACTTTATATGATACATCTTTTAAAAATTCCAATACAGTTGTCAAGTGTGATTTCCCTTTTGTAAATCCATGCTGGCTATCCAATCTGATTTCCAAGTTCTATATTATTAGTTTATTTTTGTATTGGACACTCGCGTTTTCCCATAACTGATGTATAATTTCCTGTTTTCTTTCTTAATTTGTGGGATTTCATTAGCAGCCATCCAATCCATAGGAGCTGTTCCAGAGTGCTTAAAACCTTGAAAAATGACCACTGAAGCATCCACTATTTTTTTGGACTGCTTCCTTAAATACTCTGGTGTAGATTATTGGATCCCTAGGGATTTTAAAGACCTTTTTAATCCCATCGATTTCACCAAAACCATGTCCATACGAAGACTAATTTAATATTTACACCCAGTTTTATCAATGTTTACATAACTTTCACTTCTCTCTTCTGCATTTTAAATAAAGTACCCATTTGGTCATTGTCATAGATTTTACTTCACGTGCAGCTGAGTACAACCCACATTCCAACAAAACAATTTCGCTGTGGAGAAATGTTATGGTTTTTTTTTATTAGATTACCTACAGTGTGAAAACAGGCCCTTCGGCCCAACAAGCCCACACCACCCCTTGCAGCATCACGCCCAGACCTATCCCCCTATAACCCACACACCCCTGAATACGACGGGCAATTTAGCATGGCCACTCCTCCTAGCCTGCACATCTCTGGACTGTGGGAGGAAACCCACGCAGACACGGGGAGAATGTGCAAACTCCACACAGTTACCCGAGGCTGGAATCGAACCCGGGTCCCTGGTGCTGTGAGGCTGCATTGCTAACCACTGAGTCACCGTGATGCCCAGTTTCTGACTGTCAAGGTACTTTTGAGCATTAATGACCTAATTTGTTAAAATCAAGAGAGACCCAATTTTTTCATTACTCTTTCCAATCCTTCCCATTTATAATGAAGGGAGGGGTGAATGCCCCTCAAAGAAATTCCAAGTCTGTTTTGAGTTTCATCCCAACCCCAAAGACTTTTTGCCGAATGTGGAATATTTGATTATGTGGTGAGTGCTTGAAACATGGGGCAGATGGTGGTGTAGTGGTCATGCCACTGGACTATAATCAAGAGTCCCAGGCTAATGCTCTGGACTCAATTTAAAATTCAGTTGAAAGAATCTGAAATTTAACGCCACACTCCATAATAGTGACCATGATAACTAGAAACCCATCTGGATCACTAATTTATGCATGTAAACCCAGATCCACAGCAACGTGGTTGATTCTCAACAGCCAGTTGGAATGGCCTTAGCAAATAACTTGGTTCAGAGGCATTTGGGGATGGGCAATAAATACCAGTAACACCCTCATCTTCAAAGATTTTTTCAAAGCAGTCCTTCAGTTCCAGTGCAGTTCTTGTATTGAATATCAGTCCCTACAATTTGGAGGCAATGTTGGGACAGACAGTGGCAAAAAATGTTCCAAGCAGACACAATTCCTCAGAAACAAGCAAGCCGACTCCCACAGTGTTGTTGAGACCTCTTCATCTGGTGTGTTTGCAGATTCTCTGAGCATTACTGAGTTCAGTAATTGGTCAGTGGCGTGATGGTCAAAGGGGCCACCTGTGGTCTTTGAAAGTGCCAAGTTCTTGCTTGGCACAAACTAAGAAATTTAATGAGTTTATTAGTTCCAGGTTGACTAATTTGTGATGCGGTTCATGTTGGGCAACTGATGATCTTCCACTTTAAATACTTACAAATCGTCAAAGAACCCACACTCTGGAAACAGGCCATTTGGCCCAACAAGCCCTCACCAACCCTCCAAAGAGCATGCCACCCAGACCCATGTACCTAAACCCGCATTTCCCATAGCTAATGCATCTAACCCACACATCCCTGAGCACTATGGGTAATTTAACATAGCCAATCAACCTAACTCCCACATCTTTGGCCTGTTGGAGGAAACTGGAATACCTGGCGGAAACCCACACAGACACTGGGAGAAGTGCACACTCAACACAGACAGTTGGCCAAGGCTGGAATCGAACCCTTGTCCTTGGTGCTGTGAGGCAGCAGTGCTAACTGCTGAGCCACCATGCCACCTGACAAATTCTGACAATCGCAGTTTAAAAATATTGAAGCTTTCGGAGGGTTAAGATGTTGCAGACGAAGAAGCTTTCTTTGGTTCAGGAGATGACGCTGCTCAAATATGCCAGATCAGAAAGATAGCAAGAATAGGAGGGAAAAACCTGGAAACCTTGTTGACAATGTTTAGGCTCAACAGTAGCAATCTTTTGGAGTCTTCCTCCTCATTGACCTAGTTACTAACAGCTAACTTTAGAATTTCATTATTAAAGCTACAGTCTTCACTTCTGTAGCTCAAGGGAGCATTTTTGCATCAAAATTTGTCTTGCCAGGCAGTTCATAGCTTTGAAGGTGTTGTATGGTCTAGGTAATGTTTAATAGTTTAATGTGTGGTTCTCAACATGGATTACTGACTAACCTGATCCTTGGATTTCTGAATTAAGGAAACCAACTTGCGTTAATGGCAGTTATGTACAGATTTGGTAATGAAGTTTTTTTTATAAGAAAATGTATTGGTTCTAGTTATTTTCACTGACTACTTAGAGATACTGAGGTGAAGTTTACAATTATCTTGCCACTGAAATAAAATTTGTCAGCTGTGCCACATGGTTTCAAGGGACCCTGTTGAAAGCTGAGTAAATTATAGATCACATTGGTCCTATCATTACTGCAGTATATATAGGCATATTAAAGTAATTCTCTGTTATCTTCCAGCTTGTTCGTATTGCCAAGGTTTTAGGAACTGATGAACTGTTTGACTACCTCAAGAAATATCACATTGAACTGGATCCTCGATTTAATGATACTTTGGGCCAGTGAGTAGAAGAATTGAAATTAATAATTAAAAATATTTACGCTAACCTGAGGCACTTGTTCCCTGTGACCTCATATTTAAGTACACATCTTCTACAAGGGGAGGGCATAAGATAGAAAAGTCCATTTCAGAAAAATCTGTATTGACAAGAGCATAGGAGAGCTTTGAATGTTTTGGTATGACTCCTAAATTTGATTAAAATATTGGGCAAATGGTGATTTAGAGCAACCAGGAGCTACCAGTCTGGGTTCTGCAAACTGGTATGGAGTAGAGGTTGAGTTAAGGAAAAAGATGATTCTCAAGGTAACAGACTTTTTGTCCACCTGAAGCAATTCCTTCTCAAATTACTGTTCTAATCTGGTAAAGGTGTGGCATAAACATTAATTTAAGTCAACACTTTATAGTCTTGTTTAATCAAAGTGCATCTTATAAATTGTGGACAAAACATGACACCTCATGGAGTAATGCAGAATTTGAATACTGCTGTAGAAAGAGATGCTATTGAAGCTTTGTCTTGTGTTCACCAGAATAGATGCAAGAAATTTGACATTCTCTTGTACAATTCTTCATGACTGCTACTGCCTGTTGTTCAGTTGGTCAGTGTGTTTAGCTGTTTCATAAAAGGTTAGCTTTTCAAGATCACCCGGGGCAGAGCTGTCATTGTTTTCACGCCACAACCTTTTGGGGCTTGGATGGGGACGAATTTCTTAGATGTGCCCAGGATTTTTTATTTTTTATTTTCTGAAACAATCTAAATAATCCAGTTAGGAAGGGGCCACACTAGACCACATATTGGGGAATGAGCGTAGCCAGGTGATTGAAGTTTATGGGAGAGCAGTGACCATAATTCTGTAAAGTTTAAGTTACTTATGGACAAGGATAAGAGTAGTCCTCGAGTGACAGTATTAAATTGAAGGAAGGCTAACTATCACAATATTAGGAACTGCTGAATGTGGACTGGGGGTAGCTGTTTGAGAGTAAATCCACATCTGGCATGTGAGAATTTTTTAAAAGGCCAGTTGATTAGCGTTCAGGGCCAGCAGTCTGTGAAAGTGAAGGATAAAGATAGCAAGATTCAGGAACCTTGGATGATGAGAAATTGAGAACTTCGTCAAAAAGAAAAAGGAGCCATATGAAAGGCTTAGGAAACTGAAGACTGCTTTCAAAGGATACCCAGACAGGAAGGATGTTGTTAAACTTGAAAGGGTTCAGAAAAGATTTACAAGGATGTTGTCAGAGTTGAAGGGTTTAAGCTATAGAGAGATGTTGAATAGGCTGGGGTTATTTTTCCTAGAACGTAGGAGGCAGAGGAGTTAACTTTTATAGAAGTTTACAAAATCATGAGCATAGATGGGTTTATAGTCAAGTTCTTTTCCCCAGGATAGGGGAGTCCAAAACGAGAGGGCGTAGGTTTCAGGTGAGTGGAGAAATATATAAAAGGGTCATTAAGGGGCAACATTTTCATGCAGAAGGTGGTGCGTGTGGGGAACGAGTTGCCAGAGGAAGTGGTGGAGCCTGGTATAATTACAACATTTAAAAAGGTATCTGAATGGCTATGTGAATAGAAACGGTTTGAAGGGATATGGGCGAAATGTTGGCAGTTGGGACGAGATTAATTTAGGCTATCTGGTTGGCATGGACAAGTTGGAACAAAGAATATGTTTCTGTGCTGTACATCTTTATAACTCTGATAACCGGGAAAAAGCTCAATGAATTAAGAGGGCTGAAAGGGGCCATGAAATATCTTTGGCAAACAGGATTCAGGAAAATCCCAAGGTATCTTATACTTATGAGCAAGAGGGTAGCTAGCGAAGGGGTAGGTGCACTCAAGGACAAAGGAGGGAATTTATGCGTGGAGCCAAAGGAAGTGGGTGAGGTCTTTAATGAATACTTTGCATCAGTGTTCACAAAGAAGGACATGATGGATGGTGAGTATCAGAAACAGTATGTGGCTATCCTGGGCCATGGCAGTATAAAAGGGATTGAGTTTCTTGAAGTGACAAAAAAGAGTTATTGAGGGCAGGCTGGTAGAGGTTGTTTGCGTGGACTTTAGCAAGGCCTTCAAGGTCCTTCATGGCAGGCTGATAGAAAAGGTGATGTCGCATGGGATCTGGGGATGAGCTGGTGGGATGGATACTGGACTGGCTTGGTTATAGACAGTAGTGGTGAAAAGATGTTTTTTACGACTGTAAATCTTTGACCACTGGTCTTTCACAGGGATGAGTGCTACTACTCCTGTTGTTTCTATATAGAGAATGCAGGTGGTCTGATTAGGTTTGCGGATGACATGAACATTGGGGGAACTGCAGATATTGAGGATTGCAAGAGTGAAATTGCAGAACCCTTAGCATCATCAATAGTGAACCAATATGGAGTGTACAAGGCATTTGGGTCCATAGTTCCTCTGACAGTAGCAATACAAGTGGATGAGTTGGTCAAGAAAGGCATATAGCATGTTCGCCCATAGCATTTTGGGGTGTAGAGAATAAAAATTGGCAAGTCATGTTGTAGCTATGGTCAAGTTTGGAATATTGCATACAGTTCTGGTGGTAACACTAAGAAGGATGTGGTGGCTTTGGAAAGGGTACATAAACAGGTTTGGAGGGTATTAGCTATGAGATGAGATTGGACAAACATAGAACATAGAACAGTACAGCACAGAACAGGCCCTTCAGCCCACGATGTTGTGCCGACCATTGATCCTCATGTATGCACCCTCAAATTTCTGTGACCATATGCATGTCCAGCAGTCTCTTAAATGACCCCCATGACCTTGCTTCCACAACTCCAGCTGGCAATGCATTCCGTGCTCTCTCAACTCTGTGTAAAGAACCCGCCTCTGACATCCCCTCTATACTTTCCACCAACCAGCTTAAAACTAGACCCCTTGTGCTAGCCATTTCTGCCCTGGGAAATAGTCTCTGGCTATATCTATGTCTCTCATTATCTTGTATACCTCAATTAGGTCCCCTCTCCTCCTCCTTTTCTCCAATGAAAAGAGACCGAGCTCAGTCAACCTCTCTTCATAAGATAAGCCCTCCAGTCCAGGCAGCATCCTGGTAAACCACCTCTGAACCCTCTCCAAAGCATCCACATCTTTCCTATAATACGGTGACCAGAACTGCAGTATTCCAAGTGCGGTCTAACCAAAGTTTTATATAGCTGCAACAAGATCTCACGACTCTTAAACTCAATCCTCCTGTTAATGAAAGCCAAAACACCATATGCTTTCTTAACAACCCTGTCCACTTGGGTGGCCATTTTAAGGGATCTATGTATCTGCACACCAAGATCCCTCTGTTCCTCCACACTGCCAAGAATCCTATCCTTAATCCTGTACTCAGCTTTCAAATTCGACCTTCCAAAATGCATCACCTCGCATTTATCCAGGTTGAACTCCATCTGCCACCTCTCAGCCCACCTCTGCATCCTGTCAATGTCCCGCTGCAGCCTACAACAGCCCCCTATACTGTCAACGACACCTCCGACCTTTGTGTCGTCTGCAAACTTGCTGACCCATCCTTCAATCCCCTCATCCAAGTCATTAATAAAAATTACAAACAGTAGAGGCCCAAGGACAGAGCCCTGTGGAACCCCACTCACCACTGACTTCCAGGCAGAATATTTTCCTTCTACTACCACTCGCTGTCTTCTGTTGGCCAGCCAATTCTGTATCCAAGCAGCTAAGTTCCCCTGTATCCCATTCCTCCTGACCTTCTGAATGAGCCTACCATGGGGAACCTTATCAAATGCCTTACTGAAGTCCATATACACCACATCCACAGCTCGACCCTCATCAACTTTTCTAGTCACATCCTCAAAAAACTCTAAGGTTTGTGAGGCATGACCTACCCCTCACAAAGCCGTGTTGACTGTATTTGATCAAGCCATGCTCTTCCAGATGGTCATAAATCCTATCCCTCAGAATCCTTTCTAACACCTTGCAGACGACAGACGTGAGACTTACTGGTCTGTAATTGCCGGGGATTTCCCCATTCCTTTCTTGAAGACAGGAATTACATTTGCCTCTCTCCAGTCCTCAGGTACGACTCCAGTGGAGAGTGAGGATGCAAAGATCTTCGCAAGTGGCGAAGCAATTTCATTTCTTGCTTCCCAAAGCAGCCGAGGACAAATCTGGTCCGGGCCTGGCGACTTGTCAATCTTAATGTTTGACAAAATTTTCAGCACATCAGCTTCCTCTATCTCTATCCGTTCCAGCATGCACACCTGCTCTTCAAAGGTTTCATTCACTACAAAGTTCGTTTCTTTTGTAAAGACAGAAGCAAAAACTCATTTAGGGCTTCCCCTACCTCCTCAGACTCCACACACAAGTTCCCTATGCTATCCCTGATCGGCCCTACTCTTTCTTTGACCATTCTCTTACTCCTCACGTTAAGTGTAAAATGCCTTTGTGTTTTCCCTGATTCCTTCTGCCAAGCCTTTCTCATGCCCCCTCCTGGCTCTTCTCAGACCATTTTTGAGCTCCTTCCTTGTCTGCGAGTAATCCTCTCTAGCTGAACTTGACCCTAGCTTCCTCCATCTTATGTAAGCTACCTTCTTCCATTTCACAAGAAGCTCCACCGCTCTCGTCATCCAAGGTTCCTTTATCTTACCCCTTCTTGCCTGTCTCAGAGGGACATATTTACTCATCACTCCCAACAACTGTCCCTTAAACCGTCTCCACATGTCTATAGTTCCCTTACCATGGAACAATTGCTCCCAGTCCATGCTTCCTAACTCGTGTCTAATCGCATCATAGTTTCCTCTTCCCCAATTAAATATCCTCCCATTTTGCCTAATCCTCTCCTTCTCCATAGCTATGTAGAATGTGAGGTAGTTATGGTCACTATCACCAAAATGCTGTCCCACCACAAGATCTGATACCTGCCCCGGCTCGTTTCCGAGCACCAAGTCTAGAATGGCCTCTCCCCTCGTCGGCCTGTCAACGTACTGCGTTAGGAAACCCTCCTGAACACACCTTACAAAAACAGCTCCATTCAAATCTTCTGCTCGAAGCAGGTTCCAATCAATATTAGGAAAGTTAAAGTCACCCATTACAACAACCCTACTGCGTCCACACTTTTCCAAAATCTGTCGACCTATGCTTTCTACTTAGTTTGTTTTCACTTGAATGTCGGAGGCTGAAGGACAACCTGATAGAAGGTTAGAATTGAGAGGCACAGATAACTGGAGTCTTTTCCCCAGGATAGATATGCCAGTTGTTAGGGGGCCTGGTTTTAAAGTAGAAGGGGGAATTTTAAAGGTGATTTGAGAGGCCAAGTTTTTTTTTTACAGCCAGTGGTACAGGTCTGCCAGAGGTGGTGAAAAAGAAGGTATAATAGCAATATTTTAAGTCATTTTGACAGATATATGAATAGAGGGATACAGTCTATGAAGAGGCAAAAATTTTTTAGTTTAGAAAACCATCGTGTAAGTGCTGTCTTGATGGGCCAGAGGCCTGTTCCTGTGATGTACTTTGTTCTTTGATTGCAAGTTACAAAGCTTCGTATGCAGTCTTTTTTTCACTAAATTAAGTCTTAAATATCCTCTGTGTTCACTGTTAGTATTATCACTAATTTCAGCTAGTACTTTATATTTTTAATGAATCTTTTACTGTTTTTCAGACATTCTCGAAAGCGCTGGGAGCAGTTCATTCATAGTGAGAATCGGCATCTGGTCAGCCCGGAGGCCTTAGATTTGTTGGACAAACTTCTTCGCTATGATCATCAGCAGAGGCTTACAGCTAAGGAAGCAATGGAACATCCATACTTCTGTAAGTATGACAAAATGGTTGATTTTCCGCAGCTTTACAGGGTTCTCTCTATGCTTAGGAATATTCTTGCCTTAACCACTGCTTATCTGATAGAACTACAGATGCAAGTCATCTGTTTTCTTTAGTTGTAGTACTATTTCTCATAGGTATTGGCAAAATAGGTTTTGTCTCATCCCTTTATTCAAATCTCAAATCCAGTTGTCAGTGTTGGCATAGTAAGAGAGCATAATCAGAAGGAAGACAGATAAGCTCCAGACATCTCCAAGCTCTTTAGAGTTTTAATATTTTTAAACTGTAGTCATGACTATGATGTAGGAAACACGACAGCCAACTGGCACATAGCAAACGCCCAAGAGCAACAATGTGGTAAAGCTGAGGTAATGTGTTCTTATGATATTAATTGAGGGATGAATATTGGACTTCCATAATCCCTAACTTCACAATAGTGCCAGATTTCTTTTATGCCCACCGGAGAGCACAGAGGTGTCCCTGATTTAAAATCTTGACTATAAAACAGCGCCTCCAATTGTGCAGGAGTACTTTAAAATAGCACTGAAGTGTCAGCATTTTATTTGCTGAAGTCCTGGTGTTGGACTGGAATCTATAGTTTCTGATTTGGGTGTGTTTGCTTCCCATTGAGTGATGGCATGCACTGAAGGAGCGTGACTCTACCTCACTTTCCAGATATCCCAGTGACTGACGTTTATAACTTTTCCCCAGTGCCCCCACCTTGGAGGATGCAGTAAATAGTTTTCCTTCATGCATCTGAGATGCAATGATTTAAAGTGGTGATCAGTTATTTGACAGGTCTATGACCTGTCATTGGGTTTTTCAGATAACTGTAGAAATTGTGTGCCACAAAATAGTATGAAATATGAGGCAGGTGTGGATTGTGCCTGTCATGAAACTGAATTTATTGACTGTTTCACTTCGGAATGGAGTGTGTGTGGAAGAATGCTCAGAGTAACACAAAACAAATACTTGTTTTCTGAACAATATCCTAATGCTCTTTGTGTCACGCTTTCATATGATTAGGAATATGTCACATTTTCTTGGGAGTCTATGAATATTGATTCATGTTAAAGAATGCTTGATTTGTCAAAAGCCTTATAACTTAAAAAGTAGCTCTGAATATTTTGTCGCTGCTTCCCTATTCATTGTGAATGTTACTGATGATTCTCCTTTTACATTGACAAATATTTTTCTAACTGCAATTAAGAAATGTGAAGATTCTGTATGCCATTTTATCCCCCACTGTGGTTTCGTTATCAAAGATTCTTGTAACTGCTGACAAGTGGGTTGCAGTAGTTGGTTTGGAACGTCACTGTTGACAGCCAGCAGTTATTTCAACTGATTTGTTTATTCTTGTCATTCCTTGCACCCCCACCCCCCCAGATCCAATAATCAAGGAGCATTCGGATGGTGCTCGGAGTAACAGCTCACATGTGCCCGGTGTTTCTGCAGCTGTACGGTGAATCCTGCTGCTGTCAGCACAAGTCATACTGCAAGACGATGAGTTACAGGTTTTACAGGGGAGACATTGGGCAAAAAGAGAGCTATCACAGTCAGCGAATGTGAACTTGTGACTGCAGCTACACAGGTGACCATGGCTTACCCTAAATCCAGTGACAACACTCTTCTACATCCATTTATTTTAGATTTCCATTTATGTTTCAGAGAGAATTACAACTTACTAGATTTTTTGGTTCTGAAATTAAATGTTTTTGTATATTTATATTTTTTTTGTATTGTAATAAAATACCTAGAATGTGTTCAATTACCAGATTTCCTCGTGTTGTCCTTTCTCCCCACCTTGTTTCTGTAAATATTTATCCAAATGCAGTTAATATCTTTAAAAGAAAAGCTGAGCTCAAGGTTTTGAGCTGCTCATGATAGTCCATCGTTGGGTACGTGCTTTTTTTTATTTAATCCAACCTCTATTTCAAGTCATACTGTCTTATTTCCAAGTGATTCTAACCACTTCCAGATCTCATTTGTAAAATTCAAACTTTATTGGGCAGATGTGCCCTCGTTCTCTAGTAATGACTTGGATGAATTACCCAGCTATTATTTGAAGCCTTGAGTCGCCCTTTTGTTCGCTCCATCAGTCTGGGCCGTGCTGTGTTCCATACATTACAACGATCTGCAAATGAGCAGGGCAGACTTGGTGGAAAGGAGAACTCTATCCAAAGTGATGTTGAGTGCCATTATAATCTATTACAGGTTGTAACAGTAGAGCAGCAATACAATGTTCTAAAAAAATTTAAGTAACTTGATTGGAATGGAACTATATTAAGTTGAGCACAGAAGATATCATTTGATGTTTCTGCTACAGTTCCATGTCCTGGGCTGATGCTGACCAGTGTTTTTATTCGCAGACGGTGTTTCCCTGGAAGCTTCAAAAATGCCACACTCACCAAAGTGCACGTTTTTACAACCAATTGCTGGAAATGTTTGGGATCCAAGAGAGAATACAGAGAGCTGTGCAGGCACATCATTCACAAAACAAAAACTGAATAGTTTAGATTTCTTTGTTCCAAAAAATTTTGTTGAGACAATCTATTAAATGCCATTAAAAAAGACTGTACACAGTGGGCCTGGGCTATAGCAGGTGGCACAGTCACAGTGTAGCAAAGGAGCTGAAGACATACCAATGAGTAGAAGGAAGACAAGGGGTAGCCACAAAAAAATTACACTTTGTATATATGGTGTGGGCTATGGCCTGGGGATGGAAATATTACGACTTTGTTTTTTTGTAAAATAATCTACGGGTGCTAGAAAATATGCTTGACAGAGTGCAGGGAAAAGTACATGAAGTACAAATGGCTGGAGCGCTTGCCAAAAGAAACAGCATGAGAATGTTTGCAAAATGTACGGTTGTTAATTGCAGTGGCATGGTAAATTGTTCCATTACAACTTTCATCTACGGCAAACCATTGTGTACCTAATGCTCTCGGTCCAATCAATTAAGTACTGCAGTGTACAGATTGAGACATCCTGATCCAGACAAAATTCAGCTCTTTTCAAAGGGTTAAGGGAAGGTTTCTGTTGGCTAATATTTAAAAGAAAACCTTTGCATGTTGATTTTAATTTTTAAATTTGCATGGGATATGACTTTTTCAAATTTTGCACCTGACAAGTTAGTTACAATCTGAATTGAAACAAATTTGCTGCTTTAGTAACAGGCTGCGTTAAAGCACTTGCAAGTAATGGAACTTTATCCTTAGCAGATCCCATGCAATCACTGTAAGTGGCCCACTTCATTAAGGTTTGTTTATCCGAATTGGCCTAGCAAATGAAATTATATTTTCTGAATCCATTTGCTATGATCTAGTGCGTGGTGTAGTGCAAAACTGTGATTCATTTTAACTGTGTTATCAGTCAGTTGAGTTGTTTGTGGGGTTGGTGCGATGATGTGATGTACCCAATTAATGACAGCTGCCATTCTAAGACCCAAGTTCACAAAACAAGTAAAACGTGGAGTTATTGGCATTGTATGCAAGTGTGTCTGGATTATAACAAGTACTGTAATTTTTGTTAATTCAGAATAAAAATATTGAGCAAATGTAAGTATTCTGTGGTTCCTTGTGTCAAAGAAAACTAACTCCATAATTTGTGTTTTCTGATAACCCAAGTTTGGTCTGGTTTTAAAATGTTCATGATTTGAGCTGAACTGAAACATCCTGAGTTTTGACCATTTTGGACAAATGGTAGGGTTACGTACAGAGTAAATACTGTGTGGTTTTGTTTGAAAAAACAAGCTTTATTTTTGTGCTCCATGAATCC
The DNA here is from genome assembly GCF_030684315.1 of Stegostoma tigrinum. Classification (NCBI taxonomy): domain Eukaryota; kingdom Metazoa; phylum Chordata; class Chondrichthyes; order Orectolobiformes; family Stegostomatidae; genus Stegostoma; species Stegostoma tigrinum. Next base: position 10,771,032 of record NC_081369.1, on the reverse strand, counting down.
TTTGCAATATAATTGAATAAGAGAGCAGGAGTAACTTGATAGAAAGAAAGCCCTTTAAAGATTGCTTTATAATATTGTTTAAAGCATGTAAGTAACTTTTTTAAAAATGATATTACAAAGTAGATGATCCAACCTGTATCCTTTTCTCAGCATCTCTACGGCTAGGTAAAGACCTATGTCTCCGTAACAGATATATTTATCTCCCATCTCAAAAGATCTGGCTATGAGCTGTAGAATCTTCCTTGCATTAATAATCTTGTTAATAGAATAATTATTGCTTTTTAACTGGCCCCACAAATTCCTGCTGCATAATCTTTCAAGCACCTTGTTGTGATTTTGATCTGATGGATTAATCTTTTATGGGTGATTGCTCTGCTATTGCTACTTCTTGACTCTCCTTTAGCATAGTAACACCAAACTGAAAGTAAATGTTTTGGATTTGATACAGTCATCTGGTAAGAAGACCTGATCTAAAATCCATTCCAAAATAAGATGATAAAAGTTAGGCAATGTGAGGGTTGTTAACTATGAAACAACATTAATATTAGGATAACTGTTTAAGGAAGCATTTTATTGGTTGATTTCGCAACCATTATGAGTATTACTTCTGATAAAAGTCCATCTGTCCCCAGTAGATAATCAACATGTATGTGCTGAAATGCACAGTGTAATTTCATCTATGTAAGATGAGTAATTTTACAAATATTCAAATTATGACTGTTTTGAAAGAAACTTATTTGCATGACAAAAGTTTCAGGAGTATATTCCATGTAGGCATAATAAAGTTCAGTGCAATAGGAGTCTGTGTTCTCTCAACACTTGCATTCGAGAGCTACTGTTAAAGGAAGTAACTCACTACCTACAATAGCTGAGTTTGTGATGCTATGAATCTCTGGTCTGGAAAAGTTAGTCACTTTAAATGTGACAGTGAAGGATACAGTGGAGATGGCAGCGCACAGGAGACAAATGATATTAAATTAGGTGAACGTGAAATCAGCCTTGAAGTGATTCTTGGGAATAGGGAAAAGGCGAGGCTCAGATTGGAGTCAGAAAGATAGGATACCTTTTTGGAACATTAAAGAAAGAGATGGAGATTGGGGAGGAGACATTTAACTCTGCTTTGTCACCACATGCTGCCAAACCTGCTGAGTCTTTCTAGCATAACGAAGTGTGGAACTGGATGAACAGAGCAGGCCAAGCAGCATCTTAGGAGCACAAAAGCTGACGTTTCGGCCCTAGACAACGTCAGCTTTTGTGCTCCTGAGATGCTGCTTGGCCTGCTCTGTTCATCCAGTTCCACACTTCATTATCTCGGATTCTCCAGCATCTGCAGTTCCCGTTACCTGAGTCTTTCTAGCATATTCTGTTTTTGTTTTTGATTTCCAACATCCATAGTTCTTTGGTTTTTTCAGTTTTTATGTAAAATGTCTTCAGGAGTATTTGGACCAACTTGGTGAATGGATAAGAACATGGCAGAAAGAAGGTCATGTGGAAAAATGAAGTTATCCCCTTCATATTGGAGGAATAGATGTGCACGATATTTCTTTAGTAAGAAGGTGGAAAGTGCTGATGTACCAAGGGCCTTTGGTGTTCTTGTCATAACTCACTGGCTAACATGCAGATACAGCAAGCTGTTAATGGATTATTAGCCTTTATTATAAGGGGAATTTGAGTACAGAAGTAATGAAGTTTTGCTTCAGTTGTGTAGGAGATGGATCAAACCATACATTATGCGATTTTGATCTCTATCTCAGTAAAGATATTTGTGCCATAAAAAGGTGTACAGTGAAGGTTCAACAGACTTGCTTCTGGGATGATGAGACTGTGTTGACGAGACAAATTGGTCAGTTTGTCTGTAGAGTTTAGAAGAATGAGAGTTGATGTCATTAAAACCTACAAGATTCTTTGGACAGGATAGGAGAGAGATAGTAAGAACTCCCGATGCCGGAGTCAGAGATAAGTGTGGAGCTGGAGGAATGCTGCAGGCCAGACACAATCAGAGGAGCAGAAAAGTTGACGTTTGGGTCGGGACCCTCCTTCAGAGATCTAAGGGTCCTGACTGGAAATGTCAGTTTTCCCTGCTCCTCTGATGCTGCCTGGCCTGCTGCGTTCCTCCAGCTCCATGCGATGTCGGTAAGATGTTTTCCATGGGTGGAGTGTCTACCACCTGGGGCTACCATTTAAAAATAAAGGGAAAGCCACTGTTACTAAGATCTAGAATGCAATTTTTATTTTACTCGCTGTTGTGAACCTTTAGTCCCTGTGGTAGGCTATTCTAGATTGTTAGGATATCTGGTTGGCATGGACGAGTTACATCACAGCATTTTTGTGTTGTACAACTATAGAACAAGCTTAGTCTTTGAGAATATGTAAGGTAGGAATCGATTTTTTTTAAATCCTCAGAGTAGTAGAGTTATGGGGTCAGTAAAAGGCATTGAGATGATAAATCAGCCATGCTGGTATTGAGTGATGAGGCAGACTCGACGGGCTGAATTGCATACTCTTCTCCCCATCTTTCGAAAAGAAAGACAAATTTTTGCCTCCGAGTGCCAGTAATCAAAAGAACATTGTTTTGTTTTCCAGGAGACCTTTGCCTTTTTAAAATCTAGGACGATTGTCCTCAAGCATGCACGTTTCCATGATTACGTGCTTATTTCAGATTTATCGCTGGCAGCGAATTATTTTGTTCAGGAAGAGGTGTTGCTGGCTCTTTCCGTATGAGGGCACTCGAGCTCGGTTCGCGTTGTTTCGGAGCTGGGACGCTGCCGTTGCTCACAGTACCGTCTAATATGCATTCTGGACAAGCTTCCACAAATGGCCATAGAGTTTTCCGGTTCTTGGCTAGATCAGTTGCTATGATGACAGGCAGCGTTGCCTAGTGACGGCTGTCGCATGTTATTGTCTCCATGAGAATTCGCGGCCGTCGCGATTCTCCGGCGTTCACGCGCGGCCTGTTTCCATGGCGGCACGTAGAGACGCCACGCGGTTGCCCTGGTTACACGCTCACCTTGAGCTTGTGCGCACACCTGGTTCTCGGATCTGCACAAAGGTACAAATAAATCTTTTTGGGTTTTAGTCTTACCTGCATGAAATATAACAGGAGAACAATGGCGGAATCTCACAATTGTACTTCTGTTTTTCGATAGCTACTGCCCAGCTTGCTGGACTTCGTTATTTTCTGTTCTTGTACAGAGCCTTCGTTAGACGACATTGAACATTGTGCAGTTCTCTGTTATGGGAAGGTTACTGAAGTAAAGGAGAAGGTGCAAAACAAGTCTAATAAGGGAATGGTAGGAATGCTGTATGGGCGGGTCGGTAGCTCAGTGCTTAGCACTGTTGCCTTATATTGGCAGGGACCCGGCGATTATCTGCGTGGAATTTGCACATTCTCGCCATGTCTGCTTAGATTTCTTTTAGGCGTCTCGGTTTCCTCCCACAGTCCAACGATGTGCAGTTTAGGTGGATGGACCATGCTAAACTGTCTAAGTTGTTCAGGGTTACAAGATTTGGGTAGGAGATGGGTCTGGATGGGATCCTTCTTCAGAGGGTCAGTGTGGATTTGATGGACTGAACGACCTGCTTCCACAGCAAAGGAGGTTTATGCTCCATCTTCTAAGGAAAAGAAATTGAAGTGAAAACTGAGAAAAATCCATGACAGCATCAAGGAGGCCTAGAACGACTGGAGTTGATAACTTGGAGTCCTGTATGGTACAAAACAAAAAGGTTGTGAACAAAAACAGAAGTTGCTGGAATAGCTCTGGCAGCATCTGTTAAGAAAAATCAGATTTTAATGTTTTGGGTCTGGTGACGGTTTCTCAGAGGATCCTCAACTTTTATCACCTCAAAGAATAGGGGCAGCAGATGTATGGGAACATCACTGCCTGCAATTTCCCCTCCAAGCCTTACAATATCCTAACTTAGAATTCTATTGCTGTTCTTTCACAGTTTCTGGGTCACACCCTGAAATTCCTTTCAAGACAGTACCCTGTGTGTTCTTACACCACATGGATTGCAGCAGTTCTAGTATTGATCTAATACCATTTGCCAGCATTTAGCCTGTATCATTCTAAACCCTTCCTTGCTTCCATTGTTTGTCATGCATGTCTTAAGTCTCTCTGAAACATATAATGGAAAATTTTACACAACGTACCAAATAAAATAAAAATCAATGTAGGTGTGCATCCTCATAAAAAATCCTCTTTTGGGGTGAAACAGGAAAAACACCAATTATCTGAAGTTTGTAAGTCAGTTTTCTTTCCAATATCTGAAATTAAACAGTAATAGACTTTTGGTTAAGATGGCAGATATCACTGGAAGCAAAGTAGCATAGCACCCAAGTAAGTAGTGCACTTGTGCTAGAAGATGGCCATCACCAGTAAGGAGCCATGTAGATTTGGACCAGTAGCTGAACTGCTGCTGAATCATAAACATTAGGAAGGGAATGTCACACACCTCTTCTCCAGTTCAGGTACATCTTGTATCCATTACTCATGCAGTAGTCTAGAATCCATCAATGATTTTGATAGTTCAATCCTTAGCCCACCCACCAACCCCCACATCTTACCCGGAGATTGTGTGATGTAAAAAATCAAGTTGATTGCGCATGGAATAAGGGCTGTAGTATAATTGAATGTTTTCACTTTTGGGGAACTGGATAGTCCTGTGGATTAACAACTGGCTCTTCAGTCAGTTTGAACTACAGATGGGATGAAAATCTCCTCCCTGATACTGCTTCTAAAAATCAATTGACATTCATAGTTTGGGTGAAGTATTTACATTCGAGTATTACGTTATGATTTCCAGTGGAAATGGTTGTGATTTAGGAAAGTAGTATTATAAAATAGTGAAGATTTCTGATTTCAAATCTTGTCAGCGGTAACATTATAGTCTCATTCACTTAGGATATAGTGCCAGTCTATAGTTTCAGATGATTAGGCACAGATTTATAGTAACAACATTTCACTTTTACATAGCCTTTGCTACATTGCTTCTAATTGTATTTTTTTTAAATGCACAGTTACTCAAAATCTCATACTTGTGCTGTAAGAATACAATATAACTGGAAAATAGGTGCACTCCACCTGTTAATTTTGATGTGAATTTTGTTTATAATTCTGCTTCATATTCTGAAAATCCATCTCTGAAGTGACCTTGCTGTGTATGTCGTAAGCTTGTAGTTCAACGAACTGTTGTTTCAAGTGAATGTTTTGCTATGTGACTCCTGGCTAATACACAACAGGCTAACCTTTCTCAGTAAATGAATATTATATTAATCTTTGGCATATCCAGAGATATCTTGAGTGGTTCAGTTCACTGACAATTTCTCAGCCTCCCACCCAAGCTTCAAATGCTCATCTGCTCAGTCGTGTTGTTGTTTTGTTTAATATGGTAGATCAAGCAGAAGTTCGGTAGTTGCACTGTAAGGCTATCCTGCTTATTGATTAATTAGGGAATACTGTAAATCTATTCAGGTATTATTACACACCTCTGGAAGCCAGGACTCAAAAATCTAACTCAGCTTAGAATCTATTCAATGACTCAGCCTCCAATGCTATTTGTGTCAGAGAATTTCAAAGATTTAACAGACTTGTGAGAGAAGAAATTTCTTGTCACCATCTTAAAAGATTATGATTTAATTATTATTATTATTGACTTTTCTTCCTCCAGCCCCCTCTTTGTTCCATATCTGCACTCTCCCCAACCCCAGCTGCCTTTATTTGGTGCCAAAATATCCATGAGGTTGGGTATTATCAAGCCATTGCTAAAATTTTGTGGATCTTTTTGGAGTGGGGAGCCTTTCTGCTTCTGGACCAAACACTTATAAAATACCTGAAATTGTCCAGAAGCCCATTCTCCTAGCTCCCTGTGATTTTAGCACCTTCTTTGTTTTTTTTTGCAACTGTAGACTCTGAATGATTGTGTGTTACAAAAACAGAACAAACAGCCTGGAGATACAGCCTAGTCCAATCTATGAGTTGATACACGGCCCTAAGCATAAAGTATCCTTGCTTCGGTATTAGAAGGATGGCTTTCATTGTGCTTAGAAGTGCGCCATTGAAATGCAGAAGCATACTTGAAGTGGATTGGAGATGTGGTAGGAGGATTCTCCAAGGCTGGCAAACATCTGATGCCAAATTCTGTGGACAATCTTCTGACCTTCCACCCACCTTTTGTGTAATTGTGTGCATTTTATTTAAGTCTGCAAATATTTTACACTTTTTTCGTTAACTTAAATGATGGTTCCTCCCATTGGAATTTTTCTTTGTTTCTGGAATAGAAGAAATTTTTTTTTGGTAACGGATTGATAGATTGCAATAACAATTGCAGGACAATATACAATCCAAATTCAACTGAAATTCTCAGTTTGGATATGGTTAAAATTCCACAAAGTGAGTATCCTATATCGCTTGAACAAGTAAAGAGCAGAGGTGTTGATTGACATGGTCCAAATCTCTTCATTTAACCATGCATCTTAACGCCAAGAGTGAGAAACATCAAAACAAAATATCCAACTTGCTAACAAGAAATGAATATGCAGTGGGAAAAGCTTACGTAAGGAAAAAAATAAAACAGGAAAAATAATTTTAAAAATAAGATAAAATATTGCTTTATTTAATTCTGTTCAATTGCATTAAGATTTTGAAATACATAGTAATCATGGATATACATATGCACTACCAATGGAGGACCTAAAATAATGCAAATCCACACAATTGCATTTCCATAGAATCCTCTTAAATATTTATTTAGCAACCAAGCAGTTGGAACCTAGGTAGAGAAAGCAAACAAAGATAAGAATATTACTTTGGAAGTTGATTTTAAAAATGAATCTCAAACTGAGCAAAAATATTGTCAAAATGTCAATCTATATTTTAATGATATAGGTATATAGACATTAACCTCCTTAGATTATTGGAATTGTACATTTGTATCTTTTATACTGGAACATTTTTTCTTGTTCTCAACTTTTGATATAAAATTTGACCCTTTGTCTGACTATATCTCTGTGGATAGTCTGTATCTACTGAAACATTTGTGTAATTCCTCTACTATCCTTGTAGTTGTGATGTTGTATATGGAATGGCCTCTGGAAATCTAGTGGATATATCCATTATGGTCAACAAATATGGATTCCCACTTTTTGTTTCAGATAGGGATCCTATGCAATCAATTAAGACCCTTGTAAAGTGTTTCTCAAATGCAGGAATAGATTTTGAAGGTGCTGGTTTTATCACTGCCTGAGGTTCTCCAATTACCTGAGGTGTATGACATGTTCGGCAAAATTGAACTACATCCTTATGCAGTCCAGGCCAGTAAAAATGTTTTTGTAATTTGGTTTGAGTTTTCCTTACTCCCAAATGAGCTCCTACTGGTAATTATCTGCTACCCACAACACCTCCTTTTAATAACCCATCGTTAATACAACTTGATGAATGTCTGCCTGTTTCACATCTACCTGAATTTGTGATGGTCTTCATTTCCTAATCAAAATGTCATTTGTAAGATAGTAACATTCAGACATACACAGACGATTCTGAACCCGTGTTTTTGATACATTTGCTTCAGTTCTTTGTCTTTCTGTTGTAAGTCAATTATTTCCTCTGAACTAAAAAAATCTACTTTGTCCTCCACCTGTGTTCGATTTTTTTTCTCAAAACATTTGATCAAACATGGTCTCCAATAAATGTACTTCAACTTGTTAATTTATTTTTTGATTTCTCCTCCCTCAACCTGTGGCTTTGTGACCTTGTTAAACAGGAAGGAAAAAATTCCAGGACATACTTCCTGTAATACCTCAGTTGCCTGATTTTCCGTTGGCTTTTCAACCTTAGTAAGCGGCACACCCACCTGTGATCCAGTTATATCATTACAAGGGCAAAGTGTATTCCTGGAGCCAAGAATTCCTCCAGTACTCCTACTACTACCTCTCCATTTTTCACCGGGTACTCCAACCTAATTTTAATGGAGCACTTCTTGTCTCACCATGAACTCACATATTACCACTTTTTCTGGCAATAGTCCTTCTGAGGTGGTACAGTGATTTCCACTGTTGCTTCACAGCACAAAGGACCTGGGTTCAATTCCACCTTTGGGCAGCCATTTGTGTGAAGTTTGCAAATTCTTCTTGTGTCTGCATGGGTTTCCTCCAGGTGCTCTAGTTTCCTCCCACAGTCCAAAGATGTGCAGGTTAGGTGGATTGGCCATGACAAATTGCCCATCGTGTCCAGGGATGTGTAGGAAATGCAGGCTTATGGAATTGGGTAGGGGGGTGGGTTTGTGTGGGATGTTCTTTGGAAGGTCACTGCAGACTCAATGGATCAAATGGCCTGCTTCTATACAGTAGGATTTTATGAATTACATATCTCCTCATCTGTCAACATCCAAGACTGACATGCTCCCATATCTCTTAAAATTGTAATTTCTTTACCTACTCCTCCTGGCATATGTGAGTAAACCTTATTCTCGTAAGTAATGGTTTAAGAAAATCTGACACTTTATTCTCTGACCAGGTTGTCCATTCCGGTGCAGCTTTTTAGCTTCCATTCTACTTTCCTTTACCACTTCAACAAAACTCACTGGCTGGTCCTGTCTCCCCACAAACATCTTCCCAGTGCTTTTTCTAAACCACCAATGCTGTAATTTCATGTGACCTACTTTATTACAATGAAAAGACCTGAGCATATTTACTTATCTTTCCGCCTTATGGGTTTACCTTTTACCGTGTAATAAAGTATCTCTATTATCTTCAATGGGATCTCGTTTTCCCTTACCACCTGAGGTTTTCTCTTTTTCCTCAATTCTAATCCCTCACAGGTTGAATTGATGTCAGAAGCTAGACTTTGATTTATGAACCAACTCATAATTATCAGCCATTTGAGCTGCTAATCTTACAGTTCTAACCCTCTGCTCTTCCGCATGAATTCTTACTACTTTAGGAAGTGAATTTTTGAACTCCAAAATAATTGTTAAAGAGCTTTGTATGTTTGATCTATTTTCAATGCCCTTATCCCACTTACCAAAATTACTTTGATCTTTTCAAACTCAATGTATGTTCGACCAGGTGTCCTGTATCTATCACCCCTCAATTTAAAGCTATGTCCCCTCATGCTAGCCATCACCATCCAAAGAAAAAAGCTCCTACTGTCCACCCTATCTAATCCTCTGATCATCTCGTATGTCTCTATTAAGTCACCCTCTTAACCTTCTCTCTAATGAAAACAGGCCTCAAGTCCCTCAGCCTTTCCTCATGAGACCTTCCCTCCATACCAGGCAACACCCTAGTAAATCTCCTCTGCACCCTTTCCAATGCTTCCACATCCTTCCTATAATGCAACGACCAGAACTGTATTCAATACTCCAAGTATTGCCACACCAGAGTTTTGTACAGCTGCAACATGGCCTCATGACTCCAAAACTCAATCTCTCTAACAATAAAACCTAACACAGCGTATGCCTTCCTATCAACCTGGGTGGCAACTTTCATGGACCGATGCACATGGACACCGAGATCTCTCTGCTCATCCACACTACCAAGAATCTTATCATTAGCCCAATACCCTGTATTCCTGTTACTCCTTCCAAAGTGAATCACGTCACATCTTGCTGCAATAAACTCCATTTGCCACCTCTCAGCCCAGCTCTGCAGCTTATCTATGTCCCTCTGTAACCTGCAACATCCTTCTGCACTATCCACAACTCCACTGACTTTAGTGTCAGCCGCAAATTTACTAACCCATCCTTCTATGGCCTCATCCGGTCATTTATAAAAATGATAACCAGCAGTGGCCCTAAAACAGATCCTTGCAGTACACCACTAGTAACTGAACTCCACAATGAACATTTCTCATCAACCAACACCCTCTGTCTTCTTCCAACTAGTCAATTTCTGATCCAAACCGCTAAATCATCCTCAATTCCTTGCCTCCATATTTTTTGCAATAGCCTACCGTGGGGAACCTTATCAAACGCTTTACCCTGATCCACCTGTTTGGTCACCTTCTCAAAGAATTCAATAAGGTTTGTGAGGCACAACCTATCCTTCACAAAACCGTGTTGACTATCCCTAATCAAATTATTCCTTTCTAGATGATTATAAATCCTATCTCTTATAATCCTTTCCAACACTTTACCCACAACCAAATTAAGGCTCACTGGTCTATAATTACCAGGGTTGTCTCTACTCCCCTTCTTGAACAAGGGGACAACGTTTTCCATCCTCCAGTCTTCTGGCACTATTCCTGCAGACAATGATGACATAAAGATCAAAGCCAAAGGTTTTGCAATCTCATCCCTAGCTTCCCAGAGAATCCTAGGATAAATCCCATCTGGTCAAAGGGATTTATCTATTTTCACACTTTCCAGAATTGCTAACACTTCCTCCTTATTAACCTCAATTCTGTCTAGTCTAATAACCTGTTTCTCAGTATTCTCCTTGACAACATTGTCTTTTTCAGGTGGAATACTGATTAAAAAAATATTCATTTACCGCCTCTCCTATCTCTTCGGACTCCACGCACAACTTCCCACTACTGTCCTTGACTGGCCCTAATCTTACTCAAGTCATTCTTTTATTCCTAACATACCTATAGAAAGCTGAAGGGCTTTCCTTGATCCTACCTACCAAAGACTTCTCATGTCCCCTCCTGGCTCTTCTTAGCTCTTTCTTTAGGTCCTTCTTGGCAAACTTGTAACTCTCAAGTGCCCTAACTGAACCTTCACACCTCATCTTTACATAAGCTTCCTTCTTCCTCTTGACAAGAGATTCAACTTCTTCAGTAAACCACGGTTCCCTCGCTCAACCACTTCCTCCCTGCCTGACAGGTAGATACTTATCAAGTACATGCAGTAGCTGATCCTTGAACAATCTCTACATTTCAATTGTGCCCAGCCCCTGCGGTTTCCTTCCCCATCCTATGCATCCTAAATCTTGCCTAACTGCCTCATAATTGCCTTTCCCCCAGCTATAACTCCTGCTCTGCAGTATATACCTATCCCTTTCCATCATTAAAGTAAATGTAACCGAATTGTGGTCACTATCACTGAAGTGCTCACCTCCCTCCAATTTTAACACCTGGCCTGGTTCATTACCCAATAGCAAATCCAATGTTGCCTCACCTCTGTTGGCCTATCTACATACTATGTCAGGAAACCCTCCTGCACACATTGGACAAAAACTGACCCTAACGTACTCGAGCTATAGCATGTCCAGTCAATATTTGGCAAGTTAAAGTCCCCCATAACAACTACCCTATTACTTTCGCTCCCCTCTCTTTCTCTTGCAGACCTCGGCAAATCCAACTCCAGCTTATCTGCCAATTCCAACAACATTACCTTGCTCATTTTTTTTGTAAAACCCCTGAAGTCACTTCTTCCACCTCCAGAAAACGTTTTGTGACTGAAAAAGTCATGACTACACAAGGCTTAGAGATATAAGAACTGCAGATGCTGGAGAATCTGAGATAACAAGGTGTAGAGCTGGATGAGCTCAGCAGGCCAATCAGCATCAGAGGAGCAGGAAGTTTCAGAGATGTAGGAACTGCAGATGCTGGAGAATCTGAACTTCACTCTACTACACAAGGCTTACCCTGTTTAAACTAAGTGAATTCACAACCCAAAACAAAAAAGTGGTGAGTGGTAGATGTTAGTGTATTGAGTCTAACAATCCTCAACTTTACTTGGAATTACAGATTTTGATCCCAGACGAACCCCCAATTTGTTAAGGACCAGATCAGAACCCCTTGAAATATTATAAGAAGGTAGCCTGGATGCTAATTTCTTCTTATTTTAAAAGCTGATATGAAGCATGTGTTCCAGATGTGATGCACCGCAACTGGTCAATCTACTCCACGTTAAGCAACACACATTTATTTAAACATTATAGTTAAAATACAACCAAAAGCAAGGGGAATTTAGAATAACAACTACTGGAAAACTTAACTGAATAATAGATACACTACCCATTATTAACTAACTGTTCTAATATTATAAAATCCCACAAACGTACCCATTGGCAAAAAAGCAAATTCAGACACCGATTCTTACATGTAGTTCTCCAATCCAGGAGAAAAAAAAACAAGTGAAATTCCAGAGAAAGTAGCAACTAGGAATCATTCACTGAAGCTTTCAACTCTTCTGAGACCTCAACCAGCTTCTGACTGCTGAAATTAAAAACTAGAAGGCTTGGTCTGTGAGAGCTGACAATTCCTACTTAAGCTGTTTCCATTATTCCAACTTCTTAAAAAAATCGTAATGGTCTCCTAAATTGTTTACTTAGCCATCTTCAGTAGCCAGTTCTTTACCGCTGCTTTTACGACCTCACTAAAAAAAAGCCCAGGATGAAATAACCTTTCTGAAGTGACAGCATCATCACAGTCTTCTGCATGCATCTTCGCTGTTTTCACTTGGCCTCCATCTGTTGATAGCTCTCAAAATGATCGCCCCCTTTGCTGGTGCTTCTTGGCTGTATTGTATCATCACAGGCTGCAGATTCTCATGGGTTTATGAGGTCATTGCATTCTTTAAGGGAGGCTTTGAAGATGTCCTCGAAGGGTTCCTCCTGGTAACCACTAGCCATGACTAAGTTTGGTGTAAAGATCTTGCTTTGGAAGCTTTGTGTCAGGCATTCAGACAATTTGGCCTATCCAGTGCAGCTGATTGACCATAAACAGTGGCTCAATACTGGGAATGTTGACTTGAGAAAGTACAGTGATTTTGGAGTGCATATTCTGACAGTGTTTTGCAGGATCTTGCAGAGACACTTCTTATAACATTTTTCATGAGATTTAAAGTATCTACTGTTCATCACCCGTATTTCTGACACATTCAGGAGGACTGTTAACACTGCTGCTCTGTAGGCTATGAGCTTAGTGTCAGGACTGAGGTCTTTATGTCAAGTATGCAGTTCCTCAGATAGCCAAAGACGATGACAAATTTCACAATGTCTGCCCTCATCAGAATGATGCTCCCAAGATATGGAAATTGATCCACATTGTCCACTTTCAGTTTTCCAAATCATTTCTTTTTTAATTATCTATAAAAGTTCTGATTATTTGCTTATATATTTCTTGCTAGCTTTCTCTCATATTCTAATATTTCTGTTCATGTTAATCTTTTAGTCATCTTTTGCTGTGTTTTAATAATCTGTTGAATCTTCTGACCTTCTAGCATTCTTGATGATGAGCTAGCAAGTATCTTGATAATTGAGGGGCAGTATTGTGCATTGTGAGCAGGTTAGTGAAGGACCTTAGTCTTCTGAATGTTTAGCCTAAGGCCAGTTTTCTTCCTGTGCCCTTGTGTATGCATCAACGATACTTTGAAGCTGATCTTTACAGCATGTGCACACATATCCATCAACTGTATATTACAGTTCGATGACAGAGATTTAGAAGGTTTGGTTCTGGCCTGGAGGTGATACAGGTTGGAAAGTTTCCCACTTGTTCTGTAGTTTAGCTCCATGCCAGCAGCCTCATTGTTATGAAGTAGAGCTTCGTGGCAAAGAAGATGGAGAAGATCTCTAGTGTGAAGACATAGTCTTGTTTAACTGCAGTTTGTACACAAATTGGGTCTGTGGTGGATTTGATGATGAGGATCACAGCTTGCATGCTGTTGTGCAGCAGTCAGAGGATCGTGATGAATTTCTGCAGGCAAAGTTGAACAGGATGCTCCACAGTCTTTACTGGTTTGCAGAATTGAAGACCTTTCTGAGCATGCTTTTGTTCTTTGCACTTCTTTTGAATGGGCATTGCCAGTAAAGATCATGTCCACTTTGCCTCTTGATGCATGAAATCTGCATTCTGACTCCAGGAGGAGCTCTTTAGCCACTGGGAGAAGGTGATTGCGGAGAGTCTTTGCAATTACTTCATTGGTGAGAATACCTCTCTGTAGATGCTGAAACTGGTCTTATCTCTTGAAGATGGTAACAATTACTATATTTCAGAGATCCTCTGGCATGCTATTCCCCTTCTAGATGAGGGTGTTGAGGTTTTGTAAATGTATTTCTAAGTCTTACCTTCATATTTCAACAGGGATTCAGTCTGTGCCAGAGGTCTTGTTGATTCTGAGATATCAGACTTTTCAACCTCATTTCTGACTAAAATTGAAGTGAGATGGTAACAAGTAGCATGCTATGAGATGTGGCCAAGGTCACTTACACTGACAGAGTCTCAATTGAGGAGATTCTCAAAGTGCACTTTCCAATGAGTACCCACCATCTCTGTCCTTGATGGGTACAACTCTGTTCTTAGTTCTCAGTGGGGTTGGTCCTTGGGCACTAGCTGGTTTTGTTTGTGTTGAAGAACCCAAGCATGTCAGGGCCATGTAATTTCTGTGCTCATTCCACCTATCATTCGTTCTTTAGCTCTTTAGGTCAGCAGTTTTTTGTTGCACCTCAACATTCAGTTGTCTGTAGACCAGCTTTCTTTGAGTAGTAGTGGTGTTTGTAATTCAGGAATGCCTTTCCCTTGTGATTTAGTCACTCCTGCATCTCCAGGTCATTCCCGTTAAACCGGTCTTGATCATTTCTGGTGCAGAAACCCAAATCTGCATGCAAGTGCTGTTTATTGATGGAATTAAGGGCAGACCAGGCACTGGACATTCTGTGGTTCCTGTCCATTGAACATCAGGTTGACTGTGACACACTGACTGAGTAGGTCTTGTTTGGCAGTGTTCTTGAGTCCATCAACATCATATTCCCTGCAGCACTGCTTCTGATGCTGCTGCAATTTTTCAGCCAGGCTGATGGAGATAGGAAACAGGAACAGGCAATTGTCGGCTTCTATCATGGGTGATGAGAATAACCTTGTGGTCCCTCGCATGGATGATGTTGTCTCTCAGGTCCCAGTGTCCGGACCAATACTATTTCCATGATATTTTGTCAGAGACACAAATTTAAAACAGGGTCTTTGTTATGACTAGGCCAATGCTCTAGGCATTTTGTCAGGAGTAGGACTATGTTGATAGTTAACATTTCTTCACAATAACATCTTTCCAGAGGTTTGTGTAACTTTGGCATTGAAGTCACCAAGGAGAGTAAAACTGTCACCCTTTGGGACCTGGGACAGTAACTGATCAAGACTGGAGTAGAATTCTCCTTTGATCTCACCCTTTGTTTCTAAGTTTGGGATATACATATGGATAACTCTGGTACACTGTTTCTGAGCTAGGGTGATCCAAGGATTGTGAGGCATTTGCTTATTTCACAGGGAGGCTTTTTGAGAGGGCTGACTAATTCATTTTTTATGACAAAACCAATTCTTTGGCGTTTATGTGTTTCTGAAAGTGTAACTGCCACCTAGTTCTTTTGAAGTGACCTTCTCCTGTCTTCCATGTCTCACTCAAGGCAGTAATGTCAGTGTCATAGCACTGGAGCACCTCTGTTATGACAGCAGTGTGATGTTTGGGTCTGGTACTCCTCGAGTTGTTCGTGAGAGTCCTGATATTCTCAGTCCCAAACAACAAAAAACAAAGAGTGGCGATAAACAGATATTTTTCTGGTTGGCAATCGGTGGTTCATTGTGTGCCTCAAGTATTAGTGTTGGGACTGCAATTGTTTACAATTTACATAGATATTTTAGAGTTGGGGACCAAGTGTAACGTGTCAAAGTTTGCAGATGACACTAAAGTGATTGGTAGAGCAAAGTGTGCAGAGGACACAAAGTCTGCAGAGGGATATAGATAGGTTAAGTGAGTGGGCAAGGGTCTGGCAGATGGGGTACAATGTTGGTAAATATGGTGTTATCCATTTTGGTAGGAATACCAGCAAAATGGTGTATTATTTAAATGGTGAGACATTACAGAATGCAGCAGCACAGAGGGATCATAGGGTCCTTGTGCATGAATCACAAATAGTTGGGTAATTAAGAAGGCAGATGGAATATTGTTCTTCATTGCTAGAAGGATGGAGTTTAAAAATAGGGATCTTATGCTGCAGCTATATAGGGTGCTGGTGAAACCACACCTGGAGTACTGTGTACAGTTTTGATCTCCTTACTTGAGAAAGAATGTACTGGTATTGGACGGGATGCAGAAGAGGTTCATTAGGTTGATTCTGGAATTGAAAGGGTTGGTTTCTGAGGAGAGATTAAGTAGATTCAGACTATGCTTATTGGAATTTAGAAGAGTGGGGAGGCATCTTTTGGAAACAATTAAAATTATGAAGGGAATAGATAAGGTAGAAACAAGGAGAGTGTTTCCTCTAGCGAGATAAACTAGAACTAGGGGGCAGAGCATCAAAAAAAGGTGGAGGAGATTTAGGACTGAGTTGAGGAAGAACCTCTTCATCCAAAAGCTTGTGAATCTGTGCAGTTCCCTGCCCAGTGAAGCAGTTGAGCTATCTCCTTGAATGGTTTTGAGGCAAAGATAAATTTTTGAACAGTGAAGGAATTAAGGATTATGGTGAGTGGGTGGGTAAGTGCAGCTGAATCCATGAAAAGATCAGCCAGGATTTTATTGAATGGCACGGCACGGCTCGACAGATCAAATGCCGCCTCCCACTCCTATTTCTTATGTTCTTATGTTCATTTTGAGGGCATGGAAGATGCTTATATGTGGAATCTTTTAATGTGAGGTGGCCATTGCACACCAGCTACCATATGGTCCTCTGGAGCAAGGTCTTCAATAACAGGATTAAAGAGATGAATGACAACCAGGATCTATTGCAGGGGCAAGGACTAACACAGACACTTATGTTGCTCCTAAATTCCCTCAGCTTGCAGTCCTGTTGTTTGAGAGTCAGTATCAAATTGAACAGGGTAGTCCTTATCACTCAGTTCCTGTTATATCAACAAAGATTTACTGATGCCACAGTACCTTATCCAAGCTCTAAACTTCCCTTTCTCACGTGAGTTAAGTTGCTGGTTCTTCTCTCTCCTTTCCATTTTTCACTCAAACAGTCATTTATCTGCTCAAGTGTGATCTCAAAATGTCGGGTGGCTCCTGGTGCTGATGGTGGCACCTGCTGCTCCCTTACTATATTTTCATTGCCTCTGCGCCACTTTTATTTGTGCTCCTGTTCTCACTGTTTCCTACAGCTCCCCTGCTGTGTTCTCAATGCCTTTGTGCTATTTTTATTGTTGTTGGTTTTGTGATATGTACTCATAAAAAGAAACACTGCAGCACATTATGAAGTTTACTTTGATAGCATCTGTCTCTCCTGAAGCTTCGAAACCGATAATAATAAGAGCAACATAATCAGAACAACCACAACTCCAAGTTCTCCTCTACATCATACAATATCCTAATATGGACTTTTAACTCCATTCCTCTTTTGTAGGTTGGTCAAAATACAGTGAGTTGCTACTACACACAGAGATACAACACCATTACCACAAGTACTGCAGTGGCTTTAAGAAGGCTACCATCATCTGTGTGTCTGATATACTAATGAGACATGGCGTACGTTACAGGAAATGATGCAATATTACATGATCTTACTCGCTGTTATGGGGCTTCTTACAGGGTCGCAGTAAGATGTTTCTTTAATAAAGTTTATGTTTTCTTACCTCCTAGAACTGTGTAAATGTTTTTAGCAGCAAAATGAGAACCAAGAATATTATAATTGTAAGAGATTTTGGACCTGAATGAATTGTTTGATGTTATAATGGATTATATAGTTATAGGAATGTAAATGGGTTTTTACGCAATGTACATTTAAGAACTCTAATCTCAGCATGGGTCCCAATGTCTGCCATATACTGGGTGACTTCGAACGGTAAAAGTAAAGGGGAAGGGTGTTGGGTGGAGGGGCATGGAAGAGTGATGGGGTGTGAGGGATGAAAGGTTGTTTTATGTTTCACTTTATATTTTTAAACTTTGAACACATTTTCAAAGCCCTGGGTAATATTCTCACGCAGCATTCCCCCGTACCCAGCATCTTCCTCATTTGGCCAAACTCACAGGGAACCTCATCACCTTCCTGTTTTGAAGCACTTTTTCCTAGGTTAAGTTTGCAGAGCTAGAAATGTCCTGACTCCGTGCACGTGACCCAGGAGTGAAAGTTCAGCTGTTTCATTGCATCAGACTAGGCTAAGTTTGAACCCAGGTCCCAGTGCCTAACCTTCTGCACCATCGAGTCATCCAACAAATACGATTTTTATAGATGTTTAATACCCAAAAAGATAGATCCCTTATTGCTAACATAGATTATAATAAAAAAGTGGATACATTGCATATCTCATAATGTTTTCAATGCAACCTTTGCTTTAAAATCAAATTTACTATTCCTACTTAAAATATATAATCTGAAATGTACTCTAAGACATCATCAGCATCACATTTTATTTATCCTTTCACTTTTGTCCTCCCTACTGTCTGTAACTGTCAACTTATACATTTAATGTGTTTGGCAATTTTTCCCTATTTCTAAGTGGATCCAAATCCACAACAAAATAATCTAAGTGGACATTAAAGGCATAAAGGGCAATCTGATTTGTGGACGCAAGAATATAACCTGATGTAGGAAATTAGAATTATGTACTTGTGCACTGAGTGTTCATTGCATAATAAAGAAAAATTATTGAAGTTCTGCACCTAATCAACACTTCTGTATTTAAACATGTGACGCTGGTTGACAAACATTGGAATAACACTTTGATGTATGCATTCTTGTTATTTGGGGATCATCAGTAAGACTGGCAATTATTCTTTAGTTTCTTAATAACAATTGCATACAACTTAGAGGCTTGTTAGCTTACTGGAGAGGGGAGTTAAGAGTCAGATATATGAGCATAAAACTGGAGTCACATATAGGCCTAGATTAGGTAAGAACAGAAAGTTTCCTTCCTGAAAGACATAAGTCAACCAGATAGTATTTTTGTGGTAGTATCAGAGATAATGGGGACTGCAGATGCTGGAGATTCCAAGATAATAAAATGTGAGGCTGGATGAACACAGCATTATCCTCCGACACTTCCGCCATTTACAATCCGACCCCACCACCCAAGACATTTTTCCATCCCCTCCCCTGTCTGCTTTCCGGAGAGACCACTCTCTCCGCGACTCCCTTGTTCGCTCCACACTGCCCTCCAACCCCACCACACCCGGCACCTTCCCCTGCAACCGCAGGAAATGCTACACTTGTCCCCACACCTCCTCCCTCACCCCCATCCCAGGCCCCAAGATGACATTCCACATCAAGCAGAGGTTCACCTGCACATCTACCAATGTGGTATACTGCATCCACTGTACCCGGTGCGGCTTCCTCTACATTGGGGAAACCAAGCGGAGGCTTGGGGACCGCTTTGCAGAACACCTCCGCTCAGTTCGCAAAAAACAACTGCACCTCCCAGTCGCAAACCATTTCCACTCCCCCTCCCATTCTCTTGATGACATGTCCATCATGGGCCTCCTGCACTGCCACAATGATGCCACCCGAAGGCTGCAGGAACAGCAACTCATATTCCGCCTGGGAACCCTGCAGCCATATGGTATCAATGTGGACTTCACCAGTTTCAAAATCTCCCCTTCCCCTACTGCATCCCTCAACCAGCCCAGTTCGTCCCCTCCCCCCACTGCACCACACAACCAGCCCAGCTCTTCCCCCCCACCCACTGCATCTCAAAACCAGTCCAACCTGTCTCTGCCTCCCTAACCGGTTCTTCCTCTCACCCATCCCTTCCTCCCACCCCAAGCCGCACCCCCCGCTACCTACTAACCTCATCCCACCTCCTTGACCTGTCCGTCTTCCCTGGACTGACCTATCCCCTCCCTACCTCCCCACCTACACTCTCTCCACCTATCTTCTTTACTCTCCATCTTCGGTCCGCCTCCCCCTCTCTCCCTATTTATTCCAGTTCCCTCCCCCCATCCCCCTCTCTGATGAAGGGTCTAGGCCCGAAACGTCAGCTTTTGTGCTCCTGAGATGCTGCTTGGCCTGCTGTGTTCATCCAGCCTCACATTTTATTATCTTAGTATTTTTGTGGTATTTGGAGGCTTCATAGTCACTTTCAATGATGCCATTTTATTAATTCAATTTTAAGTTAATAAAATTCTCAAACTGCGAAGATGGTAGAGTTCCTGATGATTTGGGCCAAGCCACCCCAGAACAGTCCAAAGATGTGCAGGCTAGTTGGATCGACCATGCTAAATTGCCCGGTGTTCAGGGGTGTGTGGGCTATAGGGGGGATATGTCTGGGTGAGATGCTTCAAGGGGCAGTGTGGACTTGTTGGGCCGAAGGGCCTGTTTCCAAACTGTAGGGAATCTAATCTAATCTAATCTAAAGTAAGGAAAATGCCGGGTGAAGGGGCAGGCTGTGCAGCAGGCCTATCTTTGGGCTCAAAGAAGTATTTAAAATGTGAATATACATCTTTCATTTTTGTACATATTAAATCAAGGGGTGAGGAGATCACTGACCAGGTCAGCATCTATTGCCTAGAGGGCAGTTAAGAGTCAACCACATTGCTGTAGGTCTGGAGTCACATGTAGGCCAGACCACTAATGTCCTTTAAGTTTCCTTTCCTAAAGGACATTACTGAACCAGATGGGTTTTTCCAACTATTGATAATGAATTCATGGTCATTAATTAGACTCTTAATTCCAAATTTATGTTTTGGATCCCACCATGGTGGGATTCGAACCTGGGTCCCCAGAACATTACCATAGACCAGTAATAATAGACTACCTAAACTATCTCAAATTCTCTGGATTTTTTTTGATGCAAGTCCTTCAATTACTTGTCCAGTAATATAAGCACACATTTTTTTGAATCAATCTTCAAAGTGGAGGATACTGTGAGCATCCCATTAATACTAAAGAATATGGGAGAGGAATTAAGTACCATCACCAGGCATAGAGAAGTAGTTTTAGATAAACTGATGAGGCTTAAGGCCAATAAAACCCTTGGACCTGATGGCTTGCATCTAGGATCCTAGAAGAGGTAACTACAGAGTTAGTGAATGCATTGGTGGTAATTTTCCAAAAATCATTGAATTCTGGAGAAGATTGGAAAACTGCTAATGTGACACCCCTATTCAATAAGGGAGGGAGGCTGAAAGCAGGTAACTATAAACTGATTAACCTAACATTTATTGTTGGAGAAATATTGAAATCAGTTATTAAGGAAGCAACAGCAGAACATTTGGAAATCTAATCAAGCAGAGTCAGCATTGCTTCATGTAAGGGAAATCGTGCCTGACTAATTTATTAGACTACTTGGGAGGAAGTCTCAATCAGAGAGGATGGAGGGTAACCAGTATATATGTTGAATTTGGATTTCTGAAAGGCGTTTGTCAAGGTACCTCACAAAGGTTAAGTCATAAGAGTCCACGGTGTTAGAGGTAATATGTTGGCATGGATAGGGAATTGCCTAATGGGCAGGAAACAACGAGTGAAGTTCGCAATTTGTAACCAGTGAGGTTCCATAGGATTACTGCTGGGACTACAACCGTTTCTGGTATGTATTATTGACTTGGAGGGAAGAAGTAAATGTGCTGTAGCCAAATGCGCAGATGACACAAAAGTAGGTGGATAGGGAAGTTGTGAGAGGGCTATAAACATTACAGAGAGATATTGATAGGTTAAGTCAGTGGGAAGATGTGAATTTGTTTAATTTAAAAGGGAGAACAAAAAGAATATTTAAATAGAGAAAAACTGCAGAAAACTGCAAGGAAAACGGACCTGGGGGCTACTTGTGCATGAAACATAGAAAGCTAGCACACAGGTGCAGTAGGTAATCAGGAAGGCCAAAGGAATGTTGGCCCTTATTTCAAGGGGTTTTTAGTGTAAGAGTAGAGAAGTTTTACTGCAACTGCCTGAGGTGCTGGTGAGACCTAATCTGGAGTATTGTAGGAAGTTTTGGTCCCCTTATTTAAGGAAAGATACTATTTCATTGGAGGCAGTTCAGGGAAGGTTCACTAGGGTGATCTCTGGTATGGAGAGATTTTCCTATGAGCAAAGGTTAAACAGATTTGGATTGGAATTTAGAAGAGTGAGAGGTGATTTCATTGAAAAATATAGTATTCTGAAGGGGCTCAACAGGATAATACTAATTGGGTGTTTCCCCTCATGGGAGAGTTGAGGACCAGAATGCATAATCTCAGAATTAAGGGGCACCAATTTAAGACTGAGATGAGGAGGAGTTTCTTCTCTCAGAGGGTTATAAGTCTTTGGAACTTGTTGCCATGGAGAGCTGTGGGGGCAGAGTCCTCGTGTATATTTAAGGCAGAGTAAGATTCTTGTTCAGTAAGAAAATCAAGGATAATAGGGAAAAGGCAGGAAAGTGGACGTGGGTTTTATATCAGCCATGATCCTGTTAAATGGCACAGCAGGCTCAAAAGGCTGAAGGGCCTACTCTTGTTCCCATTTCTTATGGTTTTATGGTCTTCCTACCTTAACCTCAACCTTTTATTTGATCCAGTAAAAAAAACTTTTAATGGTGGATTTTTATCTTTACCAGCTGATATTTAAATGGCTGAACTCAGGACTGGCAACAAAAACAGTAGTTGCTGGAAAATCTCAGCAGGTCTAGCAGCATCTGTGAAGAGAAAAGTAGAGTTAATGTTTCGGGTCTGGTGACCCTTCCTCAGAACTAGGGACTGGGATTTTTCAAGAAGGGTCCGAAACACGTTGAATTTTCCTTCCATTGATTTTATTGGAAGAATAATCCATTAGATTACGTTGATTGGCAAACTAGCCCACCCACTCCTGCTCCTCTCCACATTGCTGCTCATTTCTTCTTGGACTGGTCCCCTATGTAAAGATTCAACATTTAAGTTGTGATAGGAAATAAAGTGTGTAATGACAGCAAACATAAAGACAATGGTATGCAGCCTTACCTGGAGCATCATCTCTATGAACAACCACATGCGGAACATACGAAGTGGTGCAGCAATTAGGTACTGCATCAAGAAGAATATTTGCATGTTATATTTATTTACTTCAAAAGAAACAAAAAATAAAATGAATTCCATTTCATTCAGGCCAAAAATATAGACAGTTGTAAAATACATATATTAAGATTAGATGAACACAGCAGGCCATGCTCACATTTTATTATCTTGGAATCTCCAGCATCTGCAGTCCCCATTATCTCTTATATTAAGATTAGATCAGTTTTTATTGGTAGTAGCACTAATATAGATTTTAATAAATCTACTGTTCGCATTAATGATCAGTTTGAAGGATATTCTTGCAGAAGTTTTCTGGTCATTCGTAATATCTTCTATTAATTACATAATCTAAAAACAAATAGGATTTCTTACAGTACCTGTAAATTGTGCAAACATAACCATGTATAAGCAACAGACATTAAGTTCCGTTACAGGAGCAAGTCAAGGACATTTGTTTTAGGAAGATTTACAATTTTTCTTGTGTTCTTCCATTACATGATGCATGTTGGACTGCCATGATTTGAGATTTCTGTTAATTGTTTTGCTTTAGGATAAATTTTCAAAACAAAATAGTTTCATGTTTTTAGTGAACAGCAGACAGTTGTAACTCTTGGCATGAATATGGAAGTCAAAAATGCAAAAGATCAACATTTATTGTATTCTAAATGAAAGAAGTATGAAAACAAACAAGTTAGCCCTCAGGTGCCTGGTTTGTTGTGTTTGAGAGGTGAGATTAAGTTCAATGGAATTTGCATCGACCATTTGTTCACCTACTGAGTGTGAAATAAAGCAGCTTAATGATTTGGATCTGGTCTTTGTTTTACCAACAGCTTCCGTCTACTTTTGAAAACATTAGAGATGTGCATCTGAGGGGACAATGTGAAAGATGGATGGAATTATGTAGTTCATATCCTGAGGAGATCCTGTTGTTACACCTGTTTATTTTGTGGATATATTTATATTTATCGCTATTGTTATAGATATTTGGCAGTGCAGGCATACTCCTAAAACCTAAGATGGTCAAACGTTTTTGCTGGAGCAATCAGCACCACTGTTCCTGAGAACATATCTAGACCAATTCCTAAATTTCTAACAAGGACCTTTCAGAGTCACAGATTTTGGCAGCTCTACATCCTGAGAAATAATAAACTTGAGCTTTCTTGACAGCAAGGGGTTTAGGTTTCATGGGCAGGTGGATCTAAAGATCAATAGTCACTTAATGTAGTTAAGTCTTTTTTGGGTAGTGTTTCTAGTATTATTAACACTAGGAAGATAGAGATTCACAAGTCATTCGTCAATCTCATGGTCCGTTAGGAGACCAGCAGAAAGAAGGCCCAAGTTATATGTAATCATATGTCATCCAGGGGAGCAGAAGAGATGTAACAATATATTAAAACACCTATATTTCTGTCTAGTTGCTAGGAAACATTCCTGCATTAGTTTACAAACACTGGGTATGATATAATTTTCACAATTTAAAAATACAAATAATGATCATTTAACATCAGTCACTTACAAATTGTCGTTACAGAAAAGGGTATTCAGGGACTTAAATAATTTCTTTTAACAATCCTGCTTAAAGCCAGTGTTTTCACATACCTCATGGTACAATGCTGACAGGACGAATACTGAGGCTTGTCCTTCCCACTTTGAATAACCCTTCTCAA
This sequence comes from Stegostoma tigrinum, assembly GCF_030684315.1. Lineage (NCBI taxonomy): Eukaryota > Metazoa > Chordata > Chondrichthyes > Orectolobiformes > Stegostomatidae > Stegostoma > Stegostoma tigrinum. Next base: position 10,746,544 of record NC_081369.1, on the reverse strand, counting down.
TCAGTGGTCTATAAATATGTCTATTGCGTAATAAAAATAACCTTTGTTATAGCATCCAAACCAGTTATAGCTCAATCTGTCCAGCTACTGTTTGTTACAGTACACTAACAGTTACTAAATATATTAGATCAATGTGTTACTTATTTCCTGTTCTAATTACTCCTTTGTTCTACTTGCCACATTATTTCATTTTCACTGAAGAGAGTCCTTAATACCCATAAGAGGTGAAATTGTATTCTTATTTTTCAACAACACTCCAATTGTTAATTGATATAACGGTAGAATTGTTAAATTAATCAACTCGACTATGTTAGTCAGGAAGAATTAAATACATTTGTTTGCTAATGAATTCTACAGTCTTCCTCATTCATACAGATGATTAAATAAAAACAATCATTAGATGTTACACTTCTAAGGTTTTAATCTTGAGTTTGCCATTTAATGAATACTAACATGAATTACAATAAGCTGCTGATAGAAGAAATCAACAGCTAAAGGGACAAAAGCAGAGATAAAAACAAAGAATACAAGGCCAACATATTTCAATAAAGGTAAAATGTGGGACCAACAAATCCAGCGAAGACTAGATGTTAAGGAATATCTAGGATTGAATAAAAAAGAAAAGGGAGGCTTATCGCAGATACTAAGGGCTCAAAACAGCCGAAGCCATAGAGGAGTGCAAGAAGGAATGTAAAAAGGAAATTAAGAGAGAAAACGAGGCATGAAAGGATAATGGTGGATAAAATAAAGGAAATTCTAATTTTTTTTACAAGTACATTAAGGGTAAATGGATAAACAGGGAAAGAGAGTAGGGCCCATCAAGGATGGTAGTGATAATATGCAGGGGAGACACAGTATGCAGGTAGGGTTCTAAATGAATGCTTTGTGTTAGTGTTCACTGTGAGAGCGATGATATTGGTATATAAATCAGGCAGAAGGACTGATATAACTAAAGAAATTAGCAGAGTTGGGAGGAGGTTCTGAGTGAGATGGCAGACTTAAAAGTAGATAAATCACCAGGGGTGGGTGAAATGTATCCTAGGCTGTTGATTAAGGCAAGGAAGGAAATGGCAGGAGCATAGAACATAGAATATTACAGCACAGTACAGGCCTTTCGGCCCTCGATGTTGTGCTGACCTGTCATACCGATCTGAAGCCCATCTAACCTACACTATTCCATGTACGTCCATATGCTTATCCAACGACGACTTAAATGTACCTAAAGTTGGCGAATCTACTACCGTTGCAGGTAAAGCGTTCCATTCCCTTACGACTCGCTGAGTAAAGAAACTACTTCTGACATCTGTCCTATATCTTTCACCCCTCAATTTAAAGCTATGTCCCCTCGTGCTCGCCATCACCATCCTAGGAAAAAGGCTCTCCCTATCTAACCCTCTGATAATTTTATATTTTTCAATTAAGTCACCTCTCAACCTTCTTCTCTCTAATGAGCCATCCTTGATGGGCCCTACTCTCTTTCCCTATTCATCCATTTACCCTTAATGCATTTGCAATAATTTTCAATTCTTCTCTTGCCATAGGGTAGCTGCCAGAAGACTAGCGGATTCTCATGTGGTGTAGTTATTCAAGTAGCACAGGATAAACCAGGAAACTACAGGCTAATTAGTTTTCCCAACACTGACGTTTGATTATTAAAAATAATTCTGAGGGACAAAATTAATTTACATTTGGAGAGGCAGGAACTAATTAAGAACAGCCAGCATGACTTTGTTAAGGGGACGTACTGTTTGACCAATTTGATTAAATTTTTCAGACAGTGAGCAGGTGTGTAGTTGAGGACAATGCATTTCATATAGTCTACTTGGATTTCAGCAAGGCTTTTGATAAGGTTCCACATGATAGATGGATAGAAAAAGAAGAGAATAGGACTCAAGGAAAGTTGGCAACTGGATCCAGAATTGACTGAGTGACAGGAAGCTGAGGATAATGGTTGAGGGATATTTTTGTGACTGAAAGCCTGTGTCCAGTGAGGTCCCGCAAGGATCAGTGTTGAGCCCATTGCTGCTTGTGGTATATATAAATGATTTAGATGAGAATGTTGGACGGTTGATCATTAAATTTGCGAATGATATGAAACTGGTAAATAGTGAGGAGGATAGCTTTAGATTATAGCAGGATATGGACAGGCTGATCAGTGACAAATGGAAGTCAATCTGGATAAGCATGAGGTGATGCACTTGGACAGGACAAAGCAAGGGAACACATGTTGAATAGGAGGACCTGAGGAGCACTAAGGATCAGAGAGACATTGGTATGCTTGTCCACTGGTCCTGTAAGGCAGTGGGACAGGCAGATAGTGTGGTTAAGAAGGCAATGGGATACTTGCCTTTAGATTAGATTAGATTCCCTACAGTGTGGAAACAGGCCCTTTAGCCGAACAAGTCCATACTGCCCTTTGGAGCATCCCACCCAGACCCATCCCCCGATAACCCCCACACCCCTGAATACGACAGACAATTTAGCATGGCCGATGCACCTAGCCTGCACATCTTTGGACTGTGGGAGGAAACTGGAGCACCCGGACAAAACCCACGCAGACACGGGGAGAATGTGCAAGCTGCGCACAGACAGTTACCCGAGGCTGGAATCAAACCCTGGTCCCTGGTGCTGTGAGGCTGCAGTGCTAACCATTGAGGCACCATGCCACCCAAGGCATTGAGTTTAAGAGCAGGGAGGCTATGCTGAAACTGTATAAAATATTGGTTAGGCCACAGCCCGAGTATAATGTGCAGTTTTGGAATCCATATTATAGGAAGGATGTAATTGCATTGGAGAGGACACAGAGGAAATATACCAGGATGTTGCCTAGGCTGGAGAGTTTTAGTTATGAAGATAATTTGGGTAAACTGGGATTGCTTTCCTTGAAGCACAGGAGACTAAGGGGGTATATAATTAGTTGTATAAAATAATGGGGGTATAGACAGAGTAGATTAGTGTAATGATAGCAATGGGATCAGCCAGATGGACCTCATAGAACATGGGTTTCCTGATTGGGGCTGTTAATCTGGTCTAATCAAGAAGCCTTGTCAGACAGATACGTTTAGGAGTGTCAGAAATCTTGTTCATTTTGAGATCTGGTTCTGAGGAAGGTGAATCAGTGTCAAGGGCTCTCCATGTGCAAAAAAAGGGTGGCTTGGTGATGAGATACTGACCTCTATAGAATTATTTCAATTAGAAGAAAAATTTTCCCTTAGTGAACAGATCAATGACTGGAGATGCAGGTTTAAAATAAGGGGCAGGAGGTTTAGAGGAGATGAGAGGAAATGTTTCTTCACCCAGAGGGTGGTGAGAATCTGGAACTCACTGCCTGAAAAGATTGTAGAGGTTGAATACTCAAAAAGTTTTAAAAGTATTTAGATGGACACTTGTGATGCCAAGGCAGACAAGGCTGTGGGCCAAGGGTTGGAAAATAAGATTATAATATTTAGGTGCTTGTTTTTGATTGCTGCAGATTTGATGGGCTGAGGGGCCTTTTTCTATACTGTAGACCTCTTTATTTCTATCTCCAGACAGAAATATGGTTGGAGAAAAGAAACATTTTACACAGTGAGGAAGATCAAACACAAAGCAGGTATCTTATTTTCTTCTTAAAAATAATTTTGGTTTTCAATCAGTTCAGAACTTTACCCCGTTAGCTGCGTGACCAACTAAACCTCCTCCAGGTCTGTCCTCTTTTGTATTTGCCATTTTCTCTATCTTATTTTTACCTTTTAGTCTTCCATACCCTAAATGCTGAAATTCCTCCCTAAATTTATCTCTCCTTCCCTCTCTCTTCTCTTTAATGACCCTTTGCTATTGGAAAAAGATTTTCATTGTTTACTCTGTAAATGCATCCATGACACTTCTAGCAAACCTCTTTTTACCTTTCTCTGCTCTATGTGCAGAACAATTCCCAAGTTTCCAGTCTCTCTTCCATGTTATGCTGCTAATTCTGTAGCTAATACCTTGGTATCAACATTCCATCTATGTTCTACAAAATTAGATCTTCTTGTAAAGCAAAGTCACGGAGCATGCAGCAGATGGAAATTTTCTGCAATTGATTTTCTGCAAAATAACAACTAGTTGAACATTTAGAGTACAGCTTGAAAACCTCAAATAAAAGCCAAAAGAACTGCGGATGCTGTAAATCAGGAACAAAAACAAAGTTTCTGGAAAAGCTCAGCAGGTATGGCAGCATCTGTGAAGGAAAAAACAGAGTTAACTGATAGTGGCTAGGAAAATGTCAGTTTATATGCAGAAAATAGGGAGGTGGGTGGGGTAAGGAGTAAACGACAAGATAGAGTCCAAAGAGAGAACGACAGTTGGACAAAGGAGTTGCTAACGATCAGGCAAGGAGGATGAATAGATGTTAATGGGAACTGTTAGTTACTAACAACAGGGGGTGTATGCTGGCAGGCTATGTGGTAACAAGGCCTGGTTTGTGCGGTAGGGGTCTGGGACATGGGAGAGTTTAGGCCGTAAAATTATTGAACTCAATATTGAATCTAGAGGGCTGTAAGGTTCCCAAGCAAAAAATGAGATGTCGTTCCTCCAGCTTGCGTTGGGCTTTGCTGGAACACTGCAGCAAGCCAGAGATAGAGAAGTTGGCCAGGGAGCAGGGTGGTGCATTAAAGTGGCAGGCAACAGGTAGTTCAGGGTCTTTTTCGTGAGCAAAAGGTAGATGGTTCTGCGAAGCAGTCGCCAAGTCTATGCTTCGTTTCCCCAGTGTAGAGGAGACTACACTGTGAGGATCGAATGCAGTTGACTAGATTCTGGGAAGAGCAGGCGAAATGTTACTTCACCTGGAAGGTATGTTTGGACACTTGGATACTGGGGAGGGAAAAGAAAAAGAAAAGAACAAACAACTCCTATTCCTGGACGTGATAGCAGAATACAGGACCAGTGGGGAATTCCTGACTAAAGTATACAGAAAGGCCACATAAATGGATCAAGTCCTAAATTTCAGCAGTAACCACCCAGAAATGGAGTTGCATAAAAACACCGTTCAAATCAGCCATGACACACTGCAGCAACCTAGAACTACACCAAAATGAAGAAGAATATATCTACCAAGTGTTTAGAGACAACTGATACCTGAACAGTTGAGTCTGACAATGCTTGTCACACAAACAACAACAGGAAGATACAGTATGCCCTGACACACTTGTCACTTTACTGTACATCAAGAACATATCTGAACTGACCACAAGACCCCTATAGACACTGAGCATCAAACTGGTACACAAATGTACATCAACCCTACGCTAACTGCTCACAAGAACCAAAGACCCCTTACCCACTACTGACAGAACCAACATACTATACAAGATTCCATGCAAGGACTGCGACAAACATTACATTGGACAGACAGGAAGGAAACTGGTTACAAGAATATGTGAACACCAACTGGCAACAAAAAGACACTACCAACACCCACTTGTCTCCATACACACAGACAAGGTGAACCACCAGTTCAATTGGGACAACATCAGGATCCTAGGACAGACCAAACAGAAACAAGAACAGGAATTTCTAGAGGCCTGGTTGTCCATCAAGAAGACTATCAATAAACACATAGGATTTGACCCTATATACGAACCACTGCGAAGACAAAACAGAAATGAAGCGATCACCTCCAATGGACCCCTGAGTTTAAACAACAAGTGGGAAACATTGCTTCATCAGAGGCTGCACTGACAATGTTGCCCAGCAGGGTAATGAAATGTCTGCAAGCTAACAAACCAGCTTGGCGAGCAAACCAACCACAGCATCTACAACCCGAGCTACAAATCTGCTCAAGAACCTCAAGCTCTCAAAGGTCCACAATACCTGGTTGAGTTGACCTATCAGACCTGAAAGACTGATTTTCAGTTAATTGCTAAATTATGCCTTTCATGCCAGTCATAGGTTTATCTTGCCAACTTCTTTCCTGCTCACCCTACTCACCATTATTGCTTTGGACTCTGCCAGAGAATTAAAAATGAACATGCTTCTTCACATTTCCAGTTATGCCATTGTTGCTTCTAGATTGGACTATTTCAACGATCTCATGGTACACCTTCCAATCTTAACAAATCAATTTCATTCAAGCTTTTGGCCAACATATCTAATACTGAATTCTTCGACTTGGTCTCTATTTTTTTCTCTCAGGTCTGTTTGAAATGCCTTACAATATCTTTTTGGTCATAAATGCAACTTAAAAACAAATTGTAGTTGGAAGGTGTAATGAAAATTCCTGCAAAAGCAGGCATATATCCACATTACATCATCTCTAATACTGTAATGTGTCTTCAGCATTGTGCAGTACAGAAGCCCTTTCCCGAATTGCAATTTAGCAATGCATGAGAACATATAGCAAGTATCACAACCGGACTCAGTGGCATTGCTTAATGCCTTTGAACTACATAATTGCAGCTAATAAACTCAACTCCAGGAAGTGAACTCAATCTCAACATACATTTAATGCATAACTGATGCAGTACTGCATTGCTGGATTTGTCATAATTTAAAGAGGGGATGTTAAACTGAGTCCCACTTCGTTCTGGTGAAAGAATTTAAATCGTACTATTTAAAGAAGAATAGGAAGTTTTCCTCTGGCATCCTAGTCAACATTCACTCTTCAATTAGCATCATTCAAAATACATTCTCTTTAGGTCATTTTCTGTAGCTGCATGAAATATAGCTACTGCCTTTGTCAATGTAAAAACAGCATCTATACTTTCAAAGAAACTCATTGAAAACTCTGAAGTATCCTGAGGAAACAGTAAAATGTTGTATAAACAAAAGTAATTTGTAACTTTTACACTGGATTTCTCAAAATGATATTTTAAATTTATTCTTGGGAAGTGGACAATGCTGACAAGACAAAATTTAATGCCCCTCTTCAATTGTCCTTGGTGGCAATGACCTGCCTTCATAAACTGCTGTACTGCATGTGGTGACATACCCTCACAGTGCTGTCATTTGAGGAATTCCAGAATTTTGACCAGTAATGATGAAGAAACAGTGATAGATTTCTAAGCCAACATGCTGTGTGAGTTGGAGAGGGACTTGAATTTGGCGCTGCACCCATGTGCCTGCTGTCTAAGCTCTTCGAGGTGGCAAAGGGTGCAGATCTGAAAGGTACTGTCAAAGGAGCTTTGATGTGTCACTGTGGTACAATTTGCAGATGATACTCATGCAGTTATGTGCATCTGTGATGGAGGCAATCAATGTTTAAAATGCTGGACGAGATACCAATCAAGCTTTCCTCAGCAGCTCTTTAATAGTGCATGCATCAGAGTTCATGCCAATGGTAACATTTTAGTTCTTTTTTAAATGCACGCTTGGCTAAATCCAGTACTACTAACCTTACCTCATGTACCACTTGTGAAGAACAATATTTGAGTTTGACCAGAAGTAAGTGAGAGTCTCTGAGTTCCTGCACAGAATATAAAAATGTTGACACCATCAATTTCCTTGATACGTCATTTTTTTTCTGCTATTCATGAAAGCAGAATTAGAGATTAGACAGTGAGATACCAGAACAATTAATTGTTGCTTCATTAAGAAAATTAAGAAATTGCACAAAAGAAACAACATAAAATAGTTTCAGAGATAGTAGGAACTGCAGATGCTGGAGAATTTGAGATAACAAAATGTAGAGCTGGATGAACACAGCAGGCCAAGCAGCATTAAAGGAGTAGGAAAGCTGACGTTTCAGGCCTAGACCCTTCTTCAGAAAAGGGTCTAGGCCTGAAACGCCAGCTAGCCTGCTCCTCTGATGCTGCTTGGCCTGCTGCGTTCATCCAGCTCTACATGTTGTTACAACATAAAATAGTAACTTCTCCAGAAATAAAGTACAGTCAGATTGGATCACACCGCATATGAGCGTTATGAATTTATAAAGAGGTGATTTTTCGAAAGATCATTGGACCTACACTAGCTACAACACAACTCCCTTTTAAGAATCGCGGGCTGGCTTTGATTATTTCTGATATGCTATTTTTTTTATTGCTTGCTGAATGCTTGCTGCTGACAAATAGTGATTAGCATTACAGCTATCATTTAAAAGAGCAGTCAGCATAAAACTGACATGATGCCTGCAATACATCGACCCAGTGTGAGTTAATTATAAATCATGATTCCCATGCACTCTTCTGATGGATATCAATTTATTTGTTGATAAGTGGCCAGTTTATATTCAGTTTTACCCATCTTCTTTTCCAATTAATTCTCCACTTTCTTTCTCTTGAAGTCATTGTGGCAAATGTCGACCTTTGTACAATAATGAAATAATAGTCAAATCCACAACCTATTTTACTTCTCCTGGAGGAAATAAAATATCAGCAGCGATATAAAACCAGTTACAGATTTTACATCATTGTAAAAGTCAAAATCTACCCTAATGTGACTTGCTACAATACAACACTGTCATGATTGCTAAGGAGGCCATTCCTCTTTTGTCAGCCTTGGTGGCCAATTTCGATAGATTGTTAATTGCTAGGATCATTATAGCTACATTTGATCTTGTCAGAGCTAGTTTCAGAAAAGGTCTCTTGATAGTATTTCTGATTTTTCCCCCTTCAATCCATGGTGATGCCAAATTTGCATCCATAAAAATCCTGCAGGTTGAAGTTGGCTGCACCAACACACATCAATGGATTAAATTTTGAGTTTTTTGAGTCTTTTTAGAAGGGTTACTTACTGCCAGCTGAATCATTGAGGTTCTTAAAAATTTTTATAGGATGAATGGAAACTTGGCTGAAATTGACTCCACATAGGGAGACCAGTCTCATTCAACAAAATCTTAAACAAAGTCCAAATAGAGGTCATGCGAGATAACTTTCACTGTACTGCATCCATTGCAAGTTTTATCCTTATTGTATACCAATGACCAAGGTTAGCTATTATATCTTTCAATGCAAATTACATTTTGCGAAAACAACTCTTTTGTCCTTCATGGGCATGAAGGGTATATAGTGCAATAAAGCACCTACCACCAGTCCCGATAAAATCTCCGATCTCCAAACCGCATTAGCTCAGCAATAAAGTTCAAGGTTGAATGGAAAAACCCATGGAAAAATATGAGCCACATGAAGTGATTGGGAATCTGGAGGAGAAACCAAGTATTATTAAATATTCTTTGATGAAACTAGTATCTTTTGCTAAGTACTTATTTAAATAGCCACAAAAGCAGGCCTTTCTGTACTGCTCTCCTGTGTTACATATTTCCAGTTCTTTAATTGCTTTGATATTGCATGCACCAGTTCAGTTGGGTAGAAAATTGATATTGACATAGACATTGATATAGAGACTATCATATCAATGTCCCCTGTAATTAGTCACTAACAAACAGAAAACCATTACTTTTCTAGTTAAAATAGTACATATTTTCCTCAGAGATAGCATTTTCCTCTGCTACATTAACCAAAAAAAGCCCTATAGGACCCTACACTTACAGAAGATGGTGGTAGCAAATCTACCACATGGTGAGATGCAGCCTCAAAGAAGCACACAACAAAGGACTGTGTTCATATTATCCAGTGCCAGCCAAGACTAAAAAGGATCCCTTGTGAACTGAATTAGATATTGGATCTTTAAAAAATGGCCATTAAAAAATGATTGTGAATCTGAATATCTGAATATGTGAATATATCGGTAGTGTGAAACTGCATGCAATTCATGCCAAATTTTGTTTGATAGTTCTCCAGTAAGTGGATTGAACCTCCTTAGGGTGTTTTACTATGTTAAGGGCATTATGTACCAAAACTAACAAAAGAAGTTAAAGATCAGATTCGAGCAAGGGAAACAGCTTAAAAGGATGTCAGTAAAAGTGAAAGGTCCGAGGATTAGGTGCAATTTGGAGCCCAACATAAGATGACCAAGAAGCTAATAAATACTTGGAAAATGGAATATGAATGCAAGTAGTGAAATGCGTAAAAGCAGAGTGTAAAAGTTTTTTTTGGTATTTGAAAAGCAAAAGATCAGTTAGGACAAATCTGTGTCTATTATACCATAATTGTAAAGCTGCAGCAAGGACACTTGGTGCTCAGGGACATACACACAACTCATGAACTGGATCAGGCTGCATCTCTTCACTCACTATCTTTGCGGTTGCTCACTCTGCACATACCTGGATGCTCACAGCATCTTTGCCTTGTCATTTTGTGCTTTGCTCCCTCAGCTATATTACTAATGTCATACTGTGCCACATACCATAGACACAATATCAGGCCTCTGTCCAATTAGGAGGAATAGCCTTCTACCAGGGAATCCCAGCACAGTGAAATCATCATAGTCTCCAATACCACACTAGGCCCTGCTCAGGGTAGTCAGAGACATGATCCTCTGTTCAAAATGGGCGAGAGCTGAATTATGTCAGCACAACACGTCTTGACTCTTTCTGCCCTAATGTAGATTGGTTTCCTTGTGGAATGAGAGACAACCAAATATTATAGAAGAGGAAAGTGGGTGGTACAGCTATTACTGTGCAGGTGGGGAGGTTTCCAAAGTAAATGAATAGGCAGCACAGAGGGCATACAGGGTTAGTGCAGGTGCCATCTGGGCTTGGGTGAGTGTGATGTTGTAGTCATTAGTAGTAGAATGTGATCCTTGGTAAGAAATGGGTGCAGTAACAGAAATTGAATGAGTGTGAGGCACTGGAGAGAGATACTGGCATTTGTCTTGGATTGGTGAAAGTCATTAACAGTGCTGGGCATTCTTCCAGTAGGCTGAGACTACGTCAACACAGGTGGCAATCTCAGACAAGCCTGGCACAGACTAATGTTGTGGAGTCTGCTGCTTGTCAGCGGGAAGAAAAAGCTTTGCCTGTGTACCACCCCATTCAGTAGGATATACAGGACCATGCCTGTGAAGTGGAGTGAGGATTCCCCTCTGTCGGCAATGTCTGGGGCAAATGTTAAAATAGCTCTAGACCAACATATGTGTCCACCTGCACACTGGTTTTAACAATGGCACTGGTAAGAGGAATACCAGTCAATTCTGAGATTTCCAGTGAGTGGCAGGTTGCTCTGGGAGTGGAGCTGGGTAAGACGGCATTGAAATAGGGCTTGATTCTCATTGTGAGAGCTCAAATGGAAATTAAAGTGTTGAATTTGGTAACACATGTTGAGAAAACTTGCTTGGCACCATTACAAAATTCACTTCACCAAATTTGCTTATAGAGTTGCTCTTGGTTTTGTGGATGGCTTCACAGAAGAAGTCATGGAAAGTGTCTTAGAAATACTAGCTAATCAAGGGACTTGTCAAACTGAGGAACAAGCGTCTTAAATCTGTGTCCCCTTGTAATTAGTCTCTCTGGCTAGGAGAAAACAGACCTTTTGTTTTAATTAAGTCAACCCTCAACCTCTTCTGTTCTAAAGAAAACAACTCAACTGCAGTTTTTAAGCCCTGGCAACATTGTAAATTTTCTCTGTACTCTCTTGTGAGCAGTTATCACTTTCCTGTAATGTGGTAATGAAGACTATATACAAAACTCCAGCTGTGACCTAATCAGTATCTTATATAATTCCAGGATCACATTCCTGCTTTTGTTTTCAACATTTTTTCCAACATAGGAAAGGTTCTCGTTTGCCTTCCTTACCTCTTTATCTCTCTGCCCTGACACCTTCAGCTACCTCGGCACTTCAAGATGTTTCACTTGTTCCACTCCTTTCAATATCCGTGTACTTGTATTAATTTGATTCATTTGCTCTCCCCAAATACAAAACCTCGCATTTCTCCAATTCAATTCTATTTGCCACTTCTTTGTCACTCAACCAAACCATTGTTGTCATCCTGCAGTGTCTCATATGAATATGCTCAAAAAGTTATTTTGGGAGGGAAGGTAAGCAAAAGGTAAATGTTTTACTGGTTACAACACAGAGTGAAGAACCAAGTTCAGATGATTCTGAATTGTTCATTTCCTGGAAGTACATTTACACCACATCAACAGCACTATCCTCATCTAGCCTTTCTATTATTGCTTCAAAAGACTCCAGCACATTGGTAAACTTGATTTCTCCTTTAGAAATCCATTCTGATTCTTCTTGTTCAACCCACCTTTTTTCAAGTGTCTATTAATTCTACACCAAATAATTGTTTGTAGAAGCTTCTCCACCAGAGTTTGCACATTCTCCCCGTGTCTGCGTGGGTTTCCTCCAGGTGCTCCGGTTTCCTCCCACAGTCCAAAGATGCGCAGCTTAGGTGGATTGGCCATGCTAAATTTCCCGCAGTGTTCTGGGATGTGTAGATTACATGGGTTATAGAGGGATTGGTCTGGGTGGGATGCTCTGAGGGTCGGTATGGACTTGTATTTTCACACTAGGTCCAGTTCTTCAGTCTCAGCCTCAGATACTGGTGATGTGTACTGGACTATAGCCCGTCTCTTGCATCCAAGCATCTTGGAAGAAATTCATCTTTTTTCAGGCAGTAATGGTGTCAAGGCTGACAGGAGACGTTTCCTCAGACGTTTCTTTGACATGAGACAGAACAATGTTCTGAGGGGCTGGGTATGTTTTGCTCCTGTCCTGTTTGCAAGGTTACAGCTTTGATGTGGCCCAAATGCTTCATCAGGACTGCCTGTCTTACCTGAGCTTTGTATATCACAGGACTGATTTTGCGTTAACCATGTCTCTTACCCATGCAGGGCCATTTCTGTGGTTTCAACACCAAGTTTTGCACCCTGAAATAAACTGTCTCTCTCACTTAGCGGAATCTTGTGTCTGGCATTGGCGTTCCTGATGCCTTTTCATTCAACACCCCCACCCCACCTCCCCAGGCTTGGGAAGATCAGATCTAACCTGGTGTGGAATCTTCTTCCCATTAGCAACTCTGTTAAAGCTGTCCTTGTAGTTGTGTCCTATAATCAAACAGCAATGGCACAGTTTGGTATCAAGTGAAGCTGTAGGCTGTTTCTTTAAGCCCACCTTCACAGTTTGGACTGCTCTTTCCTCCAGACCATTGGGCAATGGAGCTGTCCTTATATGTTGAATTCCATTCGCCTTGAGAAAATACTTGAATTCTCTGCCGGTACATGATGGTCCATCATCTCACAAATTTTCAATTATTGTCCCCATGTCTGATGAATGAGCTCTATGCATGTCCAATCACTTTGAATGGGCTAAATGACTAAATGGCAATGATTAAAACATATAGCCCATGTAAAGGCCAGCATAGTCAATGTGTAACCCCAACTCCAGGGTTTACTCTGCCATTCCCATGAATGTGGGGGAGGTGCTGATGGTAATTTTTGTCCTTGTTGGCACTCTGGACGTTGCACCACCAATGCAGCTATATTAGCATTCAGTCCTGGCCACCAAACATAGCTCCTCACCAATATCTTCATTTTCAAAACCCCTGGTGGAATCCTGACAGAATCTGGTGGTGACCTTTGCTCAGGTCAGTCATGCTTCCTCCCCATAATAAAATGCCATCCTTTATGGTGATCTGGTCTCACCAGATCCAGAAATGTTTTAGTTCTGGTTGTGATGGCCCTTTAATTTCCCCTGAATGGATCTTTTTGTATCCACAGTCTGATATTATCAATAGCGAATGGAAGGGTGTTCAGAAAGTTTAAAAACAGGAATGGGCTCTTCCAGAGGCAGCACCCTGTATTTGCCAGCGGGAGGTAGCTCAAGGCATTCGCATTTGCTACCTGACCTCCTAGACAGTGTTCCAACTTATAATTATACACATTTAGAATGAAAGCACACCGCTGAATTTGACCTGAAGCTATGGGCGGCATGGCCCTGTCCTCTTAAGTAGATATAGCAGGTGTTTGTGGTCTGTAACTATTACAAATTTACATCCATAAAGATATTGGTGGAACTTTCTTAGACCAAAGATGACCGCCAAATCATCCTTCTATATCTGGACATATCTTTGTTTGGCATCAAAATTTGGGAAGCATATGCTATCAGGCATTCTTCTCCATTGGGCCACTGAGGAGCCAACACTGCATTGATACCATATCAGGTGGCATCACATGTCCACACTGCATCTTGCTTGGGATCACAGTATGCCAACACCTTAAATGACAACAGCAGCTCCTTCACTTCCCTATAGGCTACATCTTGGCTATGAGACAATTTCTAAAGCTGATCCTTTTTCAATAGCAAATGTATGGATGCCAGGATGGAGGCCAGGTTATGTATCAATTTCCTGTAATAATTTACCAATCCAAGCAAGGACCTAAGCTCCTGTACAGATGTGGGAGCCAGGGCAGTTTTGATCGTCCTCACTTTATCTTCCAAAAGGTGCAACCCAATCTTTTCAAGTCTGTAGCCCAAGCATATCACTTGGATTCCTGGAATACATTTTTCCATCCTAAGACCTACCTCCACCTTGGAAAGCGTTTAAGCACCATATCCAAGTTCTCTAAATGTTCTTTATTGGTCTTCCCAGTTATTAGGATGTCATGCAGATAAATGGTGACCTGGGGTAGACCTTGTAAAATGTTCTCCATCATCCACTGGAAAATGTCACAAGCTGATGATACTCCAAAAGGCAGTGTCATATATCCATTCAAATCTTTAAGGGTATTAATTGTTGCATACTTCTCTGAATCCTCATCAAATCACAATTGCAAATACGCATATCTCATGTTTGACTTCATGAAGGACAGACCGTCCCAGTCAATTTTGCATGTAAGACATCCATGCCGGGGACTGGGTATTTATCCAGCCATGAAAAGCAGTTAACCATTTGTTTGAAATCCTCACAAAGGCGAATTGACCCACCGGCCTTCACAATTAGTACGACTGGTCTTCAACAGCAGAATCAAATGAGTCAGGCTTCCCAAATAGCGGGAATGCTTACCCCAAATCAAAGATGACTATTGTAAATGAATCTCTTCAGAGGCATGATTTTCTCCTGCCGCCACTGAAATAACTCCACGAAGGTCGGTATCCCATCACAAAATCACCCTTTATTTATATATGCATGGTACATTCACAAAGTCACCCTTTATTTATATATGCTGAGCCAGAGCTGGCTCCTGGAGTGAGTAAAACCCCTGACACTCCTGTTCATATCTGTCAGCCAGGAATCCCTCATTGGACCAGGTTCAAAGCCCCAGTCAGCAAACTGATATTCCATGAGTTCCACCTGGCTGACCTCATTCTATCACTACACTAGACAAGCAAATATTCTTGGAACTATCTAAGTTTAGCTGTATCATGAGGAGTTAACCTGTTGAATAGTGGACATTTTCATGCCTGTGGTTTACATTCTGCATACTTTGCCTCATTATAAATGTATGATTGATGAAAAATGACATTACCTACCGCTATCAGCAGCAACTGATGAATCATCATAGTCAGGCTCATCTCCTAAAATTAGTTTAAATAAAGACAAGGTTAATTAAGATCAACTACAGTTTTTAAAAAAACGCTCAGTGCTGCAAGCAAAGGTTGAAAAAAACAACTTACTTACAACAAAAGGCTGCATTGTGTTTCGAGTCACCGGCAAAACCCACTGGATGAAGAAACATTAATTACTCTATTATTCTGTCTGATGTTATAATCAAAGCATAGCGTAAACCATGTGTACAAGTAATACTTCCAGAATCAAAGAATTGTTATCAATATGAATAGGAACAGAGTCAAATGGCTGTCAGTTGCTAAGTCGAAAACCCTGCATCATCACCACTAGGTACTAGCATTCAAATTAAGCACTGGTATTACATAACATGATTAGCAATTTTGAAGTCACTGAGGGATAATGTACCTTATTTCCTAAATTATATCACAGTGCTGAGCAGTTATTTGGTTAATTGTTTCTGTGCTGTATGTCTCTATGATTCTAAATGCTTCAACAACCCTGTCAATCTGATTACAATGCCAAGTTTTGTTCTTTTCCATTATTTTAAAAACTACCTTAGAACTTCTATCCATAATCAAACTGTTTTCTTTTTAAAGTTGGTTAACTTAGTTGTCTGTCCAGCTGGTTTGTGATTTATAATGAAGTCAGCAGGGTGGGTTCAAATCCTGCACCGGCTGAGGTAATCACGAAGGAATCTTCTTCATAACTTCTTCCCTTACCTGATGTATCGTGACCCTCAGGTTAATACACCACCAGTTGTCTCTTTCAAATGAGAGAGCAACCCTATGGTCTGATAGGACTATGATGACTTTATTTAAGTTGCACAAATAGTTTCTATTAATTTTAGTAAGCAATATTAACATACTTAGATTAAAAATTACTAAGTATTTAATGCACTCATAAAATACTATTTTATCCATTTCTTTTACAGAGGCATTAACCCATTTACACTAACTAGAATCAGCTCTTCCTAAAGTTCCATAACAAATAATCATGTCCACAATATTTGTCAAATGACATTTATGTTTTTCATGGCATGTGGTGTGAATAGTATTTGTTGCCCATCCCTAATTATCCTTGAACTCAGTGGCTTGCTCGGCCACTTTAGAGGGCAGTCAAGAATGAACCTCATTGCCAGTCACATATACGTCAGTTTGGATAAGATTGGCACACTCCCCCCCCCCCCCCCCACCAACAACATGACATGAGTAAACCAGACTTAATTTTATGATAATTGATAATTTTATAGTCACCATGACTGAAGCTTTTAATTCAATTAACGTCTGGAATTAAAGTTCCAAAAGCTGTCATGGTGAGATTTGAACACTTGTCTCTGAAACAAAAATAACCTGGGTCTCTGGATTGCGAGTCCAATGATATATCACTGCATTGCCATCTCCCCCTTTAGAGATAATATTACTTTGATTTTCCTCCTCCAATTTCACCTGTTCTTCTGATGTGCCTGGCTTGTAGTCCTTGACCATTCATTAAGTATACCAAATTAATATTTTAAAAATTATTATTACTGAAGAGAAATTATAGCTGAGCTAATGCCATCCTCACCCAATGTCCAGATATTATTGGAACCAACGAAATATAATGCCTGTATTAGAAGCCTTTATGATCACCACTATCTCCTTCAGCAGACTATCTCACCTTGCAGGATTCTCATTTACTTAAGGTCAATGATTGTTCCCCAGTTTCAACATATTACATATTATGTAAGGCATTAAGAAGGTTCTGCTTTCCAACTCTGATACACATGTAGGGCACTAATTGATCCAAGTACCTGAAAAATGTTTTGAACAAACTGAAGGTTCATTTTGCAGCTTTAAGTTAAGCTCTAAATGGTTTCAGATCTTAAGTTGATTATCCACAGTCAAGTCCAGGACCAGTTACCTCATCAAAAACAAATGAGGCATTATAGGTGAACAGTATGAAAATTTGTGTTGACACTGGAGAGTTTTCTGAGAACTCAATATTAAGATTTGGGACACTGATTGCAAGTTGGCCATTTTGGTATTATTCTTTCGTGTCAGCATGTGCTACCACACTGTAGCTAGATACAATCCAAAAATTTCAAAGCCATTATAAAGCTATGGTTGTATAGAAGCATGGATGATTCTAGCATGATCCAATTATTATTGTGTTTGTCCTTATTAGAATAACCGAATGTTGTGGAATGAGTTATGCTCATGTAGTTTTAATAATGGAGTCGTTAGTGTGGAAAACTAGTTTAGTTTAAGTTTAATATGACAATGGTAATCAGTCTGTGTTGTAACACAGGAAATGCAGCCAATTTGTATGTAACCAGTCCGGTTAAGAGCAATCAGTCAATGACCAGATAATTTGTTTTTGTGTTTATGTTGATTGAGATATAAGTATTGGTTGGGACAGTGAAGTTAATTCCCTTGCACCATGCTTTGAAAGCCAAATCATTACATAATCCAGCCATCTTAAATCTGAAAAATACAAGAGAGAAGCTGTCTTTCTCAGAAACATAGATAAATGTGTGAAAAAAAGTATGTTACAATTATTTGAGTACACAAATATGATGTAATAATGGATATTTGACTGGGATGCACTGGTGAGTATGTATCATCTGTTTAATGCTACAGACTATCTTAGACTCTCATGATGATAAGTACAATCGCATCACATGTTTTTCTGCAGAGTAACATTTACCTTTAAGATGCTCCCCCCCAAGAGATGTTTGGATTTCCTCCTCAAAGCTATTCTTTCAAACTTGGTTCAAAATTGTATTGAACTGTTCAGCTTGGTACTGCTCATAATTGTGGGTGAACATAACAACTTCTAAGTCAATCCAATATGATGTTCATTTTTCCTGCAGACCTTGAAGACACTTTGATAAAAGTGCAATTTCGTCCAACCAATACTGAGCATGTACCCTTCCAATAAGTGTGCATTCAAAGAAAGCACCAGCACAATGAAGGTAATGCAAATTTGTAGCAATATTCAACAATGTGGTCTTTCAGTTAATTTGCCTGTAGAATGTTTCCCAATTTATTGGAGCAACTAGGTAAATTGTCTTCATTACAGTGATCGTATTGAAAAGCAATAATGATAAACAAATAATTCTTACTCAATTTGTCATTACTGCATTGAGATTTCCTTTGGGTGTGACTAGAGATCTAGATACACACAGCACGTTATAATTAATAACATAAACATTGTTTAATTTATTTGGATCCATCCCACCTTAATTAGCTTCATTGTGGGTCTGAAGCCACTGGTATGAAGTTACCTGATCAAGTTTATCCTGATAAACTTAAGCTGTGAAATTAAAGTATGTAATATTAAAACAGTGGAAACTCTCAGCAGGTGAAGTAGTTTCTGTAAAGAGAGAAGTATAGGTTCCGTGTGGAATTTTTTCATTTTCAGTTGAAGTGTTTTTTCCAGTGTGATGTTCAGCATCAGTTGCAAGGTATGTAGGGGCAAAGATCATGATCTTACTCCAGTTACCTCTTCTGCTCAAGTACTCGTAGGGGGAGGACAAGCCACACAGAGACCTCGCACAAGATTTTTCTCAAGACATTCCTGAGGCTCGCAAACCCTCCATCCCCACCTCCGCCTCTGATGCCAAAGCCTGTAGAAGTCCATGTCTGCGACAGTGACCCTGAATTTGGGCAGGGCACATCCAGCAGGCATGGACTGTCTAGGCCCAAATGAATCTGGTGATGTCCACTCGTGTTTTTCAAGTCAGTTACAGAGCAGGATCCCTCCATCCAGCCGTGAAAGTTGACTACATTTAGATGTAGTGGGAAGGAGAGAAAGGGAAAAAAAAACTAAGGCTGTGCAGTGACACATAACTGTGAATGACTTTTTATGTTTACAAATTATATCCTCACTTGCATTCCTAACATGTCTACTCCATGTCATTTTCACTGTAGGACCTGATTAAGTAGCATCCATATAAGAGATGAAACATTTTCAGAATTGCAAGAATGAAATGAATTGAAATGGCCAATGATTCTTTTTTTCACAAGCAATGAACTACTTGCTTACAGATAGTGTCAGATGTCATGAATCTTTTAATTGTGATGTTAAGGACTGCAGTCAAGCCATTACAAATACTGAGGCTAAGCATTGTATGCAGGGATTATTCTAAGTTCTGGCCTGTATACACTTATCCATGCTTATCCATCCATCCTGAGGCAGCAGTGCTAACCACTAAGCCACCATGCCACCCTACTGAACAATTCATGTGTCCATGCATGCAAGGGGAAGGTGCCAAAAGGTGAAGACCTTACATTCAGCCAGCACCATCATTCTGGGGTGCCAGGAAAGAAAGAAAAAACATTATTGTAAAAATCCTGCCTTCATTGTGAGGCAAATGTGGGGAAGGTAGTGTCACGTTTACGTTGTCTCTCTGCAACATTTTAAACCAGCAGCAGTAATTTAGTTTTGTCTTTGGAGGATAACCATTGGACACCTATTCATCATACTTCCATTCCTGACTACTCCAAGCATTTTTTAATTGAACCTTTCTCAGTCTCATTAGTCTTCTACGACCAACAGATTTTCCCTTTTCTTCTTATTTCAACCTCCCTCTTTCATTTACAACTTCTGTATTTCTGACATTTCCCATCTAATCAAAGGTCATAAATCTAAAACATTAACTATCTCCATAGATCTTATGTGACCTGATTACTATTTCTAACATCCAGTAGTATTTTGCTTTTGGATGAACATCTACCATAACAAATATCTACATGGATGCAGTTATTAACTTGGCATCAAAGTAGAAGTTCAACTTACGGCTAAGCAGACAAACTAGCCCTCTTACCAGTTACTTCACTGTGATATTTTTGATCCATTAAACATGACATATTGATCCAGTGAATTGGATTCAATTCACAATCTAATACGACACCACATGTGATCAATCTAAAACTAGTTTCACGAATCAAAATTTGCTGCTGTAGAATATATAATTTGGTCAATACATATTGGGCAGATACTCATATTACTGTCTGGGCATTAAGACAAAAATCAATAGAAATAAAATTTTAGCATTTCTATAGGGGATGGAGGTGGTGATGGGGTTTGCTGGAGAAGTAAGAGATATTGTATGGCAACTGTAATGCCTGTGCCACCCAGGTGACAGACTGAACATCTAACTCATTATATTTATGTAAGAAATTCTCTTTGCTGTGATCAAAATTAAAAACAACAATATTACACTAGGAATCAATATGTATTTGTACAAAAATTATTATTTGCAAGATTTCAATCTTACCTGCTGTATCAGTCCAATAAAAAGATGAATCAAAAATATCTAGAAGGCAGGAGAAAATTTTAAAATATTAACAAATGAATATCATTATTAAGTAAAAAAAAGTTTGAAGTTAGTGCTAACATTGCATCTATTAACCTTGTCAATCACAGTGCTTTTTAGCTATCTTGTCACTCTGAAAGACTGTTTTTTTTAGAAAAGAAAAACAATTACCCTGAGTAATGCCTGAAAACAGAAACCCCCCACAGAATATTTCTTGGGTAGTTGGATTATACTAAAATTCAGGTTGCAAAAATTAAAAAGGGTATTTAATTATTCACCCAAGCATGTGTGTTCTGTTCAAATTTGTATAATAGAATCGTTAGATCATGAAGGCAACTATTTGGCAAAGAAAGAAACTGTACCCTGCCAATTTCTTTAATTGGCAGAAATACCAATTAAAGGTATTTGGCAAAACAAACAGAGTTACATGAAGCAAAATCTCTGCTACGCTGCAAGTGGTTATGATCTGGAATGCAATACAGAAGTTAAAAGTTCATATAAATGCAGTGAAAAATAATGTGGAATTTTAACCTACATTTTGCAAACTGCTGCAACTGAAGGTAGATGCCATGTTATGTGGATTATTTATAGTATTTGTTTGGCTTTTGAATCCAAAGTTAAATTCATGATTATTGTTATTTGCAATTAACACTTCATTTACATTAATCCAATTAACCACGCAGGGCTTGCATTTGGGATTGGCCTTATCTTGAGGAAATAAGCTGCAGAAGGCTCACCAACAGGAAAACAAAATCTCCAATAGCTTTTTGACAATAGTTTCAAATGGCCAGCTACACAAAGATGAGGAATATACAAAGTTTCCTTGTCCCAGAACAGAATGTTTATGTACCTGTAGTGAGTTTGTAGAGTTGAATTGTACTTTTTGGTTCAATATGGCATTGTACTTTAGGTGAGGTAGTGGAGCAATTAGTTTGAATCTTTTAATGATCCTGGAAAAATCATTTTACAGGGGATTAGAACTATGGCTGCCCTTCAAAAGTACATCATTTACTGTAAAATGCTTTGGAATACTCCAAAACCACAAAAACGAGCGAGATAAATGTTAATCCTTTTTTTTATCTTCTTTGACTGAAGTCTGCAGTCCCTTTCAGTACCTCTCCTTTTCTAGTGTAACAGTAATTTTGGTTCAAAGTTGCACAGCTTCACCTAAGGGAAATTACACGAGAGTGCATGATTTATGTTTAGGATAGACATCCGTTCCATATTTCTGCCAATGTAGAGTGGTTGCCCATGATTTATCTCCTCATAGACTGCACATTTGTGCTTTGTGTAGCTTGAGAAAACAATCATTACAAGAGACATTTATTCTCATTAATTGACATGCTATCATTTTCTTATTTCAAAATGCATCCACCAACAAGGCAAAGATGTTAACGGCCTTTTGTCAAATTTCAAATGGAAAACAAACCTGTGGAATAACAAAATGCACAAAATGGCATAGTTGTTTGAACTTTGGATTCAAATGCTCCAGTTTCAATATCATAGCTATCCACCATTGCTCAAGAACAATGATATCATCATTTAATTAGCTAGAGTATAAACTGCGCAGATATAAAAGCAGTTTTAATTCAGCTCAGGGGTTTTCATTTAATTAGCCAGAAAATAGGATGGGACAAGTAGTGTGATCCTTGGTGCACAGGTATTTTGGAGCAAGAATCTGACCTTCTTGGCAAATGCTGAGGTAAACCCATTACAGAACATGAACATTCAATGGTCAGTGTAGCATATGCTAAAAGCAGAATATAATGAAGACCAATGAAGAACAAATTGTTTGCTCTTATATAAGAGGACAGTAGTTTATTCCCCCTATTTATACAGTATGACAGAAAGAATGAACTGAGGTGACACAAATCAGGAGAAACTGCTGGAAGAGGGACGAGAATGGTGTCATCCTTAGTGTGGTTAGTAGCTTTGTACTCCTCAAAATCACTGCAATTCCTCCTAGATGACATTTCAGTAATCCCAGTGATGTGTTGGAGGACAGATTATAGGACAACGGTCACATCCTAAAAACTTGTAAAACGCTGGTATCTGGAGTTATGATGAAAGCAGTATGAGCTGTTGTGGCAGCAAACTGAGCTTGTACCGGAGCAATTTGAACCAATATGGCAGAGAATTTAGTTTCCATAACTTTAGTTTGAGATTCCACATCAGCATTCATATTTTATGTTGGTTCTGTTTGTGCTGTAATTGAAACATCAGCTATTATAGGCTGCATCACGGTTGGGTTCATAATAAATACATTAATTGCCCTTCATTGCCATTTTCCCTAGCCCTAGGTCACAAACTGATCTCTTTACCTCTACACCATACCAATATGGTGCCCTGCTTGTTGTATTCTCCCACTTGCCTCAGGCAGAAGTACTGACCACTTCCAGGACCTCCTGGGAATCCTAGTGCTGTGCTGCTGGGAATATGAACTGTTACGATCAGTTCATCCTATATGACTCAGACATTGTGGACAAGGGTCAATTGGCCCTACTTTGCTGACAGGGATTTGGACCAAGTGTGTGCAGTTAACACCCTTAAGAGTGTGCTCTGAGATATTTGTGACTGATGGATGTCTGGAGGAGCAAATGGTGAACTGGAATCATCAGGTAACCACTTTAATGTTCATTTTGAGAAGTGTCACTGTCTAGCTTCTATCTGGAAGGTCAGAGAATAGGAAACTGTGTTTCAATGGGATCAGATGATGTAATAATGAATGTTAGTTAATAGATGATATATAAAAATAGGCCTTTCGTCACTCACTAGTGAGAATCTTATCTTGCCATTCAAAGTTTGGTTGGAAAATGCAACATTTTGTTTTGAATGCTGGAAAGCTCGTCACTGTCGGTCTCACATAATTTTTCCAACTTTCTCACAAATGCCTACATGTTTAGGAGGGAGGGTTCCAGCCACTGTCTCAGTTTATGACACTTATTTCTGTAAAAGAGCAGAAAGAATAATATTGGATATTGTGCAATGTGCTTGGGTGATGCGGCTATTGTGGCTAAATAGCTGACGGCCTATGCAAGCTATGAATTGTGAGTGTGAGGTTGCAGCAGTGTTAAATGTGTAGCGCTGTCAGGAAACCATGAAGGTTAGATAATCTGTCATGATTGATCAGTGTTGTTGGTGGGTGAGAGATGGGGATGTGGAACTTCTGTATATATGTTATAATTCTGAAATATGGCATTTCATTGAACCTGACTGCACTCCACTCTATCTAGTCTACCGTATTTGCTGCTCACAATGCGGTCTCCTATTCACTGGGGAGAGAAAGAACAGATTGGGCAACCACTTTGTAGAACACTTACTTTCTGTTCATTAGAATAATTCCATGTTTCCAGTTGCCTGCCATTTCAACACACCAACATGAACCCTGGCCAACATTTCTGTCTCAGACCAGCTACAGGCTCCAATAAGTGCAAGTTGGAAGAACAGCATCTCATTTTCCACTTGGGAACCCTGAAGCTTTCATGATTCAATATAAAGTTCAATAATTTTAGAACCTGGACACCTTCTTCTATGTCTTTTACTCTTGTTCATTGTCCAAGCCATATCACGACTTGGGCTGCTTTTACTCCCATTTCTGCCTCACCCCATCTTCAGTGTATCTATCACTTTTTCCAAGCTACTAACAGCTCTGAAAAATGGTCACTGGGCTTGAAATAGTAACTCCACTTTTTCTCCATAGATGCTGCCAGACATGCTGAGTTTCTCCAGGAATTTCTGTTTCTCTATATAACAAAGCATTAAGTTAACCAATGTGCAAATGATTCAAGATAATTGTTTTGGATGTGAGTTTGCTCGCTGAGCTGGAAGGTTCGTTTTCAGACGTTTCGTCACCATTCTAGGTAACATCATCAGTGAGCCTCCGACGAAGCGCTGGTGTTATGTCCCGCTTTCTATTTATCTGGTTAGGTTTCCTTGGGTTGGTGATGTCATTTCCTGTTCTTTTTCCAGGGGATGGTAGATTGGCTCCAAGTCAATGTGTTTGTTGATGGAATTCCGGTTGGAATGCCATGCTTCTAGGAATTCTCGTGCATGTCTCTGTTTGGCTTGTCCTAGGATGGATGTGTTGTCCCAATCAAAGTGGTGTCCTTCCTTATCTGTATGTAAGGGTACGAGTGATAGTGGGTCATGTCATTGTGCGTCTAGTTGATGTTCATGTATCCTGGTGGCTAGCTTTCTGCCAGTTTGTCCAATGTAGTGTTTGTCACAGTTCTTGCAAGGTATTTTGTAGATGACGTTTGTTTTATTTGTTGTCTGTATAGGGTCTTTTAAGTTCATTAGCTGCTGTTTTAGTGTGTTGGTGGGTTTGTGGGCTACCCTGATGCCAAGGGGTCCGAGTACTCGGACTACTCAGACCCCTTGGCATCAGGGTAGCCCACAAACCCACCAACACACTAAAACAGCAGCTAATGAACTTAAAAGACCCTATACAGACAACAAATAAAACGAACGTCATCTACAAAATACCTTGCAAGAACTGTGACAAACATTACATTGGACAAACTGGCAGGAAGCTAGCCACCAGGATACATGAACATCAGCTAGCCACAAAACGACATGACCCACTATCACTCATATCCTTACATACAGATAAGGAAGGACACCACTTTGATTGGGACAACACATCCATCCTAGGACAAGCCAAACAGAGACATGCACGAGAATTCCTAGAAGCATGGCATTCCAACCAGAATTCCATCAACAAACACATTGACTTGGAGCCAATCTACCATCCCCTGAGAAAAAGAACAGGAAATGACATCACCAACCCAAGGAAACCTAACCAGATAAATAGAAAGCGGGACATAACACCAGCGCTTCGTCGGAGGTTCACTGATGATGTTACCTAGAATGGTGACGAAACGTCTGAAAACTAACCTTCCAGCTCAGCGAGCAAACTCACATCCAGAACCTCAACCTGAGCTACAAATCTTCTCAAAACTCGATAATTGTTTTGCTATGGTGCAGATTAGGCTAGTTAGGGAAAAATAATGTGGTGCTCATGAATCATTACAAATTATAGGGATCAGTAAAGATTATGTTTTACTTGGCAAGGCTATGAACATATATGGAGTTCATTGTTGCACACTAGATGCACTAAGGCTGTTAGGTAATTGCTTGATTTATTAAATGTAGCTTCACGAATTTTGATGACTGGGCTCAGCTTTGCCAGAGTGGGTCTTCCATTTCACACCCATGACTTCCTTCTTCCACAGTTTGCTCTTGCTTTCATCTTCTGCATGTTCTGTTGAAAAGTTACACAATACACAACAGACAATTCTATTGCTATAATTATAGGCCAGGATAATCATAAAGTGATCTCTTTGGAGATCTTGCTCAACTGCATTATCACACTTTTCCAGATCTGAATCATTACTTCAAGTTGGCCATGTGTGCTTAACCAAAATTCCAGCAGAAAGTTATGTAGAGGTTGAATCTTTAAATGTGGGAGATTTAGGACAAGAGAGCAGAAGAAATGCTTTCATATAGAAGGTTGTGAGGTATGGGAAAGAACACTGGAGCTGGTATCAAAAATGAGGCCAGGTCTATGTTGAGATTTTTTTAAATAGGTGGATGAAGAAAAAGGAATATGGATTTATGTAGTGGATTACAATTGTTTCTATGGAAGATAAACATCAATACAAATTTTAAATGAATGGGTTGTTTCCATGCTGTGATTTGTCAGATTTCGTCCTTGTTAACAAGTGGTCATTTAAACTATGCTGCAGCGAAAATCCTTAGTAACCAACAAGCAACCCTAATGTCTTTGTCCTTCATACAATGTTGGCACTATTGACTGTTAGAAGATCAAGAAATTGTGGACTGTCATGATAATGAGCACTTATGTACCGAATTCTGAACGTTGTATAATTTAATTCTGTGTATTCACTCCTATCCTCTGTAGTCACAGATCAGGTGGATAGTCATAATGTGATTATTTTTTCATTGATGAATTTTGTTGACGAATACAGTATTTTAGATTGATGACAGGGAATAGCCACACATACTGTTAATTATGTCTTGCACTCTAGAAAGAGCTGTCATATGGTGCAAGTGGATGAATCTTTTCCATTGCAACTTGCTTTTCATGGTAAAAGAATAAATCCATTGACCAAGCAAACAAGTATATTTGTGAACCTCTGATGCGAACATACACTGAAAAAGATGTGACAAAAATCTTCTTTGATGGCTTTCCTCTGTTATAGTCTATCAAGTGGGAAATTTGTGGTCAACAACTCACCTCCTGACTCCCAAAGTCTGCCACCATCTCTCAGGTGGATGTTGCAAGTGTGAGGAAATATTCGCCACTTGTCTGGCTGGTTTAGCTCCAATAATACAATTTCAATATGGATGGCGTGGTGGCTCAGTGGATAGTACTGCTGCCTCACAGTGCCAGGGACTCATCTTTTGGCAACAGTCTACACAGAGTTTGCACATGCTCCCTGCATCAATGTGGGTTTCCCCTTCTTCTTCATAGCACTGTGCATGTACCTCCCCAACTTGGGTGCTGCAGTTCATGAAGGCAACTTGTCACCAATTTCTCATGGGCAATAAGTGACCCAGTGTGGACATCCATTCCTCATGAAAATAAAATTCAAAAGAAGCTCTAATCTTCACAGCCCCTGCCAGCTGTATTGCTTTCCAAGGAATGATCCCAACTTTACATGCAATGGTGTGCACAGTTGTGCATAGTCTCCTTAATTTGAGTGGGTTGGGAACGATGTTCAGACATTTGTTCATAATATTGGAAGTACAAACAAAAATTCCAATTGACCATCTAAAATGTAAACATATCTATTTGGCATGCTTTGCCTGGTTCAGTTCTTTTATCAGGCACTGCCTTTTTGCTTCAGGCCTTGAGGAAGTCAACCTAGGTGTTTGTCAGAAACAGACAACAGCCTCATTTCAGTCAAATGGAAGTGAAATACTATGGATGCTGGAAATCTGGAACAAACACTAAAAATGCAAAAGAAACTCAGCAGGTTTGGCAACATTTGTGAAGAGGGAAATGTTTTGAATCCAGTATTACCCTTCTTCAGAATTGACAGTTATATCACCTACTCATTGGCACAGCCATTGTGTCATATGGGTGCTACTGAAATATTTAAATCTATAGACCTCACAAAAACATGCAATTCCAGCTTAATTGCATGAAGGTGGCGAAAGAATGGTCAACCCAGTGGCAATGCACAGATTTTTTTTCCTCCAAGTGTTAGCACATTGAACTACAGTGGTAAAATAAGCTGTGGATTGTGGAGTCTGATCCATCCTTATGAAGCAAAATTGTAGGGCACTAATTGCTTTTATGTCACTTAACACTGGGCCACAGTACAGCATGCACGAAAGCATGCAAACTGGTCATCCAACCACCCTCTCAGTCACAGGTTGCAGAAAGGCTTTTAAAAGAGTAAGAGAGTTTGCATTTTTGCATTTTGCATTTTGCTTCTCACCATTTCTAATAGTCGTCTCAGAAGGAAACGTATCCGTATTTTTGAGGATCTTGGAAAATTCATCTGGTAACAGAGTGTTGGTGCAAACAAAAAATAGTAAAGATCTAAAAAGAAGATTCAGAAGAAATTACATTTCATTGACTAATGATAAATAACGTTTAACTAAAGTTAGATTTTGCTTTATTTCATAATTGACTCCATAAGTACAGTAGCACTGACTGAAAATTTAGAAATATATACTTAATACTGAGTATACACTGTGATATTAGTGAATGAACCCACCAATTTTGTAATAAGATTTATTGTTTGTTTTCTTTTAAATAACAGTATTAAGTCAAATTCTAATATGATAAAATGCTATTTCAGCCTATAAAGCATAAAACAGTTTGTACAATTAAAGTAAAAACACAGAATGCTGAATTTAAAGGGTGTAAGCTTGCTAGAAAATCAAAATTAAATGTTATGTAAATACCTTCCTACAGTGAGTTACTGACCACACATGTGCAACCATGAAGAAGAGTTGAATGGATATCAAATGAGTTCCCACAAATATCACAGGAAGTACAGGATGAACCCAATAGGCCAAGCAGCATCTGAGGAGCAGGAAAGCTTGACGTTTCGGGTCGGGACCCTTCTTCAAAAAAGTGTCCTGACCCGAAACACCAAGCTTTCCTGCTCCTCTGATGCTGCTTGGCCTGCTGTGTTCATCTAGCTTCACATCATGTTATCTCAAATTCTCCAGCATCGGCAGTTCCTACTATCTGTCACAGGAAGTACATTTTGGTAACATTCTTCGGTGGATTTGTGGCTGGCTCTACAGTGGCATGACGAATAGTATAGAAGCAACTCAACTACACACTTTTCACCTAGGAATGTCTAAGAATGAAGTTTAGCAAAAGAAAAGTGGGTGATGAACTAGGTAGGAAAGGGTCACTAATCTATTGACTTATTGAGTCATTGACTTAAAAGCTGCTGTAAAGGAATATGTTTTCTGGAACATTTGGAGATTTTTCTTAATAATTCTGTAGAGAATCAACCATTGAACCAAAAAGACTGATGTTTTTGATTCCAGAAGATGTAGTTTAACACAGCTTCCGTGCAGTTAAGATTCTAAGGTATGTAAAACACATTAAGTGTAATGTCATAACCTAAGCCATCACTCAAATATTCATTTCCAGAACATGCATGGCCAGCAGGTGAAAAGCTTTGATACCTAACTAAAATTGTCCACATGCAACTAAGTGGTATTTCTATCAAGAGTGGGCTTGGGAGGTGTGGTTAGAGCAGATCTGACCCTACATGGCTTTAGAAAGCCTTTAGTATTCTGTATGCTCCTTTACAATAGCTTCTTGAGTTATTTCCAGTTGTTGTAAGCTAATTACTGGAAAGAAAGAAAAACTTGCATTCGTTTTTGCATGTTAACAAACACCGGAAGTCTCTTCACAGCCAATGGAATCCCAGTCTGGGGCTTGCGAAACATTGTTACAGAGTAAATGTAACAAGCTTGTTGTCTGCGCACAACAAAGTTGCTGTACACAATGTGCAAATGCGCACAACAAGCACCCAAAAACAGCAACGTTGTAACAATCAATTAACCTGATTTTCTGCTGTGGACTGAACAGTCAGTAATAATTAAGTCACTAGATAGACCTCCATTGGTCTTTTTAAAAATTGCGCCATGAAATCTGAGAGGTTAGCGCCCCAACCCAAGGTAACATCTCAAACAGGGCAGCAATCTTGTAGTACTACACTCAAGCATCACCTGAATTTTTGTGCTCATGCCCAGGAGTGGGGTTTGCATCATATCTTTTGATTCAGAAATGAGTGCCACCACCTGAGCCATAGCCAATAGTATCAGCAGTTAGTTTCTGTACAAGGGATTTAAAGTCTAAATCACCACAAAACTGGCATTTTTAGCAAGTAAGTTCAGAAGCTTCAGGGCATCAGGAGATCTTTTCCCATCTGGAAGATATTGCCATCAGTTGGTGGAAACATTCTTAGCCAAAATTTGCCAATGTATGAAAGTGTAGGGATTGATTACATTTTAATGTAGTTGCTTAACTGCATTCTCAATAAAGTTAGAATCTTCTGCACTGCAAGAGTCAACATGGTCAAATCCCCAAACTGCTAAGGAAACATGGGTTAGACTCATTAAGTGTTTCATCTAGTTCATCATGTTTAAGTTGCTGGGATCCTTGGAAGATTATAACAATGAGACTAGCTATTCACTCTTCACCTATTGTCATCTTCCTTTTTCCTCTCTTCTATCTTTCTTGTTCCTACGTTGAAGTTTATAGTCAAGTAACTGCATGCTAGCAAAGAGATCACTAGTTGAAACTACTAAGATCTCCTTTGATGGATAGAATCAGCACTGGTTCTGCATCAATGCTACTTCTGGAACATAATAGGAATGGTATTTTCACAATTCTGGACAGATTACAGGTAAAGATACTATTTCAGAGATCTTTCTCTCTTCTTCCATTGTATCATTCTTTTTGCCTCACCATCTATTTTCTCACTTGCATTTTAGGCATTGCCTGAAGCTACTTTTGTAGCAAATACACCACCTTCATCAAATTTTCCCCTTTGCTTTCATGAAATCATGATTCAACCTATCTCCTACTCTGAATTGTTCACCTACAGGATCTCAAAGCTGCATAAATCTCTCCAATGAAGCATTCTGTCTTATGTCAAATCACAATGATGTGTAGTTTAATACAGCTGTAACGTTGAAACTTTTCATCTTGCATTCTTCAAGTCAAATTCAAGAATGCCAAATTTCAAGTGATCACACAAAAATACGCTACAGGACAAAAGAATGTTAGTTGACAAGTCAACTCTGATTCATAAAGATTTTGGATGAGAAAGTAACAGGGAACCACAAGCTTCCCAAGCTCCCTGGTAATTCAAAAAATGGTATAAGGCTTGAACGCTTGTTTGCTTAATAGTGAAAGACAAAAAGCTTCAGCAACATCTTTTCAGTAATATGCTAGTTCTGAACTTACAACTACCTGAAAGCCTATTTATTTTATCTATCATTGAATTGGTCACTATAAATTATGTTTCGCATGCTGAAAGAGAAATATAACTTCAAAAGCAGATGATAACCAGTGCTTAGATAGAAAACTGAGCAAGGTTTTATTAAGTTGTTCTATCCCTACTGTGAACCTAGAAAGCTGAACAAGTTTTCTGGATTCAGACAGGGGATAGAACAACTTAATATTTTTAAAGACAGAACTGAACAAGCTGTGATTGTCATTTGGGGAACTCTGGTACTTAGGCTATTAACATTGTTTTGTTCCTGTCCTGGGAATATGAAACCTTCATGTGAGGAGATCGCTCTTTTAGAGACTACTTGCTGGGCAGATCTGTAACCTAGGGTGTCAACTCTGTAGATAAATTTTCCAGGCTCATTCCAGTCCTTCATTTCTTCTTGGGCCTCCGCATCTGATACTATTGAGTTGTGCTGTTCATGCAGGCAGAATGCCTGGCTTTAAATTACCAAAGCAGGTCTTCTTTAGAGAAGTTGAATTTGGGGTATGCTCTCATGACAATCAAAAGAAGTGCTGTAAGGAGACTCGGAAAGTTTCATTTAGGATCTTTGGACTAAACTTAGAGTCCTGAGAGAACTTCACCTGGTATCACTGCACCTAGCACAAATAACTATTGGTAAAGCCTTTTCAAGAGCAAGTGTGCATTAGATGCGGAAAGCGAATTTAAGGAGAGGAAATCCTGAGCCAGAAACTGCTCATTACCGTATGCATTATCAGCATTTTCTCAGCTTTTGCTTGATATGTCACTGATAACCTATATCAAACTCTGAATATTTCAGTTATCAAGGAGAGAAAATCAATTTGTAGGCTGGTTTTTGGTGTTGTGCACAAGAGAACTACCTAGTGAAGTCCAGTCAACTAAGGGTGTGAGAATTGCTGGCTGGGATAGAATTTATTGCCCATCTGCAAGTGCTGTTGAGAAGGTGTTGTTATGGGCCAGATCAAATACCCTCAAATGTATTAAGAAGATAACGCAGAATTAAACATTTTATTTTAAAAGCAAGTGCAAGGCGTTGCATTCCGGATGCAATTCGATTGGTCAAACTACCAAATTTGAAGCAAAACATACTTTATTCATAAACTATCGTCAAAATCCAACAAAAGAAAGAAGAAATTGGAATAACAACACCACTGGAAAACTTACCAGAATATTAAATTGCTTAACTACTAAATAGCAACTGTTCCAATATAGGAACATCCATAAACATACCCGTGACAAAAGAAAATTCAGAAAAACACATTCTCTCACATGCAACTCCAACACCAGGAGGAAGAACATCAAGAGAAAACTCTGAAAGACAGAGTGGCAGGGAAAGGTGTACTGCAGATTCCAAAACTAGCTTTAAGGCCCAGCAGCAACTGTGCTACTGAAAAACTAAAACTAAAAAACTTCATTCTGTGGGAACTTGCCCCACCCATTCAGGCTGTTTCAATTGTTCCTAATTTTAAAACAAAACCAAGGCCTCAGAAGTAGTTTACTTTCTGCACATTCAATAGACAACTCTCACCTCTGTCTTAAAACCTCTCTTCAAAAAAGCGTCAGGACAAAATAAACCTCTTAAAGCCACAGTATCATCACACGTCCTCCCTTGAAAAAAGGAACCATCAATATACAAAGATGGCTTCGTTTTTAAAAACCTTTATTCTCACATTAGTAGTACATTACAATGCATATACATGAAATTGACCTTAAACTTGCAAATATTCACTACAATAGACCATCTCACTCAGTTTTACCCTGCCACTGAATGACTCTGCCTTCCTTCACAAAGCTGTGACAACATGTTGACAATTATATTCTCTTGTCTTGCCACATGTATAATATTCAAACTGAATTGCTACAATAATAAGCTCCATCTAAACAGTCTGGAATTTTAATCCTTAATTTTTTCCAAAAACTTTAAGGGGTCATGATTAGTCTATATAATTGTCTCAGATGCATTACTGGCAATATAAGTGTTGAAATGTTGCAATGCCAACACTAAGTTCAAGGTCTCCTTCTCAATGTTGGAATACTTTTGTTGACAATTTTTCAATTTTCTGGTAAAATACCCAGTAGGTCAGTCTATCTTCTTGTCATCTTCTTGCAAGAGTACAGCACCAGCACCCAAATCACTCACATTGATAACTACCTTGAAGGGCTTGGCATAATTAGGTGTGGCTAACACTGGGGCAGTGGTTAACAGAGCATGCAGGCTGTCAAACACCTTGTGACATTCCTCTGCCAACTGAAATTTTCTGCTCTTCTTCAACAATTAAGTCAGTAGAGCACCATGCTGCAAACATTCAGTGATGGTGTAGAAACTCCTCAATAACGTTTGTTTTCACACCTCATGGGGCCATCGTTCCATAGCCAATCATTTGGCCCAGCAACATGACTCGGGTTTTTGCAAACTCATTCTAAGCCATTTTTATCACTTAGATCACCTCCTGAAGTTGATCAAACAATTCTAACAGATGCTCCAATTGTTCCTTCTGTGTGGGACTAAAAATCACCAAATCGTCCATGTATGCCACATAATTGGATAATCTCGAAATAATGGTTAGTCTTTGAAATGTTGCTGGCACATTTTTCATACCAAATGGCATGCCTTTAAACTGGTACAGTCCATTCGATGTCATGAAAGCCGAAATTTCCTTCGCTGTTCCAGATTAAGGTATGTGCCAGTATGCTCTGAATAAGTCTAACTTAGAAATATAAGTTGTTTATCCCACCTTCTTAGCATATTCTTCCAAATATGGAGTAGATATGAATCAGATTTTGCAAATGCATTGACTTTGCAACCGTCCACACTGAGACCCATTTCTGAAGAAGGGTCCTGGCCCGAAATGTCAACATTCCTGCTCCCCTGATGCTGCCTGGCCCGCTGTGCTCCTCCAGCTCTACACACTTTGTTATCTCTGACTCCAGCACTACCAGTTCTTATTATCATCAGGTATCATCTGGTTTTGGCGTTAAAATCATGGATGAGCTCAATTCACTGCAACTCACTTTGAGCATGTGTTCCAATTGTTTTTGAAATGGTGCCAACTTTAGAGTATTAAGTGTATGAGGTCTTTAGTTAATTGGATCAGCATTTCCTATATCTACATCATGCGTAATCAGATTAGTACGTCTCAGCTTAATCCCACATACCTCTCCATATGATTGTAAAAACTCTTTCCAGTAATTTCAATTTTCTGCTGGAAGACAACTCGATAATTTATCTCAATTTTTGAGAACTTCCTCATTGTCCAATTTAGTTTGAGGAATGTTCAATTCAGAATCATCTGAACTTGGATCTTCACTCCATGTTCTAACCAGTAACATATTCTCCTTTTGTTTTTCTTTCCTATCAAAATAGCTTTTGAGTATATTCACGTGACATACTCTGTGAGATTTCTTTCTATCTGACAGTCTTATTAAATAGTTCATGTCTCTCAATTTCCTTTTGATTTGATGAGGCCCACTAAATCTTGCCTTTAAAAGTTTACCTACCACTGGAAGTAACATTAACATTTTATTTCCACTTGTAAAATTGTGAATTTTTGATTTCTTGTCTGCTTTCTGTTTCATGACATGCTGTGCTACTTCCAAATGTTGTCTAGACAACTTCCCCACTCTATTTAATCTTTCCCAAAAATTTCACACTTAATCCAAATGTGTGGTCTCCAAACACTGACTTGCTAATTTCTCGTTCATTAATTTCAGTGGTCCTCTTAACCGATGCCCAAAAACTAATTCAAATAGATTGAATTTGGTAGATTCATTAAGTGTATGCCCCATAGTAAAAAGTACAAATGGAATTCCTATATTCCAAACTTCTGGATAGCCTTGACTATAGACCCTCAACATGGTCTTTAAAGTTTTATGCCCTGTTCTAATGCTACTTAAAATTCTGAATGGTACACAGTGGATTTGAATTGCTTAATTCCTAAGCTATCCATAACTTTCTCGAATAACTTTGCAAAATTTGACCCTTGATCCACTGTTTCTCTGAGGGTAGTCCGTATCTAGGGAAAAAAATTGAATAACTCTTCTATAATTCTTTTAGCTGTCATATTGCATAATGGAATGGCCTCTGGAAATCTAGTGGATACATCCATCGTAGTCAACAAATACTGATATCCACTTTTTGTTTTCGGTAGGAATCCTACGTAATTAATTATGACTCTTATAAAATGTTCTTAAAATGTGGGAATGGGTATTAAGGGTGCTGGTTTTATCACTGCTGAGGCTTTCCAATTACCTGTCAAGTAGGATATGTGTGGCAAAATTCAACCTTATCCTTACACAGTCCAGATCAATAAAAATACTTTTGTGTTCTAGCTTGAGTTTCTCTACCTCCCAAATGACCACCTATGGGTAATTCATGTGCCACCAGCAACACCTCCTTTCAATAATCCACAATAATGCAACTTGATGAACATCTATCGATTTCTCATCTGCCTGTTTATGTGATGATCTCCATTTCTCATCAAGATGTAAGTTTAAGATAATAACATTCTGGAATACACTCAGATTCTTCTTCTGTGTATGATTTTAGATGCAACTGTTTTAGATTTTCATCCATTGTAATTCAATTAATTTCCATGAACAAAAATTATCCACTCAGCCCTCCACCTCTTCTTTCTTTTCTCTGCCATTTGATCGAACATAATCTCTGATAAATGAACTTCAATTTCCCTATCTTTTTATTCTTTGATTTCCCCTCTTGTTTCCATCTGTGGCTTTATGACCTTATTACCACACAGTCAGGAAAAATCCCAGGATACACTTCCCGCAACACCTCAGTTGTCTGCTTTTCCACTGGTTTTTCAACCTTAGTTGGCAGCACGCTCACCTGTGAACCAGCTATATCATCCACACCAATCTGCCTATCTCCAGTGTTTACAGTCTTAGACAGTAATCATAGAAGCAACCATTGTATAGTTCTTGTAGAGCTAAATTCCAATCCACACATTGAACATACTTTAAGTTGTGCAGTGTAGCAATTCCACCATGCAAACTGGATTGATTTCCAATGGATCTGGAAACTCAAAACTGGGCATCCATGAAGCACTATCTGACAAGTGTGGCAGCAAATTTGTATTCAACCACAATCTGTAAACTCTTGAACTATACATTCCCTACTCTACCATTACTATTAGGCCAGGAGTTATTCCTGGTCCAATGAAAAGTATGAGAGGGCATATCAGGAGCAGAACAGACTTGTGCAAGAAAAAAAAGGTGTCAGCCCAAGTGAAGCTACAACACAGGAGTATTTGCATATATTCATGTGAGCAGCAGCTTGAAAGTTTGCAAGTACATAGACAGCACCTGAATTGAAACATTTGTATCAAAAGGCAGTAAGGTTATCAGGCCAGCAGCAGTTTTTACCAAGACAACAAGTTTTGAATTTAGCCAATCAATCTGAACCAGGCACTTAGAAAGCAAAAACCAATTAAATTTAAATCTGATGGTTCTTACAAGATAGGACCAATCCTATTATAAGATATATTGATATGTCATCAAGGTGACAAATGTAGGGAGAGTTCATGGAATCCTTACAGTGTAGAAACAGGCTATTTGTCCCAACAAGTCCACATCAATTCCTCCCACAGTCCAAAGATGTGCAGGTTAGGTGGATTGGCCATGCTAAATTGCCCGCAGTGTTCAGGGGTTATGAGGGCATGGGTCTGGGTGGGATGCTTCAAAGGGCGGTGTGCACTTGTTGGGCCGAAGGGCCTGTTTCCACACTGTAGGGAATATAATCCAATCTAATCAATTCACCGAACAGCACACAACCCAGATCCATCCCCCTACCCTTACCCGGTAACTCTGCATTTCCCATGACTAATCCCTTAATTTACACACCCCTGGACACTATGGGCAATTTAGCATTACCAATCCATCTAACCTGCACATCTTTGAACCATGGGAGGAATCTGGACCACCTGCAGAAACCTAAGCAGATACGGGGAGAACGTGCAAACTCCACACAGACTGTCACTGGAGGGTGGAATCGAACCTGGGTCCACGGCACTATGAGGCAGCAGTGCTAGCCACTGAGCCACCATGCCAACCAGTTGAGCAAAGACAGCAGAGCTAATTGCCATCGCCAGAGTTAACAGCCCTCAGCTCTCAAGACAGAATTGTTGGCTCTCACAGCCTACTCTATGTCTTAGAGAAAGCACCATCTCAAGAACAAAGGTACCTTCAGCACAACTAATGAATATTCCTCACAGAAGAATCAATGGAGAAGCATACTATTAGAATCTTGTTTCATTCAGGAATAGTTAGTAGTTAGAAGGGAATTATTCAATTTATTAATATTTTAGTCAATTTGCTTGAACTGTTAGAGTTAGATAAATAAATTATTACTTATTGTTTGTTAAATGAGTGTCAGGGATTTGTTTTATTTAACCACTAGAAGTTGCTGAAAGGCAGGTTGCACCATTTTTCACAATCCTTTTTAACAGATTACACAGCAAGGTGCTCCTCTTTGGGTGTTTTGGTTTTAATTCTCAGAGGGTGGGGAGGAATCCTCTGCTTTATAACAATATTCAATGGCATCACCGTCACTAAATTCCCAACAACCTTTAACAGCAGCTCTGTAAACTTGCAATCTCTGCCACCTAGAAGGACAAGGGTGGAAGATGCAAAAGAACACAGCAACTTGTAAGCTCCCCCAAAAGCCAAACACTTTCCTGACTTGGAACTATATTGCTGTTCCTTCACTGTCATTGGAAGTCATTTCCTAACAGCATTGTGTGCCTACAGTGTAGTAGTTCAGGAAGGTAGTTCACCATCAAATCTTCAATAGCAATTAAGGATTGCCAATAAAAGGTGGTCTGGCCAGTGATGCACACATATCACGAATGAATAAACCACAGATAATTCTTCAATATTTCATTGATCAGAATCTTAACTAGAACAGTCATGTCAACAGTGTGGAGCTGGAGGAACACAGCAGGTGAGGCACTATCAGACCAGCAAGAAAGTTGATGTTTTGGGTTCACACCCTTCATCATGATGAGTCCTGATTAGGGTGTAAACCCAAAACGTTGACTTTCCTATTCCTCTGATGCTACCTGGCCTGTTTTGTTCCTCCAGCTCTGCACTATATTGACTCTGACTTCAGCATCTGCAGTTCCCACTGTCTCACAGTCATGCAAACACTGTGTAACGAGAGATAATGGGAACTGCAGACGCTGGAGAATCCAAGATAATAAAGTGTGAAGCTGGATGAACACAGCAGGCCAAGCAGCATCTCAGGAGCTCTCTGATGAAGGGTCTAGGCTCGAAACGTCAGCTTTTGTGCTCCTGAGATGCTGCTTGGCCTGCTGTGTTCATCCAACTTCACACTTTACTGTGTAACGAGAGCCGGTTTAGCGGGTTGAGATTCTGTGGCAAGAAATTCACCACCGGACTCATCCAAACTTCTCCACCAGCTAGAAGTCACAAGTTAAGAATGTGAAGGAACACTCCCCATTTGCCTGGTTGTAGCACAATGTAACCTGCATGACTGGCACTCATCCACCATGATAAACATGCACTTCTTCCACCATTAGCACATCATTGATCTATAAGGAGCAATGGAACAACTCACCAAAGCTTATTTATAGAATCTTCCACACATTCCACCTCCCTGCCTATGAAAACAAGGGTAGCAGGTTGGCAGGAACATCATCACATGCAAGTTCTCCTCCAAATCACTGATCATCCTCACCTGGAAGTATATCGCCGTTCCTTCATCATCACTGAATCAAAATCCCCACCTAATAGCACTGTGTGTTTACCAATACCACTTATACTCCAGTGCTATAAGAAGACAGTTTACAACAGTTTCTCAAAAACAGTTATGGATAGGCAAGAATTGGCAGCGATGTCAGTGGCGTTCAGATCTTTCAAATTCCCACTGAACAGCATAATTCTCCCCAGTACACTCCAGCATTGCAAATGCTTTTCTCAAAGTGGATCTTTGTTCTGTGGCAACATCTAACCTCATATTACAGTAGCGAAACAAAAATACGAGCAAAGATATCACTTTCCATACTTAAAACAAGCTCGAATGTGGATGCCAACTGGATGATACTGGTCATAGTTTTGAGGACACCTGCAGCCTCATATTCCCTTATTTCATCAAAGCCCTCTGAAAATAAAAATGTTCAAGGTGGTTATCTCGAATATAGTCAAAAAATAGCAATTATTGACTCATCCAGTGCTTTTTCCTAGTATTAGTTGTCAACATGCAGCACAAGCAGGAATATATTAAATTAAGGCTGCATATTAAAGTTGCAGCACATCTTATCCATTGTTAAATTACTATGGATTATATCATTAGATTGTGAAATGCTTTTAAGCTTAAAGTTTCTTTGGAGTTGTGTCTGTAAAAGATTTCAGCTGTAACTTACAGCTGTAATGTGTGTTTCAGATATATATTGTCCATGCTAAGAGAGCTGTAAGACTATGCTGGGACTTGACATGAGTCAACAGTAAAGATATTATAGTTTGTGTGCTAATGGAACTGTGTTGATGTCAGGTAACTTGCAAATAATTCATTATATGCTTAACTGGCAGCTTATGAGCACACCATATCACTTCTATATGTTGTCAATTATTATGGTTAACATCAGTGTGCCTGGATATATCTAGATATTCTGCTGTTTTGCCTTTCATTGAGGGTGCTATGGAGTACAAATGGATCAATCCTCATCATGCAGCAGCTACTTCAGCCCTGTACTACTCCATTATTAGCTTAGACACTGTTTCTGCTTGCATACTATTATGTCAGCCACTGGGTTTTCCAGCCACTTTATTTTAAGAGCCCAAATAGCTTTTGGAGAGACTGAAGTGTACATTCAAAATATCTACACAATCTTTCAAAAGCCAATAAAATGCAGCTACAACTTAACCCAAAATATTTTTAAGCATTTTATCATGAGGATTCAGCATCAGACTCAAGGTGCACAATTTTTTACAGGTAATTAGAGTCTTGCTTGTCAGCTGGTGAACCAGAGACACCTACTTTGCTTCCTTTGAGCAAGGCCCATTAAACCGTGAGCCAAAAATGCAGTGGAGAGTCAGCAGCAGTCATTTGTCCAGAATCAGGACACAAAGGGCGGCAGTTGCGTGTACTGCAAGCTGCTGGGCAGAGGCTGGCAAGTCTTATGCTCAGCAGTGTTGAGGTGCGGAGTTATCTGCTGCAGTTCTGACACCTACTGTATGTCCAAGATGAGCAAGTGATCCAGACCACAGGTTGGCAGATGTCGTTTTTGAAGGGTTAGGGTAAGAAATACAGGGTGTGTATCGGGAATCATCAGCAAGATGTGGGAGGGCTGACTCCCAGTGAGCCATCCAAACATACTCTACAGATGGCAGAAGGCTCTACCCCAAATGGGCAGTACCCCAGCTGAACTGTTTAATTCTTTGTTACACGTGTCATTGACATTTGACAAAGTCCCAGACATAAATCCAAACTCAGCCGTGCAATGTCCAGGAGATAAATATCCTGCTGGAACTTCAGTGAAAACCGTGGAGGAATGGCATTAAAAAAAAGCTTAGTCTTTTTTCCACAGTTTCTACTGATTCCCAACCAAATTTATGGCGGAAGATAGAAGTGCCCCTGCATAAACTGCTGCTTCCAGATTTTATGATAAATTTTAAAATTCCTGGTTATGCAGCAAATAAAGTGTCTTAAAACGTTTAAGTGATAATTCGTATCAGCTGGCACTTGCGTCCCTGGATTTCATGGGAACATTGTTTAACTGTCATTTGAAACCATAGGATAGATTAACTAGAATCTCTTTAACTAAGAGGGACGTTCTAAATCAAATTTCGCTTTGTAATGCTGATGGAAAGAAAAAGCAGAATTGAAATTTTGCATTCTTTATTCTCATTCGTCCATTCTCCTGATTACAAATTGATTTGCACTCTGCTTTTCCCATCCTGATCATCTAAGGAGACAGTGAATGGGGATGCAAGGCCAGAACTGTGGCTTTTAGCAGGCCCCTCATTTCCAATGGTGGATCTCTCCATAAAGCACTGAATGCATTTGAATGAGGGGTCTTCCCCAAGAGGGCATCACCAGAGTTTGCTTGTCATGCTCTTGCACAGCCAGCCCCCTGCACACTATTGGGTTAGTAGCAGCAATGATGGGAAAAGGCCATCAGTGGGCATTACTTCAACTGAGCCTCCTGTTGTATGACTTAATCATGGTGGAGGCAGCCACTCTCGCATCAGATTAAATGCCCACCCACAATCAAATGCACCATGGGAAAGGCACAAATATCCATCCATAGAACCAGGGGTAGGTCATTGACCCCTTGAGCTGTTTCTCCATTCAATTTTATCATGCTTGATCTATGACCTCACTCCATGTACAGTACCCTCCTTAGCTTCATATTCTCTGATACCTTTAGCCTATCAATTTCGGTTTTAAAGTTAACAAATGATCTGTATCAATTGCTGTTTGCAGATGACAATTCCAAATCTTTACTACTTAAAATTGTTTCCTATTTCTCTCCTGCAAGTTCTAATTCTAATTTTTAGACAAAACCACCTCATGCTATATTCCTTAACTGGTGAAAATAATTTATTTTATCTTTTCCCCTTAATATCTTAGAAATAGCAACCATACCATCACTTAGCTTTCCTAAATCCAAGGAGTACATTTTTTGTTATTTTCTAGACAACCTGCATAGAGATCTTATTGCACATCTCTGGGGCAGATGGGGGTTGAACCCCAGCCTCTTGGCTCAGAAGCAGGGAGACTATCACTGCACCACAAGATCTCGAGAGAGTACATTCATAGATTATATAATGCATTTCCATAATTTGACCGGTGGAGTCCAGGTATCATACTGGCAATGCTACACTGCATTCCTGCCTCTTCGCTTATATTCTAAGGTGTAGCGCCGAAAACCACTCTCTGTATTGCAGGTGCGCTATAGTCAGGGAATTGTATAGCTTAAGCGTGGCTTCTACAATTAACACTTCAATAAAATCAAATTGATAAAGTTTAGCCTATTCAGTTAATCTACTAACAGTTGGAAATTGCTGGAAAAATGACAAAGTTTGCTAAAGCTTCTTAGCTTACTCTCATTACAACAATTCACAAGAATACCAATCCTAAATTGCTTGTTAGCATAATTCTTCACACACTCAGAATTATCCAGCAAAGCCTGAGCATAACTTGAAGCTGGCTATTTCGCCGATACTGAATAGTATCAATATAAGTGACATTTGCAACTTAAAGCATGTTACTATCAAATCAAAAAGACGTTCAGCCTATCGCACAGAAGAGTAACGTGGTTTAGAAATTTCAGTGTGCTGTCACATATCTGGGTTACACATCCCAAAGACTGGCAATTGTATCAAACAGCATTTCTCTTCTACATTTTACAACATAAAATACATTGATCATACAAAATCAACATACACTTGCAAAACTTAACACAGTGTCCAACATTAAATATGATTCCACAATTGGAAAATGTTTAAAAATCAAAAGAACCACAGATGCTGTAAATCAAGAACAAAAACAAAGTGGCTGGAAAAGCTCAGCAGGTCTGGCAGCATCTGTGAAGGAGAAAACAGAGTTAACATTTCAAGTCTGGTGACCCTTCCTCAGAACTTGGAAAATATCTGCTGGATAAATGTGCAAGAAATTACATTGACAACCAATTTAGGATTCTCAGTCAGATTTCCCCTGTGTACTGGAAAATGCATAAATTAATAAGACTGACTCCATTTGTTGCAGACAAATACTGTACATGTTTCAACACAACAAGACAGGTGACAGCCATTTGCTGCTTCATTTCTACAGGCAGTGCCTTGACTGAAGTCAACTTCCTGGTTTGAAATATTAACAAAACATGGCAGTACGGTGGCTCAGTGGTTAGCACTGCAGCCTCACAGCTCCAGGGACCCAGATTCGATTCCAGCCTTGGGTGGCTGTCTGTGTGGAGTTTGCACATTCTCCCTGTGTCTGCGTGGGTTTCCTCCGGGTGCTCCGGTTTCCTCCCATGTCCAAAGCTATGCAGGCTAGGTGGATTGGCCATGCTAAATTTCCCGTAGTGTTCAGGGGTATGTGGATTATATGTGAATGGGTCTGGATGGGATGCTTCAAGGGGTGGTGTGGACTTGTTGGGCCGAATGGCCTGTTTCCACACTGTAGGGAATCTAATCTAAACTGTCAGTCGTCATTGCCTGGTACATTCTTAATGGCAAAACTGCTACAAATCAATGTCAGTATGCCAACCAATCAGCATTCTCTTTCCATTTAAATAATGATTTCCCCTTACACTGGTATTCTTGTGAGTTGTCCTGATGACTGCAAGATGAAAAGCTTCAAAAAAAGTATCATTTTTTCAACAATTCTGAAGTTCCACGCAGGCATAGAACTTCTACCAAAATTGCTTTTTAATTTTATGCGTCCACTTATATTGCTAATAATGTGTTTTTTTATATGTCAAAGGTAAATTTGAATGACTTCCTATTTCACCATCTATGACTTTGTTGTATATCATGACTTGCGGAGGTCCTAATACAAACTGATGCTGATACCACTAATCGCATCTTTCCAATCGGAGTATCTTCCCATTATATCTGCTTTCTGCCTCCCTCTGCACATTAAATTTCCTAACTGGATAAATAATTTGCTTAGATTCAATTCCATGAACTACAGGTTAGCTAACACTTTTTTTTATGAAGAATTTATCAAATGGTTTCTGGAAGCCCACTAAAATAACATTGACATTCTCCTATCCACTATTTTAGTAATTCAAAAAAGTCAATCAGATCCATCAGATATGACCTGCTGTTTCCCAATCCCACATACTCTTATGTTCTTTGCTGTGTTTATTGCATTTTCACTGACAGGCTAAAAATGAAGTAAGTTGCTTCAATAATTTATGCCCTACTTACCGGTCACAACCGTGCACATACTCCCAGTACATGTTGAGTACCTTTCCCTGTGCCTACTCTCCAGAATGTACCTTTCTCCCACAGTAACAGCCCTACCTTCAAAACTCTAGATTCTTATCATCCCTTACTGCTCCCATAACATTGGACCATCATTTGTAAATTCTCAACACTCTCAAATTTCCTCACATCACTCCAACAATTAAAGATTTCTTCACCTATATATCCCAAATCCCAAAATTCCTATTTCCTCATTTCCCAACCACACCATCCTTTCAATATTGCAATATCTTACTTCTCCTTCCCACCATTATTTAAACTTCAGCAATTCTACTTATAATCTATACCAGCTTTCCTAAGATAATTCTCTGGATTCTAGGTTTTAATACAAGATATAGTGCACAAGAGATTTAATGAATTATACACCTAAACAAGTACATTAATAGTCAAAGGTATTAATGTATAATTTTGACAAGAATCACGTAACTTTGCAGAAAAGAGTTCCCATGTTCTAAAAACTATCCTGTTTGAATACATGACAACACTTACTTCTAATATGAACAGAACACGGAACCCTTAGCTTTACGCTTTAGCTTAAACTCTCATACTTGTCACTAAAGCAATCTAGATA
Organism: Stegostoma tigrinum; assembly: GCF_030684315.1. Taxonomy (NCBI): domain Eukaryota; kingdom Metazoa; phylum Chordata; class Chondrichthyes; order Orectolobiformes; family Stegostomatidae; genus Stegostoma; species Stegostoma tigrinum. The sequence continues at coordinate 10,701,903 of NC_081369.1, read as the reverse complement.
AATATGAATTAAAGTTGTGTTTTCTTACACTAAGTCACCAATCCCTTTTTCCACAGTAATCAAACAACTGCACTCATTATTTTACACCTGTGAAAAGAACGAAGGATAAAATCTGTACCTTTTACTGTCAAGTTGTCTGGAAAGGTAACCAGTTGCTGTGGATTGCCCCCAGCAATGTTGCCTGGATCAGATGCACATGATGAAATACCTGCAAGAGCATCAGGATTAAACTAATCATTAGGATAACATAAAGCAATCTAAAAGAACACAATTGTTATACCTCTGAAGATATTCAAATTTCATATACCTGGATGTTTTATAGCTGATTTTAGACCTAAAGGTGCCCATTCTTCACGAAGCCACCTATTCACCTCATGGTATGAATACAGTTTCATGAATATGATAGTATGTATGGCTAGGACCAGAGCTGATCCAACTGCTTGCAGGAATGACACAAAGGCAAAAAAGGAAAGAATGATAAGCAACACATAAAAGACTACTGTCTTATGAATATTCAATTGGCAATGAGTGTCCACAAAGTTGCAGGAAAAATCAAGGTATCAAATATCAAACTACCATTTTATGCAAATTTCACAATATATATAATGAACAATTTAATATTTAACGGTTGATAGTTTTGTTTTCCATTGTTATGATGACATTTTGATTTGTTGTTCATTTATACAATACAGACATGACTTTGTTGGCCCTGAGGGGGCTTGGTCGAGTGGAGAATCTGGAATCGGGGTAAATTTAAAAGGGGCCAATTTAAAAAGAAGTGAGACAAAAAATTTCTCAGAAAAGGTCAGGAACTCTGTGGAACTTTGGAACTCGGTTTCTAAAAAGGCATCGGAAGCAGAGTCTTGGCATATTTTTAAAGTGGAGATGAGTCAATTCTTGGTAGGCAAGGGTGATGATGGTTACTAGGATTATCTGGCTGTGGCAGGAATGTTGATTCAATCATCAACTGGCCAATCAAATCTCTTTTGAAGTACTATCCAGGATAAAAGAAATGCTCACCAGGATTCTTTAATGAACTCAAAATAATCTATTCATTTTAACACCATTCATCTTAAGATAAGTGGGAAACACTGGTTAATGTCTAAGACAAAACTATACCTCTGAATTAAAACTATATCGCATGAATCACAAATATAGATGCTATCAGAACACAAAATAAATTTCTACAGGGAGGATGTTTAGAAAAAAAAGGACAAAAGGAAATAAGCAATCCTCTGGGTCAAGGTTCCTAATATTGAAAAAAAATTGATGACTTCTCATGATCAACTGGGTTTCCTGTCAATGAAATCTAATTGCTGCAACTGACAGAAGATCTTGAGTTGAGTCTGAAATCAATACAGATCTGAGCCTTTGAAAAGTGGCCACATTTCATCGTCCCAGGATTTACAACATAGCCATGGCGGTATTGTGCCTTTAGAAGGGATTTGTTCTGTGCAGTTTCTCTTGCAGAGAGGTGTTGCCAGTGGTGACGGAATGTCTGCTTCAGAAGCATTGGGTAAACAGCTTTGAGCTGTTCTTTTTAACTAGACAAAAAAAAAGATTGGTTGGAATCAGGCTGACACAGACCCAGGGTTTTAGTTTTGCTTTCAGTTGAAATCGGGAGTTTAAAGCTGACAGATACTGCTGACTGCAGCAAAAAAAGTAGAGCGCTCGCTCAGCTGCTAGATTATTTCTTTCAGTGTTCCTTTGTCCTGGATTGCAGATGAGAAAATCTGTTTCACTTACTTTGTCATTGCCAATGTGTGTTTATATTGCTGTATTGGAAAAGTTTATTATTAGTAGTTAAATAATATATATTTTAAGCATTTCAGGAGGGTTAATGTTATGCCAATTTTTTTTGTTGTTTGTATTTAAACTGTGTTACAACAATAAGCTGTGTTTTGCTTGAAACCTTGTAGTGGACCAATCAAACCATATTTGGTACACAGTGCCTCACATTTGCCTTTAAGTAAGATAAAAGTTAGAGTCTCAGCTATCTCCTTGATATAGCTTGAGCGGGCTTGATCTGATCCAATATCAACAGGAAAAACATTCAGATGGAGTCAGACTAGATATGAGGAGACATTGCAAGAGCGGATTTTAAAAAAACATATTTGGGATTTAGCTCAGTATATTAGAAAGGTCTATTGAGGAAATCTGGAGAAATGTTTTAATAAAGTTATTTTGATAGTCATTTTGAATCTTCACTAGAGGATATTTGCCATTGGAAAGGAGCTTAAAGATTGGTGTTAAATAAATTTCTGATACCACAGTATTGGACCCTGAGATGAGCGTTCCAATGGGCATAGTATATTTTTGAGGAAGTTCCTCCTCCAGTAAGGAGGAGAATGAGAGGGGAGAAGTTCACCAAGGGCCAGAAGGTTATGGAACCTGCTGCTGAGCGAGGGCTTGTTGTGAAGAAGCAATGTCAATGGGCATGCATCTGTAGATGAAGACACCATGCTGCCAACACAGCACACTGGCAAAAGACACACGTATCTCCAAATGTCAGATTGCCAGAAGACTATGGGCTAAATTTTGGCAGGAATCAGCTAAGTGTCAATTTCACGGTGTTCCATGGATGGAGTCACTGGTGAGCCCTAGTGGGTATTCTCTGATGATTTTCCACATTTTTCCTCATCAGATATGTACAACATCTCTATGGTGTCCTGCTTACTCTGTCATGCACTCAACAATGGCAGAAGTACTTGCCACTATGAAGACCTTCTGGGATTATCAGCACTGGTGTAATTTTTAAAGTTCAGGTATGCAATGGATCACGTCAGAAGCTGTCCTTCATAATACAGGGGAATGGAAGAAGAAAATTCCTGTTGGCACATAGCTGGCATAGGTATCACATCATTGCAAGTATAAGTTTAATACTACAGCTACAAGCGCAGGTCAGAAGCTAGGTATCCTCTAGCAAATAATTTACCTCCTGACTCACCAAACTAAGTCCACCATCGACAAGGCACAAGTCAGGTGTGTCATGGAATACTCCTCTTTTGCCTAGATGTGTGCAGCTCCATATTGGATTAAACATTAAACATTAAAAAAACTTGCAAAGCAGCCAACTTGGCTGACACCACATCACAAACATTCTCATTGACATTGTCAGTACTGAGCATCATCTACAAAATGCACTGAAAAAATTCAACACTCCTTCCAAACCCAGAACCACTACTATCTGGAAGGAGAAGGGCAGCAAATACATGGGAACACCACCACCTTCAAGTTCTGCTCCAAGTCATTCACAGTCTTGACTTGGAAAACTCTTCAGTATCAATTGTCAAAATTCCCAAACTCTATCCTTAACATATTGTGGGTGTACATACACCAAATAGATTGCACAGTTTAAGAAGGCAGCTCACCATCACATTCATAAGGCCAGCTGGGGATGAGCAATAAATACTGCCTAACCAGTAAAACTCACATCACTCAAGCAAATACAAATAAAATCATAAATGTATTGCTATTTTACATCATCACCTATTTGATCCACTGTCATTGTAACTGCACCTACAATAATAGAGCTACAGAGCCTACATATCCTTCACATCATTCTATCTGAGGTCACTATCTAGGCAGAGTTACTTTTTTCCTTTCAGGCCAACGTAATATGATATTTCTTCACTGTTAAATGTGGGAGCATCACAAAATGGTAAGGCTTTAAATCGTTAAAATGTTCACGTTTATTCAACAAAAGTGAAAGCATAGAAAAACACATTAAAAAGCTGCATTTGCTTCTGGGAACAAACAGTGACCACTTGCGTTTTGAGCAACAACAAATTTTAAATTGTATATTGATTACTGCATTGTCCTGATGAAGGGTTTTTGCCTGTCCGACTCCTTTTGTGCTGTCGGACCTGCTGTGCTTTTCTGGCCTTACACTGACAGACTCTGGCTTCCAGCATCTGCAGTCTTTATTGTTTTCAATGATCATTGCACCCAGCTCACATCTATTGCAACTGGATGTCAATTAAATTCTGTCTGACTTCTTGCACCTGATACTGTTATGCTATGTTAAAGTGAATATGATGTTCCTCCTGTTCAATGTCCTTATCTTCCTCTCAGCTCTTCAGCATCCATTACATCTCTTCTTTGCATTTTCCTGTTATGCAGAGCAGAGTAGTTTGCACATTCTGTTTAGACTGTACTGCAAAGTCTGCCCAGCCCAATACAAGCATCAGAATCTCACCTTGAGCAGACCTATAATTAGCTCCAGGATGGCCTAGTTGAAGAATGGGCTGCACTGTATCTATACTTGGCCTCAGTCAAGGGTTGGCTTAACAGTGTCATCAGCCATGATTGCAAAAGGTTTCCTAGTTTCCCGGAGACATTCTTGTAAGATATCTCACCTTTGAAATAAAGTAGGAAAATGGGCATTATCAAGAACAAAGGCATTAGGCAACTGTCAGGGGACATGACGCACACTTCTAAACTGTCATGATGATCACAGGTGACTTGTACTTTGACAGAATGAAAGCCTCCACTGATGAGGCCTGCTGCATTATGATATGGCACTGTCATGCTATGTATGTAAAGTCTACGGCGCTCTGCATTTGGGGAAATCCCACAATGTTGGGAGCTACAGAAATGTCCTCTTAATGGGTAATGAGATAAAGTGGTTCATTTCATTTGTAACAGACTTTGTGGATTGAGGGTTGTGAGATACCACACATATTCCCAATGGATTCTTGGAAGCAGCCACCTGAATAAAAATTTAGTACAGGTGTCACATTGATATCTACCAGGATAGGGAGCCCATCCAAGGCACAGATCCTGCTTCAGCACTTGGGTATTGTTCCGCATCAGTACCCTGGGGCATCCTTAGTCTGCAACAAAACTGTATTTCGTTTAGAGGAAATAGCATTGAGAATAATAAACACTAAGTGTCTTTTACCTCCTCCATCTCCGGAGGGGAACTTTAACTGTGACTTCTTTGTGTACAGGCTGTTTGACAGCTCCAGGACATTGCTGCTGGTCCTAGGCTTGCAGATGCTTTTGATCACACTCAATTTCTTATCATCTTCATAGCACTGCAGCCACAGAAACAATAACCACTGCTGTGGTTGAATCCATTGCTCATGGTTCCAATGAAAACATTTGCAGAATATCAGAAACAGAAAACGTTCTTAATAATGTGAGCAATCAACATTTGAATGTACACAGATGACAGTTTGCCACATATGGTGGGACATTTAGGACTCTGGCAAAGAGGGCAATGGAATGTCTTTAAATGGACATTTGATACAGAGGAACCTTCTTCCAATGTATGCAGCGGAAGCCATGTCACATAAATGCAGCAGGAATATGTAAAATCTACATGATTACTGATGCCTTGTAACGTATCCCCATGCACCCCCACTCCCCATGTCACCCAAGAAAGGTAACATTGTATATAAAAACTTGTTGGTGAATATTTACAGCTCAAGGTGAGAGGAAATTAGCTCCATGGCTTTGCTTAGCCAATGAGTCTTGAATTTATTTGTGGATCTTGGCCCACAGGTGTGACTTTTAAGGTCACCTGTCATTAGTTATCCTCCACTGAAATGGTCAATCTGTTAAGACCTGTGATGTGGTCAAAACTGCTTGTGGCCAGAATTTGTATCCCACACAATTGGACACCTCATGAATTACACATGCACGGTACTATGATTATAAATGTTTTCGATCTGTGCTGTGTAAGTGCCTGTTCAACGTAATTTTCCCTTCAATGCCCTCGGATCACTCAAGAGGAGTATGCAGGAAAAAACCCTTTACTTTGGCCACTCTGTGTGTGGTTACAGCCATTTTCCACTTCCTTCACACCTTCATAATTTGGATGAGAATGGAAGGTAACACAGGTCACACTTGGCACAGTGAGTCACTGGCTTAAGTTTATAATCAAGGGCTCACCTCAGAACATCTATATTCCTTTTGTCCTTCCACGTCCTGGCAAACCCATCGTTCCTTACCTTGTACACACTCACACCCACTCTGAATTATATTTCCATCTCTCAACATTACCCCGGGACTTGGCCCCACAACATAGCCATGCCAAACACTGTATTGCACTGTCCTCCTTTCCCAAATGGTTGTGACCATCAATGACCACGCAGCCCCCAGCGGTAACCCATATGTCCCAAAGCACTATTGTCTTCCACCCTTGTATGTTGAATTGACCCTGCTTCATGATTATTACCCCTCTCCATCTTAGTATGCTACCTCCAAATCCCAGAACTGACTTTCTCACCTTCCCTACCAAAATACTGGCCCGTGATGATTCCAATTAACTTTCACTGAGCAGACCCCTGTAGACTAGCCCCACACTGGTACGTACAACTCCCCAGCTGACTTACTGCAAGTCACTGGACTGGTTGCACTCAACCTGCTGGACTGACCATCAACCACTCTCAAGACTAGAGAAATGTAGAACCCTGACTCTCACTACACATAGTAGTCAACTAACAGTGTCTAAGCGTTGGAATGACATGGCACATTGATATGGGATTAACTCATCCAGTAACCACTGACTGAGAGGGACATAGCCATTTGGTTGAAGCAGTGCACTGTATATTCCATGTAAACACCATAAACATGGTGTAACGGCAAACGCTGATGTAGCAGGATGCTGTACAGCAACAAATCCATCTCCTTGACTGGTCCTTGCTGACAATACAGTGTTCTTGCTGGCTTTGTGTCTGCTATAAACAGCAAGGCTAGACAGAAGTACAGTGAGACTTTAAGATCTGAATGAACTGGTACAGTGCAAAATGGTTAAGGCATGACAAGGCAGAGATGATGTAAGCATCCAAGTGGGCGCAATGTGAGTGAGGGCTAGTACAACAAGCAAGGAGTCCTGAAATACACGCTGGTCCAATCCAAGATGGGTGTTTTGTTCTTGCACCCAAAATTTCCTGGCAGCGGCCTTATAACGAAAGGAACACTTGTAAGTGAGTCAGGGATGTGCAACAATAACGTAGTAGGGCTGGCATGTGTCCAATGCCAAGGTCCACAGATAGGAGTCAGGGGATTGTGAGGGGAAGCTGTTCCTTTACAGATCTGATTTCCATGTTGGGAACTGTTGCTGTCTACTTTCTATCCAATGCATGGGACAGTAGAAAAAGGTATATCAATGAGGCAACATTAACTACAAATTGTATGCAAATGTATGAAAATATGCCTTCCGCAACTCACTAGACAAATTTTCAACATGTCATTCAAATCATGGTTGCAGAACCAGACATTTTTACTTCAAGATTGAGAATCTAACTTTTTCTGATCATGTCATGATTCCTCAACTGTCAGTGCCTACATTGTTAAGGGACTGGGAAGATTCCACCCTACGTGTCTACAGGGAGACAGTCACAAAACTCCATGACATTTGGGCTGGAGTAAGTGGACACATTGGGTCAGTGACATTGAAGGTTAATAGCTCTGTTTTTCATTTGAGGATCCATCCAAGCATTACCAGGAGACCATTATGGAATATTGCAGCCAACAGTCCATCATAGCATAAAGGCTTTTAGAGATGCTGTGTTCAGTCTTGCTCCTGAGTTCATTTCAATTTACGAGTACAACATAGTCAAGCAGACAGAACTAAAAGCTTTGGAAGCAATGCAAGATTGTATGCCATTTGACAATTAAAATGTCTTTAGGGTAGCTAGGGGTATTAGTCAACAGAAAATGCTACCGTTCCACCAATGTGCAGCTTGTCTGTGACCATAGGTAAAGGATAATATGTGAATGGATGATATGGATTGTGACAATTGAATTGCTTCCCCAGTTTTTTTCTGTTTATCATAACACCGTTATGCATTAGTCTGTCTGTATGTGTGTATTGGGGATTTTAGGAGGGTTGGTCAAAGTTGAGCTATGTGTCAACACTCAAGGTTGTTTATCTGTGGTTGGAATTTATTTATTTGTAACAAATAATAATTCTTGATAAGTACAGAAACCTGTTTTCTATTAACCTGGATCTATCCAAGAGGTAAACTGGGAACTTTGTGTACTTCGGTAACATTTCTAACTTTGGTGACAACTCTGAAAGACAGCTGGGCTTGATTTCCAGTTTGTTACCCCAGTGAGGCATTTCATCAATGGGCAACCTGTCATGCTGCTCATGTTTATAATTGGAGGACAGGGAACCTGACTAAAATGCAGCTTGCAATTTTCAAAGTGTGAAACCTTTAGTCAAGAATTGATGTCAAAACTGGTGCAAAAAAAAATCTTTTATTAGAGCTCCCCATTCAGTTTCCCAATACAGTGTTATGGAGCTGTTGGAGGAGTAGGTGACCAGTTCTCAAGAGGTATTCTTCTCTACAGATGTAGATTTTAGAGTGGCTGTGGGGGTAATGGTTAATGAGCTGTTGTCAAGCTGACACCAGCAGGTAAAACTAGAGCATGTAAACGGCAGGGATCTGATTTCATTAGAATCAGTATGACATAGGAAGAAACTAACTAACTTAAACAGAGCTTCCAAGATGAGATTTGTGTTTGCAACTTTCTTACAATTTGCATAATAGGTAAAACTTTCTTTTAAAACCTACTTACAATTTACTCAGGCTTCTATCACATGATCATATTTGCAGAACTGACAAAACTTAGTACTCGTGATTTCACCCCTCCCTTTCCTCCAATAACAGCAACCCCCATTATTTACTTCCTTTTGTTTCTACTGGTACACTTGGTAAGTGTTATATCCCTCAGATTTATGAAGTCCATTTTTCCATACTACGTACATCTCTTTCTCTTACCATGAAATCTATGCTAAGCTTCACATGAATTCAGCAAGGTACATTGAAAATTGCACCTAATCTACATGCAGGGCAAGCTGCTTCATAAGGAACTCTTCAAATCTGGAAGCAGGCTACCATTAATAGATGAGTTCGCACTGCTGAAGATGGATGCAATAAAAGTCATGAATAAAAGAGAATTTTCCCATAGGATACTTGACCTTCTTCCTTTGTCCTGATTCTGAACTTCCTCCATAATGTACTTTGATTAGCAACCTGGTCATCTACAGGACAGCCACTCAAGTTATCATTCCAGATGCATTGTAGGCCACAGCAGAGGAAGGGAAGGAAGGTTTTCCAAATCCCATCACTCATCTTCATAATTAGAAGCACAAGCTCAGAAATAGGCACTCTGCACAAATTAATTGCAATAGACGGTACTAGATGCTTCATTGCACAAAGATGAGTAGGGATGAGGGCAAAATGAAAGGATGGCACAGACTGCAGTTTCTTAGTTGGCACTTTTACATTTTATCTTTGCTATAGTGGGCACAGTCAATAACTTTCAAGGTCTATTCTTTAAAAGATACAATAGTTAGATGTGCACCAGTAAATTTTTGGTACATTTGCTTACTCACCAAGACGTCATTCATCGTAGGGGAAAAGATACTACCTTAAACCAAGGACGCTACATACAACGGCATTCATAATTTTAAAAATAAATTACTGGAACACACTGAGTTATACATGCAATATTGCTTTATTCAAGCAGTTAAGGGAGAATTCCAGACGAATCAGCAACATTTATTGTGGGGCTCAGGAGAACTCAGTATAGTGACAACTGCCTGATTCGTTCCTGGGCAGGCATATACAGCCTTGCCTTTGAGTAAAATAGCAGAAACATCTACGCTGCAGTTAAAAAGAACACATCTCTCTTTCTCTCCCTACTCATGCGTGGAGAAGTAAAAGAAGATCCCTAGCAGATAGCTATTTTCCATCACCTTTCATCTGTAAGGTTGCTCTCTCTGTAAATTCCCTGTTGAAAGGAAAAAAGAAAAAAAAGTCCTTCAGAGACACTGAAAGGATGAATCCATAAACAGTGAATGAAAGTTTTAGAATTGGAGAAACCATGTAATCTCATGCTATCAGCAACATGTCGGAGAGAATCAAAAGAAAACTCAATGATGTCCACAATGCAGATCCATCAACTGAAGTCCCCACTTGCTTCAAGAAGACCACCATCATCCTGGTTCCAAAGAAAAATCATGTTGTGTGTTTCAATGACTACTGCCTAATGGCTCTGACCTCTGTAATTATGAAGTGCTTTGAGAGGTTAGTCATGGCTCACACAACTCTAGCCTACCAAATTGACATGACCCTTTGCAATTCGTCTACTGGCACAAGAGATCCTGAGCAGACACCTTCTCCTGGGCCTAATACACATTCCTGGAACATCTGGATAACTAGGGTACCTATGTCAGGTTCAACTTATTGACTACAACTCCCATCTTCAATACCATAATTCCAAACAAACTGATCTCTAAACTCCTTGACCTAGGTCTCAGCTCCTTTTCTGTAACTGGATCCTCAATTTTCTGACCCATCCACCGCAATCAGTAAGAACAGGCAACAATGCCTCCTCCACAATAGTCTCAACACCAGTGCCCTCCAAGGTGGCATACTCAGTCTCCTACAATACTCCTCATACACTCTTGGCTGTGTGGCAAAATTCCACCTCAACTCCATTTACAATGCTGGCAACACCGCCATCATAGAACAGATCTCAAACAATGATAAGACAGAAAACAGGAAAGAGATTGCTTAGCGGCATGGTATAAAGACAACAATATTTTCATCAATGTCAACAAAATGAAGGAGCTGATCATTGACTTCAGGAAGTGGAATGCAGGGCACACTCCTGTCTGCATCAATGGTGCTGGGGTGGAGATGGTTGAGAATGTTGAGTGTCTGGGAATGATGATCACCAATAATCTGTCCTGGTCCATCCATGTCCACATAACAGTCAAGAAAGCACAACAATGGCTCTATTTCCTCAGGAGGCTAAAGAAATTCGGCATATTGACATGGCCTCTTCCAAATTTTTATATATACACCATAGAGAGGATTCTAACTGGATGCATCACAGCATGGTTTGGCAACTGCTCTTCCCAAGACTGCATGAAATTACAGAGAGTTCAGAACACAGCCCAGTCCATCACGCAAACTAGTCTTCCATCCACTGGGCCCATCTATACTTCCTGCTGCCTCAGGAAAGCAAACAACATAATCAAGTCCCTCCCACTCTGGTTATAGTCTCTTCTGTGCTCTTCCGCCTGGCAGAAGATATAAAAGTTTATATACACGTACAAATAGATTCAAGAACAGCTTCTTTCCAATGTTATTAGACTTCTGAGTGGACCTCTCAAATTTTAAATTTAATCTTGATCTCGTTCTCTGTACATCTTCTCTGCAGCTGAAACACTGTCTTCTTTGCTCTGTTCTATTACCCTATGCACCTTGTATGGCACGCTGTGCCTGCATTGTAAAATGAAACTTTTCACTGTACCTTGGTACATGAGACAATAATAAAACAGAACCGTGCTTCTGAGATAATGGGAACTGCAGATGCTGGAGAATTTCAAGATAATAAAATGTAAGGCTGGATGAACACAGCAGGCCAAGCAGCATCTCAGGAGCACAAAAGCTGACGTTTCGGGCCTAGACCCTTCATCAGAGAGGGGGATAGGGAGAGGGAACTGGAATAAATAGGGAGAGAGGGGGAGGCGGACCGAAGATGGACAGTAAAGAAGATAGGTGGAGAAAGTATAGGTGGGGAGGTAGGGAGGGGATAGGTCAGTCCAGGGAAGACGGACAGGTCAAGGAGGTGGGATGAGGTTAGTAGGTAGATGGGGGTGCGGCTTGGGGTGGGAAGAAGGGATGGGTGAGAGGAAGAACCGGTTAGGGAGGCAGAGACAGGTTGGACTGGTTTTGGGATGCAGTGGGTGGGGGGAAAGAGCTGGGCTGGTTGTGTGGTGCAGTGGGGGGAGGGGACGAACTGGGTTGGTTTAGGGATGCAGTAGGGGAAGGGGAGATTTTGAAACTGGTGAAGTCCACATTGATACCATTAGGCTGCAGGGTTCCCAGGCGGAATATGAGTTGCTGTTCCTGCAACCTTCGGGTGGCATCATTGTGGCAGTGCAGGAGGCCCATGATGGACATGTCATCTAGAGAATGGGAGGGGGAGTGGAAATGGTTTGCGATTGGGAGGTGCAGTTGTTTGTTGCGAACTGAGCGGCTTCCTCTACATTGGGGAAACCAAGCGGAGGCTTGGAGACCGCTTTGCAGAACACCTCCGCTCAGTTCGCATCCCCATCTACCTACTAACCTCATCCCACCTCCTTGACCTGTCCGTCTTCCCTGGACTGACCTATCCCCTCCCTACCTCCCCACCTATACTCTCTCCACCTATCTTTTTTACTCTCCGTCTTCGGTCCGCCTCCCCCTCTCTCCCTATTTATTCCAGTTCCCTCTCCCCATCCCCCTCTCTGATGAAGGGTCTAGGCCCGAAACATCAGCTTTTGTGCTCCTGAGATGCTGCTTGGCCCACTGTGTTCATCCAGCCTTACATTTTATTACCGTGCTTCTGACTTGTTTTTCCCTTTCCCACTGTAGTATTTGTGTCTTGTCTTTCTGTGTGCACCTGCTTGCACGTGTAAGGGAATTCTAAAAAGGGATAGAGTTTAAGTTATGGGAATGCAATTCAGCATGTCCTTTTTGGCATTAATTAAAAACTATATATTTGCAATAAATTGTTAATGGTATGCATATGCTTTTAATCTGAATTAGACTAATCTAGAATTGTGCAAATCAGCAGTTTAATCCAATTTTCACATTTGTGACAGGTCAAGGAACTGATGTGCTTGATTTACAGCACACTGTCCCCAGTTAGTTGTTTGGGGGCTTGTCTGAGGTTGTGGGAGAAAGGAAATGCAGGATGGTTATGGAGTTAGTTAAGTGGAAAAGGGTGAAGGCATAACCACCAGGTTCTAAATGAAAACAAAAGGTATTAGAAGTTGATAACACTTCCTTGCTGGAAGAAATGTCTGTCATGAACTTACACGTGATTATAAAAACCAGGTTGATTGAATTGACAAGAAAACTAGCAATGGAATTGCCAGTCAGGCCTATGAAGGTGTATATAATAGAGAAACTGGCACGGCATTTGAACTTAAAAGTGAGATACAAGAAAAACCAAGTAGTTAGACATCAGAATCTGTTTATATTGAGTTATAGATCAGTCATTTTGAGTATATAGGGAAAATGAAAAAATTGGAGGTGGAATCCCAAGTGGCCGAGAAGACAAGGAGAGCCACAGAGCACAGAAACAGATCCTTTGTTCCAATTAGTTCATGCCGACTATGTTCCCAAACAAAAGTAGTGTGACTTGCCTGCGTTTGGCCCAGAAACCTCCAAACCTTTCCCATTCATGTACTTATCCAAATGTCTTTTAAATATTGTAATTGTACTACATCCACCATTTCCTCTGGTAGTTCACTACACACATGAACCACTCTTTGTATAAAAAAAGTTGCCCCTCATGACCTTTTTAAAACTTTCTCCTCTCACCTTAAAAATATGCCCCTCTACTTTTGAACTGCACCCCCCTTATCCTTGGGAAAGACCCTTGCTCTTCACCTTATGTATGCCCCTTATGATTTTATAAACCTCTATAAGATCAGCCCTCAGCATCCTACGCTCCGGTGCAAAATATTCTCCATTCCTGGCAACATCGTGGTAAATCTTTTTTGAACCGTCTCCAAGTTAATAACCTTCCTACAGTAGGGTGTCCAGAAGTCCATACAGTACTCCAAAAGTGGCCTTACCAACATCCTGTACAACGTCAGCATGACATCCCAACTCTTATTCTCAAAGGTCTGAGCAATAAAGATAACTATGCCAGGTACCTACTAGCTAACCCTATTTATCTGTGAGGCAAATTTCAAAGTAATTGTACCTGAACCCTCGAGGTCTCTCTGTTCTACAACACTACCCAGAGCTTGTTGATTTGCTCGCTGAATTGGTTTGTTTTTGTTCAGATGTTTCGTCACCATGCTAGGTGACATCATCTGTGGAGCTTATGATGAAGCGATGTTATTCTACTCCGCTTAGAATTTGTACTGTCCTGTCTGTTATGGTGAGTACTGTCATTTCCAGGTTTGTATATGGGGTTCAATCCTATATGCTTGTTGATTGAAGTAAGGGTGGAGAACCATGCCTCTAGGAATTCTCGTGCATGTCTATGTTTGGCTTGGTCTACTATGGTTACTTTGTCCCAGTTAAATTGATGGCCTTCATTGTTCAATAGTACAGATATTAAGGAGAGTTCATCATGCCGTTTTGCTGCTAGCTGATGTTCATGTATTCTGATGGCTAGTTTCCTTCCTGTCTGTCCGATGTAATGTTTGTGGCAGTCGTTGCATGGTATTTTGTAAACCATGTTCGGTCTGCATGTTGTGGGAACTACTCAGAGCGCCAACAGTATTTGTAAATATTTTGCTCTTGTTTCTTTTACTAAAATGCAATACCTCACAGTCATCCAAATTAAACTCCACCTGCTTCTCCTCATCCGAAACAATAAAAAAGAGCATTAAACATTAAAGGAAAATAAAACGGACATAGAACTAATGAGGATGAAAATGGAAATGAGAAAGCTGGAACTAGAAATAGAGAGACAGCGAGACACAGAAAGAATTCATAGAGACCTCAGAAGCCAATGACGAATATGTGAAGCTGAAGCTTATGGGAAAATCCTAGAATAAATTAAGAACCTAAGAGAAAAGTGATAAAGATTATATAAAATTTGGATAAGGGATGACCGGATGCAAGTCCCTCATTTTGTTGTCTAGGCGTCATGTATCTACTGATGAAGCATATGCTTTAAATGATGTTTTATCTCCGTTAATGTAAGGACCACATTTTCATATTGTGGACTGAAAATGGGCAAGATAGGTTTTAAAGCAAGGAAGCTGAGTAAGAAGGTCTTTGCAGTCATAAAAACAAGCAACTGGAAAACATTTGAGTTTTGTACATAAAATTGTTGCCTGGTTAGAGCAGTGAGGGTGAATTCCAGACAAGTCAACACTAGTTGATGTAGCTTTCGGAGAGCTCAACACAATAACTACCTCCTAACCAGTTTCTGGACAGATACCTACAGACTTGTGCATGGACAATACATCACAGACATTTAGCCGGCAAGAAGAAAGCATCCATCTCTCTTTCTCTCCTTGCCCCACAGGGAGAAGTAAAAAAAAATCCCTAGCAGATAGCTATTCTCCCTCACGTCTCATCTGTGAGCTGTTCTCTCTGCAAATCCCCTGTTGAAAGGAAAAGAGAAAAAAAAACTTTCAGAGGTATTGGCAGGGCGAATCCTCAACTAGTGAACAACAGACTGAGACTCAGTGTACCCACAACATTATGTCACCACAAAGAGTTGGAAGGAATCACAAAGAACCAAAAGAAAACAACTCATCAATGTCCATAATCCACTGTTGAGCTAGAACTATGTTTTTCTGACTTTATCTTTCCACTTCCCACCACTAATATTTGCGTCTTGTCTTGTCTCTTTGTGTCTGTTTGTATTTGTATGAGAATTTTAAAAGGGTTATAAGTTTAAATTATAGAGTTATAATTTAGCATATTTTTGAATTGGTTAAAACCAATTTATTTGCAAGAAATAATATTTACCTATAATAGAAAAATTTGGTGTGCATTTCTTTTGACCTGAATTAGGCACTTAGAGTCAGACAATTTGGTGGTTTAAGCAAATTTTCACATTTATGATGTTTCCAGGAACAGTGGTCTTGATCTACAGTACATTAAATTGTGATACTATGGACTCACTTTCAATTTCTGTGGTGTCATAGCACATTATAGTAATTAAGTCACCCTCAGGGCATATGTTCATCTCCAGGACTGTACAGTGGTTTCCTTAGTAACTAACAGCGACACTTCTGACAATGTTGTTAGAAACTCGTGCTGCTGCCACTCAGATTTTCGGTTTCATCTTCTCTGCTAGTTTCTGTAGTGACTATGAATGCATAGATAAAGATTTTAATGCCGTCACACTCTCCTGGTATTTGCTTTACCATGCATCTTTAAGGTAGCAGTGGCACCATGATTGAGGGACATATTTAGCCTGACAAACTCCTGAATCAATCTAAGTCCTAGAAGCAGAAAACAGTTGAGACAAACTGTCCTGCTAGCATGCAAGTCTTGCAGAATCACTGAGAAGCCATCTTAAGTTACCTCATGAAAGTACAGCAAACCTCCACCTCCCTACCTGAAGCAATTGAAGTAGCACCTTGTGAAAACACCAGAACATCTAGATAACCACCTGGCCTTCTATAGGGATGATTAGAAATTAATTAATGTATTAATTCACATTGTAAATGAGTCATTTACAAATTTTGTGACGTGCTGCGTGTTTGGTATTTGTTGATCACCCATTGCAATTTCATTGAAAGCCCAATATTTGTATGAGGATTGAGTACCTTTCTAAGAATGATGAAAGGACTGGAACTAATGACTGCAGATAACTACTTATGCAGAGGCACAGAAAGTAATTTGGCTAAATGCTCCTTGATGATCTGCCAGTTTAAGTAAGCAGGATAAATTGGCTAGCTCAAACTTATACTACATCTACTTCTTTTTCATTCTCTTTGTTTCCACTTTTTCCTTTGTAGGTGGTTTGATGGGTTGCATTGCTTGTACTACAAAGTTGGGAAGCATGGAACAGATGCCAATAATATTGGAGCAACACTGATGAGACCACAACCTGGTATTTTCAGACCTATCTAGGCAGGGAAAGCACTGTTCCAGGGTACCAATTGTTTATTTGATCAGGACTTTGAACACAGCTCATGCTTATAATTGTGCGCAGATGGAGCATGTGGAGTGCAGAATGGGGAGCTCTTGTGTCAAGTCAACCTCTTGCCGTAACTAGGGTAAAGAAAGTTGTAACTGATGTTTGGTTCAGCATAAAGGCGTCACTACAACTGAGTAAGGATAATTAGTGCAGATCTACATAATTCATTGCATCACCTTGCACAGCAGCTGCAAGTTCAACAAGTTGAAGCCCTTCCAGTCACCATATGCTCCAAAACAGTGTGGTAGCTGATGATGACTCACATTTGGGTACACTTACAATTCTGGAAAATTCGAGTGTCCTGCCTTCTTGCTCCACAAGGAAAAATGTGAAGTAATAAAGTAAACAAATTTTTTAAGTGTATAAGATATGCTGTTGATAAAGTGCCATATCAAAGGTTATTGTGGAAAATAAAGGCTGATGGCTTACAGGTAGCATATTTCATGGATGAAAGATTGATCATATAACAGGAAGCAGATAGTAGGCATTAATACATCTTTTTCAGTTTGGCAAGATGTAATTGTAGTGTGCCACAGGGACTGCAAAGGGACTTTAACGGTTTATAATTTATATGGATAAACTGGCTGAAGGGACCGAAGACATGATTGCTAACTTTGTTGATGAGACAAAGGTAGTTAGGAAAGTAAGTTCTGAAAATGACATAAGGCCACTGCTGAGGAAACAGATATGTCATGTGAGTGGCTAAGAATCTGGTAATGGAGAATTTTGAGTGGTTTAAATATTTTGAAATATAGAAACATGTTGAATATAGAACCCAGAGGAGCAGGAATTCTCCTCCTGATCCCACAGTAAATTAATCCAGGATTTTCCAGTCATTAACGCCCAGTTTTCAGTCATGTTTGACTTGCTACTCTCTGCATCCCATTGGCTATATTGAAATAAAATTTGCAATACAACATCATAGGCATTTGAGGCCTCATTTAGGCCACTGGGATTTTGTGGTAAAAACTGAATGCACCCAAATTATCACCTCATCAGGTCAGAGGTCAGCTCCTCTGTTTCAAATGATCTTAGAACATAAAAGCCGGAGTGAAAAATTTCCTTTAATCATGCAATGTTTGCAAAACAGCCAATAGCAGGATGAGGTCATGGCAAAAGGGCTGCAGAGATAGCTCGGGTAGTGAGGGGAAATGGAAGAGGGAGCTTGGATATACAAAGTGCTTTTGAATGACGGATACCCCCTCAGCTCCCAAACAGGTCAGAGTTGTCTCTGCAAGCCAGCTCTCACCCAGCAGTGGTTGGATAAAAGCCACAAGTGGACAAAGTGCTTCCCCTGGCATCCAGGTAGGAATACTGCCCAGATTTAATAAGAAGGAAGTGACTCAGTGCCATCCCAGCCAAGACACCTGCTCTTTACTGCTGGGGAAATATTAAGTTTCCACTTTGCTTTCCTTCTCAAATCTCCCCTAAAAATAACTCAATAAATTACAAATATATCTTTATTCCCCAACTCCCATGCTCAACAGATATTGAGCCACCAACTTTTTCAAGGTGGCAAACAGACCCAGAATCAACTGCTTTCTCAATTGGTTGAGAGGCTGAAGTAAAATTTGGGAATTTTAAATCAAGGAAACAAAGAATGAAAAATATGAAGAAGAGAAAATATTCCTAACCTGCACTCGTTGAACTCAGTATGTAAAGAACAAACAGTGGAAAAAACAGAACTGCTCCAAGATTAATCATCTGTGCAGCATACCCTGATCGTTCACTCATCGAAAGCTGTAATGTAGAAATTAAACCTTTTTAAAGTTCACTACAATTATTAATCCCAAACAGTTAACATAGTTACTTCACTATCACAGGTAATTGATGGTTAACTGGAAAACGAATTTCTTAAATTTAAAAATCTATGGCTAACTAATGCGCTATACCTATCCCAACAGCAAAATCTTGCACCACTACAATGCTTTCATGTAATGGTTGGGAGAATTTATAGACAACTATGTTAGTTCAAATATCTTAGTTTGAAAAACAGTGCAATCACCAGCTGCCTCAAATTCAGAATTTTCAATTCTATGGTAGGATTACTGTTGTATATTAGCACAAATTCACTTCTCCAAATTTTTAAACAGAAGGACATATTTAACAAAACAAAACTGGAGCTGAAGCAATTCATAACAAGACTTGATTAATATTTTATTCTAATTTCTAAACTAGCGTACACACTTAAAGTGTACCAAAAACTATGTCAGTGATTTTTTACCAAGATGCAATTTATTATTTTAACTTAAAATGGGAAGAAGACTTGTTATGGTTTTCAGATTATATATCGTTCTACTTGTTTTTGAGTGCGCAAACTGAAACATTTTTGGGGGCAGAAATCACAAAGAGAAGTCCTCTTTGATACATTTGAATGGGATGATTTTGGAAATGTCAAATATGCCCACAAAGTATATAACAATAATCAAGAAAACGTCAGTTTTTTCTAATAGATGTTATTAATGATTTATTTCTGTTCTTATTTACAAATAAACCAAAGGTCTGCCTTTTACAAATAAGGCCACAGGCAGTGAATCAAATCAGGTCCTATCATGTCAGTTATCTCAAGGGAATCAACGAATACAGGAGTATTACGAATACGACTGACATACAAACATGATTCCAATTTATAAAAATTGAAGAAAGGATAAAGTAGGATGCCTTAGACCTGAAAGCTTGATATTGGTAATTTAACACAAAGCAAGTATGAGCATTTGATAGCACAGTAATCTGTACAATTTGTATCTCAATATTTGTCAAACAATACAAATAATTTGTACTTAAGCAAATATTTGCATTTGATGAAGTATCCAGAATTTGATTGGCTTAAATAAGTGTTTTCAATTATAATTGAATTCAGAAACAATGAGGACCCTGTGTTTGGTTGATATAATTCAGTTGGAAGAGTGTTAGAATGAAAATCCTGGGTTTGAAACGAGGGCTGTTGTGGTATAGTTGCAGTATCCCAACCTCTGAGCTAGAACACCCAGGTTTAAAGCCTACCTGATTCAGAGCTTTGTCATAACATCCCTAGAAAAGTTAATTAAAAATACCTGAAGCAATATAATACCATGATGACCTCAGAGGAATCAGTAATGTCAATGCATGTACTGAACCAATCAATTTTAGGTAACCTGTGAAACCAACTAATGTTTTTCCTGACCTGAAGCATTAACTCTGTTTTCTCCTTCACAGATGCTGCCAGATCTGCTCAGCTTTTCCAGAAACTTTGTTTTTGTTCCTGATTTACAGCATCCGCAGTCCTTTTGGTTTTTAATGTTTTTCCAGCTTTATTATCCAAATTATACATCAAAAAATGGATTCTAAAATTCAACAAGGTTCTCCTGTTGTAAGTCTAGAGGACTATAAGAACTCAAACTAAACTTTAGATCCATTTAATTTATTCTGAAACTAGATTTCCCATACTTTTGCGTGATGAAAGCTTTGCAACAGAGCCGCTGTAACATACTTGATTTTAAGCTGTTCAGATCAGGAAATTTCCATTTTGTTCCATTAAAATGGGGTCTTTGAGTTATCTAACTAAGTAGGTAAATGTAATACTATATTTTGGCCACACGTTTCTTTGAGCAAAGAAGGTGAAAATCACAGGGAGGTATCATTTCAGATTACAATTGAATGACTAGTACCAGTCATGCGTGAATGTCAGCTAAAGGGATTAACCTTAAAGTAGTTACGGAAAGGAACACTGACAGAAAAAGTAAAAATACTAACTGGAAGCAATTCAATTTTAAAGATTTAAGATGGGATCTAGAACTTGTAGATTTGAAACAAGGACTGGCCATGAAAGGAAAAATTGAGCAACAGCAGGCCTTCAAAATGGGGAAAGTTTAATTCCAAATCAAACATACCCCAAAGGAGGGCAGATGGTGTATCCAAAGCTAGAATTCCTTGGATGACAACAAAAATAGAGGCTGTAATAAAACAAGAAAGATTTACAATGAATATCAAATACAGATGACAACAGAAAACCAGCGAGATTACAGGGAATACAGGTGAAATTGAAATAAAAAGATAAATGAGGGGCAAAGCAGAAAAGAACAGCAGCATAAATTAAAAGGGAACGTAAATATTTTATAAACATTTAGAAAGTAAAAAATTGGTTAAAGGGAATTGGTGGGGCCAATTTGAATCTAAAGAAAAATGTTCTAGTTGGGGCAAAGGACATGACTAAGGTATTGAAGGAGTACTGAACGAGGATATTACATCTGACTTCGGAAAAGGGATGAATTAACATTGTGGTAGAGAAGGGAGAAATATAGCTTTTTAACAAGCTAAAAATAGAAGGAAAACTAAATATGTTGGAATCAATAAAAGATAACAAGTCACCTGGTCAAGATGGGATGCAGCCTGGATTGCTAAGGGAATCTAGGTTGGAGCTTTCAGCCATGTGATCACACAGTTTGAATTCTTGTTGAATATGGGAGCGATTCCAGAGAAGTCAGGGATTGCAAATGTTACATTCCTCTTCAAGAAACAGGACAGGGATAATCCCAGTAAATATTAGCAAATCAGTCAAACATCATCAATCTGAAAACTACTGACAAGATCACTGACAAAGACTAAATTAATACTCTCTTACAGGAACATTCTTGAAGAAGGGAAGACTAGAAAGAATTTGTTGAAAGACAAATCACGTCTAACAAACTCAAATTGTGTACTAGATCAAGAGAAAGTCAATGAAGGTAGCGCAAGTGTGATAATAAATGAATTCTCAAAAGGCAAATGACAAACCTCCATTTAACAGGTTTATTTCGTAAATATAAGCATGGGTTGTAAAAGGGCAGTGGTTTTCTGGATAGCTAATTGGCTGTGGAGTCCCCCAAGAGTTAGTGTTAGAATTATTATTTTTCTTACTATATACAAATGCCCTAAGTTTGGGCATAGGGAGTATAATTTCAGAGTTCATGGATGATATGAAATCAGACAACATAGTAAATAATGTGGAAGATGTTAGCAGGACTCAGGAAGACAGCGGTAGTCTGGTAAAATGGGAAGAAATGGGGCAAATGTAAGAAGTGCAGATAAGCATCAATAGATACACTGCTGAAGGAATGTCATGGAGAGGCAGTCTAATATGCTACTTTGTCCTCCTTTTCCAGCTCACCAGCCTCTACATTCAAAGGGTCATTATCTGAGATGTTGGCCTCCTCCAGCAGGATGACACCATTTGCATTTCCCCCTACCCTCCCTTGTCAGCATTTTGCAGTACTGTTCACTCCACAACATCATGATCAACTTCTCAGTCATTCCCAACGCCTCTTTACACTCTCCCATTGCATCTTCTCAAGCAATCGCAGAAGGTGAAGCAGTGACATACTTGCATTTCTTTCAATCTTGTCTACTGTAGAATAAGCGAGACAAAATGCAGGTTGCATGGCTGTTTTGGAATACCACCACCTTGTCCAAAAGAATGACCCTGATTATCTATGCATTTGTAATTTAAATATCCCATCCTGTTTCGATGCCTACATTTCTGCCTTAGTTGCTATTTTCCAGTAAAGCCCATGCAAAGTGGAGGCACAACATCTCATTACTGCTTCGGAATTCCACAGCCTTTAGGATTCAACATCAAAATCAATAACTTCACAGCATGAACTCGTTCTTCCATTTTAATATCTCCTCCCCTGCCAGTGTCTTATTTCCACGAATTCAGTCTCAGTATAGTTTACCTATTTTCTGCTATTAAATCCTACCAGTAACATATATGCTTATTCCATATTCTTTTACTACCACTAGCATTCCCTTGTCTTTAGCCTGAGGAACTTTCACCGTACGTTTTACGTGTCCCTTCTCCACCGCTTTTCTACAGTGTAATACCCATTTATTGTCAGTCTCTGTGGTGCAATGGGTTTGGGGTGTTCAGCTGTTAGCCAAAAGGTTGGTCGTTTGAAGCAATTTAGGATCGACAGACCTACTGTCTCCAACCCACCAACAGTCTTTGTCACAAAGACCTGGGCTGTCAATGGGTATGAAAAAATTTTAAAGGGTCTTGAGATGCTGTAATAGTGTCCTAACCTCTGGATCAGAAGGTAATGGTTCAAGTCCCAACCTACTCCAGAGGCGTATGTCATAGGTTGATTAAATAACCAGTATGACTGATTTCCAGGCCCCTTCATTTCCAAAGAAGAGCCATCTTGAAATGTTAACTCTGTTTCTCTCTCCACAAATGCTGTATGACCTTCTGAGCTTTTCTAGTCCTATGAGTTATTTAAGATCTCCAGTATGTGCAGCACTTTGCTCTAGTATTATAAATAGCATTTTGAAGAGAGACTTCAGGTGTATATTTCTAAATTTTTGGTGATCACAGGGATGCTGTTAAGAAAGACAGTTCGTTAGGCCTCAGCTGGAGTATTGTGTACAATTATGCCCAATTCTGGGCATCATAGCTTTGTAAAGATGTCAACAACTTGGAACGGGTACAGAATTTTATTGGAGAATACCAAAATGAATAACTGCAAGCTATATGGCGAGGTTATAGAAAGCAGAATTATATCTTTCAGCACAGGGAATATTAAGAGTAGACCCAATATAGATATGCAAAATTATGAGAGGTATAGGAATTTTGATAAAAAATAGAAGGGAAATTTTTTATCCCCATTAGTTCATGGGATGTGTTCACTAGTGCTGGGCCAGCATTTATTGCCCATCCCTAGTTGCCTTCAGAAACTGGGGGTGAGCTGCCTTCTTAAATCATGGCAGTTCATATGCTGTAGGTAGACTCTCTGTTTCAGTGAGGGAGCTTCAGAATTTTAACACAATCACACTGAAGGAACAATATACATTTCCTAGTCAGGATAGTGATTCGCTTGGAAGGAAACTTGCAGATGGGCTGTTCCCATTTATCTGCTGCCCTCGTCCAACTGGTTGTGGTTGTGAATTTGGAAGGTGCTATCTAGGGATCTTTGGTGAACCTCTGCAGCACATCCTGTAGATGGGACACACTGATGCTACTGAGCACTGCCCTGGGGGAGAGTTGAATGTTTGTGGATGTGGTACCAATTAAGCAGGTCTGTTTCTCATAGACAGTATCAAGCTTCTTGAGGCTTCAGTAATCAAAGCAGATGGGGAGAATTCCATTATGCTCTTGACTTGAGCCTTGTGGATGGTGACCTGGCCTTGGAGACTCAGAAGGCGAGTTACCCACTGCAGGTTTCCTGGCCTCTGACCTGTTTCTGTAGCCACAGTATTTCTATGACTGGTCCATTTCAGTTTCTGGTCAATGTGGTCCCCAGGACTTTGATTGTGAAGGTTTTCAGCAAAAAAAAATAGATAATGGTCTCTTGTTGAAGAGAGTCATTTTGTGGCATCACTTGCACTTGTCATACCAAAATTGACAGTCCAGGTCTTGCAGCATTTGCCCATGGACTGTTTCAATATCTGAGGAGTCATTATTCGTGTTGAAAATTCTGCAATCATCAGCAAGTACCTCCACATCTGACTGTAAGATGGAGGGAAAGCCATTGATGAAGCAGATGAATATGGTTGGACCTAGGATACATTGATGAATTGGCAAGGTGGATCACTAACCAGTAGTCATAAATTTCAATTAATTTGCAAAAGAACTAAGATGGGAAACAGAAGGGATGATTAAGGTTTGGGATGTATTAACTAAAAGAATGGTGGGATTAGATTTCACAAGAGCATTCAAAGGCCACTGAACCTGCATTCAAGAAGTCTAACATGTAGGATCATAGGTTACAATCTGGATATGGGACTAAATTGGACACTACCGTCAAAAAGATTTAAAAGCATGATGGGGATGAATACCTTCATGTAAAATTCTATGACAGGGCAATCCTGTCAATGTCATTCTTTATGAAGTAATAGTGCGTAGGGAGCTTTATTTTGTGATTCAATATTGATCACTAAAACACCTAAAACTCATTTCTGATTCCTGAAAAATATTTTTAAATGTAAATTTGAGTAATAGAGATACACTTACTACTGACAGGGATCTTTCTATATGAAGAGCAACAAGGACAAATACATTTGACACTGAAAGAGAGAAAACTTGGTCACATCACTGAGTTGACTTGAAATGTATATTAAGAAAATTTCATTCACTAACTTAGATGATTGTCTTGCACAAACAATCATAAAAGATGGCATTAATAAATTTATCACGAAGGTTAAATGGTGGATTTCTCTTTATTGTTTCAAACTTGTTTCTAAGCAATTACTACTTCAAGTTACCTACTCTGTTAGTTTATTTGCTTGCACTATATTTTATCATGTTTTTCACATACAATTAAAAAATCTCCTTTATTAGTATACCAATCTCAATAGAAATATTCTGTGGAGGAATATGGACTTGTATGGGGTAATGGGGTCTCCAGCACTGAGGCAGTGGCATCTTCCTCTACTTCATGCATTGGGAGCTCTGGTGTCACTGACATCTGATGAACAGTATTTACTCAACCTGGAAGCATTTATTGTGTATGAAACCAAAGGTTTGTCATCAGCCTGAAGCTCAACATACATGTAATCCCTGCAGTCTTTCTGCTCACTGGGACTTCGAGTAAGAAAGACTCCCATAGTTGCTGGGACATGTTTGATGAAATAATCGCCAGCACATGCCCCAAATTCATCCATGATGTAACCCTCAAAATCGTCCATGATGTAACTGAGCTGTGAGAATGGGAGAATGGCAGATGAAAGTGATTGTTATTGCCCTTCAACGAGGTGGAGTTTTTGGTTTTTGCTATAGGTTTTAGACTTCTTTGCCTATGGCAATGACCTGCAGTGGAGAACAAGATAGGTATCAAGGAGAAGCCTAATGTATTAGGAAGCCACAGCTCATGCATGTCACGCATGTTCCAATATTTCAACACGAGGTTGGAGCCACACTCTCTTTGCTGGTTGGTTAGTCCAACCTTGCAGTCTGCAACCAACTGGCTATTCTTCTTGACCTCAATTTCCAAGGCATCCTCTTTACAAAGTGTAAGCATTTTGAGATTGGCAACCACCCGTCCAATCTTGGCCTACTCCCTGGCATTGTTGGTCTCCCTTTTCCCTGCAAAGTGTCAAGTCAAATGCTATCTATCCCCCTTTGTCCTAGCAGCTTACCATGCCACACATGGGTCACATATTATAGCTGACACACAACTGCCTTATAATTGTCACACGTTTTGAGGTCTCTTGCCATGTGGTCCTAAAGATGACTATTTCACAACCTGATCTTCCTGCCTACTTGCAAAGTCTCTTTCCTAACTTCATGAGGCTATTGGATGAACACTAAATTAACTTGGAGGAGAATGTTCATCATTCCCATTGTGCCAGAGTCCAAGACACAAGACTGTTCACCTCCTCCGTGATTTCCACCCAGGCAAAACAATTTTTTCTATTGTATATTTTCTGTTTTAGCTTAAATATAAATACAA
Organism: Stegostoma tigrinum; assembly: GCF_030684315.1. Classification (NCBI taxonomy): domain Eukaryota; kingdom Metazoa; phylum Chordata; class Chondrichthyes; order Orectolobiformes; family Stegostomatidae; genus Stegostoma; species Stegostoma tigrinum. Next base: position 10,675,861 of record NC_081369.1, on the reverse strand, counting down.
GCTAAAGACTACATAATCTCTTTTATGAAAAATATTACTGATTGCCATTAACTTTCCGGACAAAATTAAAGTCTATTTAAAAGGATGAATTACATAGGTTGATAAAAAGTAAAGCCGATGAAAATAAAATTGCGTTTAGTATCTGTAGTCACTATTTTTATTTACATGCTGTCACTCACCAATAATCAAATATGAACCAGGCCAAGTGTTGGGGTCACTCAAGGCAAATGCTATAATCTGAACAGGATCCACAAGGAGTCCATACCTGTGAAGATATTTTAGTTATCAATAATATTACACTTGAACCTATAAACTAAAAACAGTCTGGAATGAGAAAGTTGCGATATGAAGTTTATTTGGGTGTACACCAACTCCAACAACGAGGAGAGGAATGCGTTTAACCTAATGGAGTGTATGCGCTACATTTTTGATTTGATGTTTGTTCTTTAATTTCAGTCATAGAACACATACAATTTTGAGGGGTATAAAATGACTGCAATTAAAATTAAACAGTACTGTGATTGATTCAGTTTTAAACAATAGGCATGATTCAAATCTGCGTGAGACCTTCAAAATACAGGAATCTTGGCAACTCTTTCCTGAGATGTGAAATACATGACCCTGTTTGAATTAACAAGGCAGTTTAAAAAGACTCTGAGAAATAGGAGCCAATTTGAAAATCCCTTAATACAAAGTTCAATTTGAAACACAAGACAGATTGTTTAGATTGACAAAAGCTCCTGTTCTGTAAGAAATGCCACAAACACAGTTTAATACAAAAAAAATTACAATTGCTTAGCCACAGAAGAGTTACCAATTTCCCACTGTTTTTACACTAAGCCGTCAGGTGGAAGAATTTCATCTATAAAACCTATCATTTGCATTTTATGTTAAATAAAGCCTGATGGGGAAAGGCTGCTCAACTAATCTCTCAGAGGTAGTAGGAACTGCTGATGCTGGAGAATCTGAGATAAACAAGATGTACAGCTGGATGAACACAGCAGGCCAAGCAGCATCAAAGGAGCAGGAAAGCTGATGTTTCGGGTCTGGACCCTTGCTCAGAAAATTTTCACACCTGAAACGTCAGCTTTCCTGCTCCTCTGATGCTGCTTGGCCTGCTGTGTTCATCGAGCTCTACACCTTGTTATCTCATCTAATCTCTCTACTGCTTTTAAAACATCTTTGACCCACGTCTAACTGAGTTTTAGGCATACAGGCTCTACTTTTAGCTTGCATTTTAGCCCAGAAGGACGGGTGAGCCGCCAGTGGTGATGGGAACCACTGGAAAGAAGTGTTCCAAAGTGGCTTCCTGGATCTTTCAAAAGTGGAGTTAACAGGTTTGGGGAGTCAGAGTGGTGGTAGTAGTCTGGGATCTATAAGAAAGGGGCATCAACAGTAAATTTCTAAGGGTGAGGATCAAGCCACTGCTGAGGTGAACTGTTCAAGACAGCATGAGAAAGCAATGTATCGTTGAGAGTGAGAAGCCAGAGAGAATCTCGATAAAACTAGCTTCTAGAATAAATTATTTGGGTTTGAACTTCTTTTAATTGATTAATTTTCTGGCATCCAGCACACAGCTCCTACTTGGGGCAAAGGACATGCAGAACTTCTTATCATAACCTTTTCTATTGCTGAATAAATGTCTAATTATCTATCTGTTTGTACACTTGATATCACTGGGTGATCCAATTTTTAGGTACCTACACATGTCATGTCCTACTGACCACTGGGGAGAAAGTAGCAGGCATTGTGACAATGCAGTAACATTGCATGGCATTGTACATAATCATATAGCACAGAAACAGACCCTTCAGGCCAACTCATCCCAATCAGACCTAGTCCCATTTGCTAGCAATGGGGAGAAAGTAGCAGGCATTGTGACAATGCAGTAACATTGCATGGCATTGTACATAATCATATAGCACAGAAACAGACCCTTCAGGCCAACTCATCCCAATCAGACCTAGTCCCATTTGCTAGCATTTGGCCCATATCCCTCTAAGTCCTTCCTATTCATGTACCCATTCAGATGTCTTTTAAATGCTGTAATTATATCCAACTCCAGCACTTCCTCCAGTTGCTTGTTCCATTCATGCACCATCTTTTGTAATGAAAAACGTACCCATCAAGTTTTTTTTAAATCTTTCATTTCTCACCTTAAACCTATGCCCTCTAGTTTTGGATTCTCCTATCCTACGAAAAAGATCTTCGCTATTCACCTTATGCATGCCCCTTGTGATTTTAAAAACCTCGATAAAGTCACCCCTCAACCTCCAATACTCCAGGAAAAAGCCCCAGCCTATTTGGCCTCTCCGTACAACTCAAACCCTCAAGTCCCAGCAACAGTATTGCAAATCTTTTCTGCATTCTCTCAAATTTAACAACATCCTTCCTACAGATGGGCAACCAAAATTGTAAGCAGCATTCTAAAACTGGCCTCACTAATGTCCTGTACACCCACATCATAACGTCCCAACTCCTACACTCAATATTGTGACCAATAACGGCAAGCATGTCAAACACCTTCTTCACCAACCTATCTACCTGCAGCTCATTTTCAAGAAACTATGCACCTGCACTCCTAGGTCTCTTTGTTCGGCGACACTTCCAGGGCTCTACCATTAACTTCGTAAGACTTGTCCTGGTTTACCCTACCAAAACGCAAAACCTCATGTTTACGTAAATTAAACTCCATCTGCCATTCCTCAGTCCATTGGCCCATTTGATCAAGGTCCGCTGAGATAATCTTCTTCACTGTTCACTACACTGCCTACTTTGGTGTCATCTGTAAACCTACTAGCCATGCTCCTATATTCACATCCAAATCACTTATATAAATGACAAAAAGTTGTGGATCTAGCACTGATCCTTGCGGCACACCTCTGTTCACCGGCCTCTGGTCCAAAAAGCAATCCTCAACCACCACCCTCTGTCTCCTGTCTTCATGCCAATTTTGTATCAATTGGCTAGCTCCCCCTTGATCCCTTGTGATCTAACCTTATTAACCAATCCACCATGTGGAACCTTGTCAAACACTTTGCTGCAGTATATCTGGACGTCCAGAAGGCATTTGACAAGATGCTGCATAAAAGATGAATACACACGATCACATGGGGTTAGGGGTAATTTATTAGCTTGGATAAAGCATTAGCTAACCAACAGAAAGCAGAGGGTGTGGATAAATTAGTCTTTGTCTGATTAGATGTAACTAATGGGGCGCCACAGGGTTCAGTCCTTGGGCTCCAACTATTTACAACCAATATAAATGACTTAGTTGCAGGGATAAGTAGTACTGTAGCCAAATTTGCAGGTGACACTAAAATAGGTGGGAAAGTACATTACAATGAAGAAATAAGAAAGTTATGTATAGAAATGGATAGGTTAAGTGAATGGATCAAAATTTGGCAGATGAAGTTTAACATGGATATGTAAGAGGTACCTATTTTGATCAGAGGATTAAAAAGGCAAGACTTACTTAAGTGGAGAGAAACTTCAGAGTGTTTCAGTGCAGAGGGGTCTGGATGGCCTTGTGCATGGATCATAGAAAACTAGAAAGCAAGTACAGCAGGAATAAGGAAGGAAAATGGAATTTTGGCTTGGATTGCTAAAGGAATAGAATATAACAGTAGGGAAGTGCTGCTCAGCTGTACAAGGCATTAGTGAGATTGCACCTGGAGTATTCTTAGAAATTTTGATTCCTTTACTTGAGGAGGAATGTAGTTGCATTGGAGGCAGTTCAGAGGAGATTCATTACATTGATTCCAGACATGAGGGGTTTGTCTTATGAATAGAGATCGAGCAGTTTAGGTCTATCTTCTCTGTAATTTAGAAGAATGAGAAGAGTTCTAATTGAGGTGTACAAAATGCTAAAAGGAATTAATAAAACAGACTTAGAGAGGATGTTTCTTCATGCAGGGTAGTCTAGAACGAGAGGTTATTGTTTTAAATCTGCTACCCATTATCCTAAAACTGTGATGAGGAGAAATTACTTTGGTCAAAAGGTTGTGAATCTGAAGATTTGTGTGGTGGATGCTAAGGCTTTGAATACATTTGAACAGGAGATAGACAGATTTTAAATCAGTAATGGGTTGAAGGGTCATGGAGAGTGGGCGGAAAAGTGGAATTGAGGCTGAGATGAGATCAGCTATATACATATTAAATGATGGAGCAGGCACAGAGATGAATTGCCAACTCCTGCTCCTAGTTCTTATGTTCTAAAGGCTGGTGCAAAAGAGTTAGCACTGGAGAAAATTGGACAGAAGCATAGCAAAATGAAGCCTAATGGGTTCTTTGATCATTGCAGCCTCCCTGACAACATGAGTGATCCTGATCTTCCCCAGTCAGCTCAAATATCTTCCATTCATAAAAAGTGAAGAACAGGTCCATCGCTCCTAACACTCAGTTGTGGAACAGGATTTCCTGGAGTGAGGCAAAGGGAGGGATTAAGTATGCAAGAGCAGGTGGTAATCATGCATGTAGAGTAGAAGTGCACCCAGTAAGTGAGAAGGAAACACAAAGAATAGAAAAGATTATTATTTATTGTGGATGAGGTGGGTGTGATGCACATAATGCTGAGGGTTGTGGTCTATCGCTTTTCATGATTTGTGTGTGCCGTGGCAAAGTTTGAGTAATGAGCCTGAGAGTATGAGTGGGCATGGGCTGAGAGATGGTGCCAATTACCCTTGAGAACAATAGCATACTATTGACTTTCTTGCTACATTTCTGATCATCCCTTTTGATGGTCAGCATAGTGCTGACTCGAGCTTCTGACATCGTTGCAGACTGGATGCTTCAGATGAAGTGGCTTCTTTTTGTGGTCATCTGGGAAGAGGAATAACCTTTTCTCCACCGTCCTGTTCGCTGGGGTCTTAAGATTTTTCATCATGAATTACGGAATTATCTTAAAGCCATGTGTTGAAAGTTTACAGGTAACCACCACAGCTTAAAAGGTAGTTCCTGAGTTGTAAAATCTGAAGTGATGTACATCTGGGCTTGAAATATGACACCAGAGTCTCAGAAGCACTTCGGTCTTACTTACCATGCAGTTCACTAAATATCGTGTCCAAAATCTTGCCTGCATAAATAATGTGGTGAACAGCACATAACAGTGCCTGGTAATTTTCCTGGGTAATGATTGATATGGCACCACAAAACTTTTTTGCTGCAGTACTTTAATTTCAAATAGAAAAATCTTGGCCTGTGATTCTTGAGCAAGCTGTGTCTGCCAAGACCCTCAAGACAACTGCTCATTTCTAATGACCTGCTTATGTGTGCTAGAACACAAATTGACAGGCAAATGAACATTCAACATGATAACTAAGTGTGGAGCTGGATGAACACAGCAGGCCAAGCAGCATCTTACGAACACAAAAGCTGACGTTTCGGGCTCTAACCCTTTACAGATGAAGGGTCTAGGCCCGAAACGTCAGCTTTTGTGCTCCTAAGATGCTGTTTGGCCTGCTGTGTTCATCCAGCCCCACACTTTGTTATCTTGGATTCTCCAGCATCTGCAGTTCCCATTATCTCTGAACATTCAACATGTCCTCTGTGTGTGTGTGTGTGTGTGTGTGTGTGTGTGTGTGTGTGTGTGTGTGTGTGATAAACATTTATATTTTCAAATTACTATCTTGTTGACCAGTTCAGCATCATCATTGAATAAATTTGGTTTTACAATAAATCAGCATTGCCATACCAAGAATTAGGTAAAATAATGTTTCGACCAATTGAGTAGTGGGACTTGAGGGACATTACACTCTGCCCACCTCAGTTATAATGACACAAAAGATTCTCAAACATATTTTAATGTATTCATCGATGCTGGCTGTGGAAAAATAGCTTTGTTTCATCCTCTTTACTGTCGAGCAGTATGAAGCTAACATTCTGAACTATGTGAAGATAACATGTTATACCATCTGTTGCAATATGTCAACTTAATGTACGTTGCCAAATGGAATTTGTATTAGATCAACGCCAGATTTCTGGTCTCTAGACTAACTTCTCATGAAAGAAAGTTTTCATCTACTTGGTGCTGCTTCGTCCAGCTGCCCTGTCTGTTAATATCCTGTTGCAGTTTACAGGTGTCCTCCTCATTATTTCCAGTTATACCAATTTTCATATTATTCACATATTCCTTGATCATAATCTCTAATTTCAAGTCCAAAACATTAATGGGCACCACAAACAGCATGGACCCAAGCATCAAACCTTGTGGAACTATACTGGAAAGAGACTTCTAGTCACAGAAACATTCCTTTATTATCACTCGTTGGATCCAAAAGTGTCTGACAGGCAGAAAGCAATGCGCCATTTTGCCTTGGATCAAATGGGCCATTAGTTTCTCAGCAGTCTGACATAAGGTGCCTTATGCAAAGCCGTGCTAAATTCCATGTAGACCACATCAAACGCATTACCCTCATAAATACTTCTGGTTTCCTCCACAAAAAATTTGATCACGTCTATGAGACACAACCATCCCTTAACAAATTCATGCTCTCTCTGTTAGTCCACGTCTCTCCAAGTACAGATATATTCTATGCCTCAGAATTCTTTCTGATAGCTTGCCCACCACAAATGTTAGATTGATTAACACGCAATTTCCTCATCTATCCCTTCCTCCTTTATTTTTATAATGTAACAACAGTAGCTGTCCTCCAGTCACCTGTGGCCAGAGGTGACTTGAAAATCACTGATAACTTCTCTCTTGCCTCTGTCAACAGCCTGAAATACATCTCATCCAGACCAGCAACTTTATTCATTCTAAGTCCATTAAGCCACTAATTCCTCCCCTCTCTGTTAATTCCTTATATTTTACAGGCCTTCATCCAGACATCTATTAATGTGCTGCCCATTTCCATTGTGAAGACCAATGTAGAGTTTTTATTGAGAATGGCACCCATATCTTCCAGGTCCATACATAGAATACCTCTACAGTCCTTTATCAACCCTACTCTTTCCCTTGTTATTCTCCTAGCATATATATATCTTATAAAAACTCTTCGGGCTTTGCTTTATTCTACTTCCAATGCTTTCTTATGCATTGTCTCTGATTTCCTAATTTCTTTTAATTTCCCCTTGTACCTTTCATATTCCTTTAGAGACGTTGCTAATTTAAACCCTTGTTATCTGCCAGAAGTTTTGTTTTTATTTCTTAGTCCTAACCTTTATGTCCCTTAATACCCAAGGATCTCCTGTCTTAGTCCCATGCTTTGTCTTTACAGCAGCATACTTGCCCTGTATTCTCACTATTTCCTCCTGGAAAGCTATGATGGCTGTCAGTGCACATAGTTAATCCCAGTTCACCAGCAACAGCAGGAACTTAATTGGTTGTCATGCAGCCTCAAGAGGGAAACAAAGAAGGTGAATCTCCCCTGAGGAAGCACAGGGGAATGTCCACACCCTGGATCTACAGACCTTGCAATCATTTTCTTCAACGTGTGGAAACACAATGGAGGTGTAAAATAAGAATGTCCTGGGCCATCAGCACTCAGCTATGTTACCTGGTGGAGCAGGAATTGCACTCAGAAGAAATGCATGGTTAACTCATCCCAGTCGCCATCAAGATTACATTAACAGTGCCTTGAAGGCTTATGACAGTGGCTCATTTCTGGGGACTGTGTGGTATCTACCAATTGTTGATCAACAAATGCATTGAAATATAATTGCTGCAATTTCCGTCAGATTACATCCATTTATAATGTTCTCCTATTACGAGTAAGGTACAGCAGCTAGGCAGTTAGACTCTCCACAAATGCTTCCTCCCTATAGGTCCAAGACACAACGACTGTACCTACCTTGCTTTGAGAGCACCATAACAACGTGCACTGATGACTTTCACTCCATCAATGTTTAACCTAATCATGATCATTGTTTCCACGTTTTGAAGGTATGCACCAGATATCCTAGGAGCTGCCATGAAACCTATATAGAGAACTCATCTATTCTTGCATCCTTCCAAGATCCTCAGACCATACAGGGATAGTTACTGGCAAGTAAGGGCTACCCCATCCAAACATGGCTCATGATATCTTTATGAAACCCTCAGACTGATGTGGAATGAAAATACATTGTGCGTATGCTTCCAACATAGACCAAGATGAGGTTTTGACACAGAGCTTTTCTGTGTAGCCCAGAAAGGTTGTGCTGAATCATTGTGCCGCATCATTGTGCCATACTAAGACTTTCATAGTTGTAGTTGACAACAAAAAGGGAAATGTCTTGGATTCAAAGTAAATGGGAAGTTGACAGCAATCTATTAGAATGAAGATGAGAATGAGGATTGAGACATTGACTGCAGATCAGCCAAAAGAACATGACAGAACCATGTATCAATCGGATGTGAGAACCAAACAGAGAATCTAATCAAAACCAATTTCAATGAGAACAGAGCTGTTTGGATATCTTTTCATATCTTTTCACAAAACTTTTTTGCTGCAGTACTTTAATTTCAAATAGAAAAATCTTGGCCTGTGATTCTTGAGCAAGCTGTGTCTGCCAAGACCCTCAAGACAACTGCTCATTTCTAATGACCTGCTTATGTGTGCTAGAACACAAATTGACAGGCAAATGAACATTCAACATGATAACTAAGTGTGGAGCTGGATGAACACAGCAGGCCAAGCAGCATCTTACGAACACAAAAGCTGACGTTTCGGGCTCTAACCCTTTACAGATGAAGGGTCTAGGCCCGAAACGTCAGCTTTTGTGCTCCTAAGATGCTGTTTGGCCTGCTGTGTTCATCCAGCCCCACACTTTGTTATCTTGGATTCTCCAGAATCTGCAGTTCCCATTATCTCTGAACATTCATGGCAAGCAGCCCCTGGTCAGTCCAAAGTACAAGTGAACCTGATTATTATTGCAGAAACTGAAATTTTCCTTCATTGAATAAATGTTTTGTTATCCATATGATTGCATCCTTATAATCTTTGGGTGATTCCAATTCAAGTATTCATTACAGGTCCAACACACCATCAGGAATAAAGCAACAGGCAGTTTAGCAAGGCACCAACATTACATAGGTATCATACGCTGACTCACGCTGTAATAGCGGTCTAATCTTAGAGCTGAGTGTTGTACAGTGAAGTCTCCCAGAGGAGGCAGTAGGTTGAGGGGAATCTGAGGCACCTTCTTTTCACCCTTTCATCATTTGCTAACCTTCAACCTTTCAGAATTCACACAGACTCCTACATTTCCACAAAATTCTTGGCCATCCTACAGAACAAGAAATAACCTGAGAAGGGGCAGCACTTCGTGCAGTTTCTCTTGTCCAACAGCTGTTCTAAGGGAAAGTAAACGTGTGAACAGCCCAATGTAACCTGCCAGCCTTGAGCGGCACTGCGCTTCCTTGAAAAACTGATAGATTAAAAGAAATAACACGGTGTGGAGCTGGAGGGACACAGCAGGCCAGGCAGCATTAGAGCAGCCGGAAAGTTGATGTTTCGGGTCAGGAAATGAAGAAGGTTCCCGACCTGAAACGTCAACTTTCCTGCTGCTCTGACGCCGCCTGGCCTGCTGTGTTATCTCCGACTCCAGCATCTGCAGTTCTTGATGTCTATAGATTGAAAGAAACTTTGTCTCCAGTGATATGTGAAATCATTACCAATTCCATACTCTCACTCATAATTTGGATGGAAGTATGGAAGATGTACAATGCTTGGATACTACAAATTTTCATCACTGTTGTGTCTCAAAGACTGCTCATCTTTTAAATGGATGCAATTTCAGCAGGTCCATCAAAGACACAAGAGTGGGCATTTTAAGAATGCAAAATGTACATATATATTCACAAAAATACTAGACATTTCACAATCATGTGTCACCCATACACCTCAGCAAGCTTTTCTCTTAAATTTCCCTCCCGCTTTATCCAAGTGCAGCCCAGACTTCCCCAGTTGGGATGGAGAGAGCTTTTTCTGCTGTTGGCCTTGTTGTCAGGGAAGAGCTGGCTAGTCGTCTCCAAGGGTATCTGGGCTGGAGATCCCATAAGGCCTGCTGAAAGTGCCTTGTCCAGTTACAGGTTCATCCTTGGCATGAATTTCTGAAGACTTTGGCATCACAGACAGGATACCTGAGGCAGGATACCTCCAGAGTGTCCTGACAGGAAGCTTCTGAGATCCTGTGTATATCTGTGTCTCCCACCACCATCCTGTCTCCCTGAGAGAAGTGGCAGCTTCAGTGAGGTGAAAGTTGATTACATGTTCCATTTCCCAGACTCTCAGTCTAGGCATCTTACGTTGCTTACTGTTTTCCTGCAGTTTACACAGGCATTGCCAGTCTGTTGCCAAATGAAGAGATATACCTGACACCAGCCTATTGATGGTATAGATCTAAAACCATCTGCCTTTTCTGTCTGTATGTCTTACTTACTATGCATTCTTTGTACATTTGTGGTTTCCATTTGCTTTGTTATTCCTGATAATAGGACTAAAGCTTTAACCCTTAATTGATTAATTCCTTTCAGCTGACCCCTCTTGGCCCTTGGCCTAGCCCAAGGTATCCAACTTAGTGGTAGTGCTGCACTGTCTGTAAATACTGGCCAAGTATCAAGCTTAGGCTTGTAAAGGTATTCGGTATCTTAGCTATCTGTAAAGGTGGCCCAACAAAGGTGGGTCTCTGTCTCATACATTCTGACCCCATATTCTTTAATTCGCATGCACCTTGCCATCATTTTTCTGTCCTTCTGGTGCTGTGAACCAAGTAGGTTAAGTACACAACCAGTATCAACTGTGTAATAATCAAAATATGAGGGATGATCCTAATCCATGGGTGATTCTGTTTATTTGATCCCCAGTTCCTCCTACTAAATGGAGGTATCTATTTGTCTATCATCATCAGCCAATGCCCTAACTTGCGGCTGCAGAGTTTAATATAATTCTATGCAACCACCCAGTCTTGTTTTGGATAACTGTTAAGTGTGGAAACAATATTGGAATTATTTAGGAGAACTGACTCGGAGTCCATGTCAGGTTTTTCTTAATGTCCACTTTCACCTGCATAGTTACTGTTTCTCTCTTGGAGGTTTATGTCAGCTTTACCTTTTCCACCCTAGTCAGTATGTGTGTGCATAAACACTCCACATGGATAGTTATAGAACAGGATTGGCTGTTTGTATGTTGATGCTCTTTTTGTGTTATGGTAATGCGATATCTCTCTGTACCCACACATGCAACATGAGTTAATTCTACTGTAGCCCATATAACTTATGTCATTTAATTGACCACTCTGTTAAATTCACACCTTGCTTCTTCTTCGTCTCATGTCAGATGTAGATACACTACCAAGGAGGCTTCTACACTACATCCATCTAAAGTGGTGCTTTTTCTATTTCTTCCTGTCTCTACTGCATGCGGAGGTACATTAAGGTATCTCACATAATAATCCCCTTAATTACCCCAACATTCTTACTCTGTATAAAGTCTTAATGGGTGTCAACGCCAGTCAACATGTTATTATGCATAACACGTTCTGCATCAGTTTTATATACACGTTAAAGCCAAAATGGCAGCAGATCACACCATGTTCCCTGTGTTGTGACAGGTTAAACAGGTATGCATTTATCCAAAGGAGTACCTCATCTGCATGACTATGCCTTATGTTTTAACTTGTCTCCTTGAGTATCCATGATCCACAAGTACTGCAGACATAATTTATGACCACATTGCTTCAGAAATGTTCCTGCACAATAATCACTTTATTAATGGTCCACCCTTAACTTGAGACAGTGGTCACATACTGAATTACCTTATTGAATGTCTGTCCTGGATTGTTTGTTTCTTTTTCAAGATATACTAATGTTGAGAACTTAAGGTGCGAACATTTTGGTCCACAGTTGCCAAATCAATAGAGTGCATTTCAGTTAACCATTCTACTAAACCAAGGTGCATGCTCCTTCTACCAATAATCCAAGCCACCTGTGCTATCATTTGTTTTATCAAAGATGTGTACAATGCTCGGCTCTGAACTGCCCATCACTGAGGAAGACCAATATTGGCAATACTTCAAACAATAGATACAAGTACATGGTGTTGATTTTAATATAGAAGTTTATCATGCTTTACCAACATTATTCCATTTTCTGGTCATGAGCTTAAAGCTGGACAAGGTGAATCAATTATTCTTGCTGCACCGTGAGGTGTGGTTGATGCCAGTTTTAAGTGATTGTCCTCTTAATCAGTAACTGTATCCTCTTTGAGATTCCACTAATGGAAACATTATCTCAATGTCAAGCCTGTCAAGTCTAATTAGAATCTTGTATGTTTCAATAGGTTACTCCTCACTCTTCTAAACTCTAACAAAGTATGACCAAATCTGTATAGCAGGTTTTCCTGATAAATTAACACCTTCAAACCAGGAATCAGCCTAATGAGATAGTGGGAACTGCCAATGATGGAGAATCTGGTGTAACAAGGTGTAGAGCTAGATGGACACAGCAGGCCAAGCAGCATCAGAGGAGCAAGAAAGCTGACGTTTCGGGTCTGGACGCTTCTTCAGAAAAACTTCATTCAGCTCTACACCTCATTATCTCTAATCAGTCTAATGAATCTCTTTTGAACAGGTGCCAATGTCAGTATATCTTGTTCTTAAAATATGGGGACCAAAACTGTACGCAGTACACCTGGCGCTACTGCACTATCGCCCTGTACAATTTTAGCAAGACTTCCCTAATTTAAAATCCTTTATAATAAAAATAAAAACTGTACTTCCCTTCTTAATTATTTGCTGCACCTTAATCGTTGCTTACTCACTTATTCTGTAAAACTATTCTCTGATCTGAATCCATCTGTAACGGTACTTCCCATCTTGAGATTTCTTCTAACATTATTCAAGCAGTATTGTCTCTTGTATGAGACAAGATTTCACCCACTACGTGAATTGCTCAATGATGACCAAACAGTATGTCTTTCCCTGACTTTGTGGGTCTTGTGAAATCTTTTTATAACAGCTCCTGTGGTTCCTTTGACTGGGGCTGGTGCAACACGTGGACCATGACTCATTTTCCTGGGTTATGTTAGGCACATACCAGGTGTTGCTGACAGTATTTTGTTCCAACAGTAGCATCTGCCCATCTTCCCTATCATGGTTGCCCTTCCATATTTGGTTCATCTGTGGTGGATTTTCATGAGGCTATGCTTAATGCAGCTTGGTGCTGCCATCCTTTCTTCTCCTATCTAGATACCATTAGCATTTTTGCCTGCACCTTCTTCTTTACACCGTCTTTTGCCTCTTCTTCCATACTGCTGAATAAATCTATCACGTTTACTTCCTCCAGCTGACTGCTACTGTTGCACAGGATGCTCAAGTATCTGCCTTCTTGGCTGCCTCATCCGCCCATTGATTACTCAACTAGATGGGATCTGTACTCTTCTTCTTTAACCTTCATCAGTAAATGATACCTCAGAGGACAACAGGGCCATGATCAAATGGCTCAGGAGTGGCAGATCAAGTTTAATTTAGATAAACGTGAGGTACAGCATTTTGGTAGGGCAAATCAGGGCAGAATTTATACACTTAATGGTAAGATCCTCGGGGTGTTTTCGAATAAGAGAACTTGGAGTGCAGGTTCAGTGTTCCTTAAATGTGGAATTGCAGGTAGACAGGATAGTGAAGGTGGTGTTTGGTATGCTTGCCTTTATTGGTCAGTGTGCTCAGTATAGGAGCTGAAAGGCCATGTTACAAGCGAACAGGACATTGGTGAGTTAATTTCTGGAATACTCTGTTCACTTCTGGTCTCCCTGCCATAGGAAGCATGTTAGAACACAGAACATAGAACAGTACAGCACAGTACAGGCCCTTCGGCCCACGATGTTGTGCCCAACTTTTATCATAATCCTAAGGTCTATCTAACCTCCACCCCTACTTTATACTATCATCCATATGCCTATCTAATAGCCGCTTAAATGCCCCTAATGAGGCCAACTCCACTACCCGCTCCAGCAATGCATTCCACGACCCGACCAGTCTCTGAGTAAAGAACCTACCTCTGACGTCTCCCCTATATCTACCTCCACTCACTTTAAAACTATGCCCCCTCTTAGTAGCTCCCTCCACCCGAGGAAAAAGTCTCTGGCTGTCCAGTCTATCTATACTTCTGATCATTTTGTACACTTCTATCAAGTCTCTTCTCATCTTCATCATTCTAAAGAGAAAAGGCCTAGCTCTCTCAACCTTTCCTCATAAGATCCTCCCTCCATTCCAGGCAACATCCTGGTAAAACTCCTCTGCACCTTTTCCTACGCTTCCACATCTTTCTTGTAATGAGGCGACCAGAACTGGACACAATCCTGCAGATGTGGCCAAACCAGGCCTTTGTATAGCTGCAGCATAACTTCACAGCTCTTGAACTCAATCCCTCTATTAAAGCTAATACACCATTTGCCTTCTTAACAACTCTATCCATCTGAGTGGCAGCTTTCAGGGAACTGTAGGCATGAACCCCAAGATCCCTCTGCTCCTCCACACTGTCAAGAATCTTTCCGTTAACTCTGTATTCTGCTTTCAAGTTTGTCCTTGCAAGATGAATCATTTCACTTTTCAAGGTTAAACTCCATCTGCCATTTCTCAGTGCAGCTCTGCATCCTATCAATGTTGTTAAACTTGAAAAGATTTATAAGGATCTTACCAGGGTTGGAGAGTTTAAGCTATAGGGAGAGGCTGAATAGGCTGGGGCTATTTTCCCTGGAGTATCAGAGGCTGAGTGGCGACCTTATAGAAATTTATAAGGTCATGAGGGGCAGGGATAAGGTGAATAGCGAAGGTCTTTTCCCCAGGGTAGGGAGTCCAAAATTAGAGTGCATAGGTTTAAGGTGAGAGGGGAAACAGTTAAATGGGACCTAAGGGGCAACGTTTTCATGCAAGGATAGTGTGTGTCTGGAATGGACAGCTGAAGATAGTGGTGAAGGCTGGCTCAATTGCAAGATTTAAAGGCATCTGAATGGGTATATGAATAGGAAGGATTTAGAGGGATAATGGAACAAATGCTGGCAATGGGACTAGATTAATTTAGGATATCTGGTCAGCATTAGTGGTAGCCTAGCAATTTTCATTAATTCCCATTTCATGTTATATATGCCCTCTTCCTGAGGTGATGTACTTCATTCACTCTACCACATAATCAGCTACTATCACAAAGGCATACCTTATTCTTTGTACAAATGTCAGCACATCTCTCTTGGTGCTTTCTTTCTTTCCACTAATTCTGCCACCCAAGCTGAAAAGTCTCCAGACAACTTCCCCACCACTGAGGATATGATCTTCACTGCCCTGCTGGTGCACAGACCTCCAACCAAGTAACTTCAGGACCCATCCTTAAACAAAGTCAACCTCATTCCCTTCAGTTAATTTTCCTTTAAAATTCCTGGAGTTCTTTTGTCTACTTCCTGCAAACTATGTTCCTCTCCTTCTGATAGAATGCCTTCCACTGAGTTGACCTTATTATCACAGATTACTACAATTAATATTTCTTTCAGAAGCAGTATCATCTCTCATGCAGCCAGTCTACTGTCTGATACTGTCCTGAATTTTTCTGTGTTAAGTAGTTGTACTGTAATGTGCCTCACACATAGGAGTGTTTCTACTGTCATTACAATGTGTATGTAGGTTTTCACTGTCCATGATGCACAGTCAATAGGTGTCACACATCAGGGTATGCCATTTATTACCAGGGATTATTTGGCAGAGAAGTATATTACTGGTTTCAACCATCCCATCCTCTTGAATTATACTGCACGAAAGAAGCCTCTTGAATTATGGACATAGAGATGGTACGGTTATTCGATACAAGTAGTTCCAGATCTGGTGATGGACTAGCGCTCATTCTAATACCATAAAAAGCTTGTTCTTGATCCTCTCTCCACTATTTTGTATTGTGCTGCCAATTTGTTAACCCCTGTGGGGGGCTATAATTTTCATAAACTCCATTAAATTTTTAAAATAGGAGATCCAGGACTTAGCCAACTCATCACAGATCTGTGGGTCTAGGTATACTTTTTATCACCACTATTTGGGAATAGCTCCATTTACCTTGAATGGTCTGGTATCCTAAGTACTCAACCTCACATTTACCAACTGGGCCCTCTTTATGCTTACTTCAAAGTCTGCTGTTTCTACAACTCTAGAATGTGTAATAAGAATCTTACTATGTCCACTGACAGTTTTGGAAGTGATCACCAGCTTGTTTACAGAAATGTAAAAACAGTAAGTTTTTGAAAAAATTAAAGAAAAGAGTTAGAAAACTGAGTTAGAAAAAAGAAGTAGCAGATGGACTGAACAGATAACGTGTATCAATCTTCACTCTACAGGACAGAAGTAACATCCCAGAAATAGCACTAAATCAATAAATTGAAGAAAGGGAAGAATTCAGGAAAATCACAAAGGCCGGAAAAAGGATTCTGGTCAGAGATAATGGGAACTGCAGATGCTAGAGAATCTGAGATAACAAAGTGTGGAGCTGGATGAACACAGCAGGCCAAGCAACGTCTTACGAGAACAAAAGCTGACGTTTTGGGCCTAGACCCTTCATCAGAACCTGATGAAGGCCCAAAACGTCAGCTTTTGTGCTCCTAAGATGCTGCTGGGTCTGCTATGTTCATCCAGCTCCACACTTTGCTATCAAAGGATTCTGGTTGTTTTTTGTCCCTTTCTCACTTTCTTCATTTTTCTCCCCCTCCCACTTTTCTTTTATTTTACTTACCTCTTGCTGACAAGCTTGGTCACAGTGGCAGCATCAGCAGCAGTTAGTGAGCCTAGCACAGATGACAGTGGGCCCAATGCAGATGTGAGTAGACCCAGAACAGCACATTCAGAATGGCAATGGAGGCAGGTTTGGGTCAGCAACAAGGCAGCATCTGCATCTAGCGCAGATTAGTGGAGGCAGCTGTGGAAGAGAGCTTGTTCCTAGTTCAAGACTCAGCAGCATCAGCAGCAGCTGTATCGGCGAGGTGGGCCCAAAACAGACTAATGATGACAGTCGGGTTTGGGCCACTGACAGCATCAGTGGTATCTACATTGGCAAGGTCCAGAGGATTCACAGTGGCAAGGGCATTAGTGGAGAGGAGGCGGTTCGAAGAGTGGCGACTTTCATTCCAGCAATGGTTATGCTTCGAAGGGGACCTGTGCTGGCCACCAGGGCTTAAAAAGAACTGTGAAGTTGAACACTTTTTCATTATTTCTTCATTTTTCTGCCTTTATAGTCTATGTTTTGGTTTATTTTTCTGTGTTTTAAGATGACACCGGTGAGTGGAGGCACGATACAACGCTTTTTCCTGTACTTTGTAACAAAATAGATGTGACAACAAATAAATCAAATAAATTGTTAGCGCTGAAGGCTGACAAGTGCCCAGGTCCTGATGAACTTCATCCCACTGTCCTAAAAGAAGTGGCTTGTGAGATATTTGACACATTGAGTTTAATTATCCAAAACTCCCTTGTTTCAGGAACTATCCCATTATATTGGAAGACAGTGAATGAAACTCCTTCATTCAAGTTATGGAAGAAACAGCAGAAAACTGCAGGTCAATCACATTTTAAAGGGGATAACATTTGAGGAGGTAATATTACTGTGGTTAAAAGTAGATGTACTGTACTTGGATTTCCAGATAGTAACCTAAATGATTTCTCTGGATCAAAGAAAAATTATAAGAAGAATTTACCTTTGCCTCTTTTGAGGGACCAAGGATTGACCATGCCAACAACTAAAGCAGATAAAACATAAAATAATATTTTTAAAAAAATTTTAAATCCTGTGACCAAACTTGCACAGGGATACCACAAATGAGTCCTTTACATACCTCCTGTGGAAATTTAGTAGAAACTCCAGATTAATATTCATTTTCTGTAATTTATTTCATTTCATTAGGGTGTTTGCCAATAAGTTATATGGATTACCAGTGGAATTTACATGCTAATGCTTTATATTCCCGGTAAGCACTTTACCTAACAGCAATGGCTAGTGTGCAGGGTATGGCAATGCTGACAAGTGCTAAATTTTCCTGATCATTGTTAGTGTCGACTGTCTTGTAACAGATGCATTTCTGAGGATGAGACAGAGAAATCAGATTGGGACAACTCTATATTGGTAGTAAAGCCTCTCTGACTTTTCACCTTCTTAAGTTAATGGGCAGAAAATTGGCCAAACTGTTATGGGATATAATCCTCTGCTCCACTCTTCAGCAAAAGCACATTATTCAATACACATAGGTACAGTAGCTGGAAAGGCCACTCATTTGAATTTGAATCGAAACTAATGGTAGGTTGTTATTTGTAGACTTACTGATCTTAGACTCTATCAAAATAACTCACAAGTCTGATCCAGAAGTTCTAATTTCTGATAAACTGTATCATTTGAATTTGACAGTAGGGCATTAATTTCAATTGAATGCAATCTCCTGGACCCATTTTCTCAATGTATGCAAGGCCGAAAGCTTTCCGGTCACAAAGCCAGATAATAAGAAAGTTTATTAAAATATTTAAAGCAGGAACAGTTCATTATCATAGGTATAATACATACGTGATCAAGTTTTCCAAAACCATATGTGCATGAGTCAAAATCTGAGAAAGAATAAGGAAAATGATATAAATGTACATACAAGATAAGGGATTTTCATTAATTCTATTGCTCTGTCTAATAAAACACACAGTGTGCATTTAGTCCTGTCTATAATGTCCTCCCTGAAGAGATTTATAACATTTAACTCTTAAAGATAAGTTAGATCAAGGGTATTTTCCGGACAACTTCAGTCCATTGAGTTCAAGCTACTCATTCCCACAAATGTTTTTCTCAAGTCTGTAAGATTGAGATAACCGTCTCACAATGGAAGATGCTGCCCAAGAACGTTATATTCCTCCAAATAGACAGTATAATTTTTAATAAACTTTAGCTATGCTACAAACATCGCAGATATTTATAGAGTCTAGAATTTCTCTCCAGAATATATTTACTTAATTTCGGAGTATACAAGAGTTCTGAAGAAGTTCCATACAAGACTCAAAATGCTAACTCAGTTTCTCTCTCCACAGATGCTGCTTGACCTGTGTTTCTCCAGCAGTTAGTTTTTATTGAATCAGAATCCCCACAGTGTGGAAGCATGCCATTTGGCAAATCAAGTCCAGCCCTCCGAAGAGCATCCCACCTGACCCATCCCCTTCCCTATCTATATAACCCTGCATTTCCCATAGCTAATCCATCCAATTTACACATCTCTGGAACTATGGACAATTTACCACAGCCAATCCACTTAACCTGCACATCTTTCGACTGTGGAAGCAAACCAGAGCACCCAGAGGAAACCCACACACATAGGGAGAAAGTGCAGATTCCACACAGGCAGTCACCCTAATGCAGAATCAAAGCCAGGTCTCCAATGCTATTAGGCAGCGATGCTAAACACTGAGCCACCACGCCACTGTTTTTATTTTAGACTTCTAGCATCCACAGTATGTTGCTTTTATGAGAGTTGGGGCTTGTTTCAGTTGTAACAGCAAAAACTTAAACAAGATAATTTACTAACTTTACAATTTTATAGACAGAAATTAACAAGCAACACACTTTAAATGAATAAGTAAACTGTTATGCCAAAAACAACCAAAAAAACCTGAACCTAGAGACAGTAGGAAATGCCGATGCTGGAGAATCTGAAATAACACGATGTGAAGCTGGATGAACACAGCAGGCAAAGCAGCATCAGAGGAGCAGGAAAGTTTGATGTTTCGGGTTGGGACTCTTCTTCGTTTCTGCTTCACACCATGTTATCTCTAATAGAATCTAGTCTGGTGTTCATTGCAACTATTCGAGACCATTGAAGAATATTTTAAAATATTCAAAAATAGTGAATCCACCATCATTTAAAACAAAGTTTTACCTCAAAGCACTGAATGAGTAAAATATCCTCTCCCAGTGGGAGAAAATATTTATTAAGCAAACCTGACAGTTCCTAATATTTCTAAAATTTCAGTGAAGGGATCTTGTTTTTCATATTGTTGAGACAGCCCCACTTTGAAAATATGGGTGCTAACTCTCTGCAGAGGTTTCTCTTACTTTCATGTGGTCCTATATCATTAAACCTTTTTTCAGGGCAGCACAGTGGCTAGCACTGCTGCTTCACAGCGCCAGGGACCTGGGTTCAATTCCATCCTCAGGCAACTGCCTGTGTGGAGTTTGCACATTCTCCCTACGTCTATGGGGGTTTCCTCTGGGTACTCAGGTTTCCTCCACAGTCCAAAGATGCGTAGGTTAGGTGGACT
This sequence comes from Stegostoma tigrinum, assembly GCF_030684315.1. Lineage (NCBI taxonomy): Eukaryota > Metazoa > Chordata > Chondrichthyes > Orectolobiformes > Stegostomatidae > Stegostoma > Stegostoma tigrinum. The sequence goes on along the minus strand of NC_081369.1, from coordinate 10,655,629 downwards.
GGCCATCCTAAATTGCCCGTAATGTTCCGGGATATGTAGCTTAGGTGGGTTCTAAGGGGATGGGTCTGGGTGGGATGCTCTGAGGGTCAGTGTGGACATGTTGGGCTGAGGGGCCTGTTTCCAAACTGTAGGGATTCTGTGTAAACATTATTCCTTAATTATTTGATAAAGATTCCACAGCAAACTTCTCGACAATTTGTTTGTGATGGGGTTAACTCTTTTATGGAAATTTCTTTCCTTATTCTTTCAATATTAGAAGAAATGCTAAAACAAGTTCATTGAAGGTGTTTCATTTTTCTATTTTATGAGTGCTGCGTGAACTTGTTATCCAATCTTTTTGGTGTAATAAGGATCTTTGCTATCTCTCAAAAGTTGATGAGTCTAGTTTTAACGGTTGCAGTATCTCTCCTGCACTTAACATCACATTTTCACACTTGAGTATGGTAGTGTCATATCTCTTTTCAGTCCCTCCTTTCAGTGATTAAGCTATTGACCTAAGTACTGTTCTGCTAAATTATGTTATAGCAAGTGTGCATTGGCTCCATATCTTCTTATAGATGTATTTAATTTCAAAGTGTAACTTTCTGGCTTTTCCTGTTAGTTGCAAAGGATGAACTCCCTTGTTGTATATGAATCTTTATCTTCAAACAATTGTAATATCTGCCTGTGCCTCCTACCTAATTAGTTCCACCTTTGTCTCAATCAAAGCTATATTTCTAACCAGATTTCATTACCTCCCTTGGGCAGTTCATCATCTGGAAGTTGGTTCTGTTTCAAGATTTAATTATAGACAGCAAAATAATCTGAAGTTGAAATAAAAAAGTACCATTCCTTCATTAATACATCAGTCTTCACTTAAGTTGTTAAATTACTGGACTTAAATACATAATAGATTTATGATGCATAATATTTTGGGAAAGTTAATAATTCAAAACTGGATGTGGGATAGGTCAATACTATCTGCCTCTGTTGTTATTAATCTGGAAATATTCATTTTTGAAAGAAAGTTGAAAGCTGATATGTTACTATTTATAATAGATACCGTCACACAAAGATTCAATCTGCAATCATACAAGCATGGGGCAGGACATGCCTGCTGGCCCCTTGAGCCTCCTCCACCATTCAGTAAGATCAGGCTGATCTGACTGTAGCCTCAAATTTGCATTCTTGCCTACTCCTGGTAACTTTTCAAATCTTGCTTAAGGAGAATCTATATAATCCTGCCTAAAAATGTTCAAGGACTCTGCTTCATATATCTTTTCAAGACAGTTCCAAAAAGAGTTGCCACTCTCAAAAATATATTTCTGGCCACTCTCAAAGGTTTGTTTTTGCCACATTACTGTTTTCATAGATCATAGAATCCCAACAGTGTGAAAACAAGCCTTTCAGCCCAACAAGTCCACATTGAATATCAGAGCATCCCACCCAGACCCATCCCCCAGTAAACAACTTAATCTACACATTCCTAAACACTATGGGCAATTTAGCATGGCCAATTCACCTAACCTTCACATCTTTGGACTGTGGGAGGAAACCAGAACACCCAGAGGAAACCCACGGAGACACGGAGAGAATGTGCAAACTCCACACAGACAGTCACCCAAAGGTGGAATCGAACCTGGGTTGCTGGCAATGTGCGGCGGCAGTGCTAACCGCTGAGCCACCGTTTTAAATGGATGATCACTAAAAATTAAACAATGAGCTCTCATTGTAGATTTCCCATAACAGGAAATATCCTCTCCAATTTACCCAGTCAAGGCACCTTAGGATCTTGTATGTTTCAATCAAATCATCTTTTGATCTCCTAAATTCCAGCAAATAAAAGTGTAGCTTATTTAACATGCCTCACAGGACAGCGTACTCATTCCGGATATTAGCATGGCAAACAGTGCTGAACTGCTTAAAATGTATTTATAACTTTCCTTAAATAAGGTAGCCAATAGTGTACACAGTACTCCAGATGTGGTTTCACCAGTGCCCTACAGAACAAACAAACTCCCTATTTTTGTATTCAAATTCACCCTGCAATAAAAGATCACATTCCATCAGATATCCTAATTACTTGCTGTATCCACATACTAACCATTTGAGATTCATACATTAGCACATTCATATCTCTCACAGTTTAGATAATATTTTCTTTTCTTCTTCCCAAAATAAACATTTTCACATTTTCCCATTTGCCAGATCTTTGCTCAATAAATTAACCTACAATACCTGAGAAAGAGTAATCAAACCCAAAAACATTAACTCTGATTTCTCTTCATGAATGCTGCCAGACTTGCTGAATTTTTCCATCAATTTCTGACTTTGTTTCTGATTAACAGTATTCACAGTTCTTTTAATACCCTTTTATTGCCTCCTTATCATTCTCACAATTTACTTTCCTACCCTTGCGTCACCAAACTTGGCAACCATATCTTCTACCCCTTCATCTAAGTCATTTATATAAATTGTAAACAATTGAGATTCCATCACTAATCCCTATACCATGGCAGTCATCACATCTTACTAACCTGAAAAAAGAAGGGTCTAGGCCCGAAACGTCAGCTTTTGTGCTCCTAAGATGCTACTTGGCCTGCTGTATTCATCCAGCTCCACACTTTGTTATCTTGGATTCTCCAGCATCTGCAGTTGCCATTATCCCTAATGATGTCTCTGCTGCTTCCTGTTATCCAGTGAATCTTCTATCCATGTAAATATGCCATGTCCTACATCACAATATTTCATTTTCTGCAACAATCTTTAATGTTGCACTTATCAACTGCCTGCTGGAACTCGAGTACATTTACCAGTTCTTCTTTAGCAACAACACATTAGCTCCTCAAAAAATTCGAATCAGTTGATCAAATACGATATTCCTCTCACTAAACTATGTTGACTCTGCCTGCTTATTTTGAAATTATCCAAGTGCCCTGCTTTTTTTTTAAAAAGAATGTAGTAACTTGAAACATTTTCCTAATGACAGATGTTAAGCTTGTTTTAACTATTTACATTGCAAGGAATGATAATGTGCCCTCAAAAAAGCCCTTTTTGTTTAATGGTGAAAAGAATTTGAGATATGGCTTTGGAGGAAGAGAACATGCTGATTGATGCAAACTGCAGCAGTATTGTAAAGTCCATATGCAATTTCCATTGTTTGGTGGTACATAAAATTGGGTGAGAAGCACACCGTCTGGCCCTGAGCCCACTCTTGTCATCTAAACAATTGTGTCTGATTTGACTGTAATGCAAACTCCACATTCCTGCCTACCCTCAAATAATCTTTCACCTCATTGTCCACCAATCATCTGTCTTCATCTGCCTTATATAAAAAAATTCAAAGCTCCACTTCTGCAATGTTTCTCAGGAACCGAGTTCCAAAGACATTATGCCCTCTCAGAGAGAGAATAAAATCAACCTCACCTCAGTTTAAAAGGCAACCCTTTATTTTTAAAAAAGTGACCCCAAGTTCTAGATTGTCCCACAAGAGGAAAACTCTATTTCACATTCACATTATCCTGACTTTTGTTTCAATCAAGTTGCCTCTTATATTTCTAAACTCCAGACTGGCCCATTCAATCTTTCCTCATAACTTGCCCATTCCTGGTATTAAACCATCTCCAAACTACTTCCATCCTTAAATAAGGAGATCATCATTGTGTACTGTATTCCAGATGTGGTCTCACCATTACCCTATATAATTGAAGCATTACCTTCTATTTTGCTATTCAATTCCGTTCATAATGAACTATAGCATTGTTTGCTTTCCTCACAATTTGCTATCCTGCAGACTAACGTTTTACAATTTACACGTCCAATCTCTTAGATCCTTCTGTCCCTTAGAACTCTACAATCTCCCCCCATGTAGATAATATACATTTGGCTTTCACATGCTAAAATGGACATTTTCCACATTATACTACATATGCAGATCGTGGCCTACTCCCTCCCTTTTAAGTTTTATATATCCCTTCCTAACTTCCTTATATCTTCTTTACAACTTACTTTCCTATCTATTCCTGCATCATCGAAAAACACAGCAGCCTTACCTTCAGTTCCCTCATGCAAGTCATTTCTTTTAAACTATAAACTGTTGAGGCCTCAGCACTGATCCCTGTGTACACACCTCATCAAGTCTTGTCAAGTAGAAAATGATCAATTTATGACTACTGTTTTCTGCAGCCATGTTTCTGTAATGACTGTCAGATTGTGTTTATTTCAGTACATCTATTTTGTTTTGAATGCATTCAGGCAGAGCTTGTATATTTGCCCTTTTTACTGCTGTTGTTATTTTCTAGCATTTTGTCGTGTCTGATTTTTTTCTTCACATTGCATTTCAAACTACTCCCCAGCTGCCCGGATGGATGCAGCTCCAACAACACTCAAGAAGTTTGACACCATCCTGGACAAAGCAGCCTCCTGACTGGCACCGCATCCACAAGCATCTACTCCCTCCACCACCAATGCTCAGTAGCAGCAACATGAGCCATCGACAAGAATGGACTACTGAAGTTCACCAAAGATCCTCCGACAGCACCTTCTTTCATCAAGGGGGTCAAGGGTAGCAAATACCTGGGAACACCATCACCTGCAAGTTACTCTCAAAGCCACTCACCATCCTGACTTCAAAATATATCGCCAGCCCTTCACCGTCAGTGGGTCAAAATCCTGGAAGTCCCTCCCTAAGGGCATTGTGGGTCAACTTAGAGCAAATGGACTGCAGCAGTTCAAGAAGGCAGCTCACCATCACCTTCTCAAGGGCAACTAGGAATCGGCAATAAATGTTGGCTAACCTGCAATGTCCATCTCCCATAAGTAATAAATAAATTAGCTAACTGGCCTGTAATTTTCTGCTTTCTGTCTCCCTCCCTTTTTAAATAAAGAATTTATATTTGCTATCTTTTAATTTAATGGGACTGCCCCCAAATCAAGGCCGTTTTGGAAAATGACAACCAATGTGTCAACTATCTCACTGGCTATTTCTTTAAAGACTCAATAAGTCATCAAGATCCAAGCATTTGTCAGTCTGCAGTTCTAACAATTTAGTCAGTGTCCTTTCTCTGGTGATTGTGAGTTTCTTGAATTCCTCCCTTTTAGCCATTTACCAATTTACAGCTGCTCCTTAAGTGTTACTTGTTTCTTCTGTAGAGAAGATCAATGAAAACTACCTTTTTAATTCATCTGATGCTCCAGGCTCACTTTCTATATGACAAATGCTCATTTTTTTAAAAAATTACTGAAATTTGTAGTATCTGCTTTTAAATTTTGGCTAACATTCACTCCTACTTTAATTTTTCCCTCTTTATTATGTCTTGGTCATTTTGCTTTTGTTTATAGGAATCTGTCTAATCCTTTGATGTGTCACCTATTATTACACAATTACATACCTTTACCTTTGGTTGATACTATCTTTAACATTTTAATTAACTACAGATGGTGCTACTATACATTGTTTGACTTTTCCAGTCAATACATGGTAAATCGGAGAAATTATAATGCATTTTTCTGACGAGTTCTCATTTATTCCTTTAATGCTTCACCTACCATGTGGTTATTGTGAGGGAGCTTGTACACCACTTCCACAAATAATTTCTTGTCATTATCATTTTTGCATTGTCAATGAAACTTAGATCATCCCTTACTATTGTGCTAATATACCACCATTAGCTAACCAGATGCCTTTTAAATGTTGTATTTGTACCAGCCTCCGCCACTTCCTCTGGAAATTGTCAATATGGCAGAGAACAACAGAGTAATTGCAAATGTAGGTGGGTAAGATCTGGACAAGTGTGGACAAAATCCACAAACCAGACTTCCTGATAGGCCCATCGTACCATCTGTTCCTGCCCCACTGAGCTCATTTCCTCTTATTTGACTCCATCCTCTCTCCACTTGTCTAGACCCTGCCCACCTACATCTGCAATTGCTCTTATCTCCTCTGCCATATTGACAATTTCCAGTTCCCTGGCCCTAACTGCCTCCTGTTCATCACGGACGTCCAATCTGTCTTTAACCTCAATTCCCTACCAGGATATTCTGAGAGCTGTCGGCTTCTTCCTCAACCAGAGGCCTGAACAATCCCCGTTCACCCCACCACTCTCCTCTGCTTGGCTGAATTTGTTCTCTCACTGAGCAATTTCTCCTTCAATTCATCTCAAAGGAGTGGCTATGGGCACCCACAGGGGTCCCAGTTATACCTGCCTCTTTAATGGGTATGTGGAACAATCTTTTTTCCAGTCCTACAATGGACCCATCCCACAAGTCTATTATTGGTACATGGTCGGCTGTTCTGATGCCACTTCATGATTTTGCATGGACCTTGAAAAATTGGTTCATTTTGCCTCCAATTTCCAGCCCTCTATAACTTTCACATCATCCATTTCTGACATTTCCTTTCCTTGACCTGTCCATTTCAGGTAATAACTATCCATTGCCATCCACTAGAAAGCCACTGACTCCCATAGCTACCTTCACTATGGCTCTTCCCACTCTATACCCTGCAAGTATTCCATTCCATTCCCTCTGTTCCTTTGCCTATGTTGTGTCTGTTTGGGTGATTCCACCTTCTAAAATAGTGTTGCTGACATGGCTTACTTCTTCCATAATCATGGTTTCCTGCCACTGTTGTTGGCAGGGCCCTCAAACACATATCAGCCACGCTTCTGTTCTTGCCTCTTCCCATCCCTCACAACAGCATGCTTAGGTCCCCTTGTTCTAACTTTTCACTCTACCAGCCTCCTCATTCAAAGGATCATTTTCTGCCATTTCAAACAACCCTAGCATAACGCCACCAAACATACCTTCCCCTCATTCTCCCTGTCTGCGCTTCGCAGGAATCGTTCCCTCCAGGACAGACTAGTCCATTCCTCGATCATCAAGACCCCCCTGCCCCCCCCGCCACCTCCCACAGCACAGAAGGTGCCACACCTGCCCTTCACCTTCTCCCTGCTCACCATTCAAGTGCCTAAACAGTTTTTACAGATGAAACAGCATTTCACCTGTACCTGCTCCAATCTTGCGTATTATATTCTCTGTACCTAATGTGTCATTCTCTACATTGGAGAAACTAAACGCAGACTGGGTCAACGCTTTGCAGAACACCTCCAGTCCATGTGCCATCATAAGCCCAACTTCCCGTAGCCAGTCACTTTAATACAGCATCTTGCACACATGCCCACTGCCCACTTGAGCAGGGGTTCAATATTGAGCTCAACACCTTCAAACTGTGAATCCATTCCTTCCCTTTCTTTTAGCCTTGCTTTATACGTTCTCTGTCACCCTCTCTCCCCTTCTCCCACCCAGATGGGGCTGTCTGTTCTTTTAAGTCTGGCTGTTAGACACACTATTGTTCTACCATTCTCACATTCTGACCTATCAACATCTTTTCTTCCTCTGCACTCCAAACCCTCCCCTCCCACTACTGCATAAATGTTGCCTACTCCAAACTTCACTTTAGCTCTGAAGAGTAAAGGGCTCAAAACATTAGCTTGCTTTCTCTTCATGAATGCTGCCACCCACTGATCTCCAGCATTTTTTTTTGTTCTCAGTTCAGACTCCAGCATCTGCAGTAATTTGTCCTATGAGGTCTGAACACTCCCTTATATAGATTTAAGGCTTCCTCGTTTTTATACTCTATTCCTTTGAATTAAAAGTTAACAGTCCACTTGCCTTCTTTATTATTCACTGCTTTTTGTAATATAAATGATTTGGAATGAGAATATAGGAGGAATGATTAGTACATTTGCAGATGACACCAAGCTCAGTGGTGCAGTGGACATGAAGAAAGTTATCTCATAGCACAATGGGATCTTAAATCAGATGGGCTCAGAAGTGGCAGACGGAATTTAATTTAGATAAACGTGAGGTGCTGCATTTTGGTAGGGCAAATCAGGGCAGGACTAGTACACTTAATTACAGAGGCCTCGGGAGTGTTGGGGTGCAGGTTCATATTTCCGTGAAAGGGGAGTCACAGGTAGATAGGGTGGTGAAGGTGGCGTTTGGTATGCTTGTCTTTTTTGGTCAGTGCATTGAGTCCAGGAGTTGGGAGGTCATGTTGCAGCTGTACAGGACATTGCTTACGCTACTTTAGGAATACCGCATTCAATTCTGGTCTCCCTGCTATAAGAAAGATGTTTTTAACCTTGAAAGCGTGCAGAAAAGATTTACAAGATGTTCTTGGGTTTGAAGAGTTTGAGCTATAGGGAGAAGCTGAATAGGCTGGGGCTATTTTCCCTGGAGCGTCATAGGCTGAGGGGTGACCTTCTGGAAGTTTATAAAATCATGAGGGGTGTGAATAAGGTGAATAGCCAAGGTCTTTTCCCCAGTGTAGGGGAGTCCAAAACTAGAGGTCATAGGCTTAAGATGAGAGGGAAAAGATAGAAAAGGGACCTAAGCAGCAACTTTTTCCACAGAGGGTGGTGCGTATATGGAATGAGTTGCCAGAGAAAGCTGGTGGAGGCTGGTACAATTACAACATTAAAAGGCATCTGGTTGGATACAAGAATGGAAAGGGTCAAGAGAGAGATATTTGCCAAATATGACTAGAATAATTTGGGGTATCTGGTCAGCACGGATGAGTTGAACTGATGGGTCTGTTTCTGTGCTGTACAACTGTGACTGAGCCTGTATATAGTTTTGTAATTTAAGAATGAGGACCCCCGCCAGATCCTTCTGCGCTGAAGCTTTCCGCAGTTTTTCTGTTTAACTGATATTCAGCTCCTCTATCCTTAATTTCATAACCTCACATTTCCCACATTATATCCATCTGCCAATATTTACCCCACTCACTTAACCAGAATATATTCCTCAGTAGACTTTTGGGGTCATACTATTTACTTTTCAACCGACTTATGTGTCATCTGCAAACTTGGTGATAGTACATTTATTTCCTTTGTCCAAACCATAAACATATATTGTGAATAATTTTGTCCCCTGCACTAGTGCTGTGGCACTCAACTAGTCGCAAGTCTCCATCCTGAAAATGACCTTCTATTGCTCTATTTGCTAGCTAAGCTTCTACTAATGCTAATATGTTAATCACCAAACGCATGGGCTCATATCTAATTAAGTAGCCTGATGTGTGGCAAATTATCAAACACCTTTTGGATATCAAACATATTACATCTACTAGTTTCCCTTTATCTATCCTGCTTGTCACCTTCTAAAAAGAACTGTAATAAATTTGTAAAGGCTGTGTCTTTTTATTTTTCCTGCATGTCTAATTTCAGACTGAAATGAGAATAGTTTTACAAACCAAGGGCTTTAGGAAGATTGCTATATATTTTGAAAACAAGTATCCTGACATTCCTAGCAAGTATCATTTACACAGCTATTTGTTCAAGTCATGATTAAGGTGTGTGAGCAGACAGACTGGAACCAAGGGGTTGTGTACAGATAGAGCTTTGGTTCGTATGTGTAGATGACTAGTCTGTAGGTTTATGACCTGATTGATGACCAAAACCTTCTGCTTGTTAACAGCTGTGAAAGCTGAGAGACTGGTCATTGGGTAGATACCTCAGTGAGGTATAAAAGGCATGATTCCCCTTGATGAAGCCATGCCAAGTCCATTTCATTACATTTGTATTTCTATATGTGCTACTATTACATTTTCTCAAAGATAGATGTTAAGTTAATTGGTCTATGGATACCTGCTTTTTGTCTCTCCCTTTTTGAATAAGGGTATTACACTGACAGTTTGGCAACCGTCTAAGACTTTTCCAGCATCTAAGGATTTTTGGAAAATTACTAATCGTGCATCCAGCATCTCTGTAGCTACCTCCTTTAAAATCCTACAATGCACCACTTCAGGACCAAGGAATTTATTGGCCTGTCACCCCATTAATTTGTATGGTCCCTTTTCACTAATGTTAATTACTGTGTCCATTTTTCTCCCACACCTTAGGTCTCCAAAAATAAGGAATGATAAATGTCCTCTGCTGTGAAGATTATGCAAAGAATTTATTCAACTACTCTATTGTTTCCTCATTCCCCATTATTATTTCTCCGGCTCTTTCTTTGAGTGGCCTATGTTCACACTGACCTTACTCTTCCTTTCAATAAACTTAAAAGGATCTCTTCCTGTCTGAGGGCAAACTAGCAGGTAATAGAACAGAGTTTATATTCTGCATCTTTATTTTCTGGTCACCTTTTGTTGGTTTTGAAAATTTCCCAATCCTCTGACTTTCCACTAACTTTTGCCACATTGTATTATTTTCTTTTGCTTGACACTTTCCTTAATTTCTCTGGTTAACTAGAGTCGGTTTGTCCCCTTCCTAGAATCTTCGTTCTTTACCAAGTGGTTTTCTTGCTGTGAGTCACGAACAATTTTCTCAAGTATCTGCCATGGTTCTTCATCTGTTGTCTTTTTTCTAAATTCCTTTCCCAATCCACTCCAGCCAGCTCTGCCCTCATCCCTACGTAAGTAATCCTATTTAAGATGAGCACACTCGTTTCTGACTCAAGCATCTCACTCTCAAACTAAGTGGTAAAATTTATCATGTTATGGTCACTAGTCCCGAGGGATTTTTTTAATATTTTGAGATCATTAATGAAACCTGCTGCATTACATATTGATGGATTCAAAAACAGCCTGACTCCTGATATCTACTTCCGCCCAATCCTCATGAATATTAAAGTAGCACCCAAAGTTAATGTACAGTCGGTTCTGCTATAACATGTTGTGGTAATACAAATTGGCTATAACGTGACTGACAAATAGGGAATGCTTGATTTGGCTATAACGCGATTCCATCAGTGTCTGGAGGAGTATACACTGGCATCACGTAATCATTTCGCAAATTTTGTTGCGAAGAGCTGTGATTTGAAGAAGTGAGAGTGAGGATGTTGAACAGCTGCTTGAGTCCCACTGTGAAGATCTGTCTACAGCTGATCTACAACAATTTGTCGCTGCGAGGGAAGTGGAAGCTGGAGATGAAGATGAAGTAGTCCAGGATGCAGCCTCATGAGACCTTTTCACTTCTGTTTTGTCTGCTTTCCTGAGAGAAACAGACAAGCAGTTGCAGCTCTTTGAGGACAATGATTACAATGCAGAACAGAGCAGGGTAGCAGTTCATGGAATATCTTATACGGCACCCTACAAACAGCTTTCTCATGTAAGAAGAAAAAGGGCAAAGTAGAAAAACTGGACTTTTTTTTAAGCCAACCGCCAAGAAACAGTCAGAGGACGACGAACCACAGCCATCCACTTTTGGATTAACTACTTTTCGCCCGAACCCTGCGACCACAACCTCAGCTGAAAGTGACAGTGGCAATAATGATACTGACAAACCTCAGCCCCTGCATTAACAACAGAGCAACCTCAAAACCTCCTCCTCCATCAAGCCATCTTGACATTTTTGAAGGTAAGGTGTTAAATTTACTTTTATGTCATTATTAGATGTGAATCAAACATTTATTCAAACTGTGCTATCCTTTGAGTTAGGCATTTAAGTGATTTTTGAACGATATTGAGTGATTTTTTTTGGTGGTCTGCCCCAATCCGTATAGTGCAATTTTCTATAGTACAATGCTGCACAGAAATGCAATTATTGCATTATAGCAGAACGGACTGTACTGCCTTTTTACATACCCTGATTATCTTATTTATTCCTTGTCCTATAGGGAAGCTACTGTGAGAGGCTCAACAGACTACAGTACTCCTACTAGCGTCTTCTTTCCCTTGTTATTTCTCACCTCCACCCATACACATTCTATGTCACTGAATCTTAGAATAAATTCGAATAAAAAATTCTCTCTCTCCTCAGTGATTGCATATTAATCTATAAGAGGCGGAAAGTCTTTCACTTAGATTAAATTGATTGACAACTACAGGGAGTCTTGAAGGCTGTATGAGTGCAATCAACAATTCCCGCACCTGGGGTAATTCAGTACTGATGGGAAAACTCAATGGCCTCTATCCCAGAGGGCTTGATTTGTCATAAAATGAATGTATCATATAGTTCTGGCATACAGGGCATCAGTGGCACTTATGATGTACTTCTGATGCTTCTGAAGACCACAGCAAATACATGGAAGAAGCCAAAATTGAAGAAGTTCAAAGTCATAATGACTTCAATGGCGACAGATAGAAAAGATAACCATTGCTACAAGGTGCAAGATCTTCAGTAATGAAGATGCTGATGTCTGTTTTCGTTTGCCTTGGAGACACAATCGCCTGCAGCATTATGTATTGATTATTTCCAGAGGGTTGTCTACATAAAACAAGGAACTGTGTAAAAGATATATTTCCAGCATCCTTCCCGCACCGTTTTGTTCCTATATTTCACCCTCTTGATACCTGAGAATGTTGCTCGGCTGAAGATTGTGCCTCCAATGCCAGGTGCAGTTTTCCATGTGGTCAGCTGACTGCCCAACTGTCCTTGGCAGCCTAGCCTGTTTTTCTGAAACTGGGATGCTACATGCTGATAGCCTCCCTGCACCGCAATGATGTGCTTGCTGCCTGATCTCCACCTATCTGTGTAGGCCTAATGGCATGCATTTGTAACTAAATGAGTATCTTTCTGTACTTTGGAAAATGTTAACGAGAGTAAATTCCCTGGGGCTACCATGACTGAATCCATTCTGTCCACCCACCTCCCTTAACATTTTCTTTCTCAGTTTTGAGTGTAGTCCTTGCATTTCATTAAATACGAAGTCCACTTTAACAAGCTCTTAATAAGCTTTCCAAGCAAATGGGGATTTTGGCAGGTTCACTGTCCTGCCCTCCCCGAAAAAGATGAGACCAAATGCTCCTGAGATGCTGCTTGGCCTGCTGTGTTCATCCAGCCTCACATTTTATTAACTGGGAAGCCTGTATACTGGCCCAATGTTGATATTTTTCAAGCCTGGTCAGTCTCTATGACATCCCTGGCAGAACTTGAACTCTCAGTCCCAAGGATTCTGAAAAGGGATGTAAATGGGTTAAGTCAGTGGGTAGCAATGGAACAGGGTGGGGCATAGTATGAAGAAATACAAGATTATTTACTTTGAAAGGAACAGCAGAAGTAGAAAATCTTTTTACAATCTTTCAAAATCTAAAATATTGGTGTTCAGATTGCAGAGAATGATACTATTGAATGACTACTCCTGTACACCTTTGCAAATATGTTTCACTGAAAGAGACTGAATTTCAGCCAAATTTTCTACTTCAGTTTCTCAAAACGGCATTTCAATCCACAAAATGACCTTTTTACCAGGATGTAGAACACGGATTTAATAAACCGGAGGCAAAAGTGAAAACTGTCCACATTTTTCTTAAATTCATATGCAAGTAGTGGCAAAATATCCAACACTCTAATTATTTGGCTGTCGCAGTTCAAATGGTGTTAAATGAGATAATCAAAAAATAATCTGCTCTCTGTGACACTCCATGATACGATATCCCTAAGTCAGCAGTGCATCACATTGACAAATGAAAGTGCAGTTAAGTTTTAGATGATGGAATTTAAATTCACTAAAAAAAAATCACAAATTAAGAGACTACTGATAAATGTGAAACTATTGCAAATTGTTGGGAAAATACCATCAGGCTCACTAATGTCCTCCAAGGAAGGAAATCTGCCATCCTCACATGGTCTGGCCTACATGTGGCTCCAGGCCACAGCAATATGGTTGACTTTCAACTGCCCTATGAAATGACCTAGCAAGCCATTCAGTCCAAGGGCAGTTAGAGATGGGAAATTCATTCGAGCCACTCAGCAATGCTCATGTCACGAGTGAATAAAAAAGTCCTGAAGTAATCTGTCGACAGATAAGTGAAGATTCATATCCTCAGCATCATCCTGTAAATCTTCTTTTCATCCTTTCCAAGGTCTTGATATCTTTCCACAAAATAAGGAATCCAGAGTTAGACAGAATGCTTTAGCTGAGGCATAATGAACTACAACAAATTCAATGTTGTTATTATCTATGCCTCTGTGGATAAATCTAAGAATCCTGTATTCAGTCATATCAATAAAAAAACCTTACAGAATAAAATGTTGAGGTTGAATTTCTATTTATACCTATATATTATATATTGCACAAATTCTACATAATTTGCAGAAAAATACAATGATCCAATGTTCAGTAATTTTCCATCATTGGCCAAAGTTTCATGCTTCAGGTACTGTGTGTTTGGAAATGCACAGATTAGGTATTACACATAAACCAGTGTTCCTCAGACAGCAAGTGGTATGGCCACATGAAGTTTCAAAAAAATGTCATGCCAGAAAAAACTCAGTAGTTTATGTAAACCATTAACATCAATTTATATGTTACTTTTTATGAGCTGATATTGCATCAAAATTATCATCACACAAAAGAAAGATCAGAAAGTGCAGAAACACACAAAGCATAAAACAGCTGGATACAGCGCATGTGATTGACGACTATTAAAAGAATATTAATTGGTGAATATTATAAACCTATGTTGTAGAGTTATACAGTCATACAGCACTTAAACAGTCTGCTGTTCTTTCTCAGATCGGAGAATGACACCTACCAATACAACTACAGCCCAATTCAAAATCCCACGATAGTTGAGAAATCCACTGGAAGAGCTAAATAACGATTCTCGACTTTTATGGCAACTGGAAGAAAACAAAAAGTTCAGAAATCATTCTAACTGAAATGGCATGAATAGCAGTATCTTAATGCATTACATATGCTATCTTTCCCTGGTAGTCAATTGTGATGATCAGTAAATTCCACATATACGTCACCATATTTCCTTCAGCATAAACATCATGTACAGCATTACACATGGGGAAAAACAGGCAACTTATTACTTTTCAGCCCTACAGTATGGGATTTCAGAACAGGGAACAGTAGACTTAGGTAAAAGCTAACTCTATTTTGGCACTTGGGGTACACCACTACAAACATTCCACCAAACCAAAACCATTAGTCACACCCTTAGGAAATTTCACATCCATGTTGCCACTGTCCCTTTGGTACACAGCTATAAACTTATTTGCAGTACACAGCACTGTATCAAAACCTTTTAGAAGTCCACATAACGAACAAGTTGGATAAAAATGATTTTTGCATTTCTGTAGAAGGTTCCCAAACCGATACGTCAGCTTTCCTGTTCCTCTGATGCTGCCTGGCCTACTGTATTCCTCCAGCTCCACAGTGTTATTTCTGACTCCACCATCTGCAGTTCTTATTATCGCTGAGTGAGTTATAGTCCCACTGTGAAGCCTCTTCTAAGGATGCCCACCTTAAAGAGATTATCCTTTTCCCTCCATGCATGTTTTCCTTCATTAACATGTATTTGTCCATGTGACTACAAATTTTGTTCCAAATTAGGCAAGATATGTAGCCATTGGACAGAATGCTGGAAAGATTCATGAGACTGGTTCCAGAGATGAAAAAAACTTTAATTATAAAGACAAAGATAGACTAGAGAAGTTGGAACTGTTTTTCTTAGAAATGGCTAACAGAAGATTTGAAATGTTCCTACTTGTGGTCGGATCAAGAATAATGGAACAGATATAAAGTAGTTGGTGAAAGAAGCAAAATAAACACAAGGAATAACTTTTCCACAGCAAGCTGTTAAGATTTCGGCATGCTAAATCATGATATTCAAAAGGGAACTCTACTATTGTCAGAAAAGGATTAATGCTTCTTCCCAAGGGCAAGCCAATGTAGATTGATGATTGGTCTAAATGGAAAGATGGTGGCCTAATAGCATTAGGTGAATTTCTCATTTAGACAACTCGCGCAGGCATAATGGGCCCAAAGGCCTCCTCCTGCACTGCAACAATTCCTCGTTTGATTTGCAGTTGTTAGGCAGGGAATGCAAGGATTTTAATTTGCTGGTTATTGTACTGGGGTTAAAAACAACTCCTCTTAACTACTAGAGATAATGGGAACTGCAGATGCTGGAGATTCCAAGATAATAAAATGTGAGGCTGGATGAACACAGCAGGCCAAGCAGCATCTCAGGAGCACAAAAGCTGACGTTTCGGGCCTAGACCCTTCATCAGAGAGGGGGATGGGGGGAGGGAACTGGAATAAATAGGGAGAGAGGGGGAGGCGGACCGAAGATGGAGAGTAAAGAAGATAGGTGGAGAGGGTGTAGGTGGGGAGGTAGGGAGGGGATAGGTCAGTCCAGAGAAGACGGACAGGTCAAGGAGGTGGGATGAGGTTAGTAGGTAGCTGGGGGTGCGGCTTGGGGTGGGAGGAAGGGATGGGTGAGAGGAAGAACCGGTTAGGGAGGCAGAGACAGGTTGGACTGGTTTTGGGATGCAGTGGGTGGGGGGGAAGAGCTGGGCTGGTTGTGTGGTGCAGTGGGGGGAGGGGATGCACTGGGCTGGTTTAGGGATGCAGTAGGGGAAGGGGAGATTTTGAAACTGGTGAAGTCCACATTGATACCATATGGCTGCAGGGTTCCCAGGCGGAATATGAGTTGCTGTTCCTGCAACCTTCGGGTGGCATCATTGTGGCAGTGCAGGAGGCCCATGATGGACATGTCATCAAGAGAATGGGAGGGGGAGTGGAAATGGTTTGCGACTGGGAGGTGCAATTGTTTGTTGCGAACTGAGCGGAGGTGTTCTGCAAAGCGGTCCCCAAGCCTCCGCTTGGTTTCCCCAATGTAGAGGAAGCCGCACCGGGTACAGTGGATGCAGTATACCACATTGGCAGATGTGCAGGTGAACCTCTGCTTAATGTGGAATGTCATCTTGGGGCCTGGGATGGGGGTGAGGGAGGAGGTGTGGGGACAAGTGTAGCATTTTCTGCGGTTGCAGGGGAAGGTGCCGGGTGTGGTGGGGTTGGAGGGCAGTGTGGAGCGAACAAGGTAGTCACGGAGAGAGTGGTCTCTCCGGAAAGCAGACAGGGGAGGGGATGGAAAAATGTCTTGGGTGGTGGGGTCGGATTGTAAATGGCGGAAGTGTCGGAGGATAATGCGTTGTATCCGGAGGTTGGTAGGGTGGTGTGTGAGAACGAGGGGGATCCTCTTGGGGCGGTTGTGGCGGGGGCGGGGTGTGAGGGATGTGTCGCGGGAAATGCGGGAGACGCGGTCAAGGGCGTTCTCAATCACCGTGGGGGGAAAGTTGCGGTCCTTAAAGAACTTGGACATCTGGGATGTGCGGGAGTGGAATGTCTTATCGTGGGAGCAGATGCGGCGGAGGCGGAGGAATTGGGAATAGGGGATGGAATTTTTGCAGGAGGGTGGGTGGGAGGAGGTGTATTCTAGGTAGCTGTGGGAGTCGGTGGGCTTGAAATGGACATCAGTTACAAGCTGGTTGCCTGAGATGGAGACTGAGAGGTCCAGGAAGGTGAGGGATGTGCTGGAGATGGCCCAGGTGAACTGAAGGTTGGGGTGGAAGGTGTTGGTGAAGTGGATGAACTGTTCGAGCTCCTCTGGGGAGCAAGAGGCAGCGCCGATACAGTCATCAATGTACCGGAGGAAGAGGTGGGGTTTGGGGCCTGTGTAGGTGCGGAAGAGGGACTGTTCCACGTAACCTACAAAGAGGCAGGCATAGCTGGGGCCCATGCGGGTGCCCATGGCCACCCCCTTAGTCTGTAGGAAGTGGGAGGAGTCAAAAGAGAAGTTGTTGAGTGTGAGGACGAGTTCAGCTAGGCGGATGAGTGTGTCGGTGGAGGGGGCCTGGTCGGGCCTGCGGGACAGGAAGAAGCGGAGGGCCTTGAGGCCATCTCCATGCGGAATGCAGGTGTACAGGGACTGGACGTCCATGGTGAATATGAGGTGTTGGGGGCCAGGGAATTGGAAGTCCTGGAGGAGGTGGAGGGCGTGGGTGGTGTCACGGACATAGGTGGGGAGTTCCTGGACCAAAGGGGAGAAAATGGAGTCCAGATAGGTGGAGATGAGTTCGGTGGGGCAGGAGCAGGCTGAAACGATGGGTCGACCAGGGCAGGCAGGTTTGTGGATTTTGGGAAGGAGATAGAAACGGGCCGTGCGGGGTTGGGGAACAATGAGGTTGGAGGCTGTGGGTGGGAGGTCCCCTGAGGTGATGAGGTCATGAATGGTGTTGGAGACGATGGTTTGGTGCTCGGGTGTGGGGTCATGATCGAGGAGGCGGTAGGAGGTGGTGTCGGAGAGTTGGCGTCTGGCCTCGGCGATGTAGAGGTCAGTGCGCCATACTACCACTGCGCCACCCTTGTCTGCGGGTTTGATGGTGAGGTTGGGGTTGGAGCGGAGGGAGCGGAGAGCTGCCCGTTCTGCGGGGGAGAGGTTGGAGTGGGTGAGAGGGGTGGAGAGGTTGAGGCGGTTGATGTCTCGACGGCAGTTGGAGATGAAGAGGTCGAGGGAGGGTAGGAGGCCTGGGGGTGGTGTCCAGGAGGAGGACTTGTGTTGGAAGCGGGTGAAGGGGTCAGTGGAAGGAGGGTTGGGTTCCCGGTTGAAGAAGTAGGCATGCAGGCGAAGACGGCGGAAAAACTGCTCTATGTCCGACCGTGACTGGTATTCGTTGATGTGTGGTTGTAGGGGGACAAAGGTGAGCCCCTTGCTCAGGACTGACCGTTCGTCCTCAGTCAGTGGGGTGGAACACCTCCGCTCAGTTCGCAACAAACAACTGCACCTCCCAGTCGCAAACCATTTCCACTCCCCCTCCCATTCTCTTGATGACATGTCCATCATGGGCCTCCTGCACTGCCACAATGATGCCACCCGAAGGTTGCAGGAACAGCAACTCATATTCCGCCTGGGAACCCTGCAGCCATATGGTATCAATGTGGACTTCACCAGTTTCAAAATCTCCCCTTCCCCTACTGCATCCCTAAACCAGCCCAGTGCATCCCCTCCCCCCACTGCACCACACAACCAGCCCAGCTCTTCCCCCCCACCCACTGCATCCCAAAACCAGTCCAACCTGTCTCTGCCTCCCTAACCGGTTCTTCCTCTCACCCATCCCTTCCTCCCACCCCAAGCCGCACCCCCAGCTACCTACTAACCTCATCCCACCTCCTTGACCTGTCCGTCTTCTCTGGACTGACCTATCCCCTCCCTACCTCCCCACCTACACCCTCTCCACCTATCTTCTTTACTCTCCATCTTCGGTCCGCCTCCCCCTCTCTCCCTATTTATTCCAGTTCCCTCCCCCCATCCCCCTCTCTGATGAAGGGTCTAGGCCCGAAACGTCAGCTTTTGTGCTCCTGAGATGCTGCTTGGCCTGCTGTGTTCACCTCTTAACTACTAGATTCAATGAGAGCTCAGGTCAGAGTTTCTTTTCTAAAACAGGAATATAAATGCAAGTTTTAGTTTTTTTTGTTGTTGATGATCAAAAGGTTTGGAAATCTTCAGCATTTATAGACATTGTAGACACTAAACCTGTATTACTTTACCATTAATGGGGCATGCCACAGTTGGACAGTGCAGTAACACTTTTTTAAAAATTCCTGAGCATATATATCAGGCATAATATGGAAAAATAATATTTTCATTTGAATAACACTGGGAAATAGCTCTACAAATGTAGGTAAAAGACTGTAGCAAAACAAACTCCTAAATATTTCACTTGTGATTTTTGCTGCAGTTGCTATAACTGAGCAGTTGTACATTAATAGTGAAATCATAGAATGCCAACAGTGTGGAAACAGGCCATTCAGTCCAACAAGCCCACACCGACCCTCTGAAGAGCATTCCACCCAGACCCATTCCCCACGCTTTCCCTGTAACCCTGCATTTCCCATGGCTAATCCACCCAATCTACACACACCAAAGACACTATGGGGCAATTTAGCATGGCAAATCCCCCCAACCTGCACATTTTTGGACTGTGGTAGCAAACTGGGAAACCCACCGGAAACCCACACAGACACAGGGAGAAGCCCAAGGGTGGAATCGAACCCAGGTCCCTGGTGCTGAAGGACAGCAGTGCTAACCAATGAGCCACCATGCCAATATTCAGGACACATACAGTGCAGGGGGCCATTTTCCATATGCTAAATCTTTGTTATATTTCATCTCACATCAGTCCTTTTTGTTCATTACCCTGTAAACTTCACATTCTCAAGTACTTGTCAAGGGTCCTTTAAAAATCACCTTCCACCACCTCTTTAATAAGTATTCCAGATCCTGATCATGCGAATAGTGTACAATTTAAAAATAATATAAAACATGGAGCCATTGTGAAGTGTGAGGAGAACTTCAATAGAATAGACTTCAAGAGGGCAGGCAGCACAATGGACAAATGGAAGATTTAGTTTAATGCAGAGAAGTGTTGAATATATTTCGATAGGAAGAGCAAGGAGAGACAATGTAAAAAAATACAATTCTAAAGGAGGTATAGCATATAGAGATCCAGAAACAGGTATCTATGCATCACCGAACATGGCAAGGACAGTTGAGCAGCCAGTTAATACAACAGTATCCTGGATTCCTAAACAAAAATGTATTGAGTACAAAAAGCAAGGAAGTTATAAAAAACCTTTATAAAACATTAGATTACCTTCAGTGTGGAAACAGGCCCTTCAACCTAACAAGTCCACACCACCCCTTAAAGCATCCCACCCAAACCCATCCCCATTTCCCCTATAACCCACATACCCCTGAACTTACTCTGATGAAGGGTCTAGGCCCGAAACGTCAGCTTTTGTGCTCCTGAGATGCTGCTTGGCCTGCTGTGTTCATCCAGCCTCACATTTTATTACCCCTGAACTTAGATGCTATTCTGCCCAAATCTAACAATCATACTTTAAGAAGGATGCAAAAGCATCATGAGTGGGTGCAGAAGGGATTAACAAAAATGATTCTGGCCATGAGGAACTTCAGTTCTGTGGATTTTGTCCTCTTCAGTGAAGATTAGGAGACTTTAAAGACAAGTGGTCAAAATCATGAAGGATCTGAACAGGTTAGCAGAATGAAACTCTTCTCACTGACACAAGAAGAATCAGCGAAAACTAAATTTAGTGCGATTGGCAAAAGTGGAAAGGGTGACTTGAAAATGTTTGCATGTAGGGAAATGGGGATCTGGAATACATAACATGACAATATTGTGGAAGTCAGATTCTATTTAAAGCCTCAAAAAGAGAACTGTATAATTATATAGAACAAATAAAAACATGCAAGGTTACAGGGAAGGGCGAGATTGTGGAACTTGGTGAAGTACGTTTGCTGAGGCCACAGATCGAATAGCCTCCTTCGGCTGTAACTATCTCATGGATTCTCCAGAAATAATGGTAACTGCAGATGCTGGAGAATCCAAGATAACGAAGTGTGAAGCTGGATGAACACAGCGGGCCAAGCAGCATCTCAGGAGCACAAAAGCTGACGTTTCGGGCCTAGACCCTTCATCAGCGCTCTGATGCTGCTTGGCCCGCTGTGTTCATCCAGCTTCACACTTTGTTGTCATGGATTCTCCAACTGGGCTGAGTGAACGCGATGACTATGCGCAAGCGCAACAGAGAATTGCCGAGAGTCACCTTGTCCTCAAACACTCACCACATTTTCCGGCGCATCTCCTCCACCAGGTCCTCGTAGAACTTGGACCTCTCGATGTTTCGCGACTTAATATGTATGTTAGAAAATCGAGGATTACTCTTCCTTCTCAACTTTGGTGAGGTGTCACGGACCTCCGAGTGGCTCGCCATTCTTGCGTCTTTCAACTCCGACCCTCACCCGCCCGTCCGCTGTGGTGTCCCCCCTCGTACCGCCAAGCGCTAGCCCAACCTTCCGCGCGCGCCCTTTCCCCCCTCAACTCTTCAAAATCTAACCGACCACCTGCCGCGCGCTGGAACTGGAAGGCACGTGGGTTCGACGCCATCGCCACAATCCCTGCCTCTCCGTTTCATCAGAAGTATATTTGTGTCTGTGTTGAAGATGGTGACGGTATATTAAATAACGGTCACCGAGATTTGTTTTCGCGGACGCTGTGAGTTTATCACGCCTTTCGCCAGTACGTGTAATAAAAGAGTACTATTTTAATAAGGCCGGGCAAATCGATTAACGCCCACCCATTACGTAGTTGTGCGAGGTCTCTACGTTCGGTCGGCTTCTGCTTAGCGGGCGGGGCGGGAGATTTGAACTGGAGGCCCATTTCCGGCGGCACGAGCCTGCCGCCCCTCCTCCTATGTAACGAACTAGTTTAGCGGCCTCCTTAATGCCGCGCGCCGATTCGTACTTGCCGGTGCCTCCGGGAGGCTTGGAGGAAAACTTCTTCAGCCTGGATGACATCCTGATGACCCAGGAGAAGATTCCATGTCGGACTGTGATGTTGCTGCCGCGCCTGGGCTTTCTAGACAAGAGCAACGAGGCCGATCTCATCCCCGAGGTAAGCGAGTGGGGTGACCGCTGTCAGGCGCGTGCCGAGCGGCAAGGAGAAGAGATCGCTTCAGTGTTTCTGGGCACTTTCAGTAGATTTGTCCACAAAACTGAAGAATAGTGGCGGTTTGACAGAAATGTTTTAACTGCAGCACCACAAGAGTGGAGCAGAAACGGCTCTGAACGTTCAGTGGCCTCTGACCCTGATTTTGTATAATCCGGGAGTTAAAATGTTTACAGTCACGACGTTTGACAAATACTAAAAATGATAAGAAATCCTTTCTGCCTAAAGGCCAGTCAATGTAGATTGACGATTGATTTGTACGTTTCGTAATAGGCGTTTTCAATTCCCGGCTGATCAGAGTTCCATCAATCCAGAGCCACTGATCTTACCTTGTTCAATCCAATAGTACATGGGGCATGAGACCAGAGTACCGCCAACAATGCTGTACTCTAGTCAGGCTGGGAAAGGGGAGGCATTGAGATATCAAGAATGAAAGCTGAAGATCCGTGTCTGTCAGATACATTGTCACATATCCTGTAAACTGTGCTGGGAAAAATTTGGGCATAAACCAAATATTGGACAGAATTGAACTTTGTAAAGAACGAATGGATGAGCAGCATTTGGACGCAGACGAATGAATTGTGGAAGATTTTCTCTCAGTAATAGTGGTATTTTCTCTGTGACTCGACAATGTCTAGTGTAAGAGAACAAGGTGCAGAGCTGGATGAACACAGCAGGCCAAGCAGCATCAGCGGAGCAGGAAAGCTGACGTTTCGGGCCTGTACCTTAAGGGCTTCTGCTCGTCTGATGCTGTTTGACCTGCTGCGTTCATCCACCTTGTTATCTCAGATTCTGCAGTTCCTGCTATCTCTGAAACTATGTCCACTGTAATGTCGCTATGCATATCCAAGAACCGACTAATTTGGAATCCGAGTAAAGAAAGGACAACGAGGATTCACTTGCAAAAGACGCTTAATTTGCTTTCAAACAGTATTTTTCAAGATAAATTCGCGAGCGTTGGCAAGTCTTTTTTTGTACAGTTGTCCACACATTTTTCGTGGCCTTTTACTACGGGAACTGTGGTAATTGAAAATCTAAAATCACACGGTGCCCTCTAAAGGGTTTCTGTCTCTTAGACTGATTAAAAGATATCTGACAGTGTAGAGTATAAACCAGCCAAGTCTGACAGAATTCGACGGAAACTCCTATTCAGAAAATGAAATTGCCAAAAACACTTGCATTGATATAGTATACTTAATAATCTCTGGCCATCTGAAAGCGTTAAGCAGCTATTGAAGTTGGTCACTATGTAAGAAACGTGACAGGCAATTAGTACACAGCAAGCTCCCACAAAAATTTGTGATAACTAGGTAAACTGATTTTTTTTGTTGTCGGTTATGGGATGAATGTTTGCCATGACAGCACGGATAATTTTTCTGCTATAATAAAGCAAAGAATTTTGGATGCTGGAAATATGAAATAACGTCAAATTACTGGAGAAACTCGGCATACATGATAGCATCTGTAGAGAGAAAGCCAAAATAACATTTCAAGTCCAGTGATGCTCCTTCAGAAGAAGGATCAATGGACTTGAAAAATCAACTCTCTTTTCTCTCTTTGCATGCTGCCAGACCTGCTGAGTTTCTCCAACAATTTCTATTTTTGTTTCATAATTTCCCTGCTGCTTGAAATAGAGTCAAGGAAGCTTTTGCATCCACGTGAGAGGCCTAGCAAGGTCTCTCCACTAATAGTACTGCACTGGAGTGTTCGCCTTTATCTTTGTGCTTAAACCCTGGAGCGGGACTTGATTGCTGCAACCTTCTGACTGTTTCATGGCTCGTTATAAGTTTAATTCTTTTTCAGTGCAAAGCATGCCACACATAATGAATACAGTTCAGAAGGAAAGGAACATGGGATAATCAGAGAGCAATACAATAAGGATTTTTAGAAATGTCTTCAACAGTAATTAAAATCTGAAGGAACAAAACTCCTCACTTTTAGAAATGAATTTTTGTGTCAGAAGTTGTTTTATAGTAATCAAGATTTGTCTCTTTCTGTTTATAAAGTGTAAATAACTTGAGCATTCTGTGGTTTCTTTGCAAAGGTTATGTATGCAGTGCTTTTTTTTTGCTAGACTTTGACATCTATTAGTGCCATATTTATATTTGGGGTCAAATCTGCACTATTGCATGGTAGTAAGGTAAGTGACAATAGTTAGTATAAAAATGCATGACAAAATGATAAACAACTATTGCAGAAATCTTGATGCCGATGTTGTTTAGTACATATGACATCCTAAATAAATTTCAGTGTTGGCAAAGTCTATGTACTCAATTGTTTGTAAGAACCTAATGTGACTTCAGCCCTATCTTTAAATTCTCTACTTCTAAAAATCTGAGGCACCTGCATTCCTCCATTCTAGCTTCTTGTGTAGCTCTGATTTTTTTTTTTAATCATTCTAACTTTGGTAGCTCTGCGTTAAGCTGCAAAGGCCCTAAGATCTGATGTTCTCTCCCTAAACCACTCCAGCTCACTACTACGTTTTCTCTTTTAAGCCACTCTGAAATTCTGTCCCTTTTGACCAAGTTCTAGGTCATCTGCTCTAATTCTTCCCCCACCACCCTGTCTCAAATTTTGTTTAATAGTGCTCCTGTGATGCATTTTGGATGCTTCGCTAAGGTCAAGGCAATTTTTAAACTCCTAAGTTGTTAATTTTATAATTATCTTCCACCTGAAACATTATTTACCAATGAGGTTTGTGAGAACTTGAGATCTGAGCCACCTGCACGCTGTTTCATGTGTCCTAAACTGCAAGTCATATAACCATTCACTTCCAGTTAATAAAACTGACATCTGCATCTTGCTGTCATCACTGTTGTCTGATTGACT
This sequence comes from Stegostoma tigrinum, assembly GCF_030684315.1. Lineage (NCBI taxonomy): Eukaryota > Metazoa > Chordata > Chondrichthyes > Orectolobiformes > Stegostomatidae > Stegostoma > Stegostoma tigrinum. Next base: position 10,630,550 of record NC_081369.1, on the reverse strand, counting down.
TCCATTCAAAGAACCAACGTATTTTTGTCTTACCTTTCATATCCTCTGGATATCGTAAAGTGCTTCACTGTCAATTAATGACTTTGTACATGTGGTTACGTGTGTAAATTGACCTTCATGGTTGCATCCTTCTGAACAGATTGTCAAAGTCTTGCTTTAACATCTCACCTAGAAGCTTGTATCTGTAATACAGCACCAGTCAACGTTGTGCACTCAAACCTTTAGAATGTAGGAACAGACATAATAAGTTCAGCCCATCGAGTCTGCCCTGCCATTCAATACAATCATGTCTGATCAAACATTTCAATACCCTTTTACTCACTTGATCCCCATAAGAGTGCCACTGACAATCGGTGATCTAGCAATCCCTATCTTAAACAGACTCAAAAGACTAAGCTTCCACAGCCCTCTGGTAGAAAATTCCAAAAGTTCACAATGCTGTAAATAAAACAAAATTCCTCATCTTGCACCCAAATGGCATTCTCTTAAACCTACTGACTGAGATAAGAACATTGCCATGAAAGTGTGATCACGTTTGTCCTTTTTCACAAATCCTTTTGTGACATTTGCACTCCCCTCCAGAGGACTGTGGGAGTCTTTGTTATTTTACTTTTTTTATTATTCACGGTCTCTTTATCCACTGCTAAATTAGATCTTTCAGTAGTTTGAGCGCTATAGTGACATGAATTGGAGATCTGCGTTAATTTCTGTCTGATATAATGGTTTTTTTTATTTTGCTATCAGAATCGCTGAATCCAAAGGTACCAAAATGGTTTAAGTGGTCTGTTAACACAATTCTGACCGGACAAACTGGGTTGCTGTATATGCCGATATTCATTATGAATGGCTTTATTTGTAAATTTTTTCATAGGCTATGAAGTGCTTTGGGATTTTCTTAAAAAGCGTGAAAGGTGTTCTGTAAATCTGCGCCAACAGTGATTTGGTTGGTAGCATTTTTGTCTTTGAATCCCAAGATATTGAGTTTGCCTCATTTCAGAGCTCGAGCACAAAAATCAACACTGACGACCTAGTCAAAGGTGCAAATGATTTGCTGTCAAGTTACTGTTGTTTCTATGAGATGTTTAATGGACAAAGAGCATTGGATTATCCCTTAAATCTTGGCCAATATTTATGCTTTGAGTGGTAATACAGGAAACAGATTATCTGCTTATAATCAAGTTATTATTTTAATGTTTGTTCTTTGTAAATTAGTTTTTGCATTTCCTACATCTGGCAGTGACTACAACTCAAAAGTAATTGCTTCCAAAGCACTGAGTGACATCCTGTGGTTATGAAAAATGCTATGTCGGTGCGAGTTTTTATTTCCTGATTTTTCATTTGGTTTTAACAAACGATGAGAAATAAAGACTCCTACCTTGCCAGGAATTGCCAGCTGCTTCATTTCTTTTGAGTAGCTTTTGTGGTTTATTGTGAGCTGAAATTCTTACTTAATTTTTTTTGTTCCAAATAGGGTACAAAGATGGAGCTGCCTGTTTGGATGGCCAAAGGGCTGTGTGACCCTAAACGTCGCATTATCTCTGCTGATACACCAAAAGTGTATCAAGGTGGCTGGCGGACAATTTTCAGTGCTGATGCAAAGGTCGTGGACCTGCACAAATTGGGGCCTTATTATTATGGTTTTGGAACACAGCTGTTACATTTTAATAGTCCAGAGAACACTGAAATTGCTCAGACCATCTTACAGGTGAATGTCCTATTCTACTGCTTTCAAGGGCCGTATTTTTTCATTGACAGCTATTTCAGTAAAAACAAAATAATGCTGCTATAGGAACTTGACTGAAGTTGCAAATTGCTGGAAATATTCAACAGATAAGGTAGCATCTTTTGGGGAAAATTAATTTTTTCAGGTTGATGATCTTGCTTGAGAATTAGCAAAAGCTTTGAGCTTTTAATGCATTCATACAATGTGTACATCTCTGACTAGGCCACCATTTATTGCCCATCTTTACATGCTCTTGGGACGATGATGGTTTAAGTATTGATCTGGTGACAGTGAAAGAATTTTTAAGTATAATTCCAAGTTGCAATGATGGTTGGTTTGGGGAACCTGAGCATGCATCAGGTGACTTTACTCAGTCTCTATAGGTGTGAAGCTGGAAAAGGATAGCAGGTCAGACAGCATCAGAACACAGGAAAGTCAACGATCAGCCTCCCTGGTAGAGGGGAGTTGCTGCCAAAGAAGATTTCGTGAGTGCTGCATGGCAGCTGCTGTCAAAAACAATGAATCTACAAGGAAGAAGGGAATGACAATGGTAAAGAAACAAAAGATGAATATGGATAAAATGGAAATTGCAATAACAGAAGTATTACCAGCCCATTTGGTGTCCTGAAAAATGGGAACAGTAATCACTTGTTTCATTAATACCCTTTTGCTGCCACCATCATCCCTTTTGTCTTTGATTCTATCCTGCTTTCCACCTGATCATAGATCTTACCTTTTTTTGTTTATAATCATCCCCACTCACATTTCCCTGCCTGCTTAAAATTATTTCATTTCAAATCTTTGCAAGTTCTGACAAAGGTTATCAACTTGAAGTGGTATTCCTATCTTGCAGAGTTTTATCAGCACTTCCTGTAAACTTTATTTGAACTGAAGTGTTTTGAATAAGATTGATATATTCTATTGATGTAACTTTGTAAGGATTCAAATATGGGCTGTGATCTCTCTTTGCATGAATTCTTAATCATTTCCTGTATTAATGGAAGAAATAAACAAAAAACGTTGCTTTCCTAGCATTTTATCACAGCTGTTAATGACCATAGATAGCAAGAACTGCAGATGCAGGAGTCAGAGCAACACAGTGTAGAGCTGGAGGAACACAGCAGACCATGCAGCATCAGAGGAGCAAGAAAGTTTATGTTTTGGGTCAGGACTGTCCTTCAGAAAAGGGGTTGGGACTCTTCTGCTAATGACCCATTGTGCTCATGTACAATACAATATTTTGAGGAGCAGTTAATTATTCTGTGACATCAAGAGATACTTTGACACGTGAATGTCTGGGCTGTTGGTCATTCAATTCAACCTGTTATTCTAGACACTAAGAAAATACATTGCTCTTCAGGCAGCACAGAAATCTGGTAAGGTACAACTGAGTTGCTAGAACAGACAGGAAAATGGTTTAACATATCGTCTTGATGGCACATTTGACATGGCAGTGTTTCCTCAGAACTGCTGTGTTGTCAGTCTAGATTAAAGGCGTAAGTCCTGAAGGAATCTTGAACTGCAGCCTTCTGACTTTGTATAGTGAGCAATATCAATTTGACACGCCACACTTTAATGTGCATGTATCTGCCATGATAATATCAGCATCTGAATTCATATGTATCCAGTATCCTAAAAGTTGCAGTTACTATTTTAAAAAAAGACATGAAGAAGAGTCTACCATTCCAAAAGGCAGTGACACTAGGTAGTCCCTAAACTCTGTCTATATTGCTCTGAAACAGGTAAAAGAGGTAAGGACTTTGCTGCCTTGAATAAATATTTCTGCAGCTTCCCTGCTCCTTTGCAGTCCATGGTAAGGAAGGAGTAGGCATGTGTGAAATGTTTTTCTCATAGTAATAGTGATGTTTGTTTATGACTTCCCAAAATATTATTTTTTGGGACTAGATGTTCCTGCTGTCATTTCATTGCCAAATTATAGTGTGATCTTGTTCTGATCAGTTATAAGAGTACTATATGGTCTGTAGTTCTAGCAGTGTATAATTCATGTTGGAAGGCAATCAATTAATGATATAATCACTACTTAGTTGTGTTGGAGCAAAACTCTTTCTTTATTAAAATCATTTTACTGGTTCCACTTAGCAGCAGTCTCTTTAGCTGGACGCTCACTGAGTTATAGCAAGCAAATCTTGTGACCAAAGCTACAGCACAGTCTTCTGATGATGATAATAGGATAATTCATCCAGCAAAATGAATTTGATTGCTGTATAATTATATAATACAAATCAAAAGGAAAGAAGTCATCACAGGCATTTATTGAGTGTAATCTGATTGGGAATATTGCACAATCACTTTCATTCTAGTCACGATTTGTGCGGTCAGTAAATGTAGCTGGTTACACATACTATATCTCTATTGTCCTTTTGACTAAATTTATTCTTGGCACAGACATTTGTGACTCGCTTTCGCTGGATCATGGATTCTTCCCAGAATGCATACAATGAGGACACATCATCACTTGTGGCTCACCTGGACGAGCTAGAGCGAGAACTGTTCCGGGCTGGTCAAAAAGGGTTGAATGAGTTTCAGAAGTGGGAGAAGGGGCAGGCCGAGCAGATCACCACCTCCAACCTGGTTCAGAGTTATGGCAAACGGAAGTTTGCAGATATGGAAGCCTGAAGTGGAATTGTAGCCAGAGAAATGCTAAGGGAGATTGTTACTATCAGAGATTCCTCACCAATATATAAATGAGTTTCTTCTAAGTTGAAACTAATTCTGCGGAGATTACAACTGAGTAATTAAAACAGTGCAATCATATTGAGTCAAAATTCAACTAGTGCCACAACTCAGTTACTGGGAAGCAGAATTTCTCTTTTGGATTTATTCTGCTGGAATCCTGCATGCCATATACATTAACAAAGCTATTTGCAAAGGCTTTCTGCAGACCAACTTTTTGTTCACTAAGCATATTTGGATCTTCAGGGTTTAAGTCAGTTTCAGTCATTGAGAGTTGCAACTGTCTTTGCTTTGAACCTTCCTGATATTCAGTATGGGATCCCTGCAGCACTTAACTGTCAATTCCATTCTGTTTTAAACTATCTGTTGAGCAGTCCAGCAAAACAGACTGGCTGAAGACTAGACTCTTAAGATTATTTTTAATTCTCTGTTTTCTTTCTAAAATTATATGTCTGTCCTTCTGAAAGAATGAAAAGCTTTCCTTGTGTAGAATGATGCATGATAACCACATGTCTTGTACTTTTTGTTGAGATTTCTTTTTCAAAACTTCATATTGTGCATTTGTTTCTCTGATTTTTTTTTGCTAACCACGTGACAAGGTGATAGATCCTTAGGTCCTTAGTATCACATTTCATTTCCAAGGTTCACTGGTGTATGAATTTTACTAGTGTTCCCCAGTACTTGTTTCATTTGTATTTGATCATTCCTCATTTGGGGAATAGACTGTTCAATGGTATGGTGTCACTGCTGGCTCCAGTGAAGTTTTGTTGTTATGCAAAAGCATTTGGTTATTGATGTGCTTCCCTGTACTTCACAGAAAAGTATCCTTTCTGTCATCATTGGTCCCTTGACTTTTTGATAGCTCATGCCAGAGCTAGTATCCAAGCTGCAGAATACTTGTGCACGGCAATTTAAAATACCTTGCTTTGGAAGATTGTAGTATACGTCCTTTTACTAATGAGGGCAGTAGAGGTGCGGCTCAATGCAGTTGAGTCAGGTGCTGCTAATGTTAACAATGTTGGTCACTGAGGTGTACATTCTAGATTAACATTAACATTAATACAAAATTCTTTGCGGATGTAAACTGGCAAGTTCCACGGACAGATACAATGCACTGATGGGTTTGCGTCACAAGAAAAGGGCAGGAAAGCTGTATGACCTAAGCACCTTAACTTGATCAAAATTAACTTCTTTCAGATTGGCCCTCATACCCACTTCAATGTTTCTGATGACTTGAGGAAGCAAGCCTGAACCGTATTTTAAAAACTTACATTTGAACTGATTTTGTGGACCTCTGTCTAAATATGTCACGCTCTTAATGTTGTATTTATTGGCTGGAGGACCCTGGAATTGTTACCATGCTATCTGACAACGTACTTTTTTAAACTTAAGTTTTTAACATGTTATCTATTTAATGCTTACTAAATCTACTTGATAAACCATTTCTGTATCTTTCTTTATTAAAAAAAAATTTGTGAATATTTTATTGATTGTCACTTGGATTTTCAAATATATTTATTTATTTACACTGATTTTAGAACACAATCTCAACTCCAATGGGTTCATTGTGCCTGTATCAGCTCTTTAAAATTAATTAATCCTACTTCAGTCCACTTCCCCCACAATCTTGCACATTTTTTCACCTCAAATGTGTATCCAATTTTTTTTTAATCATATCATTGAGTGTTTCCACCACCTTTCAGGTCTTTGGATGGGAGTAATTTTTTAAAATGTCTTCATATTTCTACACTAGTTCTTTTGTTACAAAACGCTGCATCTGACTTTTACTAGCATCTTGTGTATCTGTGGTTTTATGTACAAAATACTCCAGGGATAGAATACTACTTAAGATATTAGTTCTTTACTGTGGGAATGTGCGCTTAAAGCAAGGAAATAAAAATTTTCTTTGGGGTAGCAATGATTGTGACCTTGGGTAATTTTTTTTAAGTGATGGAACGATGGCAGAAAAACACTTCAAATTATAATCTTGCTGAGAAACCACACCAACCATGGTATGATGGAGAGGAAGCATGTATGTACTGCTTTAAAGGATCTTCAAAGATTGGATCAAGGCCTGTTGTTGAGGCACCATTTTAAAAAAAACTATCCTCCGCATTCAATTCTTTGTAATCAAATCGGTAGTTCCGGCAAATTGGCTAGAATTAGCAGAATCAAAACATTTTGGTGGTTTACAAGAATTTCTTTGGATTTACATAACCAGAAAGTATTGATAAACTTTTCTCGTCACTTTTCTCTTTAAAGGTGGTGGCAGCTGTGGTGGTGATCTAAATTCGAGTTATGAAAGGTTTTAATAGAGCAAATGCAGAAAGTTTAACCTTATGGGATCATAATGTAAAATGGTCACTAAGAAATCTAATTGGAAACTCAGCAAAAAAAAAAGTTCTTCACTTAGATTGGTGGTAATTTGGTAATGGCTCCCATAGGGAGTGATTGATATGACTATTATGGATGCATTTCAGTCGAAACTGGGCAGGTATTTGAGAGAGAAGGGCACAGATGGTTATAATAGATTTAAATGAGAAAATATGGGAGAAGGCTTGAATGGACAAGAAATAATGACTAGTGAACTAGTTGAGTTAAATGACTTTTGTGCCATCTGTACTATGTAGCCTTATGATAACTGCTTGAGCTTTGCAGACCTTTCCTTTAATGCAGACCTGGGGTCCTGTAGCAATGCTGAATATCAGAAAAGCAACATTATCTCCATCTCCATCATCTAGAGCAGTAGCCAAAAATATTTTCCACTCTATGCCATAACTCATTGCAGGTATAACTGGAGCAGTAAATCTAGAACACCCTCAAATGGGAAGTGCTGCTTCTTCACTTCACTTTAAAATTCGGAATTTTAAACTGGAAAGGTTCAAAAGGTAAGTTAATCCTTATTCATCCAGTCAAATTCTCAGATGAAGAAACAACCCTATTCCCCCAACAACTGATTCCCATGACTGCTCATTTTTGATGAAATGACAATATTAAAATAAACTTTGAAAATTATTGGAAATCAACTGAAATACCAAACAGTGACTAACTATGTCAGAGCTTTTGTGTCATCACTGAATGATTCAAGGGCTTATGTTTGTCACCAATGTGGAATACAGTGATATTGCAGCACATATTGTTTATATGTTACTACATAGCAATGCTTTACAAGCATTAGTTTTTCTTTAGGCCTTTTAACTTCATGCTGTGATAGGACAGCAGGGACAGTGACCTAGAATTTGCTTGATTAGAAAGCCATTATGATGTGGAGCAAATGTTGGTGAATGTTAACTGAGCAGTTTTAAAACCAGCGATAGCTCAATTTGGATAACCACATATGTTATATAATCCATTAGCTGCAAGTACAAAATGTACTGTGTTGCTATGGCACAAGTCACATGGTACTTTACACCTTCTGTTTGAGTTTTTTTTCTCTCTCTCTGGCATTGCCCTTTCACCTGTGACAGCAATACTCATGTTCCAGTCTGGGGACCTCTTGTGGTCCATTCTCCCTTCACCTACCTTAACTGTGTCCCCTGAGTTGTTGCTCCTTGAGGTTTTAGGGCCTGATTCGTACCCTCCACCTTTCTTTCATCCTCCCCCACATCCAAAATAATAACTGCTGTCAGAGCTGGGGAAAAAAATTCCTTCCTGCTCAATGACAGAAGCTGAATAAATTTTGGGAAGCAGAACAATTCCAGCATCTGTCAAGCAAACAAAAGGGCACCGTGCAAAATTACTGAGATATTTCCTGGTTTCTGCCTCTGTCATGATCTCCGGGCTGGACCCTGACATTCAGATTAAAAAGCAGGTTCTGAGACCACACTTGTCAGCACCAGGATAAGCTCAGCACTTTACTGCATGCGATTGTCCTGTCCCTTTGAGGATGGCAGGAAGCCTACGACACTACTATATCAGTTAACGGCTCTGACGGTTAAGCTGAGCTACTATGAGAGTAGGGCAGTGCTGAAGCAGCTGGAAATCTTGATCCTCTTGACTAGTAAGTTTTCAAGGGAAACCCTTCTAGAAACACAAAGTATGGATGCCTTCTTTGACCACAAATCTGTTTCTTTGGGTCACACAGGCCTGAAACGTCAGCTTTTGTACTCCTAAGATGCTGCTTGGCCTGCTGTGTTCATCCAGCCCCACACTCTGTTATCTCTGCTACTGTGTGTTGCTTTCCTCTTTTTGCTCACTGTATTTTGCTTTGTCTCTTGCATTTCCATCTCCATTTCCATTCTCACCCTCATCAAGTTATTTTGCCTAACACCTTTTCGTTCTGTCCTTTTTTGGTTTATTCTTTCTTATTTCTGGCATTGCTTTTTGTCTCCTCCCTCCTGTCAGCTTTTTCTCTTTGTGGAATGGGTAATATTCAGCTAATTCCTTTTCTAGATTGAGGCTCAGAGACTCTGAGGGCTCCTAACAAAAACACTGTCTTTGGCTGTTCATTCTCCTGGGATGCAGAATTATTTGCTTCTCTCATGAATTAGTTTTTACTTTCTTTTTGTAGCAGAATATTGATTTTGGTTATTTAATATCTTTTTCAAGCAAATGTCACTTTGACTGCAGGATAAATATTAATTTTCAGTGTTTTTCATTTTCTGACAAAGATGCTTTTTCAATTCCTTGATAACATTATTCAACATTACACTTGATTTTGATTTACTTTTTTTGGACATCTGGGTCTAATTAGTGGGATAAATTAGGCCAGATTATTTGTTTTGCAGAACTCTTAAGTAGGGCAAACAATTATAACAGTTTTAATTTGCACATCAAATAATGCACAGCACAGCAAAGTAATGACGTGTCCAAAAATAAACTAAGCTATATTTTCTGAAGAAGGGTCTAGGCCCAAGATGTCACCCTTCTTGCTTCTCTGATGCTGCTTGGACTGCTGTGTTCATCCAGCTCTACACCTTGTTATCTAAGCTCATAAAGGAAGTTTTGGGTCAGATACATGATTAGAGGTAGGTGTTGAGAAGCATCTTTAAGATGGAATAGAAGGTTTATGTTGGGTATATAAGGGCTTGGGACCAGAGCTGAAAGCTTTGTGGCTTTCCAAATTTTTGTTCACCCAATCTTATGCATGTAATAACATACAAAGCTATTTCACTTGTGCAATGGAGTTTGGGATAATCTTAAATCTCTACATTCTCACTGAAACTGTAGGGTGTAGAGCATTGGGTGGAGATATATGAATCACTCCCACTGTTTCAAGTAGGCTGTCTGAGGAACAATAAAAATGAATTGGCATAATTACATCTAGGTAGCCACCAGGAAAAGCCTAGAAAGTAATAAAGTGAAGAGCAGTGACTCTTGTACTTCAGAAAGATGCTGTGTATCAAAAATATTTGTTAATGTTAAACCTTCCTTCCTTATTACATAGGAGAAAGAACATGCAAATAGGTCATTCAACCCAACTGATCCATAACAATGTTCATACTCCAATCACAACCCTTCTATCTAAATACTGCTGTAATTATCAAGATTCCAATAAATTGATTTCATACTACCTGCACCAGTTGTAGCCAGATTCACTTTCTCACCATCATCTGCATCGGTCTTTTTTTGAAATCCTGGTGACTATCCTGTATTGATGGTCCAGAAGAGGAAACATCATGTGTGGAAGTTTATGAGTCTGAGCAATGTAAGCTAGGGGAAGATATGCAGCAGAATCAAACATGAAGTCCAGTGAGGCCTAATCTTAATGGTGGAAGCAACTCACTCCATCTCTTAAGCTTTTCACAAGCTGCATGATGAGTTACTAATTGAGGGGGATTATTGCTCACCAAGTGCCTTGGTGATAGACCAACTCGCCTCATTAACATTGAACTTTCTATTTCAGCATCTGGCTGAACATGTTAGATATTCAGAAAGTATGACATGAAAACCAGAGTATGTACCTGACAGGTTCAGCTTTTCCCTGCTTGTAACAACCTCCGAATTGTCCATAGGAAGCTGCAACTTAGGGTATGATCCATGAGCATCAGCTACACACACCCTATCCACAGACATTGGCATCAGGCAGCCCCTGAGGAGCATCATGGCACCTTTCTGATCCAGTGGTAGGCTCCTTAGGAAGCACAGACTTGCATTGTATGGCACACTGGTAACTAGCTTTGAAAGGATGCAGAATGGATGCTTTGCATGCATGTATAGGTTCTTGGCTCAGACTGTATCTCTGTGCTACCTGCCTGCTTTCTTAGCACCCGCACAATTGACACCACCTGCTTGCTCACATTATCCATTGCTTTGCATTGTCTTGTTGTGCAATACCTGTTAACATAGAAAATTGGTACAGGAGAAGGATGTTCAGCCCTTCGAGCCTACACCATCATTCAATATGATCATGGCTGATCATGTGATCTCAGAGTCCTATTACTACCCTCTCCCCATATTCCTTGATCCCTTTAGCCATAAGGCCCATGACCGGTTCCCTCTTGAACCGGCCTCAACAGTTTCTTACAATAGAGAATTCGTGAGTGAAGAAATTCTTTCTCATCTCAGTCCTGAATGGCTTACCCCTTATTCTTAGACTGTGACCCCCACCTTGTTCTGAACTTCCCCCAACATTGGAAACATTCTTTCCACATCTAGCATATTGATGCTTTGCTCAGAGCCAAATACTGTCACTGCTGCTATTTGAGGTTCTTTTTGCGCAGACATACACACTGGTTGCTTGTCAGAAGGGATCTCTTATTGGGAGGACCACTTTGGTGAATGCCATACAAAGTCACCAAACTAATAACAACAGCATTTGCCAGCTGCAAACACACTGCATGTCCATTCAACCATATGGCCATGTTAAAAATTAGTGAGTTCTAGTTCTCAGTCCAGTCAAGGAGTTTCATGTCTGCTTGGGGTACTCGACCAAGTGAAAGGCTCTAGAAGGGTCAAGGACGGATCATTTGCCTTTGTCATAGACAACCAACTCCAATAATTCATTCAGTGATTCATCCAGAGGCTGCTGTAACAGCCTCTTTTATCTTGCAGTGTGTGTACAGTGAAACCCTGGTTGAATTTCTAATGTGGTTTTGTGGTTCACTGTCTCATTAACTTAAACATTCATCTTGAGTATCCTGGAATTTGAGTTAGGTTTCCACAGTTCATCCATTTGAAGCTCTAATTTATGGCATAGGACCATAGATATTTTCAACCTTTTCAGACATGTTATGACAGACATCTGGAATGGGTGAGACTTCAACCGCTCTGGCCTGAAGGTTGGGACACTACCGTTACGCCATAACAGCCTGTATGGCACAGAACAATATGCCGGACTTGACTCAGTTCTTCAAAAGTTAATAGGCTCTGCTTTATTTGAATTGATCTGTGGCAAATTATTGCATACTACTTTACAAATATCTGAATCTATCAGGTCTAGACCAAAGATGTCTTGAGTAGAATTTCTGAGTCTTCTAATAAGTATCTTGTGGTTCTGCAAGAAGTGAAGATTCTCTGTCAGTGGGGAGCTAATTGACTCTGAGTTCTTTCACTTTGTCTGGCTTTGCTTAATTTAGCCAGAAGTTAAATTATAGATCTTATGAATTGAAAATGGCATTGAAAATAACCATGTGCAATGTGACTTGGGGAAATTACAAGCATTCAACTTAAGGTTAAAATGTATACTAAAAAAAGCAAACCAAGCAGTCCCTGGCATGCATATGCATGTTCTGACATTGCTCCAAATGACAATAAATTTGACTTAGCACACTGCTTTGCATGCTGAATACTGGGATTTTTACAAGTTGTGAATGCACACCCTTTCCCAGGTTATCATTGAAAATTAGCAAAGCTGAGGGGTGAAGTAGTGATTATGTCACCGAACAAGTAAACCAGAGCCTCGGGTTCTGGGGGAATATGGTCAAATTCCACCATGGCTAATGATGAGATTTAAATTCCATCAAGACTGTTGTTTGACTAGTTTTTAATTCCAATCATTGTAAACTATTCTTTAAAATCCATCTGGTTCACTTGTCCATTTGGGTAAGGAAATCTGCCATCCTTACTTTGTCTGATCTACATGTGATTCATAAGCTATGTTTCTGGAATCTTAACTCCCCTCTGAAATAGCCAAGGCTACTCAGTTGTATCAAAGCTCCTAGAAAGTACAAAGAGAGCTGTTCTACAGGCAGGTTGAGATACAGCCTCAATGGAATCATAATTTGCAGACAATGTTCAAGACCCAATGATCACAGTACTCCACATGTGGACACACCTGCATTTTTGTATTAAATACCCCTTGCTGTAAAAGATAACATTCCAATAATGTGCTGTAACTAACGCTTTGTGACTGCAGTAGGGCACCCAGATCTCTGAACATCTTAGAGTGTGACCTGTCTTGCGGGCATGACAGTCTCACCAGATATTGTGGTACAATGATATGTAGTCAGCAAGGAGTTGCCCTGGGAGTCCTTAACATTGACACTCAACCTATGGCATCACATCAAACAAGCAAGTAAATCTGATGATGCATCAGTACCTACTCCATATTGAACATGGTGAAAGGACTTAGTGGAAAGGGCATAGAAGTTATTCCGCACAATCACAATTGTGATTCTATAGAAATCTCCATGTGCATCTAGATATAGTAGAACTTACCAAAATCAGGATCAGGAGGCCAGTCAACGCCTCGAGCCTGCTCCTCTATTCAAAGAGTTTTTGGCTGATCTGATTTCTTCACAATGCTATCAATCAAGTTACCTCTTTCACTTCTAACCTCCAGTTGAGTCTATCTAACCTTCCTCAAAAGACAATTCACCCGTTCATGGTATTAGTCCAATAAACCTTCTCCTTCAATGTGTTGTCTATCATCAAGAATGTCTTGGTCGGAGCATTACTAAACAACTGGCCAATTACTAAAGGACATACCTGTTCCCCTATGTTTGTTGTAGGTGAGGGAACCAAAAAAGAAACCTTACTTCATCCTCAGGAATCTACTTGTCACAGATGCTTCTGTCCATCATAGTATCAGTAGGAGTGCCTGTCATATGGTGATGGAGTCCCATCTTCAGGTAGTGATGTTCCCAATTTTCCCTCACCACTGACAAATGGCAGAAGTATGTACTATCCTCTGCAGGTTTACCAAACCTTCAACAACACCTTCCCACAGCACAATTTCCACTACCTCCACTAAATGCTTCCATAATTTATATTCTCCACAATCTCTGAAATAGTGAGTTTTGAGAAGATTTGTAGCTCAAGTTGAGGTTCTGGATGTGAGTTTGCTCGCTGAGCTGGAAGGTTCGTTTTCAGACGTTTCGTCACCATTCTAGGTAACATCATCAGTTAGCCTCCAGTGAAGCGCTAGTGTTATGTCCCGCTTTCTATTTATCCATTTAGCTTTTCTTGGGTTGATGATGTCATTTCCTGTGTTGGCGATGATGATAGAGCGAGCAAACTCACATCCAGAATCTCTGAAATTGTCCACTGTACAGCAATATTTAGGATATTAATATGAAAGTCCCCTACAAACCTTTCACCAGGCCAAAAATACCTAATATGCCCTGATGAAGGGTCACCATACTCCAAACATTAACTCTCATTTTTTTCACAGATGCTGCCAGACCTGCTGAGCTTTTCCGGCAACTTCTGTTTTTGTCTCCAAAATATCTATTACCCATTGCTCTACTTTCTATCTGTTAATAACTTAATTCCATGTTCCTCTGTCCCTTTAATTCCATGAGTTTCAAATTTTGCTAACAAGTCATGTTTGGACATCGAGCAGTTTTTCAATCGTCTTCGCCTCCACGCTTACTTCTCGAACCATGAGCCTAACCCTCCCTCCACTGACCCCTTCAACTGCCTCCAACACAAGTCCTCCTCCTGGACATCACCCCAAGCCCTCCTATGCTCCCTCGACCTCTTCATCTCTAACTGCTGGTAAGACATCAATCACCTCAACCTCTCCACCCCTCTCACTCACTCCAACCGCTTCCCCGTAAAACATGCAGCCCTCTTCTCCCATCCCAACCTCAACATAAAACCCACAGACAAGAGAGGCGCAGTTGGAGTATGGCGCATTGACCTCTACATCGCTGAGGCCAGACACCAACTCTCTGACACCTCCTCCTACCGTCCCCTGGATCATGACTCCATCCCCACCCACCAAACTATCATCTCCCAAACCATCCACAACCTCATCACCTCAGGTAACCTCCCACCCACAGCCTCCAGCCTCATTGTTTCCCAACCCCACACCGCCCACTTCTATCTTCTTCCCAAAATCCACGAACCCGCCTGTCCTGGTTGACCCATTGTTTCCACCTGCTCCGGCCCCACCGAACTCATCTCCACCTATCTGGACTCCATTTTCTCCCCCTTGGTCCAGGAACTCCCTACCTACGTCCAAGACACCATCTACGCCCTCCACCTCCTCCAGAACTTCCAATTCCCCAGTCCCAACACCTCATTTTCACCATGGACGTCCAGTCCGTATACACCTGCATTCCCCACGCAGATGGTCTAAAGGCCCTCCGCTTCTTCCTGTCCCACAGGCCCGACCGGACCCCTCCACCGACACCCTCATCCACCTAGCTGAACTCAACCTCACTCTCAACAACTTCTCTTTTGATTCCTCCCACTTTCTACAGACAAAGGGGGTGGCCATGGGTACCCGCATGGGCCCAAGCTATGCCTGCCTCTTTGTAGGTTACATGGAACAATCCCTTTTCCGTACGCTGGCCCTAAACCCCACCTCTTCCTACCGAATCGGCACCGCCTCGTGATCCTAAGAGGAGATTGAACAGCTCATCCACCACTAACACCTTCACCCCAACCTCAAGTTCATCTGGACCATCTCCATCACATCCGTCACCTTCCTGGACTTCTCTGTCTCCATCTCAGGCAACCACCTAGAAACCGATATCCATTTCAAGCCATCGACTTCCACGGCTACCTAAAATACACCTCCTCCTGCCGACCTTCCAGTAAAAATTCTACCCCCTATTCCCAATTCCTTTGCCTCCACCGCATCTGCTCCCAGGATGAGGCATTCCACTCCCGCACATCCCAGATGTCCACGTTCTTCAAGGACCACAACATCCCCCCCGACTGCAGTGGCCAAGAATGCCCTTGACCGTGTTTCCCGCATTTCCCGCAACTCATCCCTCACACCCCGTTCCCACAATAGCTGCCAAAAGAGAATTCCTCTCATCCTCACATATCACCCCACCAACTTCCGGATCCAACTTATCATCCTCAGACACTTCCGCCATCTGCAATCTGACCCCACCACCGAAGACATTTTTCCACCCCCACCCTTGTCTGCTTTCCAGAGGGACCACTCTCTCTGTGACTCCCTTGTCCACTCCACACTCCCCTCCAACCCCACCACACCTGGCACTTTACCCTGCAACCGCAGGAAATGCTGCACTTGCCCCCACACCACCTCCCTCGCCCCCACACCTCCTTCCTCACCCCCCTCCCAGGCCCTAAGAAAACTTTCCACATCAAGCAGATGTTCACCTGCACATCTGCCAATGTGGTATACTGTATCCGCTGTACCCGGTGTGGCCTCCTCTACATTGGGGAAACCAAGCGGAGGCTTGGGGACCGCTTTGCAGAACACCTCCGCTCGATTCGCAATAAACAACTGCACCTCCTAGTTGTGAACCATTTCAGCTCCCCTCCCATTCCTGAGACAACATGTCCATCCTGAGACAACATGTCCATCCTGGGCCTCCTGCAGTGCCACAACGATGCCACCCGCTGGTTGCAGGAACGGCAACTCATATTCCGCTTGGGAACCCTGCAACCCAATGGTATCAATGTGGATTTCACGAGCTTCAAAATCTCCCCTCTCCCCACTGCATTGCAAAACCAGCCCAGCTTGTCCCCGCACCCTAACCTGTTCTTCCTCTCACCTATCCCCTCCTCCCAGCTCAAGCCGCACCTCCATTTCCTACCTACTAACTTCATCCCACCCCCTTGACCTGTCTGTCCTGCCTGGACTGACCTATCCCTTCCCTACCTCCCCACCTGTACTCACCTGTACAAGATCCATCCCTGCCCATTTAACTTGTCTGTCTCCTCTCTCCCTATGTTCTCCTCTATCCATCTTCAGTCCACCTCCCCCTCTCTCCCTATTTATTTCAGAACCCTCTCCCCTCCCACTTTTCTGATGAAGGGTCTAGGCCTGTAACGACAGCTTAGTGCTCCTGAAATGCTGCTTGGCCTGCTGTGTTCATCCAACTCCACACTTTGTTATCCCTCGCTAACAAGTCTGTTGTGTGTCGCTGTATCAAATTGCCTTTGTAATTCTCTATCTGCACACCAATAGTATTACTCTTGTCAACCCTACTAATTCCTCTTCAAAAATCTAGCAAGTTAATTAAATACAATTTTTCCTGAAGAATTCAGAGCTTGCTTTCTTTAATTAGCCCATTTTTGTCCATGGAGCTAGTGATTCCATCCTTAAATCTTGTTTCTGAGAAGTTTCTCTGTCACAAAGTTAAACTTAATGCTCTGTAGTTGCTAGGCTTATCTTACACCTTTTTTTGGAAAAAGAGTATAATGTTTTCAACTCGTCAGTCCTTTGACACCATGCCTAAGTCTAAGGAAGACTGAAAAATTATAACCAGTGTCTCTATAATTTTCATTGTATGCAGATCTTGAAATAGTGATGGATGCGAAGAAAGCACCTTGTCTGACACTGAAGTTGCATTTTGGAGATTTCATTAGATTCTCGCTTAACTAAATGATACATTGCAATCAGAGCCCAAAACTGGCATGTATCCTCATCAATTTCTAAGCTGTTGCTTAAATGGCCTCAGCAAGCAAGAACAATGAAGAAAATTAAGAAAATCTGTGAAAACATGCAATAAAACTAAACATATGGAATTAAATGTAGTGAAATGGAATATATTTTGCCATTAACACAAATGGTCATTTTCATTTTTAGTTGGTTTTCTGAATAGGTCAGATCATATTTGATCAAATTATACCAATCAGTTATTTAGTGTGGGCATTCACAGAAGTGACAGGATTCAGGTCCCTAATTCAATTCTGCCAGGTTTTAAATGCTGACAGCAGAATGGCTTAGAGAAAGTCCAGGACCCAGATCCATTAATTTCCAACCTTAGTCGTAAATTCCCTTTCAGTTCATTAGGCCCTATTCTGATCCTCTACAGAAGACGCTTATACAGAGCCAGTGACCAGAAGAGACATCTAGGTTTAGCGACGGTTTAAAAAAACCTGGGTGGGGTACTTGAACATCCATCAGCTAATGGCTTTGTGATACCTGTCCAGACTGAACTGGCTATGTCCTGAAGGACATAGCTGTCACAGCAAGTCGACAGCAGATAGTAAGAGAACGAATATGACTGACCAACACACTTAACCTCGTCCACGCCAATCTATTTGTCACAGATATATCTGATCATGACAGTTTTGGTAGGAAGTTTTGTAGAGACAGAAGTTCTGTTTTTGGTTTCAGCATATTCTCAATAGTATTCTGTGACATAACTACAGTGCTAAATGGTATGGGTTCAAATCAGATAAAGTAGCTCAAAAGTAGGCCTCCATGAAAGCTGTGAAGGGAACAGAATTGTATTCTGAAACGATCTTTGACAGCAATTCTACCTACCTACCATTTACCATCCTAACAGGATCAAGGAAAACTTTGGTTCTTTTTGGAGTGTAGAAAACCATGCAGGAGAACACTAGGGATATCTTCACAATAAGTCATAAACTCAGTGATATTACAACACAGGGCTACATACATGCTGTGTACTGAACCAAAGAATCCCATAACCAACAGATCTAAACTCTTTAGTCCTACAGCATTCAGTTTAGAACGTTGATAGACTATTAAACAACGAATATTTGGAAGAAGCTTCATGAACATCCCCATCCTCATGAGTGCAGTTCATAATTCTGGCCTGCTCCTGAGGACATCAGTGGCATACATGCCAGACTATATCCAATCCTATTCACATTGCATTATATCACAAAGCAGGTGCATGTAGTAGATACAGCAAAGAATGTTGGCCCACAAACATCCCAGCTGTGCTGCTGAAGACCTGCGCTCTAAAGCTAACTAGTTCTCACCATATTGCTCAAATATAGTCATATCATGATCATCTACGAAACAATGTGAAAACAATTGATAGAGGTCTTAGGTTTGGAAAGTGCTTTCAAAGCACACCACCTATCCTGGTTTGTGGACCTAGTCAATTTTTCCCATTGCTTTGCAGATATTGTTGGGTCCATAGTCTTTGCTGTATCTACTACACTTGCCTGTTTTGTGATATCATACAGTGTAAACAGAATTGGTCGAAGACTGGAATTTATGACAGTGATGACCTTGGAAGGAGACCGGGATTAGCTACAGCCCATTGGCTGAAGTCAGCTATTGGCACTGATGTGTCAATGAGATGTTTATGGAGTCATCACTTCTGTACTTCCTTCCAAGCCATTTGGCATTCTGACTTGGATAAATGTCTCTTCCTTCACTGTTTTGGGTCAAAATCCTGAAATTCTCTCACCAATGACATTGTGGGTCAACCCACAGCAGGTGAACTATAGCGGTTTAAGAAAGCAGCCAAGGATGGGCAATAAATGCTGCCCAGCCTCCAATTCCTATATTCTACAATGCATTTTTTTTTAAAGCATCATGTTTTCCAGACCTTTCTTCAAACATAGCATGAAGTCATTAAATATCTGAGCCATGACAAATCCCATTGTAATGATCTTCTGGTGATCCACTCCCAGTCTTTTTGCCACATTTAAAAAGACAAGGCCATTCCTCTGCAGGTCATCTGTCCCACTATAATCTTTGTAGGCTGACCACTGTTTCTTCTTTTTTAATTTCTGATTTCATTTCTCCAAACTTTTGTCTTTTCCTATTAATGAGCCCCCAGTTCAGTCTTACATTTCCGTGTGCTTCTGTTACCTCTCTCATCAGTATTTGGGCCTTCTCTTTGTCAAATCTTGGCTTCCTCTGCTCATGTATTTTCAGTTAGGTAGCATCCTAACTCTCATTGTCGTTCTATCCCATTTCCCCTTATCTTCAGAGATAACGGGAACTGCAGATGCTGGAGAATTCCAAGATAATAAAATGTGAGGCTGGATGAACACAGCAGGCCAAGCAGCATCTCAGGAGCACAAAAGCTGACGTTTCGGGCCTAGACCCTTCATCAGAGAGGGGGATGGGGAGAGGGAACTGGAATAAATAGGGAGAGAGGGGGAGGCGGACCGAAGATGGAGAGTAAAGAAGATAGGTGGAGAGAGTATAGGTGGGGAGGTAGGGAGGGGATAGGTCAGTCCACGGAAGACGGACAGGTCAAGGAGGTGGGATGAGGTCAGCAGGTAGATGGGGGTGCGGCTTGGGGTGGGAGGAAGGGATGGGTGGGAAGAAGAACCGGTTAGGGAGGCAGAGACAGGTTGGACTGGTTTTGGGATGCAGTGGGTGTGGGGGAAGAGCTGGGCTGGTTGTGTGGTGCAGTGGGGGGAGGGGACGAACTGGGCTGGTTTAGGGATGCAGTAGGGGAAGGGGAGATTTTGAAACTGGTGAAGTCCACATTGATACCATTAGGCTGCAGGGTTCCCAGGCGGAATATGAGTTGCTGTTCCTGCAACCTTCGGGTGGCATCATTGTGGCACTGCAGGAGGCCCATGATGGACATGTCATCTCGAGAATGGGCGGGGGAGTGGAAATGGTTTGCGACTGGTCAGACCGCTTTGCAGAACACCTCCGCTCAGTTCGCAACAAACAACTGCACCTCCCAGTCGCAAACCATTTCCACTCCCCCTCCCATTCTCTTGATGACATGTCCATCATGGGCCTCCTGCACTGCCACAATGATGCCACCCGAAGGTTGCAGGAACAGCAACTCATATTCCGCCTGGGAACCCTGCAGCCATATGGTATCAATGTGGACTTCACCAGTTTCAAAATCTCCCCTTACCCTACTGCATCCCTAAACCAGCCCAGTTCGTCCCCTCCCCCCACTGCACCACACAATCAGCCCAGCTCTTCCCCCCCACCCACTGCATCCCAAAACCAGTCCAACCTGTCTCTGCCTCCCTAACCAGTTCTTCCTCCCACCCATCCCTTCCTCCCACCCCAAGCCGCACCCCCATCTACCTGCTGACCTCATCCCACCTCCTTGACCTGTCCGTCTTCCGTGGACTGACCTATCCCCTCCCTACCTCCCCACCTATACTCTCTCCACCTATCTTCTTTACTCTCCATCTTCGGTCCGCCTCCCCCTCTCTCCCTATTTATTCCAGTTCCCTCCCCCCATCCCCCTCTCTGATGAAGGGTCTAGGCCCGAAACGTCAGCTTTTGTGCTCCTGAGATGCTGATTGGCCTGCTGTGTTCATCCAGCCTCACAATTTTTTATCCCCTTATCTTCATTTGCTTTCTCTAGCGCATGGCATTCTCATGGTGTTAGTGCATGTGCCTCACCCAACTTCTCTAATTTGTACAATAAATCTGTATTGGTGCTGTGTTTCTTGGGGGTGACATTTCCATTAGCAGCATGTCTCTTTTTGTCACAGTAAAGGAGTTCTTGACAGTGTCCTGTATCATAGCCCTTTTGCTATTTTGTTTGTTAGTCAGTTGATAAGGGACCATCCATGTCAAAACGGGTGGCACTTGGAGTTCACCATATGAAAAGAGCCTACCCTTCTTGTTCCAGTCCTCCCGCCACCCACAGGCTTTGGCAGCTTCTGTGTCTAAATCTTTCACCAGTGTTGGCTCCTGCATGGAAATAGTGTACTGCCACCAAAATGGCCTGCCCTAAGTATTGTTATATATGACTGGCTTGCTGTATGTACAAGATCAAAATCACCACTATAGCCTTATCAATTTGAAGACCATGGGAAATAGGGACAATAGACCATTCGACCCTTAGAGCCTGCTCTGTTCTCTGCTAGAACCATAGCTGATCTGACATTCCTCATATCCACTGTTCTGAATTTTTCTTGTAACTCTTGATTCCCCTACTAATCAAGCATCTATCCATCTCAGCCTTAAATATATACAAGGGCTCTGCATCCACAACTCCCTGTGGCAAGGAGTTCTAAAGACAGTCAACCCTCTGAGGAAAGAAATTCCTCCTCATCTCAGTCTTAAATTGGTGCCCCATTATTCTGAGACTATGCCCTCTGGTCCAAGACTCCTTTGAGATGAACCATCCTCTGAGCATTTACCCTGTCGAGCCCCTTAATAATCTATATGTTT
Source organism: Stegostoma tigrinum (assembly GCF_030684315.1). Classification (NCBI taxonomy): domain Eukaryota; kingdom Metazoa; phylum Chordata; class Chondrichthyes; order Orectolobiformes; family Stegostomatidae; genus Stegostoma; species Stegostoma tigrinum. Next base: position 10,608,948 of record NC_081369.1, on the reverse strand, counting down.
CAATTCGAACATTTCTCATTCTTCTAAGCTCTAGTGAATAGTGTCTGAACCTGTTTAGCTTTTGTTCATAAGACAATTCTTCTTGCTGGGGATCATACTTGTGAAATTTCTCTGAATTGCAACGAAATGAAATTTTCTCTTTTTGGGCGGTACATTATTTTGCGAGAGAGAGAGTGTGTGTGTGTGTTGGCTGTGGAAAGAGTGTGTATGAGTGAGTGTCTGTGTATGTGTGTGTGTGTGTGTGTGTGTGTGTGTGTGTGTGCGCGCATGCGTTTGTTGGGGATGGAGAGTGTGTGTGTGTGTGTGTGTGTTTGTTGGGGATGGAGAGTGTGTATGAGTGTGTGTGTGTCTGAGCAGGTGTGTGTGAGAGAGTGTGTGTGTGTATCTGAGCAGGTGTGTGTGAGAGAGAGAGAGTGTGTGTGTGTATGTCTGAGCAGGTGTGTGTGAGAGAGAGAGTGTATGTGTGTGTGTGTGAGAGAGAGAGAGAATGTGTGTGTTTGTTGGGGATAGAGAGTGTGTGTGTATGTGTTGGCGGTGGCAAGAGTGTGTGTGTGTGTGTGTGTGTGTGTGTCTGAGCAGGTGTGTGTGATTGTGTGTGTGTGTGTCTGAGCAGGTGTGTGTGTGAGAGAGAGAGTGTGTGTGTGTGTGTGTGTGTGTGTGTGTGTCTGAGCAGGTGTGTGTAAAAGTGTGTGAGAGTGTGTGTGTGGGAGAGTGCATGTGTGTGTGTGTGTGTGTGTGTGTGTGTGTCTGAGCAGGTGTGTGAGATTGTGTGTGTGCGTGTGTGTGTGTGTGAGAGTGTGTGTGTGTGTATGTGTGTGTCTGAGCAGGTGTGTGTGTGTGTGTGTGTGTGTGTTTGTTGGGGATGGAGAGCCTGTGTGTGTGTGTGTGTGTGTGTGTGTGTGTGTGTGTGTGTGTGTGTGTGTGTGTCTGAGCAGGTGTGTGTGTGTGTTTGTTGGGGATGGAGAGCCTGTGTGTGTGTGTGTGTGTGTGTGTGTTGGCAGTGGCAAGAGTGTGTGTGTGTGTGTGTGTGTGTGTGTGTGTGTGTGTATCCGAGCAGGTGTGTGTGAGAGACTGCGTGCGAGAGTGTGTGTGTGTGTCAGCGAGAGAGAGTGTGTGTGTGAGAGAGAGTGTGCAAGAGTTTGTGTGTGAGAGACAGAGTGTGTGTGTGTGTGTGTGTCTGAGCAGGTGTGTGTGAGAGACTGTGTGCGAGAGTGTGTGTGTGTGTGTGTGAGAGAGAGTGTGTGTGCGAGAGTGTATGTGTGTGAGAGAGAGTGTGCATGTGAGAGAGAGAGAGGGTGAGAGAGTGTGTGCAAGAGTGTGTGTGTGAGAGAGTGTGTGTAAGAATGTGTGTGTGAGAGACAGTGTGTGTGTGTCTGAGCAGGTGTGTGTAAAAGAGTGTGTGAGAGTGTGTGTGTGTGAGAGAGAGAGTGTGTGAGAGTGTGTGTGAGTGAGAGAGACTGTGCGTATGAGAGAGAGTGTGTGTGCAAGGGTGTGTGTGCAAGAGTGTGTGTGTAAGATACAGAGTGTTTGTAAGATACAGAGTGTGTGTGTGTGTGTGTGTGTGTCTGAGCAGGTGTGTGTGTGTGTGTGTGTGTGTGTGTCTGAGCATGTATGTGAGAGAGTGTGTGTGCCTGAGAGTGTGTATCTGAGCGTGTATGTGTGTGTGTGAGACAGACTATGTTTGTGTGTGTGTGACAGAGACAGAGTGTGTGTGTGTGTGTGTGTGTGTGTGTGTGTGTGTGTGTGTGTGTGTAAAGGGAGAGAGAGTGTGTGTGTTTGTGTGTGTGTGTGTTAGACAGAGATGATGGTACAGTATGCTATCTGATGTTACATTTCAGGAGAGGCTTGCCTGTTTCTTTATTTGGGCCTTACATAGATCTACCAGTTTTGGCACATGTATGAAAGTCATTCATGGGATGTTGGCGTCAGTGGCTAGGCCAGCATTTATTGCCCATTCTTAATTGCCCTTGAGAAGATGTAGACAGCTGCCTTCTTGAACTGCTGTGAATTAGATACATTAAAGCATATAATCTCCCATTCATTAATCTAAATCCATAAATTGCACGGATTCCTAGCGGGTGAGCTCTTGCACCCACCTAATTATCGGCTGTGCATTGTGCCCAGATGATCTCTCACTGGCAAGCATGAAAACAGCAAAGTCTACTCCATGCATAATAGTAATCCACTGTTAAAAGTTTTAATGTTACAATCAATTGTTGCAATGGCATCTTGGGTTGATATTCTAGTGTAATTGCACATAACGCTGTTCCAAATACAATGTCTCAGTGACATTGTTTGTATGAAACACTGATGGGAGTACAAGTAATGACCTCTCAATGTCAGTGAGTTGTTAGTGAATATAGCAATGTTCCAATGACAACACAAGTGACTATGTTAGAGAAGTATTCTCTTATCAAGTATTTGTCTCTGTGGAACTAAGTGTACATTCCTACAGCAATGATGACATTGTTTTGATTTGCTTGCCCTTGAACTGGTTGTCTTCCACAGTATTTTACTGACAGCTGCCTTGTCAGAGTTAGGAAACAAGAGAATACCTGTTTTAGAAAGGAATGCAACGAGCTTTTGAATGTGCAGCTATAATCTTTGGTAAAAGTAGCAGACCTGAGGATTTGGAGAAGTCTAGATTTTAACAAAGGAGAACAAAGGAATTGATGAAGAGGAGGAAAATAACGTACGGGAATAAGCTTACAGGGAAAATGCAAACTGTAGGATTAGTGAAGACGAATGTAGATTGCTTACTGTCATAAACAGGGGAAGTTTTAATGGGGAACAAAGAGAAAGCAGTCCAATTAAATACATATTTTACTTCCTTCACAAAGGAGAACACAAATAACATCCAAAATATATTGGGGAACAGAGGGTTTGGTGAAAGTGAGGAACTGAAAGAAAAGATGTTGGGGAAATTGATGGGATTCAGGGCCAATAAATCCCCAGTGCCCAATAATCTACATGCCAGACTATTTAAGGAAGTAGCCCTAAAAATGAAGGATGCATTGGTGGCCATTTTTCAAGATTTCACAGACTCTGGAACAGTTCCTGTGACTGGAGGGGAACCAACAAAATCCCACTATTCAAAAAAAGACCAAGAGTGAAAACAGGGAATTCTTTTTGAATGGCAGCCAGTGACTTGTGGGGTTCGACAGGGATCACTGCTTGGACCCCAACTATTCTCAACATATGATTTCGATGAGGGAACTAAATGTAATATCTCCAAGTTTAGGCAACACAAACCTGGATGAGTGGGAGGATGCAGAAACGGTTCAATGTGACTTGGACAAGTTGAGAGAGTGGGCAAATGCATGGCAGATGTAGTATAATGCGTACAAATATGAGATTATCAATACTGCTAGCAAAAACAAGAAGGCAGATCATCTTCTGAATGGTGATAGATTGAAAAAGTGGGAAGTGCAACAAGACCTAGGTATCCTTGTACATTAGTCACTGAAAGTAAGTGTGCAGGTGGTGAAAAAGGCAAATGGTAAGTTGACTTTCACAGAGGATTCAAGTACAGGGGCAGAGATAGGGCCTTGGTGAGACTGCACCTAGAGTATTGTACACATTTTTGGCCTCTTTAAGTGAGGAAGGAAGCTCTGAGAATGGAGACAGTGCAGCAAACGTTTACCAGAACCGATTCCTGGATAGCATGATTGATGCATGAAGAGATACTTGATCAGTTAAAATTATATTCCTGGAATTGAGAAAAATGATGGAGGGTTTCATAGAAGACTGGATGAGGTAAATGAAGGAAGGATGTTCCTGATGACTGGGGAGCACAGAACCAGAAGTTGTTGTCTAAGGATATGGTTTAGGCCATTAAGGACTGAGATGAGATTTTTTTTTAACCAGAGAGTGATGAACCTATGGAATTCTATACCACAGAAAGTTGTCAAGGCCAAGACACTGGAATGATTTCAAGAAGGAGTTAGATATAGTTCATAGCACTGAAGGGATCAAAGAGTATAGGGAGAAAGAGGAACAAAGTACTGATTTGGATCATCAGCTATGATCATATTGAATAGTGGTAAAGGCTCAAAGGGCTGAATGGCCTCCTCATTTTCCATTTTTTTAAGTTTCTATTTATGGAATCTGTTGAACTGGGGCATAGTCCTGGCTGGGCTGTGATTTCATGTACATTTGGCATTTTCCTGAGCAACATTTCAACCAATAAAGAAGGACTTTTCTGCAGTGGTTGGTCATTTTGAATTAAATTTTAATTGACCAGAATATGATGCATCCAAAAATGAAACTTGCATCAGAATTAACAATAGAACATTTATAAAAGTTCTGAGATACTGTGTGAGTAAATAAATTCCTGTACTTTACAATCAAAGTGTGCATGTTATTTACTAGAATTCTAATAGCAAGGTCCATACCATTTTTAGATATTCAGTTAGAGTTGTACAGCATGACCCTTCAGTCCAACTCATCTATGCCAACCAGATATCCTAACTTAAAATAGTCCCTTTTTTTACCTTTATTCATTCACAGAATGTGGGTGTCACTGGCTAAGCCAACATTAATTGCTCATTCCCAATTGCCCAGCGGGCAGCTATGAGTCAAACACAGTGCTATGGGTCGAGAATCAGATGTAGGCCAGACCAGGTAAGGTTGGCAGTTTCCTTCCCTAAAGGACAATAGTGAACCAGATGGGTTTTTCCCAACAACTGGCAATAGATTCACAGTCATCATTAGACCATTAATTCCAGATATTTATTGATAATCAAAGTCTACCATCTGCCACAGTGGGATTTGAACTCAGGCCACCAGACCATTACCTGGGTCTCTAGATCAACAGTCCAGCAATAATACCAATAGGCCAGTGCCACCCCTAATATGCCAGCATTTGGCCCATATCCCTCTAAACCTTTCTTATTCATATACGCATCTAGATTCCTTTTAAATTCTGTAATAGTACCAGCCTCCATTGCTTCCTCTGGCAGTTAATTCCATACACACACCACCCACTGCATGAAAAAATTACCCTTTAGGTCCCTTTTTAAATCTCTCACCTTAAACCTATGCCCTCTAGTTTTGGACTCAGCCACTCTGGGGAATAGACCTTGTCTATTTACCCGATCCATGCCCCTCATGGTTTTATAAACTTCTATAAGGTCACCCTTCAGTCTCCAATGGTTCAGGGAAATAACTCCCTCCTATTCAGCCTCTCCTTACAGGTCAAAACCCTCCAACCCTGGCAACATTCTTGTAAATATTTTATGAAACCTGTCAATTTTCAGAACATTCTCCCTATAGCAGAGAGACCAGAATTGAATGCAGTATGCAAAAGTCGCCGAACCAATGTTCTGTACAGGCGCAACATGACCTGCTAACTCCCAGACTCACTGCACTGATCAATAAAGGCAAGCACACCAAATGCCTTCTTCACTACCCTGTCTGTCTGTGACTCTACTTTCAAGGAACTTTGAACCTGCACTCCAAGGTCTTTGCTTATATTTTATAAAATAACTTTATATTATTAATTTTAGCCTTGAAAGGTTGCTATTATATGTCAACCTAGAGCAGCAGGAGCAGTTTTTCCTGAGTCAGATATTTGTGGATTTAAACCTTTCCATTATCTGAGCACATAACCTAGACTGATATTTCAGTGCAGTACTGAAGGAATTGCCACATTATTAGAGATACCATCTTGTAGAACAGACTTGGCCTTACTTATCTGCAATAAGCAAACCTCAAGGAGTCTCCATGAATTGATTACAAATTTCTGCAATATTTTTTGAACTAGACGAGGGGTCAAATCATATGGGCATTAAACAAGTTTTCTTTTTGCATACATCATTTAATTTCTTAATCATAAAAATATTGATAAATGGAGGAAAGGCTATTTCAGTAATGGTCAAGATTAATACAAACAGATTTTTTTTAAAACAATCACTTTCTTTCCAATTAACATGGGAACGTAGTGATGTTGTTGGATGGAGAACTATCTGGAATGTGGGGCTGTGAAATATAGAGTCACATGATAAATCTCTCGTCAAAACTCTATCCAAAGTTGGCAATACTTATCAATATATAGGTGGATGAAAAAGATCCCATTGCATTATTTAAAGATTAGCAGTGAGGTTTCCTGGCCTATAAGTACAGAAATAATGGCAGCAAGGAATGACAAACTGCTAGGGCCAGATGCTTTCCATACCTGGTTTTACAGGAAATGATAAGAAAATTACATGGACTTAATTTTGAGGAGAATACTAGTATTCTTACATTGCACTGTGACCACACTGCAAAAGTATTTTATTAGCTGTGATTTTTTTTATTTATTACATAAATACACGTTAGAAAGCATCCCATCCTGAAGCATCATAGCTTGGATTGGCAACTGCTGTGCCTAAGACCTCAAAAAATTACAGAGAATCGTGTACACAGTCCAGTCCATCATACAAACCGGTCTTCCTTCCATTGATTTTTTCTATACTTCCTGCTGCTTTGGAAAAGCAACCAACATAATCAAAGAACCCTCCCACCCAGTTATATTCTCTCCCACCCTCTTCCACCAGGCCGTAGTTAATTTTGCGTACCAATAGATTCAAGAACAGCTTCTTTCCCATTGTTATGTGAATTATGAATGGACTCATGAATATGGGCTCCAGCAGCTGGGCCAGTATCATTAGTCCTTCTCTAATTGCCCTGGGAAATGTGATGGTCATAAATCATAGAATCCCTGCAGTGTGGAAGTAGGCCGTTTGTCCCATTGAGTCTACCCAGACCCATCCCTACTGTATCCATGTAACCTTGCATTTCCCATGACTAATCCAACGATCTGCACATATTTGGACTGTGGGAGGAAACCCACACAGATACACTGAAAATGTGAAAACTTCACACAGTCACCAGAGGTCGGAATCAAACTCACATCCCCGGTGCTGTGAGACATCAGTGCTTACCACCGAGCCAACATGCTGCCTTGGTGGTGTGCTACCTTCTTGAACCACTTCTGGTCCTTTGTGTGTAGAACGCCTACAGTGCTGTTAGGAAGGAATCTTCAAGATTTTGACCCAGCAACAGTGAGGGGAATGTTAATATGGTTCCAAGACAGAATCAATGGAAGGAAGACCGGTTTGTATGATGGACTGGACTGTGTACACGATTCTCTGTAATTTTTTGAGGTCTTGGGCAGAGCAGTTGCCAAACCAAGTTATGATGCTTCAGGATGGGATGCTTTCTACCATGCATTTATATAAATTGGTAAGATTCACGGCAGACATGCCAATGCTAGCTGACAAACTTCACATTATAATTTTTCCAGGATGCTCCTTATCCTGCTGGATGGCAGAATGCTCACTTTTAGAAACTGAAATCTCTGAAGCCTAGGAGAATTGCTGCAGTTCATCTTGTAGATGGTACATAATTCTACCGCTGAACACTGGTTCAAATTAGAATATACTTATAGAAACAGAAGACACCAGCAGTCTGGAATTTTCTTTTGCAAACTGAAATTGTTCAGATTAAGTGTTAATTTAAATCTGATATCAGTAGATTTGTTTTTATTAATCAAATGTACTCAACGATGTGGTATAAGGGCAGGTACATGGAATTAGGTCACAGTTCAGCTATGATCTTCCTGAATGGCAGAACAACCTCAAGAGGCTAAACAGTTCTCTCCTGTTCCTATGTTCCCACATACAACAGAGGTTTTGTTTTAGTCACTCTAACATCCTCTCACTGACATCAAAGTAACAGGTTTAAGTAGCTCCAGCTTATTTGCATTCATCCACCAGAGATGCTGACCAGATTTCATCCATTAAGCTTCAGCAAGAGGCAGTGAAAGAAATCTAAATTAGTCAAAATAATGTCAAAAAATAATTGGTGGGGTACCTTTCATCCCTGTTGCAAAAGCCAATGATAATACTGGAGAATTTTTAAACTACAGGCAATCTCTGTACTTGTGTACATGTACAATAAAGGATATTCTATTCTAAATGGTGTATACTATTCAGCCTTCCGATCTTGTATAATTATTCAAACATTCTTTTCTTCCTATTGCTTGATCGGTCTTTATACCGCTACCTAACAACAGCCTGTGGACCTCATATTTTACAAGTTCAGTACGTCAACCTTGCTAAATTGGTGGAACTCAAAGAATAAGGAGGAGGGATTCAGGTTGGGATCTTGTGAACAGAGACTTGCAAACATGAGGCTGTTTTCCGAAAGAAAGAAAGGTTGAAAGGAGCCTGTTATCCAATGCATCCAAGGACACTAAAAATAATGCATTGTGGGAAATGTAGCCCACTTTCTACCTTGGGGGTCAGCTGTCCCAATCTGTCATTCCAATCTGTGTCTCCTTTGAAAATGCAAGTATGTAGTCAAATGCCATTCCAATATGTACTATTTAACTCCTAGATATAAAGGAACATGTGTGAGAAATAGGGAGGTTACCACTACCCATGAAATGGTAGTTCAGTAGAGGTCACGTCAAGGGTTCTTACAGTGCATCGGAGTGACCCTACTTTTGAGTCAGGAGGCCTGCATTCAAGTCCTAACTGCTCCACAGTTCATCTCTGAATAGATTGATTAGGAAATATCTATATGTTACCCCTTCAGGGGAAAGAGAAGAAGAGTGAGGAGAAAATAAGGTGGGGAAAAATCTTGGAAAACATGAAAAAATTTAGCATAGCCAAAAAGGAAGGCAAAGATCTCACAGCTAGCACTGTTTGCTGTTATTTAGCTTTCTCTAGGTCAGCATTTTAAATGTTCATATTTTGACACTAATAGCACTAACTGCTAGATTTCGTAGGTGAAAATGCCTCAGGGGTGTCATTATAATGTTCTTGTTGTCAGAATGCAAAGAGAATTGTAAAAGGTATTTGCAAAGCTTTTAGTCCTTATTCTGCATAGCAAGGTCTTATGGCACAATTGCAACTAGTTAACAAAAATGCATTTCCTGTTGAGACAATCAGATTTCAGATATACTGTTAAATCAGTTTATTTGGATAATAACTTTTACAATATCACAGCCTTTGGCCATTCCCATGGACTTCCTTTGTTTGTATCCCAGTCTAAATAGGATTTAGTTCAGAGAGCCATATTTATTGTTTCACCTATATTTATACACAGGTTATTGTTATGGAGCTGGCTTTTTCTAGATGTCAGGCCCAGTCACCCTTAACCTTCAGGGAGCATTTAGTCCAATAGTCTTTAGTTTTGTGAATGTTACATTTCTTGTACTGTGGTCATTAGTCGTTTTGCGTTGTTTAGACTTTCAAATACAAAACCTACTTGACATAACTCACATTCTTAGGAACACATGCCATGTTGTATATTTGCCAATGTGAATAGCTTTGCACTTAAACTGGTGCCAAGGCCAAAGATATCAGCCTCAATTAAAACTTCCAGTCAAGTTTATGCTGAAGGTGAGCTTGTCAATTTGGACTGGCATTTGCACTTAGACTTCTGTTTAAGAGCTGAGTTTACAAGTCATATCAATAATGAAAGGGAGATTTTCCAGAGAAAAAAGATGTTAAAAAAGAATTTTCAGTTATACACCATCCTGACATCAAGAAAAATAAAGACTTTCTCTGCTATTTATGTGGAAAATAATCTCAATGGCATGAATGGATGTGTTTCTCTTTCAGTTTTTGCAACACTTCCTAATGTCAGCATTATAATTCACGTTACTAAGCTCACAGGAAAAAAAATTGCACTCGCAGGTCATTTTGTGGATACATGCATCATGTAGTGATTTACTTCATTAAGTAAAATTGCTGTTGTAACTTAAGAAAAATGGCAGCATTTGATGCACAGCAAATGCCCAGAGACAACAAACTGATAATGACCAAACCTGCATTTTTTTTTTAGAAATGCTGTTTTAGGGCTAAAAATAGGCCAGGATTTTCATGTTCAATCTTTTGTTGCTATCCAGCAATCTTTTAAACACTGGTTTTAAACAGTTCGTTTCATCTCAGCCCACAAATTTTAAAAAAACACAAAAGTAAGAAGCCCGAGTTACCCGCTATGGACATACTGTTCTTAAGCAATAGCAGTTCATTATTGTTGTCAATTCCTGTGCATGTATTGCATAAATTGGTCAGAGCTTCTTTATTTGTAGGTAAATAGTTTTGTTGAGTGAGATTCATGATGTCCAGGCTGCTATGGCACAAACTGACTTTTCTAATGGAATGTTCCGTTGTTCACCTTATCGATTATATAATCGAGATCTTGGTGAATTGCTTAGCCAGAAAAGTAGAATAACTTGCCACGGCCAGATCTTCTGGCTTTCATAGGACTAGCACCATATTTACAACGCTTAGATGCTGAAAGCCGGGAACTGCCCCTCATACTGTGATCCTTGATGGATATTTCTAAACTCCATGGAAGGGAAATCTTGTCCTCCTCCTTTGTGAACAGGAACCTGGATGTGTTGGCGAATGGGGTGGTAGAGAGGAGGGTAGACTGTTTTCCTGCAGGTGACCACAGGAAGTCACATCACTAGAGCAAGCCAACATAGACCCCAATTGAATCATGGGTCAATGCTGAGTTCTAGGTGAAGCAGAATGCTCAGCACGAAAAAGGCCAATGACCTTCTGTGTTCCAGAAGGTTAAGTACCAACATCAGCTGTTTGCTACCTCAGACTGAAAGGGTCACCGCCCACTTTAATTCTACCACTGCACAGTCCTCTAATCAAGAGTCATTGGTTATACCTATCAGTATTGTCTGCTTCACAACTGGGAATACTATGGTCAGGCAATAAATGCTGGCCAGCCAGTGACACCACAAGTGACTGTTTAAAAAACAGTGGATGAGGAAGTCTCCCTGCTTGCTGATAAGAATCACCAAGCCTACTACAATTTCGACTTTTTAAAATATATGTGTCCAACTGAACACTTTTTTTCGATTACCAAATTACTGTGATATTTTTAACCAGTATCCACTGCTACTAAATCACCTGTGTTTCCAATTAATAATCAATTTTCATTCAAAACCCATCAGGGGCAATACAATATCACCAAAGCTGAGGGAAGGGTATGGAGAAAAGGAGGGGATTAAATCATTATGGAATTGGAAGGGGAACAATTTCAGATTTTTTTTCCAATTTCATACCCAGAAGGGCTATCAGACACAATTGAGTGACTTTCCCACCACACAATTCCAGGGTTAACCCAATTTAAAAATGGCAGCAGGTGCAACTGGTCTTTGTTGGGATAAGAGAAAGCGGAAATATGCTGCGTTTCTGAAGTATACTGGTTAATCCATTTGTCTAACACTCAAAAAGCTCCTGATTTGAAACCAGGCAAAAATATTGAAAGAAAAGAGTTTTTGTCAGGAGATTCACCACAGTGTCACTAAGAAGCACAAGGCGGTGACTGGTTGTGGGGAGGGGGAGGGGCGGCAAAAATGTTCCCATTGTGATAATTGCACGAAATCCTATTTATTAACGTCCCTGTGTTTGCTGAACTACATTGGCTCCCAGGATGGTATGCTCTGTTTCAAAATTCTCCCTAGTTTCTCCCCCTTCTATTTCTTGTAGTTTCCTCCAGCACCAGATCCTATGCTATTTCTATACTTCCTCAAATCTGATTTATGGCAACCACTTGATGTCAACACTGCATGATTGGTTACTATGCCTTCAACTGCATTTGGCTGAATTCTTTCCTTTAACTCTCTGCCTTCCTTTCACCCTCTTCGTTAACACCCTCCTTTAAACCTACCTATGTGACAAATGTTTGATTGCGTATTCTTATATCTTTTTGGGTGGCTTCTTGCCTAATTTTGTTTGATAACATTCCTGTGAAGCATGGCATCTGTCTTGTGGGATTGATATTTTTCCTGGTCTGTTAGTGAGGAGATTCTGATTTCTACAGTGTACACTAAATACTATCCTATCGAGGATATCACTCCATTACTTGATTTGGACACAGACACTGATTAACATGATTTACTGTTATTATTATTTTTCCCCATTTGAGGATTCACTGTCCTCTGGAACCAACAGAGCCCCCACTTTATACATAAGAAGGAGAGATCAGATAATTTTTAAAATGGTAAACAGCTGTGGACAAACATTAAAAGCTAGTTTAAGATATTACAAAATATTAAAAGGCCTTACCTCAGATAAACCATTGTAAAAGATTAAAGTTATGTATCAATTATTTAAACATTGGTTGTATCATATTTGAAGAATTGCATTCTCTTCCGGCATAGCAACACAGGAAAAATGCGTTGGCCTTGGAAGGATGCAGCAAAGATTTATAAGAATAATCTTAGGGATAAAGGAGTTAAATTATGAAGAAAGCTTGGATTAACCAGGCCTACATTCGCTTGATTTAAGAAGATTAAGAATATAAACTATTTGATGTACTGAATATGATTGCAATATTTAATAGAATAGGTAGGCTAACTATTTTCTCCAGTCGTGGTGTCCAAACAAATGAAACCGATCCATCCAGGGGTGAAATCAGGAAGACCTGCTTCATACAAAGCATAGTGGAAATTTTGAACTATTCCTCAAGCCAAATGAAATAAAAAATTAGAACAGAATTTTTGTTAGAGATAATGGGAACTGCAGATGCTGGAGAATCCGAGATAACAAAATGTGGAGCTGGATGGACACAGCAGGCCAAGCAGCAGCAGCATTATCTCTGAAACTATTTTAACCTCACTGCGAAGCCTCTTCCAGGGATGCCTGACCTGAAGAAGTTACCCTCCTCCCTCCGGATCAACCTCAGGGAATCTCTCTCCCATTGCAACTCTCTTGTAATCTCTCCATCTTCGGTCCGCCTCCCCCTCTCTCCCTATTTATTCCAGTTCCCTCCCCCCATCCCCCTCTCTGATGAAGGGTCTAGGCCCGAAACGTCAGCTTTTGTGCTCCTGAGATGCTGCTTGGCCTGCTGCGTTCATCCAGCCTCACATTTTATTATCTTGGAATCTCCAGCATCTGCAGTTCCCATTATCTCTGATACTGTGTCAATGTGATGTTTTCTACTTCCATCAGCAATTATCCTTCAAACTTGATTGATTGTCTATGCTGTCAAGACCCACTCTTAGCTGTATCTTTCAGAATGTTACAGAGTTATTTTTGTTCGGCTAATATATGCTAAAGGTATTGGCAGAGTGGCTCAGCAACAGGAACAACAACTTGCAATTATTTACTGCCTTTACCTTAGTGTAACAATCTATGGTACTACCTACATGTAATTTTTTTAAAAATTGAGTTATTTCAGGAGACACAAGGACGGATGACCAACATAATAAAGTGTGGAGCTGGATGAACACAGCAGGCCAAGCAGCATCTCAGGAGCACAAAAGCTGACGTTTCGGGCCTAGTCCCTTCATCAGAGAGGGGGATGGGGTGAGGGTTCTGGAATAAATAGGGAGCGAGGGGGAGGCGGACCGAAGATGGAGAGTAAAGAAGATAGGTGGAGAGAGTATAGGTGGGGAGGTAGGGAGGGGATAGGTCAGTCCAGGGAAGATGGACAGGTCAAGGAGGTGGGATGAGGTTAGTAGGTAGGAAATGGAGGTGCGGCTTGAGGTGGGAGGAAGGGATGGGTGAGAGGAAGAACAGGTTAGGGAGGCAGAGACAGGTTGGACTGGTTTTGGGATGCAGTGGGGGGAGGGGATGAACTGGGCTGGTCTTGGGATGTGGTGGGGGAAGGGGAGACTTTGAAGCTGGTGAAGTCCACATTGATACCATTGGGCTGCAGGGTTCCCAAGTGGAATATGAGTTGCTGTTCCCGCACCCAGCGGGTGGCATCATTGTGGCACTGCAGGAGGCCCATGATGGACATGTCATCTAAGAATTGGGAGGGGGAGTTGAAATGGTTCGCAACTGGGAGGTGCAGTTGTTTATTGCGAACTGAGCGGAGGTGTTCTGCAAAGCGGTCCCCAAGCCTCCGCTTGGTTTCCCTAGTGTAGAGGAAGCCACACTGGGTACAATGGATACAGTATACCACGTTGGCAGATGTGCAGGTGAACCTCTGCTTAATATGGAAAGTCATCTTGGGGCCTGGTATGGGGTTGAGGGAGGAGGTGTGGGGGCAAGTGTAGCACTTCCTGCGGTTGCAGGGGAAGGTGCCGGGTCTACAATCCGACCCCACCACCCGAGACATTTTTCCATCCCCACCCTTGTCTGCCTTCCAGAGAGACCACTCTCTCCATGACTCCCTTGTCCGCTCCACACTCCCCTCCAACCCCACCACACCCGGCACACTGGCAAGCTGCTCTGGAAGTACAAACTCCCATGTAGGGTTCATTGGAAATGAGCATTGAAACTCTGCAATAAAGACATTTTGTGCACATGCAGAAGGAGCCACCTGAACAATTGGACCAAGCTGCCTCTCAGGACTGTTTACTTGCTTTCTGAGCACTTGGTCACTAAGCACTTACTTGCCTGCTGACAGCACCTTTGCTTTGCTGTGCCAAATGTGCAGTCATAGCCAGACAACTTACCTTACTGGTCAGCAGTCTTCAGGCATCTTATTGTAAGAAACTGCACTACATCAATCCTACATCTGCATCTTGCGCCAGCAGTTTATATTTGCATGTGCAACAAGCAAACAGTCATGTCACAGAATCTTAAGGGAGCAGTCCTCAGTGAAGTCCATGGAGGCACCTGTCAGTAGGCAGTACTGCACAGTAAGTAAATGGCAGCAACCCCCTAATCAATCCAGGAGATTGGCCACAGTCAGGCATCTGGTAAGGTGTTTTCAGTTGGGGGTCCGTGCCAGTCTGGGAGTAGGGGTTATCACCATCAGGGAGATATGCAGATGTCAGGCATCCTGGCTGTCCCGTTACATCACTGAAAGGAGTGGGCCATGGTCTGTCTGTTTTGGATGCGCCAACAGAAAATAAAAGGACTCGGGTTGGGGACAAGGGTTTTGCTGAACAGGAAGAAGACTCAACAATCTATGCTATGGAACTAGAGAATGGAACTATGGAACTCGGCTCGGGGAAGGGAGGATGACAATTGTGAAGTATGTGCTTTGGTGGGAAAAAATCTGCAAACCAAGGAGCACTCACTAATACTTTCCATTGTGCTGGAAATCTAAAGTGTGCAATGGGGAAGAAAATGACTGTGACTGCACTCAGAATGAAGGTAAATGACTCAAATTGTGAATCAGGGGACTGAAGGACTCATCGATGTGAGGACCTTTAAAGGAAAAGAACATCACATACACACCTGTGTACTGTACCGGACACTGATCTGCAGGGTCTCTAATCCCTGGCTATCCTATTGTATAATCCCTAATTTGTTATGCCCGATACATCGCTGACAAACTCATTCACACCAATACTTTTGGACACAGTGGCCAGGAAAGAATAAGGATGTTGTAGAACGAGGGCCAAAAATGTCAGCAGCAGCTTTATTCCTCTTGCTTCCAGATGATGCAGTTAATTTTCACTACAGACATCAATTCATGGTACATCCTTTTTGGTCAGGGATTATTCCTCATGCTGGAACATTTACAACTGGGGCTACACCGAGTGACAATCAAACAGATGTACGACGAAAGCAGTGCCATTTATAGAAAAGTACAAATTAACATGCGTTGTGTTGACACCTGTGTCACCAAAGTGCCCTCAATAAGTTTTTTTCTTCCTCTCCCTTACATCTTAATGCAGATCTTACCACATCTTAACGTAGACCGGGGTTTTGCAACTGGGGTGGAGGGAGTCTGCTCAGCAGTGGGGTCTTATGCCATAAGGTTTGATTGGCTGACCATGAGGACACTTGTGTCAGGATGGAGCAAACATGCTGAGGATCTACTTGATGTGAACTTCCAAGGGTCAGGGAGGGGCAAGGAGGTAGTGTGACCAGTCACCTCTGGTGTGTCTCGAGTAGAGGCTAGGTACTCTACCTCTACCCTGCTTATCCAGCCATATCATGCTGCATGAATCCTTCTCCAGTGGGGCAACTTCTGGCATTGCCTTGTCTCCTTATGAGGAAGGGGACCTGGAATACTTATCAGATTTCCTGTCTCCCACTCACCATGCCTTCAGTCCTGAAAACCAGTGGCCAGGGTGACGGAGTGCAGGAGCATATACCCCTCCACTAGAGCTGATAGCCGTACCATAGTGAATGGCAAGAGTGAGAGCGCAGAATGTATTTAATGGAAAACTTAAACTCCATCTAAACAGTTTCAGAATTTTAGTTTCAAAGTTCTCAATAAAAGTTAATGCATTATGATCTGTAAAAACTAAAACTGCACAGTTTCTATGTCAAGCAAAAAAAGTGTTGAAAAGCTACTAACACCAGCAATGCTTCTTTTTCTTTAGTAGAATCTCTTCTCTGATGTTGCTTCAACTTATTGGAAAATAAGCTTTTCCATCTGAATCATGTCATTCTGTAAGAGAACTGCTCCAATCCAAAATCTCTTATAAAAACCGAAAGAACTGCGAATACTGTAAATCAGGAACGAAAGCAAAGTTGCTGGAAAAGCTCAGCAGGTTTGGCAGAATCTGTGAAGGATAAAACACAGGTAATGCTTCAAGTCCGGTCACCCTTCCTCAGAATTTCAGAAGGTCACCGGACCTGAAACGTTAACTCTGTTTTTTCCTTCGCTGATGCTGCCAGACCTGCTGAGCTTTTCCAGCAACTTTGTTTTTGTTCCAAAATCTCTTATGTCTACTGCTTATTTGAAAACCATTTGCCCAAACTGTCTCTGATAATAAATAACATATTCCAGCAATTTCACCACAATTGATGTTAATATACAAACTTTTTGCTGCCTAGTTTCTGTTTCCCACTGTTAAATTACAAGTGAAGCTATTATATTTCAATCCAAAGGCACAAGTTCTAAGCTTAGTGAAGTTTGAACATTTTTGACTATTTTTACATTTGGCAATTTCTTCCTCTTCCTTTTAATTCCCTGATGTGACTATAAGGAGCTGATTTGCAATACACAGTCTGGCACACATCACCCAGGTGAATTCAGAGTTTTAAACTGTTGTGCAAGGACATCGGGACCCCTGAGCATTCTTTTGATTACATTCCAAAACTGACAATCACTGAGTGTAAATAACACAGAATGGGCAAAGTAAGAACATTCTAGAAGAAGACTACAACGGTACACACTAGAAATTTAGAGAATCTTGAGATTAGTCCAAACATAATAAGTCAGAGTGTGGTACATCTATGGTTACCAAACGTGGCAGTATTTAGTATTAATATATTATACATTGTGTTATTTTGAATTCTAAGCCTACAAACCTTTCTTGACTTTGCCTTCTTACCTACACTATAAAGCACACAAACAGTGTGGCATCAAACCACTTGATAAAACATGGTGGCAGCTATAGGATCCACTGCATAGATAACTGGTGGCTGTGAAGATCAAGAAGTAGACTTGAAATCACCTGATGAAGAGAACTTGAAAAATATTTTTTTCACAAAGCCAGTAGTACAGTTTTAAGACCTCCCAGCACCCAGAAAAATGTCACAAAGCTAAACATCGAGGTGAAGAAAACATCTCTAAACAGAAAACTCCTCTTAAAAAAAAACCCACCAGAACACTCAAGTCTCAAAAGCCTCCTACATCCAGTAAAAGAGGAAACAAGCTTTTAAAAGAGCAGAAAGAGCAGTAAAAACACACTAGTAATGACGGCAGGGAGAAAATCATATTTTGACTTGCTGAATTGAGCATTTAGAATTCTACTCCAAACTGAGCAGGCCACTTAAAAGAGTTTAAACAGCTATTAATTGGTTGCCACCATATTCCGTACTGGCTTCCCCAGCCTCAGTCAAAAGTACAAAACTTTCCTAAAGGCATTGTGATCTTGAGACAAACTATAGTAACCATAATTTTTAAATTTTGCAAACATCAGTTCAGTCCTCCAAAGCCCTTTGAAAATATGGCCCCAGGAGTCTGTAATGTCCTGAGGACTAACTATTTTAATTCTCATTATTGTTTTCATTACCATGTTAAAAAGGCTATATTAGACCCAGGCAATACTTCTCCTTTCTCCACAGTTGTTAAATGTGCATACTAACAATATCACATGTGCAAATGAGTATATAAATTTCATTATTTTATTGATTCAATTTGTTCAACTACTTTATATGTTTTTTTAAAAGAGGCCACGATATATGGCGGCCTGGGGAGAGACGTAAGCAGAACACAATTTTATCTTACTTGAAACCCGTCCAGTTAATGAAGTTTCCGTATTTGCCTGTATCTATTTTGTCGTTTATTTTTGAATATAGATAACACATCAGCTTATTCAACTCTTCAGAATGGCTGTGGGTCACTGGTGTATTTGAGTACTGCTGAATTGAGTGGCTGTGAATGTTTTGCTGTTAAGTGGAAACGCTGGATGTCTATTGGAGACGCAGTCTGAACATCACGAATATTTGCCAGTGATTCTCTGAGGGTGGATGTCTTCTTGCTTCTCTCAGTCTGTGGTCACTGAGGCAGAGCTGTCTTTCACCCCGAGTAAGTGACCGAGAACCTCACTGTGTGAACCCCACAACGGTTAGCACAGTGGCCCGGGTACGATCTCCAACGTGCGGCAGGGCGCCTGGAGCCGGGATTTTAAACCGGGTAAGTGGGCCGAAGTGGGCGGAAATTCCTTCGAAACTAAGGTATCTATTTGCAGTCGAGTTAGGATATCATGTACTGACCTCAGCATCAGTTGATTTAAAGAAAGCTGCTCGTTGTTGCCGTATTTTTTTTTAATATGTCGGGTGCGTTCAGTAGCAGGAAGACTTTCGCATTCAATAACCTCACTTTTAAGCAATTGGTGTAAGCTTCGTGTTTGAAGTGCTTCAGTTTCGAGGTGTCCACCTGGTCCTAAAGTCTACCTTCATTCATCGTTATGAGCTAGATTTCTAAAGCTAAATCGAATTTAAGTTCGAGGCGGTGTGTGTGCTTTTAGAAGATTTTTTTGGAAAGGTATTCCTTTAGACGTCAGGGCTGTATAATTTCAGTTGAGGGGCCCTGTCCAATAAGAAGATGTGACTAGCAGAGCTTTGTCTCTGCGTACAGGGGTATTGGACATTTAACCAGTGGGGATAAACTGGATAGCGGAGGAGAACAAGATTCTTTCTATTAATGAAGTACGTATTTTGGGGGGGGGGGGGAAAGGTGTAAACGTTCATTACAAATAGTTCAAGTTCGACGTGACAAAGTGCAGGACGATTGTTTCTTTCAATGCAGCTCATGAAATGTGGTTCGACACTTGCCATTACAGGTTATAATTACCATAAATATTTGCATTTAATGTCACTTCCTGCAACACCGTATTGTTCCTCTTTCCCTGGTGTATGCACACGCATACAGTAGTTGACACTTCCATACATATTGGCTGTCACTATACGACCGAAAACCGATCGGGCAGAAATGCGTCAGGTGGACAATCATAAAACAATTTTGATCCTTTTCTTTGTTTCCAGATCTTTAGGGAAGTAAGGTTAGAGTTCAGAATGAGTGCCGAATAGACAAAAAAAGTGTTATGACTTTTTTGTGTTCTAACTTCCCTTTCTTATTTTGAAAAAGTGTTAAACCTCTCTGTTGTCAGTTTATAACTCTTGGTGTGGGGAGAACGGCGTCGGTGTGTAACTTATCCTTTAGAAGAGAGAATGCAGAACCTCTGATCCATTGAGTGCCTAACGTCAAGTGCAAGTTGTGGTTGGAGAGAGATACTGACAGTTCGAAAAGAGAGGTGGGAGTGAAAATGGAGCAGGATTCCTTTCACAATTTGATTACAAATGCTGAAGTATGGAATGCAGCCAGAGAGGAAGGAGGAATTGATATAAACTCAGTAACAAACCTAGCAGAAGGAAACATTACCAATCAGCAAAGTAACAGAGTGAATCAGGCAGCGAGATTGTGCAGCATGAGAATCTAAAGATCAAATGATCATTCTGGAAAGACAAAAGACCCATTTAGAAAAGTGAGGAAATAGATAAGCAAAGAACTTGACTAGCAATGTATTTCATTGGCAACATTCAACAGAGTACGGCAATAAGATGAATAGGAAATGAGGAAAGAAGATATTAAGGGCAGATCTTGGGGTTGATAAGACTTTCTGTAAAAAGAGAGAAAAGGCTCATTGCATTGGAGGTTTTATCTTGAGTTAAAAGAGGTAATAAAATTAAAAATTTAGTAATAACTCTGAATACGGAGTTTTTATACTTCTCACTATAGCAAGGATGTTGCGACTTCAGGGAATGAAGTTGATACTGTAGAATGCTATGAGGATATATAAGAAATGGCTCCGTTTCTCATTCTAACAATGCGGGTTAGACAATACTGAATTCAGTGTTGAGCTTTGAACATAGGCTACAGAAGTCTGTTTTCATTAATTGTGGGGTCAAGAATGAAAGGCCTTTAATACAATATTAAATATGAGATCTAGAGCTTAACATTTTCAGTGTGAGGCTGTAGAATTCATTTCTAGGTTAGTGGCTGAGGAAGAAATTATATTAAAATTCAAGACAGTAGATTGAATCATTAGATGAGGAATTATTTGATCATCAGAAGGAGTGGGTAAATGTCAACATGGACTGTTTGAGCTGAATGGCCCGTTTGCATGTGTAATTTCTGTGTAGTAACTTGTTGGTGTATAAGCAAGACCGCAGCTTTTCAAATAAAAAGTGTTGTGAAACTTAGTTGGAAGACCAAGACCCTGAATGCAGGACATCACCTGGAATGACATGTCGAGACTTTTCACTCAAACAAACAATCCAGGGTATTAGCTTGGTGATATCAAGCTGTGGTTTGGAAGGCTGGTTTATAGGACAGTGAATAACCGGGGGTCTGAGGAAAGATCACTTGACCCTAAACGTTAACTGATTTCTCTCCACAAACACTGCCAGACCTCCTGAGCTTATCCTGCAATTTTTATTTTGTCGCTGATTTATAGCATTTGCAGTTCTTTTGGTTTTTATTTAGTATTTAACTCTCTGCCGCTTCTACTCTTGCATCCTTTGTCATAGGTTATGGTTTGGAATCTCTTCAACAGGGTTCAAGTGAAATGGTAAGCTATAGTGCAAAACTCCAATGGTTTTATCATTTCTCATCTAAGTTCAGATGTTAAACTATTATTTTGGACAATCTCCCTAGTATCTTTTGAAGAATATAATCAATGAGTTGTTGCCTGGGGTTTGTTTTATTTTCAGATCAGTGCTATCTTACAATGGTGTTAACAGAAGTATTGATGTGAGTATTGACAAACTTTATGTACAGAATATGGTGTAAGATAGAACACCAACCATTTCTTTTAAATTAAGGTTAGGGATCCCTGCCTTTGTCTGACTGTCCCTGGAGTGAATTCCGAATGCAATTGAGAGGGAAGCTTGATTACCAGGTCTCAGCTTTCTGTTCAAGCTGGCTGAATTAAATTTGGTAGCTAACAGATTATGACTATAGACCATGAATCATTTCTTCCTGCAGCTATGGGGTGGTGGGAATTTGTTGAAGTCCTATGCCGAAATAGTATATTAGAGATTGATGCATGAGCATATTGATGATTCTACACCAAGGCCCCAGTGTGTAATGTGCTTTCATATGATTATGACTGAACCTGCAGTCTGTTTTTGGACTATCATTGGACAGACAGATTCACTGCTTATATATTGATCTTCAGAATATGGGATTAAGAATGCAATTTTAACTCAGACAGTGGGACAAATAAAATAATATTTTTGTTAGTACCTTCCTATTATGTTGAAACGTCTGTACTTCCTACAATTGTTAACTTTTTTGGACCTGTTTGTTGCGTAGCATTGACTTCTTACAGCTGTAAGCATGCTGCCTAAAATGAATGTGAATGCCCTGAAACTGGTTCCTCCTGGATAAAAACCCACAGTTCAACAACTCCCCTAATTTAACATGTATTGGCACTAAACAGCCACAGCAGGAATTAGAAAATTTCAAAACTGAGATTGATAACTTTTTGTTGTGCAAAAAGGGGAAAAATATAGGGTGGGATGGTGGCTCAGTGGCTAGCACTGTTGCTTCACAGCGCCTGGGACCTTGGTTCAATTCTGGCCTTGGGTGACCATATATGTAGAGTTTGCACATTCCCCGCCCTCCATCTGTGTGGGTTTCCCCCAGGTGTGCCAATTTCTTCCATAATCCAAAGTGCTGGCTAGGTAGATTAATTATGGGAAATGCATGTTAGAAATTGCGTGGGACTGTTTGGGATGCTCTTCAGAGGGTTGGTATAGACTCAAGCTGAATGGCTCACTTCCACTGTGGGGATTATATGAAGTAACAAGTAGGGCTGAATGGCTTTCTCCTGTTCTTACAAGTGATCTTCAGTATGGAGAATCCTGGATATGAACATGCATATATCATTGCACAGTGCAATCTATTGCTCTGGGAATTACATGAAATTTACAGCAAAGAAATAGATAGTCCAAAAGAACTATAACAATAGTTTTTTTGTCCACATTCTGCCTTACTTGATCAACATACCCTATTTTTTCATTGTATACTTCTCTAGATTTCTCCTGAAATGCCTTTATACTATTTGTCTCAATCACACTTGTTGTAATATGTTCCAAATTCTATCCAGTAACTAGGTAAACATGTTTCCCTGAATTCCTTGTTGGGTTTATGAGTGACTTGTGATATTTATAGACTCTTTTGGATTTATCTCGACTTCTTCTATTCTGTCAAACTCTTTCAGAATATCTACATTCTTCATTAGGTCATCCATCAGCATCCTAGCTCTGGAGAAAAGAGCTACAGTTTATTCCGTTTTTCACATGGAGGTGTGAGGGAAGGCAATAAATTGTGTTACCCTGTATTTCTCTCAAGTCTGCTGAAAGAAAACATTCTGCCAAAGGAGTTGGTTGACACTATTGAGTTGAGAATTACAGCTGGAATGCTCAGGGAAGAGAATTGAAAATATTCAAACAATGAGACTAGGTGTTTTCAAGCAGCTGCTTGAAGAAGCATCTACTTAATTTGAACATAGCCCAGAGAAAGAAACATCCAGTGGTTACTTATTCAGAGAATCATTTTTCACTTAATTTCCTTTAGCTCATGTGATTCTTATCTTATAGAATCATACAACCGAGAAGGGGCTTCCTGAGCAATCATGCCTGTACCAGCTCTGAAAGGGCTATCCAATTACTCCCACATTCCTCCTGTTCTTCTTAGCTCTGCACGCATAAAAAGGTCAAGGAAATGTTAAATGAAATCCTGCTGTTTGTTTTGTAACTGCAAGGTAAGGATTACTGACTCTGATTCTGTAAAGGTGTTATTTATTAAACAAGGCAAGAGTTACTCATTAATCTGCATAGGATTTCTGTTTATTTTGCAAGGTGAGTGTTATGTCCTAAACTGTATGGCATTGTTGCTTATTCTACAGGCTGAGATTCACCCATAATTGTAGTTTATTCAGTCAGATGAACATTTGTTCATTGAATAATTTAGCAGAGCAATGTTACTTTCTCACAGATAATTGATTAAACAACGGATTATGCCCTAGCATTTTGCCATCACACTCAAGAATAAAAATATATTCGTTGTGTAAATGAACGGCATTCTTTAAACAATAGGAAAGCACTGAGTTTAATCTTATGGAATTCTGCTAATTCAGCAAGATAAGACTTGTTTATTGCATGTCGCCATAGAGTTTCTGAGATAATGGGAACTGCAGATGCTGGAGAATCCAAGATAACAAAGCATGAAGTTGGATGATCACAGCAGGCCAAGCAGCATCTCAGGAGCACAAAAGCTGACGTTTCAGGCCTAGACCTAACCCTAACCCTCTCTGATGAAGGGTCCAGGCCCAAAACGCCAGCTTTCCTGCTCCTCTGATGCTGCTCGGCCTGCTGTGTTCATCCAGCTCTACACCTTGTTATCTCAGGAACTGCCAATGCTGGAGATTCTGCTATCTCCTCATGCAGAGAGTGATGTGTTTCTGAAATGGGCTGCCAGAGAAAGTGGTTGAGGTAGGTACAATAGCAACATTTAAAAAACGTGAGGATAGGTAAGTGGATGGGAAGGGTTTAAGAGGGGTAAGGACCAAATGCAGGCAACTGGCACTAGCTGAGGGTGCACTATGGTCAGCACGGACCTGTTTGCGCTAAAGGGTCTGTTTCCATGCTATATTACTCTGACTCTCTATGACGTATTGCAATGCTACCCACTGACCTCATCTACATCTCAAAATTCTACCCCCTTGAGACTAGAGGGTGCAGGGCAGCAAAATCATCCAAAAAGTAACCAAAGTAAATAGTTTGTTCAAATGTAAATACAGTGTTACTTTATGGAGAGATATTTGTTTCTGTATATCAATGGGGTTACATGGGTCTGTATTCCTGAACTAGGAGGCCTACGTTCAAATCCCATTGGCTGTAGAGGTATGTAATAACATGTCTGATCATGTTGATTAGAAAGTATCTTAAATGTTCAGTTATTGAACTTTCCTTTGGCTGCTGTCATCAAAAAAAATGTAGAACTGGAAAAGCACAGCAGGTCAAACAGCATCCAAGAAGCAGGAAAGTGACTGTTTTAGATTGGAAGCCTTCTTCGGGACCCTGGCCGTTTTCTGAATGTGGTTCATCTTAGTACAGACATAGGTTTCAAAGTTTAGCTCATTTGTGCAGGTACATTACATAGATTAAAGAAATTTTTTTGCGGGTATTGGTCAATGAGACATTTACCTGGGGCTTTGACACCTCACTTATCTGTTGCTTCATTGTCCTAAATTTGGTCACTGGCAAGTGTAGGAATTGTCTTTTTAAGGTTTTCTCTTTGGCTTTCTCTTGTACGTTTTTCCTGAAAATGTGATGCACTGTCAGCACCTCTTCAGCCCAGGTTAAGATGTGCAACTCTGTGGGTCAACTGTAGTCTGGAGTACCACGTGTCTGATCAAAGTGTTACTGCTGATGGAAAAGGCAGGTTGAAATCACACCAGTGTATGTGCACTTCACCTGTTTTGTTCTTCCATTGAGTGAAGCCTTAATTGTGACATACAAGAAACAGAGAAGTTGCAATTACACCATGCTTTCCTTGATCACAGGATGTTCCTGGTGTTAACACAATATTTTCAATATCTGAGTTATCATTATGGATTAACATTTGTAATTGGTGTGTCCTCTGTTCCATCATAGAGGATGACTGTTGTTCATAGCAATGACATGCAATCTAGCTGAGTACATTTTCTCATTAACTTTCCATGTATCCAAGTATGTGTTATTGTCTCTGAGTGAGGCTGAGGTAATTGCCTACTTGCTGTTTGAATCTTAAAATCCCCATAGCATAAAAACAGGCAATTTGGCCAATTGAGTCCACACCAACCACCTGAAGAGCATTCCACCCAGACCCACCCTATTCCTGTAACCCTGCATTTCCCATTAGCCAGAACATCCCTGGACACTATAGGCAATTTAGCAAGGCCTGTCCGCCTAACCTGCGCGTCTTGGAACTGTTTGAGGAAACCAAAGCACCTGGAGGAAACTCCACACAGACGACCACCCAAGGGTGAAACTGAACCCTGGTCCCTGGAGCTTGAGGCAACAGTGCTAACTCTGATCTCTTGTGCCCTCACTCTCTCAAAGGCTGATCATCACCCTGAGGTGTAACTTGCAAGTTTAATTTGACAATCCTGAAGTATTGTTGAGATGCTTTACATTTCTTGATTATTCCTTGTAGTACATACTGTCAGATTTTTTGAAATGTGGATATTCTGGATTCCCTTTATCCGATGTATCCTAGAATGACGTGCTGACATATTGAGGCCTATTGGCTTGATTTGATATGCCATGGGATGTAATGATAGTAGCAGCTAACATGTGGATAATTATGATATCCTTGGCTTATCTAACCAGAGAAAACTTGACAATTTGTCACCAATAAATTGCCTTGACTGTGATCTTGAAATAGGTCTGTAGCAATCTTGAACCATGGTTCAGATGAATTTTGTGGTATGCGTGGTTCTTTGTGGGTTGGATTGGCAAAATTTGTCATGACTGTCACAATTGTATCAACCAATCTATGTTTTTGTTAATTGCAGGCTAAAGGACAAATTTTGTGTGCTAGTTTTTTGGTTTTCTCTGCACCATGTCTCCAATAAGGAGATGATGCAACAGAAATTAATGCAAAATTGTGGGAAGCAACCCAAGTGTACCCTTGAAACTATCAATTTTCTAAGTCTAATTCATCTCTATAAGGCCAAAAATAACACATTTGTTCTTACTATCTCTGACATTTGTTTGGGAGCCTGCTTTAATGAGTTCAGGCTACCTGTTAACAATGATGTGTTTCAGATCCTGTAGCTAGTCGTTGTCAGATGTAATACATTGAATTTCTTTCGATTGGTTACGGCCATTTCATGACCTCTTTAGCCCACCTAACTCCTTGTTTAGGTTCTTGCCTGCTTTCATTATTATTCAAAGGCTATGTCTGTCTTCAGCTTCCTAAGCCTTATTGTATGCCTCCTTTTTATCTTTTTTGTCTAAGCTCACAATTTCTGTTGTCACCCAAGTTTCCATAATCTTGCTATCCTTGTCCTTCATTTTCACAGGTCTTGAACTTTAATGAACTGGCCTTTAAAAGATTCCTACTTGACAGACATGGATCTACTATCAATTCCCAATCTTTATTCCCCAGTTCATGCCTAATATTGTTGAAGTTAGCTCCCCACCCCACCCCAAATTTTTAATCCTTTCACCTAAGGTCTTGTAGATAAGTATGAGGTGATGCATCTTGGGAGGTCAAGTACGGGTGGAAATTATACAGTGCATGGCAGATCCCTTAGGAGTATTGGTATGCAGAAAGATCTGAGTGTGCAGGTCCACAGATAACTGAAGGTGGTAGGTAGATAAGATAATTGGGGGAAAAAAAAGGCTTCTGGCATGCTTGCCTTAATTGGAAGGGGCGTTGAGAGTAAGGATAGACATGCTGCAGCTTTATAGAAATTTAGGTAAGTCACACATGGAATATTGCATACAGTTCTGGTCACCAGACTAACAGAAGGATGTGGATGCATTGGAGGGGGTTTCTGAAAAGGTTTACCAGGATGTTGCCTAGTAAGGGGTTTTTAGCTATGAAGAAAAGTTGGAGAGACTGCGTTTGCTTTCACACGAATGCAGGAAACCCTGATAGAAGTTTGGAAGATTGCGAATGGCATGGATAGAGTGGGACGTATGAGGCGTTTTCCCAGGGTGAAGGGGGAAATTACTAGGGGACACAGGCTCAAGGTGTGGGGTTGGGAGGTAATTTTAAGAGATGTGCAAGGCAAGTTTTTCATACAGGATTGTGAGTGCCTGGAATGCTGTGCCAGAGGAGGTGATGGAAGCAGATACAGTGGCAGCGTTCAATAAGCACCTGGACGAATAAATGAATAAGAAAGAAATAGAGGGATAGGGATCCTGTAAGTGAAGACGCTTTTAATACAGAAGGGCAAAATGTGTTGGTGCGGGCTAGGAAGGCCAAAGGGCCTGTTCCTATGCTGTCTTGTTCTCTGCTCTTAAGTAGGTTAAACGTATGGAATTATGGTCACTGTTTCCGAAACACTCCCCACTGAAACTTGAATCACCTGGCTGGACTCCTTAGCCAGTACCAAGTCTAGTATGGCCCCTTTTCCTTGTTGGGCTATTTGCATATAGCTTCGAGAAGCCAGCTTGGATGTACCTAATACATTTCTGCTCCCATCCGAGCCCCTGACATGTAAGGGAGTCCCAGTCAATATGGATAAAGTTAAAATCATGCAGAGTAACAACCCTGTTATTACGTTTTTCCATAATCTGACCACATCTGTACTTCTCCCTTGCTGGCTGTTGGGAGGCCTGTAGTACATCCCCATCAAAGTGATTGCACCCTTCCCTGAACCCCACCCATGTGGCCTCACTGGATCAGCCTTCCAAGATGCCCTCCCTCAGTACAGCTGTGATATTCTCCCTAACCATTAACACAACTCCCCAATCTCTCTTACATCCCTCTGCCATGCCTAAAAGATCTAAATCTGGAATGTTAAGCTGCCAGTCTTGTCCCTCTTGCAACCAATAAGACTTAATTAGTTCTGAAACAACTGCTATTTCTGAGGTTATTGCCTGTTTTCCTTTACTCAAGTCACACTGTACACTTTTGCATTGGCATCAGTCGACAAACTAGTCAATTGTTTTGCTTGGTTGCTGCCTATAGGACACAAACTTAAGTCTATGAATTCTGGAGTTATTCTTTTAACTTGAGCTGATTCCTCTAGGATTTTAAAGACCTTTTTCACTATAGTCCTATTTGTTTTTAGAGTAACCTAAGGACTTAACTTTTTCTTTTTGAAAAACTTCATTTTCTAATGCAATGAGTTGATTGATTGTTGGTTAGTGAGGTGAGTTTAATTCTTTCTCTGAATAACTGGAAGTCTCTAAAACGAGATCAGTAGATTACCAATTAATGTTAAGAATTTCATTCTCCATTGAGTCTTGTATATTATGTTTGTTGCAGAAATTTCTGCAGAATCATTGCTGAATTGTCACTAGCTGAAATGATGTACATTATTTTAGAGCGGAAGCAATTTTTTTTCTGGCTGTGCTGGGAGTGAAACTTGCAAGTGAATATAATGTAACAAAACAAGAATCAGTGGTTGTTTATGAATTGCAATCTACATTGTTTTCATGACATAGTATAAGCACCATTCATGCAAAAAGTTTTTGAAACACAGTGGAGTCTTGTGAATCTTCCTTGTTTTTATGTTTCTTTCCAGAAATCAAAACAGTGGAATCTAGTGATGATTTGAAGGAGGCTAGCCTGAAAAGTACAGAGCGCACACTTTCGGTGGCCTTGTTTGTGCTGTGGTTGGTAACAGTTTAGGTTGCACTGTTAATAAAATGCTGATTGTTTTTGATGTTTGACCAGGGATGAATCACATACATCTTGTTTATTTCTTAACTAGTGCTGTTCTACAGGCACATGACAACTGGAAAATTGATCCCGCTTCTGTCAAATAGAGTATTCTCAAATTTCTGTTCAGATTGCTGTGTTGTAGGGCAAGTTGAGGCACTTTGAATTGCTTGCTTGTAGACCATTGTAATGGACTCAGTGATGTAACTGCTATGATGATGGTCATCTAGAGTTTCTTTTTCAGAGCACTGGACACAGCAGTTTATTTTAATTTAGAAAAATTCCAGTTTTACACATTAGCTGCCACCATGATGTGTTCTGTATGGTTATTATATTAACACAGTGTTCTTACAGAGAATAAGTATCTAAAGATTTATTTGTAAAGCACCTAAATATATTACAACTCTATTACAGTTTGATTATAGTCTGGGCTTATCTGAGTTGACAATCATCTGATTTTCTAGAGGTTGGAAGAACACACCAGGCCAGACAGCATCTGGAGGGAAGAAGCAGTCAATGTTTCGGGACTGAAGAAGGGCAATACCTGAAATGTTCACTGCTCCTTTCCTTCAGATGCTGCTTGGTCTGCTGTGTTCTTCCTACCTCCTGTTTGTCTACCTTTGGATTCCAGCATCTGACTTTCTTGTTTACAAAGTACAGCTGTAGCAATAAAAGATGAAGCTCATGCTTTTTAAATATAAAACTACACAGCATGCTGTCTCATTTGATTTTGAATCATTTAACTCTTTTTAAAATTATCTGCCTACCTGATCACAGGACAAGAGAGAACCTTGCCACTCTGCACAATAGTGCTATAGAATCTGTTACATCTGTCTGAGAGGGAAGATGCCTCTTGGTTTAGCATCTCATCAGAAAGGGAACATCTGAATGAAATGCTCCCTTCAAGCCTTTTAAATCTGGTCTTTCTAAGTACTGTTATTCATGACCAATGATAACATTATGAATAATAGCCATGAAAATAGGTTATTCCCATTAGGTCTGAACAGTAGTGTTATGGTTCTAGATTAGATTGGTGAATTTGTTATGATAATTACTGCAGGTCGGTAGCTATTTCAAATAAACTTTGATTACCTATTGGAGGGGGTCAGAGGAATTTTCCTTTCCCTCCCCTATTAATTGACTTCAGTTTTTTTTTTAAATGTTTGTCCCCAGAAGATTATTTTGTGGGGAGCATAAGTATCATGTTTGTATGGGACAGGACGGATGGACTAATACATCTTGTCTTTGTGATTCATTAAGGTTCCTTTTCATGTCATACGATGTGGTGTAATATTAAACAGTAATTGGATGCTTCACTCTCTAATGAACTGATAGGATGGTCTTGAATAGAGATTATAAATTAGCATGTATTGTTTATATAGTACAAAAGATAATGTAGATGTTGGGTTGATCAAGATTTACGATGGACCAGGTAGTCCTTAACCAGTTTATAGGCCATCTTGGATTGAACAAGCTACCAAACCAACGACAGCCAGAAGTTGTTCCATCTGTATGCAGTTTTAAATAAAGCTGTTCCGCATGATTCATCCTCCTTATTCTTAAATTACTGAGTGTGGTGGCAGTCAAGTTCATTCTTTAAATGTATTTTCCCTCCCACTTTGCCTATCCTAATGTCTCCCTGAGGAAGAGGGAGTGGGGGGGGTGGGCGTTGGTCACAGAATAGAGCACTGAGTGGTGAAAATGGGATTTGTTCCATTGCTATCTACATCTCTAATGAATGTGTGGTATTGCATCTTGGTAAGACAACTGGTCAGGACTTACACAGCTAATAGTAGGGCCCTGGGGAGTGTTGCTGAACAGAGAAATCAAGGGGTGCACGTACATAGTTCCTTGAAAGTGGCATCACAGGTGGAGAGGGTGGTGAGGGAGGCATTTGGCACTCTTGCCTTCATTGATAAGCGCATTGGTTGCAGGAGTTGAAATGTCATGTTGAGATTGTGCAGGACATTGGTAGGGCCACATTTGGGGAACTGCATACGTTTCTGGTCACCTGCTATTGGAAGGATGTTATTAAACTGGAAAGTGTGCAAAAAAGATTTACAACGATGCTAATTGGACTGGAGGGCTTGAGTTATAAGGAGAAGCTGGATAGACTGGAGTGTCGGAGGCTGAGGGATGATCTTTATAGAAGCTGTATAAAATCATGAGTCATAGATAAGGTGAATAGCTATGGTCTTTATCCCAGGGTAGGAGAGTCCAAAACTAGAGGGCATAGTCTTTAGGTGAGGGGCGGGGAAAGATTTTAAAAGACCTGAGGGGCAACCTTTTCAAGTGGAGAATGGTACATGTATGGAATGAGCTCCCAGAGAAAGTGGGAGAGGTAAATTTATAACATTAAAGGGCATTTGGATAGGTACATGAAGGAAAGTTTTAGAGGAATATGGGCCAAACACAGGCAAATGGGATTGGTTCAGTTTAGGAAAACCTAGTCAGCATGGACAAGTTGGGCCAAAGGGCCTGTTTCTACTCTGGCTCTCTGACTCTATTTAGTTAGAGACCAGTTGGTTTATTTAAAGGCTGTCAAAGCATGAGATCCGGGGGACTTATTAAGAAGATGATACATTTTTGAACAAACAATGTTAAACTTTACTATATAACTTTAAAACAGTAATATAATCTATAATACATATACAACTTGTGTTTTAAGATCCAGAATTAACATGTGGTTCATACGGGCAAGACTCTGTTCAAACGCCCAACACAGTAAATCAAGTGGCAAATGTGATCAAGAAAGATCTTTTGTATTTCTCAGCTATTCAGCCACTCCATAGTCCTCTGCTCTCTTCTTCTCAGAGCTGCCTTCCAAACAGCACTTGGAAACTGCAGCTCTCCTAATATAAAATCTGCTTCTGACTCTCTCTGCTACACTGTCTCTTGCCTGTAACATCTGAATGCCTCAGTGATCACCCTGTACTTCCTGAGCTGTACTGAGTGACCTGCCAAAAACTTGCAATAAACCTGTTTTGTTGCTGGGCAGCATTGAATGTTGCCAGCTCCCAGCTCTTGGAACTGTCTGTTCCAAAAATGATACCTGTCATAGATTGCTGGCTTGCTCATTAGTGCTTAAAAATAGAGGATTTCACTACAGGCTGTCCCTTTCTGAAACAACATCCTTGTTCCAGCTGGCCACGACCATGGAACCTCTGCTTTTATCAGTACAAACTCCCTCCTCCTTTGCTCAAACCTTTTCTTACTTTCTATCCCTTATTTCATATACTTTGAATTCAGGATTTATGCAACTGGGACACAGTTCATTTAGTGCTTAAGGACTGTGCTACCTTGTCTAGAATCATGACCAGTTAGTGTCTGGGGATGCGTAGATAGGTGAATCAGCCATGGTAAATGCAGGGATACAGACATGGGGTTGGTCTGAGTGGGATGGGTTCAGAGGTTTGGTGTCGACTTGATGGGCCAAATAGCCTGCTTCCACACTGTAGGGATTCTATAAATTCTACTTTTTAAAAACAGAAGCCACATCCTGTGCCAAGTAGCGTGGCACACTAGAAACCCCAAGTGTTGTTAGCTTTTGGTTAGCTCGATTTCAGAGATTTTTGGGTTCTAAATGCAGACAGTTACATAATATTACCATCAAAGACTTCTCTATTTCTGCCTTCTAAGTAGACCATAACTGGAGCTGAAGTTAATACATATAATGTTATCTTTGCATAGAAAATTGAGAAGCAGGGAGTCATAAGTCATAGAGCTTTGTTCAGCATATTCATTATATATAAAAGCACAATTTTCTATGATCATTTACAGGTCAATCAAAGTTAGCTATTGCTATAGTAACAGGTCACACACCATTTAAATAGTCAATAGCACTCTTGAGGGAATTGCTCAGGTGCAAAATACAAAGCTCTTTCAGTGCTATATAATCTTACTTACATATACCACTACTGCTTCACCCTGTTGGTGTCAATCATTTGCACCATTCATACCCAGTATTAATTAAATCATTCAAATTCATTTGAAAAGGTTTGGAAATATTATTATCTTTGGAGTTAATAGTTAACATCCCTAAACATACATGTTTCGGGTGTAATTAATTTCGTTTGTGATTAACTTGAATTGGAACAAATTTAGCATTTGTTTACTTTGAATTAATTTCTTGAACGTATTAACTGGCTCATAGAAAAACTTTCCTTTTGTTCACTAATGATCATCAATGGTTTTATACTTAAAACTAATCAGGGAACAAAAAATGTGATTTATACGGTCTTTCACAATCTTTGGCTATCCCAAGCCACTTTACAACCAATGAAGTATTTGAGTTGCAGTAACTGTTGTAAAATGGGGAAACATGGCCCTGTCACTAGACTACAAATCTACAGGCCCAGAATAATACTCTGGGGACATGGATTCAACACTTAAATTTAATTAATTTTGGAACTAGAACTGGACAGTAATGATGATATTAAGCCACTGACAAAATAGCGGTAAAACACTTTTCTCCGTCTCTAATATCCTTTTTAGAACAGAATCTACTCTCATTAAGTAATCTGGTTAACATATGATTCCAGACATCCATGAATGTGATTGATTTTTAACTTCCCCCAGAAATGGCTTGGTAAACCGTGTCATTTATAGTAAACTGCAGAGTTTACTATGCAGAATTAAAGCTGAGTGATCATCTGACAAGAACCGAGACCTCAAAGAATTAAGTCACATCCAGAACAAAAACAAAGTTGCTGGAAAAGCTCAGCAGGTCTGGCAGCATCTGCAGAGGAGAAAACAGTTAACATTTTGGGTCCAGTGACCCTTCCTCAGTAACATCCAACCCTATTGACCCTGCGACGTTCCCCATCATCAAAACACGGGGTTTGGGCCAAAGTTCTGAGAGTTCTCATGCATTTGAAAAAAACAATATAGTTATACTCATGGAATTTTTTTTTACAGCCAATGCCTCAGACTCCACCACCACAATCTCTGGGTATCTCCTGTCCCACCATCAACACTGTCATATACAGGGCAGGAGAAAGCAGTCCAGAGACGACTCAATGCTGATCCAGACCCCACAAAGTCTCATGGGCAAGGAAATCTCATATTGAATACCACTTAGTAAACCCTTTTCAGCTGATTTTTGAATTGGTACTTCTTCGTAGCACCACACAGAAGACAGACTGATGGAAAAAGGTACAGCATTTGGTCTGGGCAGGGGATCTTCAATCACTACAAATGGCTTGGTAGTACTGACCCAGCTGGCTGGGACTTGAAGGATGTAGATCCTAGACTAGGCCTACAGAAGGAGGTGTGGAAAGACACAAGGAAAAGTCTGCTCATCATAAAATCTCTACAGTGTAGAAGCAGGCCATTTAACCCATCATGTCCACACCAACACTCTGAAGAACATCCTGCCCAGACCCAACTCTCCCTGCCCCCATCCCTGTGACCCTGCATTTCCCATGGCTAATCTATCTAGCCTGCACACCCCTGGACACTTTTTAGGGCAATTTAGTGTGGCCAGTCCATCTAAACTGCAAATCCTTGGACTGTGGAAAGAGACCAGAGCACACAGACGAAACACGTGCAGACCCCGGAAGAACATGTAAACTCTACACAGATAGTAACCCAAGGGTGGAATCGAACCCAGGTTCCTGGTACTGTGAGGCAGCAGTGCTAACCAATGAGCCACTGTGGTATCCCTAGACTGCATCCTCACAATCTACCTGTTCCACATACATTTGTTCATGATAGTATTAGCAGGATTGACAACTGCACAATCCATGTGGAAACAATATCCTGTTTTCATACTGAGTTTGCCTTCAGTTGTGCTGTGTGACTCTACCGTTGTGCTAAGTGGGGAGAAATTTGAACAAATATGGCAATTCTGGAATGTTATCCATGAGATGGACATAAAATCATTCTACCACTGCCATGAAGTCAGAGAATTAATGATAATGGGAACTGCAGATGCTGGAGAATCCAAGATAATAAAATGTGAGGCTGGATGAACACAGCAGGCCCAGCAGCATCTCAGGAGCAGAGAATTAATCCTGTTTGAATGAAAACTGCATGAGGCAAGTGAGCAGCACCCACGTGTACCTAAAATGAGGTGACCACCTCATGAAGCTGTATAAATCAAGTATTAATTCTAATATTACTGAATTTTTGAAAAGCACACTTGAAAACTAAAAGACACTACAATAACAACAGCGTTGTTTCTGTAAGAACAGGGTGTTTGGAAACAGACATCCATTCTGCCATACTGTCAGATGTTGCACTGCCTAGTTTGAGAATACAATTTACGCTACTGAATTTTGAGCCCAGGTGATCAGAATCAGGGGACTTGCCTGAAGGCAAAAGGATTGTTGCGCTTTTCTCTTCCCTGAAAGTTTGAGCATTTAAAAACCTGCTAGGTGGCTTCTTTACTTGCTGAGTCATCCTGAAGAAGATTTTGGTATCCACCTCACTGTTTCAAAATCAAAGGCATCCTAGTTGAGGGGAATACAAGGATTAAAAACAACATGAAGTTTATGACAGATCATGATGGTTCAATATGACTGACCAAGTGCCTAGAGGAGTGTGACAGGTGCAGGGGCTGGGAGAGGGACTTAAGGATATTAGGAAAGCAAAGAGCGCATGAGAAAACATTGGGTAGAATAAAAGAAGACACTAGAGATCCTACTCCAGAAACATTAACTCTGCTTTCTCTCCACAGATGCAGCCAGATCTGCTGGGTTTTTATAGCAACTTCTGACTTTTTTTGTTTTTCTAATTTCCAGCATCTGCAGGTTTTTTGGCTTGTGAGGCATTTTTTTTCTCCATTAGAAGGTTCAGCAAGATACCGCATGTGACAACAGTTTGTACAATTTTTTTTTGACTGCAGATCAACATTTGCAACAATCCATAAACGATTCTTTCCTCCCTGAGTTTAATTTTCACTTGGTCAAAGCACTTTTAAGATGATACTGAGCAAAATCTTATTTCGCAGACTTTCTTCTTTTTAGGTTCGTTTTGTAAGAAATTATTTTCCAATGAAAAAGACTAGTTGATTAGTTCTTAGCCATGCCAAATGTACTCCTATTTGATGATGGGCAATTAAAGAATAAACTTTTTTTAAAAATTCAAACATAGGATGAGGGTGTCACTGGCTGGGCCAGTATTCTTTATCTTTATTCATTAACGGGATGAGGGTGTTGCTGGCTAGACAGCATTTATTGCCCAGAGGGCAGCTCAGAGTCAGCTACATTGCTGGGGGTTTGGAGTCACATGTTGGCTGGACCAGGTAAGGACAGCAGCGTCCTTCCCTAACCAGATGGATTTTTTCCCAAACAATCAACAATGGATTCATGGGCATTATTAGATTCTTAATTTCAGATATTTTATTGAATTCAATTCCACCGTTTGCCGTGGCAGAATTCGAACTGGGGTCCCCAGAAGATTACCTGGGTCTTTGAATTAACAGTCAAGCTATAATACCATGAGACCATATCCTCCAGTTAATGGAGAGGCAAAGGCTCCACACGAATGGTGAAACAGTTTGATAACTAACTGGGAGTCAAAGCTCCATAAATATCCCCAATGTTAATGATGAGGGAGACAGCACAACAGTGCAAAAGATAAAGTTAAACCTTTCCCAGCCATCTTCAGTAAGAATTGCTGTTTTGACTTCCCATGATCACCGATGTCAATCTTCATCTAATTTGATTTACTCCTTGTGATGTAAAGAAGTACTGCTGCCATTGGATACTGAAAAGGCAGTGAGTCTTGACAAGATTCTAAAAGTAGGACTGAAGACTTTTTTTTCCCTCTGGGGCTAATCAGGTCCCTAGCCAACCAGATCCATTACAGCTACAATACTGCCAAGCACCTGATGATGTGGAATATTTCCCAGGTAGATAATTACCCCCAAAGGTAGGGCAGTTTCAATCTTACCAGTCACCACCTGACCAATCTACGTTGGCCATCAGCAAATAATGAAAGAAGATTCTCAACAAATGCTTACAAGCAGCATAAACTCTGCAATAATCCTATGAAATGATGCTTCAAATAGATTCTACTAGAATGACTCATTTCCTGTCCCAATTACATCCTTGGTCTACACGTGGACAAGAGTTTAAAATAAAAGAGGTGAAGTGACTGTCGGTGACATTAAAGGAGCATTTGGCAGTATGACATCAAGAAGCTTTAGCAAAACTGGAGTCAATGGCAATTGAGTGGGATGCTCTGTTTGTACTCCTAGCCTAGCAGAATTAGTGATAATGGGAACTGCAGATGCTGGAGAATCCAAGATAATGAAATGTGAGGCTGGATGAACACAGCAGGCCAAGCAGCATCTCAGGAGCACAAAAGCTGACGTTTCGGGCCTAGACCCTTCATCAGACCCTCTCTGAAGGGTCTAGGCCCAAAACGTCAGCTTTTGTGCTCCTGAGATGCTGCTTGGCCTGCTGTGTTCATCCAGCCTCGCATTTCATTATCTTATTATAGCAGAATTAGTGTTAGTTGTTACTATTGAAGGCCAGTTATCTCAGTCCAAGGACATTATTGCAGGGATTTTTCAGGATAGTTTCCTAGGCTCAAACATCTTCAAATCCTTCTTCAGTGACTTACCTTCCATCGTGTGGTCAGAAGTAGGGATGTTTGGTTATATTTGAACAATTGATCAGACATTGAAACAGTATATGTCTGTTTACATCAAGACCTGGACTACATTTTAGGCCCGGGCTGAATAATATTTATTACACAGATCAGGCAATGACCAACTCCAAGGGGTAGATGACCATCTCCTTTTGACATTCAAAGGCCTTTGATTCCTGCGTATGCCACTAAGCATATCCTTGGGGTTATCATTGATCAGAAACTGAACCAGCCACGTAAATACTGTGACTACACAGACACATCAGCAATTGGGATTTCTGGGGCAAGTAACTCCCCCAAAACCTGACCACCATCCAAAAGGCACAAACTAGGAGTTTGTTGGAACACTCTCCATTTGCCTGAGTGAGTGCAGTGTCAACAATGCTTGAAGCCTGCCTATGTCCAGTACGAAGCAGTCTGCTGAATTGGCACCCCATTCTCCACTTTTTAACTACTTACTCCCTGCACACCAATGCATGGTGGCAGCAATTGTGTAACATATACAAGATGCTTTGCAGCAACTCACGAAAACTTCTCCAGCAGCTGTTTTCAAACTTGCACTCTTTAAGTGTGATAACATTTTAAGGCTATGGGCTTAGTGTGGGAAATTGGAACTACTGTAGGTAGTAGCATTTTTTTTTTTTGGCAGGGCAGACTTAACAGGCCGAAGGGCGTCTTCTGTTCGGTATGTTTCCTATGAATCTCTACCACCTGGAAGGAAAGCCTAGCAGGTGCAGGGGTCCTGTTCCCATGCAGGTTCCTGATTTGGAACTACATCAATTTTTTTGTGCTTGCTCACTCAAAATCCTTCATTTCCCCATACAAACAGCACTATCAGAGGTGACGTCAACTGTCCACTTTGGCTCTGAAGAGTCATCTAAATTTGAACTGTTAGTTTACTCTCTCTACAGATGCTGCCTGACTTCTGTGATCGCCAGCATTTGTTGTTTTCAGGAGAAGTTCAGACATTTGTGCACTAGGTGTACCTTCGTGTGAATCAGAAAGTTGTGGCCCTGAAGACACAGTCTACACTACTACTTTTTTAGTGTAATCCTGAAGAAATGTACTGTCAGAGGTGCCATCTTTTGAATAGGATGTTACACCAAAATTCTTCCTGCCTTCTCAGGTGGACTTAAGATCTGGCTCATTCAAAGACAAACCGGAGAGTCCTCCCTATGATGACAAATACATCACCCTCAACCAAAGTCACTAATGTGGAGATGCTGGTATTGGACTAGGGTGGACAAAGTCACAAGTCTTGATGAAGGAGCAGCGTTCCAAAGTTTGTGATTTTAAACAAATCTGTTGGACTATAGCCTGGTGTTGTGACTTTTGACAATGTCGTTAAAATAGATTATTGACCATTCATTTTAATTTAAATGAGTCTACTCTCCAGAAGCACTTACTCAGTTGTAGAAAGTTGGAAATTTCCTGAAGGACATTCATGTATGCACATTATTACTTTCTTAGGTTTATTTTGAGGTTACTTATTATAAAATGTGATTAGGTTCCTGTTTAAATCGAGGAGATGAAATGTTGTACTGCCTTGTTTGTTTACAAATAATACTCACCAGGTTTTGATCTTTAAGTGGAGCATACCTTGGGTCTGTTAACTGCCCCATTTTATTAACCAAAATTCATTAATATCTTTCTTTATACTGTGAAAACCCCTGTAAATATAGGTGCATTCCTGGAAGTTCCTTGATCTTAAAACCTGGCGCTAATGCCAGCAATCTGCACGTGTATTCTGCTGTCACTGCAAAACATGTAATATTTGTATTGTAACAGAAATATTGTGTTTTTGGAATGGCAATGTAACAATGCAAGCACAGAAACTGAGATTGTGGATAGTGTTTGTTTGTAGTTACTCCGACTGTCCTTTGCAGGCCTTGGTTTTGGAAACCGGTGCTGTTTGTTGTTTGAGTTTCCCGTCAGTAAATGAGCTGTCAGTCATTTTTGGCTTTAAGTGAGCATCAGTTGACTTCACCTCTTGTTGGACTTGCTGCTTTCAGGATGATTTCCCCTTTAAGATATGGACAGTGTATCATTCAAGCTGCCCTGTCACTAACACACTGCAGGTTCCACCTACTGGCTAACTGGGGCAGCCACTCTAGAGTTGGAGCCGTGGAGGAAACATTCACCAGCTCCCCTCTTTTTTTTTTCCCTCCTTGAGAAAACAACAGGGTTCTGCGACCCCCCCCCCCCCCCCCCCCCCCGCACAGTGGAAAACATGGGCAAGCACCACATATTAAAGGGTCAGTCTTCCAGAGATCTAAATTCTGCACTGGCTTACAAAAAAAAAGCTTTGCTAATATGATCAGTAAGTGTCCCAGTTGTTGCTGTCTGGTAACATTGCTTTGTGTTGTGGGTGTTACAGGATTTGACTGGCACAGATTGGAAATGGCTGGACTGCAGGAATTACGAATGACAGAGGAGAAGCCTCTGCTGCGGGAGCAGATGTCAGTGGTGAGTCGGTATAAGATATGATTTAAAAACAAACATCTCAAGACCCTTTGGGTCAGCTTTTTGGGGGCCAGCTTATTCAGATCAATTGCTTCTAGCATCTTCTTTCAGTAACATTTCATTGTATTGAAATTGTTTTACCCTAGCGCTTCTCACTGCTTTTCTATTTCTTAATTATAACACTCTCACATCTAATTTAATGCAATTCCACATCAATTCCTCTGTTTCAAATATTTTGCTTTAATGTTGCCCTAGTTTCTGTTCATGTTTTTCAGTATTGTGAACTGAGTGACACCCTGCCTTACCCACACACCCAAACCACCCTGCTGTTTCCCCAATCTCTGTCTCTGTCTCTCTCACTCACTCACTCTCTCTGTCTTTCAAATGCACACACACAAACTTCCTAAAATACCCTCAAATAAGAATTAATCAGGCCTCTACTGGTTTAACTTACTTCAACAGAGGCAATGATGTGGTTGGCCTTGCAGCCTGTAAATAAAAGGAAGAGAGGAAGCAGAAGTCTGAGCTGTTTCTATTTGTGGTCCAGCAATCCTGAGATGAATGAATGAATGAATGTCTGGTATGAGCCCAATTGTGTTTTGCTGTGACTGGCACTTTCTTGCTCAAATAATGTGACAACGTACTGTTTCTGTTTCTGCACTTGTAATCCAGAACCCTGCACTAGCAGTCGCTAAAATAATTCAGATCTCACTCTCCTAGTTTGATGAATTCACTTCTACTTTTATTTGAAGCTGCAAACCAGTGTCAGCTATGAATTTAATATTAAAATGTGATTGACATTGTTGAATTGTTATCCAATTGGCTCACTTATTTTATCTTCTAGTGAAAGTGAGTTCAAACTGGCTAATGTGTGACTCTGATATGATAGATTCTTTATTGCTCTCTAAAATGACTGAGCACATTCATGGGGCAAAACATAAATTTTGTTTGCTATTCAGTCGCACATATTATCGTCATTCATCTCCCTACAATGTGGGAGCAGGCCCTTCAACCCAACAAGTCCATACTGATCCTGGGAGCATTCCACCCAGGCTCATTTCCCCCTACAACACATCCATGAAGACAAGGGGCAATTTAGCACAGCCAATCCACCTAACCTGCACATCTTTGGATTGTGGGAGGAAACCGGAGCCCCCCAGACACAGGGAGAATGTGCAAACTCCACACAGACAGTTGCCCAATGGTGGGGTTGAACCTGGGTCCCTGGTGCTGTGCCACCCTGTCAGCACAAGGCTTTACATTTTCAAGCATTGTTGGAGAGTGGGATAGGCTGCTTTATTTTAAGTAGAATTCTGATTTGATACTAAAATCTCGAGTCAGAAATGAACAGTTCACATTTGAGCTTATGACGAGCAAGGGTCATTAACAAAGCATAAGAATGGTGGAAATCTCAAAGCTAGCATACAAGCTCAGCAAGTAATAAGGAAGGTACATGGAATCAGAGATAATGGGAACTGCAGATGCTGGAGAATCCAAGATAACAAAGTGTGAAGCTGGATGAACACAGCAGGCCAAGCAGCATCTTAGAGATACAAAAGCTGACGTATCAGGCCTAGACCCTTATTTCAAAGGGAATTGTGTACTGAAATAAGGAATTTTTTTGCTAAAACCAGACAAGGTGCTAGTCAGATTACACCTGGAATAATTTTGGGCCCCTTATTTAAGGAAGGATATATATGGGCATTGGAGGCAGTCCAGAGAGGTTTTATTAGTCTAATCCAGGTATGGACAGACTGTTTGACTAATGAGGGGAAATCGAGTAGGATGGGCCTGTTCGGAAGAATGAGGCAGCTTTATTGCACATTCAAGATTCTAGAGAGGGTTGACAAGGTAAATGCAAAAATGTTTTATCCCCATATGGGGTAGTCTCAGGCTAGAAAGCATAAATTCAAAATAATCTTATCCATTTTAAGGTAGAGGTGAGGAGAAATTTCATCTCCGTAGTGAAGAGAATTTGTTCTTGCAGAGGGCTGGGTCATTTTTAAGTATATTCAAGGGTGTGAGAGACAGCTTTTTAATTAGTAAGGGAGCCCAGGGTTATGGGGTAAAACCATAGGAAAATAGAGTTGCGAATTCAGTGCCAAACTCCACTCCTTACATAGAAGCCTTAATGTGCAGTATGGAAGTCACAAATTGCATGGCTAAATGTAAATACTCTTAAAGGGAAGATAAAATTGGTATAACTGTATGATTTAAAGTTTTCAAAATCCTTGCTCTTTAAACTTAAATGCTGTGGCTGCTGGTGAGAGTTTAAACAAACTGCTACCTACTGAACTGTTTTGTTTGACAAAAATTGATGAGAAAAGTAGCAACTGGGCATGGAGTTTCGATAGAATTCTTTGATATTTTCCCAAAGGCTTTCATTATGCCATTATGCAAGTGTTTGTTTGGCTGAAATTCATATCTCAGCATGGGTTTCCCCATTTATTGTGGGATTGAAAGCTCCTTTCTGTTCTCGAGCTCTTTGTCCAAAGGCAGGTCCAGCTTCCAATGTAAGTAAGGCAAAGTGGCAAGTCCTAAATCCAGCCCGGATGGAATGGAGTTTGAACCCCGTATTGTTAGTATCAATTTGATCAACACCAGCATTCCAACAAACTGCGCCAACTAGCCCTTGGAAGTAAGAGTTGCCACAGCAACAGAGACATTTAATGTGCAATGTGTGGTTATTAATGGGAAGAGGCTGCAATTACTTTTCATCACATGCCTGGC
The DNA here is from genome assembly GCF_030684315.1 of Stegostoma tigrinum. Classification (NCBI taxonomy): domain Eukaryota; kingdom Metazoa; phylum Chordata; class Chondrichthyes; order Orectolobiformes; family Stegostomatidae; genus Stegostoma; species Stegostoma tigrinum. The sequence goes on along the minus strand of NC_081369.1, from coordinate 10,566,387 downwards.
TAGGAATCTCACCCACTCTTGCTGCCTGCCATTGACATATTTTGGAATGACTGCACGTTGATACTTTAGCTGTTTTGCAATGAAAGCACCAGGTTCTGGAGTGGGAATTGGATCTGAACCGCTGTCTCAAATACAAGACTAGTATCCACTCCAAGATAATAAAATGTGAGGCTGGATGAACACAGCAGTCCCAGCAGCATCTCAGGAGCACAAAAGCTGGCCTTGAAGGGTCTAGGCCCGAAACGTCAGCTTTTGTGCTCCTGAGATGCTGCTTGGCCTGCTGTGTTCATCCAGCCTCACATTTTGTCGTCCAGTTACCTTAAGGGTTCTGAATAGAAATATACTTCTCTAAAAGATTAACCACTTGATATTTTAAATCTTTCTTCTTAGTTTAATCTCGTGTGCATGAAGTGTGATCTGTACATGGCTGTTGAAGACCTGGCCACACTGGATAATGGGTGACTGGTTATGGAGTTGACATGAAACCTAGGAAAGGTTAAGTTGATATAGAGAGCACGAATGACTGTGAATGGGGACTTGAGGTGCCATGGAGTGTATGAGGATCCGTAGAAGTGGGTAAGGATTAGAGGGCCTAACAAAGTCTCACATAACTTAAATGTGCCTTCTACCCAACTACTCTCAGTAGTCTAAGATAACAAAGTGTGAAGCTGGATGAACACAGCAGGCCAAGCAGCATCTCGGGAGCACAAAAGCTGACGTTTCAGGCCTAGACCCTTCATCAGAGAGGGGGATGGGGAGAGGGTTCTGAAATAAATAGGGAGAGAGGGGGAGGCGGACCGAAGATTGGCCTGCTGTGTTCATCCACCTTCACACTTTTATCTTGGATCCTCCAGCATCTGCAGTTCCCATTATTTTCTATCTCTCATCTCAGTAGTCACTGGCTACCATGGTTCCCTCTGTCATATTCAGTCAGTTTACAGGTTTGTTGTCACATCTGGCTCAACACTCTTAGGATTGAGATTAGACTGAATATTTACATTAAAAAAAACACTAACACTATCCCAGGCTAAATGAGCTCTGTGTTCTGCAATTTTGTTGATTCATCTTTACTACTGAAAGTGATACTGATTTCATATATACCTCTAGTGATGTAATAGAGTATGCTATTTGACAATTGCTTTAGAACAAGTTGACCACTTCCCCCGTCTCTACAAAAAAAGGGAACGGATAGCAGAATATCTTTTAGAATAAAACTTAATGAAAGAAGAAAATATAGACATAATGACTAGTTAATTTAGTTGAGATTTTCTGAGGTGTTCACTTGCTGGCCAAGGAAGGTGAACAAAGGGTTACATTTTAATTTTCTCACAATGATACAGTACAAAAATAGACCTGTCTTTCAACAACTGATGAGCAGGTATCACTAAAACCAAGAAAATAATCTGATTGAAATGCCGAGATGAAACAGCAAATATTTAAGAGCCGAGCTGAAGCTGTTTGTTGCCGAGCTGAAGCTGTTTGTTGCCGAGCTGAAGCTGTTTGTTGTCCTTTGGTCTCCAGAGTTTTTTGTGTTCTCCCACACATTCCTTTCATAGTATAAATACCATGTTCTTCCTAATAATAAAGGTTAAGGCAGCACCTTGTCACTTTGAAGGAATCTTTTCCTCCGTAATTGTTGTTGTTGCCAAAATCAAAGGTCTGGATTTTATGTTCACTTAGTGTGATGACCCTCCCTGCAAGACAACAATTGTGGTATGCTCATTGTAAAATTTACCCAGAACAACAATATTGCTGCTCTGTTTGTCTATCTAAATCTTGGCCCTGAAATTCTTGTGTCAGTGTGCCAAGACTGCAGTATAATCTCCGTTGGTGAGTGTGCAGTATGGACTAGGATTCTGCAATATTGGTCTCTGCCCATTTCTTCCATGCACATAGTTTCTAAAGGGATAAGAGTTAATAGAGTTCATTTGCTTCCTTTTTTAGTTTAAGAAGATGGAGTGAGATTTTAAGCAGATGAAGAACTATAAGATGGTGCGCTGCAACTAATTTTCTGTCATTTGTCATCAACAAAGTAGTTTAATTTCTGTTAAACTGAGGGCAGAGACTGAAAAAAAACAATCCTTACTAAACTGCATTTGTTAAATCTTTTCTTCTGTTTTAATTTGGATCCTCTTGTTTGAGAGCAGCTGACAACCTTCATAGTGCCTATTTCTGAATGTCTGGACTGCAGGATCAAGAGCGCAGTGTTTTTAACTTTTTTTGCCTAAAGCCAATGGAAAGGCAAATAACTTTTCTGTAGGAATATTATTGTTTAGAATTCTTCTGGTGGATAAAGAGCTCAGGTGACAATCTCAGCCCGCTCAATACTTTGCTTTCGGTAGGCAACCGAGATCTAGGTATGTGTAGATATAACACGTCCCTGAATGCTTTTGCCTTTTCATTTATGAGACCAATGTGCATGTCCCCAGTTCTGCTTTATCTCCAGCAGACTGCACTTCTAAAATTATCACTATCTGCCCTGGGTTTCTCAAGTTCCCTTGTCCTTCAAATATCTATTTCGTCAGCTTAGCAGGTCTGGCAGCATCTGTGAAGGAAAAAGCAGAGTAAACGTTCATCATGACTGAGGTCACCGGACTCTAAAAGTTTACTCTTTTTCTCCTCCACACCTGCTGCTGAGCTTTTCCAACAACTTTGTTTTTGCTCCTGATTTATAGCATCCGCATTTCTTTCGGTTTTTACCTATTTCTTCAGCTCTTGCAGTGTTAAATGCACAATTCGTGCAGGAGGAGAGCAAAAGTCAGTTTTTATTCACAAAGTAAACTTCTTATAAATACATAACTCCTAACTATACAACTCACTGCAAGTATCGATAGGTCTGTTTATTTTCTTTGGAACAAAACAGATCAGTAAAATAAATAAATGATCAACCCTTTGGAAAGAGAGACTAACTTTATAGCTTTTTTTTTAAAAAAAGAGTTATAGTAATGGAAGCTTATCAAATCAAAGTTACATTTCTGCAGATGATATACTGTAACATCCACCTGTCACAGTGTCTCCTTTCTTTGTTTTTTTTGTTTTTGAGGAAAAAAAACATGTTAATAAAACAAGTTAACTAATTACCGAAAGGGCATTGTAACACCAATCAAGACTTCAAAGGAACCTTGTCAAATCAAGCAAAAATGTTATTTGGGAAAGTATGATGCACTGAGGAGGCAATGGCCTTGTGGCATTATTGTTGGACTGTTAATCCAGAGACCCATGTAATGTTCTTGGGACCCGGGTTCGAATCCTGCCATAGCAAATAGTGGAATTTGAATTCAATTTTAAAAGAATCTGGAATGAAGAGTCTATTGATCACCAGACCCACAGCAATGTTGTTGACTCTTCAAATACCCCTGGGCAGTTAGGGATGGACAATAAATGCTGGCCTAGCCAGTGACACCCTCATCCCATAAATGAATAAAAATAAACACCAACTCCAACACCAACAGTACCCACGAGTCATGAGGACCTCCAGTGTGCCAGTAGACACCGCATGCTTTTCCAGGGACCACTCAAGTATAGTACTAACCATTGAAGAGAGTCAGACAGGTGGTCAGGACTAGCAAATTCCCATGGTCCCTGCCTGGACCTATGATGGCTATCTTGACTAGACATAGGAAATGTCTTTTTCATTCTATTTTGAAAAAAAAATAGAAACCTAATAACCTATCTACGACCTAGCCCTTAAAAAGACACTAAGAAACTAATTTTTAAGGAAAAGCATCAAATCAACATTTTGTTATAGGAGGGGATGATATGCTCTGTCACCTGTACTGCCCATCAAACATGGAAGCTTTTGCAAATTTGCTTAAATAATTAACCAATGAGTGGCTCACACCTTATTTTATACAATTAACACTTTTATTAATTTCCTTTGGTTTGGATGCAATGCCCACAAAATTCATATTTTTTGCTTCTCATCCCATGCTGCATTTTGCACAAAAGTACTCTATTGATTGTCGCACTTCCTGGCCCCTGGTGTCAATTACCATGAAGCAATACCATGAGAAATTTTCTAATACATTTTGCAATTAAAAGTCTTATGTCTAGATAGCATCTGGAACATCACACCATGAAATTTAGAGCCAGGGACTATCATACCTCACGTTGTTAGGGAAAATAGAAATAACCAGTTACTACTTGAGTAACCAAACAACTGTTAAAGCACAGCTCTGCCTCCCTAACCTGTTCTTCCTCTCATCCATCCCTTCCTCCCACCTCAAGCTGCACCTCCATTTCCTACCTACCACCTCATCCCGCCTCCTTGACCTGTCCGTCTTCCTTGGACTGACCTATCCCCTCCCTACCTCCTCACCTATACTCTCCTCTCTACCTATCTTTTCTCTCCATCTTCGGTCCGCCTCCCCCTCTCTCCCTATTTATTCCAGTTCCCTCTCCCCATCCCCCTGTCTGATGAAGGGTCTAGGCCCGAAACGTCAGCTTTTGTGCTCCTGAGATGCTGCTTGGCCTGCTGTGTTCATCCAGCTTAACACTTTATTATCTTGGATTCTCCAGCATCTGCAGTTCCCATTATCGCTGTTAAAGCACAAGTGTGGAATTGGGGAAAAGAAACTGTTAGCAAGGAACAAGTCACCAGCAAAAGACTGTCCAGCCAATTCTCTGAACAATTTTCAAAATTGCCAATCAGTAGTACAAATAAACAAACAATCAATTTTACACAACCTTTTTCAGACTGACAAAATATGGTGTCAGGCTCATATTTTGACTCCAGATTTATTCACATTAATTTTATTAGAACACTCAGTTAATTAAATATCCTGTTGTAGCTCATTCACCTCCTTGGTTCATTTCATAAATATTGGTTCCATGCTGTAAATCAAACCAGCTGGGCTGTTGAGAATTGGCTGAAAGGAAATAGTTTACAGAGAAGGGATATCTGAACAAAAATGTTAAATTTTATACAGTTTTGTTGTCCTTTACTCATAAACACAGCAATGGGATGTGATTGTTCTTTGTTCTATGTGCTGACGCAAAGAAAATCACAGCACAGGAACATGCCCTTCAGCCCTCCAAGCCTGTGCTGATCCAGATTCTCTATCTAAACCTGTTGCCTATTTTTCAAGGATCTGTATCCCTCTGCTCCCTGCCCATTCATGTATCTGTCTAGGTACATCTTAAATGATGCTATCGTGCCCGCCTCCACCACCTCCACTGGCAATGCGTTCCAGGCACCCACCACCCTCTGTCTAAAGAACTTTCCACGCATGTCGCCCTTAAACATTTCCCCTCTCACTTCGAAATTGAGTCCCCCACTCTGTCGGGCGGGAAGGCTTCTTGCTGTCCACCATGTCCAAACCTCATGATTTTGTTGACTTTAATCAGGACCCCTCTCAACCTCTGTCTTTCTAATGTAAATAATCCTAATGTACTCAACCTCCCTTCATAGCTAGCACCCTCCATACCAGGCAACGTCCTGGTGAACCTCCTCTGCACCCTCTCCAAAGCATCCACATCCTTTTGCTAATGTGGTGACCAGAACTGTATGCAGTAATCCAGATGTGGTTGAATCAAAGTCCTATATAACTGTAACATGACCTGCCAACTCTTGTACTCAATACGCTGTCCGATGAATGAAAGCATGCTGTATGCCTTCTTGACCACTATCCACCTGCGTTGCCACCTTCACCTGAACACGTGTTTGACACAGTTCTATAAAGATGATATTCTGGGATCAGAATCTTACATTCTTTTTAAAGCTAAATATGAATTGAATTGCTTTTGGGTTTTTTTTGATGGTTTATCACCAGCAGGTCTAGTGAGTTTTCTTGTATCTTCCCAATTAAATCATGATGTCTTGATGAGTTTCTCATGTTTGATTTCCATTCCATCTTGCCATGTGCTGTCCCCAGAAGAACTCACCATTCAGTGAATATCCTGCTGAATGACTGGTATCCCTTGTACTCAAGTCATCTTTGAAAGCTCATGGTACCTGGATGAGCACTGAGTCTGTGTCTGCCCTGTAAATTGCTGACAGATCTGATAGACAAGAGGAAATCTCTGCCCTACTTTGTAGGGAAGGTCCTGCTGGATGGCTGGCGTAAGAGCAGGTCTCTTTTACTTCCCCTAGGGCCAGCACTGGAGGCAATTATAGCCAGCCAGCCTTGTCTGAGGTTGCCACTCATTAAAGCTGTTTCAGTTAGCTGGAGGAAAAATGCCCAGCATTGTAGGGAAAAGATCATTGACTCCCTTTCCACCAACATAAATGCCACCATTTTTCTCTGTTACCTCACACTAGACCTGTTACTGTACCCACCTCTCACTAAAGTAGGCTCAGAATGAGTGAGTGCTGTGAGCCTGGAGATGCTGCCCAGTCCAGTCCTTGAGCCGATTGTGTGTCCCTGAGTTTAGTGTCCTTGCATCAGCATTACAATGATAGTTACCGATGCAGCACTACAGTGCAGGGGTATCCTATAAGTGGATTGGATAGGTGACGTGAGGATTCTTAGAGGCTGGCACATGTCGGATGCCTGGCACCGTGGATGAAGGGTACATGTGGCTGGTGCCCATGGAGCATGTGTTGAGATGTTGTTGACTTAGTTTCCAACTGAAAATCACTTGGAGCAAGTGGTGAGCTGAATCTGCCAGATTCGTCCTCTGGCTTTCTTTGTTGAGTATCCTGATATCAGGCTTATTTGGTGAGTTTGATCATATTGGAGGCTGAATATTTAATGAGGTGTGTTCATCTAATTAATAAGTAATTAAACAAGAAATAATCAGTCAATTGACAACATGCCGTTGCCATGTGAGAGTCTCGTCATGCCATTTGTGAAAAGCATAAAAGATGGTGCAATATGCTGTTGATATTGAGATGCGCCTTGCTGCACTTGCCACTTGATTTCTGTCAAACATTTCACTATAGTTTGCGCTGCCAATGCATTTATAAGATTCTATCCCCTCGTGTTCGCTGAGGAACAATACCGTGTATTTCCTACAGTCTGGATCTTCCAAGTTGCAGCAATCATCATTAATTTGCCACTCCATTTGAACAGTTTTTTTCTCGGACCTGAGATGGCTTGAAATTTCTTCCAAGATGTTCTGAGAAAGGGTTTTTGGAAAATGTGGGGTCCACCATCTCGGAGTTCCAGTATAGTGAAGTACAGTCATGGGGAAGACGTGCCTTCTTTTTGTTTGAAACATTCCCTGCCATATGGCAAGTTTTAACAGTCTAGTTTAAATGTTGAGTGGGTGATCAAGTAAAAGGGTAGTGTTGTAAGGCAGGCGAGTGCCTGGGGTAAGTGAGTGGCTGGATATACTGCACAGATGGCAGTTATCTGCCACTGCTCACTAAAGCCAGTTAGAGACTGGTCGCAGCTTTCCCACAGGCACTGGGTGCTGGTATGGATGCCGAGAGCTGACCACACAGCAGCAACACCAAGTCACTGTTTTTTGTCAACACCACTACTCACCGAGCTGGTCGAGTTCTCAAGGACAAAGCTGCTAGACTGCAGTAGGTTGTGAGGGAACTAACAACATGGCAAAACATACTTGACCTCATCATTACCAAATTGTCTCTGCAGATGCATGTAGTAAGTTTGCCAATGACATGAAGGTTGGTGGAGTTGTGGACAGCGTGGAGGGCTGTTGTAGGTTGCAACGGGACATTGACAGGATGTAGAGCTGGGCAAAGAAGTGGCAGATGGAATTCAACCCAGAAAAGTGTGAAGTGATTCATTCCGGAAGGTCAAATTTGAATGCAGAATACGGGGTTAATGGCAAGATTCTTGGCAGTGTGGAGGAACAGAAGGATCTTGGGGCCCACATCCATAGATCCCTCACAGATCCCTGAGTTGCTACTCCAGTTGATACAGTTGTAAAGAAGGCGTATGTTGTGTTGGCTTTCATTGGCAGGGGAACTGATTTTAAGAGCTGCGGGGTTATATTGCAGCTATATAATGCCCTGGTTAGATCACACTTGGCATATTGTGTTCAGTTCTGGTTGCCTCATTATAGGAAAGATGTGGAAGCTTTAGCGAGGGTGCAGAGGAGATTTACCAGGATGCGGTCTGGACTGGAGGGCAGGTCTTCTGAAGAAAGGTTGAGGGAGCTAGGGCTCTTTCTCATTGGAGCGAAGATGGATGAATGATGACTTGGTAGAGGTGTACAAGATGATGACAGGCATTGATAGAGTGGATAGTCTGATACTTTTTCCCAGAGTGGAAATGACTATTACAAGGGGGCATAATTTTAAGGTGATTGGAGGAGGGTAAAGGAGTGATATCAGAGGTAGGTTCTTTACACAGAGCAGTGGGTGTGCGGAATGTGCTGCCGGCAGTGGTAATGGATTCAGATATTTAAGATATTTAAGCAACTTTTGGATAGCCACATGGTTGATAGTCTAATGTAGGGTATGCAGGGTAGTTGGATCTTAGTAGGATAATAGGTTGGCACAACATCGTGGGCCAAAGAACAGTACAGGCTCAATGTTCTATGCATTCTGCCACCAATAAGAATGACAACTGTGCAGTTGTTTTGGACATAAACGCCTGTCTTTATGTTGACAGTACCCTCCATTATGTCATGTGGCGATATCACTGTGCCAACTGGGATAGACTCCAAACAGATGAAGCAGTTCTAGCAACCTAAGACTGGCCATCCATGAGGCATTGTGGGCAATGAGCAGCCAAATTGCACCCAATCACAGTCGGCAACCTCTTGGGGCTGGCGTATTCTTTCCCTACCGTTGGAATCGAGGCAGGGGATTAACGCCTTCTCTCTTTTGGCCTCCATCATCACCTATCATTTACTCCTTAACTCCTCCACCCCATCTTCTACATGTAAATCAACATTTTCCTAGCTACCATCAGTTCTGAGGAAAGGTCCAAAATATTAACTCTAATTTCTATCAAAAGATGCTACCAGACCTGCTGAGCTTTTCCAGAAATTTCTATTTTTTTTTCTCTGATGTGCCATTGTTCTGCACGTTACTCCAACTGATTTATATCCTGTTGTATCCTCTGACAATCCTCCCCATAATCCCCAACTCCTGAACAGCAGAGGCCCCAGCATTGATCGCTGCGTAACACCTCTCGTCACAATCCTCCATTCTGAAAAGCATCCTTCTGCCGCTACCCTTTGTCTCCTATGACTAAGCCAGTTCTGTATCCATCTTGCCAGCTCACCCCTGATACCGTGTGACTTCACCTTTTGTACCAGTCTGCCATGAGGAACCTTGTCAAAGGCTTTACTGAAGTTCATGTAGACAACATCAATGATTTTTCTCTCATCAATTGTCACCTGCTCAAAAAAACTCAATCAAATTAGTGAGTCATGACCTCTCCCATACAAAACCATACAGTTTATCGCTAATAAGTCCATTTGCTTTTAAACTTTGTAGAGATCTTGTTCTGAGGATCTTGTCCAATAATTTCCTGACCACTGACGCGAGACTCACAAGGCTGTAATTTGCAGGATTATCCCTGTTACCTTTCTTAAACAGTGGTACAACATTGGCTATTCTCCACTCATCTGGGACCTCAACTGTGGCCAAAGAGGATAGAAGGATGTCTGTCAATGCTCCAGCAACTTGTTCCGTTGCCTCCCTCAATGGATAGATCGCATCAGGACATGGGGAATTACCTACATTAATACTTTTTAAGACTCTCAAAACCTCTTCCTTTTAAATAGCAACTTGGTTTGGAAACTCAACACTCCCTTTCCTGAGATTAACCTCCACCGATTCCTCTCTTTGGTGAATACCAACACAAAAAGTATTCATTGAGAACCTCACATTATCTCTTCTGGCTCCTCACATAGATTCCCTCCTCTGTCCTTGAGTGGGCCAACCCTTTCCCTGACTACCCTCTTGCTTTTTATATATGTATAAAAAGTCTTGGGATTCTTGTTAATCCAGTTTGCTAATGACTTTTCATGACCCCTCTTAGTCGTTCTGTTTCCTTATTTAAGTTCTTTCCTGCTTTCCTTCATATACTTCAAGGGCTTCATCAGTTTCCATCCTCCTAGACCCTGCGTATGCTTCCTTTTCCTTTCTGACCAAGGTCATAACTTCCCTGGTCATCCAAGATTCATGTAATTTGCCACATCTATCCCTCATTCTCACAGGAACGTGCTGCATCTGAACGCTTATCAACTGCCATTTGAAATACTCCCAGACGTATGATGTAGATTTATCCTCAAACAGCTGCCTTCAATCAAAACACTCCAGTTCCTTCCTAATATTGTTGTAGTTTGCTTTCCCCCAGTTTAATGCCTTCACCCAAAGACTGTTATCTCTGTCCATGATTATCTTAAAACTCATGGCAGTATGGTCACTACTCCTGAAATGCTCTCCCACTGAAACTTCACTCACCTGGCCGGGCTCATTTTCCAAAACCAGGTCCAGTAAAACCCTGTCCCTGGTTGGACTGTTCATCTATTGTGTCAAGAATCCCTCTTGAGTGGTCCTTACAAATTCTGCCCCATCCAAGCCCCTAGTAAATAGTGAATCCCAGTCAATATAGGGGGAAGTTAAAATTACTCATCGCAACCACCCTGCTGTTTTCCTATCTTTCCAAAATCTGTTGACATTCTCTCCTCTATTTCCTGCTGGCTGTTGAGGGTCCTGTAGTATACCCCTGGCATTGTGTTTTCACCTTTCCTGTTCCTAAGTTCTACATTCATTGCCTCACTGCACAAGTCCATCCTCAGTACAGTTGTGAGAATCTCCGTTACCAGTATGCAACTTCCCCCACTCGTTTTGCCTCCTCTTCTATCACATGCTTCCAACATCTGTCACTGGTAGGTGGTAAGAGTGAGATTTCTGGTCAGGCATGTGATGGAAGAAAATTTGATCATCTTCCATCACTAACCATAGCTCCAAGTTACATTTTGCATGTGCAAGTTCATATTGCCATAGCAATGTGATCTTTTTGGTGGGAGTGCCACTTGGCTCAATTCAGTGGATAGTCATTATAGATCAGATTGATATCAATAGCACAAGATTGGTGTACATAATTGCCAGGCTGGCTTGAGGCCAGCCTAATTTCCCTACCCAAAGTGGAAATCACAGTGCTGTAGATTAAACCTACCTTTGGGCAGAGAACTGGATGAAGTAAAAATATGAAGTCAGGTAAGAAGTTGAAGATTACAGCAGTAAGTATGACTAAGATGATCGGATACCTCCTAATTATGTCTTCAACCTTTTACCTTTTTCTTGTAAAGGTCCAAAATATTTCTCCGTGCCCACAATAATAAAGCATTTTCTCTGAAGATAGATAATTCTTCACACATTTACTATGATAATGTGACATTATATTATGATTGTCTGTCTTTATTAGCTCACACACAAACGCTCTGTTTACTATATCGCATTTCCATTCATCATTCATAAAACATCATTTTTGTAGTACAGTTTACTCTTACACAATAAATTAAATTAAACATGCCTAGGCTGTGAAACCATTACTGTTTCTTTACATCTTTCCATTCTTATTATCCCACGCTGCAAGCAGTGCTTAAACCTGTTTCTGTATCAAAGGCTACCCCTGAATATATTCAAAGTGTTAATACTGTAACCTACTCAGAACAATTCCATCCCTGCCATTGTGTCTCCATAACTCATTTTGAACTATGGAAAGACAGTAATATTAATTGGCCCTGAGTAACCATTTCTTGGGACCTGAATAGACATCAGTTTAGGACATCAGTTTCTTCCATCAGCATGTTCCTACATTCTGCTGCTTTTTATCTCTGAAATTTCCTTATACACTACCTATTTCTATAACACTGTACTAGCTACTTCTAACATTTATTTAGGACCACCATCTTGTACTAACATATGGATTGATACTTTTAAAATACATATTAAATAGGGCCAGTATGCCCTTTAGGAAACTTACAATCAAAACAGCGCTTCTGTGAAACTGCATGAATGAATGAATGAATGAACTGTCAAAAACTGGCAAAAGCAGATGAAGCTTCGTGACCCAGGTGCGGGTGTTCAGTTTAACATCCTCTATGCTTTTATTTAATGCATATATAATTTCTCCCTTAGATTTGTAGGTCTAGTTTTTCTACCAACATTACTAACTTTAAAGATAAGATGACTAACGCTTCTTAATTATGCAAGCTCAGACCAGACAAACTATGTAATCCCATCAGGAGTAACAGCCAGCATTTAGCAAGTGCTTAAACTTCTCTCCTGCTTCCCCAGCACAGATGTCACACAAACTTGTGTACAATAGATAAAACTATTTGACACCATAGTGCTAAAATTTTAATATACGTTAAAAACTTTATATAAAAGAGGCTCCATCACTATTTTCGCCACTCACTGATCGTGGTCGTTACTGAACGCGATCCCGCAACAGCAAATTGAGCAGGATCTGGAAAGGAGTGGTAATACTGATTATTTTATGTCTTTGTACATAATGTTTTCTTTTACCATGTTGTTTAATGCCACACTGACTTTGGATTTGAGGCAGACTAATTGAACAGAAGGTTTGAACTTCGAACTAGAATTTTGTTATAAATAATAATCATAGAAGTGCCAGCCTCAGACTTATAGTGACTTTAAGTAAGGACTATGCTATCTTCTTTTGTGTACTTGTATCTTAAAGCATTTATTCTTGTATTGCAATCTGGTGTTCTTTCAGAGAGTTTGTCTGCTGTTTAAACCTGGTAATTTGCACCTCCAAGATATCATTGCAAGGCTTAAGTCTACATTTTATCCTATCGTAAAATACTGATTAACAGTTATACATATTCAAGTGAATTGTCTAAATTTTTGTTATACAGCATTTACCATATAATTTTATTTATTTCTCCTACTTCTCCCAAGTATTTGACTTGATTAATCTGTTTCAATAGGTGGATCAAGAAAGTTTGATTATGATCAGGTATAGAAACATTTAAGGTAAAGTTGGTGATTTTGCACTTCCTCTGCTGGCTTCAGCGATATAAAAGATTCGCTTGATCTGGCTGAACAAGGGTGCAGTGATGCGACTTTAGAAGTATTTTAGAATTGAGGTGATTATGCTCTTCTGCTCCATTATTAGTATCAGATATCATTGCCAGTTCCCTTAGGAAGAAATAAAGCTGTCCATCCACGCATTGATGTTCTTGGTGTAAAAGAGCTTGTTCCTTCGAAGTATGGACATGTTCTTCAGTGTTCTGTTCCAAGGCATGGAATGTACATGTTTGGTTGGGAACAATTTGATTTGTTGCTTGGTACATTCTTCAAACTGGTGCATATTTGAAAAGTGGCTTGTTTTTGCTACAATGTGCGCTTGTTTGCGGAAGTCTGGGCAGTTTTTTTTTGTCTTTTGTGCTGACGTGGATTTTGGAACCACATCTCTGACAGAGTGCTTAGGATTTTGTATTGAAGTTATCACATGTGGTATTGTTTGGATGGGATGTCTGTCTCCTCTGGCTGGATGGTTTATTGTGCCTTTTAAGTAGTTAACACGCTGTGTACAATGTTCTGCATTAAAAGGAACTTTTGCTGTGTAAGTTGTTTTTCTAGATTCTGAATCTACTGCTAATTTGAACTACAAATTCTTTTGACTGAGGAGGTTCAGTGATTTATATTGCAGAGGCTAATGGCAATTCTGTCATTGATAAGTTTAAGTTTTTATTTCACAGTTGCATGGTTCAGAAAGTTTATACAGATCATTATTTACGCGAGCAATCATCTTTCTTGAAAATTGGTATCTGCTGTTGAGCATGATCTTACTTGTTCTTTGAAGTGAAATATTGATCAAAAGCTGATATGAGATTGTTGAATATATTTCTTATTGGTCTTTGGCGTATGTAAAACATGATCTGATATTCTTCTTGTATGGTAGAGTGCTATCCAATGTTCCCTCTGATTTTTTTTTATTGTACCTGCGCGGACTTCTGGATAGCCTTAGTACAGTTAAATCAGAGCAGAAGTCATATAGTGAAGAGTGATGGATTGTGTGTTTTTTTGAATTTTAGCTGCATCACATACACGTAGCTTATTTTATTGGTGCTAACCTGTTCTACATTTAATTTGGTGACTAATATTTAAGCTGTCTAAAGTCTTAAGAACTATGCTTCCCTTTATCTGCCAATTTTCTGTTCTATCTAACGGATATGTTAGCTTGAATTTTTTTTTGATTGAAAGAACAAAACCACTGAATTTTGTTGCATTCGACTGGGCACTTCAGGTTATTGGTTAATTTTCTTGATTCGGAAAAATATTACTATCATGTTGATCTACTGTACTCATTTTGTTACTGTGTTGTATTCTTAGTTAATTAAAATGCTGGTACGTCTTTGTGACAGTAAAGCTGAGTATTGTTGAAATTCTGGAACAAAAACAGAAGTTGCTGGAAAAGCTGAGCAGGTCTGGCAGTTCTGATTGAAGGGTCATTGGACCCGAAACATGAGCTGATTTTTGTTTTTTTTCTTCACAATTGCTGTCAGACCTGCTGAGCTTTTCCAGCAACTTCTGTTTTTGTTCCTGATTTGTAGCATCCACAGTTCTTTTCAGTTTTTAACTGTTGAAATTCTGTTGTTTTCAATGTAAAATTCAGTTTTCCTTTACCAATATGGCATCTTCATAGAGATAAATTAAGATAGTCCCCTTCTCCTAAGATGGCTGAAGAATTCACGAAGATCTGTATCCACGATTAAAATCAAGGAAAATCTCTTAGTTGCCAAATAGAACTTTGGATTTGTAATTTAAGCTGTCAAAATAATTTTAAAAATCACTAAATTCACTCTTAGGGCTTCCATAATTTGACTTGAAATAATGATTTTTACTTTGATTCTTTTGTTGTAATTAACTTTATTTAATTCTCTACCTGAAGAATTTACTCATCCTGCTGTTGTCAACGTTGTCATTTGAGTAAATAGTTTAGAAATTTCTTGTGGTTAGAAGTCATAAATCTGCTTCTCAATTTGGTTTTCCAGGCAAAAACACTTTTTTTTGTTTCCTTCCCAAGGAATCAAATCTGCTTTGTGTATCAAGTAATCATCCTTACTGTGCATGCTCAGTTCAGATCTCCCCTTAGCTGCAAGAGGAATTTACTGCTCTCATTGCTTTATTCCCTTATTGTTGGCTTTGAGACTTAGTGTTCTGATCGTTTCTGTGGGTAGGGTTTTCAGCTCAAAGATGTTCAGCTGCTTAAATCCCTGGTTTTTCTCTGCCTGCTGGGTCGCCTCTTAACTGTATGGATGCTGTCTTGATTAATGAATTATTTTTTGAATTTGTCACTTTTTTCTTGGGGCTGTTTCTTGATCTACAAAGCAGCCATACTTTTCTAAGCAGCATATCCTGTAGTTTTCACTATCTTTTATCAAGTGGTTTGCCACACTGAGTTTGGGTTCTTCCAGGAGGGGAAAAAAACTAGATGCTGAAGATCTGAAACAAAAACAAAGTGCTGGAGAAACTCAGCAGGTCTGGCAGCATCTGTTGGGAGCGATCAGAATTAACATTTTGAGTCCAGTAACCGTTCTTCAGAACAACAGGTTCTGTTTTTGTTTTGGGCTCTTTACAGGCTGGTTGAGGAAAGTACAAAGTCCAGAAGTGTCTTCTGACTTGGGCTTCAAAATAGCACTCAGTGCAATCTCTCTTATACACACTCTCTTGCATTTCCTCTCATACATTCTCTACCCCCCCCCCCCCCGCCTTTAAATGTATTTCAGACAACATATAATCTTATCTCAGATCTTTAGCAGCACAATTCTGCCAAATTGTGGATGCTAAATGGGCATTTCAATGTAGCTCATCAGCTACTAGGACACCTGTTAATAGCACGCTCTAACAGAGACTGCTGTTCTTGGGTAGGATTGTTATAGTGCAGGTGATGAGCTGGAAGAGACATTTTACGATTTTCACTCTGGAACACTCTTCCATCTGCACCAGGTACCTTGGATCTGGAATGAGATCCATTACTGTACCCTAAATACTCTGATTGAAATCTCAAAAGTATGTTTTATCTTGCCAGATTGGCAGTGTTACGGATGCAGCTACTCAATATTAAGCAAAACACAATTTATTTAAATTTTTAGTTTAGATAAAATAAAAGAAAGAGGAATTTAGAATAACCACTCTATTGGAAAACCTTAATAGAACGACAGATACAGTTACCATTTACTAATTAACTGTTCCAATAAAATAACATCTCATACATACACCCCCTTTTGGGGGGAGAAAAAGGAAAAGTCAGAACCAGATTCTCGCATGTAGTTGTCCAATCTAGGAGGAAAAAAACATAAAGGGAAAATAGAGAGTACCAGCCAGGAGGCATTCACTGAAGCTTTCAACTCTGAGACTCTAATAACTTCTGCTTAAAACTAAACCTAAAATTCAGAAATCCTGATCTGTGACAGCTGGCCATATGCATTCAGGTTGCTTTAAAAAAAACTCAAGGTCTCATAGGCTGTTTACTCAAGTAACCAGCCAGCTCTATACCTTTGCCTTTACAACCTCTCTTCAAACAAAACCAGGACAAAATAACTTCTTAAAGCCACAGTGTTGCCACAGCAGTTTTTCTATTTCCTATCCTACCACCACCAGATGATGATACCTTAGGGTGAGATGGCCAATAGCACTTGTGTGCCGTGGGTGTATCAGCAGTTGTACTAATGGTTAAAACTAAATAGACCAGTCTTTCTGATTATAAGACTTACACCCAATCTAATCAACTTCTCATTCAGAAAGTCCCTCTTCACTGAAACTTGCTGTGTACTACCTTCAATGTCAATATACCTTTCTTTTGAAAAGGGCCCAAAACTGTGTACAGCATTTCAGATGTGGCCTGGCTAGTGCCTTATATAGTTTGAGCAAGACTTCCCTGCTTTATACTCTACTGTTTCTTTGAAATAAATACCCACATTCCATCTGCCTTCCGTATTGCCACTGAATCTGGATGCTAACCTTTGGAGTCACACATGAAGTCTCATAAATGCCTCTGTTCTTTATAGCTTTCTGTAGTCTTTCTGCTTTCAAATTATATTTAGCTGTTCTATTCTTCCTAGCAAAATGCTTAACCTCACATTTTCCCACATTATCTTCTGCCCGCCAGGTTTTTCTGCACTCACTTAAATTGTCTATACCCTGCTGTGGATAACACAAATGATTCTACAAACTTGGCGGAAGCATTTGTCCCATTCAAGTCATAAATATACATTGTAATTAATTGTGGCACCCAGCGCTGAGGTCTGTTGCACTTGACTAGTTACAAGCTGTAATCCTGAAAATGCTGTTCCTTAACCCAAGTGTGTCTTCCTTTCGTAACTCAATCCTCTATTCATATTAATGTGCTACTCATGACACCACGGGTTGTTGCATTACTATGTAACCTTATCCCTGGCCCTGCCACTTGTCTCACTGTGTAGGTCACCCTCTTAATTCCACATTTTCTCTTCTCCCACTCACCTCTCTCTTTGGAGAATTTACTTCTTTCAGTCAACTGTAGTTAAAGCACCTTGTACCCCTTTGCACCAATTTCCTCTTTGAACCAAATTTCCAGTGAGTATAGTCAGTAATTTATTTGGGTTTTGTCTTGCTCTGCTGAGGTCTTGTGCATGCTGACAGTGCTCTTTATTCACCAAGGATTAAGTTGTGTGTGGGCTCGTTCCTGCTTCCACCTTGCATTGCTGAATTTAATGTGCAAGCAGTTAGTGTTTAAGCTTACAGCAAACCTCTTGACTTGTATTACCGAACTAGCTGCTGAGAACAGTTCAGTTTAAATAGTTGGCTCTGTTCTCCCAGCCAGTTACAAATTGTTCCAACTCCTCTGCCTGGTATCATTTGCACCTCTTGAAATGTTAATGTTTCCTTAGCAATCTTGTCAAAATAGAAAAAGTCTCAACTATTTCATAAGAAATTTAGAGGTATTTGGAAATTCGGGTGTCGTTCTTAAAGATATATTTATCAATTAGGCAAAGGTTCCTAAGAAATGGAACATTTTCTGTTTCTTTCTCGTTGATCTGATTATTGACATCTGTTCAGATATGTAGCCCTGCCAAAACCCCCAGGCAGAATAGACAATAAAAGCTCCACACTGTCCTACTGCAATATCTCAGTTTAGGATGTATGGTGAACTCATTCTACCCTGTTCCAGACAGCACCCAGATCGATTGTAATTCAAGCTCATTCTTTTGTCAAAATTACAATGACACCAATTTTAAAATAAAATCAACTGTTGCCTGAGTGTAATCTTTCCACTTCCCATGCCAGTTATCCAGATGACCATGTCAAATCATGTATTTGAAGGTGTAGCCACATTTATATGCTTTCATACTAATCAAAACACTGGGAGTCTGGTTCTGACAGCAGTTTAAAATCATCAAAAAAGCCTTGTTCTGTCATTGTCTCTCTAATGACTAAGCCACAGTTAAGGGCATCTGATGACCGAATACGTTGAATTCGCTGACCAAATCAGAGTGTGTTAAAATTCGTCCAAACTCCATCACAAACAGTTTATTCTGCTTTAGATTTTGTAAATAGTTGTCCTTTCTGCCATTAACACACTGTCTTTGATTTTTGTCATTGTTCTATGGCTTCCACTTAGTCACTGACTAATGAGGCCTGCTTCAGTGTCACTGCTGTAGCAGGAGTCACTGGTCAGTCTGTCCGTCTCGGATGTTGATTGAGGGAAAGACTGTGTCAGCAAAGTCTCTGGGTGACAAAGGCAGGAATATTTTCACTGGCTTTTATGGAGCACACACTATGCATGACTCACATTGTGCTGCAGGAAATTTGCTCCAGAGTGTAGACTCTTTCTCAACTGCCTGTTAATCACGTCAACATCCAAGTTCCCAGCAATCCTAACAGATGTAAAATAAACTATTACCTGGTAGAGCCGAAAAATTGACCGTTGACACCAGCCCAGAATTTAACTGAGCTGCCTGGGTTTTGTGTTGGTTGTCTTCTGTTGCAAGAAGGAAATCAGAAAGGCAAACTAGCATGGCAAATAAGGTTAAGGATAATTGAAAAGGATTCTACAAGTACATTAAGAGCAACTAGAGAGAGAGAGTAGGGCCTCTTAAAGATCAACTAGGTCATCTTTGTGTTGTGTCACAGGAGATAGGAGCGATATTAAATGAATCTTTCACATCAGGTTTTACTGTCAGGAAAGAAATGGAGACTAGAGAACTCCAGGAAATAAGTATTGATGTTTTGAAAATAGTTCACATTTAAAGTAGAGGAAATGCTGGAGGCCTTAGAAAAGACAAAGGTGGATAAATCTCCAGGATCTGACCCAGTCTATCCCAGGGCACTGTGGGAAGTTAGGGAGAAAATTACGATGCCCGTACCAGAAGTGCAGGAGGACTTCATGTTGTGCCCTCATTTAAGAAAGGCTGTAAAGGGAAGCCTGGGAACTACAGACCAGTGAGTCTGACATGGGTGGTGGGTATTGTCAATAAATGTGGAGCTGGAAAAACACGTTATTTCAGACAACATCTGAGGGGCAGGGATGTCAACATTTTTGGGCCAAAACCCTTTGTCAGGGCTGGGGAATGGGAGGGGAGTCCAGAAATAAATAGAGGGAGGGGTGTGGGTGTGGGATGGAGACAGGTGGATGCAGGTAGGGAGTTATTGTGGTTGATCAGTGGGAAGTGTAGAGTGGATAGGTGAGTCAGAAGATGGGCAGCTTGGAGGTGGAGAGATTTTTGAAGCTGGTGAAATCAATATTCAGGCCCTTGGACTGTTAGCTCCCAAGGTGAAATATCAGGTGTTGTTCCTCCAGTTTGTGACATTCTGAAGCAAGCCCACTACCACAGCCACATCTCCCTCCTCAATGCCTGTCACCCCCAGCCTGTCCATCTGTCGACTCACTTATCTGCTCCATCTTCCCACTGACCAACCACAATAATGCCCTACCTGCATCCACCTATCTCCATCTTATCAACCTCACAGCCCCCAGCCTCACCCCACCCCTTTTTTTGATCTCTCTGCCCATAAATTCTATGTTCTGTGTGCATCTCTCTCACTTCACCTGAAGAAGGGGTTACCCTCAAAGTTTCTGGTTTCAAATAAACCTGCTGGACTATAAGCTAGTGTGGTGTCACTTTGTCCACCCCAGAACAACACTTGCACCTCCACATCTTTTAAATTTTGTAACTTTACCTGCATCCACCACACCTTTTTATGGCAGTTCATTCCACACACTCACTACTCACTTGTGTAAAAAAAAAAGTTGCCCCTTGTCCTCTTTAAATCGTTTTCCGCTCAACTTAATAAAAATATGCCCCCTAGTTTTGAACTCAGCCCATCTTGGGGGGAAAGGATCTTTGCTATTCACCTTATTTAACCCACTCACAATTTTATAAATCTCTGTAAGGTCTCCCCTCAACCTCCTTCACTCCAGTGAAAAAGGTCCCAGCCTATATTTATTACTCAAACTCACATTCCTTGGTGAGTCTTGTCTGAACTCTCTCCAGTTTGATGATAACCTTCCTATAGCAGGGCAACCAGAACTGCACACACTACCTCAGAAGAGGCCTCCTCAATGTCCTGTACAAATAATTCTCCTATAAAATGATAGTTATGTTCTCATGTGACATTGTGCCATGAAAAATCGCACTGTAGAAAATCACCATAGAAAATTGTGTTATAGGGAAATTGCTATAGAAAATCACTATACCTGTACAACAGAGCACTGTTATCCAGTTAGCATCCACTATTCATCAATCATGTTACAGCCAATTCATGTTAATGAAACACGAGTTAAACCTGTATAATCACAAGACGACATCTCAACTCCTATACTCAAAGGTCTTTGCAATGAAGGCATGCATGTCAAATGTCGTCTTAACCACCCTGTCTACCTCTGACACAGATTTCAAAGAATTATGTACCTGAACCCCTAGGTGTCTCTATTCTGCAAAACTATCCTGGACCCAATCATTGATTGTGTAAGTCCTGAACAAAAATAGAGATTGCTGGAAAAGCAAGGCAGGTCTGGCAGTATCAGTGGAGAGAAATCAAAGTTAATGTTTCGGGTCGAGTGACCTTTCATCAGAACAGATGGTGGCTAGGAAAATGTTGGTTTATACACGGAAGATAGTGCTGGGGGAGGGGGGGTAAGGAATAAATGAAACGTGGGGTTAGAGCCCGAAAGAGAGAAGAGCAGTTAGATAAAGACAAAGGACAGCTTAATGATTTGGCTAGGAGGGTAAATAGATGTTAATGGTGACTGTCAGTGACTAACAATGGGTGGTATGGAATAACAGGGTATGTGACAACAAGATAACAGTGTGAAGCTGGATGAACACAGCAGGCCAAGCAGCATCTCAGGAGCACAAAAGCTGATGTTTCAGGCCTAGGGCCTAGGCTTTTGTGCTCCTGAGATGCTGCTTGGCCTGCTGCGTTCATCCAGCTTCACACTTTGTTATCTTGGATCCTCCAGCATCTGCAGTTCCCATTATCGCTATGTGATAACAAGGCCTGGTTGTGGGGATTGGAGTAAGGACATGGGAGAGCTCAAGCCCTAAAGTTATTGAACTTGACGTTGAATCCAGAAGGTTGCAGGGCCCCCAGATAGAAAATGAGCTCTGCTTTGCTGGAGCACTGCAGCAAGCCTGACACAGGTGTTGGCAAGGGAACAGGGTGATGTTTTGAAGTGGCAGGCAACTGGAAGTTCAGGGACAAAAACTGAAGTTGTGAAAAAGCTCAGCAGATCTGGCAGCAGCTGTGAAGAAAAAACATCAGTTAATGTTTTGGGTCTGGTGACCCTTCCTCAGAGGTCAGAATGGAAGTTCAGGATCTTTGTTGAAAACAGAATGCAAGTGTACTGCGAAGCGGTCAATCAGTCTACACTTCATTTCCCTAATGTAGAGGTGACCACATTGAAGCAGTGAATACAGTAGACTAGGGTGTGTAGAGTGCTGCTTCACCGGGGAGGAGTGTTTGGGCCCTTGAATACTGAGGAGAAAGGAAGTGAATTGTTAAGTGTTATATCTTCTGCAGTTGCAGCGCAAGGTGCTGTGAGACCGGGCGAGGCTGTTGTGACTGAAAGAGGAATGGACCAGGGTATCGCAAAGAGAAAAGTCTCTGTGGAAGGCTGGGTCCTGCCCTTGTTTGTTGTACCCAAATGCAATACCTTGCATTTATTCAAATTAAATTCCATCTGCCATTCCTTATTCCATTGACCCAATTAATCAAGATCTGTTTAATCTTAGCCTTCATCACTGTCCACTATACCACTAATTTTGATATCATCCATAAACCTGCTAACCATGCCTTCCAATATTCTCATCCAAATCATGTCCTGTGATTTCTAAAATTTAAAAGACATTTGGATAAGTGCATGAATAGCAAAGATTTGGAGGGATATGGGCCAAGTGGAGACAGGTGGGACTATTTTAGTTTGGGAACTTGGTCTGTTTGGACTGAAGGCTCAGTTTCCATGTTGTATGACTATGACACTATTGAGGGCCAGAAACAACAAGAAGTCAGCTACTAACTTGAAAGTAGATGAGGAAATAATTTAACCCACTTTGCTCCACACATTGGATTGTGTAATGCTATCGCATCTCAAAGGATGAACATAGTCACCTTTGCTGCCCAAGACGGTAAACTGCCTGTATAAACCTGACAGCAAAAGTCTGGTTTTCTTTCCTATATTAGAATATTAAAAATAGTAATTGGCCATTGAGTCTCTTGAATCTGAATCTGTTCTGCTACTCATTTAGATCATGACTAATCAGCATTTCAAATGTCTCAACCCAGCTTGTCCTCCTACCTCTTACCAAACAAACATCTATTTTGAGATGAAAACTCCATTCACATGCTCTGATGTAAGTGCTCATATTTCTACTACTTTTCTTTGAAAAGTTTTTTTCTTTTGTGTGGTGGTCCCTTTAATAGCTAGGAGTCACAACAGAGGAAAGGTCTACAGGGTGGAGCAGATTGTCGGTGTAGTCCTTTGTCTGAATCGGAATTTTAGTTGCTAAAGAGGCCAATGGTCTGTTCCACTATGGCCATAGCACAGATGAGAACTGCATTGTAACTTTTGTGTGTCCATATGATGGTCTCTTAAATGTGTCATAAGCCATTTTTTTGGAGTGCAAAAATCATTTTTTGCAAATGCATGAGGTGCATAGTTGTCCGTGTGCATAGTGACTCGGCAGAAACTTGCAGTTGCCTCCTGAGTTTAAAAGCTGTGTTGAAAGCCTGAACTTGTGGCTGACTTGGTCCAAAAGCAGACATGATGTGGTGAGGCTGGTAGTTTTCTAAATGCTGAGTTGTGTGGATGAAGTCTTGAGGAAAGTGACCATGGAGCTTGCAGTTGCATAATTCCTAGCACAGACATGTTGTGAACAGTATTTGCCAGGCGCTCAGTATGTTTTGCATCCTCTAGTTTCTGACTGGGAAGAGTAGAATTGGAAGTGCAATGTAAATAAGATGGGTTGCTGTTTAGTAATACGCAAGTGAGTGGAGCTAAAGTAGCCATTATTCAAGGAGAAGATTCTGAAATTTTAATGCTTTAGGCAAAAAAAATCATGTAAGTTTTTGTAATAGAGAATTTGATATTTTTTGGGCTTTCTTACTCTATTTGATGCCTTACTCACCGTTAACCTTGCCACAGGGAGGAGAAATTTCTAACCTTAAGTATCTATGTAGTTCATTGTACTTTTCATTTCTTTAACATAAGAGTATTTAATAAAGTAGCTGTTAACATTCATGACAGAATTAAATTGAATACCATTGAATGTAGTAACATTCTTTGTTTAAGCCACACTTTTTTTTGTAGCTTCATTCTTTTATAGTAAATAATTAGGATTTGTAATTTCCAAATAAATAAGACCTGAGCAGCTCCTTACCAAGGTAGTAATACTCAAGTCAAAGGAGCTTCTTTTATTTCGCTCCAAGATGACCCTAGTTTAATTTTTAACATTATGATCTCTTTTTTTTTCTCCCACCAGAGGAAGTAGTATCCTCACATCTACCCTACTAAATCTATTTAACATGTTAGTTGTCCAGTATTCTCCCGTCATGACTTGCAGTATGGAGGCATCTAATATAATTGACAACATTATGATTCTTCAAATATGTAACAGCTGAAGTCCTGGCTTCATTGGCTCCAGCAGTCCATCTTAGAACTTGGGAGGGCATGGTCCTTGCCAACAAAGAGGCCTGAAACAATGGAGAGGGGTATACAAGCTTTTCATTATTATTTAACAAGATGTCTCATTGGAGATAATGACTACAATAAAGAATAATCAATTGGGATGTAATACAATACTGATACAACTTATGTTTTAGAAATAGGTAGCAAAATAGCTGAAGCTAATTTTAAACTTGTGTGTAACATGATTCTGAAGTGGAGCCATATTAAACATGCAAGGTTTTTAATCTGTTTCTCACTCCATACTTGAAGATTATTTCCAGCATACTTTGTTTTTATTTCAGATCTCCTGCATCAAAGTATTTTGCTTTAACTAAAGCTAACCTAAAATGAGCTGGATGACAGCATTGAAAGAAAAATCTTCAAGTTAATTCTGAAATTGAAGGTAGAGCAACAATGCCACGAAGGCCCAATTTTCATGGAGTCAGGTTTTTCAAATTCATTCACAGGATGTGGGTGTTGCTGGGTAGGTCTGCATTTAGTGTGCATTGGGCAGCTGAATCAACCACATTGCTGTCGATCTGGAGTCATGTGGGCCAGCTGTTTAAAGGACATTGGTGAACCAGATTGTTGATTTACAGAAATAAATCAGTGGCCTCATGGTCAAGTGTTCACAATTAGACTCTTAATTGCAGATTTTTATTGAATTCAAATTTCATTATCTGCCAAGATGCAGTTCAAACCTGGGTCTCCAGAACATTACCTGGGGTCTTCAGACTCGTTATCCAATGCCAAATACTGCTATTGTCTACCCTATATTTAAATAGTCCAGTACTCCGTTCAGACTGCTTCTGTTGATACATTTGGCAAATTTGGTCAGTATGAATACTTGGCTAAACTCCAGGAATAGCTACTGTGCTCAATGAATGAATGAATGATTGATTGTCATATATATCCAGGGAGATACAGTGTTCTATTGCCACAATCCAGTGTCATTTTTAGGTATAAAAAAATTGAAAGTACTTAAATAGAGTTCATCTTCATTAGCTGAGTCCCAAATATGCAAGGTCCCTGCTCTGGGTACTGACACCACTGCTTAGCCAGCAGACAGCATCAACAAAGCTTGCAGTGAATAGCTTTGCGTGATTGGCATCTTTATTACCTGTAGTAACTTGATTTAAAACTTTTTCAAAGGGTGCATGTCTGTTTACACAAGGTTAAGAGGTACGAAGTGCGCTAAAGTGTTTTTGTTCCTGATACTATAAATGTGATTGAAATAAACTGTTCATATTACGATTCTTAAGTTGTCAAAGGAAATTCTCCAAAGACTCAGCTTATTGTGTCAGTTCCAAAAGCATTTCAAATGCTTGCTCTATTTATCAATGGCTCATTGGTTCTGAATATAGTGTTTACTGGAACAGTATCCATTTCATGGATAGGGGAATGGGAAGCTATGAAGGAGACTGGAGGCGGGGTATGAAGGTTGAGAGCTGGAGATCCTAACAGGCATGAATTCAACTGGCCTACAGTCCTAATGTATGGGGCTGTCTCTCTATCCACTGACATCACCAACTGGTTGCTTCTGTTGCCATTTGGGACTGTCTCCACTCCCTGATGAAAATAGGCCAAGCAGGCTCTTCTATGATAGCGATGGAATTGTGGGGCCAGGCAATTCTGGCCAATGGTTACAATCTTCTTGATGAGAATTCTGCCTCAAATGCAAATAATGTGCTAATTGTATTGCTGACCCAGTGTAAAAGAAAACTTAAAAGTTTATTGGTTTGAAACATTGAGATTGCATGGCCCGCAGAGACCATGAAAAAGACAAGCCCTCAGGTTCTATTACTAGATGAATAGGATACAAAGCAGGGTGATATTTCTGTCAGAATACATTATATGGAGGATGTTGTTCTTGGAAGTATGTAGTTAGAGCTGCTAAGGTCAGGTTCCTTGGGATAGGAGATAAAACAAAAGATGCTGTCTGTGTCCTTGCTGGAAAAGACCAAGGAAGTTTTGAAGTGATCTTCAGTTTTTCAAACAACAATTATGAAAGTAAATGATAAATTGTTCTGACAAAACTTGAGGGCAACTTTTAAAATGCAAAGGGCATTACCTATAAAGAGTATAAATTAGGGAACGTAATGAAGCAAATAGGTAGCAAAAGATGGAGTAAATATTAACAAACTTGCTTCTGATTTTAAATTTCTGAACAGTATTAGGAATGCAGAAAAAAATCCAATTAGAAGGATATAAGAGATTTGCAATGTAAGATTTGATATCACGTCAGAAATAGTCGGCATGTTAACCTATTCCTCTTTCTTGCTCACTAGCCTCACAACTCATTTGTTATCGTTGCTCTGTGAAATTTTAACCTGAATTTTTCTTTCTGAATTATGTTATCTTTTCCAGCTGGTGTAATTGCTTTTTCCACATTACTTTGTGACATATGGTCCTATCATATATTCTACAGGTCCAAGTTCAAAAAATTACAGGATCTTGAGATTTCTCAATGATTGATATGGAGAATCCATTCACTATCAGTTATTTAAACTGATTCTTTGTCTACCTTTTTCAACTGATCCCTTTTAAAGGCTTAACTGGGCCAGAGCTCTCTGTTGCTAATAACTAAGATATTCCTATAGACCATTTGAAGGTTTTCTTGTCTGCTTTCAATGGCTCTCAGGATTTCGATCACTGAATTTATCCTTAACTCGAGTCACGCAGTGCATTTGCTTTGTTAATAGATCTGAGGTATATCTGTTTAAACTTTAGGTTTTCACCTCTAGTTTTAGCCTTAATATAAATACTGATGCTGCTTCCCTAACTTGGTTTTATTTTAACGTTCCCTTTTTTTTAGAAATCCATCAACTTGCTTTTTTTTATCAGCTTAGCTCAGTTGCATGCAGCCTATGAATCATGTTACAGGTTGAAACACCTTTCAAAACTTAAACATATTATCAAGGCTGATGTTCTAGTGCTACAGTGAAGGGATGTTCCATTGACATTCTCTGTACCTAAGATGGTGTCACGTGTTGGTAACATTGTTACACTAAAAATAATCTGTAATTGAAGATATTGTGCCTAGGTAGCTTTTGTACCTAAGATGGCACTATAACTGGTGAGTTGTAAACTTTTCACAGTACTCATTTGAGTACATGTGACAAAGCTAATTCAGTTCATTCTTTGGATGTGATGTTAAATTGACCCTTTTTACTGTGTGGAGGGATGTGAGAGACTTCATGTTGTGATATGAAAAATAAGTTCTACCAATTTATACTGGCCAACATCATTGAAAACAGAATAACTGATCATCTGCTCTCTGCAATTTTGTGAAATTTATGTACAAAATCATATTTAACACATTTAGTGAAGTATTTGAATGCAAATACTTTAGGAAGTTCTAGTGAGGTACTTTGTATATTTGAAAGTTCTTTTCAGTTTTGTGTAGAGCATATGCCAGACTAAAGTGACTGGGGGAGAAAAAAACCAAAAGAACTGCAGATGCTGCACATCAGGAACAAAAACAAAAAGTTGCTGGAAAAGCTCAGCAGGTCTGGCAGCATCTGTGGAGGAGAAAACAGAGTTAACGTTTTGGATCCGGTGACCATTCCTCAGTTCTTTCCAGCAACTTGGTAAAGTGACTAGAAATCCACCAAGTGTTGGCTTAAAATGTTTGATATGTCTTGGATGCTGGTTATATCTTGTGCCTGCTATTTTGTTCCATTTGCTTTCAGTGGAATTAAACATCAGTTGCTTTGTATGATGGCCAGTTAATTCAATACTGCTTCTTTTACATCACAGCTCAAGAAGAATTTTTATCCCTTGACATGCTTGTGAGATGATAAAACATTTGCTGTTTTTTTTCTGATTAGCTCAAATTTAATCAGAAAAGGGGTTGCTACTGTCGAGTTACTTCAGTCTCTTTACCTCCACACACTTCTGTCATTATTCTCCAACCTATGACAGAAAATGCTACAGAAAATTCACGAGTACTCTTCTAAAATATTGAATGTTACTTCTGTGTTTTCTAAAGTTTTCCTTTTATGGGAAATCATCTGAAGAGGCTGCATAGGCTGGGACTTTTTATGCTCCTGGAGTGTAGGAGGTTGAGGGCCGACCTTAGAGATTCATAAAATCATGCAGGACATGGACAAGCTGAATGGCAAGTGCCTTTTTAAGGTGGTTGAGTTCAAAACTAGAGGGCATAAGTTTAAGGTGAGATTAAAAAGGTTTGAAAGGGACCTGAGAATAAACTTGTTCCACACAAAGGATGGGGTGTGTGTGTGTGTGTGTGTGGAATAAACTGCCAGTTACAACATTGAGAAGATATTTGGACAGGCATGAGAATAGGAAAGGTTTAGAGAGATGTAGGCCAAATTGAGCCAAAGGGACTAGTTTAATTTGGTAAACCTGATTGGCACAGACAAGTCAAACCAAAGGATCTGTTTCTGTGCTGTAGTGACTGTATGGTTTTTTTGTTGTTCTGGCTTTACTCTTGAAATTCGTGCACTGTATTTCAGTTTTTGTTCTTCATTAACGTACAAAATGCAACTACAGAGTGATCAGAAGTACATACTTCTATGTTGCTAATCAATGGTTTCAAATGTAAAACTTCCAGTAGAAAATGCTGGAAATACTCAGAAGGCCTGGCAACATACATGGGGTGAAACAAATTTTAATATTTTGGGCGATGACTTTTTACTGTTCCAGCATCTGCAGTATTTTGATTCTGTACTGTTGCAGAATCCAAGAAAACATTTGTTATCTCATCTCTCAGAATCATGTCTAACCATGATTTTACAATGAAATGTCTAGAGCTGCAGTTGACTTGGAATCAGTAAACAAGACATCAATTTGTGCATGGCAACATGATATTGATCATTGGGTCACGATTATTTATCAATGAGATGCAAAGATCAGGGGGTTGAAATTTCAATGCTGTGCAGCTTTCCCTGCCTTTAAGCAACCTGATTGGCAGAGCTGGCTGGCTCCCTGTTGGGTGGAAAGCACTTTAATGAAATCTTCAGTAGAAGAGCAAGTAAAAAATCTGCTACTGGTTAGTGGGAGTGTTGGAAATCTTTAGGATCTGAAAAGTGGATCTGCTGCCCAATTCACTATTCCTAAGCACCGAGTGTATTCGTGAAGATTCCAGATGGAGTTTTAATGGCAAGGATGAAAGTAATTTTGGCAGGGTGGATTGAAGTATTCTAGTTAGTCCCTGTACTACACCTGGAAGTGGACAATTTAGAGATGGTTTTGGAGTGATTTTTGAGATTTTAAAAAATGTCTACACCTTGCCTGACCCCCAGGCCATGTGTTTGTGGTTAAAATGATCTCCTAGTTCTTTGCTTCATTGCTGTGTTTTAAAAAAAAGTTACCAGTTACCTTGCAAGCCTTTCTCCCTGTCGTTTATCTGTAATCTGAACAGTGTAGCCTTCAGTTATAGAGGTCACCCTGGATTTTATGCAGAACCATATGGTTCATTGCAATTAATTGTCCACAGTTTTAGTAGGAGGATTCATAGACAGAACTGGTATGTAAAGATTCTCTGCCTATAATTTTCTTTGTGACAAAGAACAAGGTTATAAAATCAAAACAGTCAAGCCATTTATTGAGCAAAGAAGATGACTAATCAGGTTCACTATATGTAAAGTCAGAAATCAGCTAGAAGATCCAAGAAACTGTGGTGTGAGAAAGCTGATATAAAAATACAACAAATTTTTAAAGCTTTTATTTATTGGCTCCATTGCAATGAAATATTTTTGATTTGTTCAAATCTATTCTTAAAAAGATGTGCGTCAGAAGTGTTGAATATGCGTCAAAATTTCTGTGTCAATGACACAGAAAAACTTAGCGTGCTTTTCTAATGAGAGACAGAATCATACTATATAGAGAAAATCCAAGATAACAAAGTGTGGGGCTGGATGAACACAGCAGGCCAAGCAGCATCTCGGGAGCACAAAAGCTGATGTTTCAGGCCTAGACCCTTCTTCAGAGAGGGGGATGGGGAGAGGGTTCTGGAATAAATAGGGAGAGAGGGGGAGGCGGATCGAAGATGGGTAGAGGAGAAGATAGGTGGAGAGGAGAGTTTAGGTAGGGAGGGGATAGGTCAGTCCGGGGAAGACGGACAGGTCAAGGAGGCGGGATGAGGTTAGTAGGTGGGAAATGGAGGTGCGGCTTGAGGTGGGAGGAGGGGATAGGTGTGAGGAAGAACAAGTTAGGGAGGTGGGCTGGTTTTGGGATGCAGTGGGGAGAGGGGATGAGCTGGGCTAGTTTTGGGATGCAGTGGGGGAAGGGGAGATTTTGAAGCTTGTGAAGTCCACATTGATACCATTTGGGCTGCAGTATTCCCAAGCGGAATATGAGTTGCTGTTCCTGCAACCTTCGGGTGGCATCATTGTGGCACTGCAGGAGGCCCATGATGGATATGTCATCTAAAGAATGGGAGGGGGAGTTAAAATGGTTCGCGACTGGGAGGTGCAGTTGTTTATTGCGAACCGAGCATGGGTGTTCTGCAAAGCGGTCCCCAAGGAAATCCATTTGACTGCTTATGCCTGTGCCTGTCCTGGTCTCCTGCTTTTCCTTTACAGCCCTGCATTTTTTTTTTTAAGTATATACCCGATTAGATTTGAAAATCATTAAAATTTCAGGCAGTGAATCCAGATGACAATAATGTATTTTATAAAACATTAAATTAAATTATCTTTATTTCAGCAATGTATTTTTATCTTTTGTGAATATCTTAAAATTTAAATCTTTAATCAACTTCCTGCCCATGGGCAGCACAGTGACTAAGTGGTTAGCACTGCTGCGCCATATACTAACTGTCTTGTGCGCAGTTTGTACATTTTTCCTATGTCTGTGTAGGTGTAGGTTTCTGCTGGGTGCTCAAGTTCCCTCCCACTCTCCAAAGATGTACAGGTTAGGCGGATTGGCCTTGCTAAATTGCTGCAAAGTGTTCAGGGATGCGCAGGCTAGGTGGGTTGGCACTAGTAAATGCAGGGTCATGGGGTTGGGGTGGGGTTCTGGGTGGGATGCTCATTTTGGGGGTGGGTTGGTGCAGACTCGACAGGCCAGATGATCTCTTTTTCCAAACTGTAGGGACTCTATGATTCACTGGAAATGGTTTCTCCTATTTACTTTTTCAAAATCCTTCATAAATTTGAAAATCTCTTAAATTTTCCTCTTCGAATCTTCTTCTATAGTCTATTTGGATAGCAGTCAAAAAATGTTGCACTGTCCACTTAGTCTAGTGATATAATTTGAACCAATCCAAAAAGATTTTTTTCTGTGATCCACTTGTTTTCTGCCTTACCACAACCGAGATCCACTGAGCATCATCACACACTATCACTCTCTTCTTTTATGAATTTAGCTCGACATTAAGATGCAATTTGATTGGGATAATGTCATAACAAAGAAAGGAGATGAAAATGAATGTTGGAGATAAGAAAAACACAAAACAATATTGTCTTAAAAATGCATAAATGGTTGCATCTCTCTATTAAGATGGTTGCTGTGCTAATAGTTGAGAAGCTAGGAATAAAATTTGCCTTGAATCCACCCTGACTCTGTGGTTAGGCTGCATCTGTAACTTCATCCTGTTTACTGTTAAAATTGAAAATATAACAGCATGGCTAATGAAGATCTTCCATTGTTGCTCCATGTGACATTCTCTTTCTCTTTGCAGGAAACTTGTGATATGTTCTTGCCTCCCATGGACTCCGACTGGCAGGTACTGAATGCTGACTATTTTTGACATTGTATCACTTGAAGAACGGTCATGAGTCCTTTGGCATACGGGTATTTTCTGGAGATAGAGTGTGTATCTGTTGCCATGTGAACCACCTCCAAGAATGCTTTATCGTCTTCCTACTGTTTTTCAATTTAAAATGTATTTAATGTATTTTCTCCCACTGGTTCTGTTTGTTCTGTCAGCAATACACCACAGTTGAAACAGGCAGTGCCTCATCTCTGCTGTGGTAAGAAATCCAGTTGCCCATGCCACTACTTATATGAGCAATTTCTAGATCCACACTAGGTAAACATGCTGCCCTGACTCTCTCATCACCATATAGAACTACTCCTTTCCTTGCCTTTTGGTCCAAGAGCAGAAAATATCTAGAGAAAATTGTAGACAAAATTACAATGACATAGCATCCCATGACACAACATTTTGCTACTAGAGATTGTAAAGCTGAGAAAGAAAATTTAGAGAGATTGATCAATGAACCGAGATCCTTTAGAAAGATAGTCGAATGGCCAGAGTTAATTACAACACAGATAAGCCTCATGGGGGAAAATGAGATTGGTGAAGTTGTAGGAAGGATTTGGGAACAGTGCACGGTCAGGATTGAGGAGCAGCAAGAGGGAGAGACAATGTTGCTCATAAAATAATCCCTTCATTTGACAGAGAAGCTGGAGGGACAAGAATACAATGCAATACAATTTTGATATTTGTGAAAAACAGTTCTCCCCACAGTGACCATAGCATCATAAAATTTAGATTTGCTATGGAAAGAGACAGGGAGTAAGTTAGAATAAAAATACTTAATTGGAGGATGGCCACTTTCAGTGGGTTGTCAGTAGATGTGGCTGGGTTGAATTGAAAGATCAGCAGATAAAAACATTTTTGGACAGTGAGCCTTCCTGAAAGAAGAGCTGGTTTTAATGTGGTTGAGGTATATTCCAGTGAGGAGGAAAGAAAGGGCAAACAAAACCAGAGCTCCTAGGATACTGAATTTGACAGAGGAAGAGCAAGAGGAAGCTCAAAAAGGAGGTGGATGACAGACGTCGGGTTGATGACACAAGCGAGAAGTAGGCTGAATATAGAACGTTCAGAGGGGAACTGTAAAAGAAAGTGAGACAGTTCAGAACATGGAGTATGGGTATTGGGACATCATATTATGGCTGTACAGGGCATTGAAGAGGCCATATGCGTACAATTCTGGTTGCCCTTCTGTAGGAAGGATGTTCTTAAATTTGAATGGATACAGAAAAGATTTACAAGGATGTTGCTGGGACTGGAATGTTTGAGTAGTAAGGAAAAGCTGAATAGGCTGAGGCTTTTTCTCGGGAGCATTGGAGGCTGGGAGGTGACCGTATAGAGGTTTATTAAACCATGAGGGGCATGGATTGGGTGAATAACCGGGGTCTTTTTCCTGGATGATGAAATCCAAAACTAGAGGGCATAGGTTTAAGGCGAGAGGGGAAAGATCTAAAGACCTGAGAGGTAGCCTTTTCTTGCAGAGGGTGGTGCATGTATAGAATGAACTGCTAGAGGAAGTGGTGGAGGCTGGTACGATTACAACATTTAAAAAGTATCTGAATGTGTATGTGGGGGGAAAAAAATGGTTTAGAGGGATATGGACCAAATGCTGGCAAATGGGATGAGGTTAGATTGGGATGTGTGGACAATGTGGTTGAGTTGTACCGAAGGGTCTGTTTCCATGCTGTATCACTCTCTATAATAAACTGGTGGGTAACATAAGAAAACAAAAACACTCAATGTCCATTTATAAATGTTGAAATAGCAGACAGGTAGTAAAAATAGTGGTGGGGTCAGAACTTGACCAAACAAAAGGAATTTAGACACAAGGACATAGCTGACATATTAAATTTAATACTTTGTGCCTGTCTTTTCTGCGAAAGAAGATGACATTGAAATCATTGCAAAAAGAGGACATAGTTGAGATGCTGCATGGATAAAAAGATGCTATTGTAAAACTTGGCTGTACTTAAAGGAAATATGTTATCAGATCAAATGGGATGGGTCCCAGTTTGTTGAGGGATGCAGGGGTGGAATAGTATAGTCTTCCAATCCACCTTGGATAAAGGATTGGAAAGTTCCAGTTGATTGGAGAACTGCAAATATTACAGAAAAGTCTGTAAGAATGAACCTAGCATCAACATCACTTTACCATTAGTGGGAGGAAGCTTTTGGAAATTACATTCAGGTGAAAATTAAGTGTCAATGAACTAGGTGTGAATTACTTAAGGAAAGCAAATGTTTAACTTGCTTAATCTTTTGTTGGGGTAAGAGAAAGAAAGATGAGGACAGTGCAGTTGATGTGGTATAAGTTTAACTTCAAAAAGCTTTTAATGCCATCAAATAAAAGTGACAGGAGGCAAAGTAGCAGTGAACTGTTGGTATATATTTAAGAGTTTCTGTAATGATTCCCATGAGGTCAGCCAGGTGAATGTATTAGAATACGAGTTTTCTGAATTGAGGCTTTTAATCTGGTCCAATTGTGCCCTGGCTGACAGATATAAACAGGTGTGTCAGACGTTCTGCTCACTTTGAGAGCTGGGTCCGAAGGAGCTGGATCAGTGTTAAAGATTTTCCACGTGTAAATAAAGGGTGACTCGGTGACGGGATATTGGCCTCTGTGAAGTTATTTCAATTCCCATGGGGTGGTACTGGGACCACTGTTTTCCAAAGTGTATTCTGATGGTTTAGACTTGGATGTATGTGCACAACCTTTTTTTAAAATAAAAACTTGAATTCAACTAAAATTGAAATTGTAGTGATGATGAAAGACTTCAAGAGGATACAGGCAGGCCGGTGGAATGGGCACACAAGTGACTCATGAAATTTAGTGTTGAAGAGTGTGACGTGATACATTTTGGAAGGAAGACAGGAAGGCCAATATAAACTGAAGAGTACAATTCTAAAGAGATCAAGAACAAAGATCTGGAGCTATTTACTCAAATCTTTGGAAGTGGCAGGACAAGCTTGAAACAATAGTTAATAAGCCATTTGGTATCCTGAGTTTTATAAATGTAGAGTACACTGTACACAGAATTTTGAACACATATAATACAGTATTTGGGTATTAACTGAAATATTATATGTAACTCTGGGCATTGCACTTTAGGATGGATATAAAGCCCTTAGAAAGAGAGAAGATTTAGAAGTGTGCAAGAATGGTGAACTTACATAGCGTTATGGTGGGGAACTCCGAGCAGGGCCATATGGGCTGGTATGAATTTCAAGACCAGAGCTCAGTGAGTAGGGGGATCAAGACAGTAGAGCTGATGGTAGGAAGTGGGGAATTGGGATTTGGGGCCTGTGTTTTGGACCTCAAAACTGCTGCTTTTCTTGAACTTTTCCACATATACACAAAATGGAGAAATCCATTTGAGGGTAGAATGGAAGAGGAGATGATTGAGTGGGGATGGCAAGAAGGCATGACTGAGTCGGTAGGTGCTGAGTGGGGTTAGGAACAGGAATAAGTATATTTTGTATTGATTTGGATGTGGGGTTGGGTGTAAATGAGTATGTGGATGGGAGGGGAGGCTGCTTTGGAGGAAGGATGTATGTGGTTGGGGTTGGGGGGGGGTGGTGGGAGAGGCTGATTATTATGTGGTTAGGTGGGAGAGGGATTTTCTGAGTCTGTAACCATGGAATCTGTAGAGTTTAGCTGAACTATGCTTGAGTACAGAAAATAATATTTTTACAATGTGTATTGATTTTTCATATTTATTTGTTAAATGAGAAGAAAACTTTACTAATGTACCAAATGTTGTTATGCTGCTTTATTTCTACTTTTTTTTGCTGGCGTTTGGGCTCACATTAATTCACATTCAACAGAAATAGTATATCTTATCTACAAGATATGTTGCAACAATTCACCAAGGCTCCCGAGACAGCATCTGCCTAGCTATGATGTTAGAGACTGTGCTGGAGTACAGTTCTGCTGCTGTTGATGGCCCACAGCGCCTCATGGATGCCCAGTCTTGTTGCTAAATCTGTGTGAAGCCTGTCCCAATTAGCATGGTGATAGTGCCACACAACACGATGGAGGTTGTTCTCAATGTGAAGGCGGAACTTCGTCTCCACAAGGACTGTGCAATGGCCACTATTACAGATACTGTCACGGACCGATGCAACTGCAGCTGGCAGATTGGTGAGGATGAGGTCAAGTACGTTTCTCCCTCTTGTTGGTTCCCTCACCACCTGCCGCAGACCCAGTCTAGCAGCTATGTCCTTTAGGACCCAACAGCTCGATCAATTCTACTGCTGCCAAGCCATTCTTGGTGGTGAACATTGAAATCCCCCACCCAGAGTACATTTTGTGCCCTTGCCATCCTCAGTGCTTCTTCTAATTACTGCTCAACATTGAGGATTACTGATTCATCAGCTGAGGGAGGACGGTACGTAGTAATCAGCAGGAGGTTTCCTTGCCCATGTTTAACCTGAAGCCATGAGACTTCATGGAGTCTGGAGTCAATGCTGAGGACTCCTAGAGCAACACCCTCCCAACTGTATCCCACTGTGCCACCACCTCTGGTGGGTCTGTCCTGCTGGTGGGACAGGACATATCCACGGATGGTGATGTTAGTGTCTGGGACATTGTCTGCAAGGTGCGATTCCGTGAGTATGACTATGTGAGAAAGCCCTCCCAATTTTGGCACTAACCCCTAAATGTTAGTGAGGAGGTCGTCAGGACTATGTCTGTCATTACCTAGGTTGATGCCAGTTGATCTATCCAGTTTATTTCTTCCAGACTTTGTAGCGACTGGTACAACTGAATGGCTTAGTAGGCCACTTCAGAGGGCAACTGAAAGTCAACCACATTGCTGTGCATCTGGAGTCACATGTAGGCCAGACCAGGTGGTGGTGGCTGATATCCTTCCCTGAAGGACATAAGTGAACGAGATGGGTTTTTCTGACTATTGGCAATGATTTAATGGTTATCAGTAGATTCTTAATTTCAGACATTCTTTTTAAAAACAAAATTACTGAATTCAAATGCCACCATCTGCCGTGGTGGGATTCACACCCATGTCCCCAGAACATTAGCTGGGTTTCTGGATTAATGGTCTAGTGATAATACCACTAGGCTATCGTACACCCTCTGTGGCAGATCAACAAAGCAGCTCCCCACTACCTTCTCAATGGCAGTGAGTAATGAGCAATAAATGCTACCTCAGCCAATGATGTCCGCATCCCATGAATGAATTTTTAAAAACTTCATCCCTAATTGCACTTGAGAAGGTGGTTGTCAGTTTAAAAGGGATTCCATCAGAAAACTGTTTGCAAAGTACTGTCTGGTCCTTTGCCTTGCATATGTGTTCTCCAGCAAGATAATGCCCTTGAGTTTGCATATATTTCATCTCCTATTACATGCTCCAACTGTGTTGAATACTGAAATGCTAAGATCACATTTCTGATTTTACAGAAGAGCATTGCTCATTCTTGACGTTAATTAAAGGAAAAATGTTTCCATTTACTTGAGGTCTGATAATTCAACGAATTAGAAAAGAGCTTGACACATTTGTATTTCACAAACTCGTAAGTGCTATAATTATATGATCCCTTGTCAAACAATTTTGTCAGCTTTTTGTTTTGAGTCACTAATTTTCAGATAATTTTGTCTTCAACCAGCCTCACCCCTGTAGGTAAGTACGGGGGAAAAACGGGGGAAAAAAATTGCAGGATTATAGGAATTGGGATTAGTTAGATAGGTTTTGGAGAGAGCTGGATTAGATTCATTGGGCTGATGATTTCCTTCTGTGTTTTAACCATTTTGTGATCGTCCCATATGATTCATAGTAAGAGGAGGATTTGACTACTTATTTTGCCCAGCCAGTTTCAAATATTTTCTGTCTGCTTTTCTCTAAGATCACACAGATTCCATGTGCAGACTTGGTGAGAAATTATGAAAGGCGGCACATGTCTTTTGTCCCTCGTACTCTCCCTCTCTCCCCTAGCTGATTCTCTCATTCTTGCAGCACTCCCATTATCAAAACTTAATATTTTTAACCTGCTACCCACAATACATCAGCACTCTCAAACACAACTAAACTGAAGACTTTATTGGACAGCTCACAGCAGTAGCTGATTAGGTTGTCTAAGAACTTGATTAAGTTCGCTGTGCAGACCAGCAGTGGTTGGCAGCCTGAAAGAACCATTTGTTTTAATGCTAAATGTTTAAAAAGGTGTGAAGAAGACATCTCCACGCTGGAGACTTCTCCCTTCCTTTCCTCCCTATCGCAGCTCCTGCACTTCACAGAATAGAAGACTGTTGACTGGACCTCCTTTTTTTTAAGAGCACATTCTTGTCCTTAATTGAACAGGGAACCTATCTCTATGCCAGTTAAGGAGGTACCCTGTTGAAAATCCTAACACCTGAGTCTTTTCTCCCAGTTGTGCATTTGAGACTCTAATAGAGTGCTGAGTTCTGTTTTCTTTCCTTGGAATGAAAATTGACCCTCCTTGTCTTTATAGCACAATATGAAAATACATGGAAAGGCTCCTATCTATGAATGGGATGAAGCAGGTGAACTTTTTCTCTTATTCCAGCCTCTCTCAGTCCTACAGTAATAGGCTCTTGGACCACATTGCTGACAGTATAAGAGCAATAATCTCTGCCATCACAAGTCCAGTGATGTCAATACTACTGACCTTTGTTTTTGAGGCTGATTACAAAATAAGTTTGAAATGTCTGTCAGGTTATTATCCAGCAGGGCCTTTGCTACATTTAGTTTAAGTTGTTAGTGTCACAGTTTGCATAATTATCCACTGCCAACCTAAATTACTAACCACAATTTGATAACAATTGCATTAGTGATACAAACATTCAGTACGTTGCTCTCCCAATTACTCTTATTCTTATTCCTTCATTGAAGAGATTTTGGTTTCTGTTAAGAAAGCAAACGCAGGCTTTAAATTTCAATTTTCTTTTCCCTAACTGTCAGCATCTCAATTAACACTTATCTTGGGTGCCAGTGACAGTTGGTCACAGCTTCCAGGCACTAATTGGATTTTTTTGGCTTTTGGATGATTTTGTACGTTCAAGCAAGTGTTTTAAAAAAATGTTTAGAAAACAGCCAGCAGGCTCTGAAAGAAAGAAATGACTCGTTTATACAAAACCTTTTCACCGCTACGGGACATCACAAGTCAAATTAGCAACTACTTTTGAAGATTTGCAATGTAGAGAAGGCATCCATCAATTTCTGCACTGGCAACATCCCACAAGCAGTGATGGACTAAATGAGCAGATAATCTGTGTGAGAGGCACACTGAGATACAGAACTAGCAGAGGATTAATGGGCTGAACAGCTGTCCACTTTGATACTGTAAAGCTCTAGAGCAGATGTTTCTGTGCAGGTGTATTTAGACAATCCACCTGAATCCCAGCCAGTAATAGCATTTATTTTTCTGGCCTAACTTCATGTATATGAAAATGACCAACTGTGGTTGGATGAATGATTAATTGTGCATTAATGAGGCAATGATGTCTATCACATTTAAATAGGTGAGACAAATAAACGTAAATATTTCCAGCGACGGCTTAAAAATTCAGAACTTCCAGAGAGATATTTGATCTTCTCATCATCATCCTCAAGGCTGAGGGTGCAGATGAAGAGAAAAGGAAAAGAGAACCCAAATGATAGTGTGTCAGTTCTTGGCTGATGAAAGCAAGTGGGTGATTGCAGCAGTACCAATAACTTGCATTTGTACAATGACTTCCAAGTAATAGAATCTCCCAAGGTGCCTCAGAGGAGCATTGTTGGACAAACAGACTGACATGAGCAAATGATGAAAAATGATAAATGATGAAAGTTTGAGAAGGGTCTTGAGGATGAGGCATAAAAGAGCCACAGGGATTTCGAGCTGAGAGCCTTAGTAGCTGAAAACATGTCTATAAAAATTGGTATGAAGTGGAAAACGGAGAAGAGGCCAATTTTGGAGGAGCAGAGAGATCCAAGTTGTGGTGGTTGAAGCAGGTTACAGGAATAAGGTTGGGGAAAAAGGCCAAGGATCTTAAAAAAAAGGCTGAAAATTTTGCAGGTAGAAATTCTGGGACTCGGATGTGAATTACAGATGAGGAGCAGAGTTTTAATGATCCCAAATTCACGGGAGGCTGACCAAGGGGATATTGAGTCTGACACTGAACGTTCTGTACTCGGCAAAGGCCTCTGCTTTATTCCTCTGCGTCCCCACCTTCACGAATTTCGCTGAACTCTTCTTCAGCTGCCTTCGCCTCCGCGCTTATTTCTTTGGACAGGAGAGCTCTGCCTGTCCCACAGACTTCTTTGCCCAGTTCCCCACACTTCTTCCACCTGGACCCCTCCCTCTGGCCTTTTACTTCCATTTGATTTGCCGTTCCTTTTGAGCGATGTCAACGTGAAATTAGTTGCCTCAATTTCTTTACCCCCCCCTCATCAAATCCAACCTACCTCCCTCCAAACTGACTGCACTGTGCACTCAGATCTAACAGTGACTTTGTCATCAAGCCTGCCAATAAGGGTGATGCTGTTGTAGTCTGACGTACTGACCTCTACCTTGCAGAGGCTGAGCGCCAACTCTGATACCTCCTCCTACCTTCCCCAGACCATGACCCCACCATGACACATCAGGCCATTGTATCCACTGTGGTAACTGGTCTTATTTCATCCGGTGATCTCCCCGCCTCCGCTTCCAAGCTCATAGTTCCCTGACCCCGCATGTCTCGTTTCTACCTCCTCCCAAAAATCCACAAACTGGATTATCCTGGCAGACCCATTGTTTCAGCCTGCTGCTGCCCCACAGAACTCATCTCATCCTACCTTGACTCAGTCTTCTCTCCTGTGGTCCAATTCTTGCCCACATACATCCATGATTTATCTGATGCCTAACGCCGGATTCAAAACTTAGTTTGCTCGTCCCAGCCACCACCTCTTTACCATGGGCGTGCAGTCCCTTTACACATCCATTCCCTTCCAGGACAGTCTGAGGGCTGTCCACTTCTTCCTGGAGCAAAGACCTGAGCCATCCCCACCCACCACCATCCTCCTCCACTTGGCCAAGCTCGTCCTCACCCTCAACAACTTCTCTTTTAACTCCTCTCATTTTCTTCAGGTAATAGGGGTTGCCATGGGTACCCACATGGGCCTGAGTTATGCCTGTTTCTTCATGGGGTACGTGGAACATTCCTTATTCAGGCCCCCACCTACAACTCTTTTCTGATACATCAGTGCTGCTTCCCTCTCTCGTCTGGAATTGGAAAACTTCATCAATTTCACCTCCAATTTCTACCCTGCCCTCACTTTCACCTGGTCTGTCTGATTCCTCCCTACCCTTCTTCAACATTTCAGTTTCCATTTCTGGAGATAGACTGGCCGCTACAATATCCAGTACTAACCCAATGACTCCTGCAGCTACCTGGACAATACATCCTCATACCCCACTTCCTGTAAAGACTCCATCCTATTCTCTCAGTTCCTCTGTTTCCCTCACATATGCTCAGATGAGGCCAACTTCAAGCCTCCGAAATGTCCACCTTCTTCCTCAACCAAGGATTCCCCAGCTCTGTTGTCAACAGGGCCCTCAACCAGGTCCGACCCAGCTCCCGCACTTCTCCCCTTACCCCTTCCCTTCCCTCCTGCAACAACGATAGGGTCCCCCTTGTCCTCACCTACCATCTCATCAGCATCCACCTCCAGAAGATAATCAGATGCCATTTCCGCCACCTCCAGCAAGATGCCACCACAAGACACATAATCCCCTCTCCTCTCTTGCCTACCTTTCGCAGGAATCGTTCCCTCTAGGAAACCCTGGTCCATACTTTCTTCACCCCCAACACCCTTTGGCAGCCCAATGGCACCTTCCCTTGTAACTGGCAATTGTGCAAAACCTGCGCATTTACCTCCTCCCTCCCCAGTATCCAAGGGCCCAAACATACCTTCCAGGTGAAGCAACACTTCATTTGCACTTCCCAGAATCTAGTCCACTGCATTGGCTGCTCATGATATGGTCTCCACTACATTGGAGAAACAAAGCATAGACTGGGTGACCACTTTGCAGAACATCTACGTTCTGTTTGCAAAAAATACCCCGAACTTTAACACACCACCCTGCTTCCTGACCAACATTTCTGTCTCCGGCTTGCTGCAGTGTTCCAGCGAAGCTCAACACAAGCTCGAAGATCAACACCTCATTTTCTGCTTGGGGGCCCTGCAGCCCTTTGGACTCAATATCAAATTCAATAATTTTAGAGCCTAAACTCCCATGTCCCAGACTCCTACCCCACACACCAGGCCTTGTTACCATATAGCCTGCCATTACACACCCCTTGTTAGTCACTAACAGTCCCCATTAACACCTATTCACCCTCCCAGCCTGATCGTTGTCAACTCCTTTGTCTGTAAAAATGTTCTTCTTGCTCCTTAGGCTCTACCCTATCATTTACTCCCTACCCCACCCTGGTCCCTTTTTTCTGCATACGAGCTGATGTTTTTCCCAGCCACCATCAGTTCTGAGGAAGGGTCACTGGAACTGAAACGTTAACTGTTTTTTTTCCTTCACAGACGCTGCCAGACTTGCTGAGCTTTTCCACCCACTTTGTTTTTGTGCAAGGGGATATTGAAATTGTTTAATACGGAGCTAACAGAAGCATGTTGTCTCAGCAGTAGACTGGCTAAAAAACAAACAAAATATTAAGTTATGAGGTTCATGAAATCATTGGTTCATGTTCTACTCAGTTGAGCTCTGTGCTGAGACTTCTTGTTTTCTCTTTTTTTGGCCATGTTGAATGCATTGCTCCTTCTGAAACCTGATGGATGCTGAGGCATAGTTTAAAATGTGCTGGAAGTACCTGGCTAAAACAGTTGATATTGTTATATGACAGCAGATTATTTAAACATTTGAGGGTCACCAAATAAGTGTCCAATTCCGCCTCTATCTGACCATCCAGGCACGTGGTTCCCACTAGATGCTAGAACAAACAAGAACTGAGACATTTGTTTCTTTCCCAACTCAAGATACAAATATCCAATTATGTACCATGTTTAAATGGGGTCAGGGAATTGCACTGATGTGTTATTTGATTTATTTTAAGAATCACCCAAAAGATATGGTCATAACACAAGATTAGAAATGGGGTGTTATGTACAATATTGCAAACAAAATAAGCTATAGGCTTTTGCCCGTTCGGAGATTTCATTTTATATTAAAACCAGCAGAGAAGCCATCTTCAGTGTGTAAGGGTATGTAGCTGGAGCTTGCGATTAAGTTATCTGTGATCCTCATGGATCAATAATTCAGTGATTTCTCCTCTTTGAATAAAGTGAGTGTGTACCAGCTGACTGCATAACTGCTGTAATGTCTACAATCTGTTTTTCAGGGAATTGTGCACAACCTCTGAACTGATTTAAGATTTTTGGCCATCTAGGCTGTTAGCTGAAGGACCATTTCTGAGAGTAGAGCAATGAAACTAACTTATAAATTTTGTGCGTCAGTCAAGTACCATTTTCCTCTTTGAAGCATGACTGACACAGAATTCCCCGCTACAGATAGCAACTTCTATTCAGCATCCTCTGAGTATCCAAAACACTTTACAACCGATTTATGTTGTTTTAATATGTAGATACTGTTACTGCATGGACAAAGTAAGTAACCATTTCCAAAAAGCAAAAGAGCTGAATCCCTGGTTAATGTCCATGTACATTAACTAACTTTTTGTGAAGTTGATTCTTAGGGGGCTTGACAGGATAAATGCTCAGAGGATCTAGGACAGAAGCTCTTCTCTGAGGGCTGAGAATCTTTGGAACTCCGAGTCACAGAGCGGTGGTAGAGGCCTTGTGTATATTTAACTCTGAGTTAGATAGATTTTTGATCAGTAGGGGAATTGAGGATTATGGGGAAAAACACAGTAAAATATATTTGCGGAATGTTGGATCAGCTATGATCCTATTGAATGGCACAGCCAGCTCAAGGGGCCAAATGGCCTACTCTTGTTCCCAATTTATATGGTCTTTAAAAATATGAAAGTTACATTACCCTCCCATTTTTCCCCATTATACTCCTAAATAATCAAAACTGTCATCCAACCTCACAAACTGATCTCCTTCACGTTTACTCATTTTGCTGAAAGCAAGAAATGTCGGCAGTGCAGATTGAATAATAAGTTGCTTTTTGACATCCTCTTTTCCACTTCTACTGAGACCAAGGATTGAAAATCACTGTGGGGGAAGATAGCTTCTCAGTAGACAAGGGGCTGAAGAATGCATTTGGTATGCTTGCCTTCATTGTTCAGAGCATTGAGTATAGGAGTTAGGACGTTGGTGAGTTCACTTTTGGACTGTTGCTGTGCTCTAGGAAGGCTATTATTAAATTGAGAAGGGTGCAGAAAAGATATGAGGAAGTTACAGAGACTGGAAGATTTGAATTATAAGGAGATGCTGGAGCAGTTTTCCCCGGAGCATTGGAGGTTAAGGGGTAACTTTTGTAGAGGTTTATAAAATCATGAGGGGCATACATAAAATGAGTAGCAAAGGTCATTTCCCGAGGGTAGGGGAGCTCAGAACCAGAGGCCATAATTTTAAGGGACCTGAGACAACTTTTTCACACACCGGGTAGTTCATATGTGGAACAAACTGCCAGGGGAGTATTGGATGCAGGTACAATTACAATGTTTCAAAGACATTTGGACGGGCATAGGAAAAGTAAGGATGATATGGGCCAAATGCAGGCAAATTTGGGATTAGCTTAGTTTGGGAAACCTGGTTGCCATGGCTGAGTTGG